>NC_135531.1:23517439-24767439 GCF_045843805.1 Urocitellus parryii | reverse complement strand
AAAAGGACGAATATCAAGTCTGGCCATGGCAAACATAGATATTCAATCAACCTCCGATGTTTATTTTTTACTGTGTTCTGACCACTGGGCTGGATTATTAGGAATCAAAGACACAGGTGAATGAAAAAAAAAAAAATGTTGTTCACGAAGAGCTAATAGTTTAGAAGGGCAAAGAAAAGAACACATCATTAATGGGACATTAGATTTCATATCAGAATCATGAAGTAAAATTAGATGCAGCAAAATGACAAGCTAAAAAATATGTTAAGGCATTTCTTAATTTGATATTTGGGCCCATCTCTTGAGACTTTCAAAGCAGTTGTCAATCATCTAACGTAGGGCTATTTCTATGGCTATTTTGAACAATAAAGTAAATTATGCTAACAGTATGCCCACTATGTTCTAAGTAATTATAGTCCTTTGGACAGAGGTTATTGCTCTATACATAATTATGGCATTTCAGAACATGATTTTTCTGCTAAAAAATATATTCACACAGATCTGTATCTTTGAATACTCTGGCTTCCTTAAATTTCTAGAACAAGAAAAAAATTAAAATACACTAATAAGTAGGAAATTTTTAATTCTAAGTAAACTAGAGACATTTTATTGTATGGAATAAATATTTTGTGTTATACAAATGCCTATTGTTTTGGGGCTGGAGATGTGGCTCAAGCGGTAGTGCACTCACCTGGCATTCGTGCAGCCCAGGTTCAATCCTCAGCACCACATACAAACAAAGATGTTGTGTCTGCCGAATACTAAAAAATAAATATTTAAAAAATTCTCTCTCTCTCTCTCTCTCTCTCTCTCTCTCTCTCTCTCTCTCTCTTAAAAAAAACAAATGCCTATTGTTTTGATAAACTATAGCAACTTATACACCATCTTTAAAAATTTTCAAGTATGTTTGTATTTTAGTTCAATAAACATTTTAATGAATTGTGTTTCCTTTTAGAAAAGCATAACTGTTCTCAGTTGTTAGGAGCAATAGCTAAATTCTTCATCAATAGCAAACATGTTTTGCTTTCGTTTTTGTTTTTGTTTTTCCCCCATCACTCATTTTAAATCATCCAATCTCTTCAAAACAACCAAAAAACAGCTTCAGTTGCCCAAGTGGAAGAACAGCAGAATAAGAGGTGCATTTCTATGAGATGAAATTTAATAGTACAGATTCCCGAAATGTGAGACAAAAATTGGAAACAACCCAAAATGTCCATCCACAGGAAAACTGAAAAGCAAATTGTGTTGTATCCACACACTGGAATACTGATCAGTAATAAAAAGGAGCAAAAGCATTGATATGGACCAAGCACAATGGGTGGAATCCACATTGTCTCATCCCATTACTGTGAAGTTCTAGATCAGGTCAAGCTCATCTGTGGTGGTAGAAATAAAACAGGGTTGTACCTGGCAGTAAGGAGATTACTGTAAAAGACATGAGGAAACCTTCTGGAATGGTGAAACATTCTCTCTTCTTAAAATTTTTATTTCTAACAGACACATCAGGTATACATAATGATAGTGTCATATTCAAGTCAAGGTACACATATACCTCTCCTCAAAAATTCATCACTTCTTGGGCTGGATGTGTAGCTCAGTGGTAGAGCAGTTGCCTAGCACATGAGAGGGACTGGGTTCGATCCTCAGCATTACATAAAAGTCAAGTAATTAGTCAATCAATAAAATAAAGGTTTGGGGTTCATCAACAACTAAAAAGCATTTTTAAATATATCACTCCTTTATTCTAGACCCAAACATTCAAAAATCTTTTTTTGTAGTCTATTCAAGTGTCTAAAGTTTATTGTAGTCATCTATAGTCATTGTACCATGCAGTGTAATGCCAGAACATTTTTCTCCAATCTAACCATAAGTACCCACTAAATACCTTTCCTCCTCCCTCCTCCTCCTGCTTTCCCCAGCCTCTGGGAATCACTGTTCCAGTCTCATCTTCTATGAGAAGAACTTTTTCTACATACAGGGAAGATCACACAGTACTTTCTGAGCCAGGTATATTTCAATTAATATAGTGACATTCTTTTTTATAGAAGAATATACAATAGTCGAAACTGATCAAATTGGAACACTTAAGATCTATAGATTTTATTGTTTGCAAATGTGTTAATTATTTTAAGCACTAAAAAGTCATTTTTCTGATAACCTAGAAAAAAAAAAGTTTGGGAACAGATTACTAAAAAGCAGAATAGCCTGTACTTGAAAAAAGGAAAAATCTCCCTTTAGAATTTATTATAAGTGATTATACCTTCTGAAATTCTCTTGTTGAATTTATTATTATTATCCTTTTTAAAATTAAAAAGAGGAAGCATATTGAAGATCCTATAAATATCACATCAAGTTTTAGTCTTTCTATTGATGGAGGTGTTTAATATTCTTTTTCAGAGAGATCACTCACTTTGATGTTTTTTTTAGAGATGCAAAATTCCCTCACTTGAAAAAAAAAAAAATTCCTGCATCAACAATCTTGGAAATAATGAAGGACCCTGTTTCTCATTTTGACTTCTTTCATTCTTTTCATGGAACACTTAACTCAATTAAAGTTGTTGACATGCCACAGTCCAATTTTTAATGTCATGATGCAGCAATTGACCTCCGTGGCTCCAGGGTGTTGTTTTATTAATCATGTTTACATGGCACACGTTTGCTCAAGACTCAGAATGACAGGACCCTCGTGATTGACTGTTAATTAATTGATTTTACTAGAAACATCTCCTTAATACATCAGGACATGGAATGTGGAAACAAATACTGGGATTTAACGTTTTGAAACTCAGATGTGCTGTGTTCATTAAAAATTAAATAATAATAGGCAACTCTTATTAAATTACCATCGGCTGGATATGGAATTAATAAATAAAAGGAATGAAGGTTACCGGATGCCTCTGCCTAGCCAGGGTCCTGACTGAATTGAAAGTTCCAGGTCAATGTTCTTTCCCGTGAAAGTACCTCTCAAATTGGTCCTTCAGGTCACTAAGGCAGAGACCAAAAGATGTGGAAGGCCACCAGTAAGTAGTATCATGACAAAATTGCCAGTTTGATTTCTTTTTAAATATCTTCAAAGATTTTGCACATGTGTTTTATTTAAAAAAAAAAAAAGATATGCATACAGTTCAGTACATCCAGGAGGGTTATTATAATTTTTTCATCTACAAAGACATTAGCACACCATGAATGCAGATTGACCTTTTGCCCCATACCAATTTGCTCATCTTCTCACCAGGACAGCAAGTCAATTGCACAAGTCCCCTGATGGGAAGAGCAGACTTTAACGTGTCTGGTATATGCTGTTTAAGTTATAGGTTGTGGAGCTCTGAGAAAAAGATGGAAAATGGAGTTTGAGCTATAGAAAAGATAAAAAGAAGGATCACTGTCACAGCCCAATTGACTTTGTAAATAATGCTGGACTCCCTGGGGGGATTTATTGTAACCACCGAATTTACATTTTAAAAATCTCCAGCATGTGATTGCTTGTGAAGCTTTAACCTGAAACATAAATCCTACCCAATTATAACACGTGAAGAAGTGGTTGTTAGCTAAACAGTAGACCTCATTAAACAGAGCAGGGTACTTTATTTTTGTGTAACTATCATTGTTTATCCCAGCTTTGTCCGATTTTTTTTTTTTTTAAATGCTTTACTTTCTTTTGGGTAAAGACCTAGTCTCCATGACATAGGCACTCATTATTTCTCCATAATAATGCTTATGTATGTGAAAATAAAATGAAATCCATGGTACACAGTCAAAGGAAAGTGAAATTGTAAACTAACATCCTTTTACCAGATAGTGTGTGTTGGTTTTTGTTTTTTGTGTTTTTTTTTTTTCACCTTATTCTAGTTGGGTTTAAAAAAAATACTTCAACCTCTCCTTTAATTAGGATCTACCTAATGTGATTGTTGTCATACTCATAGAAAACAGAACAGATGATATTAGAGAGTGTTTGTGAGTGGAAGATCAGTATCACAAATTTTATAGCAAAGTCGCAATTTTCACAGCTTGATAAAGATCAATGTCAACTTTTTCCTCACTGTGACCAAAAGACCTGACAAGAACAATTTTAGAGGAGGGAAAAAATTTTTTGGCTCACTGTTTTAGAGGTCTCAGTCCAGAGATGGTCATCTCTATTACTCTGGGCCCAAGGTGAAGCAGAACCTCATGGTGGAAGAGTGAGATGAAACAAAGTCGCTGGGGACATGGCACCAGGAGGTGTGTGTGGGGGGCAGATCTTCTCTCACTAGGGACAACACATATACCCCAAAGGCACACTCCTCCAGTCACACCCTACCAGCCTACAGTTATTGCCAAGTTAATCCACTCAAATGGATCTATGCACTGATTGGGTTAAGGCTCTCATAACCCAATCATTTATCTCTAAACTTTCTTGCATTGTCTCACACATGAGCTTTTGGGGGATACTGCACATCTAAACCATTAAGACTATAACACTGATTTTTCTGAACATTCGAAAAGCTTTCCAAAAATAGTGCAAGAACTAAAAATAAACTTAGCATACATCAACAATCTTCCAGGAATCAAATTAAATATGAGGAAAAAAATGTATTTATTTCACAAGAGAGGAAAATTTTAATAAATACCACCTGCTGACAGAATCTATTATATTCACCAAAAATGCTGTATGACAACATAGACACATTTTAGTCTCTACTTTTGAGCAACTGCAAAGCTAGTTGGAAGATAAAATGTACAGCTTTAAATATTAAAAAGCAATGAGAAGGGATAAATTTTTGGAGTGGGAGACATAGTATAGTAAGATGCATAACCATGTATGAATTGAAGAAAAGATTGCTGTGGATTGATTTTTCTGGTAGAAAGTGTCACAGAAGTGAAAATGGTGATTTGAACGTCAAGAAAACAGGATTTCCATTTGGACACTCAAGAAGGGCCAAAATTAGTTGATGAGAAAAATAAGCATGGATTGAGAAAGTTTTTCTTGTAAGTTCTACAAGCTTATATATGAGATGATTGAATTATGAATGGTGATGGCAAAAAGGAGCAGTGTGCATTGAGAATAAGGACAGAACCAAAGAGCAGCAACAGATGTATTTGAATATATAAAGTGGACCACTCACACAAGAGAGGGCAGAGAAATTTGATCTTAAATCTTTATAAAGCATTAGGAAGCTTTTGTAGATCCTTAAGTGGGGAGAAAATCATAAGAGTGTTGCTTTATTTATATTCTTTCAGCTATGTCCCAAATAGATTGTAGTTGACTGCCTTAGAGGCAGAAATCAGTTATGGATCTATTGCAATAATCTTTGAACCTGGAATATTCTGGATCAGTTCAATTTTTATTAAGCACCAAGTGTGGTGCAGACTTGGCTATGATTGGGGACTCCCAGAATGTTGAATCTCAATCTCCTGAGCTCAGCAGTCAGACCATTGTTAGGGAGGTAAGAGAAGAGGCACTTAGATCAGTCTGAGTGGGAAGAGAAAGGCCATTTGAGTAAGTTACACTTTGAACTTACTCTTGAAGGTTGAGTGAAAGCTACTAAGGCAGGAGGACAAGATCAGTCTGGAGATGGAAGACAGTGCAAGATAATTCAGAAATCAAAGGTGGCCCTTTGGGTCATATTACAGGGCTTGATTTTGAACTTATATATGAAAAAAATGTTATTCTCATCAGTACCATCAGATTTGTATAGGAGTAGTTTTATGCATAAGTTAGTATAAGGTGAGACTGGAAAGATGGAACCCTCCTAGAACATAGTTAAAATAACCCAGTTAAGACAAGAGCATTAGATTTATACAGCAATGGAATTGATTTTTAAAAGTAAGGAAATATTTGAAAAACAAAAAGGAAAAGATTGATTGGTTTGTAGGATTTATTGAACAGGTAAAGTAAAAAAGGAAATATGTATGATGATGGCTGAGTTCAGTTGGCTCAGTGGGTGGTATGTTATTAAATGTCAATCAGAATACAAGAGGATGGTTCAAGGGAGGAAATGACAACAAATTCAGCTTTGAACCTGGTTAATTTGAAAGGTCCATAAAATTCAAATGACTAGGAAGAGCCGGCTGGCTGTGTAAACCTACACATCAATGGAGCCATCTAGGTAAATATAAGTTTGGAATCATTATCATTTGGGCAATTATAAAATGATGAGTGGAGTGAAATCTCTAAGGAAAAGAATTTAGGGAGTAGGCAGGAAGCAAAATCCTGGGAACAACAGCTGAGGGATGAGAGGAAAAGAAGGTAGTGAGGAAGGAGAGAGAAGAAATTGAAAAATCTATAGAAAGGAAAACTGGTAGGAAGTGATAAAATGGAAGCCAAAGATGTAGGACACCTCCGGACATGTGCCTGCCTTACTCGTGAACAGCAGAAAATGCTGACTGATGTGAGTCTGTGGTGGCATTGGAATACTGAGCCATAATTCTTCAGAAGGACTTGAATCCAGGGAACTGGGACAAATATGCTAAGATGGATAGAAACAGCACTTGAGAGCGATGAGCCTAAGAGACACCTTATGGGTGTAAGTTTGTTGCCAGGACTCATTTGCTCGCCTGTCAATCGATGTGGATCTAGGAAATACTACACAGCTTGCAACTCGATCGCCTTAAACCTCAACTCCATCCCTGTATTCAAGGACTGTTAGGCTCAATCAAGGAGCTCTTAACCGTTGGTAGACTTCACAAATCAGAAGGAACAAGACAATTTCCACGGAGGACTGTGATTCTTGGAGTTGTTTCCTTTCCTCACTTTATAATGGTATCATTAGTTAGACTTCCAGACACTACATAAAGTGAAACCATTCACTCAGGCTGACATTTATACAGGCTAATCAAATGCCTGGGAGGTATGTAGCAAATAACTAACCATAGTACCTGAAAGAAGTTGAATAAGAAATCATAAAGCACACTCGTTGTGCATCCTAAAACACCAACAAGTAAGATTTCTCCCAGCAATAAGAGGAATTTGGAGAAAAGAAATTATGCAGGCAATTCAGTACCACTGAACTGTGTGTACTGAAACTCCCCCGTCACCACCACCAGCATGCAAGATGTGATCAAGCAGAAGCAAACCTAAGTCAGTGACAGTTCCAACATGTGTTGCACTGCCCCATAAAGCCACTAAGACACAATTTCCCACATTTGGTAGAGTTGTCCAGATGATGCTATGGCTGAAATAGTCATATTGAAGGGGAACTTGGGAAGCAGGAGTGTGTGACCTCCCCAGAGCTTCTGAAGGGCAGCCTCACCATTCCTCCCAGGAGGCTTCAAGTGTGGGGGAATGACTCCCCATGTGCAGGATTAATGTGGGAACCTCCTGGAGTTCTTACCTGTTTCCTAAGTTACCCTGACATTCCTAAGGAATTCACCTTTGTTTTTAAATCACAGCTATTTCCTGAGAGTCTTAGTTTTGTGGATTTGACAGTTTTATGGATACATTTAGATTCATGGAAAGTGAACAAACACTAAAAAAGAAGTACCCTCAATTTCAATGTGAAATGTGCTATGTGGCTTCATGTTCTTAAAGCAGAGAGAACAACTTTCTTTGGTCTTCGCTGTTTTTTTCATATCTTGTAGTCAGTAAAACCAAACACCAGAAGTGTTGAGTAAACGATGCAAAGCACTTTAGTCTGTAGAGTTCATGGGTGCAAGATGTTCAGTCGCTTGAAAATAATACTGTGCACCTCAATCACATCTTTAGGTCAAGGGTCTTGGAGTATTTACAAATGTGAATTACCCCTACGAAAAGCTACGAATCTGCCCACGTTTTGGACTGGCAATCTCCAGAGAGGTTGAGCCGCTGCATGCCCCACTGCATTGCAAGTCACTTGCGAAGTCAGAAATAAATCCCAAGACGTTTGCACTTCTCACAGCATGAGGTGACATTTCTGCCCTCATTTTGAATCACCAGCTCTTCAAATATTAGGAGAAGATGTGACATCAAAAAACCAGGAAATTTGTGAAAGTAAAATGTTGAGCTTGAAGACCAAAAAAAAAAAAAAAAAAAGTACTAGGACTACTGAAGTACTAGAACTCCTAACTCCTAAACTCTATTCATTCAAAATACTGCTTTCAGGGCTACTGTGTTTTCAAATTCAAAGTGTGAGCACTTTTTCTCATTTATGCAAGAAGCTAACGTTTTATTTCTTTATTTTTCTCAACCTCCCTCTCCCCCTCCCTCTCTCTCTCTCTCTCTCTCTCTCTCTCTCTCTCTCTCTCTCATATTTCAAATTTTAAAAATAATAAAAAAACCAACAATAATCACCACTTTGGATATTTCTCCAGAAACATAGTGAGGAAATTTACAGAAGATATAATGACAACTAATTGTCAGAATTAATATGAAGAGGTCCCTGTCCTGAATCATGTGCCCCTCCCTTCCCAGGGAGTTCCTTAGTACATTGGTTATTGAATGAAAGTTGTCCTCGGTTTCTTGCCATATGGATCTCTCTGTAATAGTTAGGGCGCTCCAGATAAACAGAAACAACAGGATGGATGGATGGATGAATGGATGGGTGGATGGATGGATAGATAGATAGATAGATAGATAGATAGATAGATAGATAGATAGGAGATTTTAAGGAATTGTTTCACAATTGTGGGAGTTGGCAAGTCTGAAATTTTCAGTGTAGTCTTACCTGCTAGAGAACAAAGAAAGGCTTGATATTGTGGCTACAGTTCAAGGGCAATATATTGATAAGATTCCTGATTCCTCAGGGACTGCTGGAATTTTTTTTTTTTTTTTTTTTTTTTTTTTGGCCTTTGACTGATGAGGCCCAAGCACATTATGGAGGTTGATCTGCTTTATCCTAAGTCTGCTGATTTAAGTCTTAATCAGATCTGAAAAATACCCCACAGCAACATTTAGAAAGTTTGACCGAAAACTGGGTACCATGGCTGCAACAGGCTGAATGTTTATGCACAACCCCCAGGTTTATTTGAGGAAATCCTAACACCCAAGGTAAAGTATCCACAGATAGGGTCTTTGGAAGGTGGTAAAAAGATGGCCATATAGGAACCAGAAAGTGTACTTTCAACAGGCACTTGAATCTTCCAGAAACTTGAGCTTGGGCTTTCCAACCTCCAGAACTGTGAGAAATAAAATTTTCATTGTTATAAGCTACCCAGTCTTTAGTAGTTTGTTATAGCAGCACAAAGGGACTAAGACAATCTAACCAACTTGACACATAAAATAGACCATCAGCCTCTCCAACTTGACAGCTGTTTCATTAAATCCTGGAAGCCAAGAAGCCACTTGTCAATCTGTTGGCAAATTGAGAGCAACAGTTTTTATAATGTAAGCATGGAGATCATTCCATATTCTACTGGTTAGAACAATTTACTAAGTCCAACCCGTAGTCAAGAGGAGGGATTCCACAAAGACATGAATACAGGAGACAAGGAGAAGGAAGGCCATTTTATAGTCTGCCTATGACATTAACTGAATTTTAAAACTTAGTTATAAATGTTGTGTTAATAACTTGTATTTAAAAATTAATGTTCATCAAAAATTTAGAAAACACAGAATTCCACAAAGATTCCACAATTTACAGAAAACACTTGATATTCTTTCTTTCTTGTTTTTTTCAGGAATATAAGAAATAAACTTTATAATCACTGAGCAGTAGTCCTGGATCTTTAAATGTAATCTACTACTGGAGGAACTCTTGGCATATTATTAAACAGAAACAGGTTAATAATGATATATTAGAGGACATAAAAAATGAAAGATAATGTAGTTTAGTAGTCTTCAGACATTTTTTTTAATTATGGCAAATATAAACAGCATTATATTTGTCATTTTAACTATTCTTAAGTGTAAATTTCAGTTGCATTGTTAACATTCCTAATGTTGTCCATCACTACTATCTATACTTTTCTATCATTCTCAATGAAACCTCTGTATTCATCAAATAACAACTTCCCTCTTTCTTCCTCCCCTAGCCTCTGGTAGCATCTATTCTACTCTGTCTTTGTGAATTTGACTACTCTAAGTACTTAATAAAAGCAGAAACATACATTGTTTGCCCTTCTGAATCTGACACTTTGCTAAGTATGTCTTAATGTCCATCTTTATGGTAGTGTTTACCAAAATTTCATTACTTCCTTCTTATGTAGGAATAATTTTTCATTGTGAGTGTATACTATATTTTGCCTGTCCATTCATCGATATTACTTGGGTCTTTTGAGTATTATGAATACTGCTACTATGAAATGTATATACAGATATCCGAGCCTCTGTTTATAACTCTTTGGAATTGTTGAGCCAAATGGCAGTGCTGTTTCATCTTTTGGGGAAATGCCAAACTGATTCCCCAAATGTTCCTAGACTTTTGTAATGCAGGAAATAAACAGATACATGCAAGGTCACACATAAGTGCACATAGACACAAATTAGAATCAGCATGAGATAGTTCCTAATTTTGCCAAGCAGAGAAGCAAACACCTTAAAATATTTTTAAGGGTCTTCTCATCTATTACCACATTAAAAAAAAGTTATACCACCAAAACAGTAGGCTAAGCATAATCTCATAATAAATGGCACTTTTTAAAAATTTCACTTTAGGTCTTAATATAAATTATTTTTTTATTTTCCATTTTATTTTTAATTATTAAATCTTTTGTTAGGACCAGGCTAAATCAATAATGAGAACTACAGAAATGAACTCATGAATTAGGTTAAGAAACAAAATGAGAATAAATGAATAGATTTATCAGAGGTTATAAGGATGGTTAGAGATGAAGAACTAGGAATGGAATGTGCTACACCTTAGCTAAGTATGTTGTTCACCCCCATTTCAAAGAAACAGCCAGAGGCAGAGAGGAAAAATAAACAATAATAGTAACAATAACAATAACAGCAACATATGCATGTTCAGGAGCTGCTAGTGTTTGAATTAAGTGAGAATTGGAAACTAGAGATTTCCTGGATTAAATCTTCTAAACCTGACATTTTCTTCAAAACCTTCTCCAAATACTGAATTTCTGTCCAGTCCCTTGCTTTGTTGCAGACTCGGTCACTTCTCTCAAGTCCCCCAGGGCTGCCCAGTCTGGGGAGGGGCTGCATCAGTGCTCTGCATTGCTGTGCCTGTCACAGTCCTCCCCAGTCACACAGTCTCCTTCTGATATAAAACAGTTGCCTCTTAGTGTTAACATTTTTCCTTAATTGTTAGTAACTGTGAAATTATAGTTAAAATCCACAACAACCCCACCAAGCTGCCCCTCAACTTCACTTAATGCTGGAACTTTCCAAATTCCATACCCCAAGTCTTTCTTGGTAAGAACCTCTGAAGGAGTGGTCAGAGACCTTGGACAGGAGAAAAAGTCACCAAGGGATTTTGATATACAAGAAGACTTGAAAATCAATTGTCTAATGAAAGTGATCCAAAGCCAATAAATACAAAATCTGAATGAAATGACAGATGCAATTTATTATTAACTTGCTTTTCTTGGTTGAAAATACAATAAAATATCCCCCACAATTCCTAGGGTACACATAAATGGATTAAATTGGTTAATGAATTTATCTGGTATGCCACCTTTGCAGAGTTCCCCATTGAGTGATTGATAGCTGAGCAGAACAGAAATCCTTAGGGGAAAATAGTGACTTGCAGGCTAAAGAAAGTGAGACCTTGGATTAACTGTTTAAAGTCATTTATAAAAGACTTTCATTCATGCAGGGCACTTCACTAGAACATTTGCATATGTGAAAGCACAGCCAATGGAGAGCTGTCACTTCCAAGAAAGAGCAGAATATTGGCAACTGAGGATGGTGGAGAGCCAGACCAATAGCCTCAGGAGACTCTTGGGCAACACTCCTCCCTGAGTCTGTCTCATTTCTGCACAGGGGCACTGATAGCTTTTGATCTAGATTATCTTTTCAAGGACATCTGTATAGCAGCCTTGGAAGATAGAGAAAGGATCTCCACCCAGGACAGAGGGCAGACTTGTTTCTGGACAGGATAATAAAGATAGTATCTTACTTTATGACAAAAGTTAGGTATCTTTCCTTCCTCCTTCAGCTTGACACACACTCACTGCATACAGAGCATCCACCTGGATTCCTATCATCCCCACTCTGGGATTGCTGGAAAAAGAGAATTGATGGAAATATGAAACTCATGCCATCTCCTGTGCCGTGCAGTGAATAATAAAGTCCTTTGTCTCCAACTTAGGAGTCTGTGTCTTCTGCCAGCATCTATGAAACTGTGGCAGGCTAACTTTTTAACTTGCAATTTATGTAAGATCTCTAACTCTTCACCATTTTTGACGGATTCTTGAATTTCCAAGTTCTGCATTATAACTGATATCATATCTCTATGCCCCTCATGCCATATCTTGTTTCTGTTACAGCTTTCCAATGAGGAATTCTTATTCTACTTTTCCTGTAACACTAGCACTTTTCCATACAATGTGAGACCAGAAACTTCAAATGAAATAACTTTTCTACTGAGCTAGCTTTTTACTGAACATAGGCATGTCCTATGGCAGTAGATCCTACATCAGTAACAGGAATAAAGACCTTAGCACTATCCTTTTCTGCATAAAAATGAAATGGCTGTGGGCTGGGGATGTGGCTCAAGCATAGTGCGCTTGCCTGGCATGCGCAGGGCGCTGGGTTCAATCTTCAGCACCACATAAAAATAAAATAAAGATGTTGTGTCCACTGAAAACTAAAAAAAAAAAAAAAATATTAAAACTCTCTCTCTCTCTCTCTAAAAAAAAAAAAAAATGAAATGGCTGTAATTCTGGCTCCTTCGTATGATATATATGGTCCTCTGCGAAGATAGAGAGTCAAAGTTGCTTCACACAGGTTAGAAATTCCTTGTCCGTAGATACTGGTTGTTTTAAATGTGAGAGCTTTGGCAGGATCTTTACATTGGCAGAAGAAGCAGGGTGGCTTTTTAAAGCATAAAGGGCATTGGGTAGCTAAGGACTGGGCTGAAGTATTTCAAGTTTAAAATAGCTCCATGTGGGAGCTATACTGTCATGGCAGCTTTGATTCATAGAGCTCAAATCCACAAACAATATTTCCCCTTTAATCTCTACATCATTGCTATGAAAAGCAAAAGAGCAAATATCAAATATTTTTGGGCTATGGAAATTGATTGGCAAAGTAGTAAAGTAATATACCTGCTGTTATATTAATCATGGACTAAGCTAAAATTTCCTTCAATTACCTTCTCTTTCCAAAAGTTTGAAAGCTACTAATTTTAATGCTGAAGAAAAAAAAAAAGAACACACACACACACACACACACACACACACACACACACACATACTTTTAAAAATCTTTAACCTAGGGACCAGTCTTGCAAAATCTGACAGGTGGTGGATCTACTCACTATAGAAGAATAAAAATTATTTTCTCTTCACAATTGTACAAGGAAAATTTCTTTCAGAGTTGGAAATAAGAACTCCATAAAGAAGAGAGTGGACCAAAGTTAAATTTGCCTCTTTGGGGAGTCATTTAATTTACAGAACAATTCACCATTTCATAATAAGGATTTGCAAAATGGCCACAATAAACCCAAGACTGTTGGGTTCTGAGGACTTGTTGCTAAATAAGTCACTCAGAGATAAGAATCTAGAGCAAAGATTACATGTTAAAGATTTACTGCAGAATAGAGTCAGGTATACAATGGATATAGGAGAAAAATCACAGTTTTAAAAGTTACCAGCCTAAGAATCCAAAGAAATGATGGTGTTCGTTTTGGTAGTGATACAGAAATTTGATTCCAATAAATATTCAGCTGATGGTGAAGTCTTGGATGTGTATAATGAGTAGGTAAAAATTGATTTTTGATGTAGTTGCAATACCAGTGGTAGAAGTATTTATAAACATGCTTCAAAATAAACAAGGCAGAATTTCTTGCACTGATTATGAGTAAAAGATAAAGATTCTAGGTAAATCTTACACTAGATAAATCTTACTAGGCCTAGTGTGGGTTAAAAATACCTTGTAGCATGTTTTTTTTTTAATATATAATATACACAAAACTGTTGATAGACTTACCTCAATCAACATAGACCCAGCAAGATACCTAACAAATATGCCTATTATTACTAAACATATGCATTAAAATTTGAGTTGGATATGATTATTTATATAGATTATTTTGATCCTAAAGTGATTTTCTTCCAATCTAAAATATTTCATTTAAACTAGAGAACAAAACCCCCAAAAAAGGACTTAGTCCATTTGTGTTGCTATAGCAAAATACCTCAACCTGGGTAATTCATAAATAACAGAAATTTGTTTCTCAGAGTTCTGGAGTCTGGGAAGTGCAAGGTCAAGCTACCAGCAGGTTCAATATCTGGTGAAGGCTCTCTTGCTTGGACCTCACATGGCAAAATGCAGAGGCGGGGAAACTGCCTAAGCTAGTTTCTTCCAGCCCTTTTATAAGGTAACCTCTTGTTTTAATCATTTCCCAAAAGGTCCCTCCTCTTAATACCACAAGAATGCAGATTTATTCCAACATTAATTTTGGAGGGGACACTTTCAAACAATTGCACTGTCATCTGCTCAAGATTCTTTCTGTAGGTCAATAAATACAATGCAGAAATATATGAAGCCTTGGTCTCAGGGAGAATCTCTAACTACATCCCATCTCTGGAGACTTTTGTGAGGACTTCCACCTTCTTTTGCCTATCTCCTACCTTGTGCCTTTGCTACCCCAGTAACCAAGTATCCAAAGACATGATCCCTCCATCCTACCACTGCACACTGCCAGGGCACCTGGGCCTGTCGCCCTCCTTCGCCTGCATTCCATTCCCATCCTCAACCTCATTAACACACATTTGTTATTCCTATGAAGTGTATAAAACAGGCCTTGTTCCTTTGTCCTGAAGAGAAAGAAGACTGTGACCATATTAGCACATGAACTGGCATTTTTCTGCTTCCAAAACTTAGAAAATAAATTTCTGATGTTGAAGTTGCCCAGTCTGTGATATTTTGTTAGGGCAGCCTGAGCTGACCAAGAGAGAGCTGCACTGTAGGTCCAGTACTCAAGGGCAGTCATCCAAATGGAGTTGCAGATGCAGAAGATAAGACACAGGAGCCAAAAGATTTGAAGGAAGGAGAAGAGACCCCAGGGAATCTGGGCACAGCAACAACACAGTCTTGTTAGTAGAGTTAAGGAGTAGTAGCAAGAGGAAATGGTAGGAAATAAATGACTCTGGGTGATTACCCAGAACATCATGGTTACAATTTGCTCTTCAATGCAGGACAAAGGGAAAGAAACTACTACCTTTAGAAACACCCTGGAGTTTCACTGGTACAATGATGTAGAAAATGATTATTTTTACCCACGTCTGTTTATGGCATGAGCATTTACCAAATGTAAAGATTTTTAAAGCTCAGTCATATCAATACTAGTACCTGTCAGGTGGGTTTATGAGAGGCTGGGGACACTCCACATGTTTAACAAGTGATGGGCATGGATGGGTGGACTCCCATCTGGAACATAAAAATGGCCCTGTGATAATATAGTTCATATTGATCCAAAATGAATTTTTACCCTTCTTTAGCCCATTCTGGCCTTGGGATGACCTATGCAAAATTCATCAGCAGGCCTCTCTGCCCTTATGCTTCTAGCTATTGTTTTGCCTTTTGAAGATAAAGAAGGCAATGAGAAGACGGAATGAATGTAAGTCAAGGTATTTATCACTTCACTTCTCCATCCCCCAGAGTTCTGGTTAGGCATCTGCTCTAGAGGGAAGAGTACCCCTCACCCAAGGTAGCTTCCCCCACACAGGTAACCACTTGAGCTCTTAGAACTAGGCATAGCAAGAACCCTCTTCTTATTGCCTCACTGTACTTCAGTCTTCAAACTCTGCTAATACTTTCCAAATAGTTTCAGAACATCAAAAATACAGTTGTGTGCCAGCTGACCACTAAAGAACTTTTGGTGGACCTTACCAACAACTAAGAGTAAAGAGTCTCATGGACTGGATTTATTTGCAAAACTCACTAACATAAAGTGCCTCTATAATAATCACAGAGCAATCAAAGCAAAAACAAAACCATTTTTTTCCATTTTTATGAGATCATCATAAAATAAAATGCAAATTTGTTGGTATCTCTAGCATAGAATTATGTATTATTCCAAAATACATTTCCACTAGGAAAATATTTCTGGGGACAATTCGACAATGATGGCCACCACAAAAGAATAATGATCTCTAAATTTTCCATGACTATTATTATTTCATTCACAAAGTACACTGGTTCATTGAGAATGAAAACCTTATAATATTTATGTACTTTTGTCTCTTGGATACCATGAAAATTCATTGTATTGCAAGGCATTTATCTGATGAGAATGAGGATGCAAGCTCAAAAATACTTTTGAAATTTAGGATTAAGCAAAATTTATATATATATATATATAAATGGCATGAGCATTTAGAGCCTCAGTGCATGGTGCTGTTTGCATTGTGAATTTCCAACAGGCACTACACTGCTCTGCAGTGCTTTCCAGATATATTTGGCCACAAACCTTTTGATTGTTTCATGAAATACCTATTAACACCTTTCTTGCAAAATGAAGATTCGGCAGAACTGTTGAGAAAGATCATGTGAGTGAGTGAGTGATGGCTCTCAGTGTACACATCCCAGCCACCCCCTGGAATGCCAGCAATTCGAGGGCAGAAACAGCAACTCAGCTATCACTTTACACCCTGTGGTTTCTTCAATCCAAAGCAAGTCCCCTGTGATTCTCTATCACAGCCTCCACTTATTCATCCTTAGCTCTCATCACTACCTACAATATTATTTGTGTGTATTTATTTATCCTATTCCATGTCCCCCTGCTGTGCTCATGTAAGCACCATGCAGACAGAGACCTTGTCTGTTTTGTACATTGCTGTCTCCCCAGCACCACAAGAGTGCCTGGTATTCAGGAAATATTTGAAAGATTGAAGGACCTGTGCAAAAAAAAGTGGTCAGTGTTTCTTCAGTTTGGTAAAACTCAGCACTCCTGTGTATATATGTAGACTGACTCACTCAAACCACCAGATGGTCTACTAGCCCCACAATGCAAATGCTCTGCTTTAATGTGAAAATATGCAGGGTGAACTCTCTTATTAATGAAGTTTTGCTTTTCAACTTTGACTGTATTGACAAACACGTTTTAATCTTGCATTACATCTACAATACTACACATAATCTTTTTAAAGTAATCAGAGTAAAGAACATATCAGCAAATTGAATGCAATCACTCTTACCATCTCTGCAGCCTGGGTCACTGTTTATTGTTTCATGAATGCCTTGCACACATTGTTAACAAGGTTGAGTAAATGATCCTACTATATCCAAGAATATGAGGCTTTGGAATAGACAAAATGTATATTTATATCAAATGTTCTTTTTAGTAAGTCTCTACTGGTTAGTTTTTTGTCAAGACATTCATAGTAGCAATAGGTTATGTTGGATAATGTAGCAGAATGAGGAATGGCAGCTATATTACATAGCATGCACACTCAAGTATTTCATAGCAGATGGCAGTCCTGGAGGCAAGTAATTACTGATTCAACTGAGCAATTGAGTAGGTCTCATGTTAGTTTCCAATCAACTGACAACCCCTTACCTGCCATTAACAGTGGGTTAACCAATTATTCTAATCAATGCTTTCATTCAGTGCACTCAAAACAGAGAAGATTGGTTGATAGACTTCCTATTCAAAGACCACTAAAGATCAATAGGAATCTGATGTTTATCCTTGAAGATAAGATTCTATATCATACATAATGACCTCATAAAATATATTCTACTCAAAAGGGTTTAAATATGTGAGGTTCCTAAGAAAGAATTTGAAATTCTATTAAACATCAGTTTTTCAGTTTTCTGTCAGTTTCTTAATCCTTAAAAATTGGAATACTGTGATATTTATTGCTTAATTCTTTGAAAATAACTGTAGGAAATGATATTTATTGTGTTAGTTGGGGGCCTCCAGGGAAAGAGCACTAATATGATATGAGATTTCTTTATGGGAATCAGATCACCAAATTATGGAGGTTGAGAAATTCCTCCATCTGCCGTCTACAAGCTAGAAAAGCCAGTGGTGCAATTCTCTGGGTCCAAAGGCCTGAGAATCAGGGAAGCCAACTTCAATGTCAAAATGCAGCAAAAGTTCAACTTATCTATTTTTACTTTCATTTGTTATTTATTTTTAAAAAATTTGTTCTAATTAGTTATATATGACAGTAGACTGCATTATGATACATTGTACACAAATGGAAACAAATTCTCATTCCTCTGGCTGTATATGGTGAAAACTGTAAAAACATCTGCTAATATACAAATATATTTATGGTTTCTTAATAAATGTTCCTTTCAAAAAAGAAAAAAGATGGCTGTCCCAACATGAGAAAAGAGAGTAAATTTATCCTTCCTCTGTCAATAGATTGGATGAAGCCCACTCACATTGGTAGGGAGACCTTTACTTGACCCACTGATTCAAATGTTATTCCCTTCCAGAAACATCCTCACTGACACACCAAGAAATAATGTTTTACTGGCTCTCTAGGCATCTCTTGACCCAATCAAGTTGACACATAAAATCCATCATCATATTCATAAATCCTAAGACATTCTTTCTGTACACATACTTCAGTGAAAATCATCCTTGTTACTTCATCAAGCATTCCACATAGATGATAAAACTCAAAGAGGTCAAATGTATCCATGGGCTATATTAGTATTTTTAAAGATGGCTTTCTGGTTGAAGCATGATCCTGGGGGCTTCTTGATGAAGAAGAGAGCATCCAACAGACTCTGAGGAGAAGCGAGTTGCTACAGGAATGCTTCAGCCAAGCCAAGGGGCAACCTCTCAGCCCCATTTGCCATTTTAAGAGGCAGCTGCTTGGAATTTTGGACTTGGCCTTCTTTTCTTTAAAAAAGAATATTATATATATATGAGATCTTTATTTTAGTTATTTATATGCAGTGCTGAGAATCAAACCCAATGCCTCACACATGCTAGTAGGCAAGTGATCTGCCACTGAGCTTCAACCCCATCCCCTTGGCCCTCTTTTCTGAGCTCATCAAACTGACTAAGGACAGACCTTGAGCTCCTTTATAGGGTGTGTCCATTTGAAACTGAGGGAGACTACTACTGGCCAGGATCCTTGCTATGTCTCTGCTGTAATCCATGCTTCTACGGAGGAATATGACTGGGGCAGTGGTCTGAGGAGAAAAACATTTCATTCTGTTGGTCACAGAATGAGTCAATCAGTCGAGGAGAAGGAGAATGCACAAAAGAGGAATGTGCTCATTTTCTTTCCTCAGGGCTTCCATTTCTTCGACTTTTGCTACATTCCTCTGACCTACCTGATCATGTTTTAGGCCCTCCACACATTTTTTTCCCCAACTTAACTGTCAGAGATCTGTCCATTTGGCATATACCCCAAATGCCACATCTCTTTCACACTGCCTAAGTAGACCTACAATATAATTATATATTTTGTACACTTAAAAATCAAGATCAATAAATTAGTATTATTAAAATGTGGCACTTATTAAAAATAAGATATTATTAATTTTCAAAGCCAATGTCACTTAACTGTAAGTGTGCACATTACAAAAAAATTTATAGACAAGTAAATCCTTGAGAAAATGTTTGTGTTTTAGAGATACAATTTTCATATCTTAATCAATGTCTCAATAGCCCATTTAAGTTTATGAATACTGTTTGAGAGAGAAATTCTGTCTGTCAGGTACCATCATCTGTCCCCATTCATTTTAATGCCAATCTAATAAGTCTGTCACCCATATATATAGTTACCATTTACATTACCTGCAGAGAGTTGTATATTCTTAATAAATGTTGACATTAACAATAGATTTAGTAATTATTTTAAAGCATTTCAAAGAAAATTAGGAGTCATATTCTTTTTCTTATATATTATCATTGAAAGAAATGTCAATTATTTTACAAAGAGAGGAAAAAAGAAGTGGGTCAAATAGCAATAGGCATCTTGGTCCTCAGATGAGGATTCCAGATGCCCTGGTTTTTGACAGCCTGTGCTTGTTGTCTAGGATTTGGTTATTTCCTTTTTTAAATATGTTTTTAGTTGTTGAGGAACTTTTATTTTATTCATTTATTTATATGCAGTTCTGAGAATCAAACCCACTACTGCACCCTTGGGAGGCAAGTGCTCTACCACTGAGCCATAACCCTAGCCCAGGATTTGATTATTTTTGACCTCAAATATTCTTCTTTTTGATGACACTTATAGGCAATGGATTTGAAATTCCAAATGGAAATTCTCTCCAAGATCAATGTTTCACAGATCTGTGCATAGCTTTGTAAATGGTCATAGTAACACTTTGGCTTAGAAAGGAGTACTGTGATGCACAAACCACTAGCCTCATCTTGTCATGTTTCTAAAATATGACCCAAATTCTGATTAAAGCTAATAAGAATTGTTAACAACATCCTCCAAAATTACTACCCAGTAGTAATACAATCTTCTGATAGAATCAACAGGTATTAAGAAATTTTGACTAATTCTATTGGTAATTTGTTTAACAAGCATTTTAGCCCTTCACTAATATAAATCCTAAAGTTTCACATAACACTGAAGATCTATACCTACAATTTCATAACTCCTATACCAAGATGCTATTATTTCTTAAAATGATAAAGATATGCCCTGAAAGTTTACAGAAACTAAGTCAATGTCAATATGTACAGATATTCTCTCCTCATAGTAATAATCTGTATTTAGCATTTGAGTATTAATGGAATGCATTTCACTTAAAAAAAAAAAAAACCAGTGGGGTTCTACTTGTTCTTCCACGAAAAGGAGCCCTTCAAGTTTAGGTAAGTTGTGGTTTCACCAGGAACCTTCAGAGAATTTCTGGAAACCAAGTCATACTGATGATGTATTGGTTAACCCTATTTAGTGTTAAAAGGAGGATTAGGAAAACCAGTACTCCAGTAACATCAAAAATTTCTTTGCTGACTTCCTTTCCATCACCACCCAAAAAGCAAGTTCTTATTCTTACAACCTCCATATAATTTACATACTTTTGTGCAACAGCATGTGTATATTCTGTTCTGTTGCACTTCCTGCCTGCCAGCTCTTTCAAAGAACCCCATAGACAACCTCAGGATAACCTTTAAGATAGAAGAAGAACTTAATGAAAATAATCAGGACAGTACTTGCTTCTCAAAAATGTTGAACATAAAACTTGAAGCCATTCAGCGCTCCTTTTAGTAATGATTCACTTAGAGCTTCTATAGAGCTGACATAGTAAGATTCTCTTGGAAACCTCACAAAATTTAAGTGAAACTATTCACATATTCATAAATTCACTTGTTGATTCAAATGAGATCAATTCCCCCAACTTACCAATATCATGTTACATACAAGGTGTGTTATGATAACCAAAGACCCATGATCACTGCAGAACTCAAAGAACAAAGCACTTCCACAGTTTAAAGCCACAGAGTTGTAACTTGAAGTTCACATGCTCTCATCCGCTGAGACACATGGCTTTAACCATGCATGCCATTAAGGAACATATACAGCCATTCACATCCCTTTCTAGCTAAATAATTGATCAGTTGTTGCAACTTCAAGCCAAAGATCCTCATTGAAAGCCCTCCAAAGGACAGTTATAAATTTTGCTCCTCACTGTAACCTTGGGGAAAGCACTTATTCTCTCAGAGACCCAATTTCCAAATTCTAAAATGACCTAGCATGATTAGGTGATCTTTGAGTCCCTTCCAGCTGTAGAATTTTAGATTTCTTGATGGAAATTGGTTCTACATAACAGATGGACCCAGCAAGATTTTTAGCTGAAGTAAAGTATGAAATATGGCCTGTCCATTCACAGCTAAGGACAAGGGAAAAGCTCGGTAGTTTACCAGGGTAATGAGGTCAGTGAAAAAAAAGGGACTCATTCTGTGATACAATTTTCTTTTATAATATAATTCTGCCCTTAGTACTGAGTATGCATTTTGATGACCATTACCTGCTACCTTCAGGTAGTCAGAATCTTATTTTAAAAGACAAAGGGACAGAAGGAATTAGGAGAGAGTAATAGGAGATGTGATGAAAACAGAGATGGGCCAAGGAGCCCATTTACTAAATCTGAAATAAGCAGAAGAATGTAGGAATATAGGGAGTAAAGAAAGAGAGAGGTAAGAACAGAAAAAAAATGTCTCTACAGAAGAAGTTTCTGTCTCAGGCTTTTACAATTATATATAACTTCTGAACTGAAGAATATTTGAAAGAATAATAAGCATTATGGAAAATGCAGAGATTTTTTTTTAATTCCAGGAGACCTAGGTCTGAGACCCTGCATGCTATTTGACCTTGAAGTTATGTTTTCAGCTAGCTGAGCCTCCCTTTCTTGTCTAGAAAATGGGAATAATAATACTCCTCAGAAATTTAAGTATACAGCATGTATAAAGATGATGATATTCAGAGGCATTCACAATTTAGGTTCCCATCTGCCTTTCACTTGGAAATCTGCAAATCAGGGAGATTAAATCATCTTCCCAAGATCCCATAGCTAATTAGTGATAGACTCAACCCACTGAAAACAAAAAAGGGTATTTTTCTTAGTACTCTCTGTCCCACTTCATCCTTTATTTTTCCTTTCATATTAAGATCCTGAGCCCACCGAAGAAGATCCATGATGTTACAGGCACTTAACTAAACCATGCACTGATGCATATTTTCTAAATAAGGGGCTTATTCAAAACTTTTTTTCACTACTATTGTAATCCTCCATACTTGCACTGAAAATTGAAAATGTCCCAAATAGACTCAAATTTCTCCAAGCAAAGCAGCAGTCTACATTAGGTTCATCCAACTTCCAGCCTTCTTCCTGCAATGAGCCAAAGCTTGCTTTTTCAGAGGTTTTTTTTTTTTTCTTATGTTTTTGACTTTTCTCATTTGTTTTTCCACCTGAGAAATTCTTGATTTTTTTTAGACACAATTTATATTTGTGATATGTCATTATTTTTGACTCTCCATTGCCTGCTAGCACTTGTATTTGTTGACTGGCCTGTCATAACCAAGAATCACAGACTAAAGGGCCACACACTGGATAGAGGTGTTGCCAAGATTGTCTCCTCTGAGTCCTAATAATGGTTTTCCTCTTTGTCCATACATTCTCTCTGCTAAGGAAACTAGTCATATTGAATGAGGGCTCACTCCCAATGACTTCACTTGATCTTATTTATCACTTTAAAGACCTATCCCCAAACAAAGCCTCATTTTGAGGGAGTGGGTATTAGGATTCCAACATAGGAATTAATCCTGGAGGGGCACACCTCAGCTCGTGACAGCACCTCTCTGCATTTGGAGACTCGTACACCATAAATCTTTTCCTAGCACCATTGATGTCAAATCCTTTTTGTGTGACTTGATCTCACTCTTAATCTAGTGCTGCAGTATATGTGGGACACTTGGTAATCCATGCTGGGATAGATGAGGTAGATACGGCTAGTTTCCAAAGAAAGAATTATGAACATTCTAGCTTTCTGTCCAGTATTAAACCACGGCATAAAGGGTATCTTTCCCAGTAAAAGTCTACAGCATAATTTGGTGTGGTTTTCCGGAGAGGAAGCCTTCACAGATAATTTTCTGAACATCCAAGAAAATTATGGCTTACCCTACATCTGTGTTAAATTTCTTTTCAGGTAATTAGGTTCTATTATGGATGTCTTCAATTTAGGACCCTGCTATGGTTTATATATGAGGTATTCCCCCTCCAAACTTCTATGTGAGATAATACAAGAACATTCAGAGGTGAAATGATTGGGTTATGAACTCCTTAAACTAATCATTGTGTTAATCCACTGATAGAGGTTAACTGGGTGGGAATTGAAGGGAAGTAGGGTGTGGCTGGAGGAGGTGGGTCATTGGGAGCATGCCTTCAGATTTATATTTTGTCCCTGGACAGTGGAGTGTCTCTCACTGCTTCCTGGTGGCCATGTCCTCACCTGCTTCCCTCCTCCACATCCTTCCACAGTGATGTTCTCTTTCACTCAGACCCAGAGTAATGGAGTCGGTCATTTATAGACTGAGACCTCTGAAACCATGAGCACCAAATAAACTTTTCCTCTCTAAAATTTTCTTATCAGGTCTTTTGGTCACAGCAATGAAAAAAGCTGACTAAAACAGACCCTAATTGATACCTCACCTGATATACATAAAACTTATCATGATTGAACCCAGTGCATTGGTGCACACCTGTAATCCCAGTGGCGTGGGAGGCTGAGGCAAGAGAATCAAGAATTCAAAGCAAAAGCAAGGCACTAAGCGTGACTCAGTGAGACCCTGTCTCTAAATTAAATATAAAATAGATTTGAGGATGTGGCTCAGTGGTTGAGTGCCCCTGAATTTAATCCCTGGTCCCCCCAAGCCCCTGCAAAAAAAAAAAAAAAAAAAAAAATATATATATATATATATATATATATATATATATATATATATATAATTGAGATATTGTCACAAGAGATTAATCAAAATCTATCAATTACCAATATTAACTTAGGAAAATTATCTTCTGCTTTCCTGCTTTCATTAATTATACAAAAGGTAACCCAGAATCCATTAGAACAACTGAGCCTCCTCAAATGCATCTTTATCGAGTCTTTCTGACTCATCTGCATTCTTTACTATATACATCTTGCATATCATCACCAGGTAGATTTGTTTAAAATACAGTCTTTCTAACCAAATCACATTCCACCTGAAAACTTTAAAAATCTATCCATTACCTATGAGATAAAGTTCATGTCTCTCATGTTCATTTATGTCTTCTATAACCTAACTCAAGTATACCCCATCTTCCATCATAAACCCACTCCTTCATCCAAGGAAAACACAATGGAGTGTGTTTTCCTTGGATGAAGAAAATCTATTCTTAAAAATCTGGTTAGCAAACATTGTTTCTTACCATACATAAAATTCAGTGGGATTATTACTTTCTTTTGCACCTGAGGAAACTGAGACCAAGGAAATTAAATTGTCTAAGGTTGCACAAGGAAGAAATGATAGAACTGAGTTTTGAAATCAAGCATTCTCGATCCCTTCTCTCCTCATGGCATTCTCTTTAGTGCTTCCCAGGCATTTAGCAGTCTCCTCTTTCACTTATGCTGTGCTTTGGCTTGGCGTATTCAACTCACCTTTCCTCTGTTTGTTCCAGAATCACTCGCCCTGCAGAGTCCAGCCACTACCTTCAGCCTCTGTGAAGTTTCTTTGATGTCTGAGGTTGACTTTTCTCCTCATTATCTTTGCCACTCTCTTTGCTGATTTAATGTATACTATCTCATATTAACCACTTTGTGTGCATTTGCTTGTCTTCTTTATTGTGAAATCATCATCCTTCACATGTCCCTAAAGATGTTGCAGAGTTATGCACAGAGTGGTAGTACACAGTCTTCTGATTGAAGATTTCTCATTCTTCAGCCTTTTAAAAAAATGAGATTAAAATCCTGTCTTACATTAATTTTGATCATCAGATAAAAGTGTTTTTCAGATGTGTTGAATAACTGTGCATCTCCTTGATATTAACTTATTTTAAAAGGGAAGAAATTCTCATGCATTTTTATCACTTATCTTTAATGTATAGGGGTAAATATATTCTCAAAAGCACTTTCAGTAATTCTAACATAGTTGCTGAGAAACCCTATTGCTATTCGTGGGCTGGGTATTTTCAGTTTAACAATAACAACAAAAAAAGCAGACAACCACCATCCAGGAGGCAAACTTATTGCAGATAGTTTGTGCAGATAGTTTTTAAAATTTTTGGAAGGCAAATCTGATTGCTTCTGCACCATAACCCATTGAAAGCAATGGGATTGCAGTGAGATCTGAGGTGAGTTTTTAAAGCCAAACAAATATGAATATAGGCTTATTAGAAATATTTTTTGTTTCTTGATAATCTACAGAACACAACCATATGGAGCGAGTCACTCAACCTCTGTAATTAAACACTGGACATGAGAAGACATCAGAAATAAGATGTACAGAGAAGCACTGATGCATAACTACATCAAATTTTCTTTTTAAAATTTAAATAGCCATATTAAATAGGCCAATTACTATTCTCATTTGTATGGAATTCCAAGCTCTATTTATCCTTTCTCTGTGCATTCTGTACAAAAGGATAACTACTGTGAATAGAATTGTGTGTTTTTATCCTCAATATCTGAGCATCCCTTCCGTTACTAGTACCAAATTCTAGGGTTCTTTTTGTATATATCAAAAATTAAAAATTATTTTAAACCTCTATATAAGGTCATTGAAACCAAGAGTCATAACTTTCCTAAAGTTTACATTCAGCTGTGATTCTCCATCACAGCACCCTTACAAAGAGTTGACAGTGTTTTTTTCTGGCTGCCCCAGTGATTGTACAATGGTTGCCTAGAAATGGTGATGGAGAAATTTCAATAGCATTTCTCCTTTATTTATTATGTAGACTGTGTCCATTTAAATATTTGTCTAGTGTCTTTTTGAATCTAATTGATGTGAGTACACTGCCTGTGGGAAACTCAAGTCATATATTCTGGAGATTTGTTGTAAATAATTTTGCCTAAAACTGAACATGGTATGATAGGACATGATGATGGAAAAATCAAAATAGCTACATTAATTATGCCCCAATTAGGTTACTCCATCTTCAAGACCCAGCCATTAGCAAAAGCTTGAGGTCCAGAAACATTCACAGAGAAATCTAAATACATACTCTTAGCATAATGATCAACCAGGTTACATTCCTGTTGCTTATGGTCTATCTCAGGACTGGACTGATATAAACTGATAAAGGTGTAAACATACAGTCACAGCCTACAGGTTTACGTAGTTGGGAAACGTCCCTAAAAGTTTGTGTTAGATAAAAATTGAGTCATTCTTTACTTCAACCTGAATATAAAAAATTTCAGGGTACAATTCAAAGGTCAATAGAAAAGATAAGGATAATAAAGTTTAATGGTATGTATAAGGTATGTAAGCCTTCCCTTCACCAGGTACGTAACTGAAGGTCCAGAGTAACTGGTAGTAATCCTGTAGCTATTCCTTTATTCAATGTTTACCTAGGTTTTGGGGGCCACTATATATCAGGCACTGGGTACCGGGATAAAATTAAGTACTATAAAGATGAGCAGCTGATGAGGAATTTATAGCCCATCAAAGGAAGCATTCAATAACCAAATCATTTCACAAATTAATAATTAATAGTGTTTGTGCTAAGTGTTTCAAAGGATTCATAAAATGTTTTATGTTACTATAGCCTTATTGCTTCAGGTAGTCAGAAAATATTTTCTGACAGGTTTTTAAGATGAAGTCTTACAAAATAATTAAAACTTAGTTTGACAAGGTGCCTGCATTTGTGGTTTGAGGTTATTTTATGATCACATTTTATTTTAAACATGAGATAGCCATGAGTATATCTAACAAGTATTTGGAAGAACTAGTAGACAGTGAAAGATGAAAGACAGAAGAAAGACAGAGCCAATGGATGGATCCCTTTGGAATCTGGAGGCAAGTAGAGAAATTGACCTTAGATAAGGCAAGGCACAGTTTTTAGTGTGTGCCAAATAATTAATAATTTAAAACTTCAGCTTTGCTATAGTGTTATACTTCATGAGTTAATTACTTTGTACAACATAAAATTATTTTAAAATATCATCTTTTATGCTCCAAACATGTCCTTCAAATATGTATGAATCCATATATGAATATATATATAATGCAAATGTTTGCATATATACTCTTCTTGAAACTGTTCTTTGATATCAAACATATTTGCAAAGATTTATAAAATTATGAATTTTTTATGTGTGATAGGTACTCCACTCATTTACTTCAATTAATACTATAAGCTTTAGCTCTGACTGTGATCACCTATCATGTGCGAGAGCTGCTGATTTTCACTTGGCAAGATGATCTTAACTAGTTTTTTAGGCATGTCGTTTGTAGGAATTTTTGGTTCTCTTTTTTGATGTTTATATAAGCCAGCTTTCAGTCATACTACATATTTAACTAGTTCAACCATGATAAATCCAATCTTTTCTCATCAATTCCATTCTAAGAAAGTACTTTTTAATTAACTAACTTATTAATTATTTCAGTTGTGTCCAAGATTAAACTCAGGGCCTTGCCTATGGGCAGTCTGCCACTGCGCCACATTTTCAGCTCAAGAAAACACCTTTTTAATGCACAGCCAAAGACCTATTTTACTCACAAAGTTCAGAATCCTGTGCCAAGTTCACACAGTGAGTCTTTTTTAACACTTCACATTCTATGCAGAAACTTTTAAATTTGTCTTAGAACTGTTTTATGTGGTTTGCTATTTCTGTCATGCGTACAAATGTCACCTCTAAAATAATTTGGTTTTTCTCTTTTTATTACTCTTTGGATTTTCCCCCTAAAGTGCCTACTATAATCTGTGACACAAAAAAGATCATACAGAAATGCCTTCTATACATAGACCTTGTGGATATCCCACCAATGCTGGTGGATTAATCAAAACCGTGTGTAGGATTGCTACTGCCTTGATGTTAGATGAGATTCATCAATGAAATCAATAAAACACCCCAAGGAAACCAGAGCCCCTTTTGTTGGAGGGCCAAGTTTCTGGGTTTCACAGTCGTACTGAAGCTGACCATTACAAGGAGACCTTTAAGTTGTTGCATGCAGTGTGAAGTCATGTTTAATGCCGTTGTTGATGTGTCCTCCTCACACAAAGACTGGATTTATAGATTTGTTTTCATTTGTATCAGGACATTGTTTTATATCATACTGCTGAAATGCAGGATGGTAATGGTTTTCTCTTCTGTATAGTTAATGAAAATTCTTTAGTGCTTTTAGATTTTTTATATAACTACTTTTCCTTCAGGCTTGACTCCATTTGACTATCCCTCCTCTGACAATGATCTGCAATCTCTTGTGAGGCTTTGTGTGGGAGCATTTCTACATGACTGGCTCAGGATCTTTTCAAGGATACTGATGGCATTTTGAGTCCAAGAAGCTTTGCCCAGGGTTTGAAGTCCAGCAGAGCAACCATCGCTCTTTTTCTATGCTGCATTCTCATTTCAGCAAAGCAATATATTATCATAAATCTTAACTTACTGCACAACTTATTTCACTTGATTGTAATAAAAAAATGGATCAGTAGAATAAAATCAAGTCTAACACAGCCTACCACACATTCAGGAAGTCCCCCTAGAAATTTAGTGATACTTAAGATGATCAAAGCTCCCTCTGAATAGTATTCTCAGGTCAAGTTTTTCTGTGAGACCGATTAATATGACATGATTAATATCACCATTGATAAGCATACATTGAGAACCCATAACCTTAGGTGATACTTAAAATTTGGAAACAGTCCTTAATCCCACAGTAGTTAAAGTCTGCTTATGGAATAAGGTCCTTGACACCTTATTTCTCATTAGTCCTGCTGGACACAGTGGCACATGCCTGTAATCCCAGCAGCTGGGGAGACTGAGGCAGGAGGATGGCGAGTTCAAAGCCAGCCTCAGCAACTTAGTGAGGCCCTAAGTAACTCAATGAGAATCTGTCTCTAAATATTTTTTTTAAGGCTAGGAATGTGGCTCTGTGGTTAAGTGTCCCTGTATTCAATCCCCAGTACCAAAAAACAAAAACAAAACCTCACACAACTAATGTTGTCATCTACTAGAATCTTTGAGTAACAGAGCAATGCTGTCCATCTAAAGCACCACAAGTTGAATCTTTGCCTGTGTTTTCAAAAAGGATAGTGATTCACCTGCTGTATGTGCTAAACACAAGCTCTCATAGGCATGATATCAACTGTTACCTGACTGTCTTCATAATATCAGCAAGAAAGCTATCTTATGTCACTCTTCCACAACCCTTCACAAAGAAGTAAAGGAGCTTAGTTAAAAGAAGTGACAGCAGCAATTTTCAGAAGGATCAACTTGTACCAGTTTCAAGGATATTTTATTGGTGCTTGTGAACACCAATAACAAGAAGAATGATCCTTAAGTGATGAACTCTAAATTTAAATTTAGGGTTTTTTTTTAAATTCATTTACAGTATGAGAACAAGATAAGACCCAATTCCAAACCAATTAGGAAAACGATGATTGTTAGGATCAACAATAGCAATCATGATTTATATGTTTTTTTTTTTTTTTATGTTCCTGAATCTCATGTCATGTCAATAGTAGAAAATTCAATGAAGAGAAAGAGTACCCATCCTTAGCTAACAAATATTCTAATAAATATAACTAGAAAAAATGTGTTTTTTTCTGGTAGCAACAACAAAAAAGTATTTATTAAGAACATTGTGCTTTATGCTTTTGTTATTTGCAAGTAACTATTCTATGATAATGCCCGTATTTTAGAAAAAATTATTTTACCAAACACTATGTAGGTCAAAACCATAGTATTTTGAAATATTTTCTTAAACAACTATCTGATAATTCTTCTTGAAGACTGACAAAGTAAAAATTGTTCTAACTATATGGTGTTTTAATTTCTTCAATTATGAACGACAAATAACATCTCTAAAAGTATTTTGTATCCAGTGTTTTTAAAGTGGTGGAATTATCTCTGTGTGTATGTGTGTGCGTGTGTGTGTGCGTGTGCGTGTGTGTGTGTGTGTGTGTGTGTTATATGTTCTTGAGGATTTTTAGTCTCTGGCATGAATGGGGGCATTGAAATAGCAGTCCTTGACACTTGGCTTCATTAACCTTGTAGAATGCTGTGCCAGGCCATGCTCAGATGGACTGTTTAAAAACTGCTGCTTGATGATGTTGATGATGATGATAATGATGATGATGATGACAATGACCACTGGTAAGTTGGGGACCTTCTGTTGTCCCCTAAATATGATTTTCTCCAGTTGGTCAATTATTTTCCTTCCTTCACTAATAGTAAAGGACAATTAAAGTGTATATTAAAGATTCTAATATCTTCTCAAAATATTAGTCATTGTAAAGCTGGTAAAAAAATAATCTAAAGTTAAGAAGCTCATGAGACTAGTATTTACCCCAAACCCGGCATTTATATTTAAAAGAATATGTTTTTTTTTAAATGAGGATACTATTTATGTTGTAACAAAAATTTTTAAATAGCAAACATATATATCCATTTCTACTCAAGATCTTTACTCGATTCCTCTTCCCCTCTTCATTTGTTTTTGCCATAAATAGTTAGTAGTACAAATATTTGTGCAAAAACTTTGTATTTAATTTAAAATTTTGTGTGATACTTGTGCAATCTCCAGTCTGCAGTCACTTTCTTGCTTCCATTGGAGGAGCTGAAGATATTTCTGAGTTACCATGTCTTTGTTCTTAAAAAGCTATGAGCTACCTCTAAAGATATATTGGCACACTAAAGATCCTTTCACATTTTCCTTCTATTCCCTCAAACTTTAGAAACCCAATGCAACTGTCTTGTTACTTGCAACTGAAATTAGGGAACGTGCCTTCCCGGTTATCAAATCTGTTGTCTTGTCAGTTCGGAAGGTATTGATCAATAACAGATTTTCTACCTTCTTCACTGCATTCAGTCAAGGTGGTGTGCGTCTCGGTGAGATGGAATGGTAGCCTATGGGGAGCAGTTGAGCCATTCATAAGCTGCCTAGGCCACAGCAGAAGAGCCACCTGCTGTTTTACAGCCTGGGGAGGCTCTAGCCACTGTTCATTCTGAAATAATTTAGAAGCCAGACAGCAGCAAGGGCACATTAGCATTTAGCTCTTCAGCAAACTAGAATAATTAAAACAAGACGATTAAAGTATTGGGAACATTTTTTCCCCTTCCTTTTAAACTTCTGTGTTTTATCAGTTTAGAGTGGTTCTAAAGTTCTAAAGTCTGTAAAACTGCCTTTTTCTGTTCCTTTATTAGTATCCTGTTTTTTTTGTTTTGTTTTGTTTTGTTTTACAGATGCAAACCTAAAAGGGGAGAAATTTTTTTGTTTTACTTTGAGTCATATTTCCAAAGTCTTTGATATTTCAGGATCTTCATTTAAAGGGAAACTGATTAATTTTTCTAGTCCATTATCAGCTAAGTGTCAGATTGAACACAGAATAGACAGCAAAAAAAAGTTCACATGTCTAGAAGCTCCAAACTCTAAGCACCTACACCTGAAACAAACTGGTTGAGCTCCATGGCCCAGGAAAGTTTTACCCTCAAAGTAAGGATGAGTGTTTTGGTAATTGGGTTAAACCATGGATCAAAGAGGAAACTTATTAATGAGTACCACCTCAGAATGTAATGCAGAATTTCTTTTCTTTAAAACCAAAATAAAAAATGTTTGATTTTATTATACCTTGGAAAAAGTACACAAAATTTATGGATTACTCAAAAAAATTAATTATTCAAAAAAATTGAAAAGAGTTGAGATTTGATAATGCATTCTCAACACAGAAAAAGAATCAGCAGACAATGAAGACTTGTTAATAAATATGAAAGATGAAGATTTAAAGTGATAGCATAAGACTGAATGAAGTGTTGGAAATGAAGCCAGGATTATGAGGACCAAAGTCTTGGAAATGCTATTTCTACATAGGTTATTCCATCTAGTTTGAATGATTTAATTTCTGAGAAAAATTGAAAAAAAATAAAAACATGAATATTCAAAGAAAAACAATAAAATTATTTCTAAATAAAATTATCTAAAAATGTTTATTCACACCTATTAATTTCTATATGTCTGTTATTGATAAACCTTGGAATGTTAGAATAAAATTGACTCTGAAGACCAGTTTCTCTCATTCACATCTGAGGCACTTGGAAATATGAACTGAGCTATCTACATGGCAATTTAACTCTTGCTTTCCTTCATTTGGGTCCAAAATGTGCCTAGCCTGAGCCAGGCAATGTAATAAGGAATAAGGAGATCTAGGATAAGAATTCGGACTTTGGCTCAGGATTGACAGTGTTAAGGGGAAATGGTCCTTAGGGGAAAGATAAATGATTATAGAAATGTAAGTGATATGCTGGGGCTGGGGCTCAGTGGTAGAGCGCTTTCCTGGCATGTGTGAGGCACTGGGTTTGATTCTCAGCACCATATATACATAAATAAAATAAAGTTCCATTGTCAACTAAAACATATTAAAAAACAAAAAGAAAAGAAATATAAGTGATATGGCAGAGGCGTGCACAGAATAACATCATTTGTCTTTCTGGAAAGATGAGGTTTAGGGGAGTGACTAGGCACTCAACATTTAATCCAAATATCCAAGATTGAGCTGGAATTTGTTTAAAGAGCCCAAGCTAAAAAAAAAAAAAAAGCGCGAGGGGGGGGGGGAATGAGTGCAAAGGCTGACACCAAAAAAGTAACTAAGGGAGGAAGAAAGAGGGGAGAGAGAGAAGAAGGAAGGAAGGAAACATCATAATTTCTGGCACATGTCTTAAATGCTAGAGTGGTCCCCTGTGTCTTAGCTGAAAAGAAGCTTAGGTATGTGAAGGATCAGGCAGAGCAGGGTATATTATAATATGCATATTATAATATGCATAATAATATTCATTATAATATCCCAAGGAGTTTGGACTTCATGTTATATATGGTGGGAAGCAAAGTCAGGGTATTGGTAGAAAGTGATGGCATCAGATTTGTGTTTTAAAGATTAACTCCTCTGTATGAATGGAAATATGAATGTTGAATGAAAGTAGAAAATTTTAGTGTGTTTTAAGAGAATTTCTTACAGTTTCCAACTGTGAGAAAAAGCATGGCTTATAATAAAATCTCCTTCAGTAGTTGCTTTGGATGGAAATGAGACAGTGAATTCACATTAGTCTCATAGACAGCTCAAGATGCATGGCATCTGGTAGTTTGTTTATCCTACCCCAATTCATTTATTCATCCATTAGTTTCTCAAATATTTTCTGAGTATATAAAATGTACTATAAATACTTCCACTGTAATGAAACACAGAGCCTACCCCATCCAGACCTAGGGACAGAATCGTGCAATTAAACTTGTATCTGTAATTAGTGATACATGCCTGGTAGTAATGTACAGTATGATTCCATGAGAATCTTACACAGGTATCATCCCTTACACAGTGATCTTTAAAAAACAGAAAAAGGCCTATTTGAGAAAGTGATTACTGATTAAGACCTGAAGAATGATTGGGAGATAATTACATAAAATGTAAAGAAGGAAAATAATATGCCAAGACAATATGGAAGGAAAGAGTTTGTTATATTCTAGATAAAATAAAAGAAGCCAGGCAAATTTGGGGGGAGGTGAGCAAGGAAGGTGGCAGTAGTGGAGAAGCTGGGGAGCTTGGTGGTAGGAGTCAGGTTGAGGTAGCAGAGTGAAGAAATGTAGTAAAGGAAAACCTGTTTTCTGGTTTTATGATTCCTAATCAAAATATATTTTTCCTATAATTCATAATTTTTTGCATGTTGTCCATAGTGGGAAAAATTGTCTGAGTTTTAGTGTACTGCATTACATATTTTGGTGCTTACTTTTTCAAAAAGTGGATTATACAATCTCCTGGTGAGCTGTAACCATTCCATCTACTCCTATTGACCATATCATTTCTTGGACCTCCCTAGTAAGGATTCAAGTAAAGCATTGAAGTCTTTTTTGATCTAAACATCAGAGATGCAACAAGATTATGAGCAGGGAAGAAAAAAATTAAAAACAGGATATAAGTGACTAATAAGTTATTCATGAATTCAAACTATCTACAATAATTAAAACACCTACTTTCAGCAAATAAGCCATTAACTTCAATTTTGTTATTTTTTAATGATCTAATTCACACTGTTTCAGGAAGTTCCCCTTAATCTATGTATATGATTATGCAGATCAATGTTTACTTTATTCCACTCTTATAGACATGCAGTGATAATAAAGTGCATAAATAAATTGTTCCCTGGTTACCAGAAAATGCTTAATATGTATGGAAAGAACACAGACTGTAATAACCTAGATAGGAGTTGTGGGGGTTGAGGAGACCATGCAATTCCTATTCCCAACATTTTTCCCCATTACTCGGAGGCGTGGTAGAACTAATATCCCAAATACCCGTCACCTTATAATGAATTTCCCAAGCTTCTTCTCAAATAACTACAGTGTTGTAAAATGTGGAAAGTTTCCATAACGTGGAGAGAAATGTGTGATTTTTGTACAGACAACTTTTTACTCAAATAACTCAGAGGAGGAATTTATTTTTCACCACTTCAAGCTTGTCATTTATTTAGTCCTCATTGGGGAATAGTGTCTTTGCTTTGGTGGAACTGAGCAATTTGTAGAGGAAAGGATAAGGTCCCTGTAGTAAGTTGTGAGGCCAGTCTTTTATGGATCTCTGGCACAGGCAATGATTGATTACCCCCAAAGATAAATACACTGAGTTTGTAATCCTTATGTCTAACTTAACTTAATTTTATATGGCTTTGCCCTTTTTTTCTCCTAAAATGTTAATATTAATTCTCTTCTTGAATATAAATTCTGATGGCAAGCAGTATAGGCTTCTGGTGTCGACAACGTACACATTGTTCCATGTCTTTGAGCTTTGCATTTGGTGCATTTTAATGGAAAAGGGAAAAGAGAGTTAGGTGCTTTGGTTGTATCTTGTATCTATGGCCATGAATATTGTACACGCTCTATGCCTTGGAACAAAAAAGAATAGAAATATTCTAACAGTGAGTTTTTGAGATATGTTTTCCATTTAACAAACATGTGGGTCCTTAAAATCATTTTTCTTTCCTGTGGGCATACAGGGGGGAAGGAAAGATCAGGGAAAGAAAGAAATAATAATATTGTCTTACTGCCCCCATACACATACACAGATAGATGAACAGATGATAACCGTTATATATACAGAGAGATCATATAGCAAGATAAACAATGTTCTAGGGATGGGATACTTCTTTCTGTCTGACACATGAATTTAAAAATTGCTTCTATCATTTATCAGGTATTTAAGATCATTATTTACTCATTCAAGTCCTCAATTTAACTATTTTACAGAGTATGTGGATGAATCCACCATCATACACATAAATGACAACCCTTTTCAAGCAAATTCTGTTCACTCTTCCCCTTCCAATCCCAGGACATGAGGAAAGAAGAAGAAAGGGGAATCTAAGAAAACACACACAAAAAAAAACATAAGATCTTAGAATGAGGATAATAAATCAAAGAAGCAGGGAGAGACTTAATAAAAGGGGAGGGTAAAGAGTTGGTAAAGCAAGGTGTGGTAAGTAGTGGAATATTTGCCATAATTTTACTAGGAAAAAAAATTCTCCAAAATCTGTACCAAGAAAGTTTTCTAACCCAGCCACACTGAGAGTAGTTAGACATAGATGTTTCCCAACATGGTGAGGACTGGAGCTATTTCAGTCAGAACTGTGTGTCCATTCACACAGGCCCTCCATCAAAGAGCCTGTTGTTTCTAGCTTCTAGCAACAGAGCTTTAGTATATTAACTAATGGGCCTTATTGAAGGTGACAACAACTAGAATCCTCAGAGCCACTAGCCATTTTTTTTTCCAGAAATTCAAATGATATCCTAAGCTCAGGGGATAGATTAAGCTCAATGGTGTATGTCTATTTAAGGAGAAAGGAAAACTATTTCTTGGATCTATAAAGCTTGAGACTCTTAAATCAATACCTAACAATCTTCTAAACCTAGTCTGTACGTAAGCAATCAATCCACAAACTCGTAAAAAGAAAAAGTAAGTTATAGGTAGCTCTGTGATGAAAAATCACTGCAATCTCCATCACTTGAAATAGAGGAATGTGTCCTATTTTTCATGACTGGGAATCCGTCATTAAATTTTTTCCCAGTAAGAGTCAAGTTAATGTGCAAAAAAACGATCCCCTTTAATCCGAATTTAGGGAATAATTGATGTAGGAAGTTTGATTTCAATCACAGCACCCCATGGGCAAGATTTAAATATCCATTTGCCTCAAATCAGTAGTTACCCAGATAATAATTAGCCAGGTGCAAACTGCTTCCAATACCCTTTGCTAGCACTCAACTCTTCTCCTCTTTTTGCACTTTAAATTTTTAGGAAAGCTTATTTGTAGTGTTTGGCCTTTTAAAAAAAAAAAAAAGTCCCATTATTAATGAACCAGTGACAAAGTGATAATCATTGATACCAACAAGAATGAAAACACAAATGCAGGGTTTCAATTAGAAAACAGTACTCCCTTATCTGCCAATTATGCTAATGATTCAGGTATGCACATATTATGTTATTAAAATTAAATTATTCTGGAAAATTCCCAGACATTGAAATTACATCTGCATCTTGTTTAACAATACGATTTGATAAATGTAGCTAAGCTAATGCATTCAAAGTCCAGGTACATCTGCATTCCAAGAAGAAAATTTTTAAAAGAAAAAAAAAGACTCTAAGACTCAAAGAAATTAGTTTCAGAGGTGAATAACAGATGGTGAGGAAAGTGCTGGAGGCCTCTGAGGCTTTTCCAGGGCTTCCCAAATGCCATACTGGAGACAGCCATCACCTTCTCTCCTAAGACATTTTCAGAGAATAAGCACCTCCATATGTAAGAATCTGTAACATAACAGAAAAATCCTGAAGCAAAATATAATGCAATGTCCTATTATTAATACCTCACTAAACCTTAATTGTATATAATTTACAAGAATGTAATCTTTCACACATCTCTGTTCCAAGCGTAAATTCCATTATCTTTTGGGAAGTAATCTGGTGTGTCTATGGCTTTAAGATATACACAGCAATATGAGAAAAGCATTCTGTGTCCCGCATCCAACCCCAAATTCATTTTCAAATGAGAAAAATAAGATGTTTCACCTGAAATTTTAACAAATAAATCAACACGGAATGGATTGAAATAGAAGAGTACAGGCACATTAAGCTATAGAAGTTCTCCCTGGAATGAACAAAATTTGAGCAATGAGATGATCCGAAAGCAAATTGTTAAGAATCCAAGTACTTATGAGGCAAATTGAAAAGTAATAGAAACAGCACTGAGCATGCCTATGCAAATTCTTCTTTGTCCAAGGACTTGACTTGCTCTATCTAGTGCCTCGTGTCAGAGATGGCTGTTCTGTGCTAATTTCACAGATGCCCTCAAAACTCAAAATTACTAATACTTTTTCATTCAGTCTCAACAATTACCAAGAATTTTGTGGCTATCGTGTGGCTTGTTAAGACACTTGTCTAACAAAGAAAGAAGTTATCAGCCACAGGATGTGTGTCTAGGATCTTGGCCAGTTTGCCTCATACTATAAATGAAATCAATTGTTATTTTGCTTTCATATATTAACATCTATGAGTTTGGTTAATTTGAGACCATAATGGAAAACAAAGTCATTCTCATTAATCCCTCCAAAACCAGAGTTCTGAACCTGCAAGACTGAGTTAGACTGAGGAGTGCAGTGAATCCATAAGGTAGGAGAACCTTGAGCCCCCTCCAGACAACCAGCTGCCCTGCTCAGGTGATATTCTGATCCTGACACACTTTCTCAAAATTTGAACTTGAACTGCATAAAACTGAGAGAACTGGTAGAAAAAGAGAATGGATCCCAATAAATCTGAGACTTAGGAGAAATGTCATTATTGCTATGGGTGGGATGAGGGGACAGGATTAAAAAGATGTTAAGGCAGTGTTTGATGGGATGAAAAGATAAGAGAGTGACTTTATTCACGCTTCATTGCTCTGTTGCTGGTATTTTAGCTATGTAATAGGGAGAATAATGCCTTTTTTTAAATTCTTTTTTAAATTTTTTTTAAAGAGAGAGTGAGAGAGAGAGAGAGAGAATTTTTAATATTTATTTTTTAGTTCTCGGCAGACACAACATCTTTGTTGGTATGTGGTGCTGAGGATCGAACCTGGGCAGCATGCATGCCAGGCGAGCGCACTACCGCTTGAGCCACATCCCCAGCCCGAGAATAATGCCTTATTCACAGAGTTTTGTTGGTTTTTTTTCCAGTATTTTTACTTAAATGAAATAATAAAGATTAATCACAGAGCTTAACATAAGTGTTGAATACGTAATTTATTTTTTCTAGTATCATAATTTTTATGTGTATTTATATCAGAGCACCATACCCCCTGTCCAAGAGAGAATTTAAAAATAGACAACTATCATACCCATACCATACCTTTTCTGCCAATGTGCCTTTTTTTCTAATGATACTGCTTTTCCACCATGAATGAAAGACAGCAAGATAGATATTGCAATTTGTTCTCACATACTGGAATTTCCTATTATTATTAATGAATTTTCATAGAATCTAAGGACATTTGAATTATTTTTATCTAAGCTGACATCAAGTTTAATCATTAGGTTTAATCCAGCTATAGTATAATGAGCTCATTGTTTTGCAAAATATTCAGCTGCAAGAGAGCACTGTTTAACCCAGAGGATAAATTGCTACATTGGAAAGCCAAGCATTTAGGAAAGGACACATCAACCCAGACATCTTATATTTAAAGCAAACCTCAATGATAGACCTATCCAGTTTCCCATGTATTCCCAGGAATGTAAACTTTGCTAGAGGTACTAAGAGATTTTTTTGTTCTTTACCTAATCTGTGCTTCCATCAGCCTTTCTTGGAAGAAAAGCAAAAGAATACTTTAATTCTGTGTCACTTAATTTTGGACATGTCTTTTGCAATTTAAGCTGTGTTTATGATAGGTCATATTATTGATATTATATCTTGTCTTAATTTCACTGTGTCAAATTCACATATAAAGAGAAGTGGCCAATAGGTCACAATTTATCAAGAAAAAGAATATGAGAAAAATGTCAAATGAGAGCAGCAAATATGTGATGTCTCTACTGTACGGAGCACAAGTAACTTGAGGAAATCCAGTTCCAAGGTTACAATTTAATTTAAGTCACAGTCTAGTGACTCTAGCCAGAGGAAATTTAAAAAACAAGTTGCAGCAATAGCGGATACAAATTCAAAAAAGGACTGGCTCCTGAAATTCCTACAAAGAACTATGAGTCGAGCCTTCAGGGAATTTCTATATTAAGGTCCCAGTTATGAAATCATGCCATGTCTCCAGATAGCAGGGTGAACTCTCTCTTATGGGAATTCCTTAGAGAAAACACTGTTTTATTTCATTATAATGAATAGAGTGCCTACTATGTGCCTGACACTTTTCTAAAATCTTTCTCAACACATGTAACTATAAAATAGCCCAATGAGACAGGAACTATTATTAAAATCATTTTACTATTGTGGATGCAAAAGCCCAAAGCAAGTGCTATGCCCATGTATACTCAGCCAGAAAAAGGCAAAGCTGAAACTTTAACACAAGCAATTTGTTTCTAGAGCTTCACTGGTAGCCAAACTATCACTTTGTTTTTGTTTTAAGTATAAATATGCCTGCTATCATAACATATACGTGCATACATACACATATGTGCTGAATATACGTAAAGAAAGATTTATTGATTTCCAGGGGAAAAAAAGTTTTCTGTAAAATCAAATGGTAAAAAAACACTTTTTTTCTGAGGGAAAAAAAATGGGCTGGAAGCAAAGGACCCGAATGCATTGTACCCAACAACTCTGAAAATAATATCAATCCCATTAAAACAGGTGCATTCAAAGTTTTCTTGACATTAGCCTCCAGTATCATGGTGAGCTCTTTGCAAGTTAAACCCTGGAGCTGATACATTTTCCTGAGATGTACTTCCTGAGGGTATTTGGTTCTAATAGAGATATGTTCATCAAAATAAAAAAACGTATCCAGACTGTAGCCTGTTTTTCTTTTTTAATCCATTCTTTATATAAGGAAGGACAATGCCAGCACGTCCCCTCAGTGCACTCTTGCATTTCTCCATAGCTTAACATAGTAGAGCACAGGCATAGAGGCCCTTTTATACAGTTTCAGATCCTCTCATAAAAACATTACACATGGCTAAGGCCCCTCTTTCATTGTAAAAAAAAAAAAACTCACTCTAATCACTTAAAAAAATAACTCCTATGAATTGATACCTCTTTTACATTATATCAACATCACTCCTTGTCTTAGTCTACTACAGTTACTATAACAAAATACCCAAGACTGGGAAAGTTATAACAATAGAGACACATTTCTCACAGTTCTAGAGGCTAGAAAGTCCAAGATTACAGTACCAGTAGATTTAACGTCTGGTGACAGCACTTCTCTGGTTCCATGATAGTGCCTTCTTGCTGTGTCCCACATGCTGGAAGGACAAAAGGGACAAATGCTATTTCTGTACATGGCAGAAAACATGGAAGGTCCAGGTAGCTATGAAGCCTTTTTTTACAAAGTAATCATTCCAGTCATGCATGAGGATGAAGCTCTCATGACTTAATTACTTCCCCCAAAGTAATTCACCTATTCATATCACCACCCAGTAATTAAATTTCAACATGTAAATTCTAGAGGAATGCATTCAAGCCATAGTATGTTCCAATTTATCAGTCACTTAAGAATCAGCAAGCAGATATTATAGTTGAGGAAATATGACTATAACTAATTATTAATTCTATCATTTTACATATGAAAATGGGCAAAGTACAAGAGTTTAGTCAATTTACTCAGAGTCAAAGCTATCCTGAACAGTATGTTCTTCATTTTTTGTCTATGAATATTTATTGAGCTTCTACCATGGCTAGAGACACAGTGGATCACAAGGTGGACCTAAATCTCTCTTTGTTTATCAGAAAGCATATATAAGTCTTGCTGTGTCTCCAGGCCATCATGATTTTATGAGAAGAGTGAAGTTTTAGATTATTGTGTTGACTAATGGATGAATTAACTTTCCATATTCTGGGTTTTGCTCCAAGGCAATGACAACCCTTCTACTACATATGTCTACATAAAAACACAGAAAGATAAAACACAGAAAGCAGATGTGTTCAATCCAAATATGTGTTCCTCAACCCACCGACTTTCAAATATTACTGTAAAACACCTCATCCATCTGATGTATTGTGCAAGCATGGTGCTCCAAGTAATTTAATTGTCCTAGAAACTGAAATATATACCAAATTTGGAAATCTTATTTTAAAAAGAAAGAATCCTACTAAGTGTCTCATATTGTAATTTTAATCCTACTGCTTTCTTGCATAAAATGCAGTTCCTAAAATGTAAGTCTGCTGGCATCAAATTGAGGAATCTGCAAATGACATGATCTTGTATGTAGAAAACTCCTCCGCAGATTACACACACACACATACAAAACCACCTTAGAAATAATAAATGGTTTTAATGTACTTTCAGGATGAAAGTCAATATCAGTTGTGTTTATATAAGCCAACATCAAGCTACCCAAAAACAAAATCAAGGAAACAATTCCATTTACAAGCATATCAAAAGAAATAAAATGCTTAAGAACAAATTTAAGCAGTGAGATAAGGTTTTGTACATTTAAACTTACATAACATTACTAAAAAAAATTGGAAATAAATAAATGAAAAGATAATCCATGTTTATGCATTAAAAGAATTAATAGTGTTTAAACACTCTTAGCACTCAAAGTGATCTACAGATTCAGTGAAATCATAATTCCAATGACATTTTTCCTAAAATGGAAAAACAATGCTAAAATTTGTATGAAATCACAAAAGAACCTGTTTTAGTGGTCAGTTGTTTCACTGCAGTGACTAAAAAACCTGACAAGAATAATTTTAGAGAGGAAAAATCTATTTGGGGCCTTACAGTCTCAGTGAAGTTTCAGAGGTCTCAGTCCAAAGATAGTTGGCTCCATTCTTCAAGACTTGGGTGAGGCAGAACATTATGGTGGAAGAGTATGGTAGAGGGAACTGGCTCACAGGATGATCAGAAAACACAGAGAAACTCCACTTGCCAGATACAAAATATAAACACAAAGAATGCTCCCAAGGCCCGCCTCCTCCAGCCACATCCTAAGTGCCTACAGTTACTATTCAGTTAATCCCCATTAGGGGATTAATTCACTGAGAGGGTTAAGGCTCTTGTAATCTAGTCATTTCACCTCTGAATGTTCTTGTATTGTCTCACACATGAGCTTTGCAGCAGGAGCAAAGGGGATTACCTAATATCTAAACCATAACAGAACTGAATAGCAAAAGTAATTTTTAGAAAGAAGTACAAAGCCAGAGGCATCACAATTCCTGATTTCAAACTACGTTGCAGAGCTATGAAAACCAAAACAGTATGATCCTGGCATGAAATCAGATGCATAGTCCAATGAAACAGAATCACGACACCAGAAATAAATCCATCCATATACAGTCAACTAACTTTTGACAAAGTCACCAAGAGTGTGCTATGGTGATATAGTCTTTAATAAATAGTGTTGGGAAAACTGAATACCCGCATAAAAGAGAAGGATGTTTAACCATACTTTATATTATATTTAAAAAATAAATTCAAAATCAATTAAAGACTTAACCATAAGAACAGAAATTGTAAAATTCCTAGAAATAGATGGGGGGCAGGGTAGCTCTGTGGCAGGGGATTTTTAGAATTTGACAGCAAAAGCACAATGAAACACAGAGAAATAAGTTGTACTAAAAAGATTTTGCACAGCAAAGGAAACAATCAACCAAGTAAAAAGGAAACCCAAGGCATGTTAAAAAAAATATTTTTACACTATACAACAATGTGTTAATATTAAAAATGTATAAGGAACTCATACAATTCAAGAGCAAATAGAAAAATAAATAAACCAATTTAAAAATAAGCAAGGACCTAAGCAGACATTTTTCTAAAGAAGAACTTTAAGGGGCCAACAAGTGCATAAAAAGGTGTTCTACATCACCATCTTGAAACTGCAAATTGAAATCACAATGGAATACCACACCACACATCTGTTATGATGTTTATTATCAAAAAGATAAGTGATAGCAAATGTTGACAAGAGAGTGGAAGAAAGAGCATCTTTGTACACTATTAGTGAGAGTGAAAATTGATGCAGCCACTAATGTAAGCAATATGGACCCCTTAAAATTTTAAAAACAGAATTACAATATAATCCATGAATCCCTCTTCGAATGTACAGCCAAAGAAAAGAAAATTCCTATCTCAAAAAGATATTTACTCTTCTATAGTCATTGCACCATTATTCACAATGGCCAAGATATGGAAACAGCTTAAGTGTTTATAAACAGATGAATAGATAAGGAAAAGGTGATACACATATACACAATGGAATATTATTCAGCCATAAAAGAAGGAACTCTTGCCTTTTGAAACAACACTTCTGTATTAACTCAGAAGACCATATACTAAGTGAAAGAAGACAGACACGGGATCACACCCATATGTGGAATCTTAGTAACAACAGCAACTAAAGTCAAACTCATACAAACAGAAAGCAGAGGGTTAGTTAACAAGAATTGGAGGAGGAAGAAATGAAGAAAAGATTGCTATAAGGTATAAAGTTCCGATTATAAAATGATTATGTTTCAGAGACCTCAATTACAACATGGAGACTATAATTAATGATGATGTATTCTGTCCTTGAAAATTGCAAGATGACAGGTTTAAGTATAATCTTAAGTATTCACACATACACACATATACAAACACACATAGTATCTATCTGATGCAATTTATATAAACACATATGTCTCTATATATGTATATTTTTGTCAGTTTTATCCCAATGAAGCTGATTGAAAAAGGATGCACAATAGTCATCTCCTCTTAGGTTCCTTAATGGTACTTGTGGTGATTTCCAGAACTATCCCTTTGCTTCTGCATCTCTCCCTAAGCCCCTCTCCTTCCTTCTAACCTCCAACAGGACACCACTATATTTGCTCTTAGATTCCATTCCCTATGTGCCATCATCAGACTTGCTGTCATCACATAATTTCAAATAATTATTTCATAAATAATCCAGACTCTCAAGATAGAAAGTTTTGAGTGGATTGTTCACCTATCTTTAGCCTCCATAATTATTTAATGACAGCATCCTTTATTGAATTTGTGAACAGTTGGGAAAAATGCCAGCTCAATGCCTAGCACAAAGACAAATAATTCTTAGTTGATTATAAATAAGAATAAGATATATCCTATGCTTGTATAATTTTATCAAAATGGATTCTACTATCACATATAACTAAGAAGAATCAATAAAAAAAACTTTAAAACAGAAATATAGGCTAGTGTTAGATGAGTGCATTAATAATCCAGGATTTGCAATGAAATGTTCTAATAATTTAATTAATTAAAGGGCCTGCAAGATGCAGAGTTAGTGCCAGATTACTGCCGAACTTCCCCTAAATTTATAGATTAGGTCTTAAAATTAACTATAAAATAAACTTTTTTTGCCACTGAAACAGCATAGACTCTTGTGCAGTCTTCTAAACTTTCCTCTATGGAATTCTTCTAGAAATGGAATATTATTCTAGAAATTCTTCTCTAGAATTTATTGTCCCCCTTTGGAAATATTTATCATTGCTGAGTATATGTCATATTTCCAAAGTAATGGTGAGGGAAAGCAAAGTGGAGAATAATCACAGTGCTCAGATAATCTAGTGATTAGTGTATGTTGGTTATATGAGAACTGGGTGGCCCTCAAGAACTAAATAACATAGGTTCAGACCTCCATTCAAACCCGGTAAAAGGCTGTCTCAAATTTTCTTATTTTCAAAAACATATTACTATGGTATGAATCTGGAATGTCTCCAAACTCATGTGTTCAGAACTGGAGCTTTGGGGAAGTGATCAGATTATGAAAGCTCTAATCTCATGGATGGATTAATCCATTGACTGTGGAATGGATTTTTTGGAGATGGGACCTCGTTGGAGGAAGTAGGTCACTGTGATCTTTCCTCTGTCTCCATGCCCACTTCTATGTCTCTGTCTCTCTCTCCCTATTTCCCGTTCTCTCTCCTTCATCCAACCCTTTCTCTTTCTCAGCTGCCATGGGCTGAGAAGCTTTTTATCCACCACATACTTCCCCCATGATGTTCTGCCTCATCTCATGCCCAGAACAATGCAGCCAGATGACCAGGAACTGAAACCTCTAAAACTATAAGCCAAAATAAATCTTTCCTCCTCTAACTCATTTATATTTGGTCACAGCAATGAAAACCTAACTAATTCACATATTTTCTCATTTTTATCTCTGATTCCACCAGCCCATTTCTGATGAATTGTGCTCATTTGAATGTGAGCAGACCATAAGGTCTTCTAAGAGCTAAAAACTACACAATTGCCTGTAGAAATGTGTACTTGAGGGAAAGAAAGAAGTGGTTCAAAAGGAAGCTGGAACAGCAAATGAGCTGAAGCCACACAACCAGGATCCTATAACCCCATTTCAGGATGGTACATATAGTTCTACGTACAACAGAACTCCATTCAGCCTCCTAAGTCACTGGGATTATAAGCATGTGGTGAAAAATAGATGAGGTTTGATTTATCTGTTTAAAGAATTGCTCTGGGTACGGTGTGAAAGATATGTTGGAAGAGATATAAAAAGGAAACATGTGGATCAGATCAGAAACAACCAAAATAGATAATAGAGAGAAGCTGATGTAATCGAGAAGAAAGTGGAAACAAGGGAAAGAGAGAAATGGAACCAGGGAAAGAGAGGAAGTTTCAATGATATTTGTGAAATTAACAAGCTTGGCAAGGGAGGAAGAAGCATCAAGGATAACTTCTAGATTTCTAAATAATCCTGAAAGTAGCTTTGATCATAAACAGGTTCTTCTGATTTGTCACAAGGGACATAGAACTCTTTAAAAGCAAAGAAGTAAAGTTTCCACTGGTATTCTATATTGATAATTCATTATTTTTCAACCTTTTTCATTTAAATACTTGTATTGAGATTTCATCAAATACCATGGCAGCACACCATTGCGGTATAGTGTTCCAATTTTATAGAAGTAGCTGGTAGATAATTTGGGCTTACATTATATTTTGTTGCTCCATCATGTGCACTGAAGCAATATGACATAATTTGTCAAGAAAAGAGAATCACAGAAAGGGTCAAGTCCCACAGATGTTCCAAAGAGAGCTTTTGCCCAGCACATCCCATAGCTGTTATTTGGCACTTTTCATGTGCTCAACATTAGATTAACATCACTGCTGAATCTTCAGAAACTTCAGGGCAGGTAAGTTTGATTCTCCCCAATTATAGAAGCAGAGAGGTAAAAAGGTTAAATGACATACTTCCAAGCAGAAGGAAGAATTGGCCTCAAAGCAAGAGGAAGCCCTCAGAGTATCTTAATCTTAATTATATGTTCATTATTTTTGGAACAAATTAACCATCATTAATTGATGCCTGTAAAGTGGTTGAAATTCAGGGAGGGATTTAGAAAGCAGAAAAGAAGGATGCTATAGGAAGAGACATCTCTCTTTCATGGTGATTTTGCACCAGACCTTGAGCTCTGAGCCTTGCTTATTATTAACCACTGTAAGATCTTATAGGTACAAGCAGAAAAGGACTGTACCAGCTTGACAAAACAGATGATGTGCTCTGTTTATTAATCAAGAGGAAAAAAAAAACATTTTACTGACAGAGCAGTATTAACTTCAGAGCAGAATTAACTTCATAGATGCTTTGAAAGTAGAGCTATGAAGAAATTTAGTTACTACAATAAGAAAATTGGGGGATAAAAAACATAAAAGAATGCATAAGAAAACTGATGTCAAGATTCATCCATGCTGAAACACAGGGAAAAGACAGCCTTTTCCTTCTGTATCCTAAGAGCATTGTTATTCTAACTTCAGTGTGTGCCAAAATAACTGCAGGGTTCTTATTAAACCTGCTTAATCTAGAGTGCTGTGCCCAGAGAGTCTGTTCTGGTAGGTCAGGTCTGGGTCAAAATTCAAGAATTTGGACTAAACAGAAACTCCCTGGGGAATTCCAGTGAGGATGGAAGTACTAAGTTGATGTCCACCACAATACTGGGCACACAGCCCAAGAACCACAGCTGCCTGCTTAGGTAAATGCCTGCCTGCCTTCCACCAGTCCATTCTCCCAAGTGAATCTGAGTGGACAGGTTCCAAGCATCACGTGTAATCACTTAAAACAGTCATTCATGTTACCTCCCTTGTGAAGCATTTCCTGAGTTCCTCCAAGCTAAATGAGCTCTTTAGTGCTTTCAAAGCTCTGTTTAATACTTTTATTATAGCATTTATCAAATTATATTATAATTATCTGCTTATGTGAGTCATTCTCCTATCAAAATATGAGTAACTTGAATATGGTTAGTTCATTATTATATTTCTGGCATCTAGCACGTTTCTTGGCACAAAACAGGTACTGATTATTTTTTCCTACATGAAAGTGTAAAAGAATCATGAAATTAAAGCATCGCAGGTCTTGGTTACAACTTCATATCACAAGAGCACCTAGAAAATCAGCAATTATATGGCTTAGCCAGATGAAAGGGTGCATTAATCAGCTCAGGATGCCATGTGATGTACCACAAACTGTGTACTTAAACAACATAAGTGTTTCTTTTAGTTCTGAAAGCTGTGGAATTCTAGATCAACGTGCCTACAAGACAGATTTCCTTCTAAGTTCTCTTCTGCTAGCTGGCAGGCCTCTTGCCATCTTGGTATGTGCTCTGGGGGTTGAGGTGGAAAGAGCAAGCTCTCTGGTACCTCCATAAACAGGCACTAATCCCATCATGAGCCTCCCTTCCTGAACTCACCAAACCCTAATTACTTCACAAAAGCCTTACCTTTGAATACAATCCCATTGAGGATTAAGACTTCAGCATATGAATTTAAGGGGGACACATTCAGTCAACAATAGGACAAGAAACCAATCATCTGAAGCTGGTCACCTGGTTGGAGTGTCTACCCTTAGCATTAAACCATGTGGAGACTCAGATTCTGCATCTATAAAATGAGGAGTTACTTTTCCCATCACAGTTATTATTAGGGAAATGTGCTGAATAGGCTCTGAAAATGGTAAAGTATTATCTGCAGTGTGGCTAAAATGAGGTCTTCTTTAATTTGGAGGCTACTGCACTCTGTAAAAACTCCTCAGTTGCTAGCAGAGCCAATACTGAAACTCAGCAGGACTGGCAATTGATAAAGCTTGCATTTTCTCTCTTTGACTGCTTAGAAATTTTCACCATGGTGTAATTTTTATTAATTTATTTGAATAATTTGATAAACATAATTTAATCTGTATAATAACTATCATTAGCTTTGTTTGTAGGCAAACTCTTTAATGAGAATGCTGAGGGAAATTTTGTGCATTGCATTAGCTTTTATTTGTATTTTTTTGGCAGTTATAACACATGGTTGGCTTCTTATAGTAAGGCTTGTACTAAACTGAAACCCTATCCATCACCCCAGTGGTATGCCAGGGGCCAATCACACTCTTTTATTTTTTTCTGGAAGAAATTTATACCATAGTGTCACCCTCAGGCTTATGCAGCATAGGAGATAACAGAGAGGACATATATCCCTGGAGGGTGAGAAGGAGGAGGAGGGATAAGGACTGGTTTGGAAACAGACAAGTGCCTGGTCTCTCTGCATAGCCTATTATACAGGTTAGCAATTTGTCACCTAGGAAAACACAGAGGAGGAGGAGAAGGAGATATCGAGTCATTAAATTGTAACGAGGTAAACTATGGCAGCGATTGTCTTTGAATGTCTTGATGGAGTAGCAGGGACACACAAGAAAATGAAGAATTGACCAGAGTGGACACTGCAGGAAAACTGCAGTCAGTAACAGATAGGGCAGGGGCTGGCCTCTTCCCTTCAATGTTCTCTTGCTCATGACTTCTCTAATGTATTGCTTGCTTTCTGACAAGCTGGTCTTCTCTTCTTTTGACTATTCTCAAAGTTGCACATAAATAAAGGGAAATGATGCCTTGGGAGAATTTCCACAAACATGCCTCTGATTTTATCATCTCAGCACACAGTACCTGCAATCTCCCTAGCTCTGCTATAGCATTTTGAACAGAGTAAAACAGAACCAGTAGAAGTAGCACTCCTCCATCCACAGCATAAAAACAGTGATAATTACTGATCCACAGGCCTAACCACTTAGAAGTGCTACTTACATGGATGAAAACAAATGCCCCCTAAAGATTTGTCACAGACCACTTACTATTTTTATATTCATCCAAAGCTGTTCCATCTTCTATACTTTTGTCTGCTCCCAAACAAATTGTGACATGCAGAATGGGGAAGAAATGGATCAAAAACTTTTTCAAAGCAAGATCAGAGTTAAAAAATGTTAAGCCAAAAAGCATAATTATAGGCTCAGGATTTTTTTTTCATTATTTCTATAACTTTCACATCTACATGAAGTACTGGAAAAGCAAGCTGTCCTAATTTGGGAAAATAGGTTCCAAATATAACCTGCCCTTTTTTTGTTATTGTGCACCTGAATTTTTAAGAATAATTAAAAACTAGAAAGCAGGCAGTATTATTATAATTATTAGAACCACTGATTTTTAGAAGTAATTTGGGGTTTCGAGATTATGTCTGAGCCTATTTCCTTTCTTTTCTTCTTCCCTTAGATTGAATTTTCATATCTGAATTTTTTCTGTGCATTTATTGTCCAGAATGATTGGGAACCAGAGTTAACTACTGAAGTATTCCAAAATTGCCTCCTGAAGTGGTTTCTCCTTACAAATTTACCAATAGGTTGATTTTGGCTCTAGTTTTGAAGATTTCAGTCTGCAATTGGTGAACCCTGTTGCTTTGGGGCCAGCAACAAAGCAACACATCCTGTTAGCATGTAGGGGTACAAAATGACTCCTCTCATAGCCAGGAAGCAAAAAAAGAGAAAATAAGAGATTGGGTTCCCATAATGCCCCCAATGACCTAAAGACCACTTCTCCCTGGGCCTTACATCTTAAGGTTTCCACTGCTTTCCAATAGAGCAAGCTGGGACCAAGCCTGCAGCATGTGGACCTCTGGGGAAACTTAAGATCCAAACTATACTACTCTGTATCCAGGTTTCTAGAGTTAAGAGTAGGTACTTAGTAAAAATGCAAGCAAAGAGACAAATACAAGTGAAGTTTCAATTGCCATGTAAATTTTTGCATGAAGGAATGAATGAGAAATTAAAATTGCAGTTATTATACATAGACCAGGACTGTTCTCACATCTCCATATTAGGAAGCAAGGAGGAAAAATGAGAGGAAAAACCCAAGTTCCAGGCCTAGACAACAAGATAGATAATAATGATGCCATACTCTGAGATACAGGCCACAAGATAGGTCATTTGAGGGAAGAAAGAGGGAAGATTAGAAATTAAATCTGGACCATGCTGGGTTCTGAGGCATCTAATTAGACATCATATGGACATGATCACTAGAATACATGGACTTTGAGCTCAACAGTGCAAATAAAAAGGAAAAAAAAAAGAAGTTTTATTTTCAGTTTTAGAGTAGGTAGAAAGAGAAAATATCAAATATCAATATCAAAAACTGAGTTTGGTATTGTTCAATGATTTAAAATTACATTTTCCAGAAATATGTAAATTATGGTCCACATATAATAACTACAGTTTTAATTTCTCATTCATTCATTCAAGTTTACTAATCCAGTTCCTTCATGTTTGATGCTGGACATGGAACGCTGAAAAAGATATAACCCTGTCAAGCCTATGTGATGTGAAGAAATGACATAGAAATGCCTTTTTGCATAGAAAGCCTTCCCTCACTGTCACATGATATGCAGGAGTCCAGTGTCTACAGAAACACCACTAGAACCAGGTTAGTGGGGTTCAAATGCAGCTTCATCACCTACTGATTGAGGTTGGAAAGCTTCTTAAACATTTGGTCCTATTTTTTTTCTTGTTCCTTTTTTTTACTCATCTTAAAAGCAATAATAATCACTAGTTCCTCTTTTATGGGTTTTTTATGAAGATTAAAGCAACATACCTGTCATACTTACTGGCTTACAGTAAATGCAATGAAAGTGTCAGTCTTTATTAGTGCTACCCAAGTACATTCAAGGTCACATGATTCAGAGCTATTAGAGTCATTGTTATTAGCTGTTTTTCAAGTGCATATTTTTACTTAAGTTGAGAAAGACTATAATTACAGGCGCAAAAATCAAAGATGCACAGTAATCAGACAAGATTGTTGATGCTTCTTGTGTTTACATGCTCTAACATCCCACATTGTTAATATTGAGGCCTATTGGCATGCAACTGTTGATTCATTAAGAATTGATCATAATGGGAAGCACTCAAAAATATCTGTTAAGTAAATGGAAAAATAAATGAATCAGATATGAAGATCATAATAGGCATAGCATCTTAAGCCATTCCAGGATAAAAGATTAAGGACAGAGTTTGGGAAATGGAAGCAAAACATGTTAGAAACAATTTCACTGACAGAATGACATTAAGGCAACAAAGCAGATGAACAGAGAATAGGATTACAAACTCTATTCACTACAAAAAGTGTTTACAACCCAAGAAGCAAATGTAATTTCAACCAATGTCCTATCTATGACTTAAAAGGAGGGATAAATGGTAGAGGAAAAATATATTCGCTGGAAAAGGTATGGAAAAGAGAAATTCACTACATATCCTTTGCTGACTTTGTGTAGTTGGCTGTCAGCATGTGCCAGGCTAGTAAACTATGATCATTATCGACGCTGAAAAAATCAATTATAAAATTTTGAGCAAACTAAGGTTGATTTCACTAACATTATAGTATGAAACATGACATGTTACAAAGACTTCTGGTAAGGAAACAAAGATGGAAATAAATACGACATAATCTTTTGATTCATGCTGGAGTAAGGATCAGTGGTCACATCCCACACATAGACCCTGTCAATGAGCAATCTTCAGTCAAAATCTACATACAACATGAATCTGTAATCATGAGGACCACTATTGAAAGATTTGGACACACCTGCTCTATAAAGAGATCTCTTAAAACCATATTGATCCAATGACAAATGACTTCTATCATTTCAATACACTTGAGATTCATTGACTTCTTTCAACATCGGAGTTGGGCACCTGCCATTGGCTTGGATGGTTCTCATCTTGTATCTTTGTTTTATTCTTCCTTCTCTTCTCTAAATAGTGGTGAAATGTGATATATTCTATTCTCAAAGGATATCTTCAATCACAGCACAAGTCCCAGATGCTAGTATGTCCGTGTATCTGGAAAATGAGTTTGCTGTACTCTATGATGAGCTCACTCTACCTACATCATTTAAATGACTGGCTCACAGTCACAGATGTGGTGGCACCAATTAACCTGTTCCATAAATACTTTTTAGTGAAGTCGGGCCAAAAGATTAATGTATTTCAATTTGGAAATATTATTTGAAATTGACTGGTTCTAGAACAGATTAGAAATACTTTGCCACTGACCACATAAAGAGTCATGAACTAATTATTAAACTGGCAGTGTAATAACTGAAAAACTATTCTACCATCTACTGAAAGCCATGGCAGAAACTTAATAGGTTGCATGTATATCAAAAACAAGGGCAGGGAAGCAATAATATCTGGATACATGTCTTTTGTAAAAGATTTATGTGCATTATAATCCCATAGTGGTTCCAAGATAAAATTGCTTTGGAAGCCATATATACAGCCTTCTTAGTTATTATGTTTTGAAAATGCAACCAAAAAAAAAGTATGTTGGATATTTGTTTTGTAAAGGTCATTGAATATTAAAGAAATGTGAAAATATAAATTCAGTTTACTATTTTTCTGTCCATATAACCACAGAGAAGTTAGGTATGACAGAAAGATCTTATATCTGAAAAAAAAATCAATATTTATGAGACCTAACAACTGTCTTAATGAACTGTGGTTAATTAAATTGATCAAATATTTTGGCAGACCTGTCATGGAATTCAAAATTGAATAAGATCATACTCCAGAGAGTCCAATATTAACCTGGAAGAAGACTTGGTCCCAGTCCTTTCATGCTAATGCACTACAAAGTAATAACTAGGACTCATCTGAAGATTGTGCTCCTCTGACCACATTGAGCCTCATCTCTTACCAGACTCTTTTCCATGAGCCTCTGTGTACTGCCCTCAAAGGAAGTTATCACCATAATTTTCACTTGGGAACAACATTCATAGATAAGAGAATTATTATTATTTGCTTTTTTGTTTGCTTTCTTTTTTATTACATTTTTATTTATATATGACAGCAAAATGCATTACAATTCATATTACACATATAGCGCACAAGTTTTTCATATCTCTGCTTACATACAAATTATATTCACATCAATTCATGTCTTCAAACATGTACTAAGGGTAATGATGTCCATCTCATTTCACCATCTTTTCTACCTCCATGCTCCCTCTCTTCCCCTCACACCCCTCTGTGCTATCTAGAGTTTATCTATTCCTCCCATGCTCCCCCTCCCTACCCCACTATGAATCAGCCTCCTTATATCAGAGAAAACATTGGGCACTGGGTTTTTTGGGATTGGCTAACTTCACTTAGCATTATCTTCTCTAACTCCATCTATTTACCTGCAAATGACATGATTTTAATTCTCTTTTATTGCTAAGTAATATTCCATTGTGTATATATGCCACATTTTTTTAATCCATTTATCTATTGAAGGACATCTAGGGTAGTTACACAGGTTAGCTATTGTGAATTATGCTGCTATAAGCATTGGTATGTCTGTGTCCCTGTAGTATGTTTTTTTAAGTCCTTTGGATATAGACCAAGGAGAAGGATAGCTGGGTCAAATGGTGGTTCCATTCCCAATTTTCCAAGGAATTTCCATACTGCTTTCCATATTGGCTGCACCAATTTGCAGTCCCACCAGCAGTATATGAATGTACCTTTTTCTCCACATCCTCACCAACACTTATTGCTGTTTGTATTCATAATACATGGCATTCTGACTGGAGTGAGATGAAATTTTAGAGTAGTTTTTATTTGCATTTCTCTAATTGCTAATGATGATGAACATTTTTTCATATATTTGTTGATTGATTGTATAACATCTTCTGAGAAGTGTCTGTTCAGGTCCTTCACCCATTTATTGAGTAGGTTATTTGTATTTTTGGTGTTTAGCTTTCTGAGTTCTTTATATACCCTGTACTTGGAAATCAACTTAATGAAAGAGGTGAAATATCTATATAATGAAAACTATAGAACCCTACAGAAAGAAATCAAAGAAGACCTTAGAAGATGGAAAGATTTACCTTACTCTGGGATAGGCAGAATTAATATTGTCAAAATGACCATATTACCAAAGGCAGTATACAGATTTAATACAATTCCACTCAAAATCCCAATGACATTCCTCATAGAAATAGAAAAGGCAGTCATGAAATTTATCTGGAAAAATAAGAGACCCAAAATAACTAAACCAATCCTTAGCAGGAAGAGTGAAGTGAGTGGCATTACTATACCAGATATTAAACTATACTACAGAGCAATAGTAACAAAAATAGCACCAATGGTACAAAAGAGAGGACACAGAGACTAACCCACAAAATTACAAATATCTTATATTAGACAAAGGCACTAAAAACATGCAATGGAGAAAAGATAGCCTCTTCAATAAATGGTGCTAGGAAAACTGGAAATCCATATGCAACAAAATGAAATTAAACCTCTGTCTCTCACCATGCACAAAACTCAACTCAAAATGGATCAAGGACCTAGGAATAAAACCAGAGACCCTGCATCTAATTGAAGAAAAAGTAGGCCCTAATCTCCATTATGTGGGATTAGGCCCCAATTTCCTTAATATGACTCCTATAGCACAAGAATTAAAACCAAGAATCAATAAATGGAATGGATTCAAACCAAAAAGTTTCTTCTCAGCAAAAGAAACATTGAAGTGAATAAAGAGCCTACATCTTGGGAGCAAATTTTTGCTTGCTTTCAAATACTTACTTTTCCCTTTCACAGTCTTAAATTAACTGTAGTATTGAACTCCATCTGAATGAACATTGTTGGGAAGGTCATGGAATGTCTGGGTTGTCAGCCAACTTCTGTTCCTTACAAATAATTCTCTTTGCTGTTTACTAGCTCAGAAGTGGAAAAAAAAAACTGCACAAATTTAACATCTTGAATCTATATGCTATGGAGGGTATTAAAAGTATAAAAGTACTTCAAAGTGCCCCCAATGGGTTTGAAATTTCAAGTTATAAAGTTGAAAATTCTTAAAACTAAACAGTGCCCAATAAATCAACCTGCAGTGCACATTCCCCAAATGTATGCCATATCTAATATGATATAGCTACTAATTCAAGAAACTGAAAACACTTCAATAAAATCTAATCAGTTCTACCCTATGAAGCAATGGAAAAAATAACAGAAAAGTCAAAAAATAAAAGCACTGGCACCTGCCACATCTAATTATGATATTCCATTTCTAATATCAATCACTTCTAGCTTTCAAGTTTGCTTAAGTTATCATTCTTACATTTTCTTTTGAAATACTTGTCAGATTCATGGTACAAGGAACTTTTATATAAAATCTCTTCATATCTATTGTACTATCATCGTTGTCTCTGGGCCATTATCAAAAAAGAAATTCATATCTCTATATTGAAAAAAATCCATCAAAAGTATTTCAAGTGACAAATAACAATGTTTAATGCAAAATCAATAGATAAAATGGGAAATATGACATTTTAAATTGCCTTCTGTTATGAGTTGAATCGTGCCCATTCCAAACAACAACAACAACAACAACAAAAATATGCTAACATCAGACCCCTAGTACCTTAGAATATGACCTTATTTGGAAAAAGAGTCTTTACCAATGTAATACACTAAAGTGTTGTCATTAAGATGTATTAAAATCAAATATATTTTTAAAAAATCAAATATAACCAGAAATATTGTAAGAAGAAAAAATTTGGACACAGATTCATTTATACATACAGAAAATTATGTGAAGGGAGACAGGGAGCATGCCATGTGAAGATGAGGACAAACAATGAAGCAACAAGTCACCTAATTCAGAGACTGAGCAAACCACTAAGGGCTATAGAGATGCAGGGAAGTATTGCTCACAGGGCTAAGAGGGAAGGTAACCCTGCCGACACCCTGATTTTTTACTTTGAGCCTACTGAAGTAACTTACCCCTAACTCCTGTTGCCCTGGGATACTCAGTCTGTGGTACTTTGTTAAAGTAGCACTAGGAAAGTTACATGCTTTTCACTATAAAATTAATGCCAGGACCCAGAAATAAATCCAGGCATTTATAGTCAGTTGACTTTTGGCAAAGCCTCCCAGAATACACAATTGGGAAAGGACAGACTCTTCAATAAATAATTATCAGAAAATTTAATATTCACGTATAGAAGTATGTAATTAAACCCTTCTCTCAATCCACATGGAAAAATCAACTCAAAATGTATTAACAACTTAAAAGTAACTTGTAAAAAATTAGAAGAAAACAGGGGACAGACAGCTCAATGGCATTGATCTGAATCATGAGTTTTCGATATGACAAGAAAATCACAAGTAACAAAGCAAACAAAGAACAAAGTAAAGAGACAACCTGTAGGATGAGAGAAAATACTTGGAAACCATAAGTCTAATAAGGGATTAATATCCAAAATAGACAAGAAATTAAAACAACTCAATACCAAGAAAACACAAAACGCAATTTAAAAAATGGGCAAAGGCCTGAATAGATATTTCTTAAAAGAAGATATATGAATGGCCAACAACACGAATTATCAAGGAAATGCAAATGAAAAGCACAATAAGATACCATTTCACTCCAATTTTAAAAAGCTGTCATAAAAAAAGACCAAGGACAACAAGTGCTGGAGAGAATATGGAGAATAGGTAATATTGTTGATGGGAGTACAAATTAGCACAACTCTCATGGAAAACAATATACAGACTCCTCAAAAAATTAATAATAGAACTACTGTATGACCCAGCAATCCCTCCACAAAAATAAAAAGTAGCACATTGAAACAATGTTTCACAATAGTAAGGCATGGTATTAAACTAAGTGTCCATCAAGAGATGAATGAATAAAGAAAATGTGAAACACAGACACAAAATGGCATACTAATCGGTCTCCAAAAATGAAGACAAATCTGTCATTTGTAACAACATGGATGAAGCTGAAGTATATTAAGAGAAATAAACTGGGCACAAAAAGACAAATATCACATGATATCACTATGCAGAGTCTAAATGCAGAAGTCACAGAAGCAGAGAGGAGAATGGCAACTACCCAGGGCTGAAGCAGAGAATGAGGGCAGATGTTGGCCAAAGGATACAAAATTTCACTGAGATAGGAGGAATAAATTCAAACCAATAAATAACTAGAAAATCCAGTGTCATTAATTTCCTATAAAGAAGTTTTATTTTTTCAGGAAAGTCTGTTGCATCGTTTTTCTATAGCAAGATGGTGAAGTGAGAGCGGGGAGGGAAAGCACCATAAATGTCACATCACCTGAGACTCATATAATATTCCCTTAGAAAAATGTTAATGTTATACTTAAGTGCCGTCGAAAAATGGTTAAAATATACAAGTCTAAGAAAAATTCAATCATGTATCAAAGCTCAAAATATGCAAATTATAGAATATTATTGCTGAGAAATGGTGAAGATTTGGAACCTCAAAACTATATCAAATTCGAGTTATCAGAGATTAAGACCTAGATCACCCACAGGTAGAGAAACTTGCCTTTTCCTTTTCTCCCTCTTTCTCTCTCCCTTTTAGAATAATATCACAGTTGTATTTTTTTTAAATAGGAAAGTCTAATGAATAGGCATGTATACAAAATGTCCTACAGAGGCTAACAAAATTGTCTACGTGAACTTCATCACTTCTAACAGTCTGCTACCAGTAATTTCATAAAGGAGGGAAATCATCTATTCTTTTTTCTGAAAATAAATCTCACATGTTAGCACAACCCTCCTCCCACTTACAATTTCCGTGTTTGTAATAATAATGAGGATATTCAAGGAGCCTGCTTGCACACCAAATGATGGAAACAAAGCTACTGTGGGACTATCATACAAGGATTTAACAAAGACCATCTCAAGTCAAGGTCACGCTTGATCTCGGCTCCCAGAGGTGCTAACAGGCAACTTTCAATGGATTCAAATTATGGGCCAGATCATTAAACTAGCTGACTGACTCACTCATACTTGCTATTAATAAAGAACTCATCTTGGAGATTTTCCGCACGGCTGTATGGATAACCTGAATTTATGTGGACCTCAGCAGTTCAAAGCCTGAATTCATTTTCTTGAAACAAGCAGAATCTGAAGTTTATTAGCATGGAAAAGAGTTCTCCTTTCATTAGATGATTCTGAAGTGCTGTCCATTACATAATATGCCATGCATGTGGAACCTTTAGAATAAAAATTGTGATTGCCACTCAATGGAGGAGTATTTCTAAGATGTGACAGATTTTATAACTGGGAAGAAGGAAGGATCTGCCTGTCTGGGTCTCTTAGCCTTTCAAACATGCTCTTTAAATTAAAATTATAGCACATAGAAAACTTCATTACCTGTTTCAGTTGTAGATAATTGTTTCTCCTCTTTGAATATGTGCCCTTTTCAGGATGAGTGTTCTGGACTACAGAGCTGAACAAATGGTAAAGGGGTTTCCTAGGCTTTCCTACAGGATGTCCCAAGGCAATTACCTGCACGCTATAATAAATTAGGTACAAGAAACATTGACCCACATTTTAATTAAGTTTTAAGCAATTTTTTATTTATGTTGTTAATAAATACTGAGAGGGTTAATTAATTTAAAGTTTTTCAGTTTTTTGGCCAAATTTTACTTAAAAGACAACAAAGTCATTGAAATGAAATTGCTAAACTTAAAAGAAATCATAAAAGATTGGTTCCTGGTCCTTAAAATTATTTAAATATTGGAAAAATGACTCAAGGGTTCATGGTCTTTTTTTTCTTACTCTCATTTACTAATTTTAAATACATTTATTAAGCAGTTATTTTTCTGAATATGAGCCACGTCTCTCTCAATGGGGGGTGCAAAGATAATGAGCCTCCGTCCTCAAGTAATTCCTTGCTTAATGGTGAAAACACATACAGAGAAATAATTAAATATCTTATGGAATGTTTTAGAAGGAAAAAAAACTGGTGGCACCAGAAAGTGGGTCTCAGAGTCTCCCTGAGAAGAGGACAAGAGAAAAGCTTTCACGGAACAGGACACAACTATGTGACATCTTGAACGATGAAAAAATCTCCAACAGGTAGGCAAAGTAGGGAGGGACACTTTATTTAAAAGGAAACATCACAGCATCCAAAATGAATTTCAAATAATTTGACGTTCTTGGAGCCTAGGTTGTGAGTCGTCTATTAGGAGAAGAGAAAGATTTAACAAGAGGGACTTAGGGAACAGGGGAAGTCATGGAGGAATTATTGCAGGAGAGAGACTTCCTTTTGTCCTCAATCTTATGCCATTAAAGGATTTTGTCAGGGCCAAGCTGACATGGTTTTCATTATTAAAAGATAACTCCAGAAATTTACTTGTTAGTGGACAGAACATTTTTGCATGTGTCCTTCCTGTCTAAAATGACAAAAATAAATTATATTAAGAAAACAAATACATAAAACTAACTAAGAACAACAAAATAAGTGACAATAGTAGACCAAATTGGAAGATCAGAGATAAACAAACCTCAAGAGACTATTATTTGAAGGTAGGTGTATTCATTTTCTGAGGCTTACATCACAAAACATTATACTTTGGGGCTTAAACAATTAATTTTTCTCACTACTCTGGAGGCTGAAACTCTGAGATCAAATTGTTAGTAGGTTTGGTTTCTCTGGAGACCTTTCCCCTTAGCCTATAGAATGCTACCTTCTTGCTGTGCCTTAATCAGTTTGTGCTGCTATGACAAAATATCCTATATTAGGTGACTTATAAAAGACAAAAATTGTTTTTCACAGTACTGGAGCCTAGAAGCCTCCCATCAGGGTATTAGCCTGGGTGGGTTCTTCTGGGTTGCAGACAGCCAATAATTGTATCCTTATGTGGCATAGAACAGAGAGGGAAAGCAAACTCACGCTAATCCTATTCATAGAGCTCCACTCCTATAACCTTACCAAATCCTAATTGTTTCCCAAAGTGCCCATCTCCTAATGCCTTCACACTGAGGGGGTAGGATTTTAGCACATGAATGGAGGAGGGGGTTACATTCAGTCCACAGCACTGCCTTTTCTTTGGGGCCCATCATCAGTGTATATTTATCTTCCTATAAGGACACCAGTCATATTGAATTAAGGCCTCAATCTATGACCTCCTTTAACCTTAATTACCACTTTAAAGAGTCTATCTCCAAATATAGTCACATTTTAAGATGTTGGAGTTTGGATGTCAACATGTGCATCTGAGGATGCAGTTTAGTTGATCCCAGTACAGTGGTACAGACGCCTCTAATGCCAGAGTCAATGCATAGAACTAGAACAAATGGAGCTGAAGTTTGGGGGCGCATTATTGCTTTCTCCCACTGTGATCAGTTTGCACATTGAGCTATTAAGTAGCTGCAAACTATCTAATAAAGAAATTAAGGTGCTAAGATCAAACATGCCATGAAACTTCAGTGTTATAGCCTCCAAAGAACAGGGAAGCTCCATCCCCAGAAATCAAGCTACTGTCCAGGCAAATAGCAGAATACAAAGAACTAAATATTGAGTTAATGTATGAAGGTATTAAGTCAAAACACTTTTCCTGAAATCTTTGCAAGCAGATACAGAAATTCATGGACAAAAGGACAATTGCATGTCACAGAAATTATATTCAAAAGGTTGAACATCTGTCCAAAAAGAGGTTTAGAAAGAAATGAGCGGGAAATTACGTGGAGTAAATTGCCAAAGCAAGGACCTCTTTTAATACTAGAAATTAAGACAAATGGAATAATAAGTTTTAAAGAGCCTACTAAGTTCTGAAGAGAATGCAAATTTAAACATATTCACAACCTAATTGTGGTGACATCTTAGAATTCCAAGAATAAACACACATTTCTTAAAAACTTCTGGATGTACATTTTTTAAAAAACTTCTGGAGAAGCAAAAAAAAAGCAATAATCATATTACATTAGATTTAAGCATGCCAGATAAAATGCTGTATGTCCAGCTAATATATAAACCTCAGATAAACAATAGGTAATAAATATTCTAGTATTATAAGTGTTCCCAAATTATTCATTGCATGAGATATACTTTTTAAAGTATTCATTGTTTCTTTGAAATTCAAGTTTAACTGGGTGTCCTATATAATTATTTGCTAAATCTAGCAACTTTAATTAAATTTCTCCTCTGTGAGATAACACTGAATTAATATTGTCAATCTTCTAATTATGGAATCTCATGTCTAGCCAAATAATCATTCGGAAACGTTAATCCTACCAAAAAAAATCCCTTAAAATTACTGAATGATATATGCAGCAAAATAGTTAAGTTGAAATATTACTGTTAAAAATAATAATCTGGATTTAAAATCACAAAGCTATCAAGCCAGTAGGTATATGAAAGTTTGGGTGGGAAATAAATGGCACAAGAGGAAACTAAGTTCCTGTCATACTGGTGGGGAGGATGTAAGAGATTCTAAATAAGGACAAAAACTTGTAAATATGTGTTTAACCAAAAAACAAAATTTACTTTTTCTTTTTTTTTCAAATCATAGGAGAGATTTCTTTTTTTTTTTTTTTTAAAGAGAGAGTTAGAGAGAAGAGAGAGAGACAGAATTTTTAATATTTATTATTTAGTTCTCGGCGGAGACAACATCTTTGTTGGTATGTGGTGCTGAGGATCGAACCCGGGCCGCACGCATGCCAGGCGAGAGCGTTACTGCTTGAGCCACATCCCCAGCCCCAAAATTTACCTTTTAAAAATAACTCATTATAAGTTCTATTCACTTTCATCCAAATCAATAGGCCTCTCTGTCAAAAGATCATACCACCTGTCATGCAAGATGTAAACTTTACTTTTCTGTTCTTCTGGAATGATCTGCACTCTTTATGACCACTGGTGCTTTTATAACAATAAAGTAACAGTCCCCCGTGGATCTTCCTAAACTTCTTTAACAAAATAACCACACCCATTGGCACTTCCTATCTTTTCATTTCTTAAGCTTAAATCTTCCTATATCACTTATCAACTAGTAAATATAGTGCTTATTATATACTCTAAGCTTCATGATGGCTGGCATCTAGAAAGTCCTAGATAAATATTAATTAAACCAAATTGTTAAATAGATCATTAATAGAATTTAATGAACCATTAAGCCAGGGTATAGCAGTTAAAAGGGGAAGGGTAGTACTACAAAAAGATGAATAATAACAACAACAACAACAACAACAACTGGCTAGATAATTTGATAATTTAGGAGAAACCAGATACTAGAAGAATGATAATAAGTTGGTCTCCAGGTAAAGATGTCCAATATATAGATAGAGTTGTAAGTCTACAATAATGAAAATGTGTTATGCTGGAATTTGACTTTGGGTGTCAAATATAGGTGATGGATAAAAACATAGATAAGATTTCCAATTAATGTTAATAAAATGAAAAGAAGACGAGGGATAGAAACGCTGGAGTTAATAGTTTATCAGTTGAGGTTGTGAAAATCAAGGACTATCAAGAGTGATCATTGTCAGAAGGACAATTAAAGACGATGGTGTTTGTGTGGTAAGCATGAGGGTGACATTTTCAGAAGAAAGGGACTTCATGGTCAAAGGCTGCCTCAAAATCAAGGAAGATAAAGAGAGACACTACAGTTGGATTTGAATATTTGGTTGTGAGTCACTTGAATTTGACCTGAAGATGCATGCAAAACTGGCCCTGATCCTCTGCCCTTTCTGTTTGATCCCCTCCCATCAAGACAAGGTGTCTGGGTTCTCATCTCTTGAATTTAGCTGGCCTTGTCACTTGTTCTGGAAGCAGCAGCATGCCAGTCCCAACCTGAAGCCTCCACTTCCACTTCTTCTCAGGATCTTGTCAGACCCACAACTGACTGCAGGCAAGCGTGAGCCCAATGGGGACTAGAAGAATCATCCGGATGCTCTCAGGATTTGTGAATAATAAAAAATGCTCATTATAGGGCTGGGGTTGTGGCTCAGGGGCAGAGTGCTTGCCTAGCACGAGTGAGGCACTGGGCTCGATCTTCAGCACTACATAAAAATGAAATAAAGATATTGTGTGGACCTACAACTAAAAAATAAATACTTAAAAAAATGCTCATTATGATGCTGTTGAACTCTTGAGTGGTTTGTTACACTACACAGACACACACACACACACACACACACACACACACTCACAAAAAGCAATAACTGTTATAAACAGGCAAAGGCTAGTCCCTATAAAAGAATGTGCAGGGCTCATAAAAGATAGGTTCGAGAAAATAGACATAGCAGCTATAAAGTTCTTGAAGAAAACTTCTGTGTGTAGGAAAGGAAAAAGGCCGAAATGAAAGGAAAGTTACATGTAATTGATGAGTCTTGATCAGTGTTTGTTCATGGGCTGTTGAGAAAGAAACTGATGGAGGATGACAGATTTTGTGTACAAGAGAAGGACAAAGAGATGAGAATGAGGAAAAAAAGCCTTGGAGGGGACAGGAAGGAATAAAATCCAAACCATGGGAGAATCAATTAAACTTGGGGTGCAGGAGGGACTCCCTTCTTGAAGATAGGAACTATACGTGGAAAGACTTGTAAGTACAGACAAGTATGTGGATGGATAGGGAGAGTTGAAGGAAGCTACAGGTGATAACATTTATTTCCCTGCAAACAGAGTCAAGGGGGAAGATGGCCTTTGGTAAGAAAGAGCAGGGTGTTGATTGAGGGGCTCAAGACAGAGCTCTCAACACTGGCATTGCTGATGCTATGGGCCTGGTTCCCTTTGTTTTGAGAGGCTGTGTGAAACAATGCAGAACATTTTGCAGCATCCCTTTGCTTCTACTCCTGCCAATGCCAACCCTCCCAGTTGTGACAACTAAACACATTTTGGGACACTGGCAAATGTCTCCTGGGGATAAAATCACCACCACTGACTTAAAGTTATTGGGAGAGTGAGATAAACCAGGAAAACCTTACCAAGATCTGGAGTGGCATGACAAGTTCCTAACAGATCAACACCAAATAGATTACGAAAATATTTTGCAACATATTAAAAAAACATACACTTGAAGGCATTTGCTGTTTTCATGGTCAAAAAAAAAAAAAAAAAGGTCCTTGCTAAATTTTCCCTTCTGTTCTTATGGGACGGAACCTGGGGTTTCTAGAGAGAAACATATAACAAACACTTGGAATAAAATTAAATTTTCACCAAAAATAAAATGCAATTTTCCCTATTCAAACTTCTCCCTTATTTTACCTGTCAGTTCCCAGACTCTTCATTCTTCATGTGCAATAAGTCATCAAACTTTTGTGTCCCGGGCTTCTGATTAAGAATCCTTTTTGCTCCATCCCTAGAAATGTTCCTCCAGAGCAGAGCAATCTGGTGTGATTTGTAAGAGGCATAACTGTGGCTTCTGGAGTCTTTCCCAATAGCATGCATGCAAGGTGACAGGTCTGAATATTAAAGAAGAGAAAGGAAGGTGATACCCACACACATCGTTGTAAATTGTGCCTTCATTCATAAAACTACTTTGCTTAGCTGTAATTACTCTGCTATCCATTCATGCAAGTGAGGCATCCAGAAAACAAACTTGATTGGTGAATAAAAGCAAAGTAAATGACAGGGACAGAGGTAGGCATATGAAAACTGAGAGGAGGCATTCAGTATGCAAATTCCCAAGTCTGTATATACAACCATTTACAGCTCCTGTCTTGGAATAAATTGTAGAGCAGTAAAAGCTACTGACTTTCTCCTCCATTCTGATTTTGAAAGTCTGGGTGGCATAAGGATGGGAGTAGGTTCCCAGCAGAATTACAGAGCTCAATAGCAGAACTGTCAAACTCTCTTTTAAGGGAGGGCGAGCTATCTACATTATCTGTGTTGGGGAAAGTATTTTCCTTGTTGATAGTGTCTATTGTGGACTTGGCATTTAACAAATATGTTAATTAAAGCGTTGGACTACATCCTATAATGTCTGCCATGCATTTTGTGACAAGTCCTATTGTGTTTTTATGTTAATATTATTCTTTAGCAGATAGCATTGTTCCTCACTCAAGCAAATCAAACTGTTGAATCTAGGCACAGGATCAAAGTGAGATAAAACCAGGACTTTCTCCTGCTTCATTTTTGTTTGACTCTGATGAGAGGAACTACTAAAAAAGAAAAAAGTTTCATTTTATTAAAGCAAGCATGACTTCTCAGTATCTTTGAACAAGAGAAAAGGAGAATGAGAGGGGGAAGGAGAAGGAGAGGGAGGGAGGAATGGAGATGAGAGGAGAGGAGAAAATAGAAAAGAGGGAAATATGTACTTGATTCATTATTCTGGGAGGGGAATGAAATTCTTAACTCTATTCACAGTTTGCAGTAACACACTTAATTGAGATTCTAGTCAAGGGGCAATTTCCATTTGTTATAGGTGTGTGTGTTTTTCATTTAACATAACACAGGCTCATACAACAGAAGATTAAGATAAATTGAGGTCTTCCTCTTCCTTCTTAATTTGCTTCCTTATTCAATACACAAAGAACCTACTTGAATATGAGAGATTTGACCTAAATTCCATTTTATCAAGAAGGTTGCCTGAAGTTTACAATGTGAAAATAACGGGGGAGAGGGTGGGTGTGCATTTGATTTCCCAAAGTTCAAATCTAGGAAATATTAGCATAAGCACTTTGATGATCATGACAGTCAGTCTGGAGAGTTAATCTCTAAAGCAATCAGAATTCAGATCCTCTACATCTTTATAGATCAGAATGACCTATTTTAATTAATTATTCCAGATATAAAGAGACAGCTGCTTTACATAGAAGATTGGAGCTGTTATCTACTTTCAAGACTAGGTTACCTTGAGTAAATTGCTCTCAAAACCTCACTTGATATGTGATTTTTTTTTTTGAGTGATTCTCTAATTTTATTGGAAAACAAGTTATGTGGCCCTGCTGGCAGGTAGCACACCACACAACATGGACAAGAGTCAAGCCTTTGTTGAATTCCAGCTCCATTACTTATTAGTTGGTCAATACTGGGCAACTGATTGAATCTCCTGCGACTCAGCCTTTTCATCTATAAAGTGTGAACAATAATACTGCATTCATAAATAATCCATAAAAACCCATTACTATTTGTGTAGCTATAATAATTATAATTACATAGCTATGCTTATTTACAGCACAGCATAGGGACTTGCAGATATATTTCAAAAATTACAATAAAAAGACACTGGGTACAGTGGCACACACCTGCAATCCCAGTGACTGAGGAGGCTGATGCAGGAGAATCACAAATTCAAAGACAGCCTCAGAAACTTAGGGAGATACTGTCTCAAAAAATAAAAATTAAAAAAAAAAACATAAAGGGCTGAGAATTTTGCTCAGTGGTACAGTACCTATGGGTTTAATCCTCGGTACCAAAAAAAGGACATTATATTGGGGAAACTCAACATTGTGGTTTCTATAGAAGCAAGTATAATCCATCTTGTTTCATATTGCTTATTTGCTTCAGTCTACTGAACTTTGCTCTACTTACTTATGTAATGGTTAAGTGAAATAATTAAAACAATAAGTAATAATTATTAATATTTATTAATATCACCTAACATAAAACTAATGTTGTCCAAAGTACTTTTTCAGATATTATCTTACTTAAAGCTCATGATAAACTTATGGAGTGAGAGCTCTTATTGTATTTCCATTTCACAGATAAGAAAATTGAGGCCTAAGGACTTGCCTGAGGTCAGACAATCAGCAGATGGGTGCTAAGGGTGCCAGCTCAGGGTGCTAAGTACCTTCTGTCATTCCTTTAATCAATATCCTAAAGGTTAACATCTTGAGAAATGTTACCCACTGGTGGTGTTGTGATTTACTAGCCACATAGTTTTAATCCACTGGTTTGGCCTGTGATAATGATGTATTTGTTGAGAACTAAATGAACAAATTAATAAATAATGATTTATAGGAATTGAATCAAATACTTTGAGTTCTTTTGAATCTGAGGAGTTAAAGAATCATTTTTGCAGATGTTCTAACCCTTAGTTTTCATTTGCCCCCAAAGCCAAATCTTCATATAGTTCCTAATGGTGTATTCTTATTTTATTGTATCACCATTTTGATGACTAAATTTGATTTTATAGCTTAAAAGTCATCATTGGGAAAATATTTTCCCTGAGCATCCAGGACCAGAAACAGTTAAAATACTTTACCAAGTCAATGGACTTAAGTTTCTACACAGGAATTGACATTTAATGTCTTTCCTAGATCATTATTAAAAAACATAATACAAACTAAAATCATTATCAAGTCACAAAACAGGGTAAAAAGAATCTATGAATGTCTAAGCATGTAGTTTTACCCAGCAGTTTCAGCCATCATTAGCCAGACTGTCTTCATACTTTCAAAAGCTAAACCATGCCTAATGGTATCCTCACTAATAGCAGAAAGACATTTGAGTAAATTCATTTTTAAAAGGATCATTGAGTGCCTTAGCTAGTTAAACCGGAAGCTCACAGTAATCAGAGAGGCATCGCTTGCCTTCTCCTATGGTTCCTTCATTAGCAGTAGTAATAACGACAATAGTTACTTCATAACTAGTACATTGTTAAGACAGTCCCTGGGGTGCCCTTATACACTCTATTTAATTTTGGCTTCTGGTTTGGTCAGTTTATTTTGCAAGCCAATTGCCTCCCTGCCATTCCCAGCTCTCCAGAGTTTGCCTAACTTATGGAAATCAAGCTGTTTTCTTTCTGCTTCATGCATCACTGCTAACAACAGCCAAATAACTGAAACCAGAATTCAGTCTTCAGTGCTTAGGCTACATGAGCATCTGAAAATACACAACTTTATTTTTAAAGTCAGAAGAATCCAGTCTCTTGTTTTGAAAAGTGTTAAAAGAACAACCTTGCCTGCTTCTCTCCCATGTCAACGTATTTGCATTTTCATATGGGCTCTGACTTTGATCCTCTGCTGCTGAATACTTGTTCTCATGTTATTTTTGAAACGTTCAGTCAGCCCTCAAGATGGTTGTGTTCATCTTGTACGTTCTTTATCCCTCACACACAGCCCCTTGATTACTGCTTGATTACACTGTAGGCATCTAATAAGTGCTTATTAATTAACAGCAGCTAAACCACTTAGTTTATGGCTCACACTATTTAGCCAACACCTAGACAGTGAGAAACCCAACTATAGTGCTATATTTTTAACATTCAAATTTACCACTCACAAGCAAATGACAAGAATGACACCAAAGAGTTATCATTCATATGGTTCCCACGGCAGTGTGAATTAGTTTAGGAATTTACTGATTTAGTTTCCAGACCAGACACAACAGATAACAGTAATGCAATTTCTCCTGTAATTCTTCCCTATGACAATTTTTCATTTCTCCCTGAATCTATGCACCTTCCATGTATATACATCTTTTAAGTAGGATGGCTATGAAAAATGAAATGGAAAAAAGAGATAAATCTCTTGAATAATTACAGAATAAAATGGAATATTGTTTTTATGCTGGAGTGGTCCAAATTAGTTGTATACATTGACTTATTGTATTGATAACCAATACAAATTCTATTTTATTCCTGCTCAGGGAACAAATATTGGAAAATAAAATGGTCTAATCCTTACCCTGTTGCAACTGATGTCAAAATTTTGGAACAAGTCTTCTGCTTAAAACTTTTGAATGATTATAGAAATTATTCTAGAAGGAAATCAAAATTTCTAACCAGAGAATCCATTGTTTTGTTAATATACTGCTAAAGCAGAAGCAGTATGTTATTTTACAAACAGAAACAGATGTCATTTTGGCATTTGTTTTCATTAAGAAATTTTATAATGCTACTCTTCTCCCTTAGAACATGAAATGCTTTCAAACTTTGCAAAGGAGACTATGGAAGCCACAGGCTCCTCGGTATTTTTTTTTGCAATTTAATTTCCTCCTGTCCTGATTCTATTAGAGTAACATAAATTACAACAAAAATTTAATAAAGTGGACAGTTAAATGGATTTAATCTATCCTCTTCAGAAAAAATGAGATTAACCAGATAAAATGCAGATTTGAAAAATATTTTAACCTATAAGGTAAATCAGAAATCAAAAAATCCCCAAAACTACCCAGCCCAATAATTAAGGGAAATAGTTTTAAGATGAAAACAAAGGGTAACAAGCAAAATAGTAGTGATTTATTTCTTCAAAAATAATTAACCTTTGGGAAGGCTTTCTGTCAATGCAGTCTTTGTCAATTAATAGAATCAGGCACATTCCTGAAAATCAAGTAACAGGAAGCAAATTTTGGTTGCACTCAGTCCCCAAAGAACTAAGACTTCCCAAGTTTTTCTTATCATTTTTGAAATCTGTAATTTATCTTCTTGTTTATTATTTAATTATTATCCTGCAGGCTAATTCATTACATTGAAATTATTAAAATAAATATATAGCACTCAGAAATTTGCAGTGATGTAAGAAGTACTAACAATAAAACTTCTCTCATTATTGCAGCTGACTAGGAGCAGACGTTAAGTGTGTTGAACATGAGAACAAAAATAGCAACTTGATGTTCTCAAGAAGCATTTTCCAGGTTTTTTTGGACCTAATTTAACACATTAAAATGGATTTTTTTTTCTCTTATTGCTAAAACAGCAGATAATGCACTGGTCAAGAAAAGAATATGTCAACAAAAGATAGTTGATAAGCTAAAGGCTAAATATTAAAATAGAATTTAATAGAATAAAATGAGATTATGATTCACCTCTCTGGGACAAATCTGAAATGAGTTAATTATTCTGAAGAACCAATTTCTTTTTTCTCATTTAAGAAAAAAAATTCTTTTCATTAATTGATGTGCTAATCATTTTGCTCACTGTAGTGAAGATTAGCTTGGAATTTAAATTAAAATATCATGACTTTTCAGGAATAGGTCTGAACCAATTTTAAACAATGTTCTTATATATGAACCAGCCAGTATTATCATACATGTTTGTGTGTCTTTTATGAAAAGGAAATTGATAAGTCAATTTTCGCTAAAATGTTTTTGACCTCAGGCTCTGAAATACTCTGCTTCAGATATTAAGTGGGCAGTGGAAAGACCTGACCAATGTGGGGGCAATAACTTCAACAGGAGGCATGTTTAGATGCATTTATATGCATAATATTAAAGTCAAGGCATCCCCAAAAGTTCTTGATAACCAAGGAACCTACCTTCTAAAAGATATTACTAGTGCACCCGGAAACATTCAAACTTTGGGGTAGTTCACTGAATGATGATTCTGATTCTGGTTAATCCTTAAAATTAGTGTAGTATCATGAAGCAAAAATTAAACATAAAGATGGATGATTCTGTTCTGAATGAGTTATCAAATGTTTCATGGGAGAAGAACATAAGTAGGAACTAGTGTTAAACATTCAAAATTCCATGAAGGATATTGGGTCAGCTTGAGTGAAAAAATATTGAAGTAGTTATAAAATACAAGTCCTTGAGGATGACATTTTAGTTGCAAAGGAATTTAGGAAATAAATACACACAAAATTTTATATAATGTCATATTACATATGTATGTACTTATTCTTTAACTAGTTAGTCATATACAAAGTAACAATTTTCACAACCAATTTTTTTAACTTAGCATTCGAATTTTCTAAAATATAGAACTTACAACAGAACAAATTTTAGAAATATAAAAACATTAGTAAGTAACTACCTTGGATTTATTGCCTTCCAAAGAATGTAATTTTTTAAATAGCAACTTTCCTGTGTTATAACACCACAAAATTAAAGAGAAATCTCTATTTTTATTTCCAACTTACGAACAAAGAATAACACCAAGCCTATAAAATGTTCCCCCAAAGTAGGCATTGTTATTGAATTAACACTCCTGCCATTATATAATATCATTTTTTTTCATACAATGCTATTAGATATGTCAATAACTGACTGTAAAACCAGGAAACATGTTCAGATTAGAGTCTAAGGTCTCAGACAATTGGGACTGTAACTTCCCTCACACTTGCTGTTATCCAAAATCAGTATGAGAAATCTCTGTGAAGACATAAAAACTTTGAAAGCCTACTTTCTGTATTGTTTTAAACACAAACACACAAAAGAATTACCCTGGAATGGCCCACTTTCTCCCCACTTACACACACACCAATCCCACCATCACAGAAAGGTATGGTTGTCTAGCCAGGATGCCTTTGACATGAGAACAAGTTCTTTCTCCAAGCACTTCAGAAAAGACAAGAAAAGAAAAGAAAAGAAAAGAAAGGGAGGGAGGGAGGTAGGGAGGAGAAGAAAGTAGGTAGGTTAATGGTGTATGTGTTTGTATGTGTGACTCAGAACAGCAGAACACACAGTGTTATTTTCAAGTGGTACTTGAAAATGGTCTGGAAGGCCTGATAAACGCACATTTTAACAGGACAATGCAGACTTGGGATTTGCTTGAGTCTTTTCCTGACAGTGAACAGACAGAAGGGTTAAAGTGCATGCAATTTGCTTTACCACTACAGTTATGTAGGAAAGCAGTGGATGCTGAGACCCATATATTTTCCTTTTTTGATGGACATCGATGGTCCTATTTCTTCCAGAGGCATGCTAGGCTGACACTCACAGTGTTTTATGCACACTATTCCATAGCGATTCTGCCTAGGGTATGAATCTGTTGGGTAACAATGGCTCTCAGATTCACAACAAAAGCACTGGCTTCAAAGACTCCTTGGCAGCAGTTTTCCTCCAGAAGAAAATCATTTGCAATTATTTATTTATTTATTTATTTTGTATACAGATACTTTAATAACATGCTGCTAAAGTTTTGAAGGAATTTCAACTTATGCAAGATGAAGAAAGGGAGGAAAAAAATAATAATGATAATGATGCTAATATAAACTTGTACTTCAAAAGGCCTGCAATTTCATTGTGTTTATTGTAACGTTAGACACCTTATCAGTTATCCCTCTAAAGGTGTTTAAAATTGGGCTTGGGAGTTTGAACCAAACTCTGTTAGTAGTTAATCAGCAGCAGTTTAGACTATATTGGCATATTTTTCTAGAGAGAGGAAAAAAAAGGAATATGAATGTGAAGATTTTTTTGAATGATAGCACTTCTCCTGGAAAGAGATTTATTTTTACAGAAATGTAGGGTCTGACCTTTCATGTTTCAAGACACCCTGGCATAGTGTGGGCTTTCCTGTTATCTTTTGCTTATGCTTGTCCCCTAGAGGCAAGTCCCTCCTATGGAGAGCCAGATTAAGGGGAATTTTGGAAGGAAGAGACAGGCGGGAATAAACTGGAACTAAAGCCCTTAATATCCATGAAGTGATTAAAATGCAGCCATGCCCGACAAGACCACACTGCTGTTATCAAACAGACGTTGACAACTTCTTTGAACTCAACTCAACGATATAAGAGAGAAATATAAAATCTTTTAAGTTTGGGGAGTCTCCAGGAAATACACTCAGATTTCTCGACACACACTGGCAGCATTCACACATTATCCAGAGCTGACAGCGATCCCACACTTGGCTTGTCTTCTGCCAAATTGAGTCTAGGGCTGCATCCAGGAAAGCAGCATGCTGCCCAGGTGTGTAAGATGACTGGGTAGTTTATCGATTTGTGATGGTTCAAAACTTGGCAAATCAAAAAACACACTGCACCACAGAGGACACACGTTTTAACCCACTGCTGCTAATGATCAAAAACACTGTTTCACCAACTAGATTGTTTCTTGAATTTCATTTTCAAAGAAACCAGTAGAGAGAGGACGTTTTCTTCCATTTTAACTTTCGCCGTTACAGTAAGGAAATAGCTGACCTAAATGGTTTTATTTTTTCCTTTCTGTTTTTTGGGGGATGTAAAGGGCAGAAGGTCAGGAGAAGAGCATCTGTGTAAAATGAAAATAGCACCTCACTGTCATTTTTACTTTAAAAAGAGCAAAGTAAAGAAAAACAGCCTATTCTCTTGGGTTTTCTCTTTGCAAAATTACTAAATGAAAAAACAGCACTCCCAGTCTCAAAAATGGAACTAATAATTGCAACCAAATATAAGAACATTTGTAATTTGCAAGATTTGCACTTAAGCTTCATGTCTGCACGAGCCAAGATTGTTTTCACATCTTCCTCTGCTGACTGACCTCACTAAACCATCAAAAATCATGTTAGGTTATTAAAGTATCACTGTGATGTTTGACAGGGCATGGGGCCATGGAGAAGTGGAGATGGAGGCAACACAAAGGTTGATGTGCCCTTGGAAGATCTGGCATACTGAGAGCTAGATTGCAGTGTGCTGTCACTGGGACAGATTCCAAAAGGTGCATGGATATGTCCCTTATTGTCGCAATTCAGTAATAATGAAAGCATTTAAAAGCCTGTCTAGGAAAGAGTGACTTTGCTCTCTCAAGTGGCATCAGAGATAGTCTTGGGCACATTGTTGGTGGGCAGAGTCTGTAAAAACCGTGGAACTAGAGAATAGGGAAATGAAGTGTGATCCACAGATTAAATCCAGCATTACCAGCACACTTGGGGATGGTTCTTCTGCTCCTCCCATTCCCAGCACGTGTGAATTCCAAGTGTCAACAAAACACCTCCAAAGCCACTCTTAGAATCTTCTCCCCTGTGGCTTGCTAACCTAGCAATTGTAACCACTTGAAATTTCAATTTAAAAAATTGAAAAGGAATATTCTCCCTTTATGAACAAGCCACTTTTAAAAAGTATGTGAATGTTATCAATGGATTGAACTACTATGTTCACATTTTTTTATTATTGTAACAGTCATGGAGTAGGATAAGTCTTTTAATGTTTATATTATTTATATTATATCTTTTCTAAAACAAATAAACACAATTCCCATAGGTCAATAGCTCAGTTGTCACCACTCTCCCAAAGTACCCTTTGAGAGGATTAGTTAAGAATGCTTGTTTAATATAATTCTAGAACTGAATTAAGAAAGATAATGAGCTGATAAGTACTCAGTGTACTTTATGTATAATTAATAACTGAATCTGCAGAGTCTTTGAGATATGGTAATATGTCATATTTTCTGATTATATTCTTAATAAAAAGAATTATCTACATAGCTCACATTTCAGTCTTTATTATCCCTATTTTTCAAAAATGAACCCAGAACTTAAACTGAAAACATTCTTCTTAACCAAAAAGCTTTTGGGCTATTGGCAAAATTAATACAAAGATCAACAAAATGCTTATCTTTCATAATCAGAATGGTCATTAAATGAGGCAGAATTTTCAATATCTCATCATTTCATTGTCTTCATCTCAAACACACATGAGTTTCATCTCTGGTTTTCACTTTTTTAAAGGGCCCTTAACAAGATCCTGAAGGTCCAGTTAGGAGCATGGCCACTAAATCCCCAGCACACTGATTTTTCTGGGATCTATTTCAAAAGAAAATACCACAAATCAAAGACCTTTTCCTGCTCTACAGTTTTTATTGAAATTTCAAATGGTTACAATTGCCAGGTTAGCAACACCACAAGGAAAAAGCAGTGTATGTGTTTCTTTTTTAACATGTATATTTCTTCACTTTAAACCAGCACTTATGCCAAGTGCTTCTTGAGGTGAGTCACATTCTTAAGGAAAAAAAGAAAAGGTGAGCATTAACCCAACATGATTAAACAGAAATACTCCATAATGAGAGCTTCTACCGCTGCTTTACCAAGCATTAGAAAACTGTGCTTGGGATATTAAAATAGTCTACATATCACTCAGCTGAAAAAGTGCAGAGAATACAGAGGAGCACTTCTAAAAATAATAATGGGTCTTGGCAGTAGAAACTCTTAAGTGAACAGATAATGGTTAGCACCTCAAAACTCACTTACGTATGTAAAGAAGAACTTACTAGAAAAAAAATAAAGAAGTCTATCTGAAAAGAAAACACAGAAGAGGGAAAACAGCTGGAGATGCTGTTAGTCTGTAACAAACTCAAAATAATAAACTCCACATCTGGGGCTGGGGTGGTAGCTCAGTGGTTGAGCACTTGACTTGCCTGCATTAGGCACTGGGTTCCATCCGCAGCACCACATACATACATACATACATACATACATACATAAATGAAAGAACATTGCGTCCATTTAAAACTAAAAAAAATTAAATAAATAAGAAGCTCCACATCTTTACAATAAATGTCAGATGAAGAATTATTCTTAAGGAGCAAATGTAAGAAAGTAATGCAAAAGTACACTTAATATGGCAACTCCTTCTCCTCTCTCTAGCAATGACCTTGGTGAGAGGATTGTCTCCCTTCAAGATTCATTATATACCCATTCATTTGTTCAGAGGATGATCCTAGGAACCAAGGTATCTGGTGTGTCTTTAGTTTACAATATTCAGAAATTCTTACTTTTCTAAATTAAAATAATCCACATGCATTTTTGAAAACGTCTGCTGACTATTTTGAGAGTTAAAGAAATAACAGATTATAAAGAGAGGAAAAAGAAAAGAAAAAATAGATCTGTGAGGCAGAATACTAAGAATCTTCTAAAAGCTCACCATGCATCCTTCCTGAAGACAGAATCAATTAAACATTGTTTCAAAATTTCTGGCTCCTGTGAGTCTATTTTAGGACCAAAGAAGGTTTAGTTATCTATATCCACAAGTTATATGAACTGTAACAGAAACATTTGCAATGTGCTTTTCAGTAAAAATTACAAAGAGGAAAAAATATATAAAAATTATAATTCAATCAGACATTTCCTAAAAGGCATGTTACTCATAAATACTCACGAAGAGAAAACCATGTAGAGTCTTTGCAAATATTCAGGTTTTTAAAGACAGCTTGATCTAAGAAAACTAAGTAAATCACAGCTCCTGGTGGAAGCTGGCCCAAGTGCCTTTTTCAGCCTCCACAGCCATCCTTGCAAAGCTCCAGTTTACCTATTACAAGAGAGAGAAATCATCCTGTGTACTTAGACCACACATAACTCTATGTTTAATAATTTGTTAGATATCTAGAAATATAAAATAATATTGTCAATTCTCAAAAGGGGAAAGTGATGAGTTGGGAGGAAAATAGCAATGCCACTCACTACAATAAGATAATTGCCATCAGAAGTAATAAATACTCAGTTAACAAGTGCCTTTTGCCTCTCAGAAGTCAGCTCAAATGTTGTTTCTTCTCAGAAGCCCCTCCTCAGTTCTCCTCTTCTTTAAACAAACATTAAGTCAGGAGCCTTTAATATAGTTCTTTTTGCCCCCTGACTACTTCTAACAGTGTATTCGTACTTAGTTAGGCCCTTTTTAAAATTTTTGTCCACACTATTTATTCCTTGAAATCAAGCATTGCCGTTTTGTTATTTTCTAAATTCTTGACAAGAAAGAACACAACTTTATGTCTAGCAAGTAGGAGGTGTCCAACAACTCTTCATTGAATTAATAAATGACACAAAGTACTTCCTTAATAATGTTCGTTGATTTTGTTGGATTGCAAGTGCACAGATAATAAGTATTATGATTTCAGAAAAATCAAACAATTTAAAAGAAATATCAAGAAAAATATCACTTGAAATTTATAACTATTATTTTAACCTCCTATTGTTTATTTTGAATGCCATACTATTCAGCAGATTTTATTCCAGATGACATTTGCATCTATCCAAATGCAAATTCATATACAGAAAGTCTGATTTTTTTACCAATTCCATAGTCCAAAAAAAGTTCTCCAACTTCTGAATTAAAAAAACCATACATTTTAAGTTTCTGTCATTAATAGAAAATCTCATTATTGCATTTAGAAATTATTTTTCTTTAAAATGTCATGTGTACAGCATATAAAAGATGTGAAGTTTGTTTTTTGTTTTTTGTGGTTTTTTTTTTTTTTCAGGGAATCATTCATGAAGACAAAAAACAGAATCTTATCATTGATTTTTTTCTAATGAAGGGATCTCAGAATGACCTATTTTGCAGTATCACCTGGAACCACACAACTACTGAAACTCTGCAACTGAGATGTTCAAATAATACTAAGATCAGGTGTAATAAATATCACTCAAACATGTACATTTGAGTGCTTCCTATGTACCTAGAATTGTATTAGGCATCATAAACACAAAGAGGAGCAAAACCATAGGTCAATGATGAATGGATGATAAGAGAGATAGACAGACAGACAGACAGATAGATGGATGATAGAGCCCACGCCTGTGAGGTTCCCCATCTAGCCAGTAGGGAGAGATGGATACTAACCAAACAACTACTAATGTGATTTTACAATTACAATGTGATATAAATGATGCAAGGGAGATACACTAAGAGAATGAATTCTTTCAGAGAAAGTTATTCTTAGAAATTCACAGTACAGCCTAAATCTGAAAAATGCTGTGTTAGGACAGTGAAAGATGGAAGGTGTTTCAGGTAGAGAGAACAGTATCTTATACTAATGACCCATGATGGGAAGGAAGTGAGATCATCAGAAGGACTAAAAGTGTCACTGGGGTGGGAGTTCAAAAAAAAAAGTGTCCTGAAGATATAATTGGTGAGAGGGCAAGCCAGCCTATTCCAGGCCTCACAGATAACAACTTCAGTTTTTCTATTTTTTTCTAAGGCAGTGGGAAGCCACTAAACTTTTTTAAGCAGAGTAGTAATGAGAAGTGCATTTTGAACTGGTCACTTTGACTGGAGAGTGGAGAACAGATTGGGGTGGGGGTGGAGTGACTGTGGAGAGATCTTTTGGAGGGCTTTATAGGTCAAACTTGTGGCAGCCAAAAACATAGTGTCTATGGCATGGAAAGAGGAGACACCATTAGAAGGAAATGTCTACAGTCCTCAGAGAGGGATTGAATTCACTTATAATGAATGAAGTCTGAGAGCTAAGGCCTATGGATGTGGTGGTCTGCATCTATTGCTCTATGAACCAAGATACCTTGTACTTAGTTAATTTAAATAAAATATAGCATGAAAACAAGGACTCTCTTGGCAGATAAACACTATATGTAAATGACAAAAAAAAAATCCTGATATTTCCCTTTGCCTCCTTACTTGGTAGAGATGCTAAACCTGAGGCAGAGTCATAGCAACTTCTCACAATTATGTGCCCACACAGCAGACCAGGAGAAGAAATAAGCATACTCAGGAAGTGAAAGAATTTTGGGCCCCCAATGTCCTTCTTGAGTCATTCCTGAAACCAAAGTCCTAGAGGTCATTTATCTATAGAAAGAATTAAATCTTTTCACTTGTTTGTTTTCAGCAATTAAATTCCAACAGACTAGGTGGATTTCGAGGTTGGAGTGGAAGGGACATGTGATTCAAATTATTTAAATAAAAAAGAAAAGTCCACATGAGAAGCAGCTCTGTCTACCATACCCAAATGTCATGAAGCCTGTTTTATGGAAATATGACTATTTAGTAAGAATTCCATATATAATAAACTCTGAATGTTTCTAAAATGTTTTTATTAGTATTTTAAAGGAAAAACCTTAAGGACATAAGAGTTTCATGAAACCTGTTTTGGGTCATTTGAGAAAGAAAAAACAGCCTTCATTAAAAAAAAATACTCTTAACTTTGCATGATTCTTCATTTATTGTTTCTCTGAATGTAAGCTCTTCAAAAGGAGGATTGTTTGTTTTGGCTCCAAAGCAATTAGGAATCCTATCAGAAACTATTAATTGATTTTTTTTTTTTTATAAAATGAGGCTATTACTACCTTAAGATCTAGGAGATCTGGATTCTTAATTTGGCTAGCCATGAAACAGATTTGTGGTCTTGAGTAAACCACCTAGTTTCTCTGGAGCCAAATTTTCTCATCTGAAATGTAGGTGACTGGTTAGCAACAGAATTACACATCCCAAGACACCTCAATGTATTGAATAAAGCAGAAATTCTTTGTCTGAGAGGATGTGGGGAGCACAGAGCTGTGTGTGTTCGACTGTACTCTCATCTTCCCTTCCCCATTACCTTACTCTCTGCTCCATTTGTCGCCCCGAACCCACCGTCCGACAAGGAATAAAAATCACTGAACATAATCATCGTTAACGCACCTTCCAGCTCTTAACAATGAATGAAAATAGAAACAAGAGGTAGGACTACTTCCAGTTAAGATTCTTTGCAAGATTAAAGTTCCTTTAGAAAACAGTATAAACCAATATGTTCATTATGGCACAGGGAAACTTTGTGATTATTACATCATTACTGCCTTCTGACTCACATTTCAGGTCAGCAGAAATATCAGTTTCTTCACAGACTTCAAGATAAGCCACCCAGACCTATCTGAGTTTGGAAATATTCTTCCATGTACAAAGTTAGAAGAGAAGATTTTCTGAGCCCCAGCAAAAATGGACTTAAACATTAAAATCTGATCCAATTTAGATACTCCAAGGAGACCTAGCTTGCAAAGCCAAATAGAAAACCTTTAAGGTATACTAGTAAAGGTAGAATATAACTTTATTTTGTTTAATACTTTGTGGATACGTGCAATTCTTATTTTTGTTTCAAACTCTCAAACTTTACTTTGAATATAATTATTAACTATGTTTCTACTCAATTTGATCAGTAAACGTGTCAGAACCCTGGCGATTTCCATACAGAACATTGCTCCAAACACACAAAATCCCAAGCAACTGTAATTACTCGGGTTAATCCCCACTTCAACAAAGTTGTTTAGCAGTCACTGTTGTACTCATTGGGAGTGCAACATTCACCACAGTAAACTAAACCTTTCAGAAAGTACCATAAAGCCTCAGAGGCTTAAGATAACTGAGCATTCCACCTAGAGTATACACAAAATAAAGTGAGAAACAAATGAGAAAAAAAAATAGTATAAATAATGTTTAAAAAAAATATTCTATTTATAAAGTAAAGGCTACAGTATGCCAGCTAAAGTCAGTTATTTATTTCAAATATTTTTTTTTTTTTCCTGCTGAAGTGTCATCAGCAAGCAGGCAAGCAGAATAATTCTGAAACCATTATTTCGTTACCAGGGCTTTGCACCCTCCCTTGAACAACTTACAACCTTCACTGTGGTTTTAAGGCTTAGTTGCCCATTCATTAAGTTGACAAACTTGTCAAAAGCCTCCAGGACTATACCACTTATGTCAGAAACACTTACAGGAGAGACAGTACATGTCAGGGCTCAACTGAGTCCTGTCAACCATTGCCAGAATGACAGGAAACCCTTCTGGGGACAACAGGCTGCAGAGAAATTTGAGACCTCCTCCTCAGATTCTGTTGACTCACCCAATCCCGCTACACTTGCGCATTTCAGAGCCGTTCTGTTTCTGCTCTGTGACTGCCTGAGTCTTTCTGGATCCATTTGCTTGATGGATTTTAATAATCCAAATTCTTCTGAATGTTTTGGCAGTCAAAATGAAAGTTGATCAACCAGAGTTTTTGATGTAGAAGCCAAACATTTAAGCCCATATTTTGACAGAGGACAGTTAAAATCATAAACATGTTTATAAAAATAATAAAAAAAAAAAATCACATCCAAATAAATAAAGCTGAGAAAAATATTCAGACATGAGAACTGAATGTTTTCTACCCCTTCAAAGAAACATGGAATTGGGTAGCTTTAATAATAGAGGTTCATTAGGTATTTACAACTTAAAAATTGGTAAAAAAAAAAAAAGCATATAAATGGTGATACAAAAGACTAAGAGATTTCTAATTAGATTTCTATGAGTGACTCCTGTGTTTCTGACAAATTGACATAGTTCTGGATTGGAAATATCTTCATAGAAATGTTTTAAAATTAGAATACTTACATCATATGAAAGAAATGTAGGGTGCAAGTGACCCAATGAAAAAATGGTTGAGGCCAGAAATCCACAGAGTAAAGTATGTTCTGTATTCTCCCCTGAGTTGCCAATGGCAGAAGCCTGAAAACTAGCTTCCCAGAATCCCTTGCCAGTTTAGTTTCACCAACAAGGAGGTACTTGCTCGAAATTAGAAAGAAAGAAGGAAGACATCAGAGGCACTAGTGATAGTGTGAAGTCCTATTCAGAACAAGAATTCTAACTAGCTGGGGAGGAGGGCAGACTCTCTAGGTTTTGTGTAATGCCACGCTATCCCTTTTGCTTCTCCAGCCCACCCTTCTCTCTGGTAACTAACTCACTATCAGAGTGTTTCTTGGATTAAAAATGGCTAACAAGATTCAACAATTGTCTCATTCATTTACCACCCAATTAAGAAGGAAAAAAAATAAAGGCCTACTATTCTACTAGTCTCAGGGTAAATGACCATAAAAATTTCTCATATTCATTGTATCAAATGATAAAGTAAGATTCCCCAAGTACTCCATTAAATGTCTCGAGGAGTAAACTTTAAGGTGCTGACTGTATCTAAATAGAGTTTATTTATATCAGTGAAATACCCTATTTTATATAAAGATGTAGATATATAATTCCCATTAATATCATCATACATAGTAAATTTTAATAAATGAACAACTGCCATTAGTGATCCCTCTCTCACCACAAAAGGCCAAATGGACATAAAACACTCAGATGTTAGGTTTAAAGTCAAACTAAAAATCAATTTGCAGCAGTGCAATCTATTCAAAGACATCTGGGAAATAATGTGACCTCAGGAACTTGCTGGAATGTTTCTATCGACGATGACTAAGGATCAGTTTATCCCTAAAGCTAAAAGACAGGCTGAAAATAAATGGTAGCTCAGAATGTCAGCAGAAAAGCAAACTTCACCATGAAATACATGTTGGAAAATCATTAGTTTCACTGGTCATATCTATCCATTTAGGAGAGTTCACCCTATGTTTGTTTTAGGTTTATTTTTAGGGCCTATCCTGATACAAAGGGGAAATTAAAGTGATTTGCAATGATGCACATAATACAATAAAATAAGAAAAATAAAAAATAATGAATACTTATTCAAAGGAGAAAAAAAAGTCTTGGAAAATATGTATGATAACATATTTACCTAATAGACATATTGCTTTTGACATAAAACTTTCTAATAGCCAATAAAAAGACAGAAATACGATTTGTTACAAGTTTTAGATTCTCCACAAAATAGAAAAATGTAAAATCAGGTTTAACCATTTGCGGAGACATGCAACTAAATCAATCAGGGTCACTCAAAGTGAATTTGGGCTGACTAAATAAAGACACAGACACAGAAAGTACCTTTTTCTTTGGGTTCAGTGACTGTTCCTCAGCCAAAGCTCCAACAAGGTTGGGGGGGGGGGGCAAGGTAGCCACGAAAGAGGCATGCCTCCAATCCAGGTTTTATTAATGGGAGGAGCTAATCCATGGAGCATTCTCTCCAAAAAAGAGCAAAGAGTAGGGTTACAACAAACAAGTGGGTGTAACTCAACCCCATTCAGTGATTCCCATTCCAGGAGCTGCACTTTCTTATCCGAGCATGGGTAAGGTACAATTGCATTGCAGTGGGTGCAATACCAGTTCAGTACCTCTTCAATCAGGACTTAAAGGTGAATACATAGCTCCTGTCCAGAGCAGCTCCCTACAACCATTCCCATTTTGAAGTTCAGAAGTAATTATTTTAGCATTATTACTTACCAAACATTTGTTTCTGCTGAGCACTATCCTACCCACCTTACATAAGTTAATAAATTAGATCTTAACAAAAATCCTAAGCAAGTGGTAATATTGCAGTATACATCTTAATAAAAATGAAGAAGATGAATCAGTGTGAGCAAATGCCAGGCCTAAGGTTTCAGGAAGGAGATGCCAAAGTTGGTATTAGAGTCCTGGCAGTCTGGTTCCAGAGCGCCTCCTAACTACTAAGTTTATAAAATGTCGAAAATAATGATCAAAATATTCCTACAGTATTTTAGAAAACAGTTCTGCAGTTACCTCCTTATGTCACAAGACTATGGCATCAAGACATGGCACAAATCCAGAAAATCAATTCTAAAAAAATCAAATAATATGGAACAGTAACCTATTTCTTTGTTCTTTGGGCTTAATCCACAGAGAGCACATTTCCCCTGGGTTTTAAACTCTAGTACCTATAGAGCCAAGACAGGTTATGTAAGTCAATGATGCAATCTAGATGTTTAAAAAAAAAAGAAAGAAAAGAAAAAGAAAAAAGGAGGGCAGTAATCCAAGAAGTAACTTTTCCTCGTTCTGGGAATTTGTTGCTAGAGGGGATATGTGCCAAATTTGTTTTGCCAGATATTTCACTCAGGGAAATACAGATTATGTGCAGATTTTATTTTCCCTATTAAAGTGTTTGTGTGTGTGTGTGTGTGTGTGTGTGTTGTGTGTGTGTTGTGTATGCATACTCATAAATACTAGGCAGAAAATAAAAAGCATGCCCACAAACTAACTTTAACCAAGAAGTCTAGAGTTTGCTACCCCTGCTTGAGTAGCTCACACAGTTGTTCTAATATTTTGTTCACATCAATATCTGAGAGGAGCAGTAGTTATTAGTGCCATGGATCACAAAAAAGTCCTCACCCTGACAACTTCAGAGGGAAAGGACATAGGACTGTCCTCTCTCCTGCAGCCTCTTCTTCTTCTTCTCCACAATTCATTGACTGAACATCGCTGACTCACAGAGATGAATGAGTCTGCTGCTTTTCTCTCAGGCAATTAGTGTTTGTTTGTTTTGTTTTGTTTTGTTTTCTCTACCAGGGTGGCAGTTTGGAATCATATTCCCTGTTAAGTACCTAGTGTACCTAGAATGCAGCTATTTTAAGCTGCCAAGTAAATGCAGAGCCAGTGTGAATTAAATAAACCTCTCTCCATATTCTCTGTGCAGTCTGTGCTGCCCACCCAACTTCACTTAGCTCAGAGGCAAGCCAAGGGCTGAGAATTCATAAGCAAAACCAAGGCTTTCTTCAGAATGCAATTCTGGGAGCATTCTGGGTCTCAGTGATGAGACAAATTAGGAGGACTGAGGGAGAGAAAGAGGATGAATACGAGTTTTTGTGGTTTCATGTCATAAGTCTGAAAAAAAATTTAGTTTCAAACTTATTTGTTTGTCCTACTTTTCTCAGCTACTGGTTTTTTTTTCCCCCTAATTCAACCATGTGGCAGTTGGGCTCAGGAAAAAACTATAAAAATATTGAAAACAATGGCAGGAGCTGGGGGAGGTATATAATTTTACAATATTCAGAATATCTCAGCAAAATACTGAAGGAATCAGACAGGAGCTGATAGCCATGGCATGAATGTAATTAAAGTATGTTTCTTCTCTGTCCTTGTTTTTATTCATCAACACCACCATTTCCAATCACAAATGAGTTTGCTGGGTTTTCTCCATTTAGAGCTCCTAAAACATGGGAAAGACGTGATAATTAGGAAAACAGCAGTTCTTGTGCTGCAGTGCTTTCTGCTGAGTACTAGCACTTCATGGATCAAGGAAACAACCTGGTAATCTTGGGAAGGCAGCATGACTCAGTGTAGAAAGTGGAGAACTGGAGCCCTCACCGGTGGGCTCCTACCCAAGCACTGGATTACAGACATTGAAATTTACTCCTAGAATCAGGACACGGAGTTACCAGGGATGACCATGTCTGTTTCCCTGATCTGGACATCAGAGCACTGCATATCAAATTAATACCATATTTGTTTTAACACATGATGAGACCTACCAGAAGGAAGGACCCCAAGACATGTTAGAGCAGAATAGAGAGCACACTTGTCCCCCAAAACTCATCTTGGTTTCATTACATCCTTCTTATGGGAGAAAGATTATCACAGCATTATTAATAACTCTAAGAACCTTTAAAATGTGTTAATGTGCAAGGATAAACTACACCATATCACAGCAAACACTGCAATATTATCTTTTAAATATTGTGTTCCCAACATTATGTTTTCAGGGATGAGAAGAGATGCTTAACAGTAGGTGAAAATGACTGAAGTTAAACTGATTCCACAGAAAGAGCTCACTCATCAACCCGGATGTGAAAAAACTAAATAGTGATTGCTTTTAGGTGTTGGAGTGAAAGGTGGTAGAATAAAAGGTGTAATTTTCATTGTGATGTATTTTTTTTCTGTTTATTCCAAATTGGGTCATTTCTAACTATTTTTTCCCCTATAATATTAAAAAGAGAGAAAAATCTAACACTGAAAAAAAAATTTAGATTGTCAATCCACAATTATTAATCATTAATTTTGTACAAGCATTGTCTACACAGAACGCTACTATAAGGATAAGATAAATTTAAATATTGGGACTGCAGTTGGCTAAGCCTACATATCTCTAATTAAATAATACATCAATTTCATTCATGTTTTCTAGTCTTTCTAACTTGGAAATGTCATTCACTAAAAGTATGATGAACTAAAGAATAGTCATCTGAAGTCATCTATGAGGAAAATAAAAGATCAATTTAAGGTTAAGACTGCTTTTTTCATTAGATCTATTCAATGAAAAGACAAAAAAAAAAAAAAAAACAGCGGCCACTTTTCAGTGTTTAACCCATTATAGTTGGCACTGTTAGACTCTTTTCACAGAATAAATAAATGTGGCTCATGAAGTTTCAGTAACTTGCTGAAGATCACCCAGGTAACAAGTGTTCCTAACCATTGAAAGTGTCAATGTTGGACTGACAGCCAAAGATCTGTAGAATGTGAAGAATCAGACCTGCTTTTAATCTCATTTTCCAAGACCCTTCACAACTCTCTCCTTCACTTCTTTTAGCCTTTGTTTGTTGATATCATTCTGTCTCACAGAGTGCTCAGCTTCCCCTAACTCTTACATCTCCAAATGTGTACCCTTTATTTTCCCTTTTAAAGAAATTTCAACAAAACGTCTGATTAACCCTGAATAATAAGATCCCACACAGACCAATCATGTGTGGCGACTGTGCGTGGCCTTATAGGAGCATTGATGGATCTTTTTTTCCACATGGAAACCCAAATTGTTTAAGTGGAGAAAGAAACCATTCTCAGAGGAGAGTGGTGTCTTCTAGGTAACAAAATAATTGATATTTATCAAAGTACAATACACAATTACATGCAAAGTACAATATCTAATTATAGAGTAAGATTTTTTTACTTATATCATGGATCATTTATTATTATGTCATGTATCATTAATTATTCTTTTTTATTATTAATTTTTATTTTTATTATTAATTTTTCCCTACCACTCTTTGTTTTTTAATAGCAGTGCTTTTCTGCCATTTTATGGATAGGAATAGTATGGAAAGAACAAAGAGGCAAATTAGGGGATGTTAAAATCTTAAATATATTTGAGCAAATAGATAGCAGAGGTAAGAGTCTTGACGCTGTGGCTTTTGCCTGCTAAAACTGCATCAGTGAATCAGAAAAATTGTTCATAGGAATTCCAGTGGTTTATCTTTAACTATCAGGAATCAAAGCCCAGAAGAATCAGAATATAAATCAAATACCATAAAGGAATGTATAGAACAATAATGACAATTTCCTCTTATAGCACAAAAGACCAACTATGAAAAGAGAAATAGAGTAGATTTCTCTGGGGGTTTAGATGTTAAGAAGTTCCCCATAAATCGTTGGGTCTATTTAAGTCCTTGGTAAGGAGAATAAGATAATAGAAATCATGACAGAACATTTCAGAGGCAGTAATTCCTGAAGAGAGGTGTCAGTTGCTTGGCTTTCACAGGTTTGACAGGGAGACAGCAATCCAATATGAATCTCCATATTGGGAAGCCAGCAATCCAATATGAATCTCCAGGGCTGATGTATAGGTCCAGGTGAATACTCTGGAAAGCAGCAACTATAGAGAGTCCTTTCTACCTCCATGGGTAACTGGAAAGTGACTGACTCCTGAGAGAAATTGATAGGAGTAATAAGCTATAAGAGACACCTTTTCTCAGAGAAGAGGGTAGCAAAAGTTCATGTAGTTGACAACTGGAGACCAGAGTAGAAGTTCTGACCTTCAGAGCAGATGTAACTGAGATATAAAGGTCACACCCAAAAGCACAAGGGAAGAGCTACACCTCTACAGGGACCAGCCGATAAAGATCAAAAGCCATTGCAGACCAAGTGCATCTCAAACCCCATTTAACACCAAGGAAACAAGAATGAATGGAAGAGCAACAGTGGGGGTAATCTCTGAATTGGGAGAACAGTTAACCTAAAATGACTAAATTCAAAATTAGCTGTGGTTGCACTAGCTTAAAATGGCTGTATAAGGCTTCTACAACCAAGCAGAAATGAAAGCCCATGAGTTGAGTAGGATTTTAAGAAATAAGCTAACAATACATTTTTGCATAGCCTAGATTGTGACTGTGTAAAATTAATAACCCTTATAAATATATAATTTATGCAGATATATGCATTAATATATTTATATGCATATATATGCATTTATGTGCATATATAAAAATCAAATGTGGCATATTTGATTTAAAAGTAGAAATTTATATAATTTTAATTATGAAAATACTTAAATGGATTGAATTGTCTCTTTCTTAAAGTGAGCATTGCCCATCCATGAAAATTTTTTGAACTATGTGGTAATTCACTGAATACTCTCCTTTAATAGCCTTCTAAACAAAGGTTGGGATTCAGTATGTAACTGAGATGGTGAGATAACAAATATATGACATTGTTCTAGATACAGCAGGGGAACAGTCAAATGAAAAAAGAAAGTATTTCTGCAAGTTGGCAATACCTGCATTTGTCAATAGGTTTGACAAATATAATGGATTCTCTCTTTGCCATTTTACATATATTTTACTTATTTCTGCCCAATTTCACATCATTTTCCCTTAGTTTACCAGCATTCTTCAAGGACCTCGATTAAGGATAGCAGCTGATGAGAATATGCAGACCACATGATCACGTGCACATTGTATTTTACTTCCTTTACAATAAACCAAATTCACTATTAATACAGATTTCATGTCTTTTTATTGATGGATTATTAATACCAAAATAACAAAAGGCATTTTCACAGAACATTATATGTTTGCATCTTCTATGAAAGATAGGACTTCTTCCACTTTGTCCTCGGGTTTTGCCTATCGAAGCATTTGCTTCTTTCTTACCTGAGAATGTAGATCTTTGGCAGTTTATTAGACTTTTCCATTTACCTCCAAAGTTGTACCGGGATGGAAAGGATTCTGTAGCTTCTGCTTTGCAGAACATTCACCTGGACATATGCATTAGCACCTGGAGGTTCATCTCCGATTGCTGGCTTCGCCAAAAGATTCACTGTCTCCTCAGCCAAACCAACAAAAGCCAAGCAACTGCCCTTTCAGTTCAGAAATTACTACCTCTGAAATATTAATATGTAGCACATGCATTCTTATATAAATGGAAACGTAGGGAATTTTTATTTTTCTTCATGTGATTTATGCAAACACAGCTATTAGCATACTGATAGAACACAAACCAAAATAAAAAAAGCAATGGTACAATTAAGCAAACCAACTCCTAATCATTTTTTAAATTAAAGGATATTTCGAATGGAGCATCAAGGGAACATATCTTGTTAATTTTATAATATAAGACCTGTTTGATCTTGATTCAACTGTAAATTGAAACACAATTGGATATTTATGATAGATTGATTTAAATGATTACCCTATAGACACGAATCATCTTTATACATATAAATTGTTATAATAAATATTACATCAAAAACCCTATATCACATAAGAAAAATAAAACTTATGTGAGACTTTGCTTTCTTCAAATAATTATTAATGCAGCAAAAAGTCAGGATGTTTTTATTTAAAGACAGAAAAAGAAGACACGATTAGTTTAAAGGTAGCACCTCCTCAGTCTGTATCCCTCCTCTTTGTGGAAGCTACTGCATATCGTCAACAGAAAAAGAAGGCAAGAGACCAGAAAAGAGAAGTGATAGACCCAAATAATATCAGAGTTTGAAATCTTTTACTTATGCCCTACGTTCCTCTTAGCTTATTTCCGAAAGGTAGACTTGCTAAGAAGTGGGCCAAAATAGAATGAAGACTCCCCTACAGCTTTGTCCCTCTGCCCAGTGACAAAAAGGTCTCTAGAGTAAAGTCCCATCCAACTGATCCATGCATGTACCTCCACTGATGCCCACCAAAAGCCAGCCAGGTACAGGCTGTTTCAAGATATAGTACTCTGCTTTCTTAGTTAATAGTTACACTTAGAATTCAGTTGGGCTTTTCTGCTACTGTGCAAATAAAACCAGACTTTGTTGGGAGATCTGATGTTCACTAGTTAATTCCTTATAAATAGTCCCAGCATCTTATTTTATTTCTCTCTCAAGCTGAAACTTCCCAACAATGGCATTGAGACAGCAGGAGCTCTTGAGTGACAGGAAGTAGAAGAAGAAATTGTGTCATGAGAAGACAGGTAGTCAACCACATAGTACCTTACTTTTCTGTAAGGCCCAATTTGGTAACTTCTTACCCAAAAATTCTGTCTCTAATTTCAGTAAGTAGAAATAGTCCCTTCTGGGGAACAATGGAATGAATTTATTTTTATTTTGCAAAGATTTTCCATATGCTGAACAATGTTTTTAATACTTATAAATATGAACCTCCTCAATACCCAGAACAATGCAATGAGGTGGCTGCTATAAAGATCCTACTTAAAAAGCAAAGCAACTAAAGCACAGGGTACCTAAGCATCTTGTTCAAAGACACACAGCCAATGAACAGCCAGATCATTGTTCACACCTGAATTCCATCTGTGCTTTTAAACACCACACCAGGTAGTCATGGAAAAGTGGATGCCTTAATTCTCTCTGACAGAGTAACCCATCTTCTTTGATTAAATTCTGCACTCCCAAGTTGTCTTCACATTTTCCATGAAAATTTTTTCTAATTGTCACAGTTAACTAAAGAAATTAGTAAAAGAAGTAATAAATATTTATTTTCCTTATGTTTCCAGACACCATGTAATCTAATTTCCTGCAAGTTTAGTAATTACCAAAAAAAAAAAAGAAAAAAGGAAGAATGAAGATGAATTCCTTCCACCAAACTGTTATATTCTTGACACTTTCTATGACAGTCCAATACCCACAAGAAAATGTTTTTCTAGCTAGAGAATAACTTTGTAAGTCATGTCTGCATACATTTCCAAAGTGTGTCTCAGAGTCAAGTATCTCAGGATAAGATGAGATTTTGTATATTTGTGCAGCAGAATGCATTTGATAAAAAAATTTTTAGTAGACCTTATGGTGTGCTTCTGTCTGAGGGAGTGTGGCTTACTTTCATCACACTGACTTATTTTATAGACAACAATATCCACAGAGTTGCAACTTGGAAAGTCATGGAACTTCATGTGTGTTAAGAGGACATAAAATTTTCTATTCCTTAGGGGTTTAAAAACTTTCCTGTCAGGTGCGGTGGTGCATGCTTGTAATCCCATGACTCAGGAGGCTAAGACAGAGGATTGCAAATTCTGAGGCCAATCTCAGCAATTTATCAATACCCTCTCTCAAAATAATAAAAAATAAAAAGATCTGGAGACATAGCTCAGTATTAGAGCACCCCTAGGTTCAATCCCCAGTACAAAAAAAAAAAAAAAAAAAAAAAAACACTGTCATGAGGAATAATGCTCTTTTGAGTTTGTTCTCCAAGGCATATGCCAGCTGCAATAAACTGCAGACCATGGAGATATGGAGACCAGGCTTTCTTTTTGGTGAAAGGAGAACTATATTTGGAGTCAGAGACTAGGAAAAGATCTTAATGCTGCCATATCTTGACTGTGAGTCTCAGCAGACTGCTCACCATGTCTGACCTGCTGAAATATCTAAAGACAGGAATGAAGTTAGCTCTCCCTCACTGGGTAGTTGTATAATTTAAATAAATAAGTAAGTAAAAAAACCTCTTGTATGGGATATAGCAATTTAAAGGTAATTTTTGGTATTTGTTATGTATTTTGGTAGTAACTAGAAGAAAAGTGACTAGTAGCTAAAAATTATAAGCCTCTGAAATATAGTACCTAATTGCCTAACATAAGATATAAAAGTGATTTATGTACAAATAAGCTCTATATTTATGAAATACAACCAATTAAAAGTGGCTTTTTTACTATCTCTAAAGTAATTTTTAAAAAGACCTTTGGATACTTCCAAAGATTTAGACAACCAGTTCATAAGACGCTATTAAAAAAAAAAAAAGATTTTTCGTATTTCAAGACTATTATATCCAAGAAACACTGTGGTAAAAATGTCATGATAACCAACCCAATATCTTTAGCTAAGAAATTTTGGGAGGCAACAAAGTTAAATAATGTCTAAAAATCCACACTATGTTTGGTATATTTGATAATTACATTCATAAGACAAAATCGTGCTGTTCTAGAATGCAAGGCAACTTGGCTTTCATGAACTTGGCTTTCATGAACTTTCCATAAATCTGAGTGGAGAGAAATAAAATGTCATATTTTTAAGCACCCCAGACATGTTACTTATGTGAGCAGGCCAAGAAATTTTGTTCAAGTGAACTTAGCTGAAAACAGACTCTTACGGAAATGAAAACCCTTTGATATGCCTCTTGGAAAGTCCATTTATAGCACTTCCACATGAAAAAGCACAGTGTCAGAGTGTTTCTCAAGACAGGGGTGTTTGGGGCTCCATGCAAAATAAAGGAGCAAGCAAAATTCTTTCAGATAATCCACCAGCTCCACTTTCTGGGAATTTTTCCCACTTCATCGGAAACCACCTAACTGGCCACCCCACCCTCTGAGCCTTGGATCCTTATCTTGTCAGTGAGAATTTATTTCTGATAACTTGTTTTCTAAAAGTAAACAGGGACCCAATAGATGAATGCCCCCCCCAGGATGTTTACATTTAAATAGCAGAGACCTATGAATCCAGAATAAGACAGCTGAAATGGTGAAATAGTGGTACCTAGGAGATAATGTGCAACCAGCAGACATTCAGTGGTCCTCCTTCAAAGAACTGATCTGGGCGTCAAGATATAGAAATCCTTAGGAGGAGGACCTATCCCCAGTGGTGGGGCATCCTGGAATCCTCCAGGAGGCCAACAGAACACAAGACCTCTCTTTTCACCCAGTTAAACTCCTGGCATTACTTTTCGCTTGAAAGCTGCTGGTAAGATCCTAGTCATACTTAAATATCCCTTCTTTTCTAAAATAAATCATTGCCAAAGAGAAATACTCAGTTTCTTAACAAACACATATGATATAATCCATATAATAGAAAGATTTACTTTTAAAATCTTACTTAAAAACAGCTTGGTTTGTTTTGTAGCCAGAACGTGATTGAGTTGTAATGCATCAATACATTTTAATTCATATGTACGTGGGCAACCCACGCTGTTGTATGTAAAAATGCCTCACTTTTAGCATTTAATAAGATATAAGAGAAGCTGACACGTTTTAGGGAACAAATGTTGGATTTTTTTCTCATCTTCTGCATTGCAATTACAGTTGTCCCTTCGTATCTATGTGTTCTGTATTCAAGGATTCAACCAACTACAAATTGAAAATATTCAGGAATTTTTTTTAAAAGGCATTTGTACTGAACAGGTAAAAACTTCTTCTTGTCCAAATTCACTAAGCGATACATCATAACAACTATTTATATAGCCCTTAATACTGTATCAGATATTATAGGCAAGCTAAATGTTCTTTAAAGCATACAGGAGGATATGTGTAGGTTATATGTAAATTTTATGCCATTTTGTAGGAGGGATTTTAGCCTCTTTGGTTTGGAGTATTCCAGGGCAGCCTAGAACCAATTCCCCCACAGATACCAAGGATCAACCATATGTGTTTGGGAAGTGAATTTCTATTTCCTCCCAAATGTTATTGACACATTCTATCCAAAGATTTTACTGCTTAATGAAAGAAAAAAAAAAAAAAAAGGACTTTCTCTTCTGGAGTGGTGGGAGATCAAAATGAAAGTGAACCCTTTATACCATCAAGTATCTAAAATATTTTACTTTATATTAAATTTAACCCGGTAGCTATTTTATATCTATTTCATTTGTCTTCGTTTATTTTATTTGGTTGGTGGTGGTAGTTGTTGTTTAAAACTGATTTCACTTGGCCATTAATATATGATGGATAAATGTGGCCCAGAAATACCTAGATTTGTATGTGTTATGCTCACAAATAGGCAGTTTTAAAAACAAAGAAAATTCCAACAGAATTGGCAAGTCCTTTCCTTTTCAAGCAGGGTAAATTTCTGAGGAAGAAAGTATGGTAATGTGTAGACAGTTATCATAATACAAAAAGGAACATCAATCGCGAATGCCATGTTAAACAAATGAAATACAGTAAATTAGATGAAACTACTTTTCTGTACCACTTTATGCCACTCTCTGTTAATTTTGAAGAAGGCACCATAGTGAGGCTTATTTCAGTGCAGAGTCATATTATGCAGATGTACTACATTTATTTATTTTTCTTTATGAAAAAAAATATATAAAACTTTATAGCCTGCCCCAGTTCTACATTAGGAGTAGCACGAGAAGGTTCGCTCTGCCTGCTTCCCGATCTCTGAGGGCTATCTTGGCTATTTTTCTCTCCCTCCTGCCCTCAGTGTTTTAAACCTGTCCTTAAACCCTCCACCAGGGTCAGTGGAGGAGCTGTGCTTTCTTTTGTCCTTCCTGGTACTTATGACTCATCTCCGCCAACATCCTTTAAAACATTATTCTCTCAATTATGCCCTCTCTTCTCTATCTGAAATATCTGCTGTGGCTCCTTCCCCTCAGCCTTTATATCTAAACAAAATGATAAATCACTTTTGTATCTTAAGAAAAAAAAAAAAAAAAGGAAACTTCTCTAATCTCTTTTTTCCTTTGGTTACTGACCTCTGCAACTCTTTCCCTCCACTGATTTCCTCAAAGCGCTGCCTCCCTTAAGGCCGCTACTCGCCACCTCTACCCTTCCTCTCAGCCTCATCTTTGCCCTCGGATTTCTACTACCATCACCCTGCGAACAGTGCACCGCACAAGCTTCTAACAGGCAAATTCAAAGCTCCTTTTATCCTTAAATAACTTGACCTCTCACAGTCTGAGGCTTTGCCTACTAAATCAACCCTTTCTTTTTAAAACTCACTTTTCCATTTTCTCCCAGTTCTTCTAAATTTTCTGACCACTTCTTATAAGTCTCCTGCCAACCTTTTCCATGACCACTCCTGCAGGTGTTTTGCTGCAGGGATCTGTCCTTGGTCCTCTTTTTCTCCCACGGAATCTCTTCCCAAATCTGCTTATTGCATTTCTATCCCATTACAGATTGTTTGTACTATGCCCACCTTAGAAAAAACTCTGTTGCTTCTCAAAATCGCTGTACCTTTTTGTTTCCCATCTATAATATGGCATCAAAAATGGCAACTGAATATAGAGTTGCTAGATAGTTAAATGAGAGGGTGCGTGGAGTTGTGCATGCGTAGTGCATCAGTCATTGTGGGGTGATGTTTTTAAACTCTCTTTAGATCCACACTTCTCTCTGTGTAATCCCATCTATAATGGATCCAGTTCTCCAGTTCCTGCAATCCTCGTATATTCACTGTGAGACTCAGAGCTGTTCTCTCTTTATCCACTCAGGGAAACTTGATTAAGAACAATCTGTGTGTGCTTCACTCTTTTAAGAATATACTGCGTAAAACTGGACAATGTAATAAGGAAGAAGGAAAGAAGGAAGAAAAGAAGGAACAAAGGAAGGGAAGAAGGAGGGAGGGAGGAAGAAAGAAGGAGGGAGGGAGGAAGAAAGAAGGAGGGAGGGAGGAAGAAAGAAGGGAGGGAAGGAGGGAAAAAGATTTTTTGAAACCAAGTTTCTAAAACCCTATTGGGGTTATTTAGTCATTTAGAAATAAACATAGTAAATAATATGGCTAATATGTCAGAGAGAAGGATATAGGTGTAAAATTAAAGCACGGCTAACCCTTATCTCAAGTTAAAAACTTGAGAATCGTCCTCTACTGTTTCCTGTTGTTTTAGTCAGATTTTCATCACTGTTACCAAAAATACCCCACAAGAACAACCTAGAGCAGGAAGGGTTTATTTGGGCTCAAGGTTTCAGAGACTCAGTCCATGGTCAGCCCCATGGCTGTGGGCCTAGGATAAGGCAGGACATCATGGGAGAAGGACTGGTGGAAGAGCACAGCTCCACTCGTGGCAGACAGGAAGCTGAGAGGGAAGAGGGTGAGGGGCCACAGAGAAGAGGAACTCTTCCAGAGCACACCCGCATTGACCCACTTCCTCCAGCCACACTCCACCGCCCAGGTTACCACCCAGTTAGTCCATTTGAACTAGGATGGACTGGTTAAGTCACAGCTCGGCTCCGAACATTGCTGCATTAACACAGCAGCTTTGGAGGGACACCTCATATTCAAACCATAACATCAGTATAAAAAGGGGGTGATTAATGAATGGGAGAGAAAAGAAGTCTAGGGCCAAGAGGCTACTTAAGTCACTTTTGAAATCCATTTCTCTTGTGTCGCTTCTGTGGCTCTTTATCAATACTCCTCTTTTACCCCAGTTGCCAAATATGTCGCCTTTCTAATATACAAGACTAATCCACTTCTCCCTCAGTGGGTCCTTCTCAACCAAAAAAAAAAAAAAGTGAAAGGCAAAGAAGGAACCTTATGTTTTCAGTTTCATCTGACCTACCCACGTTCTAGGTTCCAGACAAAAGGAATTTCACATTTGGAAACACCAATAGCTTCTTACCTCTTGGTGCCTTTGCATATATTTTTGTATCTCTACCTGCTGATTCTGTCTGCTCAGAGTAGTCTGTTATCTGGTTGGATCATTTAGCCTCAATGCCAGCTAGAAAATTACTGAAAGGGGTTAAATGTTTATGGAGTCACAGCACAACTGACAACAGCAAGCCAACACAGAGTTCACAGAGGCGACTTCAAGTCTGAGACCAAAGTCAGGACCAGGGTGGTATGGATGTTGCATCCAGGCAAGGATGATGTCAAGAAATGGAAATGGATTCTATGGTAGTTTACAGAAATACTCACAGTTCTTCGTAGCCCCTCTTTTTTTCTTATGTTTCTTAGTATCTGGCATGTGGATGAATTTGGTAGTTGTTTTAGTCAGATTTTTTGTTCTACAACTAAAAGACTAACCAGAACAATTGTAGAGGAGGAATAGTTTATTTCCAGGCTCATGGGTTCAGAGGTCTAAATTAATTAATAGACAGCAGTCTCCCTTCCTCGGGGCTTGAAGTGAGGCAGAACATCATGGCAGAAGAGTGTGGTGGAAGGAAGCAGCTCACATGATGATCAGGAAGCAGGAAGAGACTCCACTCCCCAGATACAAAATATATACCCCAAAGGCACACCCTCCAATAACCAACTTGCTCCAGCCACACCAAACCCACCCTCAGTTAAACCTTAGTCAATACCATCAGGGGAGTAATTCACTGATGGTGTCAAGACTCTCACAACCCAATCAGTTCTCCTTTGAACCTTCTTGCATTGTCTCACACGTGAGCTTTTGGGGGACACCTCACATCCAAACCATAACAGTAGTCTCATAAAAATTTCAGGAAAGCATTCAGTTATTCACATGTGATTTCACTATCTAGGAAAATACTGCTAATTTTTAGTTATGTCTTCTCCCTCCCTCTCCTTTTCTTTATGAGTGCTCCCCTAAATTCTCACCATTCTCCTAGACAGAATGAACCATTCTATTCGGCACAGACTTACAAGTGCTTGTTGGTCTCAACAAATGGTATGATTACTCACTCATTTTATATTTGTCTTCTCAATTAGATTTTGAATCTGAAATAACAGTCTCCATGCTGCTTAATAATAAGAATTCTATGAATCTTTGTTGAAGGAATAGTGAATATGTAAATAAATTAATTCTGTCCTTCCTCCCTGTGAAAGGGTTAATATTGAACAGGTTGTTGAAATAGGTCTTCTCCCAGGAAAATGGGCAGTTGAAAGAACTAAATTATGAGTGCATGCCCAGTGGGGGACTGAGGGTCTGACAAAAGCCCACCTCCCTGATTTGTGATCTAAAACCTATCAAGGGAATAGAATGTCTCCCGACTAGAAAGATAACAAGATTCCTCAGTGGTCTATTCCTTCAGTTAAAAATAAAAAAGATTTCAGTATCATTGTTTTAAATGAAAATACAGGTTCAAGTTGAAGGCAAGATGTCTGAAGTTAACTAACTACTAGCTCTTGTGAATTTTCTACTGTTGCCATCATCTGTAGTTTCATTCCTCCTTCTCATACATTCGAGAACCTCCAAAGGTTACTTCTTGGTTGCAAAACTGCAGTTACTTCTCAGCCCTTCACCTGTGCTTTGGGTATTCACTGCTGATCTTGATGATATCCTGTGAAATAGCCATGCTAAATTAGACTCAACTTCCACAGAACGCCAGTAGGGAATTGTAATGCATCTGCATAATATGATGCTGGGACTGAACTGGGCCATCCTGCAGTAACTTTTTGAAAATTATAACCAACAGGAACAAACTGTTAGGGAAATGTCCTCTCAATTCCCCCAACAAGGCATTTAGCAGATTTCCACTGCATGGCTTTATGCTCATTAACATTCATGCCACTGTCTGTAACCTCATTTGTTTCAGTGTTTGCTTTGGATTTGCACTGCTGAAATATCTCCCTATATTTTTTTGTTCTTACTGCCTCTTATGAAGCTTTGACTATTCCTTTTGGTCTTAGCAGAATATTCTAGGAGGATAATTACAAAAAAGCATATTTATAAATATAATTTATAGACTTAAAAAAAAAAAATATATATATATATATATATATATATATATATATATATATATATATATATATAACCACTTACCAGAAAAATTTTGTTCAAAACCTACTATTGAATACTATGCCTCCCCCCAATCTCCCAGGCTTATTTCAGAAGTGAAGGAACAATGGTTAATATCTGTACTTCTGGCTGTAAATTATTTGTTCTTTAATGAAAAGTCTTCTCTTTCTGGATCTGACTATAATCTGAACAATTAGACAGCAGATAATGTTCTCTAGGTTGTTTTTTTTAATTTTATTTTTCTATAAAAGATGATATGTTTGCACAGAAATATCCACACTCTCCTTTTTGGTTTCTCTTGTGATTAAATCGTACTAATTTTTGAGATCTCATGATTATTAGACTTGGGGATTCAAAACAAAAGTGTAGTTGTTTTTGCCTGAGCAAATCTGACCAATCCATGTATGGACATCATTTGTACCCTTAGTTTCATCATTATGATGTTCTAGATAGATGAATAAATATCACATAGTATCATAGACTATATTAATCAGCTTTCTGTCACTAAAACAAAATACCTCAGATACACAACTTAAAAAGGAAAAAGGTTTATTTTTGACTCATGGTTTTGGAGGCTTCAACTTATGATTTCTTGGTCCCATTGCTTTGGACCTGTGACAAGTCAGTACATCATGGTGAGAGTACATGGAAAAGTAAGACTGCTAACTTCATAATAAGGAAGCAAAAGAGAGTGAGGAGGGAACTGTGTTTCCATGATCTACTTCAAGGGCACATCCCCAATGACCTAAAGCCACCCACTGGCTCCACCTCTCAAATATTCCACTGTCTCTCGGTAGCACTAACCTATGGACTAAGTTTTTAACACAGAGGCTTTTATTAAATTGTATTTTGTACTTGTTCTTTTGAGACATACATGGCAGCAGAGTGCATTTTGACATATTATACATACATGGAGTATAACTTATTCTAATTAAGATCCCATTCTGTGGCTGTATGTGATGTGAAATTTCACTGGTTGTCTATTCATATATGAACATAGGAAAGTTATGTCAGATTCATTCTACTGTCTTTCCTATTCCCATTTCCCCTCCCTTTCCTTCATTCTTGTTGTCTAATCCAATGAAATTCTATTCTTCTTTTTTCCCCCTGCCCCTTATTGTGTGTTAAGTATTTACCTATTAGAGAAAACATTCAACCTTTGGTTCTTTGTGATTGACTGATTTCAGTTAGCATGATAGTCTCCATATCCATCAATTTACCAGAAAAAAATATATAAAGTTGTTCTTTCTATAGCTGAATAATATTCCACTGTGTATGTATATCACTTTTTTTTTTACCCATTCATCTTTTGAAGGGCACCTAGTTTGGTTCCATAGCTTAGCTATTGTCAATTTTGCTCTTATAAATAATGATGTGGCTATGTTGCTATAGTATGCTGCTTCTAAGTCCTTTGGGAATATACTGAGGAGTGGGATAACTGGGTCAAATGGTGGTTCCATTCCGAATTTTCTGAGGAATCTCCATACTGCTTTCCAGAGAGATTGCACCAATTTGCAGTCTCACCAGCAATTTATGAGTGTGAACATATGAGTCTTTGGGGAGCATTCAAGATCTAACTATACCACAGACATTCTAGAACATTTCTATTCCATTTTAATGGCCTTTTTAAAAATCTTTGTATCCATTCAGATTGACAATCACATGGTAGATGCACAATTATTTTAATTGAAGGGACATACTTGAGAAAGAAGGTAGAGAGAGAAGAAAGAAGGGAGAAAGAGAAAAATTGATGGTGGGAGGAACTTATATGAGGGAAGGGGAGAGAGGAAGGATTACTTTCTGACTTTCCTTCCCACTGATGTCCTTACTATTTCTGAAAGTCATCAGGGAATGCCTCACAATGTCTCCGAATGAATAATACCCCAAATTTTCTCAGTCTCTTCCACATTAAATTGACGACACGTAAGTAAGTTTTACCATGATCATTACTGCAGGATATTATGGCTAGTGGTACTTCCCGTGAATAGTTACAGAACTTGCACTGTTTCAAAAAAATACTTGCTGAAGACTGTGTGACAAAGAAGGGAAGGCCTTCTCTCCTTACAAGGGTTTCTCAACAGAGACACTATTTGCATTTTGGACCTGATAATTCTTTGTCAGGGGTGATGTGGGTGGGAACTGACCTGTGCATGATCAGCTGTCAAATGGCATCCTGTCCTCTATTCACTACACACCAGAGCAACTCCCCTTACCCAATCCTGATGTCAGAAATGTTCCTGTCAATGAAAATGCCATCCAGGGGGTTGGGGAGAATTTCTTCCAATAAAGAAGCAATGCATTGTGTGTGCACTTACCTTGGTACAACAGCCATCATACTTTATAGACTTTCCAGTGGGGTGGGAGACCCCTCTATAAATTTCTCCCAATAGTCAATTATGGATCTCTTGGGGTCTGTTGAGGTATCAGCCTCCAGGTAGACTCTGATGCAGGCTGACTCTTCCCATCCTCAATTGCTTCCCAAATCTTCTACATGAAGATTTCTGTATCCCACATCTGATTTCCAGCTGTCCTTCTTACACACAGTGACTGCTTGCCAACCCATCCACACGTCACTGAATTTAATTGTGAAAGTGTCAATCAACAAAGTGCATTAGCCAGGGGTATGTTACTTCCCTGACAAGAGTGGCAGCAGGGGCCATGTAGTGAATGAGTCTGCCAAAATGGGTTCATAGTATGACCAGCTTATAATAATAATAATGATAATAATAATAATAATAATAATAATAATAATAATAATGAAATTCCCAAGAGGCAGAATAGCAGTGTGTTCCAAGGTTAAGGGTATTATGGCTCTGAATTTGGATATTCTGGGTTAGAATCATAGCTCTGCAAGTTACCAGGCATCTATAACTTGGAGCAAATAACTGTTCTCTGCCTCAGTCATCTACAAAGTGGATATAATTATAATACCTCTCATGAATGTATTATAAGATTTAAACAAGGGACTACCTGAGATATTATTTTAAAAGATGTTTAATATATGTTAGCTATTATTTGTGCATCTCTGATAATGACATTTCTTACAACAGTACCTGCTATACACAATTACATATACAACACAATAAGCACACATACCAATCAAAAACTATTTTATTGAGTTCATTAAGTCTGTAATTATATATACATATTACTTGATGTTTTTCTTACAAAACTAGCATTCCTGAACGCCTTTATTCACACATTAGTCAGTAAATGTTTTAGCAACATGTTCCTCTGTATTTTCAAAGTGTTTAAAGAAAAATATATTTTGTTAAATGATTAACATTAAATCAGGCTATATTATCAGTGGTCATTTCAGAGGCCTTAATTTTCCTGCTCTCACCCAACAGAATCTCCCTGATTTTTTTTTTTTGCCTATTTTTTTTGCCTATCTTTTCCAATAATTATGGTACCACCTAGTACATAAACCAAATCTTGGGTAATCTAAATCATATACCTGAGGACATATATTCCTGCTCTCACCCAACAGAATCTCATTCCTCGTATTCACTAAAAATCTATCCACATGTGTACATATCTATCTATACACACGCAGAAGTAGATTTATGAATACTATGAGAGAATAAGCTAAGCTTCTTAATGATTTAAAGATAACTATGGGGAAAATGGAGTGAGCACAAGGTGATGAGAAGGATTTCATGATGACTACATTTCCATCCTATAGAGTATGAAACAGGAAATTCAGAAAAGAAAAGCATTTTTTAAAAAATATCTTTGTTTATTATTTATTTTTATGTGGTTATGATAGGATTGAACCCAGTGCTTCACACATGCGAGGCAAGCACTCTACCACTGAGTTACAGCCCCAGCCCAAGGAAAGTATTTTTTGGAAGAGAAATGGTAGGTCCTATTTAAACATATATCAATGGAAAAGAAGAGTTGAGAGGAAGCCTGGGTCTTCCTTCACACACAGTAAAGAATAAGACCACTCTCCCTCCAGTAGGTGAAGGAAACTTTGAAGAAAATCTGCAAAGGAATCCAAGCTTACCTACAAATTTTGGAAGCCCAGAGAAAATATTTGGATAGCTCTGTTATGGCCACAAATGAGTTTCCACTAACAATCTGGATTTTCTAAGGAAAGTTACTTTAGTTACTGCAACACATCATTCAAGTTAAAAAGACAAAGGCATTATTGCCCCTGCCAAACTAGAGCATGTTACCATCACTCTTTTAACTGTTTTAATTTCTAAATATCACTATCATTTATCTATAAAAATCAATAAGACAAATGGCATTTGTAGTTTTCAAAGGCAGAAGTGGTATTAGCAGTTTCATTTCATAGATATGAAAACCAAATCTTGGGTAATTTAAATCATGTACCTGAGTACAGTATCCCAGGGGGAAAGCAAGAATTAAATCCCAGCCTTTATAAGTTCTACTTCAGTGTTCATTCATATCATCCCCTGTCCATTCATTTTTAGTAGACATTTAATAAATATTTGTATAAGAAATGAAGAAATTAACCTCCATCCCCTTTACATAAAAGCAGTTACAATCTCAAGCGGCAGACTTCTATTGTCAGAAGTGTTAAAATATTGCTTTTATCAAAAGCTTTGTAATAGGATGTTTGACAAACTGCAAAAGGGCTCCTTGTCCATCAAGATCACAAAATGTCATGTAGGAAAGAACAGTGGATAGCAATCCACAGAGTCTCACATAAGCTTAAACAAGAAGAAAAAGGGACACACAGCTGTGCTTCTCAATCTTATGGACAAGAGCTTGTTTGAGTTTTTATTGTGGACTCTTCATAGTAGGTGAGTAGGAAATAAAAGGGCCCCTATTGTTGTCTCACCGAAATGAAGACAAAAATCAGAAAAAGATAAGATCACACAGGTAGTCCATCAAGGAATAAATAGATCTCAATTGCTTTTGCCTATCTTTTCCAATAATTATGGAACCACCTAGTACATAAATGGGTAAATTGAAGGGTTGCTTCAAAGCAAGTGAAATCTCCTTTAATTTGCTATGGACCTCACTATGTGACTCACTGTGGTGCTGAATTTAACAGGTTAAGTCCATCTTTAGAATTGACTTGAAGAGCTTGTCCATTAAAATTCTTGAAGAAGCTGCTTTTAACATGAATTCAATTCACTATAGAGATTAGGCCTAAGAACACTGCCATAGAGAGAAACAGCAACCCTTGAAAGAGGCCAACAGACAGCATTTTATTTCCTCTGATAGTTTCCTAAAAGCTATATAAGGAATCTTTTACCATCTTCGTCGAATGATATTAACTAGTCACCTCTGTAAAGCAGTGTTATGGTTTAGATATGTGGTGTCCCTCCAAAGCTCATGTATGAGACAATGCAAGAATTTTCAAAGGTGAAATGATTAGATTATGAGAGGTTTGAACTAATCAGTGTATTAATCCACTTACGGATTAGTTGGGCAGTAACTGTAGGCAGGGCATGGCTGAAGGAGGTCCCTGGTAGTGTATCTTTGGGATTTATATTTTGTCCTTGGTGAGCAGAGCCATGTCCTGATAGCCATGTCCTAAGCTGCTTTCTTCCATTGTGCCCTTCCACCATGATGTTCTGCCTTAATTGGGCCCAGAGCTGTAGAGTCACCCAACACGGACTGAATCTCTGAAACCATGAGCCAAAATAAACTATTCTCCCTTTAAATTGTTCTTGTCAGGTTTTTTGGTCACAGCCACACAAAGCTAACTAAAACAAAGGGGATAGTAACAGTATTCTGCTTAATGAGTTCATGAGAACTGAGTTCATATTGAATGCATTTAAATTATAAGTATTTGTTAAATTAGAGAATAAACAGTTGATTTTCTTCCCTGCTCTACTGTTTGCGTACTAAGTACAAACTTTACATTTTTTCACACTTTTGCAATAGTTTTAACAACAAGAAGCTAAAGGAAAATATTGAACTAGAAAAGTATTTCTGGCAAAAGTAATTTCTGTCATTTAGAAATCTGATCATATGGAAAAAAAAATGTTTTCCTGTGATGAAAGAATTTTTTTTTCTTTTTTGACACACAAGAGAAATAAATTATATTCTCTATAAAATTTCCACAAATGTAAAGGGACGTCATGAGCAATTAATTGAAATTCCCAGCTAAGGGAGCAGTGGATACTTACTTTGTCATCTAGTAACATTTCCAGGAAGTGACATCTTCTTACACAAGGGTCTAAAATTCAAATTAACTGTGATTCTGACAGACTTGCATCTGAGCAGAAAACACAACGCCGTGAAGTTTTCTTGAATCCCTGAGGGTTTAAAGGTGTAGAAGTATTGGATATGTATAAATAGAACAAGAAGGCTACTGCAGCCCATTTTCCTAAATTAGAAATTGACAGGACAAACCCTAGAAGTAGCCCTTGGCATTAGTTGATATTCAAGGGATGAGGTAAGCTAAGGAGGCACGACCCTGGGTGGAAAAATTACTAGACCTACTGAACGCATCCAGATGAGAAAATAAGTCCAAAGCAGGCCTTCCTAGTAGAATACACTAAGATCTCAGTCTAAAGTAAAATATTTACTTAAATTCTGGTACTAAGATTCATTTGAGTGTTAAATGGATGAATCATGCCACAAAAAGATTGCCCTAAATATAAAGGGCTGTTACCTCAGAATTACACTACTTTGTGATCAGGAAAAAGAGTAGTATTTTTTTAAAAGGGCCATAACAAAGACAATCAAGTAACCGGGACTAAAAATAGGTAGAACTATTTCCATGTGTAGTTTGTTTCGTTTCTCACCGACAGTTACATTCATTAAATGAAGAATCTGAAAAAGCAACCCTGAAGTTACAAATTGAACCAGCTGAATCTTTCCTAATTCAGTTTGCATCAAGGTGATATTATGGCTGTAAACCTCAGAGTCTTAGTAATAAAAGGTCCCAATTAATGAGATACCCCAGAAAATAGAGCTGAAGCCCACTGCCAATGTTGATTTAAGGAACTATTTTAAATTCCATCCCCACAGACCACATACTAGGTTACTGTAGGACAGTCATTAAAATGGTGTGGAATATAGTTTTAAGTTTGGAATCACACTAATTTGTATTCAAACCCTGTCTCTCATTTAATTGTCTGTAACTTTGGGAACATCTTTGAGCATGTTTGGCCACAAATTTCTTACCTATAAAGTGGATGTAATAGTATTAACCACATATCTTTGTGAGGAATAAATTAGATAATTTATGAGAAGCATTTATAAGGTAAACATGCAGCAAATAGAAGCTATTTTTATTGACCTAAAAGGGAAAAATCTAGTTTCCATTAACTGTATTAGTTTCTTATCACATTGTGTATGAAATGATGAAAGCATTTTACAGGTTCTATTGAAATTAAATAGAAGCATTTCTCCCTTTTAATTAAAGGAAGAGGATATAAAGCCCTAGATTAGGGACTCCTGCTTTGGGTGTCTGTGCTTAATACCTGTGAATATTTCCAGTAGGAATTGTCCCTGTTACTATCTCTACTGAAAATGTTATTACCCAACGTTGTCAACTTCACTGTTGTTTAACAGCCCTTTTGAGATACTTTTCTCTTACTATTTTTATACAAAGTATTTTTTTATTATTTCAGTACTGGTAGCTGTTAGGTATAGGAAGCAATGATTTGTCTTTAACGTTTTGTTATGTGAGCTGTCCAGTTAAAGTCCGGTGAGCCAGTTTTCTGCAATACCAGAGGGGTAGAAGAGTAGGGGGCCAGTCTGGGTCTTCCCTTGGGCTGAAGTAACACTTTCAGTTTATATATTAAAAGTGCCTTTGAAAGTAAGTTAGCATCGGGGCTGGGGAATGTGGCTCAAGCGGCAGCGCGCTCGCCTGGCATGCGTGCAGCCCGGGTTGGATCCTCAGCACCACATACAAACAAAGATGCTGTGTCCGCGGAGAACTAAAAAATAAATATTAAAAATTCTAAAAAGGGCTGGGGATGTGGCTCAAGCGGTAGCGTGCTCGCCTGGCATGCCTGCGGCCCGGGTTCCATCCTCAGCACCACATACCAACAAAGATGTTGTGTCCGCCGAGAACTAAAAAATAAATATTAAAAATTCTCTCTCTCTCTCACCTCTCTCACTCTCTCTTTAAAAAAAAAAAAAAATTCTAAAAAAAAAAAAGGAGAGTAAGTTAGCATATATAACCAATGACAGTGTCTAGAAGTTCAATTATAATGACAAAGCATTCCTTTTTCTTTTGTTGTTTTGCTCTGTTTTGGAGGTGAGTGTCTATACAACAGATTTTTCTAATTTTTCTAAATTGAATTAGGGACCTAAATTTCTGTTTATGATATTGACTAATTAGAATACTGTCCACAATAGTCTGACATAGTTTCACAGAAATAATTTTTAAGGCATAACAGCACAATGTCTTCAAAGCAAATGTTGAATCTGGGATAAATATTAAAGTGACAAAATTATTAGGGGTAAGTATCTGACCTTTTGAATAAAAGCAAATTTTCCATGAATTTGGCTTGCCAAACTTCCCTATATGTCATCTCCTGTAACAAATAAACGGAAAGCTATATAATGAGCAATAAATTTAAAGCATCACCTCCTGTACCTCTGTATTTCTAATTAGGAAAGATGTTAATTGAATTAGAATGGCTGAGAGCCCTGCATGGAAATCTTTTGGGAGTTGTGATTGCTTTGTGGGCTGTTGCCCGGGGTCATTCACTAGAGTGATTCCTTTCTGGATAGGGAGCGAATGGCAATCCTCACCTACGAAGCAACCGCTTCTCACTTATAAAGAAAAAGTGCCAGTGGACAAGGAAACACACCTGGGCCCAAACTAGATTTTCTTTAAACATTTACAGAGGAAGTACAAGGTCAGGTGCTTTTACTACCAAGTCAGTGGTTCATTCTGTGTCCAGCTTTCTTAACGCAGCTTTGACAGCATCTAGACCTTTTGATGACCTCACAATAGCCCAAGGAACATCTAAAGACTCTGCCATCTTGTCTGGAGCTGGTTTTTCACTCCGTTTTCTTTGTCCTCCCATCCTACCCACTGTATATCCCAGTCCGTCTTAATCCCCCTACCCACATGCCCTGTGTCTTCTCATCAAATAGATGAACAGTTGTTCCTCAACTTCCAGTGGGATTATGTCCTGTTAAGCCTATCGAGAGTGAAAATGTCGAAGCATTTAACACACCTAACCTACCAAATATCATGGCAGAGCAGCACAGTGCTCTATAGAGAAGGTTGCTTCCCTGTGATCATGAAGCTGTAACTGGTTGCCTCTGTCCAGCATCACGAGTCTCTATTTGACCACAGATCACTGGCCTAGGCAGAGATCAAAACTCAAAATGCAAAAATGCAGTTTCTACTGAATATGTTTGGCTTTCACACCACCATAAAGTCAAACATCTTACATTTAGCACCACTTTCACTCACATTGTTACATTCACTGGACAATTCTTGTGTCTCTCCCTGTCTCTAGAATAACAAATGCTTAATAAATCCAAACCCATCACACAAAACACAGTCCAAGTTCCACATCTTCTCATGAATTCTTTATTGTTTCTTTCAGATGAAAATAATATCACACACTTTCAATTCCGTTACCACTTTACCTGAGTCTTCCATTGAGTCTATCCTATCCCTCTCTACCCAGGAGATGTTGAACTCTTTGAGAACAAACACTATTTCATATTCATTTTGATAGACCTGATGTAGCCCCAATATTTATTCCATGTCGGACACCTATTGGGTATTTATTCAATACATTTTGGATTAAAAAATAAATTTATAAATTATCAATTCAAAATATATATTCAAAATCTTCCTTAGGATCCTTCAGATAGTTTGTATAATGCTGTCTCTTTAATTTAGAAAGAGGTTAAATAAGAATAATTAAGAAATAAGACAAAAACAGAGATAATAAAAATATCAAAAATATCAAAACTAGGGAAAAAGTTTTGGATTAATATTTAGAATACATTTGATAAAATAATTCTTTTGTCATGAGCTAATTTGAGACAATGAGTATCAACTTACTTGAATAAAGATGATATTGGGAATTACAGTAATAAGAATATGTAATATAATCTTAATTTTCAAAGATTCCGTAAATAAGATGAACTGAATATGCAGATGCTGAGAGGGTCTATAAATAAAGTTTAAAGTTTGGAGAAGAAACATATTTTCGTTGAAGAATTTGTGAAATTTAAAATAGACTTTGAGGCTTAGAGAAAGTGGGTACAGACAGAAATTGGGATAGAAAATTTCAAGGAGAGCAAAGAATATTAACAAAGATATTGAGATGAGACACTTTTCAGAATTATTGCAATTTTCCAGAAATATAAGGTATACATGACTAGCATTAACAATAATAATACCTAAAGTCTTTTGAGCAGCCCCTGTGTGCTGGTATTGTTATAAGTATTTCACATATTCTTATATCATTTAATTTTTACAACAGTCTGTGCATTGAGAACTGTGTTTCCATTTAATGCATCATAGATATGAGGCATAGTGGTCAGAAATGAGAAAGAAAACTTCGAAGGTAATTTGAAATCATGTTGTAAATTGGGTTGGGGAGGTAACGCCTGATCCTAGAGAACTGGAAGGTATTCTCAAGAAAAAAAAAAAATAAGGATACAACGGAGGGAATGGTCACAGCACCATGGTTTGCATACATGTCCAAGAGCAGGGCAAGAGAGCTGCGAGCAGCTAGTTTTTTTAAAAAAAGTGCTGTGTAAATAAGTTGGAAAGTTTAACAGATGAGGAAGAACTTCCTAGGTTGAAGGGCTTGCTTTTATAGGGAAGCTAGAAGGGTGTGGAGCAGTGGAATATAAGGAATAGGTTTTCATCTTAAATGCATTGCCCTTACAGCCATGTGGAAGGTACGTGTTGGGGAGACCAGGTAGGAGGTAATTGCCCTTAGCATCCCAGCAAAAGTGATAAAACACGGGTCTAAAACACAGTAGTGCGTACATGTAAAAAGAGGAAAGATGTGAATTATTCTAAAGTGGATGTCTCAACTCTCCTCTCACAACTGCAACGTGACTTTGGGACTCCTCTCATCAACAAGTGGGGTCAACTTTTCCACCCCTATAAGGACAGAGGAAGGGAATAACACTATCTGACTTCCAAGACTGATAACATTTCTTTCCCACTACAAATATTTCAAAATACTTAGAATTCATTTTGGAATAAATTGAAGGAAGATTATCTCTTTGTTTTCCTCATTTTTCATATCTCCTATTATGTAGAAATATATATCATATTTTTCAAATAACCTGTCCAAACTTGCTATAGTCAGATTTTTATAATATATGATTTAGTTACAAAATGGCTTGATACCTGGTAGATTTTGAAACTCTATTTCTTAGGATGGAAACTTTAAACAAAGAAGTTGGACAAGGATAAAACTAGTAAGAAACGGTTTTAAAAAAAATAGTAAATGAACTCATAAATTTTGATCAATCTCAATGTTTTGGTCTTTTTTGCAGGCGTGTCACATCTACTGGATTATTTCTTGAACCAAAGGCAACAACTAATTGTTTTCCCTTAACAAAATAAGCAAACTGAAAGAAAAATTTCTCCTTGGTACCACTGCCTTTCTTTTAGCATCTCTCTGAATAATTTTCCCTCTACAGTTAAACAAATTCAAGCCAATGGAAAAAGAAACATGGCGGGCTGCTTCTTACATGGACCCCTGGTATTTGTTGGCACTAGGATCCATTTTTTAATTTATTTATTTGTTCTTTTTTATATTTATGACAGTAGAATGTATTTTGACATATAATACATATATGGAGTACAACTTCTCATTCTTTTGGTTGTACATGATGTAAAATTACATTGGTCAGGTATTCATATATAAATATATACTAACATATCAGAGTAATGTCTGAATCATTCTATTAACTTTCCTATTTCCAATCCCCCTCCCTTCTCTTCATTCTCCTTTGTCTAATCCAAAGTACTTCATTTTTTTTCCTTGTATAACCCCCCCACATTGTGAGTTAGCATCCGCATATCACAAAGAACATTCAGGCTTTAGTATTCAGGGATTGTCTTATTTCGCTTAGCATGAGAGTCTCTAGTTCCATCCATTTACCAGCAAATGCCATAGTTTTATTTCTCTTTATGGATGAGTAATATTCCATTATGTATGTATACAACATTTTCTTTATCCATTCATCTGTCAAAGAGCACCTAGATTGGTTCCATAGTTTAGCTGTTACGAATCTAGCTGCTATAAACATTGATGTGGCACCATCACTAGAGCATGCTGATTTTAAGTCTTTTGGATACAGGATTCTATTTCATACTTACATGTATTCTCCTCTGGTTCCTTTAGTCCTCCAGTGTGGCTTATGAGGTTGACAGTCAAGGCTACACTTAGTAATAAACTATAGACAATAAATACTTGAACAACGAAATGGATATGAGCTCACACAAGGCAGGAAAGACTCCTTTCCTCATCCATCACCAGGTTCATGGTGGAGGCACCTAAAATAAAAGACAAATGAGAAAAGCATACAAACTTATCTGAGTTTTTCAAGATATGGGAGTCATCAGAATGAAGACCCAAAGAAAGAGGAAAAAGTGAATTTTTATGCGAAGGTTGAATAAAAAACAGATGGTTGTGCTGAATGAGACTGGACAAACAAGGTCTGATCTACTGGTGATAGAGAGGACTGACCAAGTCCCCTTGGTTCAGATTCCTCTTTATCCCCGTGTCCTAGAGACAGGACACTGCTAGTGTCTAGGTACAGGGAGAGTGACAGCAAGCAGACTCTTAGGACCTACCTCTGAGGAGAGAGAGAGAAGGTCAGAACAATCCACCTGCTTCTGTTATTTCCTCAAATACCAAGGTATTATATTGGGGGGCAGCATGCCCTGAACCCTTATATTACACTTGCTCACTTTACTAAATCTCTTGAGAATATAATACTGAACAATACAAAGGAATTCCAGAAAACAAGATTTCTTTCTCTGATATCTTAGAGCATCATCATTACAGTTTCTCTGTATCACTATCCCAAGCTTCCACTTGCTGAAAATTATCTCTTAAAAAAAAATTCACTAGTATGACTTGGAGATTAAATTAAAAAGTGATGATCATCAGCCATCAAAAAAATGATTAAATTGGTAAACCTACGTAAGGTCATGTAACAGCATATATAAAATAAGAACTGTTTCAGTCATATATGATTTACATAGGAAGCCCCATATACACATACTCTGTGTGTGTGTGTGTGTGTGTGTGTGTGTGTACACATAGGACTATGTTTCAGGAGCTGTCTAATGGGTTTTTTAAAATATATGATAAATGTATAGGGTATTGTAGTTTCTGTATGCATGCTTGTGTAAAACCTACAGCAGCATACTTTTTTAAAGTAATTGATGGCCAACATTGTATAACAGGAAACACTTGTTTGTTGCTAAGCTAAATGGACAATTTAGGTCATACATATTTATAAGGTTTTGGAATTTTTCCAATAACTTCTGCAATGTGTAGAAAGAAGAATGGGCTTGCATTAAGCATATTTTGGTAATTGGTAATGCAACCTCCCAGCTCCCCTGAGTGTGCAATTCTTAAGGGATCATCTTCTAAGCCATGATGATTACACAAGCTCTAATGCACTGATTTTACATAATTAAATTTTAAAGTAAATTTAATGAAATGCTCAAGAACTTCAGACAATAGGTGCTATTGCTGCAAACAGGGTAGCAAAAACAGAACTTTCAAGTTTCTTCTCTATTTCAACTTAAAGCTGATTTCTTCTCCATTTCAACATGTTTCTTTTCTATCTCAACTTAATGTGAACTTAAAATGAGTGTGTGTGTGTATGTGTGTGTGTGTGTGTGTGCATGTGTGTATACACTTAGTTCCATAAAATGTGACCTCTTTTATAAATAAAATAAAGTGAGAAAGATAGCAAACAAAAGGCAAGAAAGCAGAATGAAGGAAGGGCACAGAGAGAGAAGGGGAGAAAATAAAACATATCAGCTTTCTCAAACAGAATTGAAACTCCAACTTACTTTGGAGAATTAGTTGAAATCACAGCTTAATTGGGGACTTCTACACATAAATAGGTTGAATCTACCATCCCTTATTTCCTTCTAAAGGAGAAAAGAAGTGGGACTGTGGTTCAAACTGTTATAAATAGATAAAAGTTCAAGTGGTTTAACCAAGACAGCCTGCCAATTTGTCAAATCAATGCTGAATGGAATGCTTTTGGAGAATTCCACATGAAAGGCCTAACTACATTTTTATTGGATTCTTTCACTGAATACCATGCTAAGCAAAGGGTTTCAAAAAACAATTATGACTTGGGCATCATATAAAGCAGTGTTATTTGATGGAATGTGAATGAGAAGATTTTTATTCCTGTCCTTGATGAGAATTTTTTGATCAGCTTTGAGACAGAACATTGTTCCATGGTGGTCCTCCAATGTCTCCACTGTTTCATGCCTAAGCATCATTGTTAGATGATTAATTGAAATGAAGAGGGGGTGCAGAGCTCTGTCCAAAGTTTTAAATGCTTTCTGGATTCTTCCTAGCTGCCAGGCTGCCTGTCAATCTTCAGTTTGCGGGTGCATCATTCCAACTCTGCTACTGTCACATTTTCCTGTGTCTGCACTGACATTTCATGTAGTGTTTTCCTCTTCTTTAAGGACATCACTCATATTGGATTAGAGCCCACCCTGAGGACCTCATCTTAACTTGATTAAATCATCAAAGACCCTACTTCCAAATAAGGTTACATTTACAAGTACTTGGACCTAGGACTTCAATAGACCTTTTTTGAGCAATAAATTCAAATCCAAAAAAAGAAAAAATACAGTAGCTTTTTAGTGAAGAAACCTGGGAAATACAACTTTAACCAAGTGTTTGGTGTTAATATTATCAATGGTAGGTCATACTGATTTCACACACATCCCAATAATATGTGATGAAAAGGTACCTCCTATCTGTAATATTCTTCGTACAACCTCTGGCTAATCAGGAGAAACATCTCTTGCAAATCAGATTGAGGAACAGTCTACAAGAAAACCTGACTGGTAATCTTCTAAATGGCTAAGAACATCAAAAGAAAGAAAGACTGTCCCTTTCATACATACATATTATATTCCAGCATGAAGGTTAAAGGAAATATAGACTAATGCCAACTCCATAGGAGAGGCTTGCTATTTGGGGATCATTATTTGAAGAAAGTAAGAAAAAGATGTTATAACACTGTAACATTGGCAAAAAAAATACTTTTAACATTTCAATTCAATGCAGATGTCAGGGGTGATGATAAAGTCAAGAGGCAAGTAACTAGACACTTCCCTATGGAAGTAAAAATAGTTAAGTCTTTAATGGCTCTTGCAAACAATTACTTATCCCTCTAGTACCCTTCCTGATAATATTTCCCTATGTTGTCCATACAATATCTTGAGAATTATTATATATTACATTTTGACATACACACTTATTATCTGCTGTCCCTAAAAATAAAGAAAATGGAGTTTTTGATATTGTACAATGATAGTTTACAGAGTGAGCAGTGTTAGACACAGAAGATATTCCCTTCCATAAGGTAGGCAAACTTGATATAGCAGCAAGTCTAATGTGCAAGACTTGTTGATGGCACCTATATTCAAAGGAGCCATTACACAGCTAGTCTGGGTAAGGCACAAAGCTCAGGTGTTAAATAGCATGCAAAATATGAGAAACCAAAATCAAGTCGATCATACACTTAATTAATGTATAAGGAGACTTCAGTGAATTTGAAGAGAGTGTGACAGAAAGGACAGGATGCTGGAATGGAGATCCAATAGCCATTTCTTCAAGTTTTAGCTCATGGATTTTATCATCAAGCTGTTTCCTGCACAACCCACCTTCACTGTGCCCAGATGGCTTTGTCAACTGTGAGCTCATTGCAGATTTCATTCCCCTCTAAAACTAAGGCTCAGTATTGTCATACAGCAGGTATGACACCCTGTCCAATCTAAACTGAAATCATGAAGCTTGGGTGAAAGATCAAGCTGATTCCTGATTATTGGAGAATTCAGTTTTCATTTGCCAATGTTTCCTTTTGTGGTTCTTTCATATAATCTCTTTGCTCTCCCTATTTCTTGTATTCTTCCACAATTTTTTTTTCTTTTAATTTTGAGGAGGGTCTCCCTAAATTGTTCAGGGCCTTGTCAAGCTGCTGAGGCTGGCTTTCAACTTTGAGATCCTCCAGCCTCAGCCTTCCAAATCCCTGAGATTATAGGTGTGCACCACCATGGCTGGCTCTTCCACAAATTATTACTTTTGCCTCACAACAAGAATATCTCTTCTCTCATTAATAAAGCAGCTACTTATTTAAGTATGTGTTCTCATCCCTGCTTATTGCATATCCATTATGACAAAGTAAATGTAATCCAAGTAAATCTGCTGTCTCCCAAGATTATTCCAAAAATTTGTGGTTAACTTCACTAATTTGTAGTTGAATGGAGTCGTAATTTGCAATGAAATACTTGCAGTGGGAATGTACAGGCATGTGTAGTTGAGGAATTACCTTCCTGCTCTGCAGGAACCCACACTCTCCTCACTGAGGCGCTTCCAGCCTCTCAAAGGAAATGAAAAGGGGGAGGGGAAACCAGAGCTGGGGCAGGCTTTTAAAGAATCTAGTGGGTCGTGGATGTGCTGACCTTCCTGGAATGACATATTCTTAGTTTCAAAAGGGATATGAGCTGCGCGTAATTTGCAAATGAATGCATCCGCAAATGAATGAATGCATCAAACACAATGACAACATTGTGTCCAAGATTATACCATATTGCTCATTGCAGCAACTTCCACTGAATTTGTTTCTCCACCATCTGCATCAGTTCTTTTCCACTATCAAACACGAGGCCCTGAAAAATGCAAACCACTAAGAATATCTTGAAAGGGGCTGTGTGAACAGTTATTATGCTTGTGTTACTTCCTTAATACTCTTTTTTTTTTTATTTAATGAAAAAGAGAAAACCCACATTAGAAGAAGCACTTAAAATTCAGTTTGGAGAGGCTCCTGGCCTCTACTGAGAAGCTTTTCCCCCTAATCTTCTTTTCTTCTTTGTTATGTAATAATGTGTTTGGGCTAAAAGGAAGCTAAATTCTCACACCCATGACTAGGGGAGAAAGATTACTTTTAAGAGAGTAAGTTGGTAACTTTGCTTTCTGAATTTTTATAAGAGATATTTATAAGCATGATGAAGCAATGCCATTTTAATCTTGACATATATTACCCAAAGGATAATTTTTATTACTCTTCCATATTATTCCTCTCTTTATAACTTTCTTGCTTACAAAATTTAACTCCATTCATACTTGTTTAAAAATTATTTAAAAATTTTATTAAAATTTAAATTTTAAATTTAAAAAATTATATATATATGTAAATATATATATATATATATATATATATATATATATATATATATATACCTAATTTTGACAATTGTATGTCCAACTAGCACTAATACATAATACTAATACACTCAAATGCATAAGACTGAATCTCAATCTAAGTACCTTTCAGGCAGATGCAGATGATCTAGATAGTTAATTAGGGAGGTCTCACAATTCATTGTTTTTATCTTTCTTCTTTTAAGAATACTTCATATTGATTTGCTACAGAATAGTAGACTTAAACTCAACAGACTCAGTTATCAAATCCTGAATTCATATCCTTGACCCTCCAAGTAAAGAATGTAGTGGGTCCTGGATGTGCTGATCTTCCTGGAATGACATATTCTTAGTTTGAAAGAGACTTGAGCTGTAGGTAATTTGCAAATGAATGCATCTGCAAATGAATAAATGCATCAAACACAATTTTTTTTATGACATCCATGTGTTTCTGTAACAAGATCCATGAGCAACACATACTGCAACACATACTTCCCCTTCCCGCAACACATACGTTCCCTTCGAGATGTGTTTAATAGATAAATAATACATTGAAAATTAAAGAAAATACAGAAACAAGGGTTGTCACTGCTTTGATAAAACTCCTCCAGGAGTATGGGAAATGGGCATGACCAACTGTTCAAAAAATTAAAGAAGGCCATTGTTTTGAACTAAGCTTGTATATGGGGACCCAACAAACCAAATGAAAAATCAGAATACAGCCTCCCATGCTAAAGTTCCAGGTCGCCACAATGATGCTAAATTATCTGACCTTTGGAGCAATAGGACAGTGAAAGAGAGCTGTTTCCCAAAAAGGCCAAATGACATTACAATGATGTCCCCTTTGCTTTAATTCTTATATTATGCATTTATTCATTTGCAGATGCATTCATTTGCAAATTACCTACAGCTCAAGTCTCTTTCAAACTAAGAATATGTCATTCCAGGATTGTACAAAAAGTACCTGAAGTAACATGATTCCTTTGATGGTACAAAAAGTACCTGAAGTAACATGATGTTAAACAATCTGTTATTTTTCCATAATTCTGCTTCCCATTCCTACCTTACAAGGAAAGTAACTCTGAAATGACCAGTCCACTTTTGGGTCATTGCTTCTTCATCACTTTTCTGTCTATAAAACCAATCTCCTCTGCTCAGTCCTTCAGAACACTCATCCTTTTTTAAGCAATGAAGCATTGTTTAATTCCAGGATTAAAAATACAACCAATTAAGATCTTCAAAGTAAATTTGTTATAATTTTGTTTTCTGACAGCACTATTCAAATACATCCAAAGACTCTCAATAAATCCTTAAATATTTCAAGGAGGTTGAGGATTTCTAGTCAATGTTCCAAGTATTCATTTATATAATTCATTTATTTCTTCCTCATTATTATTAGGAAAGCAGTTACATACATGGTAATCAGACCACACTTTCCAAGTAGTGTGATCTGAGGGTTCTTAACAAAGCAAAACTTAGATAAATACTATCACCATCATTGTCTCTGAGAGAAATTGTTTCTTTGTTATGGTATAATATACACACATACACACGTGCTTGCACACACACATACATACACACACACACACACTTGTTTAAAAAAGAATCCAACAGAAATCAAACCCTCTTTCTGGCTAGGAAAAAGAAAAGTGTGTTTCTTTTCCTACTGACAGTTATTTTCAGAGATTTGGTAAATCACTTGCAATCTGTAGACCCCAGTTTGGGTACAGGACATGCTTTAAAATTTTCCCAACTTTCTGAAAGTTAAATGTTTTAAACAAGCAACAATAACATAAACAGATATGAGAGTAAACACCAATCTTCCCTGCATTAATCTGAGTTATTTTTTCCTTCAAATTCAGTTTAAAACAGATCTAATTTGTAAATTTCACCAACTCTGAGCATATAGTTCTAACTACACAGAGGTAAAAAAAACTAATAAAAATGTGATTTATCTTTGCTAAATTACTAGTGTGACAAATGGCATTACTTTGTATAAATCAAGCAATTATGACATAATGGCTAAAGAATGCTTCAATGAAAAACTCATCCATTCCTGCTATTTTGTAAATATAGGAACACTTGGAAATGCACCCAACATACAATGTTCTAAATCTGACAAGAAAAATGGTTGACAAAATTGTAAATTAATTTTTAAAGCATGATATATACCCTGCAAGAATTAGGAGGTTACACAGGTAAACACATGATTGAACATTTTACTATTTTAAAAAAAATCATACTGAGTGTTTCTTCTAATAAGTAACTTATAAAAATTTAAATATTTATTTTATACCACGTTAATAAAGTTTCCCCTAAAGTGACCAAATTTCAATATTTATTAGTACAAGAAATTATATAAACTTTGAGAAATAGGACTTATATAAATGTGATTTTTTTACACTAGAAAACAGGATAAGTTCAAGAAAGAAAATAATGAAGGAAAAAAGGAAAAGATTCTTAATACAAATGTGTGTGTTTTTCTTACCTACTCTATGAATATAACAAAATTTTCCCAAACACTTAAAAATGATGATTAAGATGAGTTAAAGGTTGGTGATTAAGGTAAAATGTATCCCTTTCTTTAATGACTAAGCATTCTTTTCCTGACTGATATGAATTGAAATTAAATGTTTAATAGCAAATCCTTTCTTAGTTCATAAATACTGTGTTTTTTAAGGCAATTTTGCTTTTTGAGTTTTGAAAATTGAAATATATTGCCCTTATATTTCTAACAAATGTTCTGTTCCCTCACGTGGGAATGCAATCACCACATCGCTGTGTGATCAGCTTCATATGGAGCTACCTGAAAATCCAGAGAAGCTGCTGCTGGGTTGCATATGGAGACACAGGGATAGACCCACCGTGAGCTGAGAAGAAAGCAAGGTCCCCTTCTCACATGGGACATTAAAGGAATGTGTATACTAGGGCTTCAGAGGATCCAAAAGGCCCCTCTCTACCCACTGGCTGTTAGCCTGAGAATGAGGTTGTCCTTGGGAGTACTAGTTATTCATTTGATTGTTAGCTGCTAAATGGAGTTTTCTTGTCCTTGGTATGTCTTTTATATTAGTTCATGCTACTTTAGGATTTAGCCTTTCATTGGTGTAATGCTGAAGGATGGCAGAATATTTCACACCAAAACATGCCACTCAAGAATAAGGATTACAGTTAAGTGAAAGAAAGAAAGAGAGAGAGAGAGAGAAAGAGAAAGAGAGAGAGAGAGAGAAAGAGAAAGAGAGAGAGAGAGAGAGAGAGAGAGGGGGGGGGGAGGGAGGGAGGGAGGGAGGAAGGAAAGAAGGAAGGAAGGAAGGAAGGAAGGAAGGAAGGAAGGAAGGAAGGAAGGAAGGGGAAAGAGGGAGGGAGAAAAAGAAGGAAAGAAAACAGTAGATGCAAAAAGTGCACTTTGACTTATTTCCCTCTTCACCTGAAAGCAGGAGATGAAATTTCCATCTGGAAGATGCTCTTCCTCCACCAGGAGGATAGTAACATTGTTATTATGAAGGAATTCTGTGCAAACAGATTGGTTAAAATTGTTCTTGCCTTCCCTTAGCCTTCCCACATAGTTTACTTTTCCACAATTGCCACTCTTTGTTCAACTTACTTTAAAAATATTTAGATTTTACCACTTCTTTGGGCCTTCATGTCCTTATGAGGACTCCCATATCACATCAAACTTACGCTAAATAAATTTGTCTACTTTTCTCCTGTTAATCTGTTGAATGTCAGTTTAACTCTCAGGCCCAAATCAAAAAATCCTAAGAGAGCAGAAGTAAAATTTTACCTCTACTACACATTTAGAAAGTTACCATACTCTAATTTTGCATTACCTGATTTGAATTTTTTTCTTAAGTATCGAATCTTACTTCTTTATGTCATTATTATTTTTATTTGCTGTAAAGTTTTCTATTTTGAAGGAAGATAACACTTTGTGATGTATAATCCTTATTATCCTTTATTTTATTTATTCTAAGTATGGTAAGCCCAAAATTCTGCCAGGAGAATGTCCAAGGACAGGGTTTTCTATCAGTCTGTGCAGACTAATAAATACAAAAACATAATAAATAAATTTTGGAAAATGAAGTGAAAACCAGCACAATGAAAACTTAAATTTGACTGCTAGATTTAACCAATAAAACATTACCCCCTCAAATTGTTTTAAAAATATATGGATAATCACTCTTAGTTTGTGGTGTGTCTGATCATGGTCTGGTGCTGACAGCTTACAAACCAGTAGCAGATCCTGAATCTGATCTATGATCACAACCATGTGCTGTCTTCTTTCTCTCCAGCTGGCCTTGCCTCCAGAAATTCTCCCTCTCCCAAAAACTTATGTTTGGTTTTCCTATTGTATGTTCTCTATCCATCTCCACACGCGCGCGTGTGTGTGTGCGCGCACATACACACACACACACACACACACACACACAATAATGAATATATGTCTGAATAGGACTTTAATTTGCATCTGTCTTGCCCAGTAGACACAAGCTGGCTAATGTTGTTTACATAGAAGAAAACAGAGGTAGATTTGCTTTAAAGCTAACAAACTCTCAGGTTCAGATCCCATTTGCTCACAGAGGACCTTTTAAGTGGTGGAAGTTGTACAGAATTAGAGTTCTTCAAGAGGAGGGCGTCAGACTGCAATCAGGAAGCATGGCTGTGTAAATGTTTTTTTTTTTGTTGTTTGTTTTTTGGTAAATTGCCTAAATTAGGATCTTAGAAGAAAGGGACCCAAGTCTTGAAGAATATGATGATACCTAATTTCATATTTGAATATTTACCTTTTTTTATTTTAAGTGGATCCTACCAAGTTATGTAAATTTCAGGCCCTACAAACTCTCAATCTGCCTGGTCTTGAACAGTGTATTCCCAAGAACTGTGCCTTGCCTACAATAGTAGTCAGTCAATAAATATCTGCTGGCTGAAAGGGAAAAGTATTCTTTTCCATCCACTAACTGGTTTAGAGCCCCTCAGCACAATTCCTGTGAGAAAGTACTATAGGGCCCTTGGTTAGTCTGCTTGAAACTCTCTCCACCAGTCTATTTTCAATAAGTATCTTACTAGGAGAATTTACATTTAATCTGCACAAAGTTCCAGGAGGATTTTTAAAGCAGAGTTTTTCAAACTTTGGATTTTAACCTCTTAGTAGCTACTAAGATCAATTTAGTTTGTAGTTGAATCAAATTGTCTTGGGGTATTTTTCCCAATGGATTAGAAGGAATGGAACAGAATGGAAGGTATCAAGAATGAATCACAAGAAGAAAGGGTGAGCAGTATTTTTTTTGTAAAAAATTGTGCCAGTGATGTATGTACACTGATGTGTGTACTGGATGGTTGTGAGATATATATATATATATATATATATATATATATATATATATATATATATATCAGTTAAAAAAATCTGTGTTTAGAGTGCACAATTGTCTTGTAGCCTTAAATGATTAAAAAGAAGGAATGGAGTTGTTTAGGACTGAGAATATGTCTGAGAGTTGCCTTTTGAGGTTCCCTTGCTTTGCTTTGTGATTCATGTCTTATGCATATACTTCCTTGTTGAATTATCCATGTAAATACAAAGGAACATCCCTGGATTTTAAGATCACTGAGGAGGGACAGTAGGCTTATGCCATGATCTTAAAACAGAATTTTCATTTCAAGTTTTTAGAAGTGCTCTAATAGTCTCTTATACTCATCTTTTTATCTTCTAAAAAATAAACCAGTTTTCCACTGTGACAAGTTAGAGTTCATTCTCTCTGTACATACACTGTGCCGAATGTCATCTACAACAATGGCACCCATGAATATCCATGCAGTAATGACTTCCAAGTTGGTATCTCCAATATTGGCCTCTTTCCTGAGTTCCACACCCTCCTAATTACTGTCTGTCAGGTACCTCCATCTGGTCACCCACAAGTGTTTTACCTCCAGAAACAAAAGTTTTTATGTTTCCAAATAATACTGTTTCTCCTCCTCTTTTTTTTTTTTCCGCTGATCAATGATTGCGGTAGGCACCCAAGAATTAATTTAAATGCACCAGAGTTATTCTAACATTCTCTATCACCTCCAGCCAATAACAAAGACTAACGGTTACCACTCTAGGAAATGTTATAACATTTCCCAAATTCCTCCCTTTCTGGCCTTCCCCATGATTGCTTCTGGCTTACATTCCCTCATCTGCCACCCTGGCTCCCTCCCACCACTCCCAGATCTTTTTTCCCATGAACTCCACATGGACTTAAAATACAAAATTGATCATGCTACATTGCTTGGTAAACTTTTTCAACTAATTAATGGAATTGTTCCCAGAAGACCAACTACCAGTAGTAGGTGTGTGACTCCAAGAGGAATCCATTTGACCCAAGTTCTCTGATAATCCAAAACAAGATAAAGAAGCCCAACAAATGCTTTGTCCATTACAGTGCAGTGTGATGGAGAACATATATAAATGATAGACTCAGTATAATATGTCATTCAGAATAAATTCTTTCATGACCTAAGTTGCCCTCAAATAAACCTGCTTAATATTGTCAGGAACCATGGGAATGAAAATAGTCAGAGCACCAGAATTTCTAACCAGATATCTCAAGTGTCAGCAGTTTAGTGTTTTCAATAAGTTTTATTATATCCATATCAAATCTGACACAAATGAACATATACGAGCAGAGGAATGGCAAACCCATTGAATGCTCTTACTCTCTGAAGAGTAGACTTAAGAATGTTTAAGTAAAAACCTCATCATCTTTTAATTGTATTCCTTTGTGATGTCAGAAGAAAAATATACCCCATCTATTCATTCAAGAAATATTTTTGAACATTGGCATAGCATTAGGTACTGAAAATTGTAAAAATGAATGGCACACACTTTGCCTTCAGGAAGTTTACACTGCAGTGATTAAGATATGTAAAAATGTAATCAGCATAGCAAATACATTTATGGAACTTTCTATATCCAGAAATTAGCTTTACATGTGTATGTGTATATTTTTTTCATTCTTCACAATAAATCCTATGAAACATATCCTATATTATCTCTATTTTACTGATGAGAGAAACCATGTCAGAGGTTATCAACTTGCTTAGGGTCATACAGCTACTAAGTAGCAAAACCCAAACCCAAACCCATGTTCTCCGGCTCCATGATACTATATTTCTTGCAAATAGAAAGTTTGAAAATAGAAATGTAAGAATAGAATAGTAACATAAAGAAGACACGTCTAATTCAGATTTATTAGAGAAGAGCTGGAGTAACTTTTCCAATAATAACTATAGCCAATGTATATTACATGTGCTGAACATATACTAATAACTAGTTCACTTATTGACTACATTCTAGGTGCTTTCACTTGTGCAGACACATTTCAACCTCACAACCATCTCATGAGGTCAGTACTGTTGTTATCCCTATTTTTCAAATGCGGAAAATGAGGGGTTTGGAGACTTATCTAAGATTACATGGCTAATTAAGTGGCTTAAGCTTCTGTATAGGCAGTGGAGAGCTTGGCCTTCAACATGAAGTGGAGCCACCAGGCAAGTACCAGGAACATAAGCAAAATGACCCTCTGTGCAATGGTGTGTGTGAAGGCAAAAAGGAGCTTGGGCCACAGAGAGAAGTGCAAATGCTCCCAGCACATGACACACTGAGGAGCAAGGCACAGAGGGGGAAGAACTGGGCAAAGGAGGACATGGTCTAATGTGGTTATATTTTACCTATGGACATTAAGAAGCCTTAGAAGGACTTTTAGACAATGGACTCTCATTTAACCTCCATTTAATCTAAAATTCAACCTGGTTTGTCTCTCTTCAGACATCTGGACACTGATGATTGTGGACCAACTTGAACAGGACAAAGATGGAGACTGCTGAAGTTGTCCAGGAGGTGCATTTCTACAGTAGGCCAGGGGTAGTTGACTAGAAAGGAAGTAAAACCAGTAAGATTGGCACATTCACACCAGTCTTTCTCATCATTTACCTGATTGCCCTCCCCACCACACATCTGCAGCCACGCTCTGCTCCTTCACTTCTGTTACGTTCCACAAGTCCATGGATTTACGGTCCATGACTCCACCTATACTAGGTTCCCTTCAACCCCTGGGTCTCAGAAACTTTGCACTTAATTGCTCTATTCAGTTCTCTCACTGAAAATCATTAAATACTTTTGACTGAAAATAATGTAACATTAGTAAGAGTTTGAACAATACAAAAATGACTGACATTTCCATGGGTTCTGTGATCCCGGCTGTTTCTTTTTGGTGTACAATGAATCACAGGATGAGCTGGTTGTTTAGAATTTTTGTGTTTGAGGAGTTTTCACTAATTCATTTACTTTATTAAGTGGCAATAACATCAATAATAGTTTAAAAGTCCCTTATGGCTCTGGAGTGACAGATATTATGTTAACCAATGGTTACAATACAAGGCAAAAACAAAGCAAACAAAAAATACAAAAATACTGAAAGATTAAACAAGTTTTATGAACATTGGTCAAAACTGGCGTGACTTTCTTTGGGCTATAAGTGAGTAAACAAAAATTATAGTGATTTAACCAAAGAGCAATTTTTCTTTTTTAGTGACATCAGGAAAAATTGAGAGGGAGGCAAATCAATAAGGAAATACAGAGCTCAGATGCTGTCCAGTTTCTGCTTTGCCCTTCTAGGTAAGAGGCCCTCTCCCCATCACAAGATGACTTGTCTATTTCAGGCATCAGATGTGTTTCCTTGGCTTTCTCATTGACAAGAAGAGGAAACAAAATAAGCACGTGTCCTTTTTGTATAAGCTGGTCCTCTAGGCCTTTTTGTTTTATTTTGTTTTGTTTGTTTTTTGGACAGATCAAACTCAGGGTCTCACGCATGCTAGGTAAATGTTCTACCACTGAGCTCTACCCCTGGTTCTACCCTCTAGACTTTTGATTCTATCTCTATATCATTGTCTGGAATTAGTGTCAAAAGAGTCTGAAAAAGAGATTGCATTTGCCTGGAATATGTTTCAATTTCATCAAAGTCAGAGTAATTTTGGTAAAGAAGAGAAGAATAGATAGTGAATAAGAAATTAACAGGGTGTTTTACCATAATAAACATCAGCATTTGAGAGATGAATGGAGGAATAAAAGCTTAAAAAGGTGTGTTAGAGGCATGTTGATGGACAGGACAGTACAGTGTCACAGAAACTTCCAAGTTCCCATAAGAGGTGAACAGAAATACAACCCCTGCCTTTGGCAATTAAGATGTCACTAGTGATGTTTGAATATAAATTATATTATTGAAGGAAGAACTGAAATAATTTAATATATTCAAAAGCATGAACACTAAAAAAAAGAAAATCTGCATGAACATAACCTGATACAAAGATGTACACAGAGGTGATTGAGACAATTCATCATGGGAGACTGGCAAAAATAACTCCATGTTCTAGCCAAAGGGAGCCTGAAATGCTGCTTCCTGTGTTACTCTATGTAAGTTTATAGTCACGGTCACTATATTAGAAGTCTGATATGAAAAATAAAATGGAATGGTTTCCCGTTCCTTAAGTAGTATCACCATCTATTGCAATGACAGAAGATTACATATTCTGTCACCATATTTTCTTCTTTTTGCCTCTGGATTAAATATGTAAAATTAACAGCTATAATTCCAAGGCACCCAGCCAGCAGACCAGATAGATGGCTTTTACAAAGTGTATACTTCATTTTAACTAGTTCTTATCATTTATGCTAAACAATTATTTGTATTCTTTTCATATTCTAAAGAGAAAGGCAATGGAGACTTCATAGTTCCTGAGAGCATGCTGGACACAAATGAAATTGCTTCTGAGTATTTTAATGTCTCTTTTACTAGAAGATGAACCATATCATAACAAGAAGGAAATTTGAAGAAACATTATATTGATTTTTTTAAAATTATGCTGCACATAGTGCCCTAATTTCTAACACTCAGAGCTTCTGCTCTTATTCAAAGTCCAATTTGTCACCTCAAGCATATTTTGAACCTGGAAATCTTTATAAAGTTTCATGTTAGAGATAAAAGTAAACCTACTTTTCCAAATTTCACCTCAGTACAGAAGCTCACCCAAGTTCCCCAATTTTGAGTCTGAAAATATGCTAAATGTAGAGCATTGATTTATTTAGCCTTATATGGTAACTAAAACAGAATCTTTTGTCAATTGTTTCCAGAGATACCTATGTTATGTACAGTGTATTGAGTTTAGGCTCCTACTTAAAGTAACCTTTGTATTCAGAAAGTACTTTTTCCCTTTATCAAATTTTAAAACAGTTGTTTTGAAGTCAGTGTATTTATGAGGCAATATTCAACTGAGTTTAGTAATCCCTTGGGTAAAACTAAATCTAGTTATGAGGGAAAAAAAAGACTTTCGACAAAAAAAAAAAAACCCTATTAGATTAAAACCTATAGAAATGCATATGACATTTATGCACATATTTCTTTTAGGAGATCTGAGAAATAGTTCCAGAAATGATAAACATACCTGATGAGGATCACACATTCTAGAGGATTCTAAAGTTTCTCCAGGTGCTTAGTTAAGTAGAAATATTAAGAACCATAAACAAAGGATGAGTTTTAGTACATTGTAGGAAGAATATGCTACCCCTAAGAATGTATGCTAGTGAACCCCTTTTCATTTGAAGGGTTCAGACACTTGAAAATAAACTTAATATTTCCATGATCCATTGAACCATAATCTGATAATAGGAAATTTATCTCCTTGCACAGTCCCTGAATTCATTTTTGTCTATGTGAATGATTCAGCTCTATAAAATAGTTTTTAAGTCCACATGAAATAATGAGATTAAGGAACTGGGGGTTACAGGAACATAATGATGGGGTAAATAAGAGAATTATGATTAAGAAGGAAGATATACCCTTTGATGACTGCTCAGACTCACATTATAAAGCAAGAGAAACAAGGTAGAATTCTAAGATTTCAAAATTAAGTGACCACAGGGATGGTGGAGTTTTCATTGAAAGGATATTGGAACAGGGAATGACATTTTGGTAGAAGTAAAAAATAAGTAATACTACCAGATTATGTCATGAAGAAAGCCGCCATGGAAATGGGTATGAGTTTTATCACCCTAGTAAGACTACATACTTATTTAAAGTCCTGACTCTTCTTGTAACTTTTATTCTGACCTCTACTAGAGCCAAATTTTCAGAGTAGAATTCAAGTCACCCTTGCTGAATTAATTGTGTTTTGCATCATGAATTGGTTTCTCTCAACATACATCTAGCCAGACTCTCAGTGTGTAAATTGCACCATTGGCATGAGAAAAATGCTGGAAACCTGCATTCATTTTTGCCAGTCACTGGGATACTATTCTGAAAATTACAGCTTCCATAGCTGAAATGAGTTAATATCCTGCCAAATAGAAAGAAATGTGTTTTCTCCATGTTGCCAACAGATTAACTTAAATGCTTGTGGCAAAGACCACTGAGCCCATTCAATCAGGATTATATTTGACCAACGTTGCAATTTCATCAGAGGATATTGTAAACAAGGGCACAAGCAAAATTCCTACTAGACACTGAGATCTGCATAGAAATGAAACTCAGATCATTCAAGATAGAGAAAAAAGTACAGAATGTAAAGCTTGAGCTAAATATATAAAAACAAATGCTTCAAATTTTAGCCATAGAGTTGTCATCATTGTAAATGTGTGACAGATACACAAAATATTACTATATTAATTAAGTCAAATTGAGTTCTAATGTGTGCCATAGTAAATGTACAAGACATCTTTAATGAATGGGCATCGTCAATCCATCTAGTCTGTGAATCCCTACTGCCAATCATAAAGTTTTCTGCTCAGTGAGAGATTTTTTTAAAATCTCATAAATATTTAAATGCATATATTTACAAATTGTGAAAAGCTTAGTAAGAAGAGCCAACTATGTCTTCACTGGGAAAAAAAGAGAGTCTATATCAGATTCTTGTTCTAGACCAACAGGGTATTTTATGTTGGCACATAGCTCAGTGCCAGACACACAATAAAATGGAGTTTGGTCTGAAATTTGAAAAGTAAATAATAATTAACCAGATAAACTTTAGGGCTAAGAGTGGGATCAACCAAAGACCCATCAGGGCTAAGAGAACATATGGAAGATATCAAGATTATAAGGAGAACAGTGCATTTGTAGAACTTTCAGAGCGTCAGAGTAGTTGGGGGTGGGTGGGGAAACAAGAGGAAAGATAGTAAAAGATGAAGGAGATCATGCATGGCTTTATAGCTCACCTTTAAGATTTTGATCATTATCTTGAGAACAATGGGAAATGCTTGAATGTCTTTAAGGAGTAAAAACTATTATCAGATTTGCTTCTATAAAAGCAGCTCTCTAGTTGCAGGGTGGAAAATGTGTGTATTGAAGGATAACTATGTAGTTAGGCAGCTGTTGCAGCAAGAGATGATGGTAGCTGAAACCAGGGTGGTGGACGGGGAATAAAGAGAAATGAATGACCTGGAAACTGATAAGTAAAATTGCATTGTAGGGGGAAAAAAATGCAGTGTAGAATGTAGCAGATGCTTTTTTTTTTTTTTTTTTTTGGCTGTTAATATCAACACAAGCATGGAAATTTCTTTTGAGGAGCTTAGATTCTAATTTGGGAAAAAGTACATTCATAAACAGTAACATCATAATAGATATGTTTAAATATAGATAAGAAAATAGCAATATAATGGAGAACAGGAATGGGCCAGCCATTCTTTCAGACAGAGCGCTCAAGGAGAGCTTCGAGAGGTGATGTCTGAAACGAGAAGTGAATAGAGAATAGGATATCTCTCTGTGTAAAGCCTTAGAGATAGGACATTCCATGCAGATGAAGTGCAGAAGTCTTGTAATAGAAAATTTCCTGGTTTATTCAAGAATGGCAAGCAGGCCAGTGTAGCTTGAATGAAGCACAGAAACAGGTTGAAGGGAATGTGGCCAAAGGTCCAGCATTCACTGGGATAGGAAGAACAGAAGCACTGAGTTAGGGACAGAATACCCAGGGCTCCTGTGAGCAGTTTCAGACATATTGAGTCTGAGGCACCTTGGAAACATCAAAAATGAAACTTTTAGGAGTGTAACCCTCCATGGCCAACTAGAGGAAAACGAGTCTGCATAGGACAGTTACAGCCCAAAACCTAAAGCTTAAAAAGGAAGCCCACAGAGCTGTTTTGGACATGAGTGTTTCAAGGACAGTGGCCAAGAGTGTCATTTGCTACCGAGAAGTGAAACACATAGAAATGGATTTAGAGATAAGGATTTCACTGATGGTCTTAGAACCATTTTTCCTGAAGTAAAGAGAAAACCAGAGTAGAGTGGAATGAGGGGCAAGAAGTGAATGGAAATTGATGAACTGTTGCCACTTGGGCACCAGTCTTCTGAGAGTTTCAGATCTAAGGATAAAGTTGAACAGGGTAGGCGTTAGAAGACAAATCAATTCTAAGAAAGGTGTTTTGAATAGGTTTTGTTTGATTTTCTGTTATTTTTGAACAAGACAAAATTTGAGCATGTCTGGATACTGAGAAGAAAAAACAAAATATATGACTACAGAAATTAAGGAAAAAGTCTTACTAATTTCAAAGTGGACATGTGTTCTCAGTCTTGTTATTAACTGATGAATTGGTAAGTTCTTATAGCGAGTATATACAAAATCTAGGTAAAACAATATTTTTCACAAATTCTTTTTTACTTTCATAATTTACTTTTCTTCACCTTGTCAGGATATTCTAACAAAACAAATGAGAAGTGTTCACATTCAATATATGCTCTGCTTATAAATGTATACATATAAACTATATACCTTCATATGTATGTATGTATATATGATCATATTTTTATATATTTGACTTTCTTTGCTGATTAATTAACACTGTGTGTTCATTTAGTATGATATTTTATTTAAAGTTGCACTCATTTTGAATTTTTTAATTCCTTTCTGACAATTGGAAATTACAGGGGAAAAACTCTATATGTATTTAAGCCAGAAATTTTCACTAAAAAATATTAAAACTAAAAAAAAAATTTCATAGATATAGGTACTACGTGTTCATAATAGTTAGTACAACTAACTGTGAACAAATAGGAAAAAATCAATGAGAAGGAAAAAACCTTATCCATTTGGGTCTCAAAATGAAATGTTGTAATGTGAGAAGAGACAATTCAAATATTTTATATATGATATTCAAAATACCTCAATCATTATTTTTTATACCTTTATTTTATTTATTTATTTTTATGTGGTGCTGAATATTGAACCCAGGGCCTTGCATGTGTTAGGTGAGTGCTCTACCACTGAGCCACAACCTCAGTCCCTCAATTATTATTTTTTAAATGTACTTTCTATACATTATTCCTATATAATAAGTATTTGACTTAATATTAAGTATTTTTTTGTTTTCTCTCACACAAGGATAAGATTGAAATTGCAAATTATTTTGAGCATTGACTGACATAAGGATTTTAAATTTCATACTGAATTACAATGAAAATCCTCTAAAATGGTTCACCAACAAAGAGAAGGCACCTGATACAGTGTAAGGTTGGTTGGACCATTAAAGATTAATGCAATGTCCAATCATTCAAGAAATATTTAATGTATGTTTTCTACAAACCAGACAAAATTTTAAAAGGTGAATCATGTAACAAATTCCTGTAACCAGTACTTTGGATCACAAAAGTCAAACCAGTCCTTTCCATTCTGACCTCTATCCAGAAAGGAATACTGTAGGTACTTCTCAAGAACATTCTAGAAGACTGTAGGAATCAGCAGAGATGGAACCAGCAGGAAGAAACATGAAGAACTTGAAAATAAAGAAATTAGTAAGGCACTGGAATAAATATCTAAATCAAAGACAGGAAAGAATATGTTTGTCAAGGACATTTCTCTAAGATACGTAGGCATATGTACACACACACACACACACACAGTGTTATCATTTTGCTTATGATACGTGAATCTGATACTGTGGAGTTTTTCTCATGTATTCTCCCCACTGACTGGCAAATGCCAAGTGCTAGATGTACAATAGGATATTTGACCAAAGGTACAATAGCAATTGCCAGGAGCGGTGGCTTCAGTGGCTCACATTCTTGCAGCTAATGGGTAAAGAAATGTCCTTGAAAAGACCAATCAAGTAATGATACAAAGTCTTAGAAGGGGATAAACCCCAAATTCACCCCAGCAAACAATGATTGAGCAATTCTGCTTACTGTGACTACTATGGGGATGTTTGGCCCAAGACCAGAGGAAACCCCAGATGATTTCATGTCTGCTGTCAGAAAGTACAAGCAGAATGTCCCCTTTCAAGTTGAAGAATTTTCCTGAACAGTAACTGAGATAAAATCTAAACTTGAAAGAGCTGTAAAATAATTAGACTTAGAGATGAAGTCTATACAATTCTTGAACTATGTAGAAACGTAGTTAGGGAGAAACAACATGGAAATCTCACACACAAAATAGTCTTCATTTGATGGGCTGTGCCCTTCCAAGTCTGAACACAGACGTACAAACCAAGACTGATAGAGAGAAACTATTTACCATCATATGCCACAGTGAAAATTTTAATGGCTTCAAAGTATTTTATGAATATTTCTGAAGGATTGAACTGCCTGTCACAGTGTTGACATGAAGTCATTCAAATGTTCTTCTGTAGTAATGAATACTGGCAAAAGTTAAGCACAAAACAATGAGCTGACAGCACTGATATTTCTCGGTACACTTTCTGTTAATCATTATTCACCAGTTATATTTGCTTTTCTTGTAACTCACCAGCACCCCCCCCAAAAGAAAAATGCAAGCACACTTATAGACACTGATGATTAATGGTAAGTTCAGATGTGTGGAAGGCTGGAGAACAAATGATTAACCACTTATCATTGCCCTGCTGATTTCCAGAACCATGTCAGTGTGAAGGATGCTCCAAAAACAAACATGCTTACATACCATCAATTGATTTCAAGCTAGCTGTGGTCCTTCCAAAGCTGTGGTCTTGATTATTGATTTTTTAAAAGGTAGCAGGCCTAACAAGTGACCTCAGAGGACTCACTTACCGTGAACTACAGCCTAATTCCCAAATCTCTAGGTGACAAGAGTTACTTCTAAAGAGCCTGTGCAAAGTGCCTGACCTCAGACTATGATTCTTGTTTATAATCTAAGTAATGCAGACATGACAGCTTCTGATGTCAATGTGCAAGCAGAAAAAGAAAGCGGAGCTTATTTCAAATCTATGAATCTATAAAGAAAAAAAGACAACAAACTTGAATGTTTATGGAATCCTAACAGTTCCACTGCTTTATGAGAAGTCTAATTCTTCTATATCAAATACGCATCTGTCTTTGAAATAATCTCATATATTCAAGATACTTTCACACATGTAACACTTCCATGCTGTTTTCTGTACTTTGTTTTATATTGATTCCAAAATTCTTAGCCCTTTGCATTGAGGATTAAGACAATCTTTTTAAAACTGCTAGAGGCACCCATTCCAGCCATTTTCATCACAGTGTTTACCAAAAACTTATGGTTATTCATTCTCTTTAAAATTCTAATCTAGTCTTTAAAACACCCTAAATTTTAAAAATGATGTAATCTTCTTGTTGAAGATCTGACTAGGTATCTATAAAATTACGCCCCCCAAATACATAACACCTAATTTTTCACTTTCTTCTAAGTTTAAAGTTTTTTTTTATCTTACAAATATTTCATCTTAACAGGCTGCCATCCTCCTCAAGATTGGAGGACTTTATTGATCTTTACTCAAAATACTTCTGAAATTCTTAGGATTAAGAATGATTGCTCTAGATCGTAGTAGGCCGAGTTAAGCCGTATAAGGTGTAATTTTATTTATGTTTATATTTCTGTTCCTATTGCTGCCTGGGAGCTCAGGCAGAAAAAAAGGTGTTATAGAAGTATAATTTATTAATAATAATCTGTTTCAAAACTTTTACAGTGAAAGGGGAAGAGGAAAAGATCTGTGAAAAGCTTTAAAATTCCCTAAGAAGGTGGTTTGCTGGTAATGTGAAGTATTTAGAGCAAGAATAAAAGTATAGCTCTTAGAATTGTTTTTATGACCAGATGACAACATTATCACAGCCAGGTTGACAGCTTCTACAGAAGTAATTTTCCATGGTACAAGTTCACCAGACGAACTTTCTGCCTCACCCAACAATGGAAGATTGCACCAGCACTTAACTCTCAAATTCCTCACTCTCCCTTACTCATACGACTCCTTTTAAGATAAGAGGCAATTGGATACAAAGATGATTTAGAAATAGAAACTTGAACTTGGACTACTCATCTAGTTGAAGAAGTCATGCAAGGATCGGGAAATATTTAGTTTCAATGTATCAGAAATAAGTCAACAGAAAAAAAAATAACAAAGAAAGAAAGAAAAGAAGAAGAAGAAATTAGTCAGATCTTTGTTTATGAAGGGTATCCAGATTAAACAGGATATGATGAATGGCAAAAATGTGGAAAATATTTCCTATGAGAAAATTTTTAAAGAATTGTGGTTGCTTAGCCAAGGGTAGAAAAACTTCAAGAATTTACCCAAACGTAAGTATAGAAATATTTTCATTTCCGGGAGAGGGAAAGGGCATTACTGAACTTTGTACTATTCAGTTACAGCCATAATTCTCAACCTTGGCGGCACACAGATTACCTAGAAAGCTTTAAAAACACCAGCACCCAAAGTCCATTCCCAAAGAGCCCCTGATGAGTCTCTGGTGGTGGGGGCACCCATGAATTATCTATGGTTTAAAAGTACCCATTTCCAGTGGGTAGCTCCAGTTGAGAACCAACGAGTTAGAGAATGACAAAATTGAAACCTGCTGAGATTTTCAGAGCATTAAGGAAAATATTTGAGCCAGTTTTTCACAAACTAGGTCATTGATCAGCATCAAAATCATCCAACTTGTCCAAAGCGCCAACTGACATTCTGACAATAGCCCTCTCTGCAACCTTAGGCTCCTCTGAGTCCTTTCCCAACCAAGTCTCAGCCTTATCCCCCAACCTTGCCAGGCCTACAGAGGACAATTTTAGCAGGAAACATATGAAGCTAACTAGAATTAATCCCTCATGACTGTTACCAATCCCTCTTATTATCTGGCCATATTCTGCATATCCTATCATCTACCCTTAAAATCAAATTACCCAGCCTGCCTTTAGCAAGAATCCTATTAGGCCCATAGCAAGAATTCTCCTGTACCTGACATCTCCTCTTAGTATTTTTCCATCCCTTACTCTCTCTTTCTCCCAACCTGTTCCTGGGCTATAAATTTCCACTTGATTTTGTTGCATTTTGAATTGACCTCAGTCTCTCTTTCCCTTACTGCAATGGTCTTGACATTGACCTTGAGAGTATTCCAAACCATTATGACCAGGGATGGAACAGCTCTTTCTTCAGTGCATGAAATTCTGAGACAATAAGATTGGTAGCCTTCTTCCTCCTAGGTCCCCATTGGGAACCACTTTTATATGCCACCTGGGTGACACTTCTCTAAAATGCACTATCACTCAAATATTATGAGCTTAGACAGCATCAAGCTCCCAGGGGTAGAGTGCAATAGGAAACTGTATATGTAAGGAAAGAATATGCTATTTTCCCCCCCAAAAAAGATAAGATAAATAAGTGTGGCCCAACTGTAAATATTTTAGAAATAAAATCCCTTTAGGATCACAGAAATGCAGAACTATAAAAATGTACAAAGGATTTGATTGATGGTTTTGTTAGCAACAAGGTGCAAATAAAGAGAGGAGAAAAAAAGAGAAAACAAAAATAGGAAACAGAAACATAGCCAGTATTTTAAAGAAACTATGTTTTCACAAAGTGAAAAGAATGTTAAAGCTCAGATTCAAACTTGCAGTGAGACCTGTGGAGAGAAAGCCAGGGGACAGTTTCCTGAATCAGGACCTGCAGGCACTCACAGCTCTGATGAAAGTGGGTTACCTTACTTTAAATATGTTCATGATTGACCTTGGAATTCAAGATGCAACCAAGCTGCAGCTACAAATATGTTCACCTCTGCAGCAGACATTAGCTAGTATTTCATTTCCCCGTATGATGCATCCTTATCATACTTGGAAATCACTTTGTAATGTTTTTCGTGGAAAATTGTATAAAAAAATTAAAACACATGAAGCACTTCAAAATCTTCAAGAATAAAACAAAGAAGGTGACTTTCTATTCTTCTGAAATTAATGTGCCTCAAAGCAGAGGGCTTAACCAAATAACCTTGCAAGGTCTCTATCATTTCTAAAACTATCTTTCTTCACTTCATCAGAAAGTTTATGGAGAATCTATTTATAGACTTATTTTATAGATGGGAAAATAGAGGAAGTAATGGTAAATGGACTTCCCAAGGTGCTAGAGAGGATGTCTATCTGAGTTAAAATTATAATTTATGGTCCCTTAATTGCCCAACTAATTACTGAGCCTGCTGTTAAATGCACTAAGTTATACTTTGTGAATATAAAGTTTGATGCACATTTCCTCTGATATCAAGAGAATTGCATCAAATAGAAAGCCTACTTCACTTTCTATGAGTATTTAGAATTGAATGTTGCATCAATTACATGTGATTGTGAGAGATATGTTACTCATAATATGTAGAATAACTTGCACAGACACAATGGACATAGTTGTCAGTCCTTTGATCTTAGACCTTTCTGTGCCTCTCAAATTCTCTTTAGCATGTAATTAAAGATACAAGATATAGGTACATCAACAATGTAAACCTGGAGTTTGGAAAACCATTTAACCTGCATGATACAGAAAAAGTCAACAGAGCTACATTTTATGAAATATATCTTGCACCAGTTTGAAGTTTCAAAAGCACACAAATGTCCATTCATCTTTGTAACATAAATTTAGTGCTCCTCCTATTCTAGACACTGATGAAGGTGGTGGATGGGAACATGCAAGAAGACAGCATGAACTGAGAAGTCAGCTAATCTGACTTGTATTCAGAAAAGATCAGTCTGACTGCTGGTTTCCAAAGAGACTTTGGGGAGCGTTAAGGGGTAAACATAACTGTGTAATGCTCAGAATTCATTTGTTGAAATCCTAACCCTTAGTACTTCAGAATGTGACTGGATTTGGAGATAAAGTTTTTAAAGAGGTCATTAAGGTAAAATGAAGGTACTAGGGTGGGCCTAATATTATGTGACTGGTGTCCTTATGAGAAGAGGAGATTAGCACTGAAACATACAGGTAAAAGGCCAAGTGAAGACACAGGGAGAAGACGGTCATGAACAAACCAAAGAGAAAGGCTTCACAACAAACCAACCTTGCTGACATCTTGATCTTGGACTTCTGGCCTCCAGAATTGTGAGAGAATAGATTTCCTTTGTTTAAGCCCCCAAGTCTGTGGTACTTTGTTATGAAGGCCTTAGCAAAAAGACTGACGTGGTGGAGGCACAGAAAACGTCAGAGTGAAACAGTCCAGGGGCCATTTTAATTATTCCCAACCTGAAAAGGGAAGGTTGAAATCTTCCCATCTTTAGTTAAAATTCTCTAAACTAAACACGGTCATTATACTGCAGAGGCAGCATAGTGTCGAAATACTCAAAAGAATATCCATAATATGATCATTATTTGCTTTTGATCATTTTATACATGGGATTAAAGTGTTCTATGTAATAACCGTTGCATAAATATTTTGAGGAGAAGAAAACAATGAAAATGAAAAATACTAGAACAGAGAGTTGCAAGAAATTTTTAAAGGAAAGTCTAGGAACATATTTTTGAGTAAGCATTTGAAGCAGTGTGCCCAAACACTGCACAGTTGTAGTTAGTAGTGTTAGGGTTCTCTTTCTTCCCTCTTGCTCCTTCTGAATTCTAGGACCATGGGGTTTATTAAACTAAGAGGTTATGGAATACTATGAAGAAGAAAAACTGTCCCAGGAGTTGTTGTGGCTCGCAATTTTCTGTCTCACCTTGGTTTTGGTTCAGTTTTTATTCATAATCTCTTAAATTGAGAGTTTTAAAATTAGTGTTATGAAGGTCGGAATTAAGAAAGTAGGTCCTAGAGTGACTTTTCTTTTTGAAGAACGAAACCCTCCAATGTGTGTCTCCTTTCTCATTATTCCCCCCACTCTCCAATGAGCAAACTCACCAGGAAAAGGCCAGGGGTGGCAGAGAGGACATCTCCCACACAGCTGGTTATACATTGATAAACAAATCCAGTTTTTTTTTAACATGCCAGAATGTGACCCCTGGGGATCTTCCCAGTAATACATTAACCAACTCTGTCTTTATTGAAACAAGGCAATGAATAACAAGGGAGGATTTGGGCTCTAACCTACATCCAAAAACAAACTGAATGAGTCATGATAATTCAAGAGGAAGGAGATTACTGACCCTTCTTAGACTGGCAGGCCTTTATGTTAAGATGGCTCCTAAGAGAAAAGGTAAAGTTCTTACAGGTCAGGCAGCTGGCTGTCTCATTAAAATTAAGGTTGAGTATTTGTCCACTGTGTTTTTAAGGAAAACAAAGCAAATATAAATGAGGAAGAACAGAATTCTCAGAGAGTGATACAGTGGAACATCACACAATCAGACAGACTTTGAGCTCTATCATTCTTAAATTGTCAGACTATGGAATATTAATGTTTTTAAGCCCTAGTTCCCTTTATATAATTAGGATAATAATATCCACTTCCCAGAGAGATTGTGAAAATAAAATAAAATATGTAAATCATTTAGTACCACACCTGACACAGAGAGGGTACAGTAAATAGTGTACTTGTATTTCTTCTTTATGCCTTTACCATGAGTCTATTTATGGCATTGCTTGACCTCTCAACTAATATTTATCAAGGAATATGGAAGCCAGACATGCTTTTAAGTTTATTGCAGTGTTCTTCAAACTGTCTCTTAGGAGGCCAAAATGGCCTGGTAAAGATTTCTAATATTCTCTTTCTCCCAGTTCACCTTCATTACCATTCCTCTCTTTGCTGTTTGCTACTGTAATTTTCTAGAGTAGGAAATCTGAGTCATTCCAATGGTTGTGTGAGCAGTACGGAAGAAAAAAGAAACATTAGTAGTTATACTTGAAACATTAGCATTAATTTCATAAGAAATATGCCTAATCATCAGATAAATATCAAAATGAAAAATAAGATGGATCAAAATTACTTGCAGTTTGTCTTAGTTCGGGACTGCATAACAAAATGCTGTAGATAGCACGGGTTAAACCTCTCACAGTTCTGGAAGTTAGGACATCCAAAACCCAGCTGCCAACAGACTTAGCTTTTGGTGAGGGCTCTTTTCTTGATTTGTTGACAGCCACCTTGAGGTTCTTACATGGCCTTCCCTCATGCATGCATGTAGCAAGAGGACCTCTTTCTCCTTCTCTTTTAAGTCCATTAATCCTCTCTTGACACCTCACCACACTCATAACAAACCTAACTTAACTACCTTGTAAAGGCCCCATCTCCAAACTATCACATTCAGAGTTAGGGCTTCAATGCATAAAACTGAGGGAGATATAGTTCAATCCATTAGCACAGTTTAAAAGCAAGCATATATTTTATGTATTATTTATATACTTATTTTGTGATGCAAAAAATCCAACCCAGAGTCACATATGCAATAAGCAAATGCTCTATGCTAATCTGCATCCTCAGCCCTCTTTAACTGATATTTTGAATAAATAGAAGCATCCCTCCTGAAAACATTCTGAAAGTCTTCTGTATAAGTTACCAATCCCCATTATTGGAACTTCTAAAAGGTAGATACTTAGAAATTATTTTAAATAAAATCTAAATGAGACCAAACAAGAATATGATTCATTCAAAGCAAGGAGGAACTTTCAAATTTCAGCGAATCTATATTTTGATTTAGAAAGGCATTCCACATAATCTCAAAGAACAAATCATGATAGGTTGGAAAGTGCTATTTCTAAAATAGAAAAATGGCTTTGGAGAGAATAAATATTAGTAAGAATGTAAAATCCCATCTAGTTTCAGATCTCTTAAGAAATGATGTTTTTACCACTGGATTAGGAATGAGAAAGTTTCAAGTACAAAGAATAAAATGATGGAAATAAGAGAGAAAAAGCACCAATTAGAGTCAACTAGGGCAAAAGGCAAAATGCATATGGAAATAAAAATGTCAAAGGAGGTGACCTAGGCAGGAGGAAATTCATGGAGAGATTTGGAATTGAGACCGGCAACAGAGGCAGATGGAAGACTGTGAAGCTTGCAGCGGCATGTCACTATTCTGGGAAAAGATAATATTACTGAGAAGGAAGAGACATGGAGGTAGGGAGTATCTGTGGTTATGCCAGGGTGATAGCATGAAGCAGGACAAGAATTCCTGACATGCCATCATCTCCTGGCAGTCAGAGACAAAACTATGATCCCAATACACACTGGGATAGTACCCAAGGATGTCTTGGCCATCACTCTCCTTAAAGCTTCCTTCTGGAGATGGCTACAAAATTTGTGGTCCTTGCTAGGAGCGGGGAAGTCAGTGTTACCTTTCTGTGGCCCCACCACACAGGTATAGCCCAACACACATGACATCCGTGTTGGGATGCACTTAGTAACTGGTTAAGGAATACAGATTGCATATGGTACTGCTAGCCTAGAGAAGGGAAAGCCTTATTTCACCCTGAGACTCGGCGAGGCAATTGCCTAACCCTTTCCTTCCCTGTATCAACATATAAGTCACTTCCAGATGCAGAGGGCATGGGCAGAATGCAAACGTTTCCTACCAATGTAACCCAATGTACGGCAGCAGGAGTCCCTGAACTGCAAGGCTACAAGAATTAAAGACTCCAGTGCATGCTTTATTTTTCCACTGGGCCTCATTTATAAAACTCAATTGCAAGGATAAAATTATTAAGAATTTCTTGGCTACAATTGCAGAGCACTAAAACCCAAACGGGACTCTTCTGAGCATGGGGCCCTGAGCAATGACACTATCTGCAGACCATCCAATGTCTGGTTACAATCTATTTTGTTCCCAAATCCTCCTATCCTAGAATAATTGCCTCCATCTCCAGCACCTTTGCCAATCATCCATTCTCAATTCCTAATAAAGCCTCTTCTTCCTATTTGCTTTGATCTGTTTCAATTGGTTAAAAAAAAATCTGAAGCATCTATAAAATTTTTAAAAAGAGAACTGTTAAAAATTGTTTTATGTGCTTTCCTTGACCCAATGTCAAAGACATGAGATTTACTCTTTTTGAAACTAGTTATTTTTATCATTGTTATCATTATAAAATAATACACTGAAAAACTGAAAAGAAATGTCAAGCAATTCAGGATAGAAAAGCAAAACTCTCATCAACTTCTCGTGTCCCTAGAATCACTTCCCAGAGTTATCACTAGTAAAATGACTTCTTTTCAGTTCCATTGATAGTTACTGATGTAGAGTTAAAGAAAATATTTATATTATCAGTAATTCTTGCATTGTCAGCAATGACAGTGAAAAGTAGGACTTCAAGAATTCGTGGTCACTTCCCAACTCTTCCTCTAAACTTTCTCCCCATCAAATTTGGCCACTGCTCTCTGTGACTGACTCATTCATCCCCTCTTATCTTGACTTCTATCCTGAGTATCTGCTAGGCAATTTTCTCACACCAAGTATACGCAATGTTCTGGGGTTTTATGTGTTCAAAGTGTACATTTTTAGATAATATGTTAAAGATAATATCAAGTATAATTCAGAGTTATAAACTTTCATTTTTTGCTATAATTTTAAGTCATTTCTTCATTGTCTTCTAGCATCCAGAGTTGTTGAGACAATTATTCTCCTTTCTCTTGTAAACAAATTATCTCCCTTCTTCAGACGCTTTTAAGCATCTTTCTCTTCCATTGAAATTTTGAAGTTAAAATGATATTTCTATACTTTTCCCCATGGATTCTTCTTAGTACTCAGTTCACCTTCAGGGGCTCCTAAGGACCTGAACTTCCTACTATTTGCGAAGAATGTCTCCTATTAACATGTATAATTGCATCTTCTTCTTATAGAACTTTGTTAAGATTTGTTAAGTATATATTAAAATATAATAACTTAAAAATATCTTGTGTTTTTTATCTCTGAATTTTATTATTCTTGCTGGGAGTTTTTGTCAACTTTGTTTTCCAGATAACCTGTTTTTCTTTTAGTCATGCTCATTCCATTTTATCCTGTCCACTAAATTTTGTATTTTGGCAATCATTGTCTAATTCTCAAGAGTGTGTTTCTCATTCTGTGTGAATTTTTTTGTTTTGGGGGGAGTGGTATCTTTTGAAATCTCAGCTTTGTGCTCAGCATTATCTCTGTTTCATCTGTGATCTTTTGTTATAGATTTTCATCTTTGTGCTTCTCTTCATCCTGTTTTTCCTAAAAGCCTGATGTCTGTGGATTTATGAATAAAGTTCTAGTTTATTAGATAAAGCAATTGATCTGGTTTTTCTCTGTGTTTATGTAAGTATCTCTCTACCCCACCTCCAAATAGACAACTTCTCTAACATAATGACTGGGTACTTGTTTTATGAATGGGAATAACATGTGGCCCAAAGCAGAGAAGAAAGCTAGCTGGTGGAGAATTTCCACAATTCTGGGCGTGACAACTCAAACCTCAGAAATTGTTCCGTTTTGGTCAGTGCGTGTGGTGTGGGTGGGTGGGTTGTGTGCACACTCATGTGCATGTGCATGTTCATGTGCATCAGCTGGAGAGGTTTCAAAGCTACCTGATGATCCACCATGCTACTTTCAGTTCCCCACTCCAGGAGCTCATCCCTGGCAGTTTGGGAAGTGCCACACCTGTACAGAAAACAGCCTTTAGGACTATGGCAAAGCCATGAATGGAAGCCTCTCTAAATATACAGAGAGCAAGTATTCCAAACGCAGTTGTTCATTGATTTCTCTGATGATTGTCCTCCATCTGGCCTGTTTGTAGATGCCACTCTTCTTATTACCAGGCTCTTTTTACAGCTTCTCTTGGTTCTTCTCTAGAACATGATGCTCATCTGTGATCCCTTTGATTGTGTTTCTCTCATTTTTTATTTTCCATCACTCCAACTCCATCTGCTTTCTTTTTTTTATGGAATTCTTCAAAATGAGGTTCTATTTTCCAATGTAGTTTTGATTTCATTCTTTTCAAAATATAATTTCTATTATTGCAAAGAGATCTTTGGCATGAAGAAAAATGGGTAGGTGTGCTGACGTTTGGTCATGAACTTCCAACTGCTTGATTAATCTTAACATTAATTGGCCTAACACCTGGTCTGAAATTCATTTCCATTTAAAATTTGAGTATAGGTCATTTCTATAAGTTGTCTATTTGAAATTTGTCCATTTCACTCAGGGAATGAGATCCAGTAATGACTATGATAGAAATACTATATTTAAGTTATTATGTTGGAAACAAGTATGAATAAATTCAGAAACAATTGAGATATCTCATTTTTGGAAGCAGCAAAGATTAAATGCAGCCAGTTAAAGACAGTGAGCTTAATTAAGCTAACTTGGAGAAGAAAAAAAAACTATGTCTTCCTTATGAGTAAAAACATTTAATAAAGAAATTATTATAAGAAATGGAGGAGAATTCATCAGCTCTAAGTATAGAAAGAGCTGAACAGCGAAGGTGAGTTAGATTGTGTCATGGAGAAACACTGGTTAAAACTCTATATGTGAGAGATATTAATACCTGAGTACTGCTCAAAATGCCAGACGCTGGTATAAAGCAGCCACAATTAGACATAGCATTATTAATTAACAGCTTACATTTTCAAGGTGCCTCATTACTATAATTACTCACAACAGATCAGGAGAAAAAATTCTCACATCTTACTGTGAATCAGTGTTAGAAACAGATATTTGAACCCACAATTCTGTACTTAGTAGCTTAACTATTTTGATATCACACTGCTTGAATATATTTCCTAAAAAGAAAGAACCAATATATTTGTACTTTAGATATAGGGATCTATTAATTTTGAACATGGTCCATATGATTTAATTTAGCATTATGTTTCTTAATGAATATACAAATAATATATACTTTGTGAAATAACAAAAATTCATAGGCAACAGGCTTAAAGTCAGCAAAATTCACAAGAAGCCCCATCTATCAAATGATGTACTCTTCACTAAGGTATTGTAAACCAAATGACAACATCAACCTATTGACAAGAAATTAATGCTTTCTATTGTACCATTATGAAAACTGGGTTAGTCAAGGGTCTGTGGATTCAGAAGATTTTTGTTGTTGTTGTTAAGTTTAGAATACTTCAGAATATACTTTTTGAGTCAAAAAGCATAAAATCCTAGTTTTAAAAGAGCTTTTTATAGGGAGTATTCCTTAATACCCTGTAGAAAGTTGTGTCAGTTTGAGATTTGCAGTAAGACATATCACATCTGATGAAACAGGAATCAAAGAGTACTTCCAAGGACCTTCTACCCCAAAGAGTTTGATCTTATTAATTTGTTTGAATTGCTAAAGCCATACTTTCATCTTTTTTTGATCATGTTCCCAGAAACTTCTGATGTATCTAAAACAAACAAATAATCTGTATCTGTTGTTTCAGAGGAGTGAGGAAATGACCAAATTAGACTTTTCTCCAGATCAACATGTGTTCTGTAAAAATGGATAAATAGTAGATGACCCAAACAAACTGGAGTCTGGCCAATGGAGAAAGAAAAATTCTACTCTTTGATACATCTGAGCCTCAGTGAAGAAAAACAAATAACTTGCAAGTAGTTCACAGAGCTTTGTGAATACCATGTTTTATGAGTATTCCTCAGTGATGAAAATGATGGTTCTTCTCACACCTTGAAAAATGGTAATCTCTAAGAGATTTAAGATATTCAGAATACAAATTCTAAAATTTAACATTGAAATGTTCTTTGCCTCACCCATAAGCAAACATTTTTAATTGCGCTGACATTTCAAAAAGACCAATTAGATAAAATTTGCCATTTTTATAGATTGCTGTAGAATAAGTTTAAACTTACTCTGGTTGAAACTTTATCATGATAGTACAATTTAAAATTTCTTTGTATTTTTTCAGCTTGCATATCACATATGTGCTTAAAATGGTTATAGTTGTCTTCCTGATAGTTGCTTATTTCCTTTAGCATAGCAAAATAGAAATTATGTTTTCAAAGATGCAGGTCAAATTATTTTAAAGACTTCTGGTTCAGTAATCAGAATGATTTTTCTTTGTTCTAACAACCTCTATAATTTTAGATGAATTTGCATGTGCTAAAAACGAGGAAGGAATCCAGTGACAGCAGTCCAAGTAATCTACTTATATCCGCCATTAAGAATGAGACTGGGTAATACTTCAGACAACCTTCGTTAGTTTACTCGTGAGGAAGACCAAGGACCTGAGGAGTTAGAAAATGCAGCTAATACTCATCAGCTATTTTATTCAGTTGTATGAACTGAGAATAAAATCCAGGCCTCTGACATTCAGTTGATTAGCCTTTCTACAATATCATACCTCATCCCTTTAATTTATAAAGATTAAAGAAAAATATTAAATGAGATGGGGAAAGAAATTTGAAGTCACTAGTATCTTCTAAGGAAGTAGTAGTTGTAGAATAATTTGAAAAAGGAATTTTTTCCCATTACATTTCTTATAAAGTCATGTTTTAGATTTTAGGTTGGATAATTATGTGTCTCTTCATCATAATCAGATTGCTAGGTGTGTGACATACACACGTATTAAGCCCTGAAAATCAGATTTCTTTGTTTTTGTTCACTGAATGGCTGTTCACATCTATTTTCTGCTGTGTAACATACTTTCCAAACCAATGTTGCTAGCATAAATAGATCAATGAACCTATCGTAATAAATCATTACTAGGTTTTCAAAAAATAATTCTCAAAAAGGCTATAGATAGAATGTAGTTCTTAAAGAACTAGATGTAAGTGCAGCAGGTAAAACAAAGACTGTCTTCGGTAATCTTAACGTGGCATTACATTGGGCAGAACTACCAGGTGATAAGTGGCCACATATCTTTAAGCTAAAGTGAGATTCTGATGGGAACACAAGATATCACCAGAGTTCAAATAAGTCATTCTTTTACAGTCAGAAACAGTCTAGGCAAGGGAAGTTGCTTGGATCAACAGTGAGGTTCTGAAAGCCTGTTCAGTGAAAGGAGATGAGGATTAGAGCACATGGCATAATGAATCCCACTATCACGTATAATTGTAGTGCACCAGTAAAAAAAAGAATACAGACTGGAACACCCACTCTCACCTGATACACCTCGTCTCCTCTCCATAACCTGTTTTCAATTTCACTTTGGAGGATTCTTGTTTCAGTTATTTACTCTCTGCCATGAAGGTTTTGGAGAACAGGGCACTAATAGGTAAATAAATAATGCAGTGACTTCTATAGAGACAAAGATCAGTGTGGCGAATAGGAAGCCTCGGATTCATTGAAGGAAACTCTGAGAAGGTCAAAGACCCTTTCTAGCTCAGAAAGTCTATTAGTTTAACTTCCAAAGCCAAGGGGAGATTTTATGAAACCCAGCAGAATTTAATCCATGAAGGAAAGGAGAATGATGGCCATAGAGGTATTTTATCTAGTTTGCCCTTATTGAAAAATCACAGGTAAAGATACAATAGAACTATAATGGCAGATTTAATTCAGTAAGGCTGCATAGAAAAGAATATAGCAAATAATGAGATAATATTATAGAGGATTAAGTCTCAGAATAAGAATTTTTTCTCATGTACCTAGGACCTGAAGAGGAAGTATAACTTTCTTCCACCCACGCAGCTTTTTGTTTTATTTTTAGCCATTGATGTATGATAGAAATAAGTTTTGAAGAGGAATCTCAAGCAGTATCTTTGTTCTTTAGGTATCATTTAGCAGACAACTCTGACTATAACTCCCCCCATTATGTCTTTAATATCTAAGTCAACAGAACTAAAATCAAAATTGCTTTAAATAACTGAACCATCTGAAGCAGTAGTCACACACAAAGCATTTAGCCAAAATGTAAATCCAGTCAGTTTAATATCACCATTCTTTGAAATATCTCCTTTATGAGTCATAGTCAGATAGAAAAGCATTGCCACATAAGAAATTTGTAAAAATACACAAGAAAATAAAGAAACGTTAAAGATTATTTTTTCTTGATGTTCACTTATTTTGTAAAATTTTTAAAAAATCAAGAAGGGAGCAACTTCCCATATACCCATGAAACAACAATTTACATTACAAGAATATACACTGGTACACAATAAGATAATAATAAGATAAACACAATAAACAATCATTGTTGAAACAATGCAAATAGGTATAAAACTGTGAAAAAAATTAATTCAATCCTTTGAGGAAACCAAATCAAGAATTAGAAGAAAACTAAACAGAGCAAAGAATAGAAGGGAAGATACAGAGTGTGGAGAGGAGAGAAAATATGGAAGCAAACAGGAAACAATATACTTCTTTGGAGAAATTTTAAAAGTTAATAAAAGTGATAGTCAAAGATATAGGCAGAAACATTTCAGATTTAAAAATATTAAAAACCTGAAGTTTCACCAAGGCAAATTTAAAAGCAGAAGTTCACAAGAAACATTATAATGAAATATTATATTTTAAGGATAAATAATCCAAGAAGCATCCTAGAAAGAAAATAACTAAATTAATCTTAGCCTAAGCCTTCTCTTCTGCAAACCTGAATGCCAGAAAGTAATGATACATATAATTCCTTAGATTACACAAACAGTACTTCCTGATTAACTTTATGCTAGCTAAACTATCCTTTATTTCAAATTGGCAACAAAAAGATATTCTAAATTCTAAAAGATTCAGAACATTTATCATCCTACTATTTTTCCCTGAGAAAGTCATAATTTTTTTTTAGTATAAATACATTCCATGCAATATTTTGGACATACTTACACTAAAACAAAATTCGTTGTTATCTGAAATTCAAATGTGAATGTACAGCCTGTATTTAAATCTGACAATCCTATGAATTAGTGAATTGGACTGAAGAAAGGGAACCAAATTAATTGGTTATACCAAAAGATTTTTAAAATAGCTGTGAATTTAAGCTGCCATATAAAAACTACCATGTAGAAGCCATCATAGTGGTATGAACTAGTGACCTCCTCAAATTTTCCTAAACATCCATAGCCCCTCCTGGTTCTGTTCTGTCTGGAACTCCTGAGCACGCTGGGTTTTCCAACACATCGAGGGACTGATGAAAACATACAGAAGAGCTTTATTTCATATCACAGTCAGCTAGTGGGAACCATCTTCTAATTCATTTTGTTCTCTGGTGGGATCTCAGACTGTCATTGCTTCCTTTTAGACAAAAGTCCTACAAGAACCTACTTTTTCATAACACATAAATCACCTTTATTCCAGAGTTCCAAAGTACAGCCTATACCCTCTTCTCAAATGGAATATTCCCCATGTTTTAATGGTTAGTTTAAAATTGAACTGGATCCGCATATCCTGGTTCTAACTTGTTTTTATCATTCTCAATCCATCTCAAGGGAGTAAAGTTTGGGACATCTGTCTCTGTTTCCCAATAGCTCCCTGTCCCTGTGCTTGAACTCCTTCCTCCCGAGCATGTACCATAACACACTATCCCCTTTGGGTAAAACAAGCACCAAACTATAGAGATAAATAAACAACTCCAAGCAACCATTGCAGCAAAGTTCATATCACAGCAAAACAACATCAAACACGGTAGCAACTATGAGTGAACATTAAACTAAGAAAGTAAGCCAAACTAAATTACAGATGAACCACTTGATTTATAAAATTAGCTTTAGAGTTCATGTTTTATTGTACAGTAGAGGAAATATGACTCTACTATTTCTTGTTATTTATGTTTCCTGTTCTAAGGTTGTATAAATATTGTTATCGTGTAGCTCTTTTTTTGATTTATGACCAGAAGTTGAAAAAAACCAATAAAATCAAATATTTTCTATAATATCATACATTGCTAATTGATTAGAGAATGATGACCCAGAACTACTCAAATTTTGAAGTGCTTTTTTAATCAATTCATGCACCTGCTTTGTGCATAGGACTATCCTAAGACCTTTGGAGATATCAAATATATGGCATTGTTATAAAACCTTTCTTTGAATTACTAGCTCATTATCAAAAGAGGAATGAATTGCAATATGCATAAAAAGAATAAAATGTGTAATATTGTCAATGGCAGTGCAAGATGTTCTAAAATCTTCAACTAACTCCAGCTCTTCCCAAAAGAAAAATTACCATGTGATAAAAATCAAGGAGGAAATCATGAATCCAGCAATACAGTCCCAGTTGGCTATGCTTCCTGAGACCAGCACTTCCTAATCCTACATATGCTTTTCCTTTTTCCCCCTCTGCTTAAACTAGGTTTGCTCAAGCCATGATCACTACAGTTTGCTACATAGCTGCTGTATCTCTGTGTGCCATTTTCCATAACATATCTCACCTTTTTACAGCAGATGAGTTTGTCTTCAAATGTCTACATTCTCAATTCTGTCCTGTCAAGTTCAATTAACTACTGCTGGTAACAATATTGGATCTCATGACCTACTTGTTTCTCCCTCTCTTTAGTGATTGCCAAATGCACAAATACATATAATCAGAAAATAAAGACGACAGAAGCTATTTGAGCAAAGGATAAATTAAGGAATAATCTACTACCACACATGGTAAGGAAAGCATCAGCATGCAGAGAATGCAATAACCCCTTGTTAGAACTCCCCTGATCTTTCCTTTGGCTCCCATCCTTCCTGTGCCCACAAGGACCTCCAATGTTTTTGAACTTCAGAAGCCACTAGGAGACTTCCTTAAAATTGGGTTATTCTTTTGCTTCTGTCATATTGTCTTCCACCCCCCACTATCCACTCAGATGCCTACAGAATAGTTTTAAATTGAAAAGCCTGTAGAGAGAAAGAGCAATTGTGAACTGCATAATTTAATTCTTTCATTTCTAGAAAACTTTTAATTTTAAGGACAAATGGAAATGTGCGTTTCATGTTTCATGGTGCGATAAGAAATGTGTCTACGACCTTCAAAAATATGTTTCAGTATTACAAAAAGAAAGAAAGAAAAAAAAGAAAAAAGAAAAAGAGAGAGACTATTGTTGCAGAGTCTCACTATGTTCCAATGCCACATTGGTTGGTCCTTGTGTAAGTACTCATAGTCATAAATCCACCTGTCTAGGTTAACATCTCAAATCAAATAAAGTTTAAGTACATTTCAGGCTAAACCTTAATGTTAAACAGGAAAATACAGTAGTTGGATACAATAAAAACTTCATGCATAGCTATAAAATTGCTGGATTTTAAAGTGTTCTATTTGTTCAATTAATGTAAATTGTCAAACAAAACTCAAACCCAAGTTTCCTCATTGCATTCAACAATATGATTTTAACCTAAATTATAGCATAACTGTCTCATCTCATCATTTCAAAATGCTACCATAGAATTGGACTTAGTTAATTTTCACACAGAAAATTTCTACACTCTTTGACCATATTTCAAAATAAACAACAACAAAAAGTCCTCTTGGAGAATAACAACTTCTTTTTTTTTTTGTAATTTCACACAATTCAAATAGTAAAAGGATGACTTAATTTACAGATACACCGATGATATGCCAACATAAAGAGATTCACAGTTTTGGCTAAAAATACAAACAAACAAAAGCATATAGTTTGCATATTTAAAAACCTTTCTTATGAAAATACTCGAGGGGACTGGTGATATGGCTCAAGCGGAAGCAGGCTCATCTGACATGTGTGAGGCGCTGGGTTTGATCCTCAGCACCACATAAAAATAAAATAAAGATGTTGTGTCCACCAAAAACTAAAAAATAAATATTAAAAAATTTTCTCTCTCTCTCTCTCTCTCTCTCTCTCTCTCTCTCTCTTTAAAAGAAAAAAAAAAGAAAATACTTGGGGGTTATAGACAGAGTCTAAGTTCTATTGTCTTAACTTACATAAAACATCATTTGATGAATTTTATAAGGCATCAATAAATGCAAAAATTTCTACAAGGACCTTATATTTACTATGGCAAAACACAATGGTTTATTAAAAATGCAAATTCAGGATTCTGGATTAATTAGATATTTCTATTTTGTAAACTTGATTTTTTTTTTTTTTTAAGAATAGAACATTACAATGTTCCCAAGAAATAGGAAACTGTATTTGAAGACTTGAACCCTTTTGAAAAGTCTCTCCAGGAGCAGAGCGGATAAGCACCACCAGTAGCAGACAGAAATACCATCCCACTGTGATGTTAATAAGAGAAAGAGAAAGGATACTGGTACAAAAAAAAAAAACAGTAATTATAGGGAGAGGTAAATTCTCTTTATTCCTGAACTGCCTCTCCATGCAGCCTGCACTCTAAGGCAAGAGCTTTTGTTACACCAAGTACACATGCTAATTAAACAATTCTTTATAAGTCTACCCTTCACTAATAGGTCAGAGAAGAGTCATGATAGGAACAAATCATTTCCAATTATACCAGATATTAGAAGATACCCGACCTCTAAATCTCCTAATACTTTTGTTCTGCCTTTCAAGGAAGTTTTTGCCACCAGTTTTCCACATACCTATCAAAAACATTAATTCCAACTCATTTCCAGAAACAGTATGTAGATTAAAGGGGTCATAGACTAACTGGACCATTTTATATGTACCTTTGTGGGCTCAGGGAAGTAAAATGAGCAACAGAGAAATCAAATTATTGCCATGGGATTCCTATAATATTAGTTTGGCTCTTCTAAAGAAAAAGTCATGGCAGAAAAGAGAGACCACACCAGCAATTAGCCAAGTGTGAATTTCTGTATTTAGATATCCCAAATTGTCACAATAATCATATGATTATTTAGCTTAATATGGTTTCCCAAATATATAACTGAAAAGGAAAAACTTGGATTCTAATTTGCTGAATCCAAGAATGTATGAAATTCTAAACTGAAGTTCTTGTGCAGAAGGTTGGCATGAGTATATTTCCCTAAATGAATTAACTGAGAAGGATGGGGACTGTCAAGAAGTAGGGGCTTTTTGTAAAAGGAGCAAGCATATATTTATATTCCTAGTTGGTTTAACTAATTGGTGTGGAGTGAAGTAAATTAGTGTTCCTAATGCAGACAGTTCAAAGCCTGACAATATGGGAGCATGTAGGTTATGATCTGATGCTACATAATAGAGGCTGTGCCCTGGACACACATTCTGGAAAGAAGTTAAAAAAAAAATTAAGCATGTGTCCCTGACCTTAAGAAGAATCATTTCTAGGACATGGGTTCAGCCCTCTGCATATGCAATTTACTTAACATTTGCCTGCTTTCCAGAGCTTAAAAACAGGATTTTTTTTTCTTCAGTGATAAAAAAGTGTTGAGCCATTGAGATGTAATCTGCTACAGATAATATATGAAAAGAAGTACTAAATATACCATAGTGTCTCTCCTACAAATTCTCTGTGAATGTGTTTTGTGATCTGTAATTGCTTCAAAGAAATAGGGGTGCCTTGGGGTACAGGGTATACAGTCAGTTAGGGAGAAGAGGTCAAAGGAAACATGGCAATTTTCTTATTTCACTATTATGGCAAGGACAATACAGTCAGACTGTACAGATATGTAGAACGTTCTAAGAATAGAAAATTTTAGGATTGTGGGGGGAAAAAAAAGCAGTGGTGGCTTAATCCAATCTCTCCCCATGGGCAGAAAATGACCCTAAAGCATCCAGGATTTTACAGCACTCAGAGCCTCCAGTGATGGAGAGCTCTCTGCCATTGACAAGCCCAAATCATTTTTGGACAGCTGTGACTATGAGAGAGGGCTACCTTTTACTCAATCAATATCTGCCTCCCTGTGGCTTCTCTCCATTGGTTTATTCCCTAGGACTTCATCCAAATTGCTGATGAAAGTATTGAACAGGGCAGGGTCAGAAGCTTCCCTCCAGATATGCAATGATCACCTGGTCAACACTCCTGGCTTAATCACGGAAGGCTCACCTAATTGTGCTGTTCCCTGCATGAATACAGCTGCCTGAAATCCATGGATTTTATCTATGTTACTGCAGTGTTACAACCTATCAAACTTAAAAAAAAGGATTTGGCAAGACCATTCTGAGTGATTTCACTTTGGCTGTGAGTTATTAGCACTTTCTCTCTTCAGTATCAGCAGACCATCTTTTGTAGAATTGGGTTGAGGATAAACAAAGGGTGCCAAAATTGACTTCATGCACTTCTCAATGTAGTCCATGGCTAATCCTAGGCTTACTATAAATAAATAAATAAATAAATAAATAAATAAACAAACAAAAAATTTAAAAGTTTAAATCTCAGCATCTTGATAAAAGTTATAGCTACACTATGACTCTAGTGTTTGAGAGGAAAAGCTGATTCAAAACTTAGCATTTCCACATGGGACAAAAATCTTTTACAAGACCATTTACATTTTGGGTGATGTTTTAGAATATCTTAAAATAAATTACAACCACCACCACCCATTAGTTGCTGAAGGACCAATGTTTTAAGAAAGTGTTTTTAGATCTATTTCCATAGAATATGCATGTGGATCACTTTTTTTCCTTTAAGCTCCTCCCTTGGCTTCAGAAATTCTCACTTTTCTCTCAACTTCTCTTTTTCAGAAAGAAAGTTAGCCTTCTCTGATAGTCATCACTGTGCAAAAGTGATTCAGACTTGTTAATGGCAGAGAACTGTCTGTCACTGGTATTATTTGAGTGCTGCAAAATTCTAGATAGTTTAGAATGATTTTCTACCTGTGGGAAGGAATGGAATAGGATGACCACTGCTTTTTAAATTGTGTATTATTGTACTAGTCAGTTTTTCATCTCTGTGACCGAAATACCTGACAGGAACAACTTAGAGGAGGAAAGTTTAATGGCATTCACAGTTTCAGAGGTCTCAGTCCATGGTCGACCTACTCCATTGCTCTGAGACCAAGATGAGACAAAACGTCACGGCAGAAGAGCCTGGTAAACAGGATGCAGTGAGAAAGCACAAGAAGTCAGGGACAAAATACAAAATCCCCCAACACATGCCTCCAATGGCCCACTTCCTCCAGCTATGCTCCACCTGCCTATAGTTACCACCCAGTACTCCATTCAAATTATCAATCCATCAAATGTTTAATCCACTGATTAGGTTCCAGTTCTCATGCTCTAATCATTTTACTTCTTGAATTAATGTGGGAGATGAGCACACCTCATCTCCAAACCATAACAATTATTATTAATGTTTCCCTTTATTTTTGCTGCATTCTTTTCTTCAATAACATCCTCATATGGCTTAAGTAAATGCCAATAAGCCAATAATTCTCCAAATCAAACTGATGATTCATTCCCAGAATCCCTGGACTCATGAATCTAAAACCTCATGCTCAGTGGTCCCTTCCTTCACACCATGCTGATCTCCTCTAGAAGGCCCTTTGCTCCCACCTTCCTTACAGACATGATTTAACCCATTCCTCCTAACACAGCATAAGGGTCCATTCACATTTTTTAATTGGCTAATTCTTATCTCTCTGCACTCTAGCTGCTCTGTGGATGCCTATGGCTTATCCCTAAGCCATAAGCTCCTTGAAGACAAGAAATGTAGCATATTCATCTTTATATTTGTAGGACTTATAGCAATTCATGAATTATTCTACAGGCTAAATAAAATATTAGTTGAATGAAATAGAATATGAAATGAGTTTTTCATGAAATGGTTGAGGTACGGGTGTCTAAAACTCAATCACTGAATATATATAAAGCAAATGCTTTTTCATTTGAGTATTTGGTGTTCATGCTTACAAAGCATGCATGGTTTATCCCATCAATGGCCTGTGCTTAATGCTCCCTAGGTACCCTGAGGCTTGGTAATCTTTGAAAGCACTGCACCAAAGTTAAAAGCCTAGCAAGCATGCACAGATAATGGCATTTAAAGCTAGACCTTCTCTCTCTCTCTCTCTCTCTCTCTCTCTCTCTCTCTCTCTCTCTCTCAGAATAGCCCAACTACCACATTCTAAGAGTAAAACAAAATCTTTGTCCAAGTTCACATAATTTCTTAGTGATACAAGCTATGAAATGTAGCCACCTCTAAATATATTGCTGCATACATCTCCCAATAAAACTAAGACCCAATATCATTTCAATGAAAATTAACATGGAGAATCTTACATCTAGCAGTATTTCTTATGTTATCTAAATTCCCATGAATAAATGAGACAAGTGTTTGTTAGAATGATCTAGAGGTTAGTCATAATGTTGCAGGGAGAACTATTGATTGTTCACGCACAGAGAACTCTGTGTCCTTAAGGAACCACAAAGAAGTGTGTGATGGCCAGTCGCAGGGTTAAGGCTCAACATGGGATGGTGAAATGATAGAGCAGACTTTTCTGTGAGAAAGACTGAAAGGAGAGACTTGTGGTGAAACAAGAACATGAAAACAAAGAAATCCTATAGGACATCATGGATTTGCATCATATGAAATAAGGGGGAAAGCACACAAGTAAAAAAGAACGGATGGGCTAGAAACCCCAAACAGCTGAGCTTCAGTCATGTCCTGGGCAGGAACTGGGTGCTCTGCATGCAGGCCCATGCTGGATGTTAGAAAAAAGTCAGCCTAATGCTGACTTAGGCTCCATTTTTAAAAAACCAAATATTTATTTTAAGATCAGCTTTCTCTCAATGAATTTTATGTATCTTTCTGTATAGGTTTGTGTGTGTGTGTATATATATATATATATATATATATATATATATATATATATATCTCCAATTAAATATTTCTTTGCAATCACCCCAACTTCCAACCCTGAGATTCTAGAAAATGATAGCTGAATCATATCATTACTTGTCTTTTCATTGAATAATACATATTTGGATAATGGAGAAAGTAAACGTGCATATCATGGCAAAGGATGAACAAGGTGGCATGAGTATAAAATATACTCAACTCATTAAGGGAAAAAGTTCATCATGTAGGATCAGCAATGTTGGATGGAACAGTAAAATGAATATGTACTATATATAATTAGAGGAAATGTTTCTTTCATCTTTCTTCATTCCCTGTGACTCTTAAGCACACAAGAAATATCCTTTGAAGTCAATGAGCACCGTCTACTGGATTTGGAGAACATGATGTTGAGAGAAATTCAAAGGGAGTTTCATTTTCCAAAGTATAGATGAATGTCTTAGGAATGAACAAGGTATAACACAATAGGCAAAAGTGAACAACGTGATAAAAATGAACTCAAATATGTTGTTACATGGCCTTGAATTTCTAATAATTATACCCATTCTTGGAAGCTCCTTAGGGCTCAGGTATAATTAAAATGGTAATTACTCACAACAGCAATATTTCCAACACAGACATATGAAATAACTAGCAACAACATTAATGAGGATACATGTAAAGATTACATTTTAAAATTTCATTTCTTGATTTATGAGATAGCCTTTTAAAATAATATACCTCTGGGTATATAGTATGTAAGAAAATAAACATAGAACTTTCTATTTTAAAATGTCCCCAGGCAATGAGAATGAGTGCTGCTGTCATCAACATTAGCAGTCCTCTGTAATGTGACAACACTGGCTTATTTTTTTTTAACTTTATCTTGCCAGTTTTTAGTGATAGGGTTGGAAGGAAATCCATATAAGTTCACTCCTGGTTAAACCGCAGCCCCTGGACACCCTGCTCAGCCCCTAGCATGAGTGATAAATCTGATGCTGCTCCACTATATTTTCCTCCACCTTAAGCTTTTTTAACTGCTGAAAAGGAGAATTACAAGTGTCTAAGAGCAAAGTGAGCATCATCATCTGCTTCTAATCAAGATGCTTCAGTGCTTTCTGAAACAGACTGATCTCAGTTTTCCCTCTGCTATGGTTTAAGTATGGATATGTGCCCCAAAGGTCTGCCTGTATTAAAGAGTTTGTCCTAGGATGGCATTATTGAGAGATGGTGAAAACTTCAAGAGATAGGAGCCAAAGAGAAGATTCTTAGGTCACTGGGGATTGGAGGACCCCAATCTCTCAGGCTCTGCCTGCTTCCTGGCTCATCATGTAAACAATTTGCTCCAACCATGCGTTCCTATCACGATGTGTCACTCTCACCTAACCCCAAAGTGATGAGTCTACCTGACCTTGAACTGGACCTCCAGAACCAAGAACTAAATAAACATTTGCTCTTTATAAGTATCTCAGATATGTCATTATAACAACATGAGGCTAATATGCTCTGCAAAGCTGTGCCTTTCCTAACCTCCTTGTCACCATTGAAGGTTCCACCATCTTGTACTCTGCACATCTTTCCAGCTGAGTATTGTATGCACAGGTCGACACCATTTTATGAATTGCATGGTACCAAGTACCTTATGGATTTGCAATAAACATTAAGAATAATATTACCATGGATATATACATGAGAAGCAAGTGCAGATGTTAAATCTCCAGCCCATTGCCATTTCCTTTTATAACAACTTGGCAGTTGTGTAAATTAGTATAACTCCTGAATGCCTTGAGTGGAGTAGATATGAGTTTAGTGGGAGTTGTGGCTCATTGACTTTAGTGAGAGCCTATGACTCAAATCCTCTGAGTTTTATAAGGTGATGAGTTAGGTTAGGTTAAAGCAAACCTCAGAGCATAATTTGATTGGTTTTTCCTCCATCAGTGATGGATGCTTGATAATCACTTTGTGCCTATTATATCAATAAATCAACTGCAATTCAATTTTAATGTGTAAATAAAGTTAGATCAGAGCCACGAGGATATTACATGCATGCATTAGCTACTTAGAGGTGTCATTACTGTCTGTGGTTATTGAGCTGAATGTAGTCATTTGAGTTTTCGAGTTCCAGTTTTAAAGAAGCTGAGACAAATTTGCTGAATGTTCTTACAAGAAACACCATACACTCTGAGAAATTTGTACCTGCCTGAAATTGCAAACATAAATTATTTGATCAGAACAAATAAGGATTTCTGGCTTCAAGCACCAAGTGATATTATCTTCAAAATTGTCAGGCATGCAAGGGAACATAATATAGACTAAAGGTAAAAGCTCCACATGGAGAAAGGGGGAAATGGACTAATATTCCCATCTCAGCCTGAGAAATTAAAGCTGGAAAAAAAAATCCAGTCTGTCCACCTGTCATGTTTTGCTGTGTTCACAGCTGGATTGCATCACATGGGCAGTACTGCAGCACCTAGCACGTTGTGGGTGCTCAGTAAATGATACTAGCCAGTCAGAAACGATATTAACCAGTCTTCATATGTGGCAAGGCCCTGCAGCTCTATCTCTGACTTAATGGGTCATGTCTGTATGAATTTGTAGCACAGCAGACTGGATGAAAGTAAATGTTAGCCCAGGAGATAGGAGAGGCGGGCAGGCTGCTTGAACCTCTGAGAATGGTGCAAGAAGAAACAGCTCCCAAACAATGGAGACTACTGCATTTGGCTCTGTTTTTTGTTAGTGTTGTTGTTGTTGTTGTTTGTTTGTTTGACAGATCGATTCCTCAGGCTTCAGTAACTGAAATCAACTAAGAAAAGATCAGAACATCATTTTACACCAGTGATATTTGACTCATCACACTTTTGTCTTACATCACTGAGAGGTAAACATTCCAGACAGTAAATATTCTCCATTTAAGCTGTGTTATGTAAAGTCACACACACACACACACATTCTGAATAGGAATAGATATGTATATTTTATCTCAAGAATTAAAGAAATTAAAATAAATTGTCTACAACACCTGTTAAAAACCCAAACCAAGAACATTTCTGCTCCAAATTAAACCTGAACAAGATTCTATATAGATTTCAGGATATTAATCAGAACTTAATTTAAAAAAAAAAGAAAGAAAAAATCTTGAATGGACATTGAACTTACAAGATAAATGTAATTTCATCCTGCTTAACTTTTAAGTTGCCAAAAACACTGTCCTCTTGGAATTTATTACTTAGATTATCATACTTTAGACATGCTTTCCACCCCCCCCCCTAAGTTTCCTTAGCTATATTATAGAAAAGATAAAGAAAACAGATCTCACCGCCAGGATACAGGGCACCAGTGTCAACGTATTGGAAATCTAATTCCACTGTGGAAGCAGGAAAGAAAACAAACATGGATTCCTGTGCAGCCCCCGCATCACAGGATAAAAGGAGAGCTAAAGGAAATGGAGGGGTGGACTTAAAGGGGATTCACATTATCTGAATCTGCCTTTCTAGATTATGTGCTAATGTGTGGGCGGGTGTTGTTTGTTTTTAGTAGCAATTTATAGTTATGTGTAATATTGACATAATATACATGCATTGGCCCACTTCAGGCCCCAGTCCCTCTCCTTGCCTTCCCCTCTTCTCTCCCCCGTCCAGCTTCCTATACTCGATTGGTCTTCCTTCTATTCACTTATAGTTTTTGTTTTTGAATTAGTGCTTTAGAGATAAACATAAAGGTGAAATCCACTGTGATCTATTCATATATGTATATAGCATAATTTGGTCAATTTCATTCCACCGCCCCCTACTTCCTACTCTTCCCCCCCACAATCTCTTCTATCTTCTCCACTGATCTTCTATTTTCATGGGGTTCCCCCAACTCCTTTTTTCCCTTATTTCGGCTTAGCTTCTGCATATGATAGGAAACAATGGACTCTTAATTTTCTGAGTCTGGCTTACTTCACTTAGCATGATATTCTCCAATTTCATCCATCTGCCATCAAATGCCATAATTTTATTCTTCTTTATGGCTGAGTAAAACTCCTTTGTGTATGTACAACACATTCTTTTTGTCCATTCATCTGTTGATAGGAACCTGTACTGGTCCCATAACTTGGCTATTGTGATTTGTGTTGCTATAAACATTGGTGCACTATAATATGCTGATTTCACTATAATATGCTGATTTTGATAAATAACAAGGAGTGGGATAGCTGGGTTATATGGTGGTTCACGTTTTCATTTTTAAAGATTCTTCATACTGCTTTCCAAAGTGATTGTATTAGTTTGCAGTACCACTAACAATGTATGAGTTTATCTTTTTCCTAATGTGGCATTTTGAGTAAATTCTGAGAGCACATTGTGAAGACAAGTGCCTTTTATTTTGGGGTATAAAAATAGTGGGAAAAATTATAGCCACCTACATACACATATAATATACACTTATAGAGAGGGAGAGAAAACACAAGCATTACAGATTTAAAGATTAAACCAATTATAATATTTGAGTGGCTTAGTCCACAGCATTCAGAATAGGGTAACAGAAATGATTCCATCTAGCTTTAACCCACAGAAATCCCAGGATATGATGCCACTAAGTGCAAGTTCAGATTCAATTATAAGCATAACCTTCTTTCAAATTTGAATCCAAATAGCCCAAATACCAAAGCAACATTTTAAAAAATCAAATTTAAAATAGAATAAAAGTAATCATACTACAGTGATACATGCATACCTATGTTTAAGCACCACAATTCACAATAGCCAAACTATGGAACCAGACTTGGTATCCATCAATGGATGAATGGATTTTTTTAAATGTAGTATATATATATACACACAATGGAATTTTATTCATCCATAAAGAAAAATGAAAGTATGGTAATTTCGGGAGAATGGATGGTACTAGAGACCATCATATTCAGTAAAATAGGTCAAACTCAGAGGGTTAAAGGTCATATGTTTACTCTCATATGTGGAACAAGAGAAGAAAAAGGAAACAAAGTTAGGAGTGGATCTCCTAAAAATCAAAGGGAGATTAGTAGATGAATTGGACCAAAGATTGGGAAATAAGCAGGGAGGAAAGGCTGGGGAGTGATAGTGGCCAAATTATATCATTATATTGTGTGCATGTATGAATATGTAACAATAAATCCCATCAACACGTACAACTACAACCCACCAATAAAAAATGTTGAAAAAATAATCAAGGAAAAATCAGTCTCATAAAAAAGGACCCTGAACCTGTGTCTCCTGAATTATCAAGGATACATGACCTTACAGTCAGGTAGCATTTTAGAACCAGATGTATTGAATTCACAGAATGGGACACACTGCTAAACTCCAAAGGCATTAACAGGGTGTTTCCAATGCCTGAGCTTTCCCTTCCTGAATGGGATGAAGGTAAAGTCCGTGACTGTGGAGCCACTCCTCTATTCCTACTCTCTCATCCAAGAACATTTCACAAATGTGTATTTTGTGATGGCCACACCTCAGACTCCTCGATGCCCAGCACCATCAGCCTCTCCCTTCCACCCACCTGCAGTCTAATCCAGCTTCCAAACCCATTCTTTATATACCTGCCTCTCCACACAATGATTCCAAGTCTTGTGTCATTCTTGAAAATAAAGTGGGCCTTCTTTTGGCATATGGCAGTGTTCAGTTAACTAGCATGCTAATTTTGCCAGAAAACTCCGTTGCTTTAACTAATTTTGGAAAACTGGTATTTAACAGAATTCACTCCTATTTTGCTTATCTGGCATTCCTTACCCTCTTGAACAACTACAGCTCATATTCAAAAATCTTCCATCCTCCCTGCTGGGAAAAGTGCCATGTAAAAAGAATCAATATACAATCTCCTTTCAGGGAAAAGAATATGATAATGCCCTCTGCTTCATGACACTAGCCACCAATCTTTGTCAAGAGTGGAACATTAACAGAAGTGGAAATGTCATATTCATCTACAAGATAGGACAAACTGAGAAAGGGCTCTAATTCCTCTTTACCATTAGGTAAGTGGACTCTACCCTGATATAAGAAGGTTAATAAGTAAAAGATACTGAAGTCTCCTTCAGAGATGTTCTCTTGCCCAAATGTTTGGGCACTACTCAGAATATTGTGTGATTGCTTAAAGCCATACTGATATATGCCTATTTTTCCTTAAAATAAATAATGGAAGCAAATCATTGATGTAGTCATGGCACAAAGGCTTAATCACTTCCAGTGTGATGGAATTTGTATATTGAAAGGGCCTGTAAAGAGCATCTTCTCTACTGTAATATCCTTGACAAGTTGTGATTCAACTTATCTGGGTAGGAACACACTTCATACAAAAGCTGATGATATCATTGAGCACCTTTAATCTTAGAAGCTCTTTGTTTTTTACCAACATTTTAACAGTAGTTCACCCCGAGGAGTAGTGTGAAAGAGAGCCGGGAAGAGAACCTTTACACCTCCATGACAAGATATTAGTTTATAACTCAAATAAGTAAATAACCAGTGGTTCAAAATCTGACTTTCTTTAATTTACACTTGTTTATCCTTATTTTACTTAATAAGGACCCCTAGAAGCACAGATGAATTCTTTTCATTTTGTAGCTTGATGAGCAAGATCAGATCATCCTCAGTGTTGGTTTCCTTATAAGGAATGATCTGTTCTTCCACATACATTTTGCTAGGTATGCTTGGGAAACAATTCTCCACGGGTCTCTTACATTTCTGTATCTTGCAAGCAGAAGCACTAACTGCCCTTATTCCAGACAATTCCTTTCAACTATGTTTGTATACAATGTTTGTAAAACATAGAGTCTTAAAAAAAAAAAAAAACTGAGACTGAACCAGTTTAAGGGGTGCTTAACCACTGAGTCCTATCCTAACCCTTATTATTTTTTTTTAGTTTGAGACAGGGTTTCACTAAGTTGCTGAGGCTAGCTATGAACTCCATATCCTCCTACCTCAGCCTCCCAAGCCAGTTGGGTTTACAGGCATGGGCCACCACACTGTGCTTATAATGAAAAGTCTTAAAAGATAGAAACAATATCTCCTTCTGGAACAAAAGGCAGATATTCTTGCCACTCATTAGAAAAGATTTGGGTATTCTAAGCTTTGGGTTAGTGTTCTGTAAAACAACCCACCATAAGTCATGTAAAGCCTAGCCCTCTTTGTATTGCCCTCTGGGAGCTGGTGTTGGGGAAAATGATGAGAAATAATCTTCATATTAGTTCTATGAGTGATAAAGTCCTTAGTCTCTGGTTCAGGAGTCTCTTGCCTTCTTCCAGTATCCATGAAGCTGTGCTGGCCTAACTAGTTTTCAAGAAGAGCAAAATTTCAGACTTCAAACACAGACAAGTTGAAAATATGTCCTTGTTTTCTGGATTGTAATCTAAAATATGTCAAAATAGCATAGTTTTTTTAAAAAACAGATATAATTGGAGAACCTTAAAATCACATTGGAGTACTTCAAAAATAAAATGTGAATAAGAAACCATTAAAATGATAAAAAGTCTATTCAGCAAATATTAAAACGATCAATAGATGTATTAAGGAAAAATGGGGCATCTTATGATTATCAACGACAAGTTTTTATTTCACTTATGCAAGACAAACTGGGAGGGCTTTAGAGATGGCAACGGTATTTAATCTTCATAACATAATTCAAAAGCTCCTAAACATTTGCCTTTCATGTTTTCGGGATTTGTATTGATGAATCATATCATAGAAAGCTCTCTGTCACCTGCTGAACCCTCCTCATCTACCAAGGTTTGCTCCTAATGTCCTCCTGAAATTGCTGCCGGGCTCAGGGTGGTGAGGTAGCAATAAGGCAAGAGCTGACTCCAATGACATTGAAGACTCAAATTTTAATCACATTTTGCCACTGCTGAGTCATCTGCCTTCTTCAGCCAGCACTTGGGGAACTCAAATTTCTTAAACTAATTGAGCACTTAATACACAGCTATAAATTAATCACATTGAAACAGTGCTAATTATTTCATTAGCACCAAACCAATCCAATCTAAATGATCACTTATTAGAGCTCAACTGTTAAATTTCTTCTTTATCTAAAGTATTGATTTAAAATATGCTATCAATCAAATATGCAGATAAACAAAGATCAAGTTTCTATTGGAGGGATCTAGGTGTATTATGAAGGGTGTGTGCATGTGTTTTCAATTTGTTTTTTCCTGCTGCCCATGCAGCTGTACCTGTAATTCGTAGCAACATGAGTAAAGTGAGGTCAGAACAAATTTTCATTCCACTGGTCCCATGGCAGACTGATGAGCAGAAAAGCTCTTTGCTCTCCATTTTTTTCCCTTTCCCCTGAACATCTTGACAGGAAGGCTGGCAGATAATCCTGTTCGGAGTTAATATGTAGTAACAGGATTGAGGGAAACTAACTTAAGAGGCTTGCATCTGGGTCGGGACATATCGATGCCATATTTAAAGATGTTCTCTTGGTTCACCTCTGTGAAGATAAACGCCTGAACAATGAGCTTAAAAGCAAAAAGGAGCGAAACTCTCAGAGATGGGTGATGAATTGTCAAACTGTGGAAAAGAGCTTTCTTCACCAAAGAGGCATGTTTGCTTTGTGAAGAGACTCAGAGTAAAGGAGAAATGGAGAAAATAATAATTAAAATGTGCTTCCTCCCCTGAGCTGGGTTAGCTGGAAACTAAATTCTTAAGAGGAAGCTCAGCTATTTTAACTCATGAAGAGGAGCCCTCCTGCACAACAACGATGATAGAATCCTTCCTCTTGTGCCCAATAAAATGGGCCAGAGGCCTAGCTGTGCAATTCATCAGCTACTATGCTATAAAAAAGCATCTACAATCATAAAATGCTATTGCAATCTTTTATTGGCATTTAACTGGTATTCACTCTTATCTCAAGAACTAGAATATAAGAATCTCAAGAGTAAGGGTTTATCTAACACATCTTTGTTTTCTTACTCTACAAGGCCCACCTCAATATCTTTTCATTAGGACAGCGCAACCAGGGTAATATTCAGGTGATTTGTGGTGGCATTTGAGAATTTGAAAAGCAGTTTAATGGTGGAATTTAAGCTTTTAGGAATGAGAATTTACAGGTGAGGATCTACCTCCCTTAAAAAACCTCAAAGTCACCAATTATCAATTTAGTTTTTCCAAGAACAATTTTGGAGCCTGGGGAAACAGAACATCAGGACAACACGAGGACCATGGAAGAGGGAGAGACAGGAGGATTGCCAACATCAACACCCCTTAGTGAGGCCTGGGTTCTGCATCATTCTGACAATATCTTGTCCTACTCTATTGAGTTAGGATGTATGTGTGTGTGTGTGTGTGTGTGTGTGTGTGTGTGTGTGTGTTATCAATAAACAAATGTACTGACACAAATCTTAAGGTATTTCTCCATACAACAAAGTGACCTACAGCTTTAAATAGGGTATATATAAACTTCTTAAATTCTTTCTGGATAAATCTGCATGACACTTTTTGTAGTTTCATCATTATCAGTGTTGGCTCTTACTTCAGGGATGCCCTTTCACATGAGGCCATCTGCATTCTCGCAAGTTCACTTAACAGTACTTATATGCCCCAAATTGCAGCATGCTGATGTGCTGCCAATGACCTCAAATAACTTCTAGCAGAAGCATCCTTTTTTGCACAGGATATAAATTGATTGTATCATAAACTTCACAAAAACAGACATGTGCATCTTGTTCCCTCTTGAGAATCAAGTTCCTAGAATTGTACCTGACTCGTATAAGGCACTATAAATATACACATGAATGAATAAATGAATGAATGAGTGAGTTAAACCAAGTCCATTGTATTTGCGATTTTAAAAGCCCTCAATTAACCTATTTCACTAGATAGACTTTTGCTATACCTAAGTCGCCTTGGGAGTGTTTCATTGTAAGGCATTTCTTTCCTGGAATTCCTCCAAAACACCAGCCCTCTGATTCTGACAACTTCAAATATATTTAATGATTTCTTTAAAGAGCAATAAAACGGTAGGCTACTAAAAAGGAGATAACTGTACCATCCCTGCTCGTGAATGGACTTAGCAAGCATTTAAGGAGCCTTAACATCAATCTTCCACAGCTAGATTTATAACACATCCATTTTATGAATCTCTTTGACTTGGATCCTAGAGCCCCAAAGCACAATTTTGCAGGGAGTTCCTATGACGTACATGCATTAAACTGAGTAGCAGGAAATATGTTTCTCCTAGAGGCTGATATTCACCTGCTTTGATTATTTTTCCCAGTAAGTCAGGTTAGGTTGGCAAGTCATTATCTGATGAGACTGCCAACTATTGGGGTCGGGGGGATGCCAGGGCAAGGGTAACTTACATCGAATATGCTGAAACATATTCAAGTGGTGGGAAATATTTTTATCAAATCAATGGTTCAAACTAGGTTTTGTGCCTTCAGCATTCCTTTCAGCTTAAGCGCTGAATATTTATTTGTACCTTTTTGAGACATTAATGACTCTACACTTTATAAAACAAAATAACATGATAAAATTAGGTACTAGAATTTTTATTTTGCCCTTGAGATTGACAAGAGTGATTTTTTAGGTCCTCAGGTCTCTCTGAATAGGTAACAATTTTTAAGAGATCCAGGCATGTAAGCCAAATTGACCTTGCATGAGTTGCTTGTCATAGTTCATCTCTTAATAGTACACAAATCAAAGATCCTTACCACATCTACACTGCATAGATATACGCTCCTTAATATGCATATTTAGCAATTCCATCAGCACTCCCTCCAAAACTGTGTTACTATTAGGTATAATTGTAAATGAAATCAAAGGGTCATAGGGATTTGATAATACCATTATGCTTGGTGATACCATGAAATCATCTTGAAAATCATCTCTTCCACTATATTTGTCATCTTATAGCAACCCTGACAAATCCTGCTTTAATTTCCCCACATATGGGGAGCTCAGTAGCTAGCAAGGTAGCCTTCATTACTAAGCAGCAGTAGACATGGATCACTAATTTCTTATAAAAATAACCTCCATTTCTACTGCACTCTATGTAGTTTGCAGTGCATTTACCTATATCAACCCATTCTGTCCTCATGACACTAAAGCCTAAAAGGAATTATTAATATTAATTTCCCCATAAGAAACTGAAGTTCAAAAATTTAAAAATATAAAATTACATAATAAAATAGTATAACTTTCAAATTTCAAGCTATTCAACAAATCAGATTACAGATCTGATAAATATTGCCTTTGATATCTGCTGTCACTCCCTCCAAAATGCATTCTTGGCTTGAGGCAAATGTTGCTTATTTAGAGCTTGATGAGACTCCAGAATTAGCTCCTCCTTCCTGGAGAGGTCAGGGATATAATTGCTACCACTGGAACAAGCTCGATGCCAGTACAGCTGTTCCTGCAGAGACCAGTATGCATTTTGTGTGTGTATTTAGGACCCATAAAGAACGTACCAAAGTTCTCGCATGCAACTAAGGACACTACAGGCAAAATAGTAAACCTAGTGTTGAAAAAAATGTTCTTTAAGGGGATCTTCCCAATAATTGGCAAAGCAACTGGTAATGACTGGTATCTACAGTGCAGTCATCATCTTAAGGCGAATTTCAAAAAGTAGATCCTGTATTTTATAGCATTTTCCATCATCATAGTTATACTTCAATGTGTAAGAACTATTCTACCATTCAGCCAGGAGCTACACATCCAAGCCCAGTCACAAGCTTACCGATTTTCCATCTTAGGATACAAAAGAAGTCACTTCTTCAATTAGAGTACAATGACATTAATGAATGCACTCTGGTTGTTCCTTTTCTTACAAGACTTTCTTATCTGGCAGCTCCAGTAATGTGATGAGAAGGCGATTTGCAAGTCTGATTTGGAAATTTCTGATCACAGGAGACTAGAGAGTATAAAGTTTCTGCTTACAGTCTTAGGGACATTACAGAAAATTAGCTCTGGTAATGTATTGAAATTATTCAAATAGAAATAGACCTCTTAACTTTGTGATCCTTCCTTCTTAACTTGCACCAGGACTGCGAAGTAAATGAAAATTCTTATGGCTATCCTCCAGAGACTTCTGTTTAGTTACTGAACCTCTTCAAATATTGCATTATTCAACTCTCTGGTCAGTGGGTAGGAATAGAAATAGAGATATTTTCAGGGCTTCAAATATTCCATTCATCTTGATGAATTTGAATCAACATTTCTAAACAAGTTTTAATAATCAATTGCCAATGTTTTTACTCAAAACACAAGCTAACGGCTTTATCACTTTGCACACACTATTAACAGTAGCCATATTATTCTCTTATATTATCTTGGTTTAAAACAGTGAGCATCTTGAAAGTAAAATAAACACTCATATCGTTAAGAGAAGTGTTATTTCTGGTCCACATATATTAGAAGATAAGAAATCCTACATATTTCTGTATGAGGAAAGCTACAGTATAACACTAAAGGATTACCCATGAAACTAGACATAATGATAAAAGCAATCTACTGATAATATTATGGGTAAGTAAATGTGGAAACAGTCAGGAAAATATTTCTTTGCTTTATGGTGCAAAGAAAAGAATGTATGCAGCCTATTGGTCCCTGAAAGACAGATGCATATAATGTAGACCGTTCCACGATGAAGCACATTCTATTAGACTAGTGAAAAGGCTCCACTCCATCAGCTTTTGGAGGGGCCACCTAAACTTCTTTTCCATCTAGGTGATTGAGAACACTGCCAGGTGGAGACTGGCCAGGTGCACTGAAGGAGAATAAGATGTCAGAAAGTCAAAAGGTAATTTGTTTTCTCCTCTGGGGTAAACTGGGTATGTTCTTTTCCTCCAAACTGTTAAGTTTTAAGGAAATATGCCTATGCCAAGCTTGGAATTATTAACAAGCTTACCATCCATTTGCCATCTGATGTGGATGCGTTTGGAGGTGAGTGAAGATCAATTTTATGTTCCTAATTTTTAATTGAGTCTAATGACCAGAAATGACCTAGAAGGCCTTCAGCCTCGGGAGGAAAAGCATTAAGCAGATCTGGGGAATGAGATACTTCTACTGGCATGAATATTTTTTTTTAATTTCAGACTCTGTCCCTGAATCTGCCAACATGACAATGCTCTTCAATAATAAAAAAGACATGTTCTGGGCTTTTGCAGAGATGACACCTGCTTGAGTGACAGCCTATTCCTGCACGCCAGTTCCTCAGCTCTAGTTACACAGCAATCTGTCAGCCACTTAGATGATGACACGCGCTCTTTAAAGAGTTAACATATACTATTTTTTTAATTTAGTAAAATAAATTTCTCTCCATAATTCTTGGGGTGGCAAAATTGCTTTCTAAAATAAATAACATCATTTAAAGGTTAATCACTTGATTGTTGTGAATCTCCTGCAACACTTGCTTGCTCTTTATTTACAAAGACAGAAGAGTCTCCCCCCAAATCTTTACATCTTTGTATTCACTCTTTGTTTGGCCCAGGAGATAATTTTTGATGGATCCTCAAAATAGAAATCAAAACATTATCCTAGTTTTTTGTTATCATTGCTGTTTAAAAGATCTACTTTCATGATTGAGATGCAGAGAACTTGATGATTGAAAGTGGATGAGCCATTTTTCACTCCCCTCCAGATGGATAGAGCTGGGAATTATTTCTCATCATTAAGTAAAAAACATTTTACTTTGGTTGGCATGACAATAACTTAAGAGCACTCTTTGGATTTCTGAGGCATCTGGAAAATACAAACCCATTCAGCACAAGACATAGAGTGATTCTCCTACACTCCCACTAATGGTAAAGGTGGTCATGTAGCCAAATCCATATGCATATGAATATGCTTCCTTCAGAATCAAATTAATAATCATCATGGTGTTGCTTTTCAGGAGTAACTTGGAAAATCAAGTCATGAACTCGGGTGGTATGTTTGAAAAGCACTGTGGGCATTAAGGGCTAGCAATCATCTATTTTTCCCATCTGAAGACATTTCCTTCTATAGATGGACTCAATATTGACTGTCCTACTCCAGACAATAGAAGCCAGAAATAAAAATGGTCTTTTGCCTTCCTCCATCTCTGAAGTTCCAAAACATCCTGAAGACATAAGCAACACATATACAGGTATGAGGAATAAAGAACATTCAGTTTGTAGACTGTATTCTAAAAAGAAAATGCCCCCTGTGTCGCTATGTATGGGACTTATCTGCCAAATAACTCTGTGTGATTAAGTGGGATAAGATGGACTGGAAAGGGCGGGGGGGGGGAATGGAAAGAGGAAAAGATGAGAGAGAGGGAGTACACTACGCAGGAGGGTACCATGTTTATTTCCAAAAGAATCAACAGAATGTGGCCAGTCACTCATGACAGTGATAACTTCTCTGTTCTCTACACAGCTTTCTTTCTTAATGAAATAAATGAGAACACATTTTATTCTCCTACAAACTTATTTGATTTATTTCTTTTTCAATTTCTCAAAAATAATAAATAAAATATATATGTAAATCAATAGTAATAAATGAAGAGGGAAACACCAGAAAACTAAGAAATGAAAGACACTAAAAAGCATCTTTGGTAGATATATGTCGAAGAAAATTGGGATATACAATAATAGGTATTTTAGAAGAAACTTTTATACTCACACACTAATGTAATTTGTAGCCATTCATCCTGAGTCACTTTATAGAAAGATAGAAATAAAACCAAAAGAGAAGTCCCACTGATTCCTTTTGTATTTGTTTGCTGTGCGACAATTTACACAAACTCAGTGTCTTAAATAGCACATATTTATTATGTTATAGTTTCTGTGGTTCAGATGTCTGGTTACTGGACCTCTACTCAGGGACTCACGAGGCTTCAGTAGAGGTATCACTGAAGCTGAGTTTCTCTTCCAAGTTCACAGACAGTTAGCAGAATTCAGTTCCTTGAATCCATTTGACTGAATTCCTCAGCTTTTAAAGATCATCCATATTTTCCTGTCATGTGATGCTGTCATCGTCTGCTCATATCATAGAAATTTGTTTCTTCAAGGTTATTGGAAAAATCTCTCTAGTACATCTGACAAGACAGAGCTATGTATGTAGGTATTTGTGTGTATGTATGTATGTACATATGTATATGTATATAGATAGGTGGATGATAGATAAATAGATATATAGATAGACTGAACTAATTATGAGAGTAATATCTCATCACTTTGCCTTACTCTGTTGGGTAGAAGCAAGTGTCAAGCCTCACCCACTCAAGAGGCAGACATCATATAGTCCTGTCCATGGAGCTACCCTAACATCAACCTCCCACACCTGCGAAAAGAATTTCCCACAAGCTCATAATACAGAAAGCATTCCTTACCTGTCCCAGGAGCTTTGTCCTGGGAAGCAACCACTTACTTAAATACCAAGTCGGTTGCACACAATTACGTATTTCTGGTTCTGACCACTTCTCAAACACAGAATGAGAAATGGATTGCAGTAATGTTATTCACTATTTAGTGAATAATAACTATTCATATTGAATAACATTACTAAGCTATGGGGTGAACCTACTTGATTACTGTGTTCCCAGATTACTGTCCGCTTGATGATATTCTGAGATAGCTTTAATATGCTTCCTAATGTTTCCTTTCTCTAATAAAAATGGTTCATTATGTGAAAAGAGCTATAAACATTCAATGGAATGCCCTTAAGAGGAAGTTCATGTCTCTACCCAGGGCCAGGATGGCAAAGGCTAGAACCCCAATGGTATGCTTGAACAGGTTGCTAAGGAGACAAGAATGTCCATGCCTCTGTTTGAGTGCCAATGCAGACTTCTTTAATACATCTTGCTCTCAAGAAAAAAAAGAGGGCTGATCTCTTATCCAACTCATCCAAACTATGATTCATGGGTTGTAAAAAAATATAAAATTGATTTAAGCAGAGATTTTTAAAAGGATGCACATTTTCCATAAACATTTTCTTTTAATCTAAAATCAAGTAAATATACATTTATTTCCTACTATTTCAATGTAAGTCCAAAGCAATGTAGGGTGTATACACTGCTACTGATTACATTTCCCTGTTGTCGCTCAAGAATAAACTCATCTGTACAGCATTATCCATGATTTCTAGTTCAGTTTTTTTTAAAGTAGAGAAACAACATAAATACTAGCAAAGTACACATTTTTAAAGTAAATCTTCTAGATTTTACTACTTATGTTACATATATTCACCTCTGTTTGGACAGCAATTCTTAGCAACTCACATCTATTGAGCTTTTCAAAAGCATTTGTTTTCAAAAAAAATCAGCTTCCACTTTGCATTTGTATTTTGTTAGTAAAATGTAATTAATGTTAAAACCACTAAAAGCATTTGAAACAAAACTAACAGGTTTAGGACCAGGCCTAACTCACTATTAACTAAGGGTCTTACTTGAGCAGGTAGAATAGAGTAGTATTCCCTACCCAATTTCCCTAGAGTAGTTTGGGCCTCAGTTATTCTGCTTTAAGAAGGAATGAAGAATGTTAGTTAATCCAGCAGATTGGCGATGGTAAGGTCATTTTAAAAAGCTTCTGCCCATCAAAGACTTGATCAATATGCAAACAATAAATATTAGTTGCAATTCTATTACCTGCTGAATCATGAGAGTAAGTGCTTCCTAGCCCACAAAGAAGAAAAAAAAATTGTAAAAATTGTTGCTGTCAAAGATTCCAATACAATTACTTTGTAAGATACTATTGTATTTATTTAATGTTTATCACATCCACATGGAGTGGGGTACTATCTTCTTTGACCCTAAAAAGCTTTTGATGTTAACCTGGATTCTGACAGGTGCTAAAGAATGGCGAGAAATTCACGGAGGTCCTAGGTTATTACTGGATGATTTATGACTCATCAGTCCTTAGTCAAAAGTGCCCTGTCAAATTCATTTTTTAACACCAACAAATATGTGGTTGAATTGTAAAATAGGTTCCATTTAATCCAATTTATTTTATGTAGCTGTGCTCAAGGATGCATGAAGGGGCCTCTGCTCTGCTAGAAATTCTTTCAAAGAGTAACAGAGATGGAAATTTACTCTAGAAAAACTACAGGGGTATATTCAACACTCTCCCCCTCGCTTCTGAACCCCAGATATAATCAGTCACCAAGTCATGTCACTCAAAACTGTTCATTCCCTCCCCCAAATTTATCATGTCATGTTCCTCCTAATCTGATGAAAAATGTTCTCTCCTTCCTGACCCACTCTTCTACCTCCAGCTCACAGACATAGGGATTCCAAAGTTCACAGATCTGCCATGACTCAATCACAGTCCACTATGGCTCTCAGTATTCCAAAGAATAGCGCCTAAGCTCCTATTAATGGGATAGAGATTTACCAAATTTTACCAGCATCAGCTGGGATTGTTTCCACCTACAAAGTCTAATTCCAGTCTCATCAATTCGTCTCTATTCCTTTTCCAAGTACACAAACTTTTAAAAAAATAAGTTGCTATTATTACAATTCTGGTCAGTGCTTCTAAAACACCCTTTGTCATCCTTCACAATTAACTCTTTAAACCCTTACCAAAATCTTCCATGCAGGGTTGGTCCACAATGTTTTGGGCAGCTCTCTTTTATAGCATTGATTCTATTGCACACGTATGTACTGAATCCCAAATGTTAGGCTGTTTTAGGGATATAATGGTAAATAAAGACATAATAGGGTATCATTAAGTTTTTGTTCATTTATTTATTGTTCTTGTTATGTTTTGATCTCTTGGAAAGCAGACATCATACCTTATTTATTTTTATACCCCTTCCAGCTATCTTATACAGTGTGCATATACCAAGCACTGTACTTGTTTATTGAATGAGTGAATGAACATCAAATGTGGGTACCATTAAATGCAAGGGTTTATTTTTAATTTTATTAGAATACTTCTCATACACTATCTTCAGGGTTTTAGAAAATAAAGGTGGTCAGCTTAGTGCCCTTATCACCATGTTGGATTTTTTATTGTAGCTAAATGTTTCTATCCTTACAGATCTAAAATAATATGGATTTATTAATTTACAAATCTAATTGGATAAACCACTCTTCATGCTATTCCCAAGATTTGTTGAAGAATAGGAATTGTAGGAATTAGTCCATCACTGAATGTTATACACATATATTTAAATAGATTGAAATGAATTTTCACTGAATTGGTGGTTTCTTTACTAGGCAGCAGTTTTAGCAACACACCCATTCTAAATACTCTTCTAGTTGCATTGAAAGGTAGACACTTTCATCTCTTAATACAAATGTAAAATATCTACATAAATTTAATCTCAAAAGTACCCCTAATTTATTTATTTATTTATGTATTTATTTTTTACATACACGACAATAGTGGAATGCATTACACTCATTATTACCCATTTTACTTCTTATTCACCATGATCCATTCACTTTTGGAAGATATACTATAGTGATATTATGATTGGCATGTGGCTACAACTTCTTTGTTCATTTTCCTTTTAGTCAATTGAGGTTTACATCAAAGCTTTTGAAGATAACTAAGAACCATATTTTCTGCTTACTCATTTTCTTAAAAACTTCATATATCTTTGATTGTTATCTGACAAAGCTTTAATTATAAGTGTTAGTATAATAATATATATTAATACTTTTCCAGGAGTATAGCCAGGAGTCTTCAGACAATCCTTTATCTTATTTTTTAAAGTAGATATGTGAACAGGTAAAAGCCAACATTCCCAACTTAATCCATTATATAAATAAATTTTGTGTTATTTCTGGTTGTTTTGGCAAAAAAAAAAAAACTTTAATGAAACATTGTGAACACTAAGATGCTTTAGTAATATAGAAACATGTAGTTTCCTAAACCAATTCTGCCAAAAATGAACAATTCTTCAGATGCATTACTTGAATGGTAATTTACTCTGTGTTTGGTTTTATTCCCTAAAATCATTAAGATGTTAGGACTGTGTGATCCTTAGAGCCTGCTATGGCTATTAATTTTCCAGTATTACTTTCAAACATTTGAATTAATTGCATTGACACTTTAAGAAACAGTATTATAAAATCTGGAATTTGTGGATGACAATGTAAATAATTGAGGAGGCTAAAATGGATATCAAAATTGCTACTTGGCAATAGGGACAAGGTGATTTTTCCAAAAAGAACTGTACCTGCCATCAATTTTAAGCTAATATTCAATTGTTTGGGTATCTAGAAATTAAAATGCATAAATTATGCTTGTTGAAAATGAAGAACCAATGAGGTGGTAGTACCCATTAGAAGGAGTGGTGAGAAAGAAGGCCTGGATTTTCCCAGTGACATCATGCACACATGTTGGAGGGTCCTGAACACAAAAGGAAGGACGGAGGGAAGATTATGGTTCTCACAACACACTGTTCAGCTGCATCCAACATCTTTCCCAACCTGCACCTTGGTAGCCATAAATATAACTATAGTATAATTTTTAAATGACTAAGTAAAACACAGCACAAATAAAAGTGAGAACTGCTACAGATTTTGAGTAGAATATTTCATTCTTAAAAAAAAAAAAAGAAGAAAACTGCCTTAAATATTTCTAGCAGTTGTACTGCACTTGCTTAGAATTCTTAATCCTCAAACTAGTGATATGTTTCCTAAAAGGGTGTTAGTTAACACACTTAATAGTGATTATTCAAACTGGAGCACATCTGATATTTCTTCAAACTTTTTATTTAATCAGAGACATCCATACATGATCTGTTTTGTATGTTTGTGTTCCATTTCTGGGGATGAAACTCAGAACATTGCACATGCTAGGCAAGCACCCTATGACTACCTCTACCTCTGCATCTACCACATACATGAAGTTTCAGTCTTGATCCCCACCTTCTGCATGTTGAGAGACAGAGGAGAGGAAAGCAGCAGCAGCAGCAGAAATCACTGAGGCAAAGATGTGGCTGCACAGAATGAAGCAACTGATAAGGGCCCTAAGTAATATCTGATCCTTATCATCCAAGGCCATTGGCAGTCCTGGGGTGTAGAGCCTGAATAATGAAACTAAGGTTCTCTACCATGGTCAAATTTACTCAGTAACTTGTGCCTAGGCTACTAATAAGTTTTCTTGTTGAAGTTTGGAGGAAATATATGAGTCTCTTTCTTTATAATAGTGTTGTCCTAAGCATTGTCAATTACCACACAGGTGTCAATTGCCTTATTTATATGTAAACCTAGGCTTCTGAGATACTTGAAATGTATTTATTGGGATTATTAAGTGTCTCAGACACCAGAAAAATCAGCCCAGACTTCTTTGGTTGCAACTAACTGAAAACAAGTTTAGATTAAATGAGGTAAGAATGAATTAATGGAAAGATAGTGGAGAGCTTTCTGAATCTCAGGCAGAGCTGGCCAATGGGAAGACAGTCCTCACCTAAAGATGCCCAAGTGACAATGTCACATCCACAGCACATACTGCTCCTCACACTCACTGAAGGAGGAGCATTAGAACTGTGCTGAAGTAGAAGCCATCTAGAATGTTCCAGTACCCTCCTCTTAACATCTTATTGCCACTGTTCACTGACGACATTTCCCTTTGTTACCTAAAATTTTGGAGGAACTAAAAATATACATAAACTTAGGAGACAGATAAATAGCCTTACCTCCTTGCTGTTCTCCTCTTCTACCCCACCACATACCATATAAAGTTACATCTTAGGAGAAAATTTGTCTGGATTAATGCAAATTCTGAAGAAATGAAAATCTATCTAATAAAACAACTGAATATTCTATTTATGCCCCACAAATTTACTCTTCCCTAATTTCAGTTCTAATAAATATTTTCTCTTCAGTATGTTTTATTTAACATTTTTCTTCAAACAGTACATAAATTTTAAGAATCTAACAATATACATATTACATACACTAATATGTAGCATCTTTCTCTTTTTCTCCAAAAAAAGGGAAATAATTTTTGAGATATTCTGCATCCTTGAATCATACTTAGATGTTTATAGGAAACATAGCATCTGTCTTTGTCCTTGTATATTTGAAAAAAAAAAAACCAAGCACGGTCAGAGAGTGTGTTGAGAGTAAATTTCAAATGTGCCTGTCTATAGGATCACAAAGAAATTCCTTCAGGATAAATGCTTAGACTTTTAGCTTTTGGTTCTCCCTTCTCCTTTCCTTGTTCCTGTTCAATATGGCACCATGGCATATTGGGAGGGGGTGGGGTGAGAAGAGTGGTGACAGATCTTTGCTGGTTCTTGTGGGAGAATGATGACTTGAGGCTGTTCACAAGAGAGGTGACAAGAAAGAGGGCTGGTCCCACAGAGACACAGAGCATCACATGTATACCTACAACCATGAGTCCATGGTCTTGGCTGTTTGTCCTGTGAAAGTTGCTCACATTCTGTAAAATTGTAAGCCCTCCCCTGGTCTATTAAGCCCCAGCTTTTCACCATCTTGGGCTCATCTATCTCCCCATTTTCCTCCAGAACACATTCTTTTCCTTCCTGAGATGCTAGAGTGCCAGGGGCAACTCCTCTAGAAGGAAGCATGTCGCTATCCTCTCCAAATTCACAAGCAAGAGAAATCCAAAAGAAAAAGAGCAAAAAAAGAAAATGAGACTAATGTGGCATCTCTGCCATTCAAGAAGTCTTAACAAAAAAAAAGTTCAAAACATTTGAGAGGGGTGGTCAAAGGGATATAGGAGGCTTGTTGATTTACTTTTCTTCATCTTTCTGTTTCTGGCTTTGAAGAGAGAGAAAATGTAATGATGTGGCTGGCAAAAAAAGAAAAAGAAAGAAAGAAAGATGTATCAAATGAGATATCTTGCTGCAACTAGCAGAAGACAGTTTTCCAAAAAGATGTTAGCTCAGGTGTGGGAGAAGCTCCTAATTACAGACCTACTGCCAGAGGGAAGAGATTGAAGCTAGCGCAAGAGTCTTTGAACACATAGGATTTTTCAAGAGGCATCAAGTCCTCTAGATTTTAAAGTGGTTTGAGGCTACTACCTTCTGACCAAGTTGCACAAGAGAAACTCTTTGAACCTCTGGACTCAGGACTAAAAGTGATTCTGTCTCTGAAATAGCTGCGTTTAGTTAAAGTTTAGTTAAATATTACAGGAGCAGCAAGCAGATATGGTGTTGGGGAAAGGGGCTTATTTGTGTCTTGGTTTTTATTTTATGGGTCTCATTCAAAATTGTTATTTTTTGTGACATTTTCCTAGTCGATGTTTAAGAATAGTTGTGCTGTCTAACTGCTAAGATTTGAAATATGGTTTGTCCCCACCAAACTCCTGCAGGAATCCAATCCCCAAAGTCATACATAGAAACTTAACCTGACTACAGTATTTAGAGGTGGGATCTTTGGGAAAAAATTAGGATCAGATCAGGTCACTAGGGTGAAAACCCCAGCATCGAATCCTAGTGGCTTTATAAGAGGTAGAGAGACACTGAGATACACATGTGGCAGCATAGAGTAGTTTTATCTTGGGCTTTACATCTTTTATTGGAAGTTCTTGACCTAAGTAGGGAAAGTGACCCCTGCAGGTCACTCTGACCTACTATCTTTAGCTACCCACTGGGCTCTGGATCTTCACTAAACTTTAAGCAAAGTTTTTAGAATTTCAACCCATTTCACTTCCAAATAACATCACAGAATTTTCCCTAGTAAATGCCCTGATAATTTCAGTAAAAGCGTTTGATTTGCTTTGTTTGTAAAATGCCAACATTTATTCAATTCAACAGAGGGAAAAATCAGGACTTTGAGTATTCTGTATTCATAAGACAATTTGATTAAAGTGCTTTTATTTTTAAAATGCAACAAATTCCTAATCTGTTTATTATAAGCATTCAACTTTCAGACACTGAGGGGAAAATATGGGAAAGGGAATGGCTTCATAATTGAAATCTACCAACAATCTAAAATTTCACTCTAACATAATGCTTCCCTTCACTACTAACAAGAAACAAACAAAAAAAAGGCTGATTTAAATTCCACTATGGATTTCTTATGGTCTCCATTACCCTTGTTGTCATTGTCCCCATTAGCACAGATAATTGAGAAGTATGTGTACCTCACCATTAAGTGATGAAACCTCATTCTTTACCTCCCACCCAGCACAAATTGCTGCTCATCCTTAGTAAAGAGCTATTTACAAAAATGATTTACATGCTTATGCACAAAGCTCCATGCTGTATATAACGGTGACATCCTTTTAAAAATGTTTTCTAAAACTAGTGATATGGAAACTGGTCTCGGTAATAAGAGCCCACCTGAGTAAGAAGGTTAATTGTTTAAGGGAGATGCTCCCTCAGAAACATGTCACAGACGTTTGTTCCATAAGGCACAATTGCATACAGGATGCAAGATAATAAGGAATGCAGAGCAAAGATACATTTGTGTTTAAACAGGGTCAGAGGCAGAGAGGGGTAAGTGAAGATAGCAGCTAATTAGGAAGGGCTTATCTTGCTGCTTTATAATCTTGTTCCTGAGAAGTGGCCATCCTAAGTGGTCTCGTCACTCTAAACCAGGCATGAACTAAGAATGAGCATCCCAATAGGCCATCCCAAAAAGAGCAATGCTAAAAAGCAATGCTAAGAAAAGACCCTTGGAGACAAAAGGTCCCACAGAAGAGTGTGGTGGCTCATGGGTGGCTTCCAGGAAATCAGTTAACAGATATAGAAATGGGTCATTTAAGTTTAGACCTTTGGAATAATTAATAGATCCAGTATGTTACTGTAAAATAGAATGCTGGTGCAGAGGAAATAACTAAAGGAAAATTTGCAAGAGACCCACAAAATAAGGGTCATAGGTAGAAAGAGAATAATTCTTGTTCAGGTGTTAAGTAAAAGAATCAATCTACCATGAAAATTGTTCACCTTTCCCTCAGTGCTTCATCTATCCACAGTCTCTCTCCCATAACCTTCCTCTGGGGAAGTTAAGAGGAGGCCTTGGACCTGGAATCCTTCCCAGCTTTACTACCTACCTGCTCTGTTGAGACCCAGGTCCTCAGAATCAGCATGTATAAAGTGGGGGTGTTACTCTTATCTCACGGGGTTGCTGGTGGAATGAAATGAGAAAACGCTTATGAATCAGCGAGCTGACAGTAAAGGATCTGAGAACTCTTTGTTTCCTCCTTAGTTGGCTCATCCCTTTGGTGCCTTGTTCTCAGGGTGTTCTACCAAGACAAAACCCTTCCCAAATGCATTCTCCCATCTTTAAAACAATGCCAACAACTACACTCATTCCATCCCATAAGGCCTGGCTCAATTAAGTAGATCAGAACCTAGACCCACAAATGATCCCTTCCCTGGGGAGGATCCAGAAGAAAAGTCCCCCACTTTGAACGAGGAGGACAGGCCACTGACTCCTCCCAACCCCCTTAGGCCTTTTAATAAGGCAGCCTGAGGAGAGGGTGCTAGAGGCAGCAGACAGAGTCTGGGCAAAAGCCAAGACTTTTTCTTTTCCCTCCTCCATCTGCTTCTAGTTGTTGTGAGGAGACACACAGGGAAGGAGATTCTGGAGTTTTGAATCAGGAAAAAACAGCTTCCTTCTAATAGATTATTTTTTTTCAATTAGATGAGTAGTTTAGCATTTTAACCCTTGTAGGAAGATCTTTTTGCTGTTAAGATTTCTTGTCCAGAACAATATAGTTCTTAAGTGGCATTTGCTATGAATTAATCCATTGAGTTTTTAGAAAATGCTCGTGTAGATTTTAAGAGTTACGATTTTCTCATTCAGATGTTATGCTAGTTTTAACCTGTCAAGTTATAAATATCCAAGTGAGCTCCTCTCTATTTTTAAATGGAATTATTTTCAATCAGTTGCCCTAAAAATATACTCAGGATACAAAGCCATCAAACTTAGTATATTCCTCCAGTTGCAAATTTTTCAGATAACTCATCTCTCAATAGATTATGTGTTCATTGTGAATGTGATTGTAGCAAATCCATATAATTGCTGTACTAATGGAGGATAATTAATTAGATTTATTTACTTATGTTTTACTAGTACCACATGAAACACTTTTGTAAAAAATACTAATTGCCTTTGGAATATATGCTAAAGGCCAATAGCAAAGGTAAAGGTAAAAGTCACTAACATAAATTTAAATCCTTTGTCCTACAACTGGCCCTACAGTATCAGTACTCCTGGGAACATGTTAGAAAGGGAAAATATCAGGATCCAGCCCAGATCTATGAAATCAGAGGAACTGTAGAGGTGAGGCCCAGCAATCCCTTTCTACGAAGCCTCCAGGTAATTCTGATGCAGACTAGAACTTGAGGACCTTTTCTCAAAGACTCTTCTTTACTAAAATCATTTAGTCCGTTTTCACTACACCTTCGTCTCCCCGATCTTGGCAATGATTGCACTTTCTGTTGACTTCTCTGGGCACAAGTGGAGGGTGTGTGCAAACCACATATAGTTCTTAAAAGAATATTCAGAGTTTGCTGTAGTAACTACCAAGTTACATGCGATCAATATGCAGTTACTCAATATCTGAATAAATGATGCCATTTGATGGGAAACGATACAGGAAGATTTATTTATGGATTTTCAATTCAGGTTCCACATCAATTACATAAACTGTTTTGCAAAACTCTAGGAGAAAGGAAACAAAGTCTTTTGAGGAAGAGTTTTAATCTGTTATTTTTGGTCTATCAACCAACTTGTTTTTTGCTTGTTTTTTTTATGTGGTTGGCACTCAAAGATATTTTTATTTAAGTGTAGCATTTGATCCTGAAGAAGTCAGTTTTTCTTGTGAAACTTCAATAATAATTTAAATCAGGATGTAGTTTGATTTTAACAACATCAAAAAGCCAATGAAAGCAGTAGATATATGGTACAAAATAAATAAATAAGTAAATAAATAAAGCACTGATCTTAGATCCCAAAATACAGATTTCAGTCATGTTTCTTACATTAATATTCTTCCCTAACTAGTCTAACTGATCTTCCGCAAAATGATATTTTTTCCCAACTTCCAGGCATTAATATGGTCTAAGCTATTCTAACAGTCTTTGATTAGTAACCATAAACTCCTGCTGAGTTTTTAATGAGAATTCTAAACTAAACTAAATAAATGAGTTTTAATTATACTCCAATATTTTTAAGAAAACATTAAGTAGTATGATAAAATTGTGAATCTGAAAGGTATATAGAAACTAGAAAATAATCTGAAATTAAAAACCCACTTTAATTATATTTTAGGTCAAGAAATGAGTAAACTCACTTCTCTATCTAAATCCTATCTTTATTCCAGGTTCAATATGAGCCCCAATTCTTCCATAAAATATGTCCCAGCTCTGCCACCCCATAACATGTTCCTTATCCTAAGTTATTTAAGGTTTGTGGCAGAGATTGTTAATGCATACTAAAAATCTGTATTTCAAACCTTCCCCAGAGTCAAATTAGGATCATAAAACTAGTTTTGGCCAATGAACTTGGGAAAAAGTGTCATGGGAGTCAAGAGCTACCATCGTTCCTCCACTTCACTTTACCTTTTGATGAGCCACTTTGGAAGTCTCAGAGAGAATTTTCTCAGATCATATCCCAAAAGTCTGCATGGATGATAGAAGGCCTGAAAACTACCCTCACACGTGCTGACTTACGTGAGAGCTGAAAATATACTTTTACCATGTAAAACCACTACATTTAGGAATGTATTTATTATTGCAGCATAATCATGCTTATCCTTACTAATAGAAGTATATTACAGGCACTGTATTTCAGTTAATTATGTGTTATTCTGAAGTGTACTCAATTTTAAAAACGTAATACAAACAGGTAGCTTGGGGTTAGTCTTCAAGGATCTATAGCCTAAGAAAGGAAACAGATTTATAAATAAGTGGGTTGATCATGAAGTGTATATGTGCCCATAATAAAATACATAGAATGGAAGGAAATTTAATGGTCTCTCTAATAGGGAAGGGGAGAGATTCTAGAAAAAAGAAATAATACTAAGTATTCATTTGTGATAAAATATGTTGATTGCATACCTTGCTCTGTGCCAAGCCCTGAACAAGTTGTTAAGTATGAGGAATAGTGTTTACCAAAAGGAAAAAATAAAGGCATTCTAAGAAGTAATGTGTGCAGAAACAAGAAGATGGGAAACAAGCAGGTTTCTTTAGGGCCTATACACTATTAATATTGACCAACAAAAAATATAGTGGTGATAGAAAATTAATATAGGGATGTGACCAGTTGGAAAAGGGTCTGTGTGCCACAATATGGTATTCTGACTTTAAGCTGTTGACAGTGGAAAGAAGGCAGGAGACATATCAACTCTGTGTCTTTTAAAGGTCAGGGTTTTTTGTTTGTTTGTTTATTTAGGAAGTGGTCATGCAATGGGAGATCTCAACCAGGAGGCTATACTGAGAAGTGGAAAATTACAAGATACAATAGTGTGCTGATAAATATTCAACAGCTGGCCCGAAGAAAGAAAACCATGCACTGTAGCCATTTTGAAGCTCCAAAATGACGGCACTCAACATGAGGCAGGGGAGATATGTTCACAGTTGTTGGTGTCAGCGCCAGACAGAACTGACATTGAGTTCAGCGATGGAGGCCTGTTCCAGTTAGAAACCTATTGCAGTAGTAGTCCATTCAAGGTGTAAAAGTTAAACTAAGGGGTCTGAGGAAGGTTTTGAGAAAAGGAGACAGAAGAGAGACTCCCAGAAAAAAATTGAGTAAATAGGAGCTGGTGGTCCACTGGGTGTGCCGGGTAAGAAGAGGCAGTAAGGAAACCACTCTCCGTGCTTCTCACTTAGAGGCTGAGATGCAAACACCACCCAACAAGATGATGGCACAGGAAGAAGAGGTTTGGTGAGTATGTGCAAAAGTTTATCTTCAAATCTACTGAAACTGATATTTTTGTGTATATTCAGGTGGCAACTCCTATTTTGGTGAGCCTTTTATAATTATCTTAGAAAAGTATATGAAACGATTATTAAGGAGCACTGGAAAACAAATGTATCTCAGTCACCATAAAATTCCCAGTTGCTTTCAGCATATTTTTGAGAGGGGGGGGGAACAGAATCAAGTGTTCTATTGCTTAAAAAAAAAAAATGACATTATCTAAATGCTTAGGTTCAGTTACAAAGATAAAATCTAGTGAAAAGTCCTGAAATGTCTCTTCACTCTTCTATTCTTCAATTCCCATCCTACCTTTGGAGGAGACTGAGGGAACCTTCCATAGTTGCCTTCTTCACATAAGACCAGAATCAGTTTCAGAGATAATAGTTTCCTGGGTAGCTGTTCAAACCAGAAAGTGGGGCAGTAGAGATCCAAAAGGATTTTTTTTTTAAAGTATGCTTATTATAGCCCACCAGGGATATTACCTGGAATGGCAACAAAAAGTCTTTGGAGAGCAGAAAAATGTTCATTGCTTATTTTATAAATCTCCCCAAAGTACCTGAAGGCTAATTCTATTCTCACCTTGAGTTCAAAGTCTGACTACCAGACAGTGTGGTTTGAAGTAGAAAAGTAGGATGGAACAATTTCTCTACTTTGAACTCCAGAGAAAGGAGGATCATTTCAGGGGCTTGAAGCACACACACGGAAACTTCTTTCTTTCCCAACACACTGCAATCAAAGGGTGAGGTTGAATGGAACTTCAAAAACCTTAAAAGAAAATTAATTTACTTCCGTTTTAATTATAATTCTTTCCCAGCAGGGAAGGCCAATTGTCATGGCCCTAAAACATATTTAAGCTATAAAAAAGAATGAATGCAAAATATTGTTTTTTCTTACATATGGAGAAATTGAAGTATCTTTTCAGTTGTTTTGTTTTCAATAGAAAAAATAAACCTTAGAGATCTTGATATTTACCAGTTATGGGTTGTGTTTCAAAAGACCACAAAGCAGTACCACTCTGCTCTTGTACTCCTCCTCAGTGTGTAATGCATTTGTCCTGAGCTCCTCACCCACTATGTTGCACGAGGTTATTAAATAAATCTTCCCATTTCTCTTCTTGCCCTCTCCAGCTCATCTTTTTAAAGGAAGCTACTTTGTTTAAGTTGCACATCTTCCTAATGAATGGTTATAAATTGATTCTCAAGTAATTAATGACTTTCTAGAAGCTGTGAAACTCTATGGTAGAGTTTCAAAAGAATTAAATTTGATTATCAGACCTGATGATCTTAATGTAAATAGTTAGATGGCACAAACTGAATTGTAGTTTCTGGGATCCATGATGTTAGAAAGCCAAGCACCTTGCACAGACTGGACATTTGCTCTCACCACTTAAAACATGACTGCCTTCACATGGTCTCTGCCTATTATTTCAAAGGAAAGACACGAACACAGGAAAATGAGAAAACTACTTCTTGGCTTTAGCATTTACGGTTGCCGGAACTAGAAATTAAAGACTGGTATTAACTGAGTTGATGGCTGGGCTAGGAGAAATGGGAAGCCAAGAGAGCTGTGAGATCAAGTGGCCATTAGCGCTAAACTTTAAAAGGAGAATGCAACTTTTAAGCAGCATGCGAGTGAGTTGTAAGTCTCTTATGATATGTGTCTCCAGAAACCACACTGATCCCAGCACGATTGACATTTATGAGAATGACCTCAAGGTAGGTGTGAGGCTGGTGTTTTTTTGTCACTTGCTTGCTGTTTCCATGACTTAAAGGAAAATAGTTTGAGGTGTCAGCTGCGGCACTGCTAATCTTCTCCAGGCCAGCAGGAACTGAGTACTAAACTGGAATTCCTACCTGTCTCTGACAGATGACTAGAGGAGTCTGCTGCCCTCAGAATGCCAGTGCTTTCGAGTGTAACTCACTCATTTGCTGTGTCCTCCCCATTCCTCCCCAGATCTGCCACTTTTCTCATCAGGGCTACTGCCAGAATGTTAGCATCAGATCTGCTTAATGTCACTCTCCCGAAAATGGACCACAGTAAACATATTGGGCAGTCTACAAGAAGCGCTGGAGATGAACAATTTAGCCTTAATATCTGTCAGCGAGCTTCGGGACCATCTGGACAAGGCAGCTAATGATCAGCATTAGAGCAGCGTGCATTGCTAGGCTTAACTGTAATCTCCAGGCCTCAGTTTAACAAATGTAGGTGAACTGAGGAGGGATTTGAGCAACACAGCAAAAGATCCCCCTGAGGTCCTGAAGGAATGAGATGAGATTGGCTCTCACCTGGCAGCCACTAACATAGCCTCACACGGTCACTCTCAAACAACCACCACAGTCTAGTGAAGGGCAGACAAGAAAGAGGGTTAAGGTAACTGCTCTGGAAACTTAAATACTCTCCTCCACTCCAATAAAACAGAGGGCTTTTGTCTGAGTTACTCAGATACTAGAAATCTGCCCTTGACCACAGAGAACTGATAAATCCTTACAGAACTCCTGTGGGGTAGGCTGGCAAAAAAGCACCTATTTATTCATTAGCTTCAGCCTGTGGATCAGCAGTAGGAAGAAGAGTGCAGGAAGGAAGCTTTTATCCAGAGATGAAAGATTGAGATTCATTGCAAATAGTCCTCGAGGTCAAAGGGAAGTGGTCCCAAATCATGAAAATCCATTTCTAAAAAGTGCATTTAATGCTCCAAAAAACAAATACTACCATGGTGTTCAGTGATAGGTCATTTTATTTATTATGTTGCAATTGAGTTTCAAAAGCATTATCCATTTGGTTTTTCAAATCTAAGAAGTAAAGAAATAGAGAAAGTAAGGCTGTGGATGTTTTGAAAAACAGCTCATCCCGCTGTAGGTAATGAAAACCCAATTGGGTTTAATATTTCAGTGGTTTTGTTCACTTTTTTTTTTCCTTTGGTGGTTTTGATATCAGAATCATGGTCTAAACAGCAACAATAGAAACGCAACTTCATATGCACAGTCAAAACCCCATGATTTCAAAAGTAGGTAAGTATTCTTAGGTTTGAGATTAGACCTTAAGCTTCATCTATACATTTAACAGAATGCTGCCCCTGAACCATTCCAAGAACATGTGCACAAACTGAAGAGCCACATGTCACCAACATACATCAAGGACGGAAAACATATTGCCTGCCTGCTGTCACAGCCCCTGTGGCATTTCCATGGCAAACTTTATTAATTGACTGTAACCCTCCTTCCCAATGAGCTAAGACAGAGCTTCACGATTCTTAACCCAGCCAACTGGCATCATTGTCTTGGGAAGTGAGTAGACCCCATTTGAATTCCTATATAGTATTTTTATGAAAAATATTTTAAATTCCAGGTGAAGATATTTTGGATGGGATGATGGAAAGAAGGAAGGAAGGAAGGAAAGAAAGAACTATTGAGTGCTTATTATGTACAGAAGGGATGCTTTGCATACACTGTCTTAGCTCATCATCAAAACAACCTTTCTATTCTCAATTTACTAACAGGTTGAAGGTTAGGAACCAACAGCAACTCAAAGTCCCCACAGCTGAATGCCCCCACCCTCTTTTCATATACATGTACACATCTAAGCCTCCTCCCCCATCATTATGTGGTTATAATATAAATTAGTTTAATTATTATAGAGAGAATAGAAGAGATGCTTGGGAAAATGATTTTTAAATGTACGCCATTTGGGATGCCCATGAAGATATAGCCACGTGCCAAGGATTCAGCACTAAAGATGATGGAGAAGGAAGAAAATCACCCAACCAACTTGTCCATTTTGAGTCTTCCCACCCTTCCTAAAAACTCTCCGATCTGCTGGTAGGCTGCAGGTGTTTTGAGAGCACATGGTCTTTATCAGCACCGCACTCTGAGTCTGGCTTCAGTGAACAGAGGGCCACTTGCAATTCTGCTAGCCTGAGAAACCCCAGGTTAGTAACTGGAAGAACATCTGAAAACACTTCGTCAGGACACTGATCCTCTTCCTGCCTTACAAGAAGCATAATTCTTTTAAATTTCCTACGATCTTGTCATCTAAAAGCAATGATATTTCATAGCATTGATCCCTTTCAGAGCAGGTCCTTGTAAATTTTTACCAGTGAGTTACTTTTACAGGGTAGGACTGAGACTCCTAGAGGTATGATAACTTGCTCTGTGCCATATGGTTATTGAGAGTCAGTTTGGCATTTAAACCAGGTTTGTCCAGCTCCCAAAACCATTCATTTTTATTTACACAGTATGGCAGCTAGACATATGTGAACTTAGAGATAAATATTGCCAATTCAAAGATTCTTTGGACTGCCCTCAGCCAGTTGTGTTTATTGTGCACAAATCTACTCCTGACCCGTTGATGAAAGTTTTTATTTTAATGGTTCTGCCCCATTGAAACTTTAGGAATTTCTTTAGTATCATGACCTTTTTCTGGTTTCTCATATGCTACCAAATCACATTTACAGCACTTCATAACTTAACTGCAAACCTGGCTCCTTTGAAGTAAGGAATAACAACCACTTCTTCTGATTAAGAAGGAATTAAACATCCTGCCCAAAATCACAGATAAGGGAAAACTCAAGGCTTAGACCTAAGCTTGTGATGACAATTCCAAACATTTTTTTCTATTAAATTATGCTATGGGGTAGAACTTGATATGTGTCTGGAAAGAGAGAGTAACAAGAGTTGAGTGGAAAAGGGCAAAATCTGGAATGAGTTATTGATGTGGTGGCATTTGAACTATCTTAAAAGATAACATTTTAAAATGCAGATATAGGTGGAAAGGAATTTCAAATAAAAATTCCTGACAGGGAACAACATATTTAGGAAAAGTCTAAAAAGTTGAGTCTAGAAGACACTCCTTATGATAATGTTGGGTAGAAAATTAATAAAATTAAGAAGGTTAGTACCAGATTTTGAAGGAGCATATAATTCATGCCAGGAAATTTGAATATTTTTTTGTGTAAAAAAAATTGAAAGAAAACTACAGTGAACAGATACGTTTGGGGAAGATTTTTAATTTGAGACAGTGCAAAGATTATGTTGAAAAAAATGAGGTGCCTATGGCATTAATCAGGTTAGAAATCAGGTGAGTCTGAAACAAACCAGAGGCCCCATGGGAAGGGAGATTCTAGGGATAATGGAAGGCAGGAGCAAAGAGAAGGTCTCGAGAGTCGCTTCAAGTTTCCTTGTTTGAGCATCAGGGAGAATGAGAAGGTAATTAACCAAAGTAGGAGATTTAAGCAATTTAGGGAAAAGTAAACCCATTTGGGCTTCCTGAATTCAGATGCCTTCATTTCAATAGATTGTTGGAAATATGGAAGTGGATTCCATAGGACCAAATGAGAGTGGATACATTCTGGAGTCATTGCTTAGGTGTTGTGCACAGGCAACAAGAAATAGTGTATTCGCCTCTAAAAATGACACACGAAGAGGGAGTTTGGGAAAGCAACATGCATGTAAAGGGCTTCGTTGGCTTAAAAGAACCTAGGCTTTTGCAGAGGGAGCCACTGACTATAGAATTTGGTCATGGGGGTTGAAGGCCAAGCCTATGCTCAGAACTGGAAGGAGGGAGGTCCAGGAGTATTGAGTGAGCATGCCTATTAAAAACAAGTACAGAAGGTTGTGTGGCTGCGGGCCTCCTGTGCAGCCTGCGAATTCTCCTTCTCAGTTATAATAACAGCACTCAGCCGTGTGGCACGTTTTCATTCTTGGAAAGAAGTTTATTTCCAAAATTAGTTTCTTCTTCTAAAAGGTTTTTGAGTCCTACGAGATAATTAGGAAGCCGTGCCTCAAAACAGAATCTGACGTAACCCACTTTGTTTCCACTTGCAAAGGGTGGTTTTTCGGAGCTTGTTGTACTCTCAAGCTCTGAAGCAGGCCAAAAAAATAATCTTTAAAATTTCAGGGTAGAGACTATGACTAGTAGAACATTTGATTTCTCATGGCACCTAGCTCACACCTATTTATAAAGAAGTTAAAGACAAGAACAAGTCTTCACCATTTCAAAATTATACCTCATTGGCAGGTTATAGTGAGGGATGGGGAACCCGAGAAACCAGGATTTGACAGGAAAACTATACACTTGTGGACTAGCTCTAACACAGGTTTTGTTGATACTGCAAAACTTCCAATTGCTGTAACGTTTCCCTCCTCCCGCCCCCCCAATTTGGAGCAAATGCTAAGTGAGAAGTGACAGGATTCTACGCCTTCAAAATGTCTGGCCTGTTGGAGAAGAATCTGCTTTTACGACTAAAACACACTCCACCAGCTGAGGCTGGCACAGCAGAGGGAAAACTGGGCTCCACCTGGAAGGCAAGAGTATGTTTCTCTTTAGAATCCCAGAGAAAAGTACTGCAGTGGTCTGCCCTCCAGTTCCATTACAAGGGCACAGTTTTACTAGCACAAATCAAGCCTCCTCTCACACATTGAAACATGATGTGATCAAAATTGGTGTTGCTGAGATCTCCTAGTCTTGGACTCTCCCCCTCTCCTCTTTCCTCTTTACATTTCTAAATCCTCGACACACTTCTGAGTCAAACTCACCCTACCTCATCTGGGAAGATTTGTTTCATTATCTCCCTCCAGTCTAGTCTCTTCTCTCACTCCCCAGGTTTCCATTATTCACTCAGTAGGAGACCATGTGGCGTGTGTGCTTTATGAACTAGCTTGTCCAAGCATTGACATTTTTCCTCCCTGGAAAGGGTTTCCATGACCCTACCTCTGGCCATGGAAATGATGGTCCTTGAAAAAATGGGACATTTTCTGTGCCTTAGTGAAGAGAGCCAGGGTACCCTCCCTCTCCTTGTCTCCAAGCTCCTGCAGTGCCAGCTAGTGTAGCTATCCAGTGCTTGAAGGAAACAATAGAATCCCCTCTTATTTTGTATAAGACAACAGTCCCCTGAGTACCAAGTGCTTCACTTCTTGATCTTTCTCCTGAGAACATATCATCAAGTCATGTATTAACATTTTTTTCAAGTTTCCTAATTCAGCACCAGCACAAATGTTACTTATTTTTCTTTTGGGCAATAAATTATGTAACCATTTTCCAAAGTAAACATTTTCTAAAATCAAGTAAGAAAAGGAAACTAATCCATTTCCAATAGGCAGTAGGATGGACAATTGTGCGGGGAAGGAGGGGAAAGCATTTACTGGAATCTACATTTTAAACTTTGCAACTGCCAATGTTTTAGGAAAGATATTCCTTCTGGGCTTAATAAAAACTGAGACCAGCTATAAGTAACAGGTACAATAAAACAAGGGAATTGCAAGTCGATTCTTCAAAGAGCATTGACTATGCAAGACAACAGTGTGTGGGGTTTCTTTGGGTTGCTCTACCCAGCCACTGAACTTTTTTTTTTTTTTTTGAGGTCCGTTTTTGGAAGACCTAAAAATTCTAGAACTATGGTATCTTTAAAAGTCCTTTGCATCTTGGCCCTGACCAAGTCTTAAAAATGCCTGATTATTACATGGAGTCATATTCTCCTTTAAGAACTAGAGTTCACAGGCCACTTGAATAAAGAGAATGGGTAGGGATAACTTTTTTTTTTCCTGTATTCTCTTTCAATTAACCTGCAATAAGGAGATTTTTACTTCCTTTGCTATGCTTTGGCTCCTGGCCCCATCTCTGGCCATGAAAATGATAGTCCTTGAAAAAATGGGACATTTTCTGTGCCTTAGTGAAGTGAGCCAATGTACCCTCCCTCTCCTTGTCTCCAAGCTCCTGCAGTGCCAGCTAGTGTAGGCCAGCTCCCACTTCCCCACAGTGCTCTTTAAATTTCATAGAAAGCAAGAAGAAAATACAAGAGGACCAGAATAAACCACAGAGCAAATGTAACAAATGGAAGACTAGTCTAAAATCAGTAACATTTCTAAGAACTCTCAATTATCCCAGAAGAGAAAAAAAGAGACAAATAATCCAAAACAAATTATGTTTTACCAAAACATGTGTCTGGTGTTGAGAATCAAAAACTGGTTATTTCTCTTGTAGATTTGCATCGAGAATTCAGACTTGCTTGTGTTCCTTGATAATAAAGGGGGATACAGAGAGCAGTTCCCTACTGTCACTATAACACAAATTAGCCATTTGAAACACACATTTATGATCTTAGAATTCTAGAGGTCAGAAGACTGAAGTCAAGGTTTTCACAGGGCTGCCTACTATTTCCTCCTCCTGGAGGCTTTAGGGAAGAATCGTCTTCCTTATCTCTTCCAGCTTCTGAAGGCTGCCTGCATGGTCTTGGCTCATGGGGACTTTTTCCACCTTCAGAGAACATCACTCCAATCTTATGTTCCATGGTCACATCACCTTTTTCTCTCTGACTCTAATTCCGCTGCCTTTGTTTCATAAGACCCTTGGGATTACGATGTACCCACTTGAACAGCCCAAGGTAATCTCCCCATCTGAAGATCCTTAATCATACCTGCAAAGTCCCTTTGGCCTTCCAAAGCAGCATATCAACCAGATCTAGGCATTAGAACATGGACATCTTTGATAGGTCATTATTCAAAACACTACAGTAGACAAATTCAATCCATGACAACTATACATGCAGAAAATTCATACAATATAAAAGTCATTGGTATTTTGCTATAATTAACAATCTAAGCATGTCTATGACATATTGGTTGCTATATCAGAGTACCACAGAATGGGCGGTTTATGAAAAACAGGCTTTTACTTCTCCATTTTTGAGGCTGAAAGTCTGAAATCAAGGTACCAACATGACTGGATTCTAGCTAAGACCCTCTTATGAGATGAGGACTGCTGAATTGTCCTTGTATAGTCACATGTTAGATAGGGGAACAGAAGTATCCTTCTCATAACAGCACTGATCCCATTCATGAAAGCCCTCCCCCATGACCTAATCACCTTAGAGAAGCCCATTCCCTAATACCTCTCATATTAGAGATTTGAATTTCAACATATGATTTGCAGGTTGCAGGCGTGGGGGGTGGCAGGTGGTGGGGTGGAGATAACACAAACATTCGGTCCTTAACATCAAGTCTTCAAGAAAATAAAATAGCACTTTCAGTTGCAAGATAATGTCCAGCTAAACTGCAGATTTCCAAATTCACTCCTCTTTCTCACCTCTAGGGTTACTGGTTTTGCTTTTTTTTTTTTTTTCCTCCTATTATTTGGGTACAGAGAAATAAAGAGAATATAAAAATAAAGTAAATGGTCATCCAATAGTTTCATACATGGAAAAAAATTCTCTTCAGAATAATCTAAACCACTTTTTTTAAAAAGGAAAGAAAACTTTTGGGGGAAAAAAGACTTTGATAAAACATTTCAAGCTACAAAAGTGAAACCTCAGTCTTTTTGGCAAAATTGAATTCTCCTATCTTTATGTCCTGGGTACTTCTTTTTCCAAACACATTGTTGTAGTGGAGATATAAGCTCAGGAAACACTAAAAAAAATTCCAGCAGATTAGCAAAGGTGATTTAGATATATTCTGTTGATTTAGATATCAATGTGCTATGAGAGATTACTTCCACTGATCACAGCAGCTAAGGAGACTGGGAGTATTAATCAGCTAATGTTTGCAGCTCTTAGGGGGACAGAGGCAGAAGATAGAAGCTAAGAATTATAAAGAGAACAAAAGGAGCATTAGTCAGATAGGTAGGAATAAGTAAACATCATAAATTAGGTTAATAGCGGGACTCTACATCTTCCTTCCCTCCTACCTTGAAAACACCTTACACTGAAACTTAATACTCTTATGCATATTCACAGACATTTCTTTAACACATTCTCTATTCAACATTAAAATGTTCTCGCATTCAAATAAAGTCTAGGAAAAAGTTCAAATAAAATCTTTACATTTTTAACCTATTTAATTCTAGACCAGATACTTCTGACTGCTTCAATTCATTTGAAAGTTGGCATATGATAATAGCAATAAATGAGAATAGGTGGGGGGTGCTGGCAGGCCAAGCCTGTAGGCCTAGTTCCTCTGCAAACTGCCTCTGTGACTTCAAACCACCACTTGTCGCAGTGTGTTTCAGTAGCTTTACCTGTTAAGCTAAAATAAAGCATTTCAATTAGTTAGAAATCATGAGTCCATAAATCAGAAGTTCTATATGTATCTTTCTTACAATATAGCAGATATAATTTTTCAATTGATGATAATTATGCCACCTACACCACAAAACCAGTTTTTAAAAAGTAATTCACTTTTAAGAAAATATATGTACCTAGCAGCAGAATGCTCTTTGATTCATTACACACAAATGGAGCACAATTTTTGACTTCTCTGGTTGTGTACAAGGAATCAAAGAGCATTCTGCTGTCATGTGTGACTGATTAGAACAAATAAATAAATTCAAAAAGAAAGAAAATGTATGTGCCTGGGTCCTGTAGAAAAATAAAAGAGAGGTCAATATTACTAAGTCTAACCATATTAGGTCTCATAGATATATCATTTAATAACACAAATAAGCAAACCAGCCAGCAGTCCAAATTAGGCCTACAACCTATTGTTGTTTTTTAACATTTATTTTTTAGTTATAAGTGGACCCAATAACTTTATTTTATTTTTTATGTGGTGCTGAGGATCAAGCCCAGTGCCTTACACATGCTAGGCAAGCGCTCTACCTCTGAGCCATAACCCCAACCCCTACCACTTGTTTTTGTAAATAAAGTTTAATTAGACCATAGCTATGACCATTTATTTACATAATGTCTGTGACTAATCTCAGGCTATGATGTTGAATAGTTGTAATGGAAACTGTGTGGCCAAAAATCCTAAAAAAAATTTACTACCTGTCCACATACAGAAAAGTTTCCAGAACCGCAAATAATAAAATAAAATTATATAGGACCAGCAAAAAATTCTAAATTGAATAAAAATTCATAAAGCACAATTCAGCTGATTTTCTCACTTTATATATTTCTTTATATTATAGAAAAAGTGATATCTTGAGCAAATAGTTTGTGATACATTTCTTTCAGTTGGTTTTTATTTTCTGGAATAGTCACTCCTCTGCTGTTATTTTATTAGTTTTAAATTAAGTAAGGAGAGACAACATTATACAGCAATAATAGAAAATCTTTCATTAATGAGTTGTCACAACAAAGGCTTACATTTTATATGCACCAGGTCAGCTTGGGATTCCACATTCCCCTCTCTGGGAACCAAGCTGATGAAGACTCTTCCATGGGGAGGTATTCACCACTGTGACAGGGAAACAGAACACAGAAGAAAGCACACTGTCTTTTAAAACTTCCACTTAGAGAAATACATCATCTCCAGTCACCTCACTGTTCAAAGTATCACAAGATCATCAAATTTCAAAGTGGGTGGCATAATTCCACCACATGCCCAGGAAGAAGAGAACCAGAATATCTCAGACAGGCTCTTAGGCCAGTCATTGTAATCTTGCTAAAAACAATCCCAAAGAGCAATAGAGTAAAATTCCTTTGCTTGTAATACCATACACCAAATATGGACCTGAGGGAAAGCACCACATACCATGGTAATTCCTCTATCAATTACCAAAGACTAGATTCTCTGGCTCTAAATTCATTGAGTATTGGTGAAAGTACCAACCCATTCTTGCTAGTTTTGTGATGAAGAATTTTTTAGCAGTATGGGGAAGCATTCCCTCAACTAAAATGTTAGTTCTTGTTCTTCAACATCACCAAATTCCATTTATTTGATATTCAAAATAATTTCTTGGTCCTATCCAATGTTTAAAAACAGTAGTTGAAGTTTAGCTGTAAGTTTTCTTAGTGTCTAACGAAATTTACTTGCCACACTGAGTCAAGCATTCTTTCTTAAAAAATCATTTTTCCACCATTAAAAAGAGCATTTAAATCATGGTCTATTTTAGTTTCTAAAATTACTTTCCTACGTTTTGGGGGAAAAAAAAGAGCAAACAATCAAAATAGAACTCATAAGTGGTGTGCCACATTATTCTCATTTAAAAACCTATTAAAAGAGAATGCACTTGGCTTTACTTTACACACTTGATTTACATATTAGTTACTTAACATAATTTCTCCTTATTGGAATGGTCAAACATAATCAAGGAATTTGTGCTGAGACTCCCTTTTGAAAGTTACACAACAACTAATAAAACTTCAGTACTACACATCAGAAAAGGAATATCAAAATTATAAACCACGTTTGAATTGCAAAAGAAATGAAGATTTTGTTTAAGGCTAACCATATACGGGACTCAGAAAACCTACAGAAAATCCTTCATTCTTAGTGAACACTTTTAAACTCTTGTTACAAAACAATTAATGCTCAGCATGTAGATATAGAACTATTCTATATTATCAATGTGCAACATTTTTGGCAACAAGGCTTAAGGAAAACAATGTATCTCTAAAATATGTGTTGCTTTCTTGGTCAAATAGAAGTTGATTTTATTTAATGCAAGGTTATTTTCAGTCTGGGTGTCTTCAGTATTGATAAAATAGACTGTGGATGGGCTCCTCTAGCTGGAGGGACCATATGCATAAGAAACTGCTTGCAGAGGATGACATATGTCATCCCATGTGCCAAATACCATCCTAGATCTGGAAGTGACAATTTTCTCATATATACTGGCACTTGGAGTACTGTAGCTATGGATTTATTCTTTTCCATAGAGCTCAAATAGCATCATGTATGTTTCTGAAAATCTTGATAGGAGATTTTCTTTCAATTAGCTACATTTCATTTTCTATTTATTATCTGATATCCTTTAATTAAGATGTTTGTGAGATATTTTTGTTGTACATTTTACATGTCGCACATGGACTTGAATCCTCTGTAGTCTGCAGAGTTCTAAGGAACATACAACATGAAAAACAGGTATGAACTTTACTCTTTCATAATGAAACTAACAGTTCATTTCTCTGGAAAATGGAACTAATTCTATTGCCTCTATGTATCTTACATTCTGGTCAGTTCACACATATGAGAATCAATATGCTGGATGGCCAATTGCTGTATTTACTAATGAATCTACTTATCCAAATTTGTTTTTAGAAACAACTACTTACACAGCTTTAGCAATTTATAAGATGAGATGGCTCTGACATTTTGAGGCTTTCTGCAAAATTTTAGTTGATTGATTTTTACTGCAGAATTTCATATAGAAAATTTCAGTTTATGCTGATGTATCTCCAATTCTCTTCTGTGTCATGTCTGTTTTTCAAAAATTTAAAAATTCATTTTCCAATTTTTCACGTCGTATATCAATATTTGTATGTGCTTTATAGTCATTAGTAGCCAAAATTTAATATGTAACATGATTGTTTTTGTCTTTGCCTGGTGGAAACTTTACCTACCTTTTTAACAAGTCTTTAGGAGTCTTAAGATTTCTCCAAATATTTTTTCTTTTTTTTTTCATTTCATATGTTATGTACAACCAGAGATCATTTTTTTTCTTTGTTTCTCTTTTTACTTATATGCCCTGTCTTTCCACTGCTATCCTAAGGGACAATAATACTTCTTGTGCTTTCTCACTACTATTCCATTTTTTTGAAAGGCTTTTAGATTTGTGTTGAACCTCTTTGCAAACGTCTACCAGGTCAACACATCCTTCTTATTGGAAACCCAAATGTTTTGTGTGACTTGATTATTTTGACGACTTCTTGTTTTTTTCATGTGTGTTTGAAAGTTGACTTTCTATTTTATAAAAAAAAATTAGGTATGTTTAATGTGTCTGTGCCTCTTCATTGAACATAAAAACCTTAATTTGTATTTCTAGTAATAAAGGTTTAAATTTCAATATAACATGATTATTTGTGATTATTTTAATAATGTGATTACTTTTTCTCTTTTTAATATCTAAAATTTGGGGTGGTGGATTGTTTAGGTTGGGAAAATTGTCATACTGGATCTTTGAAGAGTTGGACTTTCAGTTAATTGATCTTTTATTCGATGGGTTTTGGGTAAATTAACCTATTTCCCTAGATCATGGATATACGTGTTGATGGGTAAAATGGAAGATTTGAATGTTGTACACACACACACACAATGAGTTATCATTTTATTGAGTTATCATTTTATTTTATTTAGTGTTTATCTCAAGTTTCAAGAATCATCCGTCTCTAGTACATACTAAGAAAGCAAAATTTCTCTCTCTCTCTCTCTTTTTTTTTTTTAGTTTTCCAGTTGGAAGAGACTCCCATACACACCTTCACCCCAGATCTTGACTCCACCTAAGTGCTGATCCAGTGGAAATTCCCAGACCCTAGCATTACAGTATGAGGCTTTTTCCTCTCTAAGTGTAGGACAGATGACACTCCCTCTCTCCAAGCCCTCTTCTTCAGGACAAGGAATTGCAATGTGGGAAGGAAAAATATCAAGCTGAACAATTAAAGTGATATTTCTAAATGCTGGAGGTAAGATAAAGGAAGAAGTTAAATCCTTCTGAAGCAGAATTCTCTGGGCATTGCTCTCCCTAGCCCCCATCTTCTAATTTCAATCGAGTGACCATAATTCCACCCTACCTTCTTTTCAGTTATTTTACTTGCTTACCTCTATCTCCAATATTTATTTCCTTTACTCTGAATTTCAGACCAAAGTAGTGGTTCCCAGGCCCAACTCCACATACAAATCACAGAGAGTATTTTTTTAAAAAGTCAATGTCCAGGTTTAACCTAGAAATTATCACTTTTGTTTTGTGGGTCTAGAAGTGGGTTTTTGTTGGGGGGGAGGGTGTTTGTTTTTTCATTTAAGCTTCCCAGATGACCTTAAAGCCCAGTGATTCTTAAGAATACCTGTTAGAGAGGATTTCCCTGACATTTTCACACCTCTTCACAGTTGCTAATCTTGCATCTAGGAGGTACACTGGAGTAACTGGAAAGGCTCCTGGAGATTATAGATGGTGTGGTGGTTTGGGTGAGCAATGGAAAAATCCTATCTGGTGAGATCCCAACCAGCCATCTAGCCAATGAAGCTTCATGTGTGTACATTCTGTTTGTGGAATCTACATGTTTGTGGAAAGAGAGTTTGAGTGCTGCAATCTACAGCCAGTCATTAGTTTCCACAGCTTGACCAGGAATGATCGTTGACACCCCCAGTGCTACAGCACTGTGCATCCTAGTGCCTGGCAGGCCGGGCCCTCCCAGTTTCTTTCACTGGGGGATCACTCACTGACATGGTCTATATGCATTCTCTGCCTAAATTGTCCATAGACTTATTATCAAAGTAAACACATGTGCACTGAGAAGGCAAGAGCCAGGTAAGTACCCCTCCTATTGCCTAGCATAATAGCAAGTGCATCGGACAGTTCCAAGAATCATCAGCTGACTAGTCAAAATCTATGTATCCTGATTAGTTACCAACAGTAAAAGCCCATAATCACAGTGATCAAGTAGTGAAGTTTGAGGAACAGAAAAAAACTAGAACTTCATAGACAACTAATGATTAATTTTAGGAGCTGCTTTCTTACTGGGGTAGGCAAAGCAAAGCTCAACCACTCTTTCCCACTGAGATCAGAAACAGGATAGAGGAGCGGAAGGCCCAAACTGAGAGTTCAGATGTCACCGTGTCACCCTGCAGGAAGCTGAACCGACAGCTCGGTTTAGGAAGAATCAGCAGCAGATTGTCCTGGATTTAAATAAATTGGCTTCATGGAGAGTGGATACAGCACATGCTCACACATGAGCAAGCCAGCACAGTAAGCCACAGAGCTTACAGCAAGAATGAAGGTTGTAACCCTGTCATCTTCCTTTCCCTAGACCGATGGAGAGAACCTCTTTGTTTTTATGTACCATGCTAGATCCTTGCATGTGGTTTAGACAATGACACAAGCCAACTGTGTCAGCCAACTCAGCCCTTTTAGGACTGAGATTGTCATGACTTTACCTTGTGCTTTAATTTTCTTTGTGTGTGTGTATTTTTATGGGGTCTCTGATCCATATTTTCACCTATGAGAATTGGAAATCCATGATAGATTTCTTATTTCTATGGAAAATTATGATTTTTTTCTTTTCCCAAATAGTGTTGGTGCCAGCGAGAAACATAAGATTGGGAATTCATAGAGTAATACTTTCTGCAAGTAAAATTGGACTATGGAAACATGTTAATCTTTCCTCCTTTGATAAATTCAGACGTTTGTGTCCACATAGCATTTTCTATACATACTGCCCTAACTCCTAAGTAGTAGAATAGTCAGAGCTGGCCTCAGCTGATAGAAGTTCAGATGGAGAATGTTACTTACTTAGAGCAGGCAATATCACCTTCCAGTTTTCTGGTTTGAAATGTTATATAGTTTATTGAAAGTTGAGGGGCCATGAGTCTTGTTCAATCAGAGTATTGATCCAAGGAATTGATCTTCTGTGTTTGTTAATGTTGGCCCTTGCCCTGTTTTCTCTAATGGAACTAATGTGGCTCAAGTTAAAATTACTAGTGCACTACACATGATAGACATAGCAACTGGTTACTCGGCTGTAAAGAAATATAGGATTCCATGTGGGACAGAAGTTGACTGCTCTGAAGGATGTCACAAGGGTCAAACATAAGTCTGTCTCAAACCAAACAAAAACCCAAGTGAAGTGAGTGGTAGTTCATGCAACTGGGCCTAGTTTACTCCTCTTGAGCTCATCAGAATCCAAGGAGAATACTGCTATGTAGGCCCTTTCCCAACCTGAAGCAACTCAGCTTGCAGGATAAAGCAAATTGAATCTGCATCTGCCTAGGCATAAGAGGCCAATTTAGGCAGATGGGAGCAATCCTAAAAAGCAAAGAGCTGCCACGGCTGTCCCAAATTCTCACTGATCTCCCTTGAAAAATGCAAAATTTTATGTTTGCTAAGTAGTTACAATGATCTGATGTTTTGCAGAAAACTATTCCACTGTCATTACATAGAGAAATGAGCCCAGGGAAGAGGTGGGATAAGATGCAGTCCAATTCTGAGTACAATTATCAGAAGGTGTGGTTGAGATTCCAGAGTCATTAGGAAGAAGAACAGCCAATCATACCAAAAGATGGAAAGATGATCTTAAACATCAAATCTTCATCTGGGAGGCTTGCAATATCTGTCTCTGAAAGAGCCCAAGGAAAAGCCTTTCATCTTAGAGGGCTGTAGGGAACAACTTCCTTTCTGCTCCTAATGGAAGGTAAAGTAGAAGGAAGACTGGGGGTATGGCATATCAGAAATTATCTGCCACAAGAGCAATGCAATTTGACAGGTAAAGGAGCCATGAATCACAGAGTTCACACCACAGGCTCTTTTTATTCTAACCAGGTAGCTCAACCCCTTTGAATTGTCCTGGTCAGAACCTTACTGTTGACACTTCTAGAGCACAGTGAAATTAAATGGAAACAAGGAAATTTGCCTTTGGCTCCCTGGCAGTTAATGGCAAGAAAGTTTAATTTTGAAGGAGCTATTACAACAACTAACAATGCACGGGGGACCTAGGAGAAACCAAACCCATTTGCTCAAAGAGACAGATACAGAAATGTTCATTAAAATGTTGTCTGTACTAACTCAAAATTGGAAACAGACTAAATGTCCATCAACTGCATAAGTGAATTGCATGAATATTCAATAGAACATGATATAGGAGTTGAAATAAGTAAGCTTGAGCCATGTGTTTCGAAATCATAATATTGAGCAGAAAAAGCAGTTACAGAATTGTACTTCATAAAATGCCATTTGAGGAAAATGGCAGTATTTTATTTATAAGTATTTATATTGGAGTATTTCATTTACGGACATATGTGCTTAATAATGATAAAATGTATGTGTGACTGTGATAAATAATAAATTTAAGATAGTGTTTATCTTGTGGAAGGCTGGCAGGTGAAAGAGAAGAGAGAAAAGGGGATATACAGGTGTCTATAATTATTTCTGCAGTGCTTCATTCCTTCAAAATAATTGAAATAGGTTTTGGAAAATGTCAAGATTTCATTGAACTTGTTGGTGAACAAGTATTCACTGTTATTTTCCAAATTGTTCTGCATGTTTGAAATGTGCCATTAAAAAAATACCGGGAAACAATGTATGTTTGGGGGACTGCGGGGGAAGACTCTAAAAGATATCAACATATCACAATGCTGTTTATGATGGTCAAAAACACTTCTTACGGATTTAGCAGTTAGACATGGTGAAGAGAATGTTACTTGGACTGTGTTATCATAATAAAAGATCACATTATTATTATTATTATTATTATTATTATTATTATTTTATTGTGGCACTATGGAATGCTTAAGAAAAAGAAGTAAGGACCAACCAAAAAATATGTCATAAATGGGAGGAAGTAAACCTTATTTGGAGCTGTTTCAGAGGTTCATCAACAGCTCATTCTATTGCTCTGGGCCCAAAGTGAGACAGCACATCATGGGGAAAGATGTGGTGGAGCAAATCTTTGAATCTCATGATGGTATCAGGATGCAGGTAGGGGAGAGGGGAACACAGGGCACGCTTCCAGGGCATACTCCTCGTGACCCACCTCCGCCAGTCATGTTCCTACGTAAAGGTACCACCCATTTGAACTAGCATAGTTCATTTGAATTAGGCTCTGCTCTCATAATCCAATCACTTCACCTCTGCATATTCTCACATTAACACAGGAGCTTTGGGGGGACACCTTATATCTAAACCATAACAAGATCCTTTTAATAGAGCAATCAAATGAGGAAGCCATGTAAGAGATGTTGCAAGGGAAGATTGGTCAGAAAGCAAATTCAGATGGGGAAAACATCAGAATTATTAGTAAAAGAAAGTGTGAAGCTAATGAACTTAGAGAAAAATGTATAGACCTCCGATAATTTTCAAGAAGATAAATATATGGAGAGAATCAAACAATAGTATAGAAGTCTTGCATTTGTGCAACAACAAGAGAGAGAAAGAGAAGCAAATCAGGTCTCAGTTTCCCTTATAGGCTATACTGTGCCTACGTCTCTCTGGCTGGCTCCTTTCAGTAGCATTTTACCAAGAAAGCATCTGCAAGGTGGTAATAGATCTTCAAGGCAAAGAAGCACTTGTCCAAAGGAAGAGACTGGAGAAACCATTAGCAGCCACATGGGATGAAGCAACAAGTCCCGGGAAAAGACCAAAGAGGAATCATGTCCTGGTTATGGGTCCAGGTCACCAGCTCTGCCTTCAGCATTATTCCTGGGAAGAAGCTGAGCCTGTTGAGTAGCCACAGTTCATTCTCTTCATGTCCTGTGCAGCTCAGCCAGTGACCAACTGGCAGTAGGAATCCAGAACGGAGTGAAACTCAACATCTGCTTTCCACAAGCACACCAGTGCATACAACGCACTCTCAGACTCAGTTAAAAGAGGCAGCCTGGAGAAAGATTTATTCATCTTCTCTTAAATTGTTTCCTTGTGTATGTATTAACTTATTTGGCCCTAAGGATTGAACCCAGGGGTGCTTTACCACTGAGCCAAATTCCTAGTCTTTTTTTTTTTTTTTTTCATTTATTGAAGCAAGATCTCACTAAATCGCTCAGGCTGACCTCTTTTGCTGCCCTCAGGCTTCAACCTCCCCATTTGCTGGGGTTACAGTCATTTTTTTCATCTTCTGAGGAAGGGCCCAATGTAAGTTCTCTCTTCTTCTCCTCCACTCACTCTGTCCTTGTTCTTTTCCTAAATACCAGTGCTCAGAGTATGAGACAAGTCAAGAGAAGCGTCTCAGTTCCACCTCTAACCATGAAACTCTGAAGACCAAGAGAACTCAGCAACTTGATCAAAATGTCTCAGGAAGTTACGGGTGGGTCTCCTGCAAGCTTACCTGTTTATACACCCCTACCTGTTAAAACGACCTTGATTTTTTCCTAACACAAATTAATGAATAACTGATCATCTTCTTTTCAGTCAGTTTAATTAGCCAAACAAAACATATTTAAGGTGCTTTATTTGTTTGCTTGCTTATTGGAATGGCAAAGAATCCTTGGATATATTTTGCACTTTGGCTCTAAAGAACAAACTCCATGACCCAGCAAAAAAAATCAAAAGGACATAAATTTCCTATCAAGTATATTTTGAAATTTTAAAAAGCCTTCCTAAATATGGTCAAATGTTTTAATTGCATTTAGCACAGTCTATATGTTATAACATGGCAAAGGCCAACATAATTGGGATTGAATGAAACAGGGCGTTTGCTCTATTTTTTTTAAACAAAAAATATACACTGAGAATCTTTAAAGAAATACAGTATTTGAGTTAAATTCTCTGGTAACAAAAAGCTATTCTATTTTACCATTATTTTTTACTAGTGGCTCTCAGTGTTCACTATACCTGCAAATCACCTAAAGAACTTTTTAAAATATTCTGATGCCAGGGCACCACCGTCAACCAATTAAAGTAGGCTCTTTGGAAGTAGGAAATAGGCATAGGCAAGTTTTAAAAGCTCCCTTGGTGATTCTAATATGCAGCCAGGGTTGAGAACCACTGATTTAGACATTGCTGTCCCAATTAATATTTAAATAGTCACAGCCTGTTGGCTCCACTAATCCAGTTGCATTACCACTGACATATAAAAGATTATTTTTTAAATACCATATGAAAAGGAAGATCAATGGGCTCATGAAGTACGTGTTACTCTGTAATCCTTTTGATGAACTGTCCATTCTAGTAGTTCTCCTGTGTTTCCCTTCAATGCCTGGGCTTTTGTAGAACTGAAAGTGTTAATCCTTTTTTACAGACTCTAGCACAGACCTTGATATTGAATAATCCACTGAGTTGTGTGTTTAAGATCTTTGCTTCATTAAGTCACCAGATATTCCTGGCAGCAGAAGAGTGGCAAGATGTCAACCTGAGCTTTGCTGAGCCAAAAGAATTAGCTTTTACCGTATTTCTAAAGATGAATGTGCTCTTAGAGCATGTCCATTAGCTCCAGTCCTCTAATGAATGTATGGCTTGACAGACACAATAATTGGCATAGTTCAGAGTGTAAGAGAATCAATTTGATGAATCAGAATAAGGTCAAGTGAAAGAAGAAACAGGATTTAGTTTACACATATTTCTAACCATAGCAACAAGAAAGATTAAACAGTAAAAAACAAGATTAGGTGGACTTTGATAATCCATCAATGTGGGGCCCTCTCATCTCATTGACACTAATCAATAGAAAGGTGGCCACACTATAAAACTGTGGCACTCAAGTTCCACTGGAGTCCCTGAGTATCCTAGCAATGTCTTTTTTTCTTCAGAAGTCTGAGAATCTTATCTAGTGTAGCTAATCTCTGGAATTTCTGGCCTTATCTCTTCATTACTACCCAATGAGCTAGGTCACTTAGTAGAGCATAGGATTTTATTCCCCAATGGTTGACCATCAAAATTTTTCTTTTAAAACATCAGCTCTGACCTTAAAGGAATCAGGGCTCTCTGTTGGCTATGGAAACATTCATAGCACTCATATAATTCTTCTGATTGAAACATGTGTTACTGTCACTCTTCAGTGAAACAACAAGGGTAGATTGCAGAGCAAGGGCTTTTATTCCTCCTAAAAGGACCTGCTGTGAACGACAAAAGAGAAATACAAAAGTAAAATACCTCAAACTAACATTAGACCTGCTCCCTCATGCTGGGTCATACTAAAAGATTCTTTCCTCTTTCCCAGCAATAAGGAGGGGGAGTCTAATTTTTAACTAAGCTTGACATGTGTTGGAGTCAAGACATTGGTCATGGTTGGTTTCATCTTCTCAGGAATCTCTTGTTTAATTCAACTCAATGGCTTTGGATTGTGAAGGAGCATCTGATCCTAAACCTGAGGGAGATGAAAGGAATCTAAACAGAAACCTAAAGCCATTTCTCCTCCCTCTGGGTTTTGACCTTACCATAGAGAAGAAAAACAAATCAAGTTAGGGGAAGGGATCTTGATCCCTTCTGATAAAATCATAGATTTGAGAGTTTAAAACAGTGGAGTTGGTTTTAAAACAGTGGAATTGATTTGATAAGTAATTTGAAATTTTGGAAAGGTGTTTTTGATTGTTGATAACTATCTTGGGGCCTGTTTTTTAATTAAAAACAGATTTGGCTTGGAAACGCATGCAGATAGAAGTTGACATGTATGTTGCAGAGAGACAGGAAGGGCAAGAATTCTGGGTATAATGAATAACGAGCTAAAATGATACAGGCTACATTTGGTCTTCTTTATTTTTTTTAATTGGTCAACTAACAAAAAGAATGTTTCACATGAGTACTGCAACACACCCAGAATTATATGACCACTCTACTTCAAAAATTTAATATCTGATTAGGAAATCAAAACACCATTATACAAGTTATGAATCATCACTAGGCCAAGAGTAGGGCTATGTTGAAGGGAGTTGTGAATTATGGAGTCTAACACTTTCTCTTCAGGACTTTATCAGGTTTTTTTTTTCTTTTTTAGTTATTTCATTTTTAATTTTTCTAATTTTAGTTTTAATTAACAAATAACAATTATACATGTTTAGGGGCTGCAATGTGATGTTTTGATATATGTTTACAATGTAAAATGATTGAATCACACCGACATATTTATTCCCTCAGATACTTATCCTATTTTTGCAGCATAAATAATTAAAGTCTACTTTAAGCTATTTTGAAATATAAATTATGACTTACTATCATCATCTTTCTGTGTAGCAGATCACTAAAACTTATTCCTCCTGTCTAACTGAAACTTCCTACCCTTTGATCAACATCTCTCCTCTCCTCATCCACCCATCTCCCAGCAGTTTTCTACTAAAAAGGAACAATTTGACTTGCCACTATTCGGGAACTAGTTCTCATACCCTTGGGAAAATCCTCTCTGTAAATTGTTCTTCATTTTATGTCAGATGAACCCGATCCAACCCAATCCAATATTCTCTGGTGGCTTTCACAGGTTTCTGACCCCATTCACAGTGAGAAATACATTTTACATCATAACATCGTACAGGCTGCTATCATATAACTGACGGAAAATTTTGATGAAACTGTTCTAAGTTTTACAATGCATAATGCCCTCTGATACTCTCTATTTGATTCAATTCTGTTATATTTCTTTTTAAAAAAATGCTGATCACAGCCTACGGAATTGATTTTATGGCTCACTAATGGGTCATCCTGTTACAATTCGAAAAATATTACACTCTAGTCTAGATCTTTACTTGGAATGGACCTAGTGAAATGAATCATGGATTTAAAGATCACACACCCCTTAAATAAATTACAACCAGTTTTCCAATAGGGACTTTAGAGACACAAGTTGGCTTTATAAGTACCTATAAGCATGGAGCACAGATACGTGCTTAAGTCAGCCCTCAGTCTTTGCACGCCCTGTACTTTCAGCTTAAGTGAATCATAAGTTTGTTTTAGCAACCTCACAACCTTTGGGGCACATTGTCCAACTTCTAATACTAAAACTGAAGCTTTATGAGACAAAATACAATCCTAGTATTGCTACTTAGGGTCAATAAAATTTTAAAAAGGCAGTGCCCCTGGGCATGAGCAAACTGCTGGCTCCCTTATCAGGCACCACAAACTGAGCTCAGACTTCTTCAGTACACTTCTCAGAAGTATGAGAGCTTTAAAAACATTTGGCCTTACGATCCTAAAATTATGGCAAGGCCTGATTGAAACTAAAATTAGAGAGACGAAAGTAAAGGATAAACTGTTTTAATGCTGAAGATTAAATACAACACTCCAATTAAATACATAAAATTTATAATGAAAAAAAATATATCAAATTACTTTCAGTTCAAGAGCCAAGGAGATTCATTGTTTAAAAAATGAAAACACATTAGAGCTATTTTGTGTAATTACAGGGAAGATACGTTTTTATCTAACTATTTACATGAGAACACAGTCAATTGAATTACTGATGCACCTAGATTTTTTTTTTATCATTTGTTTTTAGTCTTAGGTCCCAAGAAAATGTAAAAAAGATTATTTTTCATTAAATAAGTGTTTATTAATACCCATTTCATAAAAAGATTCCCCTAGGCTCTGAGAAAACAAATGAGCAAGCCAGGCACGACCTTCAGGCATGGGGGTTTCTATTTAATTGGTGAAGGCAGTCACAACACAACAATAATAAATAAAGGAGATGAGCATCAAATAGTAGGAAATATGTCCAGAGAATTAAGAAAGGTGCTTCTCAGCCTATTTTCTATTGGTATAACTGATACGACAGACCAGATAATTTATAAAAAATAGGGGCTAACTTAGCTCATTGTTCTGGGGACTAGGAAGTCCCAAGTCATGGTGCTGTCATCTGCTCAGCATCTGGTGAGGCCTTCTTTCTGCATTGCAACATGAATGAGGGCGTCATAGAGCCAGAAAAGGCAAATATGAATCAGTTCAGTCATTGTTCCTCTTCTCATAAAGCGATCCATCCCCTAATGGGGACCTTGCTCTGTTGACCTTATCTAATCCTCATAACCTTCCAGCTCTACCTTCAAATACCATCAGCACATAAAATCGAGGATTCAACTTCCAATTTCAAATTGGGGGCATCAATTTCAATCTTAACAAGGTGATATGAGATACTGTGAGGCCACTCTAGATGGATTGGTTAAGGCAAATGTGAGTGTGACCAAGAGCTGTGTGATAGTCATGGGTGTTTGAGGAACAATGGAAGAAAGCGTAATGGCCACCAAGAACAGAAATCCTGGAGGAATCAAAAGATAGTGGTCCAAGGGTGTGCTAGCAAGAGGGGGAGCAGCGTGAGATGAGATGAGAGAGGTGATGGAGATCAAGTCATGTTTGGATTCTATCCTCAAGGTTAAAGGAAGCTTTGGGAGCATTTCAGGCAAATCCAACTTACACTCTTTAAAGACCATCATGAATGCCATGTGTATAGTGAATTGCAGGGAACAAGAGTAGAAGCAAGCAGATCAGTCAGAAAGCTGCTTTGGTAGCCAGGAGAGAGGCGATATTAGCTTAGACTAGGATGGCAGTGGTGATGGCTTTATTACCTGGTGATTATGGATGATGCAGCTAGTCCTAGAGTGAAAGTAAAATAATGCTAGATAAAAAGTGATATGTGCAGCATTTCCTTGTGTGAATGCCTTAAGAATGAAGCAAAACACAGGCAGAGAGATTTCACCTCTCATGCCCATGTCACCATGAAATGGGAACATTTAAAATGCAGGCACTGTCTTCACATTGGAGATTCCAGAAACCACCACAGTTCTTAGAATTCTGTATGAAATAAGGTTGGATACTAAATATGACACAGAAGTGATAACAGAGTTCAGCATCTTTCATGAAAGATACTCAGTTCCACAAGGTACTTACCACAAGAGAATAAGAGATTAAAATGTTGTAAGGAATCTCCAAATTCTCTAGTCAAAACTCTTCTTAACCAAGTAAGCATCAATGTTGAGCTATGAATTATGCATATCGGGACAGTACTGTGAAAGGCCCCCTAGAAGTTATTCATCGCACAAAAATATTTGTGGAAATGAATTGAGTTGAACTGAATTTTACAAAGAAGGAGACTTTGCCTCTATTCTCACTAAGAGCTTTATTGGTGATTTCCATTCCATGCTAACCACAGAATTTAAAGCATTAAAATAATAATCTAATTTCAAAAGTACCTCTGAATAAGTATCTGCCATTCTTTTCTCTCTGTGGATTTATTCTCTGGAAATTTCTTTGTGAACTTCTTTTGTTAGTCAATATGTGGAGATATACGATCTTGTTATAAATTAAATTTCATTCAGAGTTAAATTTTCGATTATTAGAAGGTTCAGCACCTTAGGTTACTTTAGAAACCATTACTTAGATTACCTTTAAGTTTCTTTACCTTAGTTAAATAAATCATCCCAATTCCCTCCCTTCTGGACTTACGTCTTTATAGTCTGAAAGCACTCTTCCTTAAGGCATATATTTCATTTCCCCCTATTTTGGCTCATTGCCTTTTACCTTTATAGTAACAGGAATTAATTTTAATCAGAATTTCTTCTCTATGGGTTTTCATAACATCAACATTGTACTAATGTAGCTTCTTATTCCAAAAAGAAATGTAGGTAAGATTCCTTAGGCCATGATGTACATAATTTCCTTTAAATAAGCTTTTATAAAAGTCAAAATAGTCTACATGTTTCTTTTCTTTCTTTCTTTTCAGTATTCACTTAATCAAATTTTATACTTTCAGGTCTATAACCACATGATTTCCTGTCAACTTGAGCCTGATTCCTTGCTCTTGGCTCTTTCCTAAGACTAAAATACAAATAGACATAGACTATGGAAACTCGCTACACCAAGAGCCAACCACTGGGCTTTGATGATCTCAATCTGCATCTCAAGAATTAAACACACTAGTTTCAGCACCTATCCATCTCACATTCTTAGAAGAAACTGTCCTATCTGTTCTTTATGGGTGGATCTTCAAAAGGGGAGATTATGTAGGACAGAGTAGATATAATAAATATAATTTAAAATACAGAGGACCTGGGACTTGAGTTACTCAGTTGCTTAATTGTTCACCTCCAACTGGGGGGTGGTAAAAGAAAAGGGAGAAGAAAAGCCAAAATAATAATATTTTTGAAAGCTGACAGAGTGGTTTCATTAAATAAACTCCAATTGTTTAATAGTCTCTACATTTTACCAAACTTATAACCCCAAACAAAATTATTGGGAAAGGATATCCTGGCCAAAAAATATAAATAAATAAATCATATAAAATAAGCCACTGAATAAAATATAAACCTTCTGTGTACTAGATTCCCAAGTTACAATGCATAAAAAGGTAGAGATTAAGTCTCTTAAAAAAAAAAAAGCTAAACAAGTCTGTGTGTGTGCTCTAGGAAGGTTAATTAATTCATATCAGGAGAGAAATAATTCACTAACAGATGATGGGGAAGGGGAACCTGGTAGGAGTCAGAGCAGCCTGTGTATTGTCAAGCACAAGGTGTCAGGGAGATTTTAAACATGCAGCGTTAGGTTTAGAGACTCAAAACGCTGCCCTTAATAACACAGAAGCGATTTGTTGGGGGCGGTGATGTTTCCAAGAGCCAGGAGAAAGGAGAAAGACTGTGTAAGAGAAACATGTCTTGGAGGCTAGGGAACCATAAAACACAGTGACATGAGGATTTTAGAAAATACATGATTTTGTACAATCAGTTAAAAGTTGTACTATAATGACTCCTCTTCCTCTTAAAGCTGTCAGTAAAGTTCATTATACATGCAAAAGGCAGAAGGTCAGGAAGACAGGAAAGGAGAAACAATACCTCAATGAAATTTGGATATCTGGTCCAAGAATCTTTAGGTCCACGTTATAAAATACGAGTCTCATGGTACAACCATCTGACTAATATAGCTGTTTTTAGTCAGCTTTTTCACTGCTTTGACCAAAAGACCTGATGAGAACAATTAGAGGAGGAAAACTTTATTTGGTCTCCTGGTCTCAGAGGTCTCAGTCCATAGCCAGCTAGCTCCACCCCACCCAGCTCAAGGTGAGGCAGAACAGCATGACAGAAATACGTGGCCACCAAGAAACAGTGAGAGAGAGTGCTCCGCTCAACAAGGACAAAATACATACCCCAAAGACATGCCCTCAATGACCCACTCCTCCAGCCATACCTTACCTGCCTCAGTTACCACCAGTTAATCCATTCAAGTGGATCAATGCACTGATTAAGTTAAGGTGGAACCTCTCAGGTTTCTTGCATGTTAGTGATACTAACATCCATTTTAACACATGAGATTTTGGGGGTCACCTCATATCTAAACCATAACAATAGCCTCAGCCCAGAGGTCAAGTGGCCTACCTTTTTTAAATTAATCCCACTTCAATAAGGATTATTTAGGCAGCTATTATAATTAAGATATACAAATTGTTTCCTGTATACAATTAAAGCTTATCTATTTTTTCCAAAGATTCATAGTCTCATGAACAATAACTCTGTTCCTTCCTTCCAGTTTTTCTCACTTTCCAGTAAACACTCTATTGTACTTTAAAAGTATTAAATACCAAGTCACTTTCTTTGTTCAGCCTATTGTCGAAATAATACAGTTGAAAAGACCAAAAAAAAAAAAAATCAAAGTTAGAAATTCTAATGCAGGATTACTTTAATTTTTTAAGTCTATTTAGGGCAATTAGTATATGTATAAAAGAAATGTGCTATGCTTTTTTAGCTTTTGGGGATGGAAGGAGGGAATGATGACAAAATTTAGCAAGGGTGATTTTTGGCTTTGTGTTTTCCTATAGCAGAGAAGTTGTCAAAATGCAAACCTTTGGATCAATATAAATTAAGAGTTGAGTAATAATGACAGATACCACTTTCCCCCCCCCCAAAGAGGCTAAAATATTTACTTTGTAGCCCTCCATCAAAAAAGTTTGCAGACCCCTGCTATATAACACACTGTTATCAGTGATTAATACTATGGTCTGCATAGGTGCTCAAAAAACATAATAAAATATTTCAAGTATATACAGGTTTATTTTTTTATTTATATGTGACAGAGTAATGCATTACAATTCTTATTACACATATAGAGCACAATTTTTCGTATCTCTGGTTGTATACAAAGTATATTCACATCAATTCATGTCTTCATATCTATACTTTGGATGATAATGTCCATCGCATTCCACCATCATTTTTAACCCCCTGCCCCCTCTACACAGGTTTATTAGGGTCAAAACATCCAGGGATTTTTCCCTCTACCCTGCCAGATCCATTCCCCACTCACCCCTGAGTCCTAAGCACTGACCTCTATGCATGCAACAACAACTGGCTCCTTTGCCCTCTGGCTGCCCATTGGACCTGGGAGTCATTGAGGTGAGATTAAAGGTGCAGTAAGGTGTGCAGTAAGGTGTTTCCTCCCCAGGTGCCTTTAGTAGCTATTGAATTGGCTGTATCCTTCCCTGCTCCTTTCTGTCAATCCTCCCAGGAGCTACAACCACCTGTAGGTCTGGGAGCTTCTAAACAAGTAAGAGTTTCACCATTCATCATCCATGTCCTTGCCATCATATGTAAATAGCCTTTTGCTATAGCCTCATGGTTCACCCCATTGGAATGGGCCTTTTCCTGCAGGGACCCTGATTGAGCTATAAAAGTAAAGGTTAAAACCTTGTGCCCAAGCAGATGTAAACTTCAGTTATGGGTATTTCAGTGACTAGCTGTGTGATTTTGAACAAATTGTTTTCTCTCCCTAACCCTTCTCTGAAAGAGAAAGATAATACCAACTGTGAAGAGGTGCTGACCACAAGGCCTGGCACTCAGAAAATCCCTGATGCATGTCATCAACAGCAACTATTATTGTTTTTAGTTTTAATCATCTATCATGTTCACACATCAAGAAAAAATACTTTAAAAACTAAGTAAAGAATACATTAGAATGTTGGCATTATTTTAACATCTAATTATTCTAATGCTTTATAGTCAATTCTACCAACAGTATTTGTTTTTTCTTCAATCATTTTGTTGCAAATGACTATATGAGAACAACAATCCCCTCTCTAGTTGCCACCCAGGGTACATGGGCCATGTCTGGAGACATTTTTCACTGTAACAATGGGGTGGGACATGGGGAAGAACATACTACAGGCATCTAGTCAGTAAAGGTCAGGGATGCTACTAAACAAGGTATAGTGTATAGCACAGTCACCCAAAACCAAGAATTTTATAGTCCAAAGTGTCAAGAAACTCTACATTAGAGGATAATTTTTATGCCAATGTTTTGAGAGGCTCAGGAAAGTGAGAAATCCAATAGGATTTATATTCTACACTTTCCAATTTCTAGTACATATGCATGTTCTCTATGAGGTATATAAGAATATTTTCCTATCATTTTAATACTAATAGGAAGTATTTGTCATAAACAGACAAATTCCTAAATAAACAACTATTTCAGAAAAATGTTGAAGTAAATAAAAGCCTTGAGAATTTTACCACCCATTAAACATTAAAGTGAGTTAGTGATACTAACACCCATTTTAATAATTTTTAAATGGAGGAAAGCAATTAAACACTTTGTTCATCATCACAAAAAAAAATCATAATACAGATGACCTGAAATATTCATTGTATCTTCTTCCCCAGCCTCACCCCATACCTAGTGGCCTCTTGCCCTAAATCCTATAGCGGCAATTCCTCTCTGCAGAGCCACATCACCTCCGGCTCTGCTCCACACTACAGAAACTCAGGCTCTTTAGTTGTTGGTCAGAGCAACAACAGTGTTTTCTGGTTTGGTTCTGTAGGATTATTTTTTTCTGGGGAGTTCTATTCCTTGCAAAGTAGACAGGTTCCTCTTACCACTTTTTGGGTTGCATCCATTAATGTTAGGACCAAAACAGAGCATAAGAGAATCCCTCATCAGTCAGGTCTGTTTTTATGTAAAGTTGTCCCCCCTCTCTTGCTCACTCAGGCTCTTAACACATCACAGAACTCAGAATTCCCAGAGAGGAACACACAAAGTAGAGGGAGTGGCTAGACTGGAAGAGAAATCAGCTATGAATGAGACTCCACAACAGACCCCAAAGCCCAGCTTCCTTCTGAAGAAGAAAGTCTTTGTTATTAAGTCAACCTGGTCACCCTTTTCCTTTACTCAGAAGGCATCCTTTCCCAGGAAATTCCCTCTTTCCATCCTTCATCCTCCATGCCATGAGTGGGCAGTGTCCTGTAGAGCTTCAGACAAGACCAGGCATGCCTGTTTCTAAGGAGTTGAGCTGAAGGAAGTCTCCAGCTATAACAGTATTAATAATACTCTCACCTCTCTTGTAATCAAAACCATTAGCTTTAACCCTGCTTGATTTTAAAAAAAATTACTTAATAGTCCAACTATTTGCTTACCAACTCTACCAACTAGAGTTACTTTATTAACTATAATTTTTGTCAAATTTGAAATTCAAATATTTAATTTGATAAAAATTAATACTAGCCTAGAAGTCTCCCAAGCAAACATGTCCAATAGACACTTTGGAATATACTCAAAGAAACAGTATTCAGATAATTCTTCAAGTAAGTGCCTTTATGGAAGCTGATACTTATTATGCAACTTTAGGAAAAAAAATACAATAAAACGTTATTATGAGTTGCTTTCCTATACCACTAATCCAATTATACTGTGACACAGAATTGTATTTCTGTGTTAAAATGAAATATACTTTATTTCTTCTTCCATGATATAGAAAGTACATCAAGTTATTTTCCTTGGCAAAAGCGACTTTATGGTGATGAATCACACTTGACTACCTTAAAATTAATTCCTGATATATTGCATTATTTTTAAATATGTGAAATAAAAAAATGTGGAAAAAAACCCTAGTTTTCATATTGAAAAGCTCCTATTTCCTCTAACTGTGTTAATGTGCCAGCAAGGGCAATTCATGTATTATAATTGTGTCTTTTTCTCTCTAGATTCAGCAGAGGATATGCTAAATTTTAGAAGCTCAAACAGAAAGAAAGACCTTTGAATAGGTTTAGAAGTCAAAGATGAAATGCAGGAATAAATATACAAAGAGGTAATAGTCAGGGTCATTCTTGGGCTTTGTCTCCTGAGAGTCACTTCCAATGGCACCAGAAAGGCTTGAATAAAGCCGTACACTGTACACAACAGCAGGGTGACCATCTATGCTGGTGGAATCTTGGAGATAGTATGCTGCCAGAGTTCAAAGAACACAGAGGATTGTACAATGGCTTATGTTCTAAGAAAGGATGTTCTGCTATATATAAATGTGGACTGAAAAGAAAAGTGGCATTTTTAGCAACTTTATGAAAATGGAAAGTATTTTGTAAACTGAGCCTGTGTTCTTCTCAGTGTCAGCTCATGTAGCTCCAAAACCATTCTTTTCAGTTAAACATGCATGAAGAAGTTCTGTTTTATATAAATGCACTTCACAATGTGATTAGAGTTCTTTCAAGGAGATACTTTACTGAATAGCTTTTTCAACTTCACATGTTCACATTCCTGAAAGACTAATGGATCCTTCATTAAAGAGATCACAGCATTTCAGGTGTCATGCTTGAAGACACACAATGAATTGGTCATTAAGGAAATGCAGTCACGCAGAAAGGACAGGAGAACAACTGGTCGGCCCTTCTAATGACTCAGACAGTGTTGGCAGAGCAACTTCACCTAGAGGCTGGTTCACAGTTACGGAACAAACACTCGTTTTTCAGACATAACTAATAGGTGAAAGAATCAAACCTCCCCTCCAGAGGCAGGTGTCCATCTAATGGGAAAACAAAACTGGCATTCCTCATCAAAACAGGTCTAGTCCCACGTGACTGTTGATCCATCCTATTCTTTGGCAGTCAAATGACACACATCCTAGACATCAGTCAAAGAAATCATATTCGGTAAAGCATGACTTTCTCATCAAATCATATACACCAAAGAAAATACACCTTCCAGATTATTATGATACTTTGCAATAGAAATGCATGTTGCACTATCTTAATTGCTTCATATGAATTTGTTTTGATTTCTGAATCATTTTTGATTTCCTTACTGATAATGAAAGATACTTTGCCTGTCTATTGTGTACCATTAATCATGCCTTGCCATAAACTCTCAGGAATGAATTAATCTGTATTTCTTCATCTGATGTTGTCTACATATTTTTCTGTGTCTAGCTGAAAGATGGGCAAAGAATTAGGGAGGAGACCGAGTCTCTGGAGCAACTTCATAGTCCCCTTCTCTGTCCTTTTGGCATCATCACAGGGAAAAAGATTCTGATAGAGGCTGTGGTTTCAAGGATAAGATGACAATTTGCTAAGCCTGTGTAAAAGCACTCTGGTAACTTCTTGATTAATTTTGAAATTTTTTTCACCTTGTAGGGCTTCAAGGCCAAATGAGCCTTCAAGGAGGTCACAGGAATATAAGAACATAAGATATGCCATAATAGGTCAAATTAATGAGCCAGTTAGTCTGATGTGCTTTCTCTGTGAGTGGCAACAAGGTACATTTTGTGCATGTTGTCGACCGACCTCAAAATTGAGGGTATCAGCAGGAGTGTCTCATACATCAAGTGTCTATTTCAAATATCTGTGATTTCCTTATGAATGTATACTACTTCTTTACCCATAAATTCATTGAAACTCGTCTGTTGATATTTTAAGTTACATGCTGCTTTTTGCATAATGAGTCATGTAAATCCATTATCTCTAATTTTATCCATACTTTGTTTCACATTTTTAATGATTTCCTGGTTTAAACTATGCTGGGAGCTGATGGACCCGTAACTAATTGAGACCTCTATATTAAGCTGATTAAATGTTCAAAGTTTCCTAGAAATGGTTATAGATCCCATATACATCTCCTAGGACTTTCTGCCAGCTTCTTCTTATTATTTCAGGGTCAGTAAGTTCCATCTTGCGATCCATTCAAATATTTCCCACTGGCTAGCATCAGTTTGCTCAGGCTGCTATAATAAAATTCAATAGTCTGAGTGGTATAAACAATAGGTATTTAGTTCTCACAGTTCTAGAAACTAAGAAATCCCACATCAAGATGCTAGCCCATTTGGTTCCTGGTGGGCTGCTTCCTGGTTTGCAGATGTCTTCCTTCTCATTGTATCCTCACATGGGCTAGGGAGATAGAAAGCACCATGACCTCTCTCCCTCTTAAAATACTAATCTCATCGTGGGGACCCCACCCTCATGTCCTCATCTAAACCTAAGTACCTCCCAAAAGCCCCATCTCTAAATGCCATCAAATTAGGAGTTACAATCGCAACAAATGAATTTAAGGGGGATCGAAACATTAAGTCCATAATAGCCTATTTCCTTTTTTTTTTTTTACCAGAAAGAACAAATGATCAAGATTCTTGTCACTAAGTAAGGAAATGAATAAATGAGCATTGTTTCTCGGGGCTGAAAGGCAGAAGCTTGACTGCCAAGGAAGCATGGTGTACAGCCGACATGGGTCCATGAGCAGCTGGGCTGTGGAGATGTATTTTTAATTGACAACAAAAAAAATTAGCAATTCAAAAACCCATTGAAAAGGCAAGAATAGGGAACAAAAATTTGTATTGTGTTATTTCATCCACAACAATAAAATAACTTTGGTACAAGATCTGTGTGGCAAGTTTCCCATGAATGAAAACCCAATGAAACAAAATGACATTTCATCAGCTTGAAAGGAAGCCAGCATTTGATACAAAAAAAAAAAGGAGGAAGGGTGCATCCCAGTCTCATGGCACAGCAAGGTCCTCACGGTGGCCTCTCAGCTCCTGAGAGATCACCCTGTATCTTGTCTCCTTGCTAGAGTAATTTTTGGCTGGTCCTGAAGAAAATGGCTCATTCTTAGAGTCAGAAAGGAGGTGAGAGATTTTTCCTTGTCTCGTAGATAAAGAAACTGAAGCCCAGAGAATTTAAATGGTTTTCTTGCAGCAACAGCTGTTTTTATGGCAAAAACTAGCCTTTCAGTGCAAGTATGCCTACCACCAGGTAGCAGAGCTGCCCTGCTCCCTAGGTAGGAATAAGATCTGTTTTTTCTTGGGACCACTAAGGGTCACTACCAGCATAATGTCTTCTTTTCAATAAGACTATATTCCTCCAAACTCACATAACACATGCACTTATTTAGTGAGTAATTAAAAAGAAAAAGACAAAACAAATACACCCAAATCCTACCTTCATTTCTCAATCTATAGAGTAATCCAACAAATTATTTACTTTAGGATTACTTGGGTTAAACAGCATTCCCTGCATACTGTATGAGGTGTCTTTGATTTTGAGCTTGTTTTAAATAAATAGTTCTATCAAAATAGAATGGCCTCAACTTTCAGCCCTGGGAATAAACAAATAGTCTCAATCAATGATGCTGCGACAACCATTTAACATTTTTCAAGAGGCTAAGAAAAGAAATATTTTCATGCCGACAACATTAAGTCAGAAATAGCCTTTGGCACATATTTAGCTTGGTCTTTTCAAAGGTTGTGGGAAAATATGGGGAAAAAAATATAAGCAAAATTAGCAAGTCTCCCATGACAACAGCAAGCACTCAGAGGCAGGACTGAAACTCTGGAAATCTCAGATGGATGGACAGGAGGGTCCCTCCATCAAGGAAGAGGTATTCGGCAGAAAGAGAATTACTGCTAAGTGGACAGATACTGGAACAGATATTTATTGTAATGGATTTCCTGTGGTGTGAAGTTTTATCAAAAGGGCACTATTACTGAGGAGAGACCATTTGTTTGAAATTATTGGTGTTTTTTTCTGTATTGAATTCAATGTGGAAATATATGTCCACCATTTTTATTTCTGTGTGGTATCATTTGTTTTTGTTTAACAGACTTAGGAAGCTGCATGTTTGAGAGTAAGGAAAAATAACTGATTTTTTTTTAATTGAGTTTGCTGAAGTGACAGAGTGAGAACTCAGGGGTAGACTCAATGCTTCCACAGAGCTCTTTCTATCACAGTATAATTTCCCCTATTTATATTGTAAGCTATAAATTTTTTTTTCAGGGGAAGGGGGACTGGGGATTGAACTCAGGGGCATTCAACCACTGAGCACGTTCGTCCCCAGCCCTTTTTTGCATTTTATTTAGAGACAGGGTCTTGCTGAGTTGCTTGGGGCCTTGCTTTTGCCCAGTCTAGCTATGAACTCATGATTCTCCTACTTCAGCCTCCCAAGCCGCTGGGATTACAGGCATGTGCCACTGAGCCTGGCCTATAAACTGTAAATACTTACATCCTTTCACTTAATCAAAAAAAATATTTATAGGTAAGTACTTTGTGCTGGTTTTCCAATAGCTGTTCAAATACAGTGCTGAATAGGGAAGATAGCATACATTACATCTTGGTTGAAGGATTACTTGGGTTAAACAGCATTCCCTGCCTACTGTATGAGATGATGAAGGGAATAAGAGACAATACATAGGTGAACCAACATACAAACCAGAAAATATCTAGACAGGACAACCTATAAATGGAAAGACAGGAGACAGTATGACATGTATTAAGAACAAGAGGAGGCAAGTCCACCTGAAACTCCGTCAGAAAAAGGGATTGTGGTTTGTGATGATGTTTGAGACACAAGTGGAGATCAGACCATTGGAAGAGTGTAGTAGAAAGTTTTGATTTCTCAACCATCCATTTTTCATACATTTATCAGAATCATGTAAACCATAAATGATCTTTCATCTGGATTATTGCAGTAGAGATTGTTTCCTTAGTCATAATGTACACTAAAGATAAAATGAAGACCTGATGAGAGCTTGAAAATGTATAGCAATTCCTGGGTTTTCAGACCAAAACAGTATGGTGGTGCCATTTACTGAGATGGGCAAAACAAAGAGAACAGGTCCAAGAGAAAACTGGCTGATGGACATATTAACTTTGAAGTGTTCATTAGACATCCAAACAGTGTAGTCAGGAAGACTGATACATGTCCAGTCTACATAGCTCAGGAAAAAGGTCAGGAATTGGGACATAAACTTTGGATGGCATCAGTCCAAATGAGGTCATCTGGTGTGCAGAAAAAGGAAGAATCCATGGCTCGGCCCTGGGCCCCTTTGATGTAGAAGAGACCAGAAGTGGAAGAGCCTGAGAATATGTCACAATTAGAGAATTGCAAATGAAGTCAGTATATGCCATAGACACAAGAGAAACAAAAAGCGGGGAATGAGTATTTCCAAATCATCTGGGTCAGATGCTACCAAGAGATTTAATAAGAAGAAAAATAGAGAAATCGGCAACTGGAAGGTCACTGGTGATATTTTAGACTAATTTCCCTGGAGAAATAGGGATGACCACAGATTTGTGGGGATTGGATTACATATGAGAAATGTGGAAGGAAAAGCAGCTGAGTATACATAAAAATCTGTTCAACAAGGAAACAGAATCTTTTTCCATAAGAAAACAGAGGAATCTGGACACCTGTTAGTAGAAAACAGAAAGGTACGGGATAAAATTTGAAACCATTATGTTGACCAAAAAGACTCAAGAGTGTCTCATTACAATCAAAAATTTATTTTTACCTCCCAGTCTTTTTTCCTCTTCACTCCCTGGATGGACACTTGGACAATCCTTTGACTTTCTTGGAAAGACTTTGTAATTCCAAACTCCTTCAGCAACCTTAACTCACAAAACATAATTTTGGTTTGTCAATTACAACATTGTATGCCATCTAAAAATCAAAATCTCCAACTTCATTTGAAGGAAAGTCTCATATAAAACTCACAGTGTCACTAAAGATTTGTATGTATAAGTCTAGTCTTAAATCCAGTAATACCCATAGAAGTTAACACCCTCTAAATCCCTTGGGTGACCCAAGAAATGTTGGGAAATAAAGTGACTTCATTTTCTTTCTCCTCCCCTCTTCTCCCATGGCTGGCTACTCTATTTCATTCTGTCTGGTGGAAGGAAGAGGAGATAGAGGCAGAAACGAAGAGAAACAAAAGGTGTAGGAGGGTGCCTGCAGGGTTGGCACTTGGTAAGCTGGCTCTGTGCTCTTTGGCTTGATGGAGGTTAAAGCATCTTGGTGGCGAAACTTTCGCATAGGTTCCTTACAGACCACACACTACTAGTGGGCACTCACCTGCTCTTCCCCTGGACAGATGAATGTGCCCTATCCTAGCAATTCCTTAATGTCCCTTCAGGTCATCTCCAGCTTCTTCTCTGCTGAAGCTTTTCAATCCTCTGAAAATGATCCTATTAGGTCAAACCAAGAATGATCCCCAAAGAAGCCTTTTCTCACTTATGGTTCTCAAGAAATCCATCAGAAACATTTGTGTGTTCTTCATCAAAAGAGATCCTGGGAATAGAGTTAGACCTTAGACAGAATCAATATTGCTTCACTTTGGTTTTCTGAACCATTCCATCTCTGTCTGTTAAGTGCTTCAGTAAGAGGTTGCACACCCGAGTTCAGAAAGACATCATCATTGCTCAAGTGGTGTCCTTGAAGGTCCTCTCACACACCTGAGATGAGAGGCAGGCAGAGGAGAGGAAGCCTATCTAATATGGGTTTCTTTGTTCAAAATCTCCTCCAAATACTGTGCATGAAATTTTTGTTCGGTTGGTTTTTGTTTCATTTTTTTGTTGTTGTTTTCGTTGTTTGTGTTGTTTGAGGGTTTGGGTGTTTTGTTGTTGTTGTTTTTCTTTTGGTACTGGGGATTGAACCTAGGGGTGCTTTACTACTGGACAATATCCTCAGCCCTTTCTAAATTTTATTTTAAGACCGGGTCTCACTAAGCTACTGAGGCTAGCCTAGAATTAGCAATTCTCCTGCCTTGGCATCCCAAATCTCTGGGATTGCAGATGAGTACTGCTACATCCAGCCAAATATTGCTTTTAACCTGACCCTTTTCTACCCACAAGGTATATGCAGAATTCAAGGGTCATGTAATGACTTTTCCAAAACTCCTTTGGAAATTCTGTGCTTGGTTTAGTACCTATTTCTGGAAGGCAGCATCTATTTTTTTATGGTACTCAGTTGAAATTGGAAATTCAAATGTTATTTCAGATCTTTTAAAAACAGAATAATCTAGATCAAGCTCATGGGTGGATGTGAATGGTCAATGGGAAAATGGATGAAAGAAAGGAGTAACTAATAGAAGGAAAGTTCCTGGGATAGGAAAGTCAAGAGAGCTGGGGGAAAGATGTGATTCTGTGTATCTCAACTATACCCCCATTCAAGGTTTCAACTGTAACATTATTCAACACTTCCAATGAAAATTTTTCAAAATTGAACTATATAATTTGATCTCATTCTTTTAACCATAAAAGAAGTACAAAGGCTATGTCTGTACTAACTAGTTTTCAGTAATATTGTACTATCTTTTTGCCAACAACATTATGACAGAATGTTTCTAAATCCTTTAAAGCTATTATAAACACTTAGTTTAATATTTTTAAATAATCTTACTGTGTTTCTCTTTATTAGTAAATAAAAGCTTCACAAAGTCTACCATGTGGTAACAGAAAAACAAAATCAATACAGATTGTGTAATGTCTTATCTGAAATTCCAAAGTCCAAAAAGCTCTGAAAAACTTAAAGGTGTTTCAGAAATTTTGGTGACAAAATCTGACCTGAACTGAAGAGAGCTTGCCCTGGTCTGTATTTATCCTACCTACCGGCAGCACTCCTATGGTTTCTGGAAAGCTTCTAATTATTTGCTCATGGGGTTTTGTCCAGACCCTGCTGATACCTTTACCTCAAATACAGTATGTGCACAATATTACCTTCCTAAAATTTGAGGAGGGAGAATCTAAAACCTTAAACATTTGTGGCTCCCAGAGTTTGGGGTGGGAGATTTCAAACCTTGAATTCCAAAATGCAATGTTTTGTGATTTTAAGACTACTTATGCACTTAAGGAAACTAAATTTTACGTGATTCAGTATAAAGCAGAATCTCTGAATTAGAGCAGGAGTAGAAAGATCTTTTTTGTAACCTCGTCTTACCTATATCACCACTAGCATGCTAAGACTCCAAGGAGCAAATTAAGCAAGATATAGTGCACTGTCTCCAAAGAAAGCTGGGCTTTTCTACTAGCTTCCTTATTTCATATGGCTTACAACATTAAGCATATTAATAACCACAACACTCTTGGAAGTCATTTGACCAAGCTAGCCTTCAGATCCCCAGAGTTCATGCAGTACTGCACAGTAAATCTAGTGGAGTGATTTGGAATATGTATTGCAAATACAATGGGAATCTATGTTTAATCTAGCTCTAAAAATCATATTTTAAAATCATTGGAAAGGAGGATAAAGTTTATGGTGCATAATCCGATCCTCGTAAAATTTTGGCTGACCATCAAAATACCTTTTGATGCCACAAATCTGTTTTAATCTTTAAGAAGCTCTGCAGCAGACCAAAAAGGTTTTCGAGAGCAATGGTGCTGAAACTCATGCGGTCAACTACCGTACCAGAGTCCTGCATCACTCACCAGGCTGTCACCTCGGGAACACAATTCCTTGACCTCCCGGAAATCAAGACCACGCAAATGTCTGACTTCTCCTGTGTTAAATCTGACTCACAATTAAATTAAAGAGTAAACACAGACGTGTGTAAATACCAGATAACATTTCTCAACCTGAGTTTCAGGGAACAAAAACCTTTTAAACCCTTTCAATGACAAATAACCAATTAAAAGGGCTGGAAAATGTCCACATTGCAACTCAGAGTGGCTTTTTCATTCCTCTGGAAGCTTGAGTGGTGGAATCCCGATATAAAAAATAATAAAATATTCAATAATATAAAATTTTGCTGAGAAATTGACTTTTTAAATTCTAAATTTTACTAGTACTCATGTCTAAACATCAAGTCTACAGTGGAGGGTTTGACTCCTAAAGTACTATAAGTTCAGGGAAAAAAAACTATAATGTGAACAAAAATCTATGTCATCAGTGTTAATTATATTTCTCAAATAACTGAGTCCTAGAGAAAGCTGGCCATGAGAAAGCCTGTATCTCAATGTATTTAAAAATACTATTTTCTACTAAGATGATTAATATTTGTTCAGGTTTTATTTATCAACGTATGTTTCTGCATGAATTTCTAGCAATTATCATTACAGAGGAAAGGAGAAAAGAGAAGAGAATATGATGAAGAAAGTAAATGAGGCAAGAAACTCACACACACTAATCAGCTGGTGTAAACACTGGGGATGGCTTTATCCTGAGGTGCTCTGCTTTCTTTTCTCTTTCTCTCAGCTCACATTGTCTTCCTTGGTTGTGTTGTCTGTCTACATTTTGACTTTCTTATAGACACTACACCTTCCTGAGAACAAGCATTTCATCCTGTTTTCTGAATTTCTGGGACTCAAGATACATGAAAGCAAATATCCAAAGAAACTTAACAAATAACATCCTTCCAAATTCAGTTAAAAATAAATATAATGTAGGAGTTTATCAAAGGACAGGATGTGTAGCTGGTATTGAGTTTTAGACTTTCATACTCCAACTTCTTTACTTATTTTTTAATGTGTCAAGTGGTATGAGCGATGGTATGAGCAATTTGCAATGGTATGAGCAAAGTGAAAACCAGCAGAAGCTACTATTTGGCATTTTTTGTTTTGTTTTGTTTTGTTGTTGTTTTATCCTGGGAGATGAAATTTGCTTTTCTGGCTTCCCTTCCAATGTCTTGACAAAATAATGTGATTTAAGAACATAAAACTTGCAACTCAATTGTCGCAATTTGTCTTCACAGACCCGAGGTTAGATGGAGCTGCTCCAGTTTGTACTGCTCTTTGTAAAGGATAGTGCCTCTGAGGTCAGAACTGTTTGTATAGGGTTTTTGTTTTGTTTTGGTTTGGTTTGGTTTTTTGCCTGATTTTTAAGTGGGAAATGTTGTGTTTCAGTCAAGCTCACTAATCTTGGTTTTCTTGTCTACTGTACTTCTTTCATAACTAAAAATATTTTTAAATAAAAACAAAAGCACAACCAATGAAAACATTTTGCTCAGTGGTGATGTCTTGGGGTGGCTGACAGGACTGAGAGGGCTCTAGCTGTGGAGAGGTGCGGCATCTCCTTAGGACCATTTCAGTTCCCAGGTGACAACCGTAACAACTTTTCCCAGACCCTTTCTCCTTTTCCTCCGATGAGAATGCTTTCCGATTCTATTTAGAAGTGTGTCTAATTCATTTTTCCAGGTTAGCACGCCTCGCCCCAAGTCATTTCCTATTTCCTGTCTTGCTGTGCACAGAGACCCATCTCGGTAGACAGATTTTGGTCAGTGATTGTCTCCTCGGACCGAGTATGCTCAGGTCCACTCCTGTGCAGCCCGGAGGTTGTGGGCTCCTGCCAGGAACTGGCCTTAATAGAGTGGTAATAAGCAAACGAGCGAAGGCAACATAATAAAGAGAATAACTCCCAAGCCCAGGAAACCTCACTTCAAAGACCCTGAAAACAAAAAATGCAATAGTTAGGAGAGAGTCCTACTTGAAGCTCTTTTTAAGCCTTTTTGATGACATTTTCTAAAATACAAGCCTAGCCTCACACCCTTTGTCTACTGTTTAAAAATCTTTAGTGTTGAAATTAAAAGAAATTAAAGGTCTTTTCTTTATTAAGAAAATAATTTAAAGCACATCACTGCTTGACCTCACTACTCATTATGTTTCCATTAAGGGCATTACTTTCCACTTGGCATGTTGGTTTGGTCACTTGAATGCTAAACTGCTCAGAAAAACATACACCCAGTTTTTTTGTTTTTTTTTTTTAATTCACACTAAATGAAAATTATTTTATTTTCAGTTACATTTCCTTAAACTGATTTTGAAAACAGCCTTACAGATGCATATGTAGGCCATTAAAACCTACCTACCACCTGGGGGTCATTCTGATTCCAAAAATCACTCTGCTAATTGAAGCCATGACAGTGTCCTTCATGGTTTCCATTTTTCTTTTCTTTCCCCTCTCTCCATCTCCCCCCATCCCCTGTGTGTGTGTGTGTGTGTGTGTGTGTATTATCTGTCAGTGGACTGTGGATTGGCTGACACCATTGGGAAAATATGAGTACATCAAGTGATTATCAAACACTCCTGAAATAATATTATTTTTAGCTTCATTGTTTCATTTTTATGTTATTAAAAGGAACCAAGAATATGTGGGAGGGAGCTATATCTCACTTGCAGCCAGGTTAAGGGATTTACTGTAACATTGCATCACAGATAATAAAAGCAAAAGATATGATATTTGGGTTAAAAAACACCGTTTAATCATCCTAAACTTCATGCATACAAGCAAACTTCACCTAATGTGCACAGAAATCTCATTGTCCTCCATGCAATAATCCACTTTGAACTCCATCAACAGAGTTCATTATGCACACGTCCTGAAACGAGTACAGGTGGGACAAAAGGTAGTTTATTACAGCTGGAGCTTCTCTCTTAATATCCTCCATCAATCACCCCCACTGAAAACTAGCCCACAGAAACATAAAAGTAAAAATGATTTTGTGTGTTTGAAAAACACGGCTTCGGGAGTAGCACCTAACTCACCTTTCCAATTCTTTCCAGGTACCAGAGACAGGTATGGGACCATTCACAAAGATCCAAGTTCTTCCCAGCCTTGTGGGAGGGTTGTACTTCCTGTCATGTGACTTACTGTGGCAAATGGGAGCACAGGAAAGTAAGTCAATTCTGAGTTTTAAGGGGCACATTCTCATTTCCATGGAAGTTCATAGCCAGATGGTGTCTCCATGAGCTTCTTTACCTGATTGGTAACAATGAGCAGCACTCCTCCAACTGATCCACATTGAACACAGTCTGAGCAAGAAATAAAATTTAGTGCTTTCAATTCAATTTAGCACTTGTTTTACTACAACTCACTCAGCCTAATCTAACATACCATCTTATATAGAAATATGAGAGCACCCACAGGAGACAGAAAAAATTAGTAAACATCCTAACAGGCTGATTCAGAATAGCATAAATCACATACCCCTAAAATCTATTTGTTATTTAATTTAATTTGTTATTTAATTTTAGAATCTAAAGATCCATTGTTTTCCATTAAAAATAGGTTTCTCTAAATTATGGTGATGCTAAAATAGCATTTTAAAACAATAATACCATCTGCATTCACACAGCACCCTGAAGCAATTTAAAGTTGTGTTTTGTGTTAATTTCATTACGATTGAGGGGAGTATGGAGAGAAGGCCATGTGTGTTGTAAAGGGAATATTAGGTCAATCCCCACATCACATTGATTGAAATGCACTTTGAAAAATAATGGCAGAGTGAGTGAAAATATTAGACGTAAGTGTTTTAAAGGAACTAAATACTGTTTCTATTGAAGAGAGAAAATGGTTTTATTCTAGATGCTCAAATGCATTATCTGTAAGGGGATAAAAAAAAAAAGAAGAAGAAGAAAAAAAACAATAGCTCGGTGTTAGACTACTTGTCAGAATCCGAGAAATGTCTCAGAGAAATCATCCAGAAGCTAAAGAGCATTAGCTCAAGGTCTCAGTATACACTCACACGAGATGGCAGGGTTGCAAATCCCTGCTGAATGGTGTGGCTTCAGAGGCCTCTCTGGAAAGTAAAATCACAAAGAAAGTCCCCAAGTGCTATCACCTACGAACCATGAGCTATGACAGTGTCTTAAAGTGAATGATCATCCAACAAATCCTGACAAATGACACTTTTCAGACAGTTTCAGGAAATGCAATTAACAGAGAAGTGTGTGAACTTGAGGAAATGTTGGGACCCAGGGTCATCTAATGCCATTTAAAACATGAATAAAGGAAAGGATTATATGTTTTTGGCAAATATTAGTTGACTTTAAATGTGTGTGTGGGTGTATGTGTGTGTGTGTGTGTGTTTTACACAACAGTAATAGACCATTATTTGACAAGAGTCTATCAATGACTCATTGTGAAAAGTATTCTGGACTTGGCAACACAGACCATGCAAAGATGTTGGAAAAACTTCCTGGTCTCCAAAACTACCAGCCTTGGCCAGAGCAAGCTCTCGAAGCCAAAGAAAAATGGGGCACATCCTCAAGATCACTTTGCAACCCATTCCATGTTTTGATTACAGCAACGATTTAATAAATGCTTTAATAAAACAAAGAATTAATAAAACAAAGGTTGAGAATTATTAACCTCCCCATGTCTTCTACATGAAATCTCAATTTCTGAAAATTGGCCATCCTTCATGTGGAATAGTCACAAAGTCCCTGGCCATATAGTTTCTCTCTGCCCCTCAGCATTAGAAAGTTATTACAGAAATATTATGACAATTTTATAATAATCATGATACTGAAACTTAAAGAATATAACCAATGCCTTATATAATAACAAAAAGGAAATAATTGAGCCACAAATGGCCAAGAGAGAAAATGGAGTTGAGAGGATAATGATTCTGAGAAACAATTTTAATATAAAATATCCTATAAGGTTTTGAGTCAGCTCATGCTCATTTTCTTGTTAACTAGAAAAATATAAAAAAAAATTAGTAGCATAGTCTTTAACTTATATATTATTTCTCTATCCAAAAATACAATAGGGAAAAGTAAAAATTATCAAGGTACAACAATATAAACAGATGGTATATACCTGCATGTGTACATGTATATTTATGTTTTTTAATCTCATTTACTCCTGATACCACTCTTAAGAAAAATAAAACATATTATCCAGATGTTTTAGATTGCAAATAATTAACAAGCAAAACCTACTCAAACTTGCATAAAAGTTTATCTTTCATATCAAGAAAACTGAGTTTGTTAATTCAGCTGATCACCAACGTGCTCAAAACATTCAATTTATTCAGATTTTCTTGGAATCATACTCAGCATATCAGCTTTCACATGACAGAGGTCATCCCTGCTGTCCCCAGTTCCAGACTGACACACAATCTTTCAACAAAAGAGGAGAGGAGCAGCTCTTCCAGTGTACATTTTCATAAGCAAGAAAAATCTCTCCGGGATCCCAGGGCACACCCCTGTCTTGCACATCTCCTTAGCTAGGTAGGACCACAAGCCCATCCCTCAACCTTTCACTGACAAAGGACATAGGAGTCCCCATAAATGCTGTAGATGGTTGTGAATTATCAGAGGGTGACAGCCTCCTCTCTGAGCTCATAGCTACCAAGAAAACAACAGACCCAATCATTTAAAATTAGAAATTGGTCATTAAAGCACAAATCGGACATGAGGGTAGGAAATCCAGAGCTTCTGCTGTATGCATTTCTTCCTGTGTAAACAATCTTACTATCAGTGCATTCTAGATTTATAAATTAACTTAATTGGTAAAATGTAGTTGTAAACCCCAATTCAATACATATTTTTTCAGTTACTCACAGACATGTGTGAGGCAATTTAATGTTTGAGTCATACAATATGCATATTTGTTCCCAACTGAGAACAAACAAGGGGACCCTGGGACTCCTTGATTCAGTTCTCACTACAAAGAAGTAGCCTTTTTCACAGTTTATTCCCTGTCACTTTTTTGAATTTTTGTGCCTTTTGTTGGTGGTTTCACCACTTTAAACGGCCCCCATGCATGGCGCCGTTTCGTGCAGACGGACTAGTGCTTCTAAGTACAAAGAAAGTTGTGATGTGCCCTATGGAGGAAATCGCCTGTGTTGCACAATCTCCTTTAGGCATGAGTTGTAGTGCTGCTGACCCTGAGGTCCATGTTAAAGAATCAACAGTGCACATTAAGCAAGGTATTTTTAATAGAAACACATAAAATAAAGTTACATATTCATCTATGGACAAAAATGTTGTGATCAGAGACTTATAGGAATCTAACTCTATTTCTCCTTGAGGAACAATTGTTCAGTATTTGCTAACTCAGTGTTCACAGGGATTTTACAGAGCCTAACTATCACAAATAATGAAAATCAACAGTGTAGTATTAACTGAGGCGTGATAGATCAAGTCACACAGATATAAAATACAGGGCAGAACTTAAACCCAAATCCTACTGACCTTAAGAACTTGGGACTTTACTCTGGGAGCAATGGCAAGACACTGAATGATTACAAGGAGAGAGATCTGCATTTCTGGAATATCATTTTAGATGCAGTCTGGAGAAAATAATTAGAAAGAAGGAAGCCTGGACTTAGGGAAACCAGGTAAGGAGGCTACTTGCTCTGTTCCAGGCAAGTATAATAATGATAGAGAGGTGGTGGAGGAGGAGGAAGCCATGGCTTTGGCGTCAAATTAGTTTCCTCTGAGAAAACAGAACCCCAGAAGACATTAACACCAGTCACCAACAGAGGGTCTAAGGGGAAACATATTTAAAAATAACACCCAACGTTAAGAGAAAAGAGGCAGAGAATTGAATAATTTCAAAATATTGCTGGGTGCCAGCGAAGTCTGGCCCATTTCCAGATTCTCATCTGAAAAATCTTAGCAAGAACCTAGTTCACAGCCTCTATTAATATTAGAATATTAAACTTTAATAAGTGGAAAAATGGAATTCATAAGGTTCCTCAGTTGTATCCATTGGGGAATTGACCAGTCATTTGTGATTTTACACGTCTCTTGGTTAAAACAGACTTACAAATAGAGACGTGAGCATTGGAATACATCATGTAAATGTGCGACTCTCCCTCGAGGGCTTTCTGTCCCCAAAGTACTGATTGAATTACAATTGGGTTATAAATATGATATTCCCACCTGTGATCAACATTAATATTTTCCTGATGTAGTATTTAAAGTAAAAAATATCCCCTAAGCCCCTCAAAGCCTGCAGAACCATTGCACATCTGAATCCTGGTAAGTAAAATGAGAATTATAATTCTTCATTTTCACTATCATGTCACATTTCAGTGGAGACATTTCAGAATCTGAAGTTTTGTCAAGTCTCCACAGAATCGTACAAGAGAAATAAAGAGCATGGAGAGAAAGAAAGACGCCCATTCTAAATGATGGTGAACTCTAAGAAGCTGGTGCCTGTATATCTTCTAGCAAGTGTTGATGTCCCTTGCATTGTCATTCCTTATTCTCATGACATGTGAACAATTTTAATTCTCTCATGATAAGAATATCATAACGTATTGTGCTATAAAATATCCAAAACAGTAATGCTAATATGTGGCCACGTGCAAACCTTTCCATGCCATGCATTTGAATCATGGGCTAGATACATTAAGTGCCCAGAACCATTTCTTTAATGGGAAGGACTCTCAGACTCTTCATCTGTGTCAAGGACATTTCTTTTCAATATCCTTTGTCTTTAAAAATGAAAATGGTTACAGAGGGAGTGCAGTCACTACACACATTCTATATTCAGTGAATCTTTTTTGTTGTTGTTGCTATAGGACAGAAATATCTGTTATGTCTCTTCCATAATACTAAAATAGACTTAGTTGCATCTGTATCTTTACATAAAATAATGCTACTGCTATGAGTATGAATAATGAGAATTAAAAATTAAGGTAAGAAGATTAAAGATTTCAGTGTATACAAAAAGTAGTATTTCTTTCCTATCCCATTTGTACTCCTCTTGAAAAATTTAAATTTATAACCAAACATATTTCCCCATTGTCCAAACTAATAGTATAGAAATATGAGGTCTGCTGAAGAGTCTCTAATCCATCAGCACCTCAGTTCACATCTTGTCGACTGAGGCCCAAAAATGATAGAACCTTTTGCTAAAATATTTTTTTCAGCTCTCACCAAATTGCAAACCAAGATTCACATGAAGCCTTCCAAACCCCACTGACCAAAATGCCAACATTTGCTCAGAACATGATTTTAAGCAATTGTGGGATAAAAGACGCTAGCCTCAGTGCTAGAGAAATTCATTGTGATCCAAGAAAAGAGAGGGCTTTTAATTTGATTTCATATAAACGGGATGGTAAATATGAGAAGATTTGTGGGCACCATAAATATAAAAATTACCTGAACAAAAGTGATCTTAAATATATTTTAAGTTAAAAGAGGGGAACCCCAGGCGGGGTTTGTGGTAGAGGGCTCACCTTGCACGTGTGAGGCCCTGTGTTTCATCCTCAGCACCAAGTAAAGATAAATAAATAAAGCAAAGGTGTTGTGTCCAAATACAACTAAAAATAATAATAAATATTAAAAATTTAAGATGAGGCAAAGAGCCTGTAGAGGAAAAGAAGAAAGGAGATTACATGCTTTGAACACAAAAGAAATTGTGTTGAGGGGCTGGGGCTATGGCTCAGCGGTAGAGCATTCGCCTCGAACTTGTGAGACCCTGGATTCGATCCTCAGCACCACATAAAAAATAAAAATAAAAAACAAAATAAAGATATTGCACCCATATATAACTAAAAAAAATTTTTTTAAATGACTCAAAATAAAAAAAAGGAAAGAAATTATGTTGAACAATAATGGGCTCAAAAGAGAAGAAATAATATAAAAACATCAATCAGCACGCTTCTGTGATTAATAATATTCTTGCTCTTAAAAGATCATTGAATTGACACCTTAAGACATTTTTTAAAAGCCATAGTAATGATGCAAGGAAGTAAGGAAGTAAGGGATTTATCTTTGAGCACTTCCTAATAGGCAGAGGATGGAGGACATCAGGTGAGGATTCTAGAGCTGCTCAAATATTGATAGACAGGTATCATAAGATGGAACGGAAATGAAATGAAATATTTTTTGTCCCAGAATGGAGATTTACTTATATCATTCAAATGGAACCTAGATTTACCAAAAATCAGGGATCAATTTTAAGTTATCGTTTTGTTTTATTCACATTATCTTGAAATTATTTCAAGCCCTAAAATCTGGACAAAGAGGTTTCCATGGGGATAAAAAAAAAATGCTTTCTTCCAGATGTGCTCTTTTCAGGGGCACCACCCTGAGTATAAGTCTCATAGAGTTCCCAGTGTACTTTCAGGTGAAAAAAACAACATTTATTGGTTGTCAAGAGAACCCTTTCTTTAATAGCTCAATTTGGCATACATTTGTCTTTAAGTTAAATGGAATGAAAATTAACTTTGTGTTTTGTTTTTCCTGTCTGGAGTGATTGGAGCTACCTGGAGAGAGATGAAACTGGAGTTGGGGATCACAGCTTTAGTGTTTGGAATGAAAGTAGTAATTTCCATAATTTCAAAATCATTTTATTAGTGGTATATATGGTCAAAATTTTCAAATTGAGGGAGCTGAACCCACACTTCCTCTACTCTGAAAGCAGCAGTGGCAAATTGCCACCATGTGACACAGAAAGAATTGGAGATGTGTATCCACAAGAAATGATGAACATGAATATAGGATATAAAATCATTATGGACATCCCTAAATAAGAAAATGGAAGGACTCTGTGTTCACTGAAAAAAAAATCTTTTCTTTCCCAAACACTCTATAACTTGTTTCCAAATGTCATAAAGTACTGTATCTTATCTTGGAGTTACTAATAGGTCAGCCAGAAGCCAAGAACAAATCAAGAGGGAGTTACTGAGAAAGAAAAATGCATTGCAAAACAGACAGTATAACATACTGGAAAAAGTCACTCCACTGTGTAGCATCATTACCTGTGATTTCTATTTTGTGGATTGTTAATAGGACAGCAGGTTCCAGAGGTGGCAATATTCACTGGGGACAAGATTCACTCCCTAGGTTCAAATTAACAGCACAGATTTCTCAAGGAAGATATGTAATACTGTCAAAAATACAGCATATTGTTAAATCATGTGTTAAAAATAAAATTCAGAAGTCACAGCAAAGAAAAATGTATACTGTCATTGTGCAATGGAAATATTATTTCTAAAAAACACACATTGTTTTCCAAAACAAAATATGTTCCCTATTTAGCATCCTTGTATTAAGACATTTTAAAGGCATGTTTGCATGAAACTCATGAAACTCAAAGCAACTTTCATACCTGATCTGAAAGCGCATGGCATCTCTTGGAGTTCCGGAAGATAAAATTATATTATTTTTAGTATGTTATAAAGGAGTCAGTGAGCATATAGATTATGTAGGTTATTCAAAGTCACAAGGCAGAAAAGTAGCAGACCCAGGAATCAAACCTTTAACTACCAATTCCACCCTAGAAAGAGGCTGTCAGGCACACGTGATCTATTGTGCCCCTTTACCTCCCAACATGTCTCAAGTACGCTTGGCCCAGGCAAACAGAGCCTAATTCATTCTTAAATTTGCTAGGTAATAAGCCTAAAATGAATTAAAAGGCATATCATGCCATGGCCTTGGGAAAAAACATCCTCTCTCATTGCCATTACAGAGAGAGACGAAATCATATCAAAGTAAGCTAGACAGTTAAAAGGGAATAGGAAATAAAAAGGAAGTGGCCACGCGGTGCTGGTGGCAGCTGTCGGAAAGAGAACATCAGCAGGATCAAATAACAGAACTTTCTTAGTTGATTCTTAAAAGCATAAACTAAAAAAAGAAAAGAAAAAAGAAAGAAAGAAATCGTACACACCATTAGGTTGAATCTAAATACACACACACACACACACACACACACACACACACTCAGTTTCATTTTAGAAGGTCTAATGGTGAACATCTCAAAGGCAGGCCAGATTAAGCACCAAACCCAAATGTCTTTGAAGTCAGCCTAGACAGTCACTTACATGGCCTAGTTTGAGATGAGCTGAAAGCTCAAGTCTCTTGACGCCTGGCATGGGGCCTGAAATCTCCTCCAGTAAAGCCATTTCTGAGGGTTCAAGCTCAAATGCAAAAATATGACAAGGAAGGGATCATTTTAATCTCCATTTACCCATTATTACAGTAGTGTGTCAGGAAATCTAGGAAAGAATCAGCATCTTTAAAAGCAGAGAAGAGAAAATGGAAAGGAAAAGTCCAGAAGAATTTACAGCACCTACTACATCAGGAAGCTCAGCAAATTGCTCTGTTGAAAGACTGTCAGTTTAGGAATCCTGGAGAGTAGCCCGCTGGGTGGTGTAACAATGAATTCTAAAGATGTCATGGGGCTCCAAAGCAGCATTAAAGGGGTTGTTCTAACCATGTATCATTGATTATCTGTTTAAAATCTATCAGTGCCCCTTACGTATCCACGTTCATGCACCCTCTCCAAATTCACCCCCATACCACCAAGGACGTTTTGCATTTGAGCCCTGCCTGGCTGCCAGAATTCATCTCCTATTTTTCTTCTCTTCCTATACTACATATGTCCTACATTTCAACATCCTAAATTTTATAAATACACCGTATTTTCCTGTCTCTGGAAATATTCACCTATCTAGTTTCTTCGGCCTGGATTCATGTACCAAAATACAAAAATAAAACAAACAAAAAAACATGTATTCAGCAGCTCATACTGATTTTTCAAAACTCAAATCAAGTCATTCCTCCAACAAGCAATCACCCAAGCTAGATACTGTGGCTCAAGTGCACTGTATACACAGCAGCCCCAGTTCAAATTTGCCATGTGGAAAACTTCAAAAAGTTGGACGGATATGACTGTAGACCTGTTAGACTCTAATGCGGAAGAACATGCACTCAACAAACCCAAGAGGGTTCAAAAGATAAACCAAAGCAGGATCCCCTAGTTAGTGAAATCAAAGTGGAAGAGTTCAGTCTTAAGAACAGAATGAGAATGCTTGCAAAGGATGCACGTACAAACGAGCCTCTCTTTTGTTCTTCATCTATTTCCAGGACTCTCAATCTAGGGTTGTTAAAATAATAAAATGTGATTAAAGGTAAACAGCCTTTCACCCTTTACATACCAGCCCTGACCAGAGAAAGGAAAATGCTAACATATAACTTAAAGCTGGGAAAACATCAGGTTTCTCCATCTGTTGTGCAAAAGTTTTCTTCCCTAAAAGAGTGTATTTAGCCCACTTATTCCTTTCTAAAAGTAGAAACAGAAGGGGGGAGGGGTGTTTTGACCTTTGAATTAAAAATATCATCTTGATGCTGAGCTTGTAACTTGAAAATAAATAAACCAATAGAATCAAGAATAAATAATGCTTGCTTTCAAAATAATTAACTGGAACATCTGGACTATCAACATGACCCTTTCTTCAGGAACAAATCTTAGAATATATAAAATGTAAATTTCTTAATTAGGCTTTTGGTTCTCTAAATAGTTAAGTGTGTTTTTTTTACTTCAATTTATTGTGTTTCCATGGTGGCATCCTGTTTTTCTATATTTTATAAAGTCCCTTACATACCAGGTAAAAGGTTTTATATTTAGAAATTATGAACAGATATTGATCATTCATTCATAGTATTTGATTCTGGCTGTAGAAATGTAGAAAAGGAGAGAAACAATGACCTGACTTTTATTTCTAACTCTGAATTTGACCATTACACAGTTATTTAATTTAAGGAGAATTCTAGTTAGTCTACTTTTTAGGTATTGTATAGATAGCTGTAACCAAGCACTGAAATAAAATTGTCAGCTAAAGAGTCATCATTGGTGGTCACAACATTTAAAAATATGTGTAAGTACAATCTATGATTGTGTCTTTTTTTCATGATTTTATGGATTGTATTTATTTTTTTATTAGAGTTTTATATTGTACAGAGTAGTTGGGTTCATCCTGACAAACTCATACATGCATGGAATTTGATTTCAGTTCATGATCCACCCCTTTTCCTTCCCGTTTTTCCCTCCGTCCTCCCTCCCTCTCCCATTCTCCTTCCTCCACCCTACTAAACTTCCTTTTGTTCTTTTTACAACATCATAAACTCTTCTATAAAATAAATTGATCATTATTTCTATGGAATAATTCTATGGCAAATGAAATTGCCAATATAGTCAGGTGGAGCGTCCTTAATCCAAAAATCTGAAAGGCTTTAAAATCCAAAAGTTTTTGAGTGCCAACTTAATATTACAAAGGAAAAATCCTACACATGATATCATGAAACAGGGTCACTGTCAAAGCACAGGCAAACTAAAAACGTTGTATAAAATTATATCCATGTTATGTGTAAATGGAAAAAAATCAAGTTGATGTTTAGGCTTGAGTTCCTTCTCCAAGATATCTAACTACCTATAGGGACAAAATTTCTACATCCTAAATCTGGAACACTACTGGTCCAAGAGCTTCCCAAAAATTTGTTATGAAGGCCATTAAGAAGAATTTAGCTAAGGGTGACCTTCACCCATCAGGGACTCTGAATATCTCTGCTTTTCACACGGTTTTCTATATCTACAGGCACCATCCAAGTTGGAATTAATAGCCTGAACATAGGCAAGATTTAATCAAAATGTCCTTGGTGCCTATTCCAGCATTACAATTTAGGAGTTGAAATCCAGTTTCTGCATTTTAAAAATCAAATCCATTCTGCACAGAAAATTTTTACAAAACATCTTGGCACCTGCACTGCTGAAAATAGAACCAGTTCTATTTAAGAGAAAGTAACAGCAAATCAGGGATTTGTACAATGGCAATAAAACGCAGCTAAGTGTGGTAGTGCCAGGTTTTAGTCCAGAGACAGGGGGTTTTTATAGCACATTATAAACTTCCGAAACGGGAGGTTATTAGAGGATCAGTTCTCAACTGTGTGGTTCTAGCCGGCTCTGCTCTGCTGCACCCTTTATTCTCCTGCTGGGAGTTCAGTCTCTGAGGTGCAAAGCACATCCATCAGCCCTTCTCAGCTGCTGGGGCGCTTCATTTATTCTTGTGTTCTCTTCATCTTATTTCCTTGCCCTGCCCCCTGGGACCTCAGAGACCTACAGTTCCCTTTGGCCTCTTAAGCACCATAATGGATCACTAACTGATCCACTAACATCAACACAAAAACGCTTCTTGCCAAGAAATCATTGCTCTCCTGCTTTAAGTGTTTCTTTCCTTTCACTTGGTGCCTTTTACGTTGCTGTCCTTCTTGCTGTGTAGTTGCCTATAGGCAAGGAGAAAAGTTGGTCAAAAATACTGGCTTGCCTTTTGAAGTTGTCTCTTGAGAATTGGTCCTTTGATCTTTTCTGATTAACAGTAGATATATATGTATATAATTCCAACATGAAAATACTTGCTCAAGAATAAATGTTATTATCATTGCATCTGTTATTTGTGCCCCTCCTAGATTATTATCCAACTATTTGGAGAACGAGCTCTGTTGTTAGTGTTTGAGTCCTCTTATATTGATAGGTACTTTCCTAAACCCAATATTCAGTTTTAGACCAAAAAAGAGACTACTAAATTTTATCGGCAACCAGTGAACATAGCAGGTGTCAAAATTCCAAAACAGGTGCAATTCTGAACACTTCACACGGTTAGTTATCTTGTACTTACATCTACTTTACACTTTTTTTCATGAATTAATGATGATCTAGATGGTCTTCCTCCAAGAAGAATGAAAATATGTGCCGTTGGAAACCACGGGGTTGGTGGCTAGCAGACCTAGATTGCAGGTTCAGATCTATGTTAATTAATCAAATGGCTTTAGCCCAGTCACCTGAATTCTTGAGCCCTCAGTTTCCTCATCTATATTAAGAGCAGGGTGGAGTAGGCCTCTATAATTTATTAGTAAGCCTAGTATCAAGGAGAAAATTTAAACTAGCTCCTTCATATTTTATTGCCAAACTCTGTCTATTCTTTCCCTCTTAGACTGGTTTTCTACTCCTCTCTATACACATTGTATCCTTTTCCTTTTGCTCCTCCTTTATTTCTTCCTGCAGAGTCTTTCTTCTCTCACTTCACAACCATCTAAAGTATTCCTCTTCACCAGTTCAGTTTCAGAATAGCCTTGAGTAGAGAAATCCCTTAGTGCTCAGCCCGCAGGTGCCCTTGGTTCCCCACTGTATCCTAAAGTATAGGTCCATTTAGTATCAAAATTAACCTCACCTGCAGGGTGGCCGGAGTATTCAGAAAGATCTGGGGACGAGGAAGGATTCCCTAGAATAACTTGACCCCCTCCAGACTGGGCCATATTATACAACAGAGAAAATAAAACAGGACTGGCAAACCAGATCCTTTCACAAACATGGAAATAAGGCCACTTATCTCCAGGAAAGGTTTCTTTCATTTAGGAAAACATCTTGAATGTCTTCTTGGATTTGATAGTTGATCTGCCCTTGCTCCCCCCACCAAAAAAATAGAAAACTAAGCCAACTTTGGGAAGGGATTTAAGTTTCTGCCCCTGAAACAGAAGGGGTAAAGATCCAAAAGATTAAGGAACAGGGGATCCATAAAGCAGCTTGAGAGTGAGAAGGATTTTTCAACACAAACCATTTTTAAGAAATATTTAGACCTCAAGGCTAATGTGCAGTAACAATCTTACCCCCTTCGCCATCTGCATCTTCTGCTGCTCCTTGCTACAGCTACAGTAAAAGTCTGCTGCCCATAGCACAGTCATGTTGCTGCTACTCCATGCAGAAACAGACATGGTGTTTGGTTTGAATGAAATGGAAAGTGGAGCTCAGGAAGCCAGGAATGACAGTCACTAAGAGTCAGGCTGCAGCATGTGTTGATGAGGGAGAGGTGCATCTCTCATGTCCTGGGAAAGACATCCTGATTGCAGCTGAGCACATGGGAAGCTTCAAGGTCCCACTGTTAATTGGACAGGTGTTCTGCATAGAGCCGTACGACATCCTATGATCAAAGTGAAAGTTGTCCAACCGAGACTGGTTTGTGACGTGCTTTGTGGGATGGTAGGAGACAGGACTGGGCTGTGGAGAATGCACGGGTGAGCCACAGTCTTCTAGACCTGATAACCAGCTGCAAAACTGCATGAGATCGGGACCAACTCCCAGCAAAAAGTGGGATTAGGTGCCATTTACCTCCCTCCATATCCTCTGAGGATTGTAGAACTGGACAAATCACTGCCTTCTCTCTCTTTCTCTCCTTTCCTCTTTTTAGCTTTCTATTACTCTCTCTCTCTCTCTCTCTCTCTCTCTCTCTCTCTCTCTCTCTCTCTCTCTCACACACACACACACACACACACACACATACACATACATAGACTAGAAAAGTCATTTAGCATGAAAACTATTCTTTACATGTTACTTAATGATGACATATATATTCTATCTCATTAGAAATTGTACAAATGCATGAAGAAAAATAAATGTCCTTCAAGATAGTATTAGTCATATAACAGTTTACATTTTAAGGCATATTTTTTCCTTTTTTTCTAGATATATTGCTTTTTAAAATAAATGATAGCTATACCATTCACAATACTTTATTCCTGCTTTTCTCAACTTGTTGAACTATTTTCTGGGGCAATAATCCTACAAGTGGAATTTTGGTATTTAATGCTAAATAATTCTTCAGAAAAATCAGTCCTATTTCAACTCTGACCAGAGTACTGTAAAATAAAAATCCACCTCCTCACCCCCTGCCTACTTTGGACATCATTAATTATTTTAATTTCTGCTAATTTTGTTGTAATGTGAATTCATTGACTACTATAGCAAATTTGATCAAGCAGCCTTTCATATGTTAATAAGCTGTTTTCATGTATTCTGTGAATTTTTTTTTTACATACTAAAAATAGTAGTCCTTTTATTTCACATATTTTGCAAGCATTTTTTCAATGTGCCTATTTGTCTATGTGGTTACTGTCATGGAGGAATTTTTAATGTTTACATACTCCAACCTAGCAATAGTTCTTTCTATCTTTCTGCCTTTGATGCCATACTTAAAAAATGCTCTAAACAGATCAAGGTTATAAAAATATTCCCAAGCTGGGGTTGTGGCTCATGGTAAAGCTCTTGCCTAGCATATGTGAGGCACTGGGTTCGATTCTCAGCACCACATATAAATAAATAAATAAGATAAAGGTCCATTGACAACTAATAAAGTATTTTTTATTCCTTTATATTTTCTGTTGTTCTTTTCATTTTTCATGTTACAACATTTAATACCTTTGGAATTCAATCACTATATGATATGATTTTGTCAAACCAAATAGTCAGCTGGTCGTCCAGTCAGATTTCTCTTTATCTGCTATTAAAATGACACCTTTATCACAGTATTATGCAAATCAATTTCTGGAACTTCTAGTCTATTGTGCTAATCTGTGTACCTCTATACCTTACCTCACTATTTTAATTATTATAGCATCCTATTATGTATTAATATTCCTCTCATTATTCTTTTTTTCCTCTCTTTTTTATGTTTTCTCATGTATTTCTTCATCCAAGTCAGTTTTAGAATCATTTACACTTAAAAATAAAAAATTCAATGCTGTCTTAAAGAGAAAAAAAGTCACTAAAGGGAAATCAGATTGAATTGTCTGAAGAAGTAGAGAGAAATTTTGACAGAACAGTAAAAGCCCAAACCTGCCTACATTTTAGATCTGATTTCCAACCAAAGCTGTAAATCCGGCAAAGTTGTCAGCCCCTCTGAACCACAGATTCTCATCTGAACATGGAGCTAATGAGTCCTGCATGTAATGGGCACATGGTGTGCTCTTTGGCGACTCACCATTGGAACATCATTCCTCAATTTGGAGATTTATTCACCTAAAATTCTTGTGAGTATAGAAAGCTCCTAATGCCAGATACTCATTCTTAAAAAAAAAAAAAAAAAAAAACATTTTTTAGTTGTTGATAGACCTTTATTTTATTCATTTATTTACATGGGGTACTGAGAATCGAACCCAGTGCCTCACACATGTGAGGCAAGAGCTCTGCCACTGAGCCACAACCCTAGCTACTCTCTCCTGAAGCAATGCTCAATTAAGTAACCCATGTGATTCTGCAATCTGTATATGGTGTAAAAATGGGAGTTCATAATCCACTTGAATCAAATGTATGAAATATGATATGTCAAGAGCTTTGTAATGTTTTGAACAACTAATTAAAAAAAAGAAACACCCTAAAGAAATAAAAATTTTTTTAAAAAGAGCCTCCTAGATTTGCCAAATGTATCCTTGGTGCACTTCCTTTCTTCTTTTTAATTTTAATTAGGTATATATGGCAGCAGAATGCATTTTGATTCATTGTACACAATTGTAGCACAACTGTTCATTTCTCTGGTTGTACACGATATAGAGTTGCATCATATGCATAGTCATATATCTATCTAGGATAATAATGTCTATCTCACTCCACCAACTTTCCTGCCCCCATACCCCCCCTCCCCTTTGCCCAATCAGAGTTTCTCCATCCCATCCCCCCCTCACCCTATTAGGGATTAGCATCTATTTATCAGAGAGAACATTCAGCCTCTGTTTTGGGGTGATTGGCTTACTTGCTTATCATGATATTCTCCAATTCCATCCATTTACCTGCAAATGCCATGATTGTATTCTCTTTTAATGCTAAGTAATATTCCATTGTGTATAAATACCACAGTTTCTTTATCCATTCATCTAATGAAGGGCACCTAGGTTGGTTCCACAGTTTAGCTATTGTGAATTGAGCTGGTATAAACATTGATGTGGCTGCCTTACTATAGTATGCTTATTTTAAGTCCTTTGGGTGTAGACTGAGGAGTGGGATAGCTGGGTCAAATGGTGGTTCCATTCCAAGTTTCCTAAGGAATCTCCATACTGCTTTCCAGATTAGTTGCACCAATTTGGAGTCCCACAAGCAGTGTATACCCTCACATCCTTGCCAACACTTATTGGTTTTTGTATTCTTGATAACTGCCATTCTGACTGGAGTGATGTGAAATCTTAGAGTAGTTTTGATTTCATTCCTCTAATTACTAGAGATGTTGAATATTTTTTTTATATATTTGTCGATTGATTGTATATCTTCTTCTAAGAAGTGTCTGTTCAGCTCCTTAGACCATTTATTGATTGGGTTGTTTGGGTTTTTTTGGTGTTAAGTTTTTTGAGTTCTTTATATATCCTGGAGATTAGTGATGTATCTGACATGCGTGCAGCAAAAATTTGCTCTCAAAATGTAGGCTCTCTCTTCACTTTCTTTTTGAGCCTCTCCTTCTCCACCCTGATCTGTCCACCCAAATGCTGACTTATAATGGACTGCACCAAGGAGCTCCCTTCTCCTAAAATTGGTTGAGTTTAGCCAATAGAAAGCCCCAGCATGGGATATTATGGAGAAAGGAAAGTTGTGGGGTAAGCATTTATTCCCCAGGTTCTCTCTGAAGGGCAACTGTTCACAGATTATTTTAACAGTCAGTCCTGTCTCTTCAGACCTATAGGTCATAAAGATATTACTCCTGCAAGCTCTGAGGCAACACACAGTCTCTCATGGTTTTCTACACAATACCCACAGATTTTTAAATTATCTTTTTAAAAATATCCTCCTCAATCTTTCCATTTTTCACGTGCTTTCTGTTTCTTGCTGAGGCCTAATATGCAAGCAAAAGCTTTCTTAGTACAGTGTCTGGCTTATAAAAGTGCTCCAGAAAATTCCCGTGAGTAAAGATAATAAACATATTTATTTTTCCCTATTCTAGTGATGCAATAAAGCAAGAGAGTCAAAAATGAGATGAGTTAATTTTATGTACATCTGTACTCCTCTGATACTTGGAAAGGTCACCGGAGTGTTCTGTCTCCTGAGGCTCATGGCAGAAAAATCTAGAAGCCTACCCCTTGCATAGAATCTTGCCTAGTTTAGCATTCTCTGTAGACACTCATACTAAAGCTTTTGGAACATTTGCTCATCTCCGCTAGACACACCATAGTAGTCAGAGTACACAAGTGCACATAAGAACGCCACCACCACCATCACCTTCACCCACTGCCACTCCTTCCCTGCTCCATTTTTAACTCTCAAATTTAATAGATATTTATCTTAAGTATCAAGCCCCCACCAATCCCTATTGGACCCACCAGTGTTCAGGTCTAATACTGAACAGATCACAACACTCTATCAAACTGTGTGCAAATTTTTGCAGACTCTTCAGAGCAGCAAAACTTTCCCTCAACTATTCTCTGTATTCATATAATAAATGATCGTGGATGCTCCTCAACTGTCCAGTTTTTTCTATCAATATATGAGTGTGAAGTGCAATTAGCCACTGAAATAAAATTGGTAATGAATGCTAATTACTGTCTTCTATGGTTTTTGGGGTAATATATTCCAAGTCTTTTCTCATTACTTTGAGAAATTGAGAGGTGGCTCTATAGAGATCTACAGAAATTCTGAAAAGTACTTAAAAGCGTCAGACATTAGCTGGAGCTCTGTATAATTGGATCTGTTCTGCACCCCTTGCATATAAGTTTTCTTGATGCAGAGCCCTGAATGCATAAAGAAGAGAGAATGTGGAGAGAAGAGCAGCTTCAATCTGCTTTGCTGTCATTTGGATCTTTTGAGTTCTGAATTCTTTTGGCAGCTCTAATATAACAGAAGAGCTTTTCCTTCGGTGACTATAAAATCCCCATTTGGAATGTTTTTCTCACACATTTATGTGAACATCGCCAATGGCTACTTCTCTCAAAATTAATTCTTACCCTCAATAATGATTTACAGAAGTTTACTGAAGTGCTGATAACAAATACTAAGAACTGTAACACAAATATCTTTCTCACAGAAGAAAAACACTTCCTCCACGTACCCAAGTGTTCAAAAACCAAAGACAAGCAGTTTCCTTCGATCTTGAAATAAATTTTGAAAAATGAAAAATGAAACTGCTTGTAATTGACTATACTCTGTGCCGTTATCAGTAATTCCTATCATCAGAACAAAAGCAAAATCAAATCATTCTATAAAGACAGAAAATTCCAGAGAGCAGGAGGTGCCAGTTGTTGGGAACACAGAGACAACAGAAAACTCTTCTCTCAGGTGTGTGTTGCACCTAAAGTAAAGCTGGATTCTGGTTTCAGCTTTGCCACTAACTAACCACCTCATGATTTCTGTCATCTAGAAAATGAATTAATTAGTTCAGATTATTTCAAAAAGCTTTCCTAGCTCCTATGTTTTCTGTTTGTCATTTTCTAAAAATTTCCTAAAAATAATCCAGTGAATTTCACCAATGGGAAATTAAATTAGATCAAATCTAACCCCTCCTCTTCTTTAGTGATAAAGACTCTTAAGATTCACTTCATTTGAAGATTTAGCTCAACTTTTAAGATAATGACAAGAATTGCACTTGATCAGAATGATGAGAAATCAAAGTGCTCATCAGGAAATGCATGTTTTGCTTTTGTATCCAAAGTGTCCATTATAGAATCAGTAAGAAGACATTTCCTATTAGGTTGGAGCTCTCCTTATGATGTGCAGTCCCCAGTAGGGATGGCCTGTAAAATGTCCACATTTTCTCAAAACGCACTCTGATCATAGGGTATTAGAGACAGATTCTTGCCATCAACCATTGGGGCTGCAAAATTCACAGGGGTCCTTACTGAGGTAGAAGGCACAACACCAGTGCCCTTGCCAGAGACCCACCTCTCATTATGAGACTCTGGAATGCCCCAGGCTGTGGATGAGGAACTATGCAGAAGGCAATGTGTGCCCCGACTGCAGCCTGGGACACCAGCACAATTAGCCATTTGCTCAGGTCTTCAGAATCACCAAACGATGAATAGCGCTATGTGGAGTCTTATTCTGTTCTATTCTAGTCCATTTATTTCTGATGAGCTCGGGAGCAAGTAGATTGAATACATGAAGGTCAGCCAGCACCATGGCAGGGTGAGAGAGATGAGAGCACTGAACTTCCAGCTCCCAGCACTAGTTAATGGGGAAAATACAACCAGAAGAGACTGGGAACAGTTTGCAATGAATGGCCACCCGCTACAAACTAATATAGACATGTTTCCATTTCTTTCATTTTCAACTACTACTATTGATAGAATACTTTGAATGAATCCTTCAATCCATTAATCTCCTTTTTTTAGAACCAAAACATGCATAGAGAAGGTTAATTTGTCTTCTCTCTCTCTCTCCCCCTCTGTTCTGTCCCTGAAAACAGAAAACATTGCCGGCAAAAGCAGCCGAGGAAAGGCAAGGGAAATGTGGTCCAGAATAAATTGGTTGTGCTGAAACATTTGTAATTAAGCATGATAACCAATTACAGAAATACCTGGGGTAGTTCAATGATTCGCTTTCCCACATCAGAGGTCTCCTAATCAATTTGAAATAACCAGACGCTGCTATAGAAAATAAGCAAGATCACAGCGTTTGCTAATGAGTCTCAAAAATGGATTTCACTGCATGAAAATGTTCATTGTCAGGAGAAAGACTGTGTTCACAATCTTGCGGGTCATTTTCATTTGCATTTGATTGGAGAAAAGTCCTTTGTTCTTTTCTCCCTTCTCACATCCTTTACAACACTACTGGGTTTTGGGTTTGGGTTTTGTTTTGTTTTTTTTTTTTCCTGATGATTTAGTATTTTTTTGTATCAGTGTGTTGTATCAAGCTCTAAAAATACACTAAAATAAAACCTTTTGTGCTGAAGTGGCTAGTATCCACTTCAATTAATACTTCATTTCACTGCACTGAGTGGGTATCCTGGAATGTGAATTTGCAGGTGTATGACACTGAAAGAAATGGTGTGACAGAAGTTGCAGTTGTGGAACTCAGAAACCAACACAAAAGCCACAGAAGGTATCACATGCAATACCATTCCCGTGTTTCTTCTCTCCAAAGCCCCACAACACGCTCCTCGGAGATTTGAGCTGCAGTGGGCACATACTTTGAGGGATACCACTGGGGAGGAAAAAAAAATACACACACACACACACACACACACACACACACACACAAAACAGACCTTTTCAAACAAGCACACCACAAGCTCAATGCCATTTTCACAGAAATGGAGCAGGGGGAAAGCAGCTCATGTTTGAAAGAGGAGACAACAGGACATTTTTTATTTCCTAAGAACAACCTTACATAAGACTTCTTCATCCTTGCGCAGGCAATGGCTGGATTGGCTGGATCGTGCAATGCATGCAAATCTCCTAGTGAGCCACATCCCCCAAGTCTCTCAATAGATTGATAACGCTCCTAAGTTTGTAGTTCAGATAATGATCATATACGGAGGACTCAGGCTGACTCTTCCGGGCTCCCCTTCTCTCACATCCTGTTGTACTCTGCTATCCTACTGTCGGGTGCCCTCTCTTGTCCTAGTCCTGTTTTCTCACTTGTCTTTGCTCTCAGCTCTTCTGGATCTGTGTGTGCTTGCCAAGCCTGCGTGACCACACATGTCTTATCTCTTCTCGTCTCCCTCAGGACCAAGACAACATGCACAACCACAGGGGCACAGCTTGGTCATTTTCACCCTACCCTTTTCTTGTCACCCCTATTAAAAACTCATCACAATGCAAGTGAAGTCCCCATTCAGAGAGGCACAGAGCGTGGTGCTAATTTACCCCCCAAGGATTTTTTTAAAGTTCTAGAACATAAGACATTTTTACCCCAAATTACTGTCACAGTTCTTCCTTATCTCTTGTCATTTGATGAAGTATTCAAACTTTTCCACGTCTGTTAGGAAACAATTCCTCAGATCCATTATAAGAAAATTTATCTAATCTCATTCTTGGTAAATACAACAGTTCTAAGAATCTTTTGAAAAATTCTTGGGTCCAAGACTTAAAATAGTTTGGGTCCCTGCTCAGACAGGGTCTGACTTATGATGTTTCAACTTGATGGCCCTGTGGAAGTGATACACACTCGGTAGAAAGCGTATTTCAGATTTTGCATTTGGATCTTTTAACAAGCTGGTGATAGACAGACAACTCTCTCAGGAGACACTGGGTGGCTGCAGCCAACTGCAGCTCCCTGGCAGCCCTGTGACCACAAAGAGAAAGAACTGAGACCCCACAGTGTGCTGTGATGCTCAGCCAGTGTGTTAGGTAGGTTAGATATAGTAAGTGCATTTCAGCTTACAGTTCTTTCAATTCACGGTGGGTTTATCAGGATGGGATCCCATCAGAAGGTGAGAAGCATCTGGGCTTACCTGTCTTCCCTTGCTTTCTGAGGATTTCCTTTGTCCCATCCTGATGGGCCTCATGGTAGTCACACACCTGCCCACACAATTAAATATAAAAATGTGTACCTGTGTTTACAATGTTATTTCCTCAGCTCTTCTTAGTTCCACTTTCTTTGCATTTTTCAAATATCTATTCAGTCCTCCCTCTACCTCACCTCTGTCATTTTTCATCATATTGATCTTATATCTATTTGTTCATGTTTATTTTATGTGTATGTATGTATACACATGAGTATATAAGTATGTGCATGTATATGTGGGTATATACATCCAGATACATGTATGTATGTGTGTGTAGGTGTGTATATGTGTAGCATTCTCAGAAGCTAATCCCCAGTCTTTTGTGAATCTCTCCAAAGACAGGAAACTCAAGACCAGCCAGATTCTGTGCCTTTAAACCAGGGGATCCATGCCACAGGCCAGTGGCCATGACAACTTGTTAGGCCTTCATCCTTCCTCCTGAAGACTTGCGTCGCATATTGCCTCACACTCCACCCATAAGCTCCTCTAGAGACACACAGCTCCTCTCCATGGTGTCCCCAGTCCTCTGGGCCTGATACTTGGTACTGGTCCTGTGATGCTGAAGTCAGCCTTTTCCTTAATGAACTTTTTTCTCTTCTGGAAAAAAATTTGGACAATTCAGTGTTTTTTCTGGAAATCCATGGCTAATTAGGAGCTGATTATTAAATGTTTTTCCCTTAGAGTTACCCAAAGTTGTTTTCCCTAAAATTTAAAGGTACTTACAAACCTTTGAGACCTCAGTTTCAGACAAATCTCTTTTGTCAAGGTGGCAATTCCACTATTTAAAAAAGAAATGTATTTTCTTTGAGTCTTCTCTTAGCATAGAAAAATAGTCATTTAGCAGCATAGATTTAAGAACCTTTGGATTTCTCTACTTGTATTCCAATTTGTCTATATCCTTTTGAAAGTAAAGAATCCAGAATCGTATGTAGACCTCAAATGAGGGTCTGACCAATGCCAAGGTAGAGACCCTTACTTCCTTCCTTCTATTTTTCAAATAAATCTAAAATTTCTTTGACATGTGGCGGTGCTAACACTGATGACCCTTCTGAGAATCTTCTACATGCATTTGGCAAGCAGGAAGGTTTGCATTTTGTTTCTGAAGTAAGATGTTGCATTCTTATATCCCTAATAAATTTCATTCTGTTAAAGGAAGCATGTCAAAATGTTTTTCAGATTCTAATTCTAAAATCTGATATATTTGCTATCCATTCCAGCCACAGGTCATTTGCAAATCTGATAAATATACATTCTAAGTATTCATACGCATCATTGATACACAAATCTAACAAGATGTGGCTAGAAGCAGAGAGCAGCAGCGCCTCCTCCTCCCCCTTAGAATCACCTTCAGGCTGACTTCTTCCAGTTCATCAGCATCCATGGAGTAACTCCGTACACGGCGCCATGCTAGGTAGGCTCTGCACGGGGTAGAAAGTGTTCCAGTTTACCCCTTCCTAATGGGGAGGTTTTAAAAGATTGAAAGTCAAGAAGAAAAAATAATAATAGAGAAGTGTTTCTTGAAGATAAGACTGACAGTGGCGTCCACTAAGAATCAAAGTTCTTAGAACACTAGTATATTATTACAAATGGGAAAAACAAAAGCGTGGACTACAACTTTTGTTTGAGAAGATGAATTTTTGTTCGTGAAGGAAATAAATATATTAATTTATCTTGCATATTTCTAATAAAATTAAGCAAATCTACTAAGTTTTCAGATAAGAGCAGATTGACATTTATTCAAGTCCACAAGGGATGGAGATTGTGCAAGTACTAAACTAGATGATAGTCTAGGATAGTTTAACATACAAATGCAACTTTCTTCTTTCCCCTCCAGTCATTCAAAGGCCAATCCCATACACAATGTGCACACAGTTAAGGATACTATCCTGATAGATTATTCCAACAAAGTACATTGAAATCAAGAAAAAAATTCCCTGGGGGTGGGGGGGAGACTATTGAGTCAGAAACAGGAAGGTTAATTTTTTGCTTAATGAAATTGATATTTTCCTAAGGTGGGGGATTGTAACCAGGCATCATTGAATAGATGCAGGACATCTGTATGTTGCTTCAAATTTCACATAGTAAAAACCTCAGGCATACGGATAAGCTGTTTTGTACTAAATATTAAGGATTTCTTGCCCCTAAAGTTAACCAATGTTTGAAAACTTTAGGGAAAGACAAAAGCAATTTTGTACCTACAACAAAATAAAACTATGAATGACTAGCATTCTTAGGAGGAATTAAACATGAAAATGACAAATGCTTGGCTAAAAATAACCTAAATGGAAGTGAGCCAATATTCCCTTTTTTCTGTGTTATGTGCCCCTCTTGGAATCTCATCTTTTTAACAACTTGCCCTGGGCTAATTTGTCTGGAGCAAAGTTCACTTAGGATGTGCATAAAAGAACAAAGAATGTGATCACCAAGCAGGAAGCTTTCTGAATACGCTCCCTATGTCCATAAAGTCCAAAGGCTCTGGAATGTCTTGTCAAGGCAAATTGCAACTTTCACTTCCTGGGGTTTGCAATGAAAAGAAAGAAGCAAAAACAAGGGAAGGTGAGCCTTGGGGACCAGCAGTAAAGCAGTAACTCAGACTTGAAAGCCAGAGAGGAAAGCATGCCATTGAGTCACCAAGGATTCACACACAAGCGCCTCAGTACCCACACCATTCACAGACTGTTCACTGCTTCTTTCTGCTCCTGGTGCCTTTGTAAAAACTAGTTGGCAGAATTTCTCCAAATATAAGCACATCGGCACTTAGGCCAGAGCACCAGAGCTACTTTCTCACTGTTACCTAAATTTACCCCAAGATATTTGAACAAAGCTTGAGGAAAACTGTTCTAACTTTTCTTTTTAAGTATTTGACTTTTTTTTTTCTTTAGTTTTGCAAAGTTGTCATTCATCTCAGGCAGGCACTTTGAAACTTAGTCTGATTTTTTTATTTTAATGAACTAATTTGATAAGCATCATTAAGACCAAAAAATGTAATATAATCCAATCAAATAATTCTATAGATAGCTATTAAATGTCAAAACATTGCTAAATAGTTTAATGCAATGGGGGTGGGGGGAATCCACAAGAAACATACATTAATCTCTCAGAATCTTATCGAATTTTTTGAAGTGATACACAATTATTGAATATTTTGAAGAAATATGCAATATTTATCCCAAAACCTATTGTTTCCTCTACAGATAGCTAATTGATCATCATTTCCTCTTAAGTAGATTCTATGTTTTTTACACAATTCACTTTCCATTTTTCTCTATCAAGTTCTAGTAAAAAAGAAAGGAAGGAAGGAAGGAAGGAAGATAAGGAAGGAAGGAAGGAAGGAAGGAAGAAAGAAAGAAAGAAAGAAAGAAAGAAAGAAAGAAAGAAAGAAAGAAAGAAAGAAAGAAAGAAAGAAAGAAAGAAAGAAAGAAAGAAAAGAAATTCTACAGTGCCAGGCACCCTTTAGGTCCCAGAGGCCCAAGTACCTAGAGGTACCCTCTTAGGCCTACAAAGACAAAAGCAAAAATTCCCTGTCATTAAGAATCCATTGTTCTGTTGGGGAAAAAAGAAACATGGAGAGAGATGTTAATTTTCAGTAGGTCTTATGTAATATTGGAATATTTTGAAGTAAGGAATATTTACATCTGAATAATGATCAGGAAAATTATAGTGGAATTTGTATAGAAATATATTTTGAAAATTTGAACTCCAACCTGATCATTCCTGGGCATGATACAGCACTCTTTCTCCTGACAATCACCCTGAGTCAATCAGGTTCATGTACTGCCTCGCTGAGAGCCCAGCCAAAAGGGAGACTGGTATTCAAGCTGGATTCTGGTTCAGCTACATGGCTTCTCTTGTGTAGACTGCCATAATCTTAGTGTTATGCTCGAATTCAGGACCCCCAAAAGACCACCAGAGACCAAGATCAATGTAAGCAGTAAAGAGGTGTTTATTGCGAGCTAGCTTGGTCCTCCACACGCACACAGCAACTGGTGACCCTGAGAGGCCCCGAGCCATGGTTTGCAGCAGTTTTATACACTCTTTGGGGAAGGCAGAGACTTCACATACGTCATAGCATCTCTTAGCAAATCATCACACACCTCGGGAAAATCATAAAACAACACATTCACTGGTGGGAACAAGTTGGGTAGGGGTGGTTGCTTAGTACAATAGGGGGATTCGTTTGAACTGATTGGTTTAACCCAAGAGGGGAGTATGTGCTGAACTACATGGTTTCCCAACAAGTTATCAACCACCATAAACTACTGGGAGGGTCATCTGGCATCCCAGGTATTTCCCTGTCTCATGCTGATTGGTGGTTGCTAGGGGGTTGCTATGGATCCTCACCTAGTCTGACTGAGTCAGGGACACCTGGATCCACAGATCTCTCCTGTTATTTGTAGATAAACAATTCAACCTAGGTATGTGCCTAGGAGTGCTCTGTGGGTCTTTCCAAGGACAAGGGTCAAGTCCCCTTCCTTGGACAGGCTTTGCTCTGAGATAGAGGCTGGTTTTTCATTAGATCCTAAGGATAATAACCTCTATGGAATAATGGCCTTAGACCATGGGGATATTGACACCTACAATTACTCAGTGGACCAGAGTTGGGATAACTTGGGTCTCTATGTTTTAAAATAATGTTCTTTTGTCACTTTTATCTCTCATGTTTCTTTCTGATTATTATTTTATTTGTTTGCAACATGTTTAATGTTTATAGTGGCTGAATTCACAATAGTTAAGCTATGGAAGCAACCTAGATGCCCTTCAAATGGATAAAGAAAATGTGGTACATATGCACAATGGAATATTACTCAGCCATAAAGAATGAAATTATGGCATTTTCCAGTAAATAGATGGAACTGGAGACTATCAGCTAAGTGAAATAAGCCAATCCCCAAAAAAAACAAAGGCCAAATGTTCTCTCTGATATCTGGATGATAACACACAGCAATTGGGGGGAAGATAGAAGTTCATTGAATTATCTTCTGCATTTCTAGAAGAAAGGTCTGAGAGGCTGTAGGAGTGGCTGGAAGAAGGTAAAGCTATTACTACTTGAAGAAGAGGACAGAACCATTTTGTGACAGCAAAAGGAGAACAACCCGAGGCACCTGGAAAGGAAACACCTGAGACTCTGGAAGGTCTAGATGCAGGAGGAGCTTTACCCTCAGAGCCTTCCTCATGAAGGGTCTCCCCAGCTGTTGGAAGCACCTTAAATCGACCTGACTGGCAGGGTCTGTTAACCCCCCTGGATAGCTAGGACTAAAATTTGCTCACTATTCCTCTTACCAAGAAATCCATCAGAAACAGGAGGTACGGCCCAGCTCCACACAAAATATGCATTGATACCTCCCAATATCTGCTGGCCAGAGAATATCCATGCATCTGTCACATGTATGTGCACAATGTGAGCCCTGAGTTTTTCATTTGGACAATCTCTTCAAGGATATTTGCATGGTAAACAAAGCCTTGAAAACAGAGATAATGTTTCTCTCTGATGCAGAAGGTAGAGTGGTTTGCCATCCTATAATGCTCTGCTCTAAAACTTTGTCTTCCCCCAAAATTTATATGATGTCCTAATGCCCAAGGTGATGGTGTTGGGAAATGAGGCTTTTAGGAATTTCTTAAGTCATGAGGGCAGAGTCCTCATTAATAGGATTAGTGCTTTCATAAAAGAGGCTTAAGGGATCTCGTTTGTCCCTTCCACTGTATGAGTACACAGTGAAAAGACAGCTGTCTACAAACCCCAAAATGAACCCTCACCAGATACCAGATCTACCAGCACTTGACTTTGGGCTTCCCAGCCTATGAAAAATAAATTTCTATTGTTTCTATGCTACTTAGTCAAGGTATTTGTTTTATCAGTCAAAATGTGCAAAGAAGAGCTACATGTAGTATAAGAAAGACAATGCCTCCATCTAAGGCAAAAGACGAAGCCTGATAAAAAATTTAGGGTTTTCTGAGCATGGGGTTCTTCTCTTGCAATGTGACAAACTGTGTGTGCAGGTGTAACCTAACACTCTTCATGTTGTCTTGTGGGCTTAAGGAAAAGGCATGAGAAAATGATGATCATCTGGCTACTGAGTAAAAGAAATATCCTTTGTCTCTGACCTAGGAGTCTCATGTCCTCTGCCAACATTGTTAACACTAAAGGGACCTAACTTGTCACTTTGTAACTGGAGTAAAATCTCAGACCTTTCCCAGTTCTTGATAAGGATCACTCTGGGAGCAGTGTTGGAGAACATATTAGGGCAGAACAATCAAGACAGGAACAGCAATTTTTAAAGTTTCAGTAGTCCATGATCGAGGAGATAAAGACCTAAACTGAGGGAGACCCAGTAGAAATTGACAAGTGCAACAAGACATAGCATATAGTTACAAGATGAATAGACTGGACTTGTAATTGATTAAATGCGGACGAGAGCGAGACAGTGAAATGTGGATGGAATCCCAAGTTTCTGACTTTGGTGTTTGAGGTGGGAACTATGAAAGAAATAACCAAAACTGGAGCAAGATAATTAGTTAGTTTTGGACACGCTGAGGTTTGAGAGTCTGTGAAATATGTAGATGAAGTTTCTTGACCTTGACCAAAAGAAATGGAGCCATTTTCACACATTTTTCTTCTGTCTACTATTCTCACATTGTCTTAAAAAAAATCTTATTGATTTAGTTTCCATAATTATTTCTTTTTGTCAATCCTTTTTTATTTCTCCATTATTTCTAAAATATCTACCAAGTATTACACACCCACACACATAAAACACAAGAACATACTTTTAACAGAGTGATTAATATTCTTGCTTCTCAATTATAGTCAACAGACCAGTAGCATTCATATCTCTTGGAACATGTTTAAAAATGAAGAAACTCATGCCCCACCCTAGACTTCCTAAATAAGAATCTTCATTTTAACAAAATCCCGCAATAATTTATATGCACATTAAGATTTGACCAGCATTTTTCTAGATCGCCTATTATTCTAAATTAATTATAGGGCACAAAAAGAAAACATATACAAATTAAAATAAGGGCATATTATTTATTTGCATGTAATACATTACTCTTTCCAATACATTTCTAAAATACGTACTCCATATAATGATATAAAAATCTCAAATTCAAATGTAAGAAGAGTTATAGGGTGCTGTGCATATGGTTGGTGATGAACATGTGTTTAATAAAAAAGAGGTAAATAGATGACCTGTGAAATTCCAACACAAGAAAACTGAAAGTGATAATTTTACAGAAAAAAAAAAGAGCTTTGGACTTAAAGTCAGAAGATGTGGATTAACATCAGGCATTAGTCTATGTGGTCTTGGGAATCTCACTTAACATCTCTGAAATTCCTCCTTTATACAGTATCAGGCCTTCCATACTTATCCCACAGTGGTATGGTCAAAATCAAATACAACTTTACATAGAACAGTAGTTGTCAATTACAAACCAAAAAGGAGACAAGATTATTCTATCCTAGCTTCTATGTGTACTTATATTAGACATAGATTGTTGTATATTCATCAATACAATTTTTAAAATTCTGGGTCAATTTTCAAATTTTATATTTCTGTATCTTATAGTACTTACTCATTGTAGATACTTCCCATATACAAATTCATTTCAGATAAATGGGAAAAAAATTATGACAAAACACATATATCGAGTGCTCACTAAGAAAATGCCCTGACCTGTTTTATATATATTAATATTTATAATCATTAATGTTTTAAATTTCCCCAAACAAAGCTACGAGGCAGGAACTACTGTTCTCATGACCATTTAACAGGTAAGGAGACTTAGGAACTCAAATTTAAACTTGCTCAGAATCACATAACTATTAAGTGGCAGAACCAAGGTGTGGCTGGGCATCCAGTTCCAGAGCTATTCTCTTACCTATGTGCTATATAACCTCAGCATTCATTCATTTATTCATTTATAAAAATCCTTTGTTAAGCCCCTACCATCTGTCATAGTACTGAATGTGGGGAGATGAGCAAAGTATTCACTTGTGACTTCATGGAACTTACATTCAGGTGGTAGAAGATAATTAGAAAAGTAGCCAAGTAATTATTTAATTGTAATTGAGATAAAATCTTATGATGTAAATGAATAGAATGCAGTGAGAGCAAAAGGATCTGGTAAGCTTATCTGAGATTTGGAAGGACTTTAATGAGGTAACATTTAAATTGAAATGCAAAATTGCTTTCCAGTGATTAAAAAAATAGCAAAACCATAAATTCATATACAAGCATTGCCACAGCAACCACAATAATCTTCTGTTTATGAACAGGTAATAGAAAACTCATAGAGTTAAGCAATGTTATTTGAAAATTATTTCAAAAACTACTATTGACCACCCACTGCATGTGAGAAATCCAAATGGGAAAATCTCTACATCCCAACCTTCTTAGCTCATCTTTTCTCTTTCCTTTACTGTAGAGATTATATTTGGAAAAAAAAAATATTTCTTTACCTCCACTGTCTTTTCACACCCTGGAAGGTAAATACTCTTGCCCACTCCCCTTTTCCCCCAGGGAACTCACCTTGTTATGCAAATAAATGTATACTATTGTCTCCCTCGAACAAAAGGGAAACAATGGGAAGCTACTTTCTACAAAAGAATATTTGTCTCCTTCACTGTCATAACAACTGTGACTTATAAACATATAAGAGAACTCTCTCATCCCTTGATGTGAGTAGTTTATGGCATCGTTTACTGTGGGATTGAAAAGAAAAAGATCAAATGTGGTTGATTGCTTTTGTCCATGCAGGAGATGGTGAATTCTTTGATGTCTCTTTTAGCTTAGGGATCTTTAAGAGAAAAAACACAGAGAGGTGGAGGGACAAACATATAGACATGGTGGCACATGTACATGTGCACACGTATACATAGATTGATGGGATTTGTGTGAGTGTGTATGTGTGTGTATATTGCTTTATCTTACTCATCTTTCTATAATTATGGAACTCTGAAACCATGGAAAGATGATGATATGGAGAAATTTTATTTACTTCTTGCTCTATGCATGTGTTTAAAATATAAATGTTCCCAATATATAAATGGACTTGAGAGAATATTGTTGCCTTCAAAGATGGTAACATTGTTCTGGTCGGAAAAATGCAAGGGGAGACTACACAAATTTGGGGTCAAAGTGGTGCACTTTGAAAATTGCTTTGAAACAACATTTATACACAAATATAAGTTTGTGTATACACAATTAAGTATACACAATTAAGTATAATTGAGTATATACAAATATAAATAATATATAAATACATCAAATATAGAATTACATAAATGCGTATTTATAGGTTCACATATATGTTATGCGTACATATGTGTTTGTGTACACATACATATACAGATGATCCCTGACTTAGAGTGGACTTATAATTTTTCACCTGAACACAATGTACATTCAGTAGAAACCATACTTCAGGTTTTGACATTTGATCTCCTGAACTAGCAATATGTGGCATGATACTCTTATTTCAGTGATGAGCAACAGCAGCAAGATGCAGCTCCCAGTCAACAACTTGATTACCAGGGTAAACAACCAGGTTCTACAGTGCATATTTGCAAAAACTGTGTTTGGTAAGTTAGATGTTTTAAGTGCATCTTCAATTTATAATGTTTTCAACTTACGATGGGTTTACCAGGACATAACCCCAGGAGTATCTGTGTGTGCATACATATACATTCATGCATCACTTAACGAAATATGGTCTAAGAAATGCATCCTGAGGCAATTCTGTTATTGTGCAAACACCACTTCATGTACTTACACACCCTCAGATGGCTGCAATGTCATGAGGTAATGTAATCTTATGGAACCACTATAGTATATGCAGTCCGTCACTGAACAAAAAAACATCACCATGTGGAGCATGACTATGTAGATGAAATGTAAAGTGGTATTTTTTGCATTTTCCAGTTGAGTGTTATATTAAGACTAGCCTTAATCTTGTAAACTCAAGGTTTTTATTTAAAACCCTAATTTTGAAGAGAAAAAAATTTTTTTTATTAATATGCCACTTTTCTTAGAGCAATTGAGGAACTCCAGGACTTGCTATACTAAATTAGGGCACCAAACATGGCAGAAGCATGAAGGCCACCCTGATCTTCTACCCTTCTCCCATGAAACAACTGTAAAAGAAGTCTCTGACCTTCATAGAAGGTAGGATATAACATCCTTATTCAAGAAATACCCATCTTATATCCAGAGGAACAAAAAATCATCCAGGGACCCAAATAGGCCTTGCTAAGTCCCCCCAAGTCTATTACCATGAGGACATCTCTTTTTCCCTCACATACTTCCATATAGCTGTCCTTCAAATGCATAGTTCTCCCAAATTCTTTGTGTCTTTATTTCTTAAGGCTTCTGTGCCCATGTAAAACTATGTTAAATAAATTTGTATTCTTTAATCATCCGTCTATTGTCAAAGGGTATCGGCCACGAAGCTAGCAAGGGCTCAGAAATCTTTTCTCCTCTATATAATTTTAGGTTTACAGAAAAAAAATAACAACAACAACAAAAGCAAAAAGAAAGAGGTTCCCATATACCTCTCTCCCCTATATATGGATTTTCCTATTACTAACATCTTGCATTAGTGTGGCACGTTTGTTGGCCAGCCAATTTTGATCCATCATTACTAATTGAAATACTTAGTTTACATAAGGATTTGCTTCGTGTTGTACATTCTAAGGATTGTGCCAAATAAATAATGTTATGTTTCTGCCATTTCAGTATCATACCCAGAAGTTCACTGTTCTCAATATCCCGATCTCTTTCTGTCTCTTCAGTTACGCCTTTCCCAGAAGGCTACATAGCTAGAACCACAGTGTTCAGCCTTTTTAGAATGACTTCTTTCACTTACCAATGTGCATTTAAGCTCCTTTGTGTCATTTAATGGCATTGAAGCTCATTGTATGTACATGCCAAGTTTATATACTCATTTACATATTGAAGAATATCTTGGCTGCTTACACATTTGGGACATTATGAATAATGCTGCCGAAGAGAGGATTTTTAAAAATCTGTCTCTAATCATGCCTCTCAAAGAATCCTAAGTATGAAAAAAACATGTATTTACACATGTAAAACTTGTATGTCATATGTACATGTGCATGGGTTCTGTTCATAAAACAGAAAGATATTTTTCTCCAAATTTCTACCTATGTGTAAAAAAAAAGAATTAAAACACACTAGAATTATCACATTCAAATTGCTACTTTTCCACAAATTAATTACATCAATGTCTAAGATTGGAATCCAAGCTAACAATTCTACATCATTAGAATTTCATTTATAACCTATTGACAGCCTCAATTTCTCGTTTGTTCAAAGAGGTTCAAACTAAGGCCTCATTATCCGTTATTGATAGCTGTCAATAAGATAACATTATTTTTATCTTGTAAGTCTTATATTGATTTTTTTAACCGAATGTCAGCTGCACTGAAAATGCAAGTTCTAAATTAAATTGACGGATCACTTCCTACCCAATAAACATGGAAACAATACAAGAGGCACCTAATTACTGAGCATGCACAGGAATGGGGATGGCCTTGCTCATCATCCTTCCACACCAGGTACAGAGAAGCCCTTTTGCTCCTGGCTGTCGCCTCCTCTGAACACCTGAACCATCAGCTCCCATAGTGCTGGGCCAACACCATGCAGCAGGCTCAGGGCTGCCTCTGTGCATTACTAACAAGTGTCACCCAGCACCTCCCAAGTAAATGACAGCTCAGGTTCCATTTATCATCATGCTATTCTGCACATACATCCCCTTAGCTAGATCTAAATGTGGACAAAAACTTTATTATATCACAATGCTCTTCTCTTAAAATAATGTCTGCCTCATGTCATGACTAAATCACATGTGAATCATTTCTAGCCCACATCCACTCTCTAGCATCATTTTAATGTGTCTCCAACAATTTTGTGCCTTTTGCCCCTCTTGATTTCTAAGTAAAAATAAAAACTACTGTCCTACTTCCATGGCTAACATCAAGGACCTTCCTGCTTAGAATCTGAATTACTTCTACCAAAGCTCATTAACTTATACCCAAAGTGTTCATTTTTTTGTGTGGCTGATTCATTTTGTGTGGCTGATTTTCACTCCCAAATATAAAATTATTATACAAATGTTCACTTATTTGGCAATGTCTTTTGAAAGGGGACTTTGTTTTCAACTTCATTTTTGGTAGCTTTTTATATCTGTTCCTCTCCCCCCGACACACACACCTGTCTCTCTTTCAGATAAAGATCAAAAGTATTACTGACATGAGGGTCATTTTTCCTAGTAATTTCTCCTTAAACATTAGGTGAGTTCTCCTAAAAACATGTCCTGCCTCTGGGTGGGTATTGTCTGTCCTTCAGTGTTCTTGCCCTTTTCAGGTAAAGACAAATGGTATCAGATTTGTGGAGAAGGTCAAGGGTAAACGTTTCATTTTGTTTTAAGAAGGTCAGGAGTGCTAACAAATTAAAATGTTAAGATAATTCTGAATAACAGATTGGCATGTTGATAGCAGCATTTGGGAGAAATTGATTCCTACAATTCCTTCTAAGTTTTATTACTAGCTTAGTATTAGGGGAACACCATATTCATTCACTTAAATTAATATCTTACCTATAATTTTCCTGTAGAAGAACAAAAGTATTTCTCAGAAGAAATAACAACAGAAAACTGTGACATGAACAGAAGTGAAGTTCACATAGAATCTAGCAATGAAATATTACCCGTATTGGGAGAGATTTTAATGTCAAAACTATAAGTTAAGATACCAGACATGGTTAAAAAATAATATATATATATATATGAAATATATTATGAAAGTATAATGTCTTATTTGGTATATGCTGCATAAAAGCAAAGAACAAACCATTCCAAAAGCCTATAACTGAGAAAATGTTATATGAAGGACAGACAGGAAGAGAAATCAGTGTAGGAAAAAGAGAAGTGGCTTTAAAAGCAGTTTTGTACTTTAGAAACTAATTTCTTACTCTAAGAAATCAGAAGACAGATTTTCATGCTGTGTTATAAAAACAGAAATAGGGAGGACAAGTTTTGCATTTTAGTAATTGGAAATTTTGCCACAGTCCTCATTTGGGGGTGGGGCAGAAACTCTCTCCTTGAATCAAATGCCAGTTCAACAACATGAGCTATTGAAATTATTTACAGAAGAAATTTTAAATCTATAGATGTGTTAGAAAAAAAAGGAGTAATTCTCTCATACTTAAAACCTTCACAAGTTATTAAAGCAAGGAATTTAGAAATCCAAATGTCTTTAAAATGTTTTTCCAATTGACACTTCACAAAGTTGATATTTTATATTAAGAGTTATTTTGTGGTCAGTGCTACATGTTAACAAGAAAAGGAACCAAAAGCAAATAGCTCTGAAATTGAACATCAGCAATAGGAAGGCAATCATCCTCCCACCTTCCTTTGAGATCCAAGGGGTCACACTTTCCTTTTACATATGCCCCAGTTGGAGGCATTCATCATAATCACACACAATTGAACACACTCACAGACCAGGTTCCCTTAGCAAGGGGTCTGTAGCCCTAGTAATGGTTTCTGCCACAGCCTTAATCGAAAAATGGGCATTGACAAGAGCCAGCACGCTGCATGGCTGCATAGGCACACACTAACTCACTGAAATTTCCCGAACTCCAAGTCTAGAGAAGTATTCACATTCCTGTGCTTTGAAAGAAAGTTATTTTAAAAAGCGAAAGTCCCGCCTTTAAAATTAAATCCACACACTCCATTGACTGCTTTTCATTTTTTTAAACAATTGGGGTAATATCTATCCCCAAATTCTCCTAAGGTTATAGATGATTACACACACACACACACACACACACACACACACTTTCAAGAGCATCACATCACACATTTTCTCACTCAGGATTATAGCACATAAATGTTTTCATGTCATCACATGTAACTCCACCGCCTTCTTTCAGATGGTTACAGAGTCCGTTGTAACAATGTGATGCCATTTGTTATGTTCTTATCAATGGACATTTGTGTTTGTGATGGGCACAAATATATAATTTCACACTCCTAGTTATAAGTAAGAGTCCTCAGAATGATATTCCTAGGTTATTGGAAATATGCATTTAAAATTTTAATAGCTATTACCAAACCAATCTCCAAAGGTCTTACAAATTCACTTTAATACTGTAGGGGACGAGAAGGTCATTTTCTTTTCACTGAAGAGTCCAATATAGTGCAGCACAGAATGGCTTCAATTTTCTTTATATTACCCTAGTGTGAGAGCAAAAACAGGTATCCTCTTTTAATTCTCATACTTTTAATTAGTACTTAGATTGAGCATCGTTTTATCTGTTTATCAGTCATCCCTGGTTCTTCATCTGTGGATTACCTGTTGATATTATTTGTCCACTTTTCTATTAAATAACTAATTTATTTTCTCAGAGATCTTGGAGGATCTCTTCCAATACTAGGAATATTTGTTGCACACACCTATTATATATGGTACAAGTATTTTCACACCAGCTGTTTGTATTTGCATCTGCTTTGACAGAATTTAGAATTCTAATGTCCTCAACTCTTCCCATGGTGCTTACTTTATGGGTTTTGGTTTCCACGTCTTACTTAATGCCACTACAAACTTATAAATATTTTATTCAATATTCTATAATTTTATATTTAGATTTTATCTATGTGCAACTTGTCTTTGGATATGATATGAGGGAGAAACCTAATTTTATGTTTTTAAATATCTAATTGTCCAAACTTCTCATGAATTTGAAATACCCTGCCTAAATATTAAGTTTTCTTATGTTGGGCCTTGCTTGGGGCTACTCTCTAGTATATTAATCCACTGTTTATATTAATCTACTAGTTTACTTTCCAGTGTCATTTCACTTTATTATATTAACTCTGTTGTCACTTTCATTATCATTATATATACCTCATAATTAACATGAATTCTGTTTGAATTTTCTTATATGGACTTTGAGATCAACTTTTTGGATACTGATTAGGAGTAAATTATACTCTTATATTCATTTAGTAAAGATAGACATCTTCACATTACTAATTCTTCCCACTCTGAACTTCATTTTATGTAGGATAAAAATATTTTAAAAAATTCTTATGGGATCAGAAAGATACACATTGATGATAGCACCTTCTAAATCAACTTTCTAACAAAGGAGGATATAATTAGAAAGAAATTATGGCACTAATTCCATGAATCTTTTAATTCTGGACTTTGCTCTAAATGATAAGATATATCTATCATTTTCAGAACTAATTTTTTCCTTTTTTACCATTGCTTTTGCCTTTGTCCCCAGGGTTGAAAGTGTGGGACTACATTCAGCATGTAAAAAGATTTGGTCACAGAGATAATCGAGAGAATTGAAGATATGTCTGTTAAGATGGGTTCAGTTTAACTCAGGTTCCTGCAATGAATGCTTTCCTCCTCCCTGCCTGACCGATGGGATGACCTGGTGCAATGGGCTCAATAAATGAGCAATGGTGCGAAAAGACAGAGCATTTCATCATCTATCCTTATGACCTCTTTAACCCGGTGGCTGGGACTATCAACCAGGGAGACAATTAGTACCAGTTATGTTCTAGTCTTGTGACATGGACAGCTATTCACTAGGAAAGAGACCAATTCATTTCATCCAGGTCGCTGAATAATCACTGGATCAGAAAGACTTTTAGTCACTGCCAAAGTGAACTCTTTCGAACCACCAGACCTAGTTGTGTGAGTCCATCTGTCACTGCCATGCCAACTGGTCACCCATATAGACATTGCATTAAGTGCAATAGCCTCTGAGATGATTTATAAGTTCACCCATAAACATAAGTCTATGTCTTGGATATGGGAAAAACATGACATAGAATGGAGGTGTAGATATTTTTTATGTCTCCTGCCTCTTCATTCTAATTTGTCTTACTGAATATGTCATTACCTATGTGTGTTGTTATAAAGCTCAAATCACAGATAATCTTTATTTTTCCTCCATCTCAATTTCTCTTAGACACTGCTTACGTCACCTATATAGAACATGGGGTGGGGAAGGATTCAAAATTTAAAAGCTTGTTAAAAGATAGCTTTGTAATATTCAAACGTTGTAATTACAAAAACTTTTACAATTGGTCTTTCTTGTCTTCTTTAGAGGTGGTAAGTGGTCCATCCAGAGTATAATAAAAGATGGTGGACATTTAAAATAATACATAGAATTTCAGACACTATGCAGGACTGATTTAGAGACTGGCTTAGTCTTCTACATAAGAGATGAGGTCTGAATGGATAAATGTTCTGAGTCATTCTTGAGGAATATCCATCTGTATTGCATCTTTCTGGGTGCTGGGTTTTACTGCTAACTAATAAAATTTATAATAAACCAGCCCTTTAGGTAAAAGAAAAAAGCAAATTTTTCTGATTTCTTTTGTTGTTGTTGTTAACCAGAGTTAATCTTGGAAAACAAGTTCTGAAGTTAAAAGTCAATATTTATCATGTATCTTCATCATTTATCAGAATAATGTTATTGTTGAAATTGGAATTAGTGTCATTTTCTCATAACACTAAAGGAGATCACTCTACTTAGAACAACTACTAAATAAAATAACTATTAGGATTTTCCTGGTATCTCCCCCTGGATACTCTAATAGGAAGGGACAACAGATAGTATATTAGATGTCACTGTACCATCTAAAGAAGTCATGTGGATGCACCAAGAGAACCTGTCTTTGAAGTCTATTTAAAAGTCATGATGGTCCACACCTATTATTCTAATGACTCAGGAGGCTGAGGCCAGAGAATTGCAAGTTTGAGGCCAGCCTTGGCAACCTAGCAAGACCTTGTCTGAAATTTAAAATATGCATATATGAAGGGATGTAACTCAGTGGGAATGCACTTCTGGGTTCAACCCCCAGTTCAAAAGAAGAAGTAGAAAAAATAAGGCCAATTGGAACTGTTAAAGTTCATGGTAGAGAAGGGAAGGTGTCCTCAGCCTCCACCAGACAGGAGCACACTAATGAAATTCAGTGTGCAGCCAGCACCAAGCACCAGAATCCTCAAGGGAGTTTGATGTGTTTTCTCCATTATGAGCACAGTCTTGTAACAATTCACCTGTTTATTATGCTTATTTTTTTCTTACTTCATCTCAAAGGACTCCTCTGAGATAATGGATATAATATAATTCACCTTCTAAGAGGAAAAAAAGAAAAATCCATCAGTCTCAAGAAAGCCTAAATTTGAGATTAGAAAGAGACAGGAAATTCAGTTCAACCACGCTGTATTTTTATAAAATTAAGTTCAAAGAAATAACTGAAAGTTACCCTGTGCATGAAGAGTATTAGTAAAGTCTATGCAAATAAACAACACGGTGTATAAAGCTGAGGTTTTCAGGATTGTAAAATACTGCTCCACGTTGAGGCTATGAAAGGCTTGAGCAAGTTAGCTGAAAGCAGGTTTGCCATTGCGTATCAGGAGCACATTACACAGGGAGTGAAAAATAGTCTTTCGTAACCATTGCTCAGTACAAGGAGCAGCACCTACTGAAAAGAGCATAGAATTTATACTATAAATAAAATACAAAGCCTCAAATACATAGCTGTAAGAACAGGAGAATAATTTCACCTACTTAATGGGAAGAATATTCAGGACATTTATTGTTTTTACTCTTGCTTTCTCTCCACTGAATATATTACTTGAGCTTGTGCTTCTGTCCCAGGAGAGAGAGATGACCCTCCTCTTAGTGCTTTCCCATTTTAGTTTTCATCTTCCATAATGTAAGAATAAATGCATGAAATGGAAATGGACTTGAACATGACACAGGATTGAAAAGAATGATTTGGAACTGCATGGCGGACGAACAAGAACGTACTAATAGGCTGGATTAACTTCCACTGATCACTTCCTATTCCTGGACACTGTATTAAGCACATTACATAGATAAACTTAATTAAAACAGAAAAGAAATTTTAGAAAATTGCAACTAAATAAAAATAGCACATCAGCAAGAATTTCAGGTATAAAAATGATATGTAAGAGCAGAGCAAATCATGAAACTCATAGAAAACATCTTGTTTTTTTCAGACAAGAAACAGCTGGAAAGTAATTAATTTAAGAAAGGTTTATTAACAGTCTACCACAAGTGAGGGATGGCACTGCATCATTAGGTGCTGGGTGAGTAAGACCATACTAAGATTCTATGAGACGAGAAAGGAAGATTTGCACTGTCAGAACACACGTGGAAAATGGGTCAGGAGACTTTTTCTTTTTTTTTTTACAAACTCTAACAACAATGACATCCAGCAATGTAGCACTCAAAAGCACACTAACATTTTATTTCTCAAGTAGATCACAAGCCCCAAGAAGGCCTGAAGTACGTCTTACCCACCCATTATCCCCTGCACAATCTTAGATATACTCTATAAAGGCTAGTTAATTATTAAGTATTGATATTAGAAACTGGGAGAGTCTTGTATCCTTGAGTAATCAATGCTCAAGATGTTTTAAATTTAAAAAGGGAACCAAATGGGATTTTTAGCCACTCCAGTTATAGGGCATGATTTAATTTCAGCTGTAAAAGAGATGACACACTGTGCCCAGTACTAAACATTACCTCTAAGGACAGCTGCAGTGTGGGAAAGAGATGAGGTGCTTTCTGTTTCTCTAGCATTTATCATCAAGGGAAGGCCATAGCTTTAAGGCCATTTGCTATTCCCCCTTGTACACCCAAGTTTGGGGTCATAGTTGTGTCATTTGATGTGATACTCATCCAGTGTTTTTGTCTTCTTGGGCCCAGAGGGAAAATGGGAATTCAATCCAGTCAGTTGAGAACGGACGCTGTGCTATGTAGAAGTGCGGCTGGTGTTCTGTGGCTGTGTGGATGCTGGTCCTGTTAGCCACGTCCTTCCTGCTCATCACACAGCTGTAGGGAGAGGATAAAGCCAAAAAACAACAGTCAGGGGGGTGTTCATCTACAGCTAACATTACTGAGTGCTCATAATGTGCCTGCAGATTTTGGAGGCTCCTTATGTAGATTGATTGACATAATCCTCACACCTCCCCTATTAGATGAAGACTCCAATTCTCTCCCCCTTAAGATAAAGAAACTGAGGCAGGGAAGCATTAGGAAGTTTACTGAAAACCACGTAGCTCACAGGGGAGATCTGAGAATTAGATCTTAGTTATGTGGCTCCAAAGTCTGTCCCATACTATGTCAGTGTTCAGCAGTCCCTGCTACCTCACCAGTTTTGCTCACCCTCACAGGGATTTCTGGTCTAACAGCTAATCCAACGTTCTCTTCATGACTGCTGCACAGCACTGGGCATCCTGAGGACCGCATACCTTCTGTTTTTCTGTTGCCAATAACACAATTCCACAGGCTGGGATAAGTTCTAAGGAAAGGAAGTTTCTTTTGGCTCATGGCTCTAGAAGTTTAAGGTCAAGGCCCTGCATGGCCCCTCTTGCTGATAGTCTCTAGACAACATAGAACATCACGTGGTGAGAGACAGGGAACATACACGTGTATCTTCTGGTGTCCCTCTCTCTTCTTATGAAGCCTCCAGCATTTAGTCATGAGGGCTCCAGCCTGCTGGCCTTACCTTATCCTCTCACTTCGTAAAAGACCCACCTCTGAAAACCAGAGTGGATTAAGATTATGCCCAGTTAATACCTCACAAGGATTAAACTCCAACATGAGTTCCTGAGAGAACAAACCAAATTCAAATCATAGCACCCTGACTTCACTCTCTTGCTCTAAATTCTTCCTTTTCTAGTTACGATGCACCTCATGTGTTCACCTTCCCCTTCCCCTGGCTGTGTGTTACCCTGAAGGTTTGATCTTCTAAGTCTTCCTCAGGAGCATTTTTTTTTAATTAGTTGTTCAAGACAATACAATGATCTTGACATATTTTGATTCAAATAGAGTATGAATTCTCATTTTTCCACGGGTACAGATGGCAAGATCACATTGGTTATACATCCATGTGTATACATACAGCAATCCTAGTGTCAGTTGTATTCTGCTGCCCTCCCTATCCCACTCCTCCCCTCCCTATTGTCCACCCATACTACTGTGACACTTATCTCTCTTTTTTTTTCCTTCCCTTCCCCGTCACACCATCATATATGTATTTTGTGAACCCACGAGGAGCATTTTTGTGGTCAGAACAAAAAAGAGGATCTAGATAAAGAAGACACTGGACAGATTTTTAAAATGCAAGACTCCTGCTGTGATTAGGCAAGCTCATTACTCAGAAATTTCTGAATTGCCTTCACCAGGGGTAAGACAGCACACAACATTTGAAAGGCCAATGGTAAGAGAAGGACAACGTTCCATAAGAGAGTACAAATACAGTTAGTATATAGGGATTTTTAACACCAGAAACACCATAAAAGCAACTTTGTGTGACTGTTGAGGGACAGGCCTTCATGTTCTTCATGTTTGTGAGGATATGTCCCTGGTATAATGACTATTACCCCCAAAAGTCACTTTGAAAAATTCTGAAACTGCTTTCCAGACTCATTCATAAAGAGTGTAAAAAATTTACTGTCCATTGCAGTCAGTGTCAATGACCACTGAAGGATGATAAATTCATTCTAATAATCTCCCCAGCTAGTCATGTGGAGTGTGCCGCCAGGGGAGGAGCTGTGCTCGGGCCAGACTCAGCAGGCCCATAGACTGGGAATATTAACATTTCTCTGAACAGCATCTCTGGACTTCACTTGTTCCCCTCCTGTTCCTGGTTGATTCACCATTAGATATAAACTCAGGCATGTAGCATTATTTATTTCTACATTTCTCACCTGAAATGTTAGTCTTTGCTTCGTTATTATCAATTCCACTGTGAACTTAGATGGTTCCATAAAATATAAAGGCAGCAGGGGGAGAAGACTGGAGCTGTTGTAGGGTTTGATGTCATTTCGTTGCTAGGTAGAACACTAGACAAAGAGCTGTCAGGTGTGTTTTTATTATTTTACTAGGAAGGAAATAAGAGGTTGTAAGAGAGGTTCTCTGTGAATGATCAGATCCAAAGTGGAGTTCATATATTCTCTTCTGTTTCAATCAAATTAAGTGAGTGACCACATAATAACTTATTATCTAGGCAGGAATACTTTGATAGTAAAATAAGTCAGTATTAACAATTAAATCAGGGCAACAGGCATGTACTGGAACCGTCCCAAGCATTAAGATGGCTGATTGCCCTAAAACTGGGCAGTCCTCCTACAGAATGATTTTTTATTTGTAACTGAAGGTGGTAGAACTTACCTTTAGGTGCCTTTCCAAACAAGGTGGGCCACTTGGCCAATCTGTCATTTGATTTTCACCCTTCAAACAACCACAGTTTTTCCTTCAACAAGACTGCAGCCTCCATCTCTTCTTCTCTGTTATTACTACTCAAAAGTGGTTGTCCAGGTAGATAAGTATCAGCTTATATAGTCAGAAAGAGTGGGCAATCAATTAATTAGTTAATACCACAGATGGAGTTTTCCAGTGCATCAAGCTTAAAGATTTCTATTCTCTGGGAAGGTAAAAACAAAAGTTGGGCAACTGTTTTATAGAACTGAAACAAGCTGGGTGAATTTGTCTTTGAAATCCTCTTCTCAGGATCCATATCATGGAGCTAGCTATAGATCAGGAAATGAATGAGTGTGCTCTGTACAGAGTTCTCACGGTATCTAACTGCAAGAATAATAATCTAATAATTTTATACCTTTGGATTACCAGAGTATAGTTATTTTATCAACATTTATTTTATTTTAAAAGGAGGTTTGTATAATTAAAATGACTTCAAAGCCCAAAGGAATAGCTCTCCAAATGAATAATTTCAGATATTTGACCCACCCCTGCACCTTGAGTCATTATTACTCAAGGAAGGATACAGTATTTGATTGGATATGACCCAAATCAAATGCAAAGACATCTAATCATCTGCATCACTGGAAATCAACTACTCCCCATAAATGAATTTTCTCTTCATCATCAATTCATTTGTCTGCTTCCTAAAAGAAATCCTAACAGGTTGGGCACCCTTATTTCTAAAAATCTAAAACTTTAAATATACCAAAATCCAAAATGTTTTTTGAGCACTCACATGATACCACAAGTGAACACTTCTACACCTGACCTCATATGACAAGTCACAGTCAAAATGCAGGGGTCCTAAAAACCTTGTATGAAATTACCTTCAGGCTACGTGTATAGGTGTATATGAAAGATAAACAAATGTCATGTTTAGATTTTGGTCCCATTCCCAAGAGTTCTCATTATGTATATGCAAATATTCCCAAATCTGACAAACTTCAAAACTCGAAACACTTCTGGTCCCAAGTATTTTGGACAAGGAAAACTCAACTTGTACTAGTTTTTTAAGGAAAGACAATCTTAAATTTAACTTTTCTTGAATTTCAGAGTCATCTTTGTGAGGACTCCTCATGCTATTTCTGCTGTAGTAACCTGAGTGTCTGCTTTTTAGTGATGGTATTCTTCTCTTTCCTCTAACTTCCATCTGACATCATGTCACCTCCTGTCCTTCTAATTTATGGCTGCAAAACTGCTAAGTGGTCAAAAACTAGATGTCAAATATAATTAAGGATGGTTTGTTAAGAAATAGTCACTTGGATACCAAGTCCTTGTTTTTCTTGTTTCAGATTTGGAACGGAATTGCCAAGAGTTCCAAATGAAACTTCTAAGTGGAATGGAACTTAAGTCCCTTACTAAATCTTCCTCCTAACCCCTCCTGTGAAAAGACCTGATTTTCTTCTCTTTCTCTTATTCATTAGACATTTCCTGTCTTTTTTGGGGTTTTATGTCTGACTTATGAGGTGACTAAAACCAAAATATAATTGGGCTTTTCCCCTCTTCCCATTATGTTTCAAGGATTTCACAAGAATAAAAAAGTCAAAAAACCAATAGATGAAAAGCCATGTCCAAACACCTGGCCTATTCAAACCAACTACAGAAAAGAACTCACATCTGCCTAGGTTGGGCTTCAAGACTGCTTGAAAGATGAATAGGAAAGGGATGTTCACTGCTGCCGACCGTTCCATTTCCACCCCAGGCTCCAAATCTTAGAATCCCTGGGCTTAAGGCAAAGCCATGCTAAATTCCCTGATGCCCAAATATTAGGCAAGAACTGAATTAACCTTGTCTATGAGTTATCCTAAAAACAGCATCATAGGAGGTCCAATAACACTGTATAACAATCATTTCAAAACAAAATGATTGACACTCCCTGGCCAAATTACACAAATCAACATTAACTTCCTGCTACCATCCTCTCCCACTCTGTAAACCACAATGTCAACTGCAAAACGAAGCAGAGAGCAGAAGTAATTACCTAGCTAATTCAAATAGAAACAGATATCTCTCATTTTGGCTATAGTATTGGGGAAATCCAGGCTTAAGTGTCTTCACTACCTGTATGTATTACCAAGCCGATACCCCAAACATCCGCCTCACTCTGAGTCCTGTCAAAGAACATCCACTCTTCAGATTTATAAACAACAGTCTCTGAGCAAATTACTGAGGTAACATTTAAATCCAGCTGTCGATTCCTCCAAGGTAAAATTCACAGCATTTTATTCCACATTTTATTCTACCAGCTATGCAGAGAAAGGAAATGGCTGAGACAAATACTAAAATCCCAAGCACAAATTTGCTATAGAATTAATATCACAATTTGTCACTGATAATGAAAGCATATAAAACAGGTCCTGACAGCATGTTATTTCTGTAGCACATCATTCTTTATAAAATCTGAACAAGGTTTTCCCTTGCAACTGTGGAAATTATTTTTTTCCCTAAATTTACAAAGCAAAATAATATTAATATTGTGGTTAGTCGCCATCTGCTTCATGAGAATTCTGTGCAATCATTAGTCTAAACTGATGGCATCGTGGCAAGCTGCCACGTCCCAGGAGGCCAGCCTCTAAAACTCATCAGCATCTTTGAATCAGTCTCAAATCCAAGAGGGCGAACCAGAAAATGGGAGATCTACATCATGAAACTCTGTTTTTAGACACTGAACCCCAAAATATCATCTCACTCCAGCCTATATTCAGAGCCATGCATCAGACAGGCAGTCAAATGAAATCACCAGGCAACAACGAATAAACAGGAAGCATTTAGGTGGCATGCCAGGTCCAACAGAGCACCCAGCAACCTGTGTTCCACTCAACAGCAGCGGTTTTCACTACAAAGTCAGAAAAGGATCAAGCTGTGAAGGAGTCCAGCTTATCACACAATCTCACTGAAGTCACTGTAACTTTTTTAGTGAAAAAAGAAAAAGAAAAAGAAAACACCATAGAAGCAGCAGCATGCAGAGGGATCCAAAGGAAGTGTGAGCTAAGTAATATTTCTCATACCGTTTCCATCAAAAAACCTTGCACCAGAATTTTCCGAATTTAAATGTTTCATTCAATAAGCTATGTTCTCTCCTGCCATTTTGAATAGCCTGTTCTAATGATTTTCATTTAGAAATGCAAGAGAGTACTGTATTTTTAATGTTTAATCAATCTTCAAGAACTCTGTGTGTTTGTAATCATGGGCCATATGAATGCTAGCAGAAGAAGGTGCGTGACCAAAAAATGATTTAGCAAGACACAACATAACTACTTTTCTCCTGTATGTCATAATCACTTAATCATTTTCTTTTTTAGGCAACCTAGATGCTCTATGCAAGGAATGGAAAAGGGGGAGAAAAAAGAGGTAAAGCAATGTAACTAGAAAGTCACAGTTAAAGGTAGTCTTGCAATATGTATGCAGACAATTCAAGTCGCACCAATCTTTTTGCTTCACTTAAAATTTTATGGGAAAAGTTGACAGTAGCAGAGGGGGATGGTGTGTGATGAGGTTTCAGCCTAATCACACATACATAGGAAAGAAGCCACACTTCAAGAACTTATTAGTATTCAATGCTTTTTGATAAAACTTAGATGGAGGCTATATAATAAATGTAAATAAATGCACAAAAAAACAATAAATGAAACTTCTATCTTTAAGCACACAATATAACTTGCATGCACTTATCCAAACCTTCATGGACAAACTGTCACAGATTAAAAAAAAAAAAGAAAAGAAAAGAAAATAGGAGCTTATCATAGCACATCATTGATTACATTAATTTTGTATGGACCAAAAAATGAATTATTATTTAAAATGAATCCTTAAAGAATCGATTTAATTTTGAACTGCCATGTAATCTTGTCAAGTCTTTCTCCTCATCTAGTGGTATCTTAGAGGGACTAAAGGGGACTGAGCCGCAGTAAGCTCTGAGCTAGCTTCTTCTTTCTCATAAACAAATATGATATTAAAATGAATACATGAAATAAAAATTTTAAAATGAAAAGCTCAGCTGTGAGGATCAGACAGGAGACAGGAAGATTTCACCCCTCATTCCTGGGGCCAGTAGGAACACTAATAGTCTAACTGGACATTATCCTATTAGTAGTCAGTGTATGGGCTCCAGATGCCATGATTCACCACTCAGAGGAGATTGCTCCAGGACAACAGCCCCAATCTGTAGGGCAGTGGGATAACTCTGACCCTATTCTTCACTAAAAGGGATCATATTTTGCAAAATAAACAGCAGAATAGCAGAAACTTTATCCTCCTTTCTTATTACCCTTAGTTCTTCATCTCCACAGAAAGCTGTTGGCCTCCACCTCACCAGCCTGAACTTGGGTCATATTTATATCTAAGAATAGAGAGTGTCACTGCAACCATTTTGAACAAATATGATACCTTGAACCTCATTAAGTATACTTAGCTCAAATCATACTTAAGATTTGGATTCAGCTCTGACCTCTTTCTGGCTGTGTGACCTTCAACAGTCATTTAATCTCTGAGGTACATATTCCTCATTAGAAAAATGAGATGCATGTTGACCTTGGAAGGTTGTGGTGGGACTCAAACAAGGCAACTTATAAAGCACTGGTCTGTAGTAGGCACTCAATAAAGGGAGTGACCACTGTTGTTTAAAAACATGAAGTTCTAAGTTCGATGAGAATTAGGGTCCTATAAGCCTAAACTTTTCAAAACCAAGAGCTCAGAAAGTACACATTTTCATCCCCCATACCCAGATTCTGGTACTAATAGCTAAAGATAAGACATTCCACTGGGCGTAGTGGTACACAAGCCTGTAATCCCAGCGGCGGCTCAGGAGTCTGAGACAGGAGGATCTCAAGTTCAAAGCCAGCCTCAGCAATGGTGAGATGCTAAGCAACTCAGTGAGACCCTAAGTCTAATAAAATCCAAAATTGGGCTGGGGATGTGGTTCAGTGGTTGAGTGGCCCTGAGTTCAATCCCTGGTCACCAAAAAAAAAAAAAAAAAAGACATTCCTGTTACTAAATCCATTCTGTCAAACTTCATATAGATTCTTGTTCAGGGCTCTTAACCTGTTTTGAGTTTGCCTGTCCTGCCTAAATACATGAAAGCTAATAATATTCGTATCCCATACTGAAAGGAATTGTAGTAAACATGCAAAGGATTAATAAACATGAAGCATTTTATAATCTGGAAAGTTCTATATAGCACAGGCAGTGGTTACCATTTGGCGGTGATACCATTGATAGGTAAGAGTATGTACCACTCTGATGTGCAAGTGCCTGGGTTTAAATCTCCTCTCTGCTCCTGGCCAATAGTGTGAGGAGCTATGGTATTAAACTCCCTAAATCTCCATTTATCCAAGGACATGAGAGAAGTACTGCATAGAGTTGCAGAAAGAATCAAAAGGATATATTAAAAAAAAACTGTTGTGAACAACCAGAGACATAAAAAATTATGCACTATATGTATACTACGAATTAAAATGCATTCTTGCTATCATGCATAACAAATTAAAATGAATAAATTTTTTAAAAAACTGTTAACATATAATGATTGTTCAATAAATATTAGCTACTAAATTTAAAGATTATTAGGTATTATGAACTCTTAAGTTACAAGGCATTAAGTCCCTTTTCCTTGCTACAATTAGATATTTCTCACTTATATTGCTTTTGTTTTTTTAAAAAGGTCAATTATTATCAACTTTGATAACCACTAAAAATTTTTCAAAATATCACTTAAGTATTTTTATCTGCATTCTTAAGTCATCATGGTTTGTGACACTTTCCAAAAAGGCTTCATATTTCTGATTCTTAATGGGCTTAGTAAAATCTCCTACATGGTAATGTTCATGGAGATACATGATTATACGTACAAAGCCTTTACTGGTCATAGAAATAGTAATCACTTTCCTCAAGTTCTCAAATTTTACAATGAAGCACCAATTCATATCACAGTCTAATACCAATTAATAAAAAGGCATTTTAAAATATTCAATATCTCATTAAGAAAAAGCCGCTTTCCCTGTGGTTGTTCTTCAAGACTATTATTCCCTATCAGTAATAGGCAGCAAGAGTTTCAATGGAAAGATCGCTCCTTTATCCCCCTAGTGGCCACACACAAAATAACAACAGATAAAGAAGAGACAAAATAAAAACTCCTGGAATAAAAAACGGTTTCTCTCCCTTCCTTTTACATATGAAGAAACTAAGGCCACGAGATGAGAACTTGGCCAAGACTACAGGATTTTTCAGCAAGCCTCAAGCATACTAAAACAGGTGTTGAATATTTTAAATGTCTTGGTAAGTATTCCCAAATTAACTTAAATTTTGTCTTGTTGGACACTGAGTAGCTTTATTTCTAGTTTTCTTCTTCCTTCTCAGAAATATATTAAGTACAATTTCCCAAGGGCAACGATAAGACCTCAGCTGTGACCAAGAATTCTGCCTGAATCCTCTACGAATGATTCTTTTTTGAGAACTACAGATTACCCCTCTGGGTCAAAAAGTACACAAAGATATCTCTCCACAGAAAAGGGCTGCAGAAGTCAACATATCTTTATAGATGGCCAAGGGCCCACAATGAATAAGAAATACCGGTGGACATGAGATGTCTCCATGTGTGTACAATGTGTCAAATGCATTCTATTGTCATGTATAATTAATTAAAACAAATAAATAAATAAATAATCCTCAACTTAGGATGTTATAGAAAATAAGATGCAGTCTATCTCTAAGCAAGAAGCTACAGAACCAGAAAGAGAAAAAAAAAAAAACAACAGTTAACATCCTTCATTTACTCATCAAGTAAATGTCATATTATGAAGAAAAAAAAAGAAAGAAAGAAAGAAGACTTTAGGATACTCCTAGAAAGGAACAAAATGAAACAGGTAGGAGAATCTACATGGACTAGGATAAAGCTGAATTTTCTTGATTTAAAAGAAAGAAATTATGTGGTTTATTTTTTTAGCCCTAAAATTTAACAAAAAGTATAGGTTTTGTTCACACATAAATGCCTTTGGGAATTAAAACCATTATCCAGCTATTTTAAGGCAAATATTTTTAAAAAATAGTCATATGGCACCCAAAATATGTTTATCTTAAAATCATGAACTTCAGACTATGGCAGGCTTAAATTTTCACATCACTGTACATAGATTCCGAGGTAAATTCAATGACTCTGAAATCACCTACAGGAGCTCACTTCCAAGTGTGTGTCTCAGCTCCGACTTATATTCACTGGGTGCCTTCAAGCAAATTTTATTCCTGCTCCTCAGTTTCCCCATCTGCAAACAAGATGATTAGCAATAATACATAGTATCTGGGTTGTCAAAAGAGTTAAATGAAATAATACCTGTAAAGAACAAGTACCTGGCACATCATCTGCAGGCAGTAAATGTTAGTTATTTTTCTTATCAAAATGTTGATGCACCCATTTTTCATACTTTAAACCTGACAAGAGGGCTGGGGATGTGGCTCAAGCGGTAGCGCGCTCGCCTGGCATGCGTGCGGCCCGGGTTCGATCCTCAGCACCACATACCAACAAAGATGTTGTGTCCGCCGAGAACTAAAAAAAATAAATATTAAAAAATTAAAAAAAAAAAAAAAAAAAACCTGACAAGAAAGCAAGAGAAACAAGAGAAATGCTTCAGATTTCAGATTGGGACATGGGAGCCATGCTGGTCCAGCCCCTCTACTTCTAAGGAGATTTATGACAATAGACCAAGCACTCACCTGTGTGGTCATTAATTTCTTATCTGCTCAAAATATGAGAGCTGCATCTAAATTCAAGAATTTCAGGCCAGACAAGGATATTCAAGATCATTCAATCCCAAATCAGATGCTTGAACTCACCTAGAACAAGAATATGTGGAGAATGTGATCCAGTGTCTTTAAGGAGCAAATTAATTTGTTAGCACTTCTCATCTTAAATAGCACTAATAGTTTGAAAGTCTTATCTACAATCTGCGTGTCATCGGATCCAAGATGCCAAAGGTAACAAACAGGTAGCACCATTATTTTAATGTGTCACTTGAGAGAGAAAAGACACTGCCAATTATACCATAATGTGATGCTTTCTTATCAGGTCAGTTGTGGGAGGAATTAAGTGAAGTTAAAATATGAAAACACGGGTGTCTTATAACCAACAAAATGCAACATCTTCTGATGGCTTCACCAGTTGGTCCTAATTGAAGCCCTGGCACATTAGGAGCTAGTCTAATTTTCTTCCATAAGACAGTCCCTCAAGTATTTGAACCTCTTTACCAAATTCATCACCCTCAGCTCATAAGAATAATCTTAAGTCTATGAACAATCTCAAGTTTCTGACTACTAAATCCATTCTGGTTTATCTGAATCTCCACATAATCATACGTACAAGCACCAAGCACTTCTTCAAGTACCAGAGATGAAATTATAAACAAAACAGAAAAATGCTGGGTTTCCAATAATCCCATGGACATATAATCCCATGAACAGATAAAAAATGACAAGTAAACCGTAAAGTCTAGCCAAAATACTGGAGGCATTTTAGGATGCACAATGGGAACACAAGAGAAGGGGCCAAAAAGAAAAGAGTATTTAAGTGTGGTGCCCAAAGAGGAACAAAAGGCTGTAGATGAGGAGTGGTCTAGTCTAAATAGAATTCTTATACCTATACAGAGGGCAATCTTCTTTCCATCTTCTCATATTCATCATTGTCTTCTCTTTGACAGCCATGATATACTGTGAAATTTTGATGTTCTCACAATCTGTAAAATCCCCAAATATTTTTGAACCTATGCTATTATATTGTCTTCCCCACTTCAGCCTGTCACTCTTCCCAGCAAGTGCTTCTATAATTGGGAAGTGGGTTGGTGGAAGAGGAGCATTATTTTTCCCCTGTGGAGGAAAACGTGGGATTTTGTGTTTATTCTGGTGTATACCACTTACTTAAAAGAACATACTGGCAGAGTACATTTTCTCCAAATGGGTGGTTTCTTCTAAATAAGGACAAGTCCTTTCATTGTCATAGTATGAGCTTGATTCTCAATCTACTAAACTTGGGTTGTACAAATCTGATCAGGCAAATTATCTTACTACAAAGCAGTGAATACAATGTAAAAAAGGATTCAACAAAATTGAAGTCTGTTCTACCTCCCTGAAATGCCCAGAGTACTAAAATACCCTGTGTAGGTCAATAGCATTTTGCTGCTATGCATTTATCTCGTTTGGAAATCTCCTGGCCTATTGTAATCTACCTATAGTGATGAGTCAAATATAATGATCAAGAGGGAAATGTCTTAATGCATCGTGGGACCCAAACCACTTTAAATACAAGATTGGAGGCTCTCTCAGGATTAGAAACCTGAATAAGCACATGTAGTTTGTGTGAATTTATTTTACCATGTATTGAGATGTCTGTGGCTCTCACAAAAGGGAATTCCGTCGAGGTTTCCTGTCTCCTTTGTTTCAGTTCAATAATACTTAGAGTGGATAAAGCTTTTCTTCCCCCTTAAATACGTTTACTTTGACTGTCACACACATGCACATGCACTGTCACACACACAGGGGGGAGAGTGAGGGATGGGCATTCATTCCTCATTGAAATCTCTCCATTCCTGCACACTACAGTTAAGTCTCAAGAAAGTTATGTATGCACCTTTTCTAGTAGCAGCACACTAAGGTAAGTTTTAGATTGGCAATTTGGATTGGTAGAGTCAAGACCAGGGATGCCAACATTCTTAACCAGGCACATGGCTTCAAAAGTAAATTCTTTTCTTCTAATCAAAAATAATTGTTAATTATCATGAAAATTTTTTTAGTCAGATAATCACTGCATACAGATGTATATTATTGAAAAAAAGTCATGGAACTTGTGATTATTTATTTATATGAGTCCCTTTATAAAGATAAGATAGTCTCTTAATCATCTAAAGAGAGATTCAGTTAGAAAATCTTTAATCAAAATTAATATCCCTAGTAATGGTCTATAAAGGAGATTCTTTTAAAAGTAAAACTTTGCAAGCTGTAAAAGGAGAGGTAAGGTAATTTTGATTAAGACATATAAAATAATGAAATAGCATGAAAACTGACGAGCTGCTTTTAACCATATGGCACTACTAAAGAGAACGTGGGCAATGGGACCTTTGTAGATTGCCTTCCCAGAACACAGAGAAACCTCCTAATGCTCCCCTTGTGGGGACCTGGGGGGCCCAGCCTAGACCTTGTAACCCTCTGCTGCCTCTTTCCCCAGACTCAGCCCCAGGTCCAGAAACTGCCTGACCAATCAGAGCTGCTTTCTGTGAAATTGGAAAAGGAGCAAAAGAAGAAATTTACTCTTTTTCCCACAGCTAAGCTCTGGAACTACAGATGATGCTTCTCTGCCCTGTGGACTGAACAACAGAGGAGGCCAGTGTGCAGGGAGACCAGACAGGCTGAAGCACAAACAGGAGAGTGCTGATGGCCTCTCAGAACCTGCTTCTAGGCCTTTCCCACAGCCCTGCAGTGTTAGAGTCTGTAAACAAGTCGGGATGGCACCTGGCATTTTGCCAGGGGGAGTGGTTTGTGGAGTAACGCCAGCGAGCCATTAAGTGTGGAGATTCCTTATTGGTTGACTGCTGTATCTAGTTTATGTTAATTAAGATAATCTGTGTGGAATGTATATATACCGCTCCTGTCCTACAATAAACGGCTCCTACTCCTGCTGTATCGAGCTATACAAGTTGTTCGTCACCCCCCAGTTATTTTGCTGCAGCCGGACTGTGGCACTGCAGAATTCCCTCTCTTAAGTTTCCTGGATAAACTAATTCTGCATATTTGCATCGATCCCATACTTCAGGGTATTATCTCTTACTAGGAGGCCTCCAAAAAATCACATAAAATTTTGTAATACAAAAAGTGCTATCCTTTATGTAATTAATGCTGTCACTTGAACTGCTCAGAAGCAAATTTATCTGTTCATTCTTAAAAAGTAGTTATTTTAACTATCTTTGGTTGGTAGCTTTATGGGATTTGAAAGATGGTATATGGCAAACAATTAGAGATTTCCTTTGTGATATATTAACTGGTTCAATGGATGGAAAATCAACTTCATTATGATTCTTATACCAAAAAAATCAGTTAATTTGTATATCTGTCTGCTACAGGCAATCTTAACATATAACTTACTTTTATTGACATCTTTATATATTACATGCACCTTTACTAATTTATCATATATGGTAATAAGTTGATAAATTATATATACACAAATAACTTGTGGCTCAGTACATTTGCCTGCACCCACATCTGCACACAGTTTGGCCAATAATCTTTTCCACCCTGTGATTCCTGGTTTGATTGCCTTGGACATGTTACTTAACCTCCGCTGTGTCTTCAGTTTTCTCTGTCTTAATGGGGGTGGGGTGGGGGGAGTCACACCACTTGTTGATAGAATTAGATAAAATAGACTATTAAAGTAGTTTTTGAACAGTAAAGGACTATATGGACATAAAAAGCTAGTTTTTCAAGTTAAATGTATAAGAAATTCATAATCAGAGGTGTGGACTATGAATGCAAAACAGCTTCCTTCTAGTTTAAATAACTACATGAAGAGAAAATGTTCAGCCTCTTTTGGTAAATTGATGTCAATTCTTCATTAGGGGGAGATCTTTTCAAGAATGAAACTCAAAGTCTTTCCACCGTGCATGTGCAGAACATCTGTGCTAAAACCATTCCACACACACTTCTTTGAAGCACTAGCTGCCTAGAGGAAATACTTTGATTTTGGCTTTATTTAAATGCCTGGACTTCTATTGGAGACACAAAAGGTTTTCTAGTAAGAGCTCTCTTGGGAATAAGACCAACCTCCAACCAATTTAACTGCTCAGAGGCCAAGTGGCCTGGAATTTCTTAGAGCACTGTGCAATGGAAATCTCCCTGAGAACTTGCAGCATACACAAACACAGCTGGCATGGGATGCTACTGACCCCCGGCTGCAATCACTGTGGTAATTAGATTTAATTTTCCTAATCCAACATCACCTGACTCCATCATGTCTACGTCTCCTATGTAGAAAATTGTCACTCTCATTTAATAGTGCTTGGACATGTTTAAGGCTTTTGCAGCTTAGTATCTTAACATTAGAAATCACTTCTTTGTAACTGTAAATTCAGCCATTCGCACAGCCATGTGTACCAAAGAGTTTTATCTGGAGATTATCCTACTTCTGTAAGTTTCCAGAAAGATTCTACAAATAAAAATAAAAATTTTTAAAAGATCTTAAATGGCATCATATACCCCTCTTCTGCAAGTCTTGTGGATCCTTGCATCAGTTCATCTAGAAATATGGCATCAGCCATTAAGTCATTGGCGAGCCTGAAGGGTTTGGATTTTGAGCTGAACGTTTCTGCAAGCCTAGGGAAGTATGGCTTCATGCTACAATATCCTGGGGTTACTCACTCCGCAAGAGTACCAGAGATAGTGGGGCTATATTAAAATCTGTCTTTCTGAAAGCAGAGATGGAAAAGCATTGTGAATCTGTGTCTGCTTGCATCTGTTTATGTTGCAAACAACAGCCGTCGGTATTGCTATCTCAGGAGACCGGGGTTGTTCTGTGTGTGTGCATGTTACGCGTGCTATCTCACGAAGCTGGCCAACGCACAGCAAGACACGGTATCGTGTCCCTGGGAATCGTAATTGCTTGGTCGAATAAAAAAAGAACATCAGACCTTTGCTGATAATAGTACAAGGTACATTTTGACAACATACAAAAGGGATCAGATAAAGTCGCACAAGTTTTCAATATGTCATAACCCACCCATCCGCCCCCCCCAAAAAAAATAAATAAGAAAGAATGAAAACGAAGGAAAAGCCTGGGACTGAGGGAGTGTTACAGAGAGCGAATTGCTCAGGACTTCAAACACTGGGAGTCATTCTGTCAAGGGGAGGGGGCGGGCGGGGGCAGGCTCTGGGCCTCTTTAACAAAGTCCTCCTCTCTTTGCTCCCTCCCACTTCATTCACTTGCAAATCAGTGTGTGCCCACAAGAGCCAGCTCTCCGGAGCCCGTAACCTTCCCATCCCGGGAGCTGCAGTTTCAGCCGCGACAGTAAGAACGCAGTGCCCGCGACCGCGGCGGCGGCGGCGGCAGAGGCAAGAGCAGCCTGGGCGGGTCGCAGGGTCTCCCGGGCACAGGAAGGCGAGCAGAGGTGCGTTCGGTCTCCGTAGACGGTGCTGGTGGATGTGCATGCATTTTCCATTTTTTTTTTTTTTAATTCTGTAGCGTTGATGGAAGCCAATCAGAGAGAGAGATCCCTCTCCGCCGGGTGGGTGCCGCGCGCCGGAGTTGGGAGGGATGCTCAGCCTGCGAGCCGGGGTTGGGGCGGGAGCGCGGGTCCGGCTGCGCTGGCGGCGCTGCTGCCCCTGCCCAGGACCGGCGCCGCTTCCCGGGGAGCCTGGGCGCCGCTCCTCCGCCTGCTGGTAAGACCGATCTGCGGTGGGGTTTGACCGAGGCACATGGAGCGGGTCCGCGGGTGAACTAGCTGCGTTGCTCTCCGCCGGCGGAGGCTGCCAGGGGAGCTCCAGCATTTGCAAAGTTGGCTGGTCAATTACCAAGGGCGCTGGTGCGTGTAGGACCGGTGGAACTGTTCGGGGCTTGATTTATTTTCACCTGCTCACATTACAAGGGTCTATGCGGTGCCCGCTTGGGCTGAGTTATAGCTCTTGGCTTTGGGAGTAACGCAGAAATTCAGGTAGTCTGAAAACTCTGGAATGCTCCCAATAAGGAAAACTTAAACTAAAACGATGGTTTGGCCGAGAGAAGGAGCCTAAAGCGAACTGTTAGCTTGCGCGTTCGGGGCCACGTCTGCCGGTTCACGTAGGACACAAATGCTTAGGTTGCAAGGAAAGTCCAACATTGGACTCCGAAAATGGAGCACACTGTCCAGGGAAAAGTCATGTGCAAGACGCAGCCCGCCTGTTCTCTTCCACAGCTAGCCAGGCACAAATCTGGGGGGTGGATAACGCCTTTCTCAGACTGGTTGGCAAGCAGCTCCTGGTTTTGGGGTGTCACATGCAAGAAAAGTGGAGCCCCCAGTGCGTTCATCCGGAATTTACTGAAAGGGGGTGTTGCAATGTTGTGTACTGCAGCAGTTGCAGAGCTGGGATTACTTCTGTAGTTAGATATTCTCCTGCCAAGAGTTACCATACATCTCGAGATAGGAGATGCTGAAGAGGTCAGCGTGGTACTGAGAACTGTTGTCGCTGCTGCAATAAAATCCATATTTTATGGGGAGTTAAATGCAGGTCTCTGTGAGTACAAGAGCTAGTCACCTGAGTTAACTACTACTGAGAATGAGAACCAAGAAGTTTAATCATCCGGAATAGCCTTACATTTTCTCCTCTTTTCACTTTTTTTTTTTTTTTAAGAAATCGTAATTAAGATAGTCACAGTGTAGAGGTTCATCATCCTGTGTTTCCAGGCCATCTTCATTTTCACTTACAGAAATACATAATGTGGGAAAGAAAACGTTTATTATGTGTGTTTGTGTGGTCCCCCTCCCCCCCCGCCCACAACAATGTTGCTGGAGTGATTGTGGTGTACACATGTAGTTGCTGGGGGAGAAGTGGGGTGCAGTCACAAAATATGGGCTTTCTGACTGGTTAATTATCCAGGGAGTGCAAACTCCTCCTGGTGTTGGGGAAGGAACCCAGAGATACACCTAGTTAATGCACAACTCTTCCAAGAATGAGTAATGAATACCTTACTCATGAATGGTGGCCAAGGGCTGCTTATTTCCTTTCTTTTCTTGCCGACAGATTTACCTGAAAAGGAAAACCCTCAGGATTCTACTTTAGAAAAGAAAAGGAAAAAAAAAAATCTCTTTCAGTTTAGCTTGAGCATCGCCTTTTGTGTACTAGCACTTGCAGGGCTCTGTGTTTGCTATTTTAAAGAACCGGAAAACCAGCTATGTGAAGAAAGGGGATACCATCAAGCAGATGTCTTCATGATGTCATAAAGAGGAGGGCAAAGTATATGCCAGAGGCCAAATTTTCAATGCACAGCTCAAAAACTTAAAAGAAATCCAACAATTGACTGCAAAATACGATCACTAGGATTGTACATCATCCCCTTTTGCTTTTTGCTGTGTTCTAATTAAAAAGATATTGGGGCAAAATAAAAGGCAGTTCTCTTCCTACCTACATTGATGGTTCGTGCCACTACATTTGAAGCAGAGGATGTAACCAGTTTCTTCAGAAAAAAAAATAAGAGGTAGCAGCACATTTTTAAAGGAAAATGGCAATGATTTAGTTCTATCTTATTTGTCCACAATTATCTTTTGGTGCCATTAGAAGAGACAGGCTGGTGTCTCTAGAGGGACTTTTAATCCCTTTACTAGCTGGCTTTTACACCAATTTATTGCAATTACACTTCTCAATGCTAACTCTGCAAAGATAATATATGGAAACAAAATCATTTTCTACCAAAAATGTATACCTTTACCTCCTCCCACCACTTCCATCAGCTTTGCAAAGAGAAACTTACTGTGAGGCATTCTTCCCTTTTAAGAAAAAAAAAATTATCTTGCAAAATACTGCTTGAGATACTGGAAAACAGCTAAAATTTCTAGAAAGTGCAGCTACCATCACAAGGCATGAAATGATGCTTCCTTACTGTATCAGTAAGTTGGAACAAGTCTAAATGTCTAATTAGTCTAATTGGGTGCCTCACAAAGGGGATTAAAAAGAGAGAGGAAGAGAGATAAACTGTGACAAATATGTATCTTCCCAAGGAATTACTGTTTGGTCCCCTTTCTGGCCCTACTTGTTTTGCAGTCATGAATGCCAACTTGCTAAGGCTGCATCTTTTGAACTAGTGAAACTTTTTTTAAGTTGGAAGGGACCTCTAGTGGGTCACTCCATGCATTTCTCCCTGTAGCTCAGTTACTCATAAGATCATAAGAGTAACCTTTTCTCCATAGAAAAGTTAGCATTCTCCAAGCACCATCTTGATATTCATGCCAGGGCAAAGCCATGATTACTATCATTCCTATAGTTCCCTTACTTAAGAGACTCGTGACTATTTTTATACTTTGCTGGGTATGTAAATTTTCAGTATCTGCTCTATGATAATAAAGATTTCACTACCTTCAATATAAGATTTGCCTATTTCTGACCTTGTCAAGGATCTACTTTCTAAATTCCAATTAACCTCATAATTATAATAACCTGATAGTTATGACTTAGAAAGTATCACTTGAAGAATTCCCACCACTAAAGACTTATTTGCAGAAAAAGAATTCAAATAATCATATATAAATAGCCCACAAGGTGTTTAGGTGCATGTGTTGCCCCTATTCTGGTTGTTGTTGTTGTTGTTGTTGTTGTGTGTATGTGTTGTAATTTCTCTTTGATATATCCACAACACATTTTAGCTAACCTACTCTCTTAAAAAACTGCCTGGAACTTGGAATAAGATAAGTGCTATAGGGCGAATCAGCCTCTTCTGCTGACAGTCTGCAGGTTTCAACATCCAATTTAGAAATCTGTTCTAAAATTTGAAATGTGTTCCAAATGAGATAACATCCAGCCGAAGCCAGTTGCCTTGTGCTGCTTCCTTAGTCACTGCAGCCCATTCTTTGGGGTCCATCAGAATTAGGGTCTGGTTTATAAAAATAACAAGCAGTGACAGTCTGAGCAGCATTTTGAACAGTGTTTGAGCCTAGCTAGTGTCTACTGAGCCTACATTTTGCTTCACAAAAAGTAAAAATGTAGATGATTAAACTTTCTCTGGCTTAATTCTTTTCCAAATAATAATACTAAATACAAAGACTCAAGAACATTATAGTGATAGAAGAACTGCAGGGAAAAAAAGGGGAGAATTAATCACACGTACCCACAGAGCACCCAGTTTGAAAGTTCCAAATATGAGAGAAGAAATATAGAAGCATAGGGAATGGGTTGATTTTCTTTTCAGGCTCTTTCTTTCTTTCTTTCTTTCTTTCTTTCTTTCTTTCTTTCTTTCTTTCTTTCTTTCTTTCTTTCTCCCTTCATGGGGATTTCTATTATATTTTGAGGAAAGATGAGAAATTGGGACTCTTTTCTAGATCTGAACAGTAATATTTTTGTTTGAGCTTGCTTCTTGAAAAGATTAACTGGTCTGCACTTTTAAAAGATCCTATTCCTAAGGAAGGCTCCCTTTTTCAAAGCAGTCCTATGAGGAACTTCAGGTTCTCTCTAATTAATGACTGAATCCACAGAATATAGTCTTTGTAACACTATCACCCACAAAGAAAGTAGATAAGGGAAGAAGGGGAAAGTACAGATAATCCTTCAAAAAGATGGTGTGATTCCATTTACTAGGAAAGTGAAACAGTATCAACTTGTAAGAAGCCAAAAATTGTTGAGCCAGAAGAAACCATCTTCAGTCTGTGGTCTAGTTGTTCAAAACTGAACTGTCCAAGAAATGTTCAACTCTTCTAGCAAAGAAACTCACTGAGGGCTGGATGCTCTGGGCATACGTACGCTCTTGAATGTAGAATGGGTACCTGTGCAGAGTGCTGATTTTCCCTCCTGCAGAATATTAGAGATTATGTCTGCTTAATCTGTTTAATACCTTTATGTTAACACTGTTGGGTGCTTGCTTTCTCCAGCAATCTGATCACCTTGCTGAGATTTATAAGGAGTTTAATTAAAGCCAGGAAGTTACTATTAAATTTGGTTTACAGTATAAGTAGGCAGCCTGGATCATAAGCTTTTACTAAAATGTGTAGTGTTAAATTGTGGAAGAGAATAATTTATGAAGAAGATGAAGAATATGAAGCTAGCCACACCATAGGGTGTGATTTATCTTCATATTTCATCCCTTGAAAGATAGTATTTGTCTCCTTCTGTCATTTCCTAAGTGGGTAGATCTAGTCAAAAGATGTTCAAGAGACCTAATAAGTTATAGTAATGGCAAATAGCAAGAAAACATTAAACTGAGGAGATGTCCAAGGGAGTAAAATGTTAACAGTCGAGGAGGTAAATATTTACTTGTGAAGGAAGCAAAAGAATTAAAATTGCCACTTCTCCACAAATATATTTCCTCTTTATAAATGGTGCTATTAAATACAACCTTATAACATGATTACATCATTAACGTGTTTGTATACACTCCTCTACTTGAAAATTATCCTTTAAAAAAATCACCATCTAAAGGAGACGATGTTGGATGGGTCATAAATTAACCAAAGAGTATGTTTTTTAAAATGTGGCCTGAAAGTCCATCGGAATCAAGGAAGTTGTTTTCTTAGTGCTTTGAATAATACCAACTCATTCCTTGTATTATCTTTTTGTCCTGCAAGCTAAATAGATATATTTTTTATTCTGAAATCTAAAGTATATAAAAATGATACAGATCAAATATTCCATTTATTACCCTTTTGGACCTCATATATGATTTAACATAATGAAAGACTGAACTACCAAGACAGAACACCCCCACAACCATACTCGGTATAGGGGAAATCTAAATCTACAATATTGTTATTTATAAGTATTCAGCCAAGATTAAAAAAAAATAATGATGAGTATTCTCAGAATTTTTATATATCCAAATAATAGTAATGATAAAAAATAATAAACTAACCTTCTAAGCTTCTGTATGTCACACACTGTTCTAAGTATTTTACATGAATTTTTGCACAGCAATAAAGACACAATAAGTCAAAGTGGAAATTTTATACTCTTATCTTCTTTATTTAGCCCTCTTTTGGTTTGAACTTCCAGGGAATCTCCATCTGAGCCAAGCACTTAATGAATGTTCACAAATACTTGTGAGATCTTAGAAGGGAAAGTGTGACTGAGAAATTCAGAGCAGCAGAGGACTTGGGAGGGACTTTATTATTTTGGCCAGAGAAAGGTACATTTTAAGGTTAAGAAAATGTTTTTATTTTTTTTAAAACAAACATTTTCAAGCACACATTAAAGTGTGTAAGTGTACTAAAAAGCACTGTGTAGGTCATTTATCTGAACATAATGATGGTACTTTTTATGGGAGAGTAAAGTATCATATCCTGCCTTCAGAGAGAGCGTCATGATGGAAAGGGAACTTCAGAAAAGTAGCTAGAATTGAGAACTGTTCACTTCATTGATGGGGAGGGGACATCCCAACCTCAGTGTCCTCTGAGGACATCAGTCCATTCTCAGCACATGGACATGCCTCACTATGTCCATAGCATCTGGTTGTCTAGGTAAAGCTGAGTAAGCTTGTATTTACCACCTTCTTTATCTGGTAAGTAAGATTGATTATTTTCTTCTTTTATGATCATAAGTATGTTTCCTCATTATGATCATAATTCAGTATTTGTTCTGAATTATTTGTTTATCAAGTAAAATTCCACACGTGTGCCCATGCACACATACACACACACACACACACACACACCATAAAACACCCCACAAAACACAAAAACAAAGAAAATGAGGAGAGGATGGGGGAGGGGGAGAGAAGGAAGGAAGGAGAAACCCTCTTAATTCACCTTATAGATGATTGACATTTGATGAGCCATTTTCATTAGACTCTATTCTTTCTATTGCCCCTGTTCAAAAAGTCATGTTGTTAATCTAGCCTTCAAGGGAAGTTTGATAATTAGAAATAAAATCAGAGAATATAAGACACAGGAAGGAGCTTAGAGATGACTTCACCCAACACCCATCATTTACATATGAGATAACTGATAACCAGAGAGATGAAGTAACTTATCCATGGATGTACTAAATTCATTTTGTTCTTTTATCTCTATCTTTCTCTTTTGAAGCTTGATTTCTGGTTGCCGGATGTCATTGCATTTTGTCATCTCCACTTAATTCCAGCATTAAAAATTAAAGAGGAAATTTAAATCTACAATATTGTTATTTATAAGTATTCCATGAAGGAGCAGACATGGAAACTTAATAGCAAAAATAAGGATATAGGCTTCTTCGGGATTTTCATGTGTTTGTACATTTTGTAAAATGCCTATTGCAAAGAAAAATTAAAAATTTTCTTTATAATTTTGACCTCTACTTGGGGGACACATGTGAATGAGCCTTAAACAAATCAGTGATTCCCAGGATACCCAAAGTCAAGTGTCGACCTTTCAAAATAAGTTTAGTGGCCAATGAACAGATATAAAAAATGATGACAACCTGTTGTATTTTTTCATAAGTCCCAACTTATTTTATTTTAAAAACTCCGCGAACTTCCCACTTCTTTGGAGTTAAAATGTCAATTCTTTCATGGAAGCATATGTATGGATAGATTATGCTGGTTTTTGCTTTAGCAAAATTAAAATCTAGCAAGCAATCCAATGTCATCTTCCCCCCACTCTTTAAAAATAAAACTGTTAATGTTCCATGAAACCTGAAAGTCTGATGACAAATGGGTTAGATAATGGATGGCTTTGTTATTTAAAAAAAAAAAAGTGATTGACTTAATTCTTTTCTTTCCCATTTGGATGAGCAAAAAGTAATTATATTTAAACCAGCCAAAAGGACAAACTAAACTAAAACCACTAAATTAAAAGGTATCCTTGGGTCCCTTCATTAAAACTTATACACATTAATATTAATGTTAGAATATTAATATGATCTTTGACCAAATTAACAGGTCCTCTAAACATGTGTTTTGTCAAACTCCTAGTCGGAGTGTGTCAGAAGCAATACATCTGCCCACTTGACTACATAATGGATGATTCACTGGGAAGTGAAAAGTTTTATCTAACTGTACTCATATAATTCATGAAAGGGGTGTCTCTTTTTCCCCTAAAACAAACTTTAAATAATTATGGAAAAACAAAATTTTTATAAGGCATTGATTTGTATTTTAAGGTACACATTTTTGCTTCAAAAACAATTGCATGCTGGGTGTGGTGGTGCACACATGTAATCCCAGCAATCTTAGAGGCTGAGGCAGGAGGATAACGAGTTCAAAGCCAGCCTCAGCAAAAGCAAGGCGCTAAGCAACTCAGTGAGACGCTGTCTCTAAATAAAATACAAAATAGGGCTGGGGATGTGGATCAATGGTCAAGTGCCCCTGAGTTCAATCCCTGGTACAAAAAAGAAAGAAAGAAAGAAAGAAAGAAAGAAAGAAAGAAAGAAAGAAAGAAAGAAAGAAAGAAAGAAAGAAAGAAAGAAAGAAAGAAAGAAAGAAAGAAAGAAAGAAAGAAAGAAAGAAAGAAAGAAAGAAAGAAAGAAAGAAAGAAAGAAAGAAAGAAAGAAAGAAAGAAAGAAAGAAAGAAAGAAAGAAAGAAAGAGAAAGCGTTGCCTTTTAGGATATAGTACAGATTTTAGTCATGAAAATAAGATTATATTTTTAACTGCAAAGCTTACACCTCCTATTTCAGAATTTTAAAGAGATAGAGTTTCATTAATCCACTATCATCTATCTTATAAAATGTTTGAAACTGTTCAATTTCATATTCAACTAAAATATTCTGAGCTCTCCTTAGCAACAGGTTCTAATTTAACACCAATCAGAATGGTGTGTGGTCAGACTAAGAAATCACCAATGCAAAATGATAAAACCCATCATGAGTCTTACATTACTGATGAATCCTAATTTGAACCAAGTCAAGCTACTATATCTTCCAGCAATTATTCTCAAATTAAACTACTTGTTTAAAAGTATCTAGTTAGGATTTTGTCAGTGTTTCATAAAGAATTAATTCTATGAGGATGGCCTTGTGATAAATATCAATGCCAGAGTTTTATTCTCTGACTTGACTGCTTTTTATCAAAAAGAGAGAGGAGAGGACAGGAGAGGAGAGAAATGTTTGGGCCAGGTCTTAATTAAGACAAAAGAATGAAGTGTGGTTCCTTACTAGTTACTCAAGTGCAGTGATCCCATCCCACTGGTACATCCCACCCTCGGATACCAAAAGTACCAGCTCTATAGTAATTTTTGCATTTGTGGAAATGTTTGTCTGTAAGTAAATTGTCTTTGGAAAAGAAAAAAAGAAAGAAGTACAGGCATGCCAAGCACAGATCTTATACTTAACATATTTGTGTCATGCTGCATTTTCCTTCTCCAGTTTCCTTATAATTTTTTTGCTACCATATTCCAAACTATCTTTCCAAAGAACACTGTGGTTTTATTTTTCTGAGGGAACTTCCCCACTCCTTGAATTTAAATGGCACATACTTTGTGTCCTGAAAAACAATTAATTAAAGAGATGACCACAAAAAGGGGGTAAGCAGTGCAAGATGTCTTGTGCTAATCCAAATAAGCACTTTGTCCCCAAGTGGGACACTAAATAGGACAGTGGCTTCATTTAAAATGTGAGGTTGCAAGGTACATAAGAATAAAAAAAACTCTCAAACAAATGAGTCTAATGTGATGTAATGAAAGAGTTTTATGTGGTGGACAGAAGAGAAATTATTGAAACCCTAGGCTAGACTAATTGGGCATTAGAGAACAAAAAGTTTGCTCTGCACCCCGGATGTTCTGAACATTAGTAGAGCATGTTTGCTTCCCAATTTGCCACTAAGCTAAAATAGATTTTTAAATGACTTATTTTTTTCCTTTTTTCCTCTGATAATCTTTTCATCATGGTTGATTAGAGAAACCAGTCACAGAAGACAAGAACCAGGCTTGCCCTACTTTTAAATTAAGAAATATACACTAATATCCATAATGGTTTGAAGAGAGACTTTAAAGCAAGGAGAGAAATTTATACAGGGTTAAACTGAACAATCCAGAAAAGCAGCTCTGAAGACTCTGCATGCTAAAGAGATGCTCTGCCTGTCAGACACTTCCCCATTTAGGTTTTAGCTGATTGACAAGTGTTCCTAAGAATGATATTCAGCCGAGACTTTTGGGAAAATCTTTATTTGATTTCCTGCCCACCTGATACAAATAGAAGATGCTTTACAGAATAGATAAACCCAAGTTGGGGGAAACTAGAAAATGGTTTTAAATATCACTTTTCCATTTCAAGTTCAGAATTTTGAGGTGTGGACATCACTAGTAAACTGTTAGTATAGATGCCCAATAAAATCTCACTGGGTCAAATTCTCATGCAAGCTCCAAAAGATCTCTTAAATAAATATTTTCCCAACTTATTTCCTTTTCAAGCTCATTCATGCCAGTGGAAATATGATTTTTTTAGCCTTGCTGACAACTTAATTTTTAATAACTCTGACTTCTTTAGGAGTCTGTTTCAAAAGAAACTGATTCCATGATGTCCTGAGAGCCAGAGGAACCAGGGTTGATAGGGCTGCCCAGCTTTCAAAGCCTAGCCACCAGCCCTCTCTTTCCTCCAGGCAGACTTTTATTAAAGTTGGTATTAAGCATTGTCGCCTGGAGCCTGATTAACAATTTATGTCTTCCTAAGCAGATTAGCAGACGTCTGTCATTTTGATTTTTTAATTCTCAAATTGTCTTTGGAAACAGAATATACCTCTGAGTTTACACTTTCAACATATTTTATTTTGGAAAATTCAAACCTAAACCAAACATTGTCCTTTCCAAGATTTTTTTTTTCCTTTTACGATTTTAGTACCCATGTGTGTTACTATATATTTTCTCTGATAAATGAGGCAATTGCTTATTTGCTAAGTGAATGACTTTTTTCCCCACCCCATATTCAAATAATCCTAAATATTCTCTGGAAAATATCTTTGATTCTATTACTTAAGGAGAAAAATGAGCAAGATGATTGGGGAAATAAAGTAGTATAATAATAATAGCCAACACTTAGAAAGCACTTAACAGTGTGTCAGACACTATTCTAAAGGTCTGACATGAATTTAATGATCTCAACAAGGCTCTGAGGTAAATATTGTCCATCTTCCCAATTTCAAAGATAAAACTGGGGAACAGAGCAGTCCAACAACTTACCCAAAGTCACACATGTGAGCCCAAACTAAATCCTAGCTATCTAGACAACCCACGTGGTTTTAACTATTATATTCTTGTACCTTTTGTACCTAATATAAATGTATGTGTTACATGTATAAAAAGCAAAATAAAATAATAATAATGGATGGATCGATGGATAATAGATTAAATAGGCAGATGGATATATCTAGATAGAAAGATGTGTGTTTCTCAAATACAAAAAAGTCAAAGGTACAGGGGTTACGTATATGTAAACAAATGTGCGATGTACACAGTTCTCATGACTCAAAAATACAGTTAGAAAGAAAACTCATCTTTTTTTTTTCATCCCTCAATGAGGATATCAATGTATTCTGTAATGTGAGATCAATTAATTACAGCCCAAGCTGCAGATTTCAGCCTCACGGAGGCCTTTTTGCTCAAGGACTGTCTCTTTAAGTCAGTCTTGTAATCACTTACTGTTGATCCCAAGGGAGACCTGGGCAGAATGTTTGGTAGATTCATATTCATCATTGATTTATTTATCCATTTCATATTTACTGAGCACTTCTCCTGCCATCCTTAGTACCAGAGAAACCATAGGTAATTGGACAAATCTACACTAGAAACTTAGGGGAAATGGCTTCCTTCCTCACACTCCACTCAAGATCAACCATACCAGCTTTGTGAGCGGGACATTCAGAGTTAATTATATTTTCTCTTTGCCCCATGTTTACATCTTCCATGAATACAGAAATCGGCTTCTTGTTTCAGGTTACATCATGATTAGTAGGGTTTCTGCTCATTTTTAGGTTTGGCTTTGACCTCCTGCCCATCATAGAAAGAACCACCACATCCATCTTCACTACCACAATCTTAAAATAGTTTTATGTTTTTGACAGTATGTCTCAGAATATTTTTCACGATATTTTTTTTCTTTCTCTAATTCATAAATCTCTAGGGATTTTGTCATCAATCTCAAAACAGTATATTTACCATCAGGAGAAATACCTTTCAGCAAGAAATCATTTCATGGAACAAGACTAGCTGAAATTTGGGATTTAGGTGATGGCATTTCAATTCAATAACCATTTAATGAACATTTTTTTTGTGCAAGTTGTGGTGGGTGCCTTGAATGACACAATGCTTTGATACCAGTCTGGGTGCATTATGTATTCAATATTTAACATAACAGTTGGTGTCATTTTATAAACTCATTCCATGCAGAGAGGGGTGTTCTGTCAGGATTCAGTCTTTTAGTCACTAAGTAGATTAGGATCTACCGTTGTTATATCTAGAGTTTAATGTGTTAACACCAAATCCTGTGCACAGTCAGCTTGTGGGCATGTGAACAGCTGTCTTGGTAGGTGACACCCCTCACCCCTGTGTCACCACTCATCTTCACCTAGCCAAATCTTGGACCCTTCAGGGAAAAGGTCAGGAATCAGTCAGGAAAGGGTGCCTGGCCTCCACCTACCTATCCTGCCCTCATTACTTACATTACTCACTGTGTGGTTGTGTAAAGAGTCTTTACTGACTGTCAGTGTAGCTGTCAAGCCATGTTTTAAAAAGTCTATGTGACTATGGCTGGGGTTGTGGCTCAGTGGTAGAGCACTTGCCTCGCACGCGGGAGGCACTAGGTTCGATTCTCAGCACTGCAATAAATAAATAAGTGAATAAAATTGAAATCCACCAACTTCTAAAAAAAAGGATTAAAAAAAAGTCTATGTGACTGTCCTAATGAAGCAGCCGGCAGGTACCACCACCATAGACACCCCCACCATAATTGTAACATCTGGTCTTTCACACAGCTTCAAGAAAAAGGCCATAGAGTCTTACTTTAGTACTAAGATCTAACACTGCTTTTGAAAAAACAGCAAGAAAACATCAAGTGTTGGTTGAAAAAATAAATGGGGACTGCTCATCATGAAATTCTGGGCTACCTTGATATGCTTTTCCATTATTCCTGTTGGATGTTAGTTTTCCTTCCTTTTAATCTTATTTCCTTTGGATTCATTGTGGGAATATAGTTGAGAAGCAACAAAGTCCATGCCAGCCTTCTAGACTGTCCAAAGAGGTACACCCAACAGTAGGAAGATGCCCCCAATCCCTAGGATGACTGTGGTGCTTCTGGCCAAATGTCTGAAAAATTGTTACAGGTACTATAAGCAATAGTTCTCCCAGAAGAATAATTAAATATCTTATCTGTAAGTTGGCAATTTTTTGGTCACTCTACCTCCAGGCATAGAATTATTGCAGTTTTTATTTATGAGTTCATGTTGTTAACTGTGGCTGTATATTTTTTCTCATTGGCGTAGGCTAGTATGATAAACATGGTTATCTTTTGCTTTATCATCCACCCATAGTAGTACATCAAACTGAATCTACAAAACAAACTGTGAAACACTCTGATGTATGTGTTTTATGAGTAAAATCATTTTTTTTCTTAAATTACTACCTTGGAAATGTTTCTCCAGGTTCTGTAGGAAGCCAAATACCAGATTCTCTATACCTTGTAACCTTGAACATGGCCGTACAAAATAGATGGAATTAAACTCAACTGATTATGCAGTCCCATTTGATTCTTAAGTGGCAGTCAACGCATAGAACAGGAATTTCATAAATCTTGCTTGGCAATGAAGTATGCATTTCAGCTAAGTTCTATCTCCACATGCCAAAATGTCTTGTAAGGTGATGAGATGAAGTGGGAGAGGTTTGGATCATGGCTCATATTTCCCCTGTTTCATGTGATATTCATTAGTCTGAAGTCAAAGGTACATAAAGAATTCTAAACTCGCTAATTACCAAAATAGAAATTAGTTTGTTTTACATAAATGGATTTACTAAACTGGAATAGGTACCATGGTATCATCTGGCAAATATTTCTCTTGCATCTGACCTACTGTGGGAAATTATAGCTTCCAAGAAAGAACAGTAGAGAGTATGGGTCCTGAAATAATTAGAACAGTGATCCCTGATGTCGTTTTTCTGCCAGTTCCTTTGATTAACACCTTCCAATCAGTAACATCTCTGATTAGCACCAGTAATCTAAACAGGTTAAGGGCAGTCCTCTCCTATGCTGCACAACACTAACCTTAGAATAAGCAGAGAATTAAAGGATTTCCAAAAGTGATCAAGCTAGTGGGAGTAAAGGGGAAGCTAACAAGTAACCCTATTAACAGGAAAAAGATGATCAGGAGAATGAGCTAATTCATGTTCAACATCCTAAAGATCAGATTACTTACTTCTTACTCTTTCACTAAGTGTTTTTAGTCTATTAGGATGCTTTGGGTTATGGGCAAAAGAAAACTCTCATCTCAAACTGAATTTTAAAATAAATAAAATTATCATTTTTACATAAAGAACAGCCTCTAGGAAAGCAGACTCCCAGAGATCCATGGAGCAATAATATAACCGAAAACTCTGGATCTCTCTCAGTATCAGTCATTCATCCCATGGCAGATGTTTGCCAGTGGCAATTGAAACTACAAGCTTCCTTATTCATGTCTAGCTGAAAGGGGATGGAATAAATTCATAATCAAGGATTAAAAACAGTGCCCTTTAGTTGGGTTAAGCCAACTTAGGTCTTAGGACCACCCCAGTGTATATTAATCCCTGGGCACTCTTCTATTTGGTACTATTTGGCCCTTAAGACTAAAGATCCATTCTTGGAATCAGCTCTCCTTGAAGTGTGTGTGTGTGTGTGTGTGTGTGTGTGTGTGTGTGTGTGTGTGTGAGCAGATACCTACCTGATATCTGAACAAAACCAGAATTCTATTGGGAAGACAGAAGAAGGAGAGAAAGGGATGCTGGGTAGTCCATAAGCACTGTCTTCTACAGTGGAGTCACGTCAAATCAGTATTGCTCTAAGTGAAAATATAAGCATTGTATAAGTAAGGGGTCCACTTTAATAAACTACAGTTTTAGAGGTAATAGATTACAAGACCAAACCCATCCACCCTATTCTATTGAGGGAGGGTTACCTGAAAAATGGCAATTTAGAGCAATCCTGCACCTTTCCTTTAGTCTGTGTGTGCGATGGGTTTTTAGTGTATTTGTTTTGGGAATAGACTGACTAGAAATACATCACTGTCCAAAAAGAAAACATTTCTTTTCATCTAGGGATTTGAGTCTTAACTAGCTGGAAGGAAAATATAATTTCATTTTGTTCTCATAGTCTCATTTAGAAAATAACCTTAAGAGATTCAAAGGACACCATGCCTTGTGAGTACTTTCTCTGCTCTCAGGGGGCTTAGCTTGGACATCAGCTTTTCTAGCATGTTCTAAAGTGTTTTCTTAAGCAATATTTTTGCCTTTAGCTCTGTCCTAACCACTGGAGCTTTGAGAAACTTCTAAAAGGTGTTCTTAAAAATAGCATCACAAAATAATTTTCTTTTTTCTTTCTTACTATAAATACCCCAGACCTTTCTTAAGATTTTTTTTTCTTTCAGGTTCTATTTGAAAGGCAAATAAGTGAAATGCATATGTTTATTTGGATCCACATCAAAACAGTACAAAAAATAATTGTAAAATATAAAATAAAAAACTCTACAGAGGTCCACCCCTGTTAATTGGGAAATTTGGCATAAAAGTGATGTTCTGAGTATGTTTTATATAAATGCATTTATGTACTTGTGCTATATGCCACACAAAGGGATGTTCCTGAAATGGAATACAATCTATAACTTTTAATTTTTTCTTGGATTTTATTTGTGGTCTCTTACAGCTGACTTGGCCACAGCCTGAGTTCAATTCTCTGTAAATCTAAATACAACAGAACATTCTTCCCCTCACCCCACCCCGAAGGAATTCAGGGGACAGAATTAAGGAGCCATGACCATCAAAGCTTCATATTTCATTAGGAAATGAGCTATATTGCAATTCAAAGGAAGAGAGCATCTTTGTCATTGAGCTCTTAAACTGTCACACTTCTGGGTGACAAAGAGAGTCTCAGGTTGACTGTGTAGATATAGTGACTACCCTGCAAGACAGATACCCTGGTGAACATTTCCCTAAGATTGGTTTCCTCCAACCAAATGAGAACAGGGATAGTTTTGACTTTGTAACAGTGTTGTGAAGGAGTGACTAGGATATATGCTGAGAAGAGCGTAAGCATGATGCCTAGCCTATGGGAAGCACCCTAAAAATGTTAGCTGTTTCTTTTCCTGCTACCGTGGTTGTTATTATTATTTCTTTTGAATTTTTAATCAACTTGGATTGGGTTATTTTTAAGCATTTTTCAAGCTTTTTAAAAATATTTCACTAATTGGAATAAGCCACCACTTTTTTTTTTTCTTATGTCACAAATGTACTGTGCCACTGGGGGCAATATGCCCATAATTCTTCTCACTGAAATGTGTTTTGGCTGACACAGGGAATGTGCCAAGTGTGGATTAAATTCAGAATTTCCTTAGAGCCTCTTCAGCACTGTTCCCCAGAAAATATGCAACCCAAGCTGGGTACCTCATTTGGGTTTGTGACAGTGTGAACCAGCTACAGCCAAGATGAAGTAAGAATGGGACACGCAAATGTCCCATGTAAGAAGTTTGTGGCTTTGACCTTTGGATATCACTCCATCCTCTTTGCCAGCCTATGCTTGTCCATGTGGTAAAGACTAGAGAAAAGCAAGGGATCAATAACTTTGTGGCGCTCACGTGAGCTGTGTGCACACACAATAGCTCCACTACCAAACGTAACTCAAATAAATCAGGGGAAGTGAGTTACAGTTCCAGAATCTAGGCTCCTAGCCGGTTGGAGCTACTGTTCTAGTCCAACTATGTGCCTGTGAGCACCTGCTTTTGCTAGTCTCAATTCTTATTTTGCCAATGGTCATTCATGCATTTTTTTTTTTATGATTCACTTATTCACTCTTATTTCCAACAAGTCCTCCTTGCTAGCCTACCACATGGTAATTATGGCAGGGACAATGATGAATGTAATTTATTTTATTCACTGGGAACTTTATGTCTCCAGGAAAAGCTTCCCAAAGGGCCCACAGAAGGCATTTTGAATGTATCTTCCTCACATCTGAGGACACGATCCCCACACTACATCACTGGCTGGATAACAGATGACGGAAAACAGACAAACATGACATGAGAAGCATAAAGGCTGAATACACCCATCAGAACCCGTCCCAGGCAGCACAAGTTGCAGACATTCAAACGTGGGACAGAGGGCATTTTATTGCAAGGATGAAAAGCTTAAAATCCAAACTACATCTCCAGACCACACAACAGGGACCTCGCTGTTGGTATCTCTATGGCATGTGAAGCTCAGCTAGAAAACAGAGGTACCTGGCTCTAAATAGTGAGTGGTGGGCTGGTGGGTTTGTAGGTAAGGGAAATCAGCTGACTGTTAAGAAGCATCCCAGTCTGAGCAATAAACTGCTGCTTAAACAGGTTTACACAGGATGTGCTTGTATGTCTTTTTAACAGCCTCTAAAAGTCTTTTTTTAAAGCCTTTTCTGAAGTAGTTTCCTCTTTTCCTGTTGGACTGTCAGTTGGCAGATGCCTCTGGGAAAGAGGGATCTGCTTTCTAAAAGCCTCCTAAATAATGTTGGTTAAAAATTACTTTTTAAAGCTATCTGCTGCATAGCACCTTGCCCTCTTCCTCTCGCCCTCCCCAGCCCTATCTGATTTGCCCATTATTTCCTTCAGAAACCGCTCTCATTCTCTGACACCTGTGCTGACATAACATCCTATCCTGGCAGGCAACTGCCAATTCTCATTGAAAAATGATTGCTAAACACTTCAGCACCAGCTCCCAAGAGCAGTTGCCTCCTCTGCCCATCGGTGCCATAGAAACCACCATTGTTACTCATGGTTGTAGGTCCAAGTCCATTTTGTAACTCTCGGCCCCTGTGACCCTCTGCCTTCTGGAACAGCACCAGGTTGTGGGGAGGGGTGAGACTTTAAAGGACCATGGCTTACCAGAGGATGCCTTGAGGACTAGAAAGGTTCACAAAAAGGAATCTTTGCTTCAAAAAAAGCTGGACAGCAGGCCGGGAAAAGCCAAAGCACGGTGGGGCTGATTTCAGAAAAGAGGTCACGGGGTCATGTCAAACAACTCCACTCTTCTTGTTTTTAACATTTTTCTGGATTAAATTCTGCAAACCATTTTCATACATCCTAAAGAGAAAAAAATATCATCCATAGATTTTTAAAAGGCATTAATTAAGTTTAGATCTGACACCCCAGAGTAATGGTCTCTGACCTCAGCCCCAACCTCCGACTAGGGAATTCAGATGAGGCTAATGGTTGTTGTACAATCAGATCTGTGTCACAGATTGAATATAGGTCAAAGGATGACTGCTCCCCGCAGAAAACAAAAATAACCTTCCTAAGACACCATTTCATATTAGCATAGGCCCATATGCTCAGGATCAGAAAGAAATTATGTTGTATCTAAAAAGAAATCACATTGGGAGAAACCTGCACTCAAAGCTAAGGCAATTGGCAATGGAACTACATTTCTATAAGCCTTTATTTACTGATTGCAGATAAATCTTGACCTGTAATTAATGAAAAAATGTGAGCACATCCTGGTAAAGTTCTGTCAACTCATATGAACTGCTGACTTTGAATGATTTTAATGACTTTCTTCTTTCTACTATCAAAATATATGCCTTCAAAATGTTTGCAACACTCATGTAAAAAAAAAAAGTATTACATTTCACATTAGTTCCTTCATGAAAGTCAACAGAACAGGATCAAGTCACATATACATTTAATAGTGTTTTTTTTTAATCCATTGAAATTATAGTTCTGCTGCTGAGGACATAATTTACTCAATTTGAGATAAATTGGCAATTCCTGTCTACTGTAATTCCCTCTGAATATTCTCTTGAATGATGTCTATAATTAACGTTAATATATTTTTCAACTATAATTGCAAGAAAAGTCCTTTCGTAAGCACCAGTCAACCAGTCAGTGATACTTTATATGGCACTTTACTTTTTTATTTAAAATACTGAATGGTTTTTTTTAAATCATTTAACTACAATACCAAGTAGAATTAGATACATTTATTGGGCCATAATAAATTGATGTAGATATGGATATTGTTCAATATATGCTTCAGTGTAGTTCCTACATTGGGTTCCCAAAGTAAAACATTTAATTTTCTATTTTGGCTAAAACATTTAGTTCTCTGTTTTGACTAACTATGTCTTTAAGAATTCAGCAAAGGTACTAGGTTTGAGGTACCACTAATACTTAGGTAAAAGTAAATGTATAAAAAGCTTGGGGCCAAGTTAATTCTACCATGTAAAATAAGTGTTGATTGAAACAAATCAATGCTTTGATAATAGAATCTAATTGAAGAATATAACTTTGATAAAGTTGAGTAAATTAAGAATTCTGTGGAGGGTGTGCGAAAGACTCATTACTTGTTTCAAAGCAGCTGTTTTAATATTTCTGTGTCTAAACTAAAGAACATTGCCACGTGCGAGCAGATTCTGAGTGACAATTAGTTTAGGAATCAGGGTCCTCGTCTGGATACTCACTCACAAGGTGAGCTTCAGTTAATCACTCAATCTTTCTTTTTCTTTCAATATCCTACCTCTTTAAATCATTGTGAAAGATTGAGTAGGATTTGCAGTAAGGACTTTACGCAGTTGGTGTCTCATAGTAAAAACTCAATAAGTCTTAGCCATTTTGATTATTATTCCAGGCTTTAAAATCTATGCATGAAAAAAAAAATGGAACTCCCAAATTACACACACACACACACACACACACACACACACACACACACCCTACCACCACCATCACCTCCAAGCTATACACACACACACATACACACACACACACACACACACACACACCCTACCACCACCATCACCACACCACACCAAACACGTATATGAAAACCAACCATCTCCTTTCATAGAATTAAATCTAGATCATCCAATTTGATAGTGGACAAAGAAATTCCACATAAGTACCAAGAGACAGATAACTTAAAACCTACATGTCCTGACAGTGACTGTGCTAAAAATGTCATAAACCAAGAGGAAGACTCCGGCTTTTTTAAACTCTGTGCCCTCCTACATCAGAACTCTATAGGGATCTTTATAAATTCTACCAGATAGTCGATTATATTACTTAAATTATTCATTTATGCACACATTCAATGTAGTTTTAGAAGTCCCAGTACATCTGACATTGTTTTTAACTTGTTTTTTTTTTTCTTTTAATGATATAGTTTCTGGGCCTAAGAAGTTTGTTTGCAATCTTATGCTCCTTTTATTGATTTGGTGGAACAAAAATATTAAGTAAAATTCTTGGTCCATAATCTATGGCTTCCAGGCCAAATCCAGCCATTGACTGTTTTTGTATGGTCCACAAACTAAGAATGTTTTTTTTTTCATTTTTTTATTTATTTGTATTGGTGCATGTTAGATATATAGAATGGTGGGCTTCATTGTGGCATAGTCATATATCTGTAAAAAAAAACACAATTTGACCAATTATATTCCCCAGCACCCTCCACCATGCCCTTCTCCCACCCTGACCCCTATTCTCTACCCCGATGGTCTTCCTCCTGCTTTCATAACATCCCTTTTGTTCCCCCATTTTTTTCCCTTTCTCTGCCATGTGAGAGAAAACATACATTTTTACTGGTTAAAAAAAAGAAGAATATTACTTCATGAATATATTTTATATTATAATCTTACATGTTATATAAAACTCAAATTGCAGTTCCCATAAATAAAATCATATTGGAACGAATCATTTGCATATTACCTATGGCTACTTTCACACAATAGCAGAGTTGAGTAGTTGCATCTGAGATTATATATGGTCCACAAAGCTTAAAATCTTTTATATCTGGCCCTTTAGGAAAAGAGTTTGCCAGGATACAGATGTAGTTCAGTGGTAGAGTGTTTGCCTAGCATGTAAGAAACCCTTGGTCAATCCCTAGCACTGGAAAAAAAAAATCTACTGACTCCCACTTTCATGCAACAAACCCTCCAATAATTTTTTTAGAAAATTGTATGAGCAATATCAATTTAAATTTCACCAGATTTTATACTAAAAAAATTCATTTGAAAGTCAGATGTTTGTGAAAACCAAATAACAATCTGATTCCTGGGCTAGCCCACAAATGCTTATGAAATTATAATTTATTTTAATTGTAGTACCGAGCCTGAGTTATGACGTGCTATTGTTTGGAAGTGTTCCCCAAAGGTCCATATGTTAAAGGCTTAGTCCCCAACCTATGGTGCTACTGAGAGGTGATGGAATCTTTAGACAGTGGGTCTAGGGAGAAATGCACCAGTTGTCAGAATACCCTAGAAGGGGACATTGGGACTCTTGTCTCTTGTCCTCACTTTCACTCCCTGGCCACCATGAGGGGAGCAACTTAGTTCCAACACACTCTCCTCATAATAATATTCTGTTTCACCAGAGGCCCAAAAGCAATAGGAAAACCAACCATAAACTGAAAACTCTGAAACCATGAGTTGAAATAAACCTTTCTTCTTTTTAGGTTGATTTATACTAGGCATTTGTCACAGTGACAGAAAGCTGACTAGCACATGAAGTTTGGCAGTAGGTGGCTAAAAGTTGCAGAACTTTTCCTGGTTTAAGGACTATAGTTAGACATAGGTAGCCTTAGGACCTTTCTGCAGGTGTTCTCATGCTCTTTGAGAAGAGCAGTACATTTTAATATTCCTCTTTGTACTTACCAAGGGCATTTTTAAGTGTACAACCTATACTTGTTAAATAAGGTGGGTTCTTTTTATTTCTATGTTACATGTGTTAAATGGTCAATGTGGCCTCAATTTTCCCATCCAGTCCTTGTATCCCATTATTAGGCAAAAATTTTCACAAATTCAGGTTCTTTAAAAAAAAAAAAAAGGTTATTTTAACTTTAAAACCTAGACCAAGTGGTTTTCACCTTTTAAAATTACAAACTGCACTAAGAAATACACTTTACAGCACAACCTAGCACACACATCTATAAATATCTATAACTAAAAGAGAAGTTTTACTGGAAATAGACAAAAAAAACACCTTTCTACATGTGAAATTGTCTATTACATTTTATTTCATTTAATGATTTTTAAATTCTTCTCAGACCTACCAATCTACTGGCCTACTGATGGGTAGTTTGATCCATAGTTTGAAAAGCCAGGTTTACAGTATTTCAAAATAAATAGCTGGATACTCACAGGTGAATTGATCTGATCCGTTATTTTAAAACTTTTTTTTTGGGGGGGTACCAGGGATTCAATTTGGGGACACTCAACCACTGAGCCATATCCCCAGCCCTAATTTGTACTTTATTTAAAGACAAGGTCTCAATGAGTTGCTTAGTGCCTCACCATTGCTGAGGCTGGCTATGAATTTGCAATCCTCCAGCCTCAGCCTCCTGAGCCGCTGGTATTACAAGCATGAGCCGCCGGTAGCACCCAGCTATTTTAGAACTATTAATGGAGATTCTTAATAAGGCCTTGTCCAGACACTGAGCCAGACTCTGAGATGCTGTAATGAGCAATAATGAGCAAGGCGCCTTCCCTCAGGCTAAGGGCTAAGTGCCTAGGTGGGTAGGTAAGACAATCAGTGATAGGAAGGCAAGAACTTCTCCACCAGTCGCAGCAGCAAATCCACAGCAGGAAGAAAAGAAATTCAAGTTCCAGGCCAGTTGGACTTTATTTCACTAGTATTTTCATTAACCTTAGGTTTAGGACTTGGCTTCCTGTTTTGCTTTTTAGATTTAATCACTCCCCCAAATTAGAGTTTTTGAGAATAGAAAAAACATTAAGCTACACTTACCTTAAATACAGATATAAATTGAGTACAAATAATGCAGTTGAGACTAGGATTAGGTTTTTAGAAATTTGCTTGCTTAAATAGAGAAGGCATTTATTTTTCCATTTTCATTAAAGTCTTTAAGTTTATCTTAGTTCAGTTTTATAACCAAATTATAAAATAACGGTATTATTATTATTATACACATTTAAAATTGAAGAGCATTTATAATTATAGAAAGACCGACTTGAAATATACTGGCAACTATTACTATTTTAGGCTTAATTATATTATTCAATGAAGCAATTAGACATTTTAAAAGCAGAGAAATCCACAAAAACAACAAAAAGGACACAATACCCTATTATTGTACTTTAAATTATAGCCGAAAGAAAACTGTACCTGAAAGAGGTTTATCTCACATGTCTGAAAGATTTATAGTTAATTAAAGTAAAACATGGGTAGGTAATTCCAAATGCGCTGCAATTCCCTTCATTCAACAAAGAACTTATTTTACTGGTATAAATTGCAGATATAAGAAAACATAGTCTGTAGTCTGTCTGTCTTTCTTTCTGTTGTTTTTTCAAGAAGTTATACCTATGTCAATAGAAAAACCCCTAAGTGCTTTCCTCCTGGCCTTCCCCATCAAAGTCAACACCTGGGGAAAGAGCTGGATCCCTCCCCTACCAGCCCTACAGTCAGTGTATACAAGCCCCATCTGCTTCCCGGATACACCCAAAATTCGCCTCTTCCTCCCTCGCCATTCAGAACTGAAATCCAAACCATCGTTGCCTCCTGCCCAAACTCCCACAGAAACCTCCAACTTGGCTCCCTGCTTTCTGTCTCTTCTGTAAAATCCAGGCTGTACTCGGAGTCTTCTGTAGGACTGAAATCAGAACGTGTTACTCAAAAACACCAGATTCCCAGGGCACTCCCCTGCCTCCTGGCCTCCCAATACTTTCTGTTCGTGAAATTGAACTTCTGTCACATTGAACTGCTTCTCCTTTTCCAGATGTGATGGTTCATTTTAGCCAACAATCTGGCTGGGCCAAGGTGCCCAGATATGGACAAACGTAATCTGCACATCTCTATGAAGGTGATTTGGGTTGGTTTGTTGGTTCCTTTTCCTGTTCAATTTTTTTTATTGGTGCCTATGAATTTTGATGGTGAGTTTTACTGTGGCATGTTTGTACATGCACATAATATAATTTTATCAGTTTCACTCCCTATTTCCTCCCCTTATCCTTCCCTCCTGCTTACCCCTTACTCTGCCCCAGTGGTCTCCTAAAGGTGATATTTTGATGATGTTAATATTAAAATCGGTAGATTTTAAGTAAAATAAATCATTTTCCACAATATGGGTGGGCCTCATGGATGCCTCTGCTGAAGGCAAGAATAGAACACAAAGGAAAAAGGAATTCTGTCAGCTGACACACTTTGGACTTGAACTGCAACAATTTCCTGAATTTTTATCCTACCTCTCTGCTGCTGCTTATGATTTTTGTGTGAGCCAATTCCTTAACATTTCTCCTCCCCCATGCATAAATTCATTAAGTCATCTACATGTTCTTGTTTACAAATTGGATACACACACACACAAACATATATATGTCACACATATGCACAAGGTCACACACCACGTACATTCTTTGGTTCTATTTCTCTGGAGCACCCTGGTCACAATACACCACACATGCCAAACCTTCTCTGGCTGTAACTCCTCTGCTCTTGTTGTTGCCTATCTCTGAGACTCCCTTCCCAGGATCAGCATAGAACTACCTCTTTCGCACCATTCATGCCTCAGCTCAAAGTTGCTCCCCCGAGTACTCCACCACATCACTCTGCATTCTCAAATGACTGCTGTTCATTCATTTACTTATATTTTATCTATTTGACCCTGATGGATTTCAATTCCAAGAGGAAAAAGACTGTAGTACCTTGCTCTCTGTTGGGTCCCTAGCACCTTGAACAATGCCTGGGACACAGTATTCAGAAAGTAGTCATCACATAAATGAAAGAACAAGTCAACTAGAAAAGCATGTTTTCTAAGTTTCAAATGATTTGCTAAACACTACCCTGCACCAGAAGGTGTTGTTCTATCCAGAAGGTGATTCTCCATACAATGAAGTGGAAAGTCAGGGAGCACATGAAAAAGTGGCAGTACTCCTCTTAATTTCCACATATAATTTAGTTCTTCTGTCTTAAATAGGAAAACTTGATATATACTAAAATTGTCTTAAATCTGTCATCTGTCTTCTTCTTCTTTTTTTTTTTTTTGCAGAGTCTACTAAATCTGATTGAATCAGAGCAAGAACCTTACTCTTTCTTTATAACTATCACAGGTGAAAACAGTTCATTATATTTTTCCCATGGCAAATCTTCACTCTTGGAGAACCATAAGGGGTCCAAACACAAAGTGTGTGGACTTAGTTTCAAAGGTTCTATCTGCTAACCAGTTTCTTTTTTGAATTCATGAGATAATACTGTCCATATTGCCAAAATCAAAGGGAAAAAAAAACATTGATTTTTTTAAAATGTGAGAGCTTGGGAAGCAGGACCAACTCCAACAGATATGCTAAATCCATTTAAAGGGTGTTTGGAATATCTTAACTTCATAACCACATTATGTTACTCTCCTTGGATCTCATATTGTCTTATTCTATTAATTGTTAGAAACAGCGTAGGTGATTAAAGCAAGGGAGGTCACATTCTCCATTCATTCATTCATTCGCTCGTCCATGCATTCATTTCCTTGTGATGCGTTTTCCTTGTGAAGCATTCCATAGCTGGAAGGAAGACAAGGAGAGAATCAAGAAAGAAATTGAGGTGGAAAGATGGAGACAGGTAGAGAGCATTAGGAGAGAGGGCAGGATGGTAACAACGGGAGGAAGATGTGCAGTGCAGACTGTTTTCACCCGTGATAGAGCCAATGAAGAACCAAATGGGTCTTTTTTCACGGGCATCTCCTTGACATCTTGTGGAATTTTTCTTTCCTTAGCCTTTGGCCAAGATCTTAGAGTGTCTTGCCTGAATTTTTATCCTATCCTGGATACCTCATGTGGAGGGAGAGACATTTAAATAGAAGCCATGTAGTTTGTCATGCACATTGAACCTCTTGAACAGAATTTGTTCAATTTAATAGCTGTCCAGGTTGCTCATTATGCAAGCTTAGCCTGACCGCACATTGACAAAGTCCTTCATCAGCTGTGGCGACTCAGAGGGTCCCCGGTCACTCCTTGTTCACATGTCAAGCCTTGTAGCACACTACCAGAACCCTTCAGAAAGTCAACACTTATGATTGGATGCAGGGATCAATCGTTCTTTTCCTTATATACCAAAAGTGTTGATTTTGTAAGCCAAAGTCAGAAACCTTTTATTGGTCTTGCTCTCAGCCCCATAAATTTGTCACCTAAAATCAGCTTTAATTCTGTCCTTCAGAATTAATGCATAACAGCTCCACAGCGTACTCTCTTGGAATTAAGGGAGAACCTTGTTCTCCAGATTTTTAGAAAAATTTCTCATTGATGAAGATTTTACCTTTGTTTGAGTATTTTTTTTTCACTGCCCTGACTCGACATTTTATAAAATACACTGAGAGAAGATTGTCATCAAAATTCCGTGAGTCATTGAAGGAATTGGAAGGAATCAGAAAAGCTGACTTAGAATCTTGATGGAACTTAGTGGCTGTACTTGATTGATGACATCATGCCATCTTGCACTTTCTTTTATCCATCATTTATGAATAAGAGAATGAATACCATATCTGTAATGAAACACGTGAATTAGCAGACTTAGGCATGTCACAGTTCATCAATGTTGTTTGAGGTATTGAAGGGAAAAGCTGTTAAAGAGAGAAGGAAGGCATGACATGATAGACAGGCTCGTGTGCGGGGAGTTGTTCTGGAAACTTAAGATTCCAACTTGGACATTGCTAGTCATGAGCTTTTAAGACAGAGAGTTCCTCGAGTTCTTTAAACCTTGGTTCTTTCATCTGTAAAAGTATGGATGAGAACTGCTAAATCCATAAGATGGATTATGTGAGAAATCATATATAAAACCATCAGAGACACTTTATCTTTACTGTAAGCTCTGGGTATATCTTAGTTTGTCTTTCTTTTACCTACTAGCATCATAAAATACCTTTTTCCATGGTACTTTTAAGAATAGGAAAGACTTCCCAAAACAGATTTTCTGTAAACTCCTTAAAAAAGAGAAATAAATCTTAAAATGACCCAAGAAACTTAACTTTTTGTGGATAGAAATACTTCCTCTTGGGATGTTTTAATATTAAAAATATATAGCCTTTAACACACGATATACAATGACTAAACTCTGCCAATCGAGTGAACATTCTTTAGTATCAATTTTTCCCTACTCTAAGAATGTAATCCTTCCATCTTGTAGAAGTGATTGATAGCGATTTAAAAATTAGCCCTGCATGTAAACCACAGAGAATGAGGTATGTTAAGTTTCTTATTTTTCTGTTTGTCACACACATCAAAGTCTTACACACTTTTATTTTGCCTGGCATAATGCTACAGAAAGTTTTTTAATTAGAAAAACTTTCCCAAAGAATACATTAAATTGAGCTTAACATGAAAATGTTTTCTTGTGATGATTCAAATATCAGTATAATCAGAACCAGCTGCTGGGTGCCACAATCAATGCTAAGACTTTAGTACACTTTATCTTACTTAAACCTCTCAATACTTATAAGATATAAATGCTCTGTATTTGCATATATAGACAGATTCATTATACAGATGAGAAAAATTGAGATTCAGAAAAGGTAAGAAACTGAAGGTAGAAAAATCAGTGAATAACAATTTTGTGACCTAAATGGAAATCTAATTCCACATAGCCTTGATTCAAATTGAAAATGGCAAAAATAAAATTAAATCGATTCAAAATAAATTTTAGGCCACTGCTAATTTTATTATTTTGTGCGTTATCCTAATTAATGCCACAATCATTAGATATTTACATGTTCTTGCAAAGTCCACTTTGTTGTTCTTGAGATGGTGAATTCTTTTGTCTTTCTGCAACACCACCCCTCAACATACACACCACGCACAAAGTTTTCTTGTTAACAGCCTACAGATTGTCTTTCAGAACCTGAAAAAAATACTTCCCATTTTCTCTCCCAGTTGCCTGGTCTGCAAGCTCATTGATACCACCTTTATCATTTGAGTAGTGGAGATTTTGTTTAGAATCTTTTGAAAATGAACCAGATTTTAAGGCTGTAGTTCATAGTGAAGGATAAAAATTGCCCTTAAGATTTGCTTGAAACATTTCCATCTCTCTTTTTTAACTGCTTTGCTCACATTACTCTGGCTTAGTGTTTATTTCTCCTTGAAGAATTTGTTGTCACAAAAATTAATTACTTTGCTGCTAATAAAATTAGGATTTCAGAAAAACGGAAGCTTTGTAACATTATCCCTCCTTCTGGGAAACATACTTGTGCTCTCTAATGTGGAACTTAGGAGTTTTATAAATCCAGTACTTTGTTTAAATAGTTTAATGAGATTCTTATTTTATTCTTTTTTGTAATTATTTGTAGAATGTGCAGCTCTTGGTGATTTAATTCTTAAAAAACTAATTAGTGTGCTATGGGATGATTTGTCTTTTGTTAATTTCCATTGACATTACATTTTGGTTTTGGTGGTATGTGTTGCACTGGGGTTCCCTATGGGCATCACTGGATGAGATGCATATTTAACTGTGTCCAATACAATCATTACTAATGAATAAATGAGTCAAAAGAAAAAATGGATATTTCGATGAGCTTTGCATTAAGAAGATTGAAGTTTGAAATTCTATAAAGGAGTAAAAAATGTACTTACCCATATAATTCTCTTTTTGAAGCTCTACTTTATTATTGAGGAATATTGCCTTACAACATAGAGAAAGGTCTATCGCTGGTGATATGATGATCGTGGTGGTAGTGTGGTAAACAACAACAAAAGTACAATCATCAACACTTACTAATCCTTTTGTAGGCCCAGGTTCATGAAATAACCTCATTAATCTTCACAACAATCCCATGGACATGTGTGATTTTTATCCCCATTTCACAAAGGAGAAAACTTAAACTTTGAGAGGTTAGTCATCTAAAGTTACATGGATAACTAATGATAAATTCAAAATTTCCAGAGGCAAGGATTTTCTGTTTGGGTTTTGTTTGTTTGTTTGTTTGTTTGTTTTGGTGCTAGGAATTGAACCCAGGGGTGATTTACCACTGAGTTAAGCTGCCCTCTTTTTTTATCTTTTTCTTCTGAGATAGGGTCATACTAAGTTCAAGGCTGAGACTGGCCTTGAATTTGTGACCCTCCAGCCACAGCCTCCAGAGAGGCTAAAATTACAGGCATAAGCCAACCCTGGCTCCAAAGACAAAATTGTAAATACTCTCATTATCATTTTTAGTCTTTATGAATACAAGTAATCTCACTATGTGTATAATTCAGTCTAGTCCTCTGCATTGTTTAACTCATAATTTTAAGAACTAAGGGTTCTAAAGTAGGGTGACCCCATCCCTCACCCCACAGAACATTCATCAATACCTTGAGCAATTTTTGGCCTTTACAACTGGGAGATGGTGCTGCTTCCATCTGGTGGATAGAAGCCAGGAACACTGGTCATCGTCATATTTTGCACAGGACAGCCCCACAACAAAGAAATATCTGGCCCAAAAGTCAGTAGTACCAAGGTCATGAAACCTTGTTTAAGGAGTTGTCCAGTGAAAGATTTTTTTGGTAATCATGACTTTATATGGCTTGATTTCTGTTCGAACTGCTCTAATGCATAAATGACTCTGGGCTTTGTGTTTATAAGAGACTGCATAAATGCAGAGAGCTTAGATCATCCCTCAGAGTCTCTGAGGGTTTAAGCCATGTGTCCTTTGGGCTGGATAACATTTTTATTATTGCTGTAGACACGGACAAGAGCCCATTCTAGACATATCCATGTATGTTCCATATGCAAATGTTCACAAAACTGCATGGCAAGCACTATCTTCCCTGAGCAGTACAAAGGTTAAATACCTTTTCTAAAATTGCATAGCCACTAAGTAGATGAACCAGAATTCTCATCCTAAATACAGGCTCTGTTCAACATATCTCAGATATAATTAGCCAAAGAAATGTAGAGTTCTAGTTCTACCCTAATCCTTTGCAGCACTTAAATAGAGTTTTTCCTGAAATAAAGTCAAGCGCTTATTAAGTCGGCTTGGATTTAATTGAGTAGCCCATTGGATGGGAGAATTTGAAAGGAAATGTTCTCATACCACAGAAAAGCACATTCCAGTGTCTCTTAAGCATTCTATAAAAGCAGAATTGATTTAGGATGGGGTATGAATGACCATCTCTTCTGCTCCACCACTTGCTTTTATCCCAAGCACAGAGAGATTGTGCAACCTGACCGTGTTCACACAGCAGGTTAGGAGAAGCTGATGACCTGGGCACGATTCTACTTCTGGTCCCTTTGCTACTTCCCACAATGTGCCCACCCCTTTCCTGACAACTGAAGGATAGCAGTTGGTTCATCTTCCTTTTGAACAAAATGATTTTATAAATTAGATACACAAATTCATTATCTTTGTTATTTTCAGAAATTGTTTAGGACAGCAAATATGTTGTGAAAAATTGGGCATTTGGAGAAGAAAGATGAGGCCCATGAAATCCCACAATTCTTATTATTATGCCATCAAATCACTCTATGAAACTAATTAAGGATTTTGGAGTATTTTATGCCTCTCAGAACCAAATGGGAAGAAATGTGATCTCGTGATTTCATACGAAAATGGTGGAGCTGTTTAGATCACAGTAGTGCAAAGCCTGGAAACTGCTCCCGCCTGAAAGCTAGTCCCCCTCTCCCAGCACAGCATGTCACCTTGGGTGCAGACACATGCCCCTTCAAACAAGAGTCATACTCTAGGCCGGGCGTGGTGGTACATGCCTGCAATCCCAGCAGCTTGGCAGGCTGACATAGGAGGATTGTGAGGTCAAAGCCAGCCTCAGCAATTTAGCAAGGCACCAAGCTTGGACCCTGTCTCAAAATAAAAATATAAAAAGGACTGGGGATGTGGCTCAGTGCTTAAGCGCCCCTGGGCTCAACCCCCAGTATCAAAAAAACAGAAATAAAATAAAATAAGGCTCTTTGGTTCAGGGGTGTAGTCCAAGATAGAGAACTACACCCTGAGTAGGAGACCCTGGGTTGGATCCGCAGCACCAAAACCAACAAAAACAAAAAAGACCCAGTGCTCCAGCTCTACAGACTTCAAAGTGCACAACTCCCCTACCCAGCAGCTTTCTCACGCCATCCCACTTCTCTCCCTTCTGAAATGTAATTAGGCAAAACAATGAAAGGAAAATGTGATGGGGGAGCACCTCCACCCAGGAAATCGCATTTCCCAAACCTCCCTCATGCTCTATAGCACCATAGTAAATGCAGAAGACAATCTGCTAGAGTGCGGTGGGAAAATAGTTGAACTTCTATATACATGGTGAGCATCCCTAATCTGAAAATCCAAATCTGCAATGCTTCTAAATCTGAAACTTTTTGAGCACCCACATAACAGCACAAGTGGAATAATTCCACATCATGAATCCGTTTCACACACAAAAATTATTAAAAATAAAATTATCTTCAGTCTATAAGAAACACAAATGAATTCTGTGTTTAGACTCGGTTTCCATCCCCAAGATATCTCATTATGGATATGTAAATAGCCCAGAATTTAAAAAAAAACAATTGAAACACTTCTCATCTCAAGCATTTTAGATTAGGGACACTCAACCTGTGTGATTATTATTATCACACATATTTTCAATTTGTATTTTTGTTTGCTTACTATCACAGACTACATGGTGTGTATGGAAATACTTGAATTTAGTAAATAAATATGTATATTTGGGGGTTCTATGCTTTCTAGTTTGGGGAGGTCACTGCTGTCTACCCTGGGAGAGAAGTACTTCCTGGGTTCTCTCACAGGGTGCATCAGAGGCAGAACACCCCAGTTCCTTTAGCGCCCGTTGTACGTCACAGGCCAAGGTTCTGGCCAACGTTCTTCCAGAATTTACATCTCTGTGGCCTCTAATTCCAACTTCATTTCTCTAAAAAGTCAATCACAGATCCCATCCCAGCCACAGGACATTGCTGCCCTTCTCAAACACTTCCTGCCATCAAGCCCCTAACTTCCATGATTCATCCCACCTCTCCAGTGACTGAGTCACCCTATGTCTGAACAATGAAGCTTGAGGACTCCAGGGAAGACAGGATCCAGCAGTAGTTTCTTCCTTCTGCTGATACATTACCACACACTTGTGTTTATTAAAAATTTTAATTTATTCTCTTACAGATGTATAGGTCAGAAGTCCCCTAAAGCTAAAATCAACCTGTCAGAATGCTTATACTCTTTCTGGAGACTCTAGAGAAGTGTCCATTTCCTTGTTTTTTTCTAGAGGTCACCTGCATTCCTTGGCTTAGGGCCCCTTCCTCCTTTTTCCCAGTGGCTTAGCATCTCCAAACCTCTCTTTGTCATGGACTTGTACCTCAGGATCACATCTCCTTCTTGAAACATCCTGCCTCCCTTTACAAAGACCTTCTAATTACAGGGGATCCCCCAAGTTATCCAGGATAATCTCCCTAGCCCAGGACCCTTAACAAAGTCCTCTTTCCCATGTAAGGTAACGTAGGTTCCATAAACTGCAATGTGGACATATTTTTCTGCCTGCCATAGATCCCTAATGCCAAGGCATAGGAGGTGAATCAGCTAAAGAACAAAGCTGCATTTGATTCCAAACTTTTAGAATTAGAAAACAGTATGATCCCAAGCCAGACATACCTTGATTATCATCCTAGTTTTGTCAACAGCAAAGTCGTGGGATGCTTAAACATGTCACTTAACCTCTGTGTAATTGTTTCTTCTCCTGTAACGTGGAGAAAATAATACCTCTCCCATAGGGCATTAAAAAATGCAAAACCACCCAGCATACAGGCAGACCCTTAGTAGGTGTTCAATAAAGACAAACCAAATGTTTTTACTTCATATTCTTCACTTTTCTAGTTCCTAGACCAGACCTCTTACCCTCTTCTGGTCACCACACTGGTTAGAAATTAATTGTTTGACCAAAATAGGTCAGTGTATAAGAAATGAAGCATATTGCCCGTTATCTTTGTGAAGTTTGCAGAAAAGCAAAACAGGATGAGGAACTGTAGGCTCAGGAAAATATTTTCTCTCTGGAGCTGTTAGGCATTTCCAACGAGTTGTTAAGGCAGCTTGGCGGTTACGACTGTATGGCTGGTGCCAATTTGGAAGCTTTTATAGGTCTCCAGTTCCCCTGATATTATTGGCTAAACCAGTAAGTGTGGTTAATTTTTTATGTTAAAAGAACTCTGAAAACACTTGTGTGAATTTGAAAGGCACTAGAGGCCCACCTAAAGATTTCTTAGCAAAAGTATTAATTATGACAAAGAGAAATCCAGTTGTCTGCAATTACAGTAACCGAATAAACATTTCCCAGTACTTACTATTACAGAAAATAAGAAGTTTTCATTGTTTTATTGCTGGTGGTCCTAATTGGGACTATTAAGGAGCAGTATATTCATGGCTAGAGGCTTCCTGCCCTTGGTGATGGAAGGTACTCTACTATCCATTCTCCTGGCTGGTGATTAACAGGACAGTGAGTTGGAGCCTGGCATGACAATTAAGATTGGCTAGTGTCATCTGTTACCTAATTAAGTCCTATCTTCCATGTCCTTTGAACACTACATTGGTGTTTAATTGGCAAATACTATTTCCTCTGCAACCAGGGCTGGTCTCCACAACAGTGTCAAGATAACAGTGATCCTACCCACAGCAGAATACCCCAGTTGAAGAAAACTTGCTTAGTCTTTGGCACAGAAAGAGCCCTGCCTGAAGTCCCAGTTTAAAATCAATAGTTAAGAACCTGAGGCCTTTCTGTTCCTCCAGGGTTTCACTCAGGCTATTGTTCAGGGGATAATATTAGAAGATCAACTCAGCACAGTTCTTTCTGTCCAGTGGATGACTTCTCCAAAGACAGAACTCACTAAGGGATGATGCATATTGCTTAACAGACTATACCCAAGATTGTCTGTGTAGCCATCAGACAAAAATTTTTAAAAAAGAAGAATGAAGCCTGGCTTGTTACCACTCTTGCCAGATGAACAGCCTTTGTGAGAATATATTAAACTCTTCATGTTCAACACCATGAAAATACATTTCCAATTTATTTATTAACAAGGAATCCAGAAGTATCAGGCTTCCTCAACAGGCATATCTTCCTGTTTCATCTTTAAGAAAGTCACCGAAGGTGTTTAAGACCATGAAGTAATGTACTTAATAAAAAAAAATGAGGAAAGAAACTTAAAGACAAAGCAAAGAGATACAAATCCTCCATGAAAACAATGAGTGATATTTTTGAAAAGACACGAACCTGTGATTAAAAAACCATCTGCAAGATAATCCTGATTCTCTTCTCAAGTAGAACAACAAATCCATTCGGTTTAGTCAAAATCAAAATAATGCCGCAGAGAAATTGTAGACACATACAAAAGAAGCTTAGCAGTGCAGTATTCCATACTGTTAAAAATATTATGTGTTAATTAATGAGTAAACAATTGTAGGAGATTTCACAAACTATGAATGAAAAGATCCACATGAATCTTTGTGCAAAATGCTTAAGGCCATGTTAAGACAAACAAAGTCTTTAAAATGTAAATCTAAGCACATAAAGAATATGCAGAAAGCACAATATGCTCTTTTTAATTTTCTTCTAATCACATGATTATATTTTAATTATAGTTCTCATTCGTTGAAAGAATATTCAAATGTGCTATTTTCCTTTTCTTCTGGATGGCAACCTCCATTGCCTTATTTTGATCTTTATATGATTCAGTCTATAATGATTTAGGGCCAAATGTTCAAACTCTTTTTAACAGATCCATCATGATGCAATTAAAACTAAAATATGTGCATACAATTGATATTTTAATCAAATCACTGTGCATCTCCCTAGTGGCTTAGAAATAAGGAGAAGACTCCTGGAAACTCCTTGGTGGCCCTTGGGAATCTCTTCCTTTTTTGGTATCTTTACCAGATGATTGTTTTGGGGGCAGAATTCCTATGAATCATATTTAAAGAAATTATTGCTTAGCCACTAACGGAAAGAGACAAAGGGGCAGCACCATGCCCAATTTTAGAACTCTGCTCTTAAAGGGAAAAATATTCATTTCAGAAGGAATGTAGTCAGCCTACCCTAATTATATTTAAAATCACTCTGATTTGTTTCTCTGGTTCTAAGGGGATTCTTTCTTCGTATCTTCCCATACTTGACCTCTAAGTCAAATGACTTTTTCACACTTTGCAACTTAGGCATTACCATTTAGCTTCTACTTCTGGTCTTTCGCTACTTTGTTTCCAACTCTTTAATTAGAAATGGCTAATTTGACTTCTTGTCTTAAGGCAAGGAGAAAATGAGTCTTAAACAGTATTAAGCTCCCATAAATATTTCACTTTTTGCTAATTCCCATGCTTCCAGCTGAGCTGTTTGAAGTTCTCAAAAAAGTATTTCTGTTCCCCTCAATTAAATACATAACTGGAAAACAGTAAAAAAAATAATTATCAGTTTTACTACCTCATTTTTTTTTCAAAAAAAAAAAAAAAAAACTTTTATTCTGGACATTTAAGAAATTCACATCACCCAAGCCCAGCGCCAGGGTGCCTGTCCCAGAGTTGGTTAGACACTAAGACCAGACTGCGGAAAATCTTAGAGCTCCCTCAAGTGGAAATATGTTTAATGCACCTTTAATCTTTAGAAACTTGTTTGGCTTCATCCTCCTCCATTCAGAACAAAAACATTTAATTATCCTAATTTAGAAGCAAAAGAGGTCTCCTCTCTAAGCTAGAAATATTCCAAAATGAAATGAAAATTCAAATGCCTTACTTCAAAACGTGAGCATGCACAGCCAATGGAAAATATCAAGTCAGGCTTTTTATTATTGATTTGAAGAACGTACATTAGAACAAATAATTACAATATATTCTATTTGTTTGAATAAAATGCTATTTGCCAAAGAAATTGTGAAAGCAACATTTACCTAATACTTCTGTTGTGTGCCATCCCTTCTCAAAAGCTTTGCATATTAATTCATTTAATTTTCTCCACATCACTCCAAAATATGTACTTTAATACCCTTATTGTACAGATGAAGAAACTGAGGCATGGAGAGGTTAAATAACCTTTGGAAAGTGACAGAACTGCAACACAGGAGAGCCAGAATGCAAACCAGAGAGTCTGAACCCCTCTATGCCATGCTGTTCCTTACCATGCAAGGAACAACTGAATATACAAGTACACACACATGCACATATGGATGTGCCTATATATAGGCATGTATAAATACATGTGCAAGTACATATTCACATATATATATATACGCTCACATATAACATATGCACATTCAGATATACACACAGAGTATGTATATTTTAAGGAGCATGTTTTATACAAAAAAGTAATATTTTAATGTATAAAAGCTGAAAGAAGAAAGGTACGTTGAAAACATTTCAACCACTCAACTTTGCTCCTTACTTTGCTCCTTACCTTGTTTCCTTATTGCAGCTTATCATTACCCATGAAGTTAAGAGTCATCTTGCCTCAGACTCTACCTATTATTCTGGCCCTGTTCTATTAAGACCACTGAAAATCTGTTTCCTCTACAGCTGTGGCACTTGTTGCTTGCCATAAGCCTCCACCAGCTCTTTCTGTGACTGGCATTTATCAGGATCTCAGTATCTCCAGAGATGTTCTCCGTGACATTATATAAAATACTCACCACCTCACTGTCTCCTGATAATAGTATGACTATGATCAGGCTAGACATTTAAATTATGATATCAGTATTCCTTTACCTTGTCCATTTTGTATGCCGGAGCCTTATAGATGATTCAAAAATGTATGATCTTCCTATCATTCCTTCACTCAGAGTCTGTCTCCTCTACAGCACACAATGCCTGGATGCAGGACTTTGTGTCTGTCTAAGGGCTAGACAGACCCTAATACCAGATTTTGGACATGAAAGGAATTCAGAAGATAATTCCCCATGAATATTGAATGATTGAATTTTTGGTTCTGATGACTGTTCCTCGAATGGAAATTTATAGTGATGGTCAAATTCTCAAAATTTCTTTTGCCTAGCACTATTCTGTTTAAAAGTATTTCTTACACTTTATATCATAATTTAAATATCATATTTTAAATGTCTAGCCTGATAATAGTTATATTTAAAGGTGTATTTTTATCTTTATTAATATGTTAGTGTTGTTCAAAGTTGTAACAAAAACAAAAAAAAAATTACGCTAAAATAGTACCAAAAAGAAAATTTGGAAATTTCCATACACTAGGATAATTTTTTTAAAAAGACTTTTTTTAAAAAAAATTAATGGACTGTATCATAACTTCAGAGTCATATCACAGTGAGTATATGTATGTGGCTAATTATGTCATAGTTTTAAGTTTAGCAGATCTATTAAAGACTGGCAATGGGAAGATAGGCACAGAGAAACACCACCAAAAGAGTTCCTAATAACTACATGCTATTCTTCCAATGCCCACCATGCAGAGCCCTGCAGGTCAAGAAGGAAAGACAAAGTGAATAGGGAATCACATCTTCACTCCTCCACTGGCCTCACTAAAAAATCACTGAACACCTTCATCTTTCCCTTCTACTTTTTTTGCTTTCCTTATTCTGTGGCTCCCCTCCACCCATGATGTAGTTAGAATTTGTAAAGGATATACCTGTCTTCTTTGATAGGATCCAGGCCTCTATTATTATAATGATGATTATCCCAAATTACATATATTTTATTGAGAGAGATATACGCACACATACATATATGCACACAGAGACATGCATATCTATGTATAGATACATATACATGCAAACATGTATATATATATATACATATAGAGAGAGACTTAAAATATACACACACATATATACTCTTTATGCATTGGAGCTATATAAGAATTATTTTCTTGTCCATTTAGTCTAAGCAGCTCAAAGCATTCAGTACCCAAGTACTCTATTATCCACAGAAGTGCAACATAAAGGTCTTCCCAGCATCACCGTGGGGGAGGGAGCCTGCCACACTTCAGTTAACATCATCAGTCAATTGATTGATTTGATCTATTTTAGATTTTTGAGATACTGAATGAGTTGTCAAGTCTCGGAAACTAGTTGAGGGAACCAGGGAGTAGAAGGAAATTTTCTTATCACCCATTAAATCCATGTTTTTACTACTGTAGGGTCTCTTTAAGGTTTAAAGTTATACTTATAAGGCTGGATTCTCCTTTTTTTTTCTTTTTTTTTTCTTTTTTTGCCTTTTTTGCTTTTTAAGACATTGTTTCAAGCCCCAAATTAGAAAAATTCCACCTTGTGGTCAATATATTATGACAGAGCCAACAAAAGAAGAGTAATTTTGTGATTGGAGAAGTTTCTCTGTGCCCCTATATTTGTAAGGAAATAGTATCCTGCAATTTCATTTCAAAGTTGACAGTTATATCGATGTCCGCCATCATGGTACATTTAGAGTTGTCCTCTATTTGATTTCTGCTCTTCTCCCTATTCTTCTGTCTCCAGTTTTCTGTAATGACAACTCATATGATTTCTCTGCAAGCAGCTAGCCGACTAAGTGGAGGGGAAGGGGGGGTGGGGGAATATGCATGATTGACTGCATAAACCCTTCATTTTAGAGAAACAAGTCCCAAATGAGTAATTCATAGCAGTGGAAACCAAATTAATAATTTCTTGTTTTCAGAGAGCAAATGAAAGACAATCTCATTTCCAAACATATTTTCTGATTTTTTTATGTCAAAATTAAAGGTCAAAAGCTGAGCGTACTCCTACATATGCAGGAAACAATACTACAGTCATATTCTAGAATATTAAGGAAATTATGGAATTTATTATAAAATAAGTGTTTTATACTTTTTATATTACTTTAGCCAATAGGGAGTTGTGGGCATTTTGAGACATTAGTTTATCTTATTTGTATCAATTTATGTTATTATTTATACTAACTTGATTGATATTTGCATTTTTATTTGCTTTCAGTTGCTAAGGATTTTATTCTTTTTTGCCATTCATTTTTTGAACCTTAGAAAATATTTGTCAGGTTTTTTTTGAATAAGAACCAGATGTCTGCAAATATATAACAGTTTATTATGAGGTACAGATTTTTTATTAATAGCTTGAGTATAAATAGCAATTTTATACTTTGGCAAATGATTTTTATATTCTATACTCGGTTGGCTAAATGGAAATGATTTTGTTTAATCACAGGAAAATTTGAAGACAATACTAAATAATGATAGTGCTCACACCAATTATTCTCATTGCACTTTATCTTTTGCTAATAACCATCTCAATCAAGGTGTCTTTCATTGAAACAAATCACTCAACTTTATTTCAGTTATAGTTTATAATGACCCATTGAAGTGTCATAATATACTTCCCTAATTAAGAAGTGACAGGAACACAATGTGAATTCTGGTGACGTGAATCAAGGAAAAGGAAGGTGATTTTCTATGTGATCTACCTAGTTCTGAGAGGTGCATGCTCTGCCACATGCTCCATCCTGCCTCAAACACCTTTCAACTCTCTCCAACTTCTTTGGCTGGCACTGCTGCTTTTAATCTACTGAAACTCTAGGGGGGATCAACAGGAACACTCTACTTGGAAGGGATCCCTGCCCCCATCTCCCAGTGTCATTTTGTCCTCCATCTGAACTTGAGTGTGCTGGCTATGAACCTGTTTTGATCAGCAGAATTTGAAAATCTGGTCTCTCGTGCAGGGATTTTATGTCATTATTTGTGCCCAGGATCTAAATGGGGAAGGGGGTCCCCATGCACCGCCTCTCCTCTAACTGTCTTTCATCCCAGTGTCTGCCTTATTCAATGTGATTCCTGATGCTTAGGGAGTACTGTGAAATCATGCTGATAAGATGGTAAAGAGCAAAATTTATCTCATTTTGGAAGGAAATCCACATAGGTTTGTACATTTAAGAATACATTGCCATTTAGCCATCCTGTATTTTTGAACATGCAGGGGGGAATAAATAGCTTTTTGGCAAGAGAGTGTATGTTTAAGAATGAATGAACCCAGTTTGTTTATTTAAATCTTGCCGTGTTCCAGAGAGGATTTAAGGCAGCTGAACAAGACAGGTAAGCATAAGGAATAATGTTTAATAAATGGTGAGCAGTCAGAGATAGGTTGTTTGGAAAAGAATGAGTCAGAGGATCTGTGTTATCCCAAGGCCTAAAGGAGCTCTCGGTAGGGTCTCAGGATGTTGTACAGCCTGAGCAGATCTGTGCCCCCAGGTAGATGGAGATGTCAGCAGGTGATGAGAGCCACAGTGTTTCCCACATGGTATCAGTGCCCTAGAATATAGGACATATGCTGTAAACCACATTATCCATGAGCTTTATATTTACTGTCCAGAGAGATCATGTTTTACATGGCTTATACCCGGGTCAGAGCAGGCTGGAGGTGGAGATTCCAGTCTCTATCAGGGTTTATTCCTCACAGATAGTGATAAATCTGAGCTTCTCTCATATTTAATCTCCAACCTTGAACTCAGCATTTTTGATGGTTTGGCCCCAGGCAATTGTACCCTTAAGATTAAAAATTGACTTTTCAGTTTTGAGATAGAGGTAAGAAAATGGATTTGACCTTTTTTTCCCCCAATATTTCTTTGTGTGTAAAATTAGGTTTCACATCCTCAATTCTTCTTTCCTGTGTCATATTCTTCCTTTCATGTTTTTTTTCTGGAAGACCAAGCAGGAGGAGCAGGAAGACAGAATGAGCTTCTCAGTCAAAAGAGCCCAAATCTCTTGACCCTTACCATCATTCACAGTGGGCCATTTATTCAACTTCTCTGAAACCCCAGAGTCTCCGTTTCTGCATCAGTCAGTGGAAATGATAATGTTCACACCCGGATAGGATTGTTGCAGTCATTAATATCCCAAAGATTTTTAATCTCCTTCTATAAAAACGGGTGTGTAGAAGATACTCAATAGATGTTCATTTCTTTCTCTTTAGGTTCTTTCCCTCAGTGAAAATTTGAAGGAGAAAACAAAGATAAACTCTGAAATTAGGACCACTTAAGTCTTTCTTTGTCCTGATATTATTGTGCTTCACTTTTATGAAAATAACACATTGATTTTTTTTACATTATCCTAAAACTTTACACTTAAGGAATTTTCAATCTGGGGAACAATCAGAAGACAGTGGCAACTGATGATAATTTCATCAGGTTGTATTATGCACTTTAAGTATTCTAAAAAACAACCAAATGGAAGAATTGCTCTGCATCTTGAGCAGAATGCCGTATGCACTCTAGCTGAGAACTAAAATATGTCCATTGCAAAATGCTATTTCAAAGAAACTAAGGCAGGGCATAGAAGGGACCACTCTATTTTCATACCTTCTCACCCCAAAGCTGTTCTCCTTTTCCCCAACGCAAGTCAGTCTCTTTCATTTCATCTGTCCCCTTGAAAGTAGACAGAAAGAACTGTCTTTCTAAGTTCTCTCTCTCTCTCTCTCTCTCTCTCTCTCTCTCTCTCTCTCTCTCTCTCTCCCCACACCTCTCTTTTTTGTTTTTGCTTAGTTTTGTTTTTACTATTGTCATTCAAAACAAATTACTGAAATCATGGCAATAAATAAGACACTGAAAGGATTATACATGACTTAAAAAATGAAAACCATAAATTTCAAAATAAAAATAGCATACGTGAAAGGATTGATTTTAAATCTTTGGAAATGCCCCCAAAGTCCTCTGAAGAACTACATTGAAAGTATTCATCTTGTCTTTCACCATTGGTTAGACAGGATTGACCCAAGCATAAATAATCCAAATAATCAAAAACGTTTCTTTTTATTTTGCTTGTTAAATTACTGTCACTCCAAATAGTACTGTTCTCTAATTGCTTACATGCAAAATTTTAGTTGCATTTAAGAATAGATGAGCTTCAGCTCTGAGCTGGGAAACTAACCAGTCTTTCATAATTGTTCAACATAAAAACTTTGTATTATTTCATATTGTTTCAATGTAAAAATCATTTTAATTGAGAGAAAAGTAACACAAAAATTTAGAGCCGAGCCTATTTAAATATTAGGAGCTGCTTATATTGATTAATACCTCAATGGGGATAAATTAGAATAATTGGAATATAGTGTTGATAACCTAAAATATCTTCACTTTCATTAGCATCACAGACCTTCTTAGAACAGTACTGTCCACTAGAAATTTAATGAGTCACATATGTAATTGCAAATAGTAACTGTTTTTTAAAAAGTAAAAAGAAGTAAGATTCATTTTAATAATATATTTTATTTAACCTAACATATTTAAAATATCATTGCAAACAAGCAACCAATATGTTTAAAATTACTAATGATGCATTTTCACTCTCTTTTTTTTGCACCCAGTCTTCAAAATCTGATATTTTGTTCACATCCCAATTCAGACTTGCAATCTCAAGTTCTCAATAGGCCATGTAGCTAAGGGCTACTGTATTTGGTGGCACAGCTCCAGAATTGTGGACCTCTTTTTGATCTTACTCTTAATTGCATTGTAAGGTATTCAGAAGTTAAAAGCTAGTCTGAGTGTTGGATCATATGTTTACTTCTCTATATAGGTTTAAGAGAAAAAATGACACACTTAAGTAGCCAAATGCCAAAATACAATTTTGACTGATAGCTAAAAAAATGATGCCCATTCATCCTTTATAAAATAATGGGGATGATATTGCCAGTTAGGGCATCTAATTCAATGCACCATGCGTGTGTGGTTCCAGAAATCATAACCATTCCTCTGCAGGGCATCACAATGATAAAGATATACTGAAATCGGGTAGATGTGGAAATATTAAAAGAAATAGTATGAGAATCTTAGAATTTTATAGCTTGAAATGTCCCTGGAGGAGAACATCTCCAGCCCTCTTATTTTACAGTTGAAGAAACCAAGGACTAGAGAAGTTAAATTTGCCAAGGGCCACAGAACTTATTAGGAATACAGGGGGAAAAAAAAACAGAAAGTAGATATCATGGTTTCAAGTTCAGACCTATTTTGTAAATAATGAAAAGTTGTTTAGTTATTGCCTGAATACTTTAAATTATTTCCCAATCCATATTTCTAGTTCATATCATTTCAGTGGGAGATTGTTTCTCCATTTAGGTTTAGAAGCTTTTAAAAATAAAATTCAGCTTATTAGAAAACATTCATATAAAGACATGAAATGCTATAAAGAACCATTCCTAGATATATAGAAATACACACTTGCAAATGAATGGTTAATAAAACCAACTTTAAAAGCAAGGTGAATTTAGGCTTTGTCCTGATTGTAACAAAATATGTGACTTGCCAGGGCTACTTCTCTTTATCCTCATGGGCAGTTTAAAGGTGGTGCATGTGATGAAAAGTGAAGACTCTGACAAGGCAAAAGCACAGTATTCATTTTAAAGCCCGCTTGCACAAAGGTTATATATTAGAAGAGTCACAGAGGAATCCACAGCTCTTTGGCGCTGGATGAAACATGCTTTCCAGTTTTACCAGCCTTCGCTTTATCAAGAGATGGTCTGGCTTCTCTCTAGTCCAGGGGAAAAAAACCCCATAATTTTAACACAGACAATTCTTCAAATGGTCTTTTAGATAAATGAACAGAATTTCACTGTCTCTCTCTTTTTATTCATATCAATTCATTACCTGTGAATTTTTCTGCAAAGCAGGGAATGAATTAGACCAGCAGGTCTCAAAGTATGGACTGATGAACCCTCAGTCCTCCAAGACAATCTGGGGTAAAAAGAAAGTACCTGGACTTAGAAGTCTGTGAGATTCTGTTCTCTGTATCACTGTCACGAGATCTGCCGCACACGTTAGCATATTAAAGACTCTGAGAAGACCTGTGATAAAGGAAAAACTATTCCCCTTTGTTGAATATTGATTTACCCAAGTTATATGACCTTAGCTTTTTTTTTTTTTTTCCTCTGTAGCATCTGTAAATATCCCAAGGAACAATGGTTCTGTGGAACACAATTTGGGAAATGCCAGCTTTGTGTGTTCTTTGATTTGGGGTGAAGAGGAAGCAGCTGCACCTTATCAATGATGAGAAGCAATGATGCATGTAGGGCACTAAGGGAGTATGGCCGCCAACATTGGCATTCTGAAGCACCTTGACCTTCACTTAAAGACAAGGTGTTGTGATACAGATAATTCAGGTCACTCTTGGAGCAGAAAATATGACGCTGTATAAATGACACCACCACTTTATACCCCATGAGCAGCAGCTCCCTCAAGAATTCCCCACCTTTATGAAAACCTCACTCTTGCCGGGCGCAGTGGCGCATGCCTATAATCCCAGCAGCTCAGGAGGCTGAGATCGGGAGATCACGAGTTCAAAGCCAGCCTCAGCAATGACAAAGTGCTAAGCAACTCAGTGAGACCTTGTCTCTAAATAAAATACAAAATAGGGCAGGGGATGTGGCTCAGTGGTTGAGTGCCCCTGAGTTCAATCCCCCGTACAAAAAAAAAAAAAAAAGAAGAAAACTTCACTCTTCTCAGAAAGCTACCAGCTGCCAGGAAGAAATAGCCATTTTTATTTATTAATATCAATTCATTTTCCCCACAATTAGAAAACAGTGCCAGGATTCATTCCAACTCTTCTCCGTGCTTATCTGAAAACAGAGTAGAGAGTAGAAAAAAAGGGGCGTGTAACAATATTGTCATTCTAAGTTGTGTGGAACAGAGTGGAATAATATGGCATGCTTTTATTTTTCTGCAATTGCTACATTCTTTCATGCTCTCTTGAACCTTTCTTTCCCACCCTATAAATGCTATCCTGGACAAATTCCTCAACTTTGTGGTTGCTCTGTTATTTTTATGGCCCAGTATAGTCCTGTTCAGCTTGGCCTCCCCCAGACTGGATTGTAGATAGGCTGCTTCCCCTCTTTCCTCCCCTCAGTCTTCTATTTAAAACTCCTCATCACCACCAAAGAGGAGAGAGTTGAAGAAAGCTTGTCTTCCCAGTTACAGTGTCCCTTGACCCACCTTCACTAGCCTCCGTGCTATCTCACATGGGAACCAAGTATGAGTTTTCAGACATCCAACACACACCTACAGTTTCCAAGGTGAGAGATCCACTCTAGCTCAGCCTCTTCCATCCCTGTGTTTGATCTCCTTGTAGTCTCTAGCTGTTTGGATGTCCTCATCCACAATGCATCCCTCTTGGATGGAATACAGCATAAAGGCTGTGACCAGGCTCTCTTCTGAAGTTCCACTGATGGATGAGGAAATCATCCTCTGAAGTGGTGTGCAATCAGTTGTGGTAATGCCAGCTGCTGTAACAGGAAAACCTGAAAATTAAAGTGGCCTAACCTAGCAAACGATTTTTCTTTTAAGTAAAACTCAAAGAAGGTCAGATGATGATGTCCTTCAGAAACCCCGGCTCCTTTCATTTTATAGTTTTGTCCTTTTGTAGAGCCCTGGGGTTATTCACAGTCAGCCTCTGAGGAAAGAGATTGCAGAGGATTACAAGGGAGGTTTTTAGACAACAGACCTGGAAGTTGCATATAATACTTTCCTCACAACCTATTGATAGACATGTGTCATATGGTCACACCTAGCTGCAAAATAGATTGGGAATTATAGTCTGTCTATATGCCTGGGAGGAAAAAGGAAATGTGTTTCCTTTATGAGTGACCATATTGTGTTCTCTTATGTAGAGTTCCCTGCTCCTCCATAACATTTTACCACCTTACATGGCAGTACTTGGTGTCAGATTCCTGAGTTTGGGGGCTCTATCAAACATTCCACAACACACTGGCATCTTCTTTTCCCCCATTGACCCAATGGCATGTAGAGCCTAATAACCATATGGCAATCTCAATGTTCAACTAGTGGGCCTGTCATGACGCCCCTAATAGAAGCAGTTTTCCTTTGCATTATAAAATCTTGAATCCAGCAAAGCCCAAATCTGTGGGATTGAGCAATAATATTTTTTGAGATCAGATTTAGATGTTAATAATAAAAGTTGTCATTCTACCCCATTAATTCTGTTTATAGAGAAACTACACCCTCTGTTACTGACTACATCAGAGGATCCTATAGGAAAGTCATCCAACTTCCCATCAACAGTTGTTATATATGAGTTCTCAATATGGCCAATCCACTCTTTTTAAACTTGCTACTTCAGGTTAATGGGGTACATGGTAGAAGTCAGAAATTTCCATGGACATCCACCCACTGCTTTGCTTTTCCTTCCCCCTTGTCCAGAAGCAATGTTAGGGACTCACTTTATCCAAAAAAAAAAAAAAATCTTGTCACATAAGTCCATGGATGGTTGTAGTGACAGAATCATGGCACTCAGGGAAGGCAAATTCATATTTAGGGTTAATGTCTGTTCCAGGAGGGAAGGGATCTAATGCCACTGACCTGGAACCAAGTTACTTCGTGGTCCTCCCCATAAGAAGAGTTTATTTGCATTTGGAGGACAGCATAGGCTATATTTGGACACAATTCTCCAATTTATGGGATGACTCAGTTTACCACCCCACCAAGAAAATAACCACAGTGCATGTTCCCAGACCAATGGACTGACATAATGATCCCACTAAGGGGTTGGACTTCACCCAAAATTCCATTTTTCCTTTGACTTCCATAAATCTCCATTCTAACCAATGTACCACAGCGGTGTCTGGGCCCCTGAATTATCCTCAGCTCAGAGCCACTGTCCATAGCCCTACCCCAAATCAGTTACTCAGTATGTAGTTAGAATAAATAAACCCAGGAACTAGATCTCTACGTTGCCTCCCTAACCTTTAGAATGTGAGCATCGTAATGGAAAGACCAAATGGAAATCAATGGTGGTCCCTCTTTAATAAGTACCATACCACCAGTCGAGTCTTAGAGATCTGCAACCATCAAAAACATGAAGAATGCAGGATGTCTCCCTTTCTTTATCACAGTAACTCTGATAAACAGCCACTGTCCCTTGGAGGAAGGCTAGAATATGACATCAAAAGATACTAAACCTCCTCTTTGTTTAAAAAAGTCATGGAACTATCCTGAGTCTTGGAATTTGCTTAGTGATTTGGTGTCTCTCTGTGGTGATTCTGCATTCCAAATCTGGAGTTTTTCAGCTCTACAGATGAAGAAGGACCTCAGCAGACTATCTTAGTTCTAGGATCTCCATGCTGCATTACCCACTGCCAAAGATTTCTGGGAGTCACCCCTCTCTGTTCACTATTCTGCCTGGGGTACCTGTTATGATGCCACACCCACCTCACCTCTTGAGGTCACATGCTGCACCTTGCCTTTGCCACCTCGTTCTAATAGGTCACTGTGGCAGTATCAGCATCTCCATATTCATCATCAGCCTATAGAGAATAACTTCTCAGCATTTTGCAAAAATGCTGGTGTATTTTATCAATACTCCCTTAAAGAATCGAGTATTCTCTGGGGCAATTGGGGGCTGGAACAAGAAGACTAATTAATGGTGATAGATGAACAGTCACAAAAGATAAGGGCACTTCAGCCCCCTATCCTGCTAGATCCCTAGATTCCTTCTGCTATGTTATATCAATGAATCTGACCTTTCAGCTAAATTTAACATGGGCCATTATTAAGGCCAGTTTTGAGCAAGCGGAAGAATATCTTGTGAATGCACATGTGCCCAGTCTATAATTGTGCTCCTCTCTACTTGGTATAACAGTCTTAAAATCCATTTCCATGCATATTTCTGGAAATCTGGAAATTCTTTTGGTGAAAGAGACCCCTCGTAGATCTGACTTTGTAATGGCCACATGGAATCTGCTGAAATCTACTGCTGGATATAGAAGTAGGGGCAGTGAGGGTTGGTAGGATGAGAACCTGAGGAGAATCGGCACCCCCTGCAAGCTTACTGTCCTGATTGGGGTCACCAGGCCATTGTCAAGCCAGACTGCATCATTCTCAATAGACAGAGGAGGAGGGCCTGCCTTTTCTAGCAAAGCAGATTCAGGGAGCTAACAGGCTTTCAAGTATTCAGGTCACCTGAATCTTCCATGTCTCAAAGATTTTAGTGAAAATAGCTCTTGCAGTTTCTACTTGCAACCTCCCTCTCCCTAGGACTCATGCCTGAGTCCCTGGGGGGACAGATCCAAATGGCAGCATCGTGCTGTGCTCAGAATTGTTCTTCCCCATGTGATGGCTGAGGTTTCACTCCTCGTTCAAGCTTGCCCGCTTGACACTTCTCCCCTGAGAACCCTTGTCTCCTGGGAAGCCTCATAGTGCCTGTCTCATGCTCAGAGAGTCTGGGCAGTCCAACCCCAGGAGTCTGGCAGACACATCTAAACCCGTTGGATCCCAGAGGTAAGCACAGTTCATGCTCAAACAGGGAGTCCTGCTACATATATCTTTAAAGCAAACCTGCATTTTACACACTGTCTGTTCAACAGAGTCAAAGATATCACAGGAAAAGTTTGCTTCCCATCTCTTACAGATTGGGGACCAAACCTATAAATATTACTGTTAAAGGAAAAGCTCACGATGTGAGTTTGATACAGTTTTAAAGCTCATTTCTTTTTATGACAATTTCACACCAATTTTGTACAGACTTGGTTTTATGGTCAAATCAAACTCTAAGTGCTAGGTTACCTGCCTAGGGAAGTTAAACATGTTGCAGTGACTTCCTTTTGGTGTCATATTTATGGGGTTTTTTTAGTTTTATTTATTATGGGGAGTTTGCTTATTTTTCCTAACTGAATTAAATCAGATTTGTATATCACAGGGATGAAGACTTTTCCTAACTCAGCTGAAACTGAGTTACCAAAATAATGAGGAAAACGATCTATAATCTGGGGTACAAGAGAAAGGGCTGATACACTGTTTAGGTGACAGTGCCAAGACCATGCTGCCTTGCTGGAATCAGCCAGAGTTTGTTAGCAAATAGATGTGTGAGTGTTTCCCAGGGACTGGCCCCTTGGGAAAGGATAGGCCTGGGGCCATCTTGGGCTCTGTACAACAGGGCTGCCTAGAGGAGCAATGCAGCCCCAGCAGAGTCTAGAAGTGCCTGGATTCTGTGGAAGATGTCCTTCGAGACCAGTTTGAATAGAACCATATTTGCCTAGGACACAGGATCTGTAGTAGAAGAGAAACCAGAGTTAGGGGGCCTCTGAGAATCTCATCAGAGTGCCTCCTGGACAGCAAAAGCTCAGTCTGATCATATGCCTGAGCTTGAACAAGCGTCGGTTTGAATCATTTTCCAAGCCCAGAAACATAAAGAAGTATCCCATAGCCTCACCATTCCTCCGCAGCAACTACTTAACCACTTACCTGGCACAGAATTCAGAGCTAATGGATGGGGGCTAGGAGCTGGGAGAGAGGGATGAACCGCACTCCTTTCCCAGTGCGGACCCTAGCAGAAAGCAAGATGCAGCTGAGGAGGCAGAGTCGAAACTGAATGTGAAGTTTTGATCACAGCAAGCACATGACTCAGTCTCATTACTGAAATGAGAAGTAGCCTGTGTCTATGAACTGAAAAGGGTCCACTCAGGGGCCCCAGAATCAAACATTGTTTCTACTGAATAAAATTTCAACAGACAATTGGGAGATGGTTTAGCATTTTGATTTTAATCTTTTTCTCTGTTAAAATTATAAATAGACCATCACAGTTTGTCCTTATTCTTCCTTTTTCCCTCTCCCTGTTCATCTCCCTCTCCCTCCCTCCCAACCACTGGGCTTAGTCCAAGTTACCAAGCGCCATCCTACCTCTGCAAGTTTCTCAGCCTGTGTGTTTTAGCTTTCGGGGCCAGAAGGACTGGGGCTAGCAGGGGAAGCAGTGGAAGTTTTACTTTTAAGTCAAATAGTTGTTTAACCTATCAGGATGGCAGAAAGTTGAGAGCCAATACAAACCATAGCTGTTCTTTATTGTGAACTTTTATTTATGAGAAATGTCCCATAACTTGATCAAATGACCCAATTGTCTATATAGCCAGCCTCCCAAAGGATTTTTCTAGCTTCCATCTTTCTTACTCTGCAAAGCTATCCACAAATTTCCTGAAATTCCTAGGATGACATGCGACCTCTGTTGAGCATACACCATAATCTCCAGAGCAATTCTCCTGACCTATCTCAATGTTTCCATGATGAACTCCCAAATAAGGATGTGCAGAGAGCAACATAGAGAAGCACAGGCCTTACCAGTGAATATTTAGTAAAGAATAGAATAGTTCTCCCCATTCTTTACCCCCATCTAATTGTTCTCCATTCCTCAGCCAAATGAGTTAATAATGTAAATTAAAATGGTGAGAATAATCTAGAAATAGAAAACCTACCTTGACTGTATTTCAATTTGGGATGAAGCAGATCATCGGAGGGAAAGAGCTCCCCTATCATTTGCACATGGCACTAAAAAGCACTCTGTGGACGTACAAGTGTTTAATCCCACATGTCGCAAAAGGGCCACTCTTAGGCCCAACATTGAGCCAGAGACACCAGAATATCAGATTTCAAGAAAATCTGAGACGCAAAAATGATTTTGTTGATAAAATAATTTAATTCTCTCATTGAGGAGAATGCAAAATATGCATAAGTGTTTAAGACAAACTTAAAGACTTTAAATTTCCCATTTGGGATTCTGCCCTCCACCCTCCCTGGTATCTTTACTCAGGACATCTTTGCTGAAAAGTTTGAAAGTAAGCCAGCTGCCATAAAGTCAAAAGTTATCAATGATCAAAAATTATAAATTCACCAAAACTTTGCCTTTAAAAAAAGTGATAATAGCTATAATGTCTCTACTCCTTTTGTACACTTGGTCTTTGTGTCTCCACATTAATATCATAGGACCCAAATATGGTCATCCTTAGTTTACAGGTGAAAAAGAAAGAACTTCAAAAAGTTAAATAACATGGTCAAAATTACACCAGTAAAATTTTCAACCCATTTCTCGTTGACACAAAGTCCATTGTCTTGACAAGAATATTCCACCTACTTCTATCAGGTGGCTTTTTGGTTTGCTCCCTTCACACTGACTGAGAAAGATGCCTTGTCCAGGCAGACAGCCAAGGATGCTATGTGGCAGGTGTCTTGGTGTCTCATGGGACAATTTCAACTACAATCCCTCATCAAACAGATAAAGTGCCAAATTCATTTCTTTTTAGTTATAAGCAGTAGGAAATGCTGTGCCTGCAGACAGCAATCTGTTGAGCTATAAAAAGTGGCAATTCACGCTCTTTTTTAAAAAACTTTTCATTTCACTTTAAATTAAAACAAATATTTTCCAGTTGGTGGAAGCATTTGAATATAAAAAATTTTCAAAGCACTTGTATTATCAAATTTATTACCAAAGCTTTAGGATGACCCCTATCTTAGTTCTTCTTAGTGGTTTTTCAGGTTTATATGGAGTGGGGCTAACTCTAATTGCATTAGCAAAATAAAAGATCCTTGAAAATTACTCCACAGCCCAAACACATACAACCACAAAAAGCTCAACAACAAAGAGCTTTGAGAGGTTATTTATTTGCTAAAATCTTATTCTAGAGATTTGTTCCATATGGTTCAATGTAATTTGGTTTTAAAAACTAAAAGCCTATCATATAAACTCAGGTGCCTAGCCAACATAAGGAAATAGTTTTAAAGGCCTTTATTAAATATGTGTGTTATATATTTCTTCTTTTAAGCAATTACACTGTTCACTGTGGCCAAGAAAGCTTTCTTCTTAATGATATTAAAATAAGAAAAAAGATTCATTGGCATGAATACGATATTTAACTGTTCAAATTAAAAGCAGACCTCAAAGCAGTAATTCAAAGCAAGTATTTGAAATAACTTTTCTGTGAACTAAAGCTGGTAATGACTTAGCAGGGGGAGAAAAAAAACACCTCTCTTTCCTTTTTCCACTCATTTCCAACTATTCTGGGCCAAGGTATTTCCTGCTAATCATACATATTTTATTTTCAATCAACTTACTAGGCCCCTTAATTTTAAAAAGAATCCCATAGTAAAATACTTATTCAACATGATGAAAGTTCTTGTGCTTGTGCAATTGCTATTTCATGACAGCCTTCCCTTTATATAGCTCTTTTCATCTCTTTGCTTTAAGGACTTGTTTTAGACTATAATTATTCTTGAGAGTACAGGTTAATACTACCATTAAATCTTGTATAGGTGGATGATAAATTGGAGGCTAACAAGTTGTACTGATCTCTTCTTCAGAATTCTCCTTGTTTGAACTCAACCACCATAAAGCAACAAGAAGAAATGTCTACATTCCAGAAATCTCCCACAATCAAAACATCACACACACACACACACACACACACACACACACACCTTAAAATATACTGCCAAAGTGTCTAGATATTATGAAGGATTGTGGGTTGTCCCTTGTAAATATCTTCCACTGGTCCCATGGCAGGCATTCTGGGGGAGATTTCTAAGTAATATATGTCACACTTTACAAATTTTGTTTGGTGACTTTAACTACTTCTAAAACATCTTAATCTCTTTCTCATCCCCTCAATGGCAATTAACGTTTTCTTAAAAACTGGAAAGTGTTTCTTTTCTAAAAATCTTCTTCAACACAAAAATGATAACTAAATGAGATTATGCATGTGCAACTTAACATTTAACCATCCCACAACCTATATATTTATCATATGCTTCAGAAAATTGTGCTGGGTATAATAAATGCATACAATTTTATCTGTCAGTTTAAATAAATACATTTGAGGGAAGGGAAGTCCAGCTGAGCTTTACTACTTAGAATCCATTTTTCTTCTCTTCAAACTGAAAGGAGGATGTTCCATTTTCTACCTTTTGATTTTTGTTAGCTGATACAGCTATGCTATCCTCTGTAGCTGTGTTCGATTCGTTGTCCTCTACCCAGGTGGCAACACCATTTGGTATTATCCATGGCTTGACCCTGAGAACACTCCTACATAATTTTCCTCTCATGTTACTCCACTGACATCACCCAATGGACTTGATGGTGAAATGAGGACTTCAAGAATTTGGAGGGAGTGTGAAAAGTAGACTTGTAAGGAGGGGCTCCCTGGATTTTCAGAAATGTGGCCCTCCATGATAATGAAGAAACAAGAGTACATGGACATAACGGAGACCAAAAGGTTTCCACATATCAAAACTCAGGGTCTCAGAACCAAACATATTTGGAAAAATGATTATGAGAAAGGCCAAACTCCTGGTAGCATCTGTACTTCTACTTAAAGTTCTACTTTCTCTGACTTCCTCTGAATCCCTCGAGGTCTTAAATAATTGCTATAGGGCTAAACTGGAAGGATACCTAAGAGATGGGTGGGCCAAGTTCCTCTGAACCAACTGAATTCCAACAAAGGAGAACAGTTTTCAAACGTGAGTCAAAACCTTGCATTGTTGGAACAGAACCCATACCCGGCTATAACTAATGGAGAATGACTGGCCAAAGAAATAGACGTACTAGAACACAGATTTGGTTTCAAAACCAGAGATCACAAAGCCTCAGGCAGAGTCATTTGGGATCTGGATGCTCCTCAGGAGAACACCAACATCTCAGCCTGGGACTCAAGAATGTTTACTGAAAACGACAGGTGAAAATGGATGCCTTTCACTAGATTACAAACCAGTATGCTCGTTCAAGCCTTTGAGAAGAATCAGTTATCTGGAATTGCTACCAGGGAAGAACTGTCTAAACAGATCTTCTAGAATCCAGAATTCAGCTATGGTTTCAGAAAAGAAGGGCCTGGCACTCAGGCTGGAGTGGAGGTGAACCTGTGAATTGCTTGGCAGGAAGCCCAAACCAGAGAACTCATGTGACTTTTTTGGCCAAAGCAAAGTAACCACTTTGTGCATTGTCCCAAGCAGCTCCCTTAATGTCCCTCCAGTTCTTTCTGCAGCAACCAGTCATTTGTACCAGTTCTTCCTCCATACTACACATCCTCAGTTCTCGGTATCCCTCTAAGGGCTTTATCAGCCAAGCACCATGAACCAGGGTGCCCCAGCCATCCTAAGCTATGCCAGAGAGAATCCTCACCTTCCTCTTGGTTTTTCATGTGTCACATGTCAACAGTACCAGTGCTGGAAGTGGGGCTTTCATGTACTCAGGCTCCTTCCAGCCCCCACACTGAGAAAGAAGCTAGGAGATAAGACACCAAGCACACTCGCTGGCAGTTTTGCCTTTAAAGGACTCTACTCAACCTCAAGGTCGTCATCCCAAGCAATGGTTGCAGGGGCTGGGTCAATAAAATACTTATGGGATGGTGGGCAGAGGAGCAGCATGGTGGGCAGGTCTAATAGGCGGCTGAAGAAGGGCACTTTTTTCAGCAGCCTGCACACACCCAGACATGACTGTGGCGCAGCAGGCACTATCAATGGAGGAGCCACCTCAGACACTTGAGCAAGGGCACCAGCCCCCTGCAGAAACCTCAAGCCATTTAGGTCAACTCCTACGAACCTCAGATTCAAAAGAGGGCACAAGGAAGAAAACCACAGGATCCACAGGCAGGGACCCTCACCACTCAAACCAGCAGAGCTTCAAGCTCTGTGGGTCATGCCCTCCAGAGCACCAGCTATGAGAGGTGCAACCCCATCCAGGCTTCCCTTCCTTGGATACAGGATCAGTGTGAAACACAGGAGGATGAGTAGAAAACACATTGCATTCAGGAGCCAGACTAAGGGAAGAAGCAACAGCAACCGCTGGAAAACCCAAGAGGAGTATTTTGACTCAGTCCTGTGACAGCACAGGGCGCAAGTGATTTCCACACTCCATCCTGCCCCTGGAGACACCATAGACATGAGACCATGGACACCTTCCCTGAATTCTGAAGAAACAAAGCATTTTCAGAGTAAATATCACCTCCTCTTTGCAGTCATCTCTTCCTGGCCAGTCTGAACCACGCACGAACTGGAATCAAACCAAGGCGAGAGCAGGTTTCAGGGGGACTTATCTGCCATTTTACTCTTCTGTGAAGTTCAGAGGTCAAACATGAAAGCAGATGGATGGATAAAAAATAGGGAAGTGCCAGATTTTCCTTGTCCTGTGAGTCCATGACAAGGAATTTTTATCCTGGCCCTGAGAATTGGAGAACTGAAGTTTCCTTCGCCCTCCATCTCTCAGGGATGGGCTCCACATGCTTTTTCATAACACTGAGTAGTCTTCTTGTGTGGTTTGCCCTTCAGACATTGAGACAGAGAGAAAATTACAGAGAAACTTAGAATAGCAACTGCACAAAGTCACTGAACAAAGTGTGCGACCGTTAATCTTCCCACATTCTTAGCATTTTTGTATATTGACAAGCCCATCTACCCGTGAAGTGACCCTCTTTATTATAAATAAATTATATGCCAAGTTTAGAAAAATACAAATGAGATTCCTAAAGAAAGCAAGCTTTTTATTTTCACTTTCAAAATGACACTTCAGAACTTCTATCAAAAACTCCAGGTCAAGCAAAATAAAGATTGCACCTAATCTCCTCATTTCCAAAGAGCTGGAACTGCATTTTCTAGATACTTTAGTCCATATCCATCAAAAAAAAATTCTGGGACAAAAACCCTGTATTGGAGGCCTGTACTGCTGATCCCTTGCATCTTAATTAATGGTTGCCTATGACCTGGAGCTCCAAGTATTGCACTTCTCGCTTTATTTGTAGTTGGCTGTGATTCAATTAACTGAAAATTTTTGCTGTGGCTAAAGAAAATGTGAAATGTGGTATTTATAACCATGGATACCTAATTTTTATTTACAGTTATCTGAAAGAAATTCTACATTAGTGGCAGAACCATCACGTCTTCTAAACTCAGAAGGTCAGAAACACCTAACTTTCGAAGATGCTTTTAATGTGTGTCATGTGGTCATGTGGTGTGTGTGTGTGTGTGTGTGTGTGTGTGTGTTTAATTAGAAAAAAAAACACTTTTTTACAAAAAAAAAATTTAATGTGTTATGGAAAAAATAGCAATATTCAAGTCCATTAAGCAATTGCTAATCAAATAATAATCCTGGATGCTGCAAGTGAAACTATAGCTGGGTTTGACAGTAGCTTATAGGACTAAATTATGTTTTGGCTTAGTTTTCATATTCAGGGAAACTCATTTCATAATTGGTAGATGTGCAAATATGCTGGCACTTCAAGTTCTTATTTTATAAGGAAAAAAATACATTAGGAAATTCTATTTCCCCTGCCAGCTAAAATTAATAAGAGCAAATCAATGGCATGCTTAAGTATCAAATTGTGCTTTTTTTTACCCTAGGTATAAAGTTTTCCCTTTTTTAAAAAAAGAAAAGCAATGCATACATATTTGTTTTGGTTTTTAAGAAGGTTGCCTTTTATGATACTTTGACTTACATTCTTCACTGATACGGACTGATTGCTCTATCTGCTCTTTCCACACAACTTTTTATAGACAATAATATTGAAAAGAATCCTGACTAAGATTTATTCATTGCTTATGGGGCATGATAAGAACACTAATTCTGTACTTCAGGGCTGTGCCCTCATGCCCTAGTCACCCCCCAAAGGCCTCATTTCCAAATACCATCGTCACATTGTGATGAGATCTTAGGAATTTTGTGGGGACACAGACACTTAGTCTATACCACTGTGTCATACTTAATTTTTATAACAAACTTGTGACATGTAAGACTCACAACTCTTTTAGCTGGAGTGGAATTTCAAGCCAACATCATTTAGCAGACCTGCACAGGCTCCTACCAGACGTCTGGGCTTGAGAAATTTGGTGAATTTCAGCAGTGTGGGAACAAGTGACATCAGGGCTACATTAGGACTGATGTAGGTTGTCTGTTTTTCAGAAGCATTTCTGAATGAAATTGTTAATACTGGAATAGTTTATGCGAGATCTATCTTAGCAAATAAATCTTGAAAAAAATCTTTGGGGCTGGGGATGGGGCTCAAGCGGTAGCGAGCTCGCCTGGCATGCGTGCCGCCCGGTTCGATCCTCAGCACCACATACCAACAAAGATGTTGTGTCCGCCAAAAACTAAAAAGTAAATATTAAAAAATTCTCTCTCTCTCTCTCTCTCTCTCTCTCTCTCTCTCTCTCTCTCTCTCTTTCTCTCTCTCTCTCTCTCTCTCTCTCTCAAAAAAAAAAAAAAACTTCTTCTTTTTAAAGAAAGAAAAGGTAAATACCCATGATGCTGTTTAGGAGAATAATGTTCTTAGTGATGATAGTGATAAGTAATGGAATATTTGTATTTTTATCTCTCTAAAAGATTTCAACATTACTTTGGATACTTTTTCTTCTGACTTTTTACAAAGTTACTGAGATAACAGGTCACATCTCAAAGAGATTGGTTTCATTTTGGTTTGGGCAGATCATCAATTGATTTCCAATATCAATCTTTACTAGCACAAGCAATCAATCATAGCTTACATTAATAGATGGGGAAAGAGGGGAATCTAAAACGATAAAGTTGAAAAGTGAGTGATATATTAAAATTAGAAGTAAAATCTCAATATCATCAAAATTTTCTACACATATGCTCTTTCTATTTAAAAAACTATTTTTCCTGTGCTTTTAAATAATTAAAAAGCCCATGCTGACCTGTTAAAACAGCAATGTCTGAACATTCTGATATTGTACCAGGAAATAAACGAATAGATGAAAGGAATTGAAAGCACTTGAGTGGTGACTGCAGAACAGCAAACAATGTGCAATTATTTGGAGCAACAGCTCATTTGGAAGAGCTTTCCCCTGGCCTCCGTTGTGTTTTGGCGCCCATTGTTGGGAATCTCGCACGTGCACTCTGACAGCGCGGTGGTTGAATCCGAAATTGAACTTCTTTGAGACGGTAGCAAAACTTGACAAAAGATGAATGTGATTTCTTTGTTGTTTTTCTTCTTCTTCTTTCACTTATTTAAACACGTATTAATTAACTTGTTCTGGCAAGTGTTTAGTAAACATTGAACAAGGGCATTTCTTTAGTGGTATAATTAAAATTCTCTTTTAAAATGTTTTGGGTGATATTTTATGCACAATTTGACTCAAGTAAACAGAGATTCTAATTAAAGTTTTTAAATGAAGGCAATCAAAATTGATACAACACCAAGCATCCCATTCAAGCACATTGTCTTCCTGTCTGGTGCAAGTTTCATTTGATGGTCAGTTAACATTAGCCCGAATTAGTTACGACGTCCCCACCATCACAAGCCCCCTCCACTTTGGTTAGTCTCAAGAAAGAAACCTTTCAGTGTTGCAGTGTGCACCTTTAATGGGTTATACATTATTTATTAAATTGCATTTCTTCTAAGTTATTACACCAAGACATTCTGAGAAGCATCTAATTTAGGTTATGAATCCTCTGCAAATAAAGTGTTACATAAAACACACTGAGTGAACAAAGCTATCCAAACAGCAAGTGAAGCTTTGCTTTTTTCCTTCCTGCACCTCCGTAAATACTGCCATCCTTTGGGGTAAGAATAGCCATGGTAGCTTTTCATTGCTTACAGGCAAAGGTGAAGCACAATAAAAATATCTAGATCATTATCCCTCTTTGCACGCGTGCGGGTGTGTAGGTGGGAAAGTGAGGCGAGATGGAAAAGAGTTTCATTTTGCTTGTAATACATTGATTGGCCTGAAGTGAAAGATATTTTTAGGGAACCTTTAAACTCCCCATCTTTAAATTATTCATATTTTTCCTCTTAGTGATGTTGTAAACAACTCCAAAAAGCAAAGCTTTAAATACAAGAATTGTTGGCAAATAATAAATGTTTTACTGGCTCTCAGCATTGCTGATGTCTCTAATATCTCGTTTTAATTAGTGGGGATTAAAGCAGATTCATTCTGATCACTTTCTTCAGACCTCGGGTTGTATATGTGAGCTGGCTGGAGGTAGGAGCAGGAAGTCCCACTCTGAAAAGTAGAACTAGAGTCTGCACTTGGGAACTTTTCTGCTTTCATTTAAAAAAAAAAAAAAAGCAAAACCAAATGTAACCCCAACCCTCCATGGGCCTGCCTAATTCTGGGGTTTACTTAGCAAACCCCCTTGGCTTTGTTGTAAGTAACAATGGTGATAATTTGGTATCTCCCTAACAGTCTATTCTTTTTTTTTTTTGAGTTTGGAAGAGAAAAAGGGGTGTTATTTATCAGGCACAGCCACTAAAACCCCAAGACTTTACTACTCTTGACTTAAAGATACAGAAGTGGAAGCATGTTTTATCAAGCCACTTACCAGTATCTTATACCTAGTAGTGGCTGATGCTGGGATACAGATGGGTACACTGGCTCCAGGGTACGTCTATCCATGATACTATTTTGTCCCTAGGTATTAGCATCTCAGCACTGATTTCATACCTGAAAAATGCTCAAAAAAGTAGAAGGGTTTGCTTCTCTCATGGAAAGAAGACAGACAGAGACATAGGCACAGAAAGTCCATCTCTTCTAAACAACACTATAGCGACTTTTTTTTATTTTTAAAGAGAGAGAGAGAATTTTTTAATATTTATTTTTTAGTTTTTCGGTGGACACAACATCTTTATTTGTATGTGGTGCTGAGGATGGAACCCAGCGCTGCAGGCATGCCAGGCGAGGGCGCTACCGCTTGAGCCACATCCTCAGCCCACTATAGTGACTTTTGACAATAATTTTCTTCCTATTTATTCTACCCACCCAAGCTTCCTCAAGCCAAATATTTAGGAGAACTGGGTTTTTTCCTTAAAAATTTAAGACCAACACCATGTGTTTTCTGGAGCTGTATTTACAAACAGTGGTACCCTCCAGTGCTGTGAAATACTCATGTCCATTCTTGCAGTCTTCAGTCATATTATCAAAGCACACATTCAATCATTCTTACATGAAGCCAAGCATGTGTTCATCCATAAGGTCACCTATTTGACAAATATTTATCTGGTGTTACTGTATGCCACGCCCTGTTCTTGGCGTGGAGCGCAGGACTTCTCGGCTCTCCCAAGGCCAGCCCCTGTCTCTGTTCTACCTCCAGTTCTTCTGCCTGCCTTATGTGACCACTCCCCCTGAGCCTTTTAGCTATTCCTTCCCACTAATGTGGATACTCCAGCTTCCAGCACTCCTTGCCTTTTTGTTCAATTTGTTGGGGATTTAGAAATCTGACGATAAATTTGTTCAAGTTTTGTCTGAAATGAGAGTAAATAAAACCTAGATGCTGTTTCCAAGAGCAAAATACAAATGAAATAGTGGGTGTTAGGATTAAGAAGGAACATCTAGGTTAGTTGGGTTTTATCCAATTTCTGCGCCTCACTTACTGTGTACCCTTGGGCAAAGTCTCCAGTCCCTCTAAGACTGTGCTTCTCATCTCTAAAACAGAATAAGAACATGGTTCTCATCTCAAAGGACCACTGTAAGACATATATATTTGTAGAGCATTTATCCTATTACCTGGCATAGTGCATAGTGCATATTTGTTTGCTGTTCTTATTTAGCTTATAAACTTTGTGACAATTATTTTACTTCTTGGAGACCTGTATTGGTGCTCTTTTTTAGGGGAATCATGAAGACTCAATTATAAGGTCACAGCTGTATTGATCACTTATCATGTGGGCAACAGCCTGGCCTATGACTCCTTCATGTGGGTTTGGAGTGAGGATACCCTAATCTGATTGCTTCAGTTAGCTTAGGTTCATTACATACATATTGCACGACCTTGAACCATTTCTTCATCCTCTCTAAGCTTCAGTTTATCATCTGCAGAAATTGGAAGAATATTACTTCCCCCTCATAGAATTGTTGTGAGAATTAGATCAAAACAACTTTATGATGTGCTTAGGATGGTACCTAACACATAGTAAGTTATGGAATAGAAAACACCAAGTGTCAACCAGTGTTCTTATCTAGGAGTTAAACATCATTGATAAAAGTTTGAAAGACAGTGATAAAAAAAAATTTTAGACATATGTCAGCAAAAACAAAACATTTATGCTATTCATAACACTATATACAAGATCAAGTCTTTAAAAACCATGTATGATGTGCCAAATTTATAAATACTTAATGGTAAACTTAGATATGTGATGTCTTTTGTAATTTAATAAGGTTAAGTCTGTTTTGAACTCCCCATACCCACGAAGATACCCTATTTACTGCTAACCCATAGCTCCCAGTCAATATTCTCAGGCTGCCTTTTCATTGAGCATTAAAAGATGAGCAAACTCATTGAAATTTTGAAAACATTTATGCTAATTAGTTAGTGGGTTTAGACATCTCCCAGTCTTGTTTAAACTTCATTGTTTTAAGTGGCTATGTGTCCAAAGGAATTAATGTAGCTGCCAGACAACCCAACATAGAAACAGAGGGTAATGTGAAATCAAGTTTTTCATACATTTCTGCAAACATACACTCTGCTACAGGAATGTTTAAAATTCCTATCATGAATAGTTAAATGAAAGTATGAAACACATTCTCTTCTTCTTTGTTCACATGACTAAATATTTGGGGGAAAACAGGGTTTACAAGTCCAGAGGCCCTCAGGAGCCAGGCAGGATGCAGAGAAGGACCTAACAAAACTAAGTAGCTCTAAGAAAACTGAAGTGAAAGTGAGATGGTAAACGGCAGTTGAACCTAAGGCCCCAGAAGGGGACACAATAAGGAACAGTAAGGGCTGTAGCCACCGGGAAGCATCTGCACTGCTTCAAGAGGCTGCACCACCAACTCTGGAACCAGACTTCTGAGGTTTCAAGTTAACCCAGATGTGGAGATCTGCTGGTTTCTGAAGACTAGGAACTGGCTTAAGTTTCATCACTGCCAAAGACAAAACCAAAACTGCTCAAAAGGCAAAATCTGGTCCTAAGCCTATGTCCTGCCTGTGTCCTCTGCTAAGACATTCTTTGCTGGGTGACATGGTTTTGACCATTGTAATGCAATAGTTGAACTTGTTAATTTCATCTGCACTGCCATTCCATGAGGGTAAGTACTATTAATACCCTCCCATTTTTAGTTGAGGAAATTGGGGCACAAATTGGTCTCTTCTTGTCCCACTACTCTTGGGCAGGCCTGAAATTCTAACCCTGATTGTGTGGCATGCTAGAGTCTGATTTTAACCATATTCTGACACTTCCCACCACAAAATAGTTTAGGCTTCTCCCTCCATGTGAAACAAGAACTTTGTCTATGTCCTCTGATTCCAATGTGTTTGTTTTGTCCTATGTGAGTATCAACCCAAATATTCCTTGAGCCTCAAATACATATAAAACCGGGTTTTATGTGCTGTAACACATTTGATTTTTATCTTCATTAATCTAATGTGCGGAATATGATTTTAGAACGAGGGTAATACTGTTGAAATGGCTTCATCTGGAAGTGCATCAGTTTGCAAACAGATTGGCATATTATCCACAAATATAAACATTTACAAAAAAATCAGGCATCATTTGATGGCTGTTGCCATAATGATTCATTGGCACAGAAGAAACGCTACGTGGTGAGAGGTGCCAAAGCTGTTTGACACATTTCAGTGGAGTTCATTACACACACGAAACGGAACCAATTTTACTCAACAGTGACTTTGACATTTACAGAAAAAAATGAAATGGAGGTTTAGAAATGAAGACTTCATGTGAAATCCCTACCAAAAATGTTAAATTGGTTCTATCCTTATGTCATCACTTCTAGAAGATCTACCATGTCCTACAGGCACACTCTTTTATTCATAGCAGGAAGCCACCTATTCAAAACAAAGGTTCTTGGGTGATCAGAAAATTGATCTTCAGCAAACTTAATTGGCTATAAAACTCTTCTCTCTGAATAAATAACATGTATTTTTAAAGATTTATTTGTACAGAGGCAAGTTTACCTTTGGCTTCATTTGGTTTAATTCATCCCCACATGCTATTCTGTTTGTTTAATTCACTATATTTGAATGTCGTCAACACCATGCTTGTTCCCATTGCACCCAGAGCAGGAATGGAGAACTTCAGGCTCAGCATCGAGTGCAATGGGGTCAAGAGACGTGTTAAGTAACTGTAAACAACCAGCTGCTTCCTCCTTCATTAATTATATAACATGAGAAAACGTACCAAAAAATAATAAGGGGTTTGTGACACATATGCTGAAAAGAGTTCTCTGCTGATTCGTTAGGATGACTTAAGTGTAAGTTCTTCAGTGGGTTGGGATGACTTCAGTCAAACAATACTTCAGAAACATCTTCTGTGGGTAGCATCATGCAAAGTGTTATGCCACAGTCTCCTCATGCAACACCCTTTATCTGAAAAAAAACAATTTCATAATAGATTTTGGAGCCTTCTTTTATTAGTTCAGTAGTAAAAGTATATCCGTAGCACTGCTTTACCAAATGTGTACTGTGCTTTCAAGACCCAAGTTAAAGCACCACAAACCAAAAAAAAATGAATATGTTTGGTTTAATTTGTAAGTCTAGTAGCATTATAGTAATATTGTCCTGATTAGAATTAATCAAGAACACTAGAACAACCATATGCCAGGTCTGAATTTTAAAACTCTCACATAATTATCTTGCTTTCAAATATTTACCTGTTTGTCTGTAAACAGTGTTAATGGAATCAGTATCTGAAAACCAGATAATACAGTTGAGTCATTCAAACTGTTATCAAACATAAGTCACTGGAGAAGCAATTCAATCAATGGAGAAATTTTCTAATTACCATATTAATTATTGGTGAATGAAAAGTGATTCCAAAGTACTTTAGGGAACCAGTAGACATTGTAGTCTGTCTTTTCATTCTAATATCCTATGGAACATATTTATACTATTAATTTCCAATAATCTAGGACAAAGGTTGTATTAATCAAAGGAAAACTTTGCATTAATTATCACATATTCCAAATTAATAGAACCTGAATTAATGAGGCCCAGACTCCTCCTGAATGCCATGCTTTGACTAAAACCTGGACTTGACTAAGTACTTCCATAAAGATTAAAGCATATATGCATGTTTGCTGCCAGGCAAATAAATTTTCAAAGTATGCAATTATCAGTGTTGTGTGAGTCTTGCCCAGTTATCCATAAACATCTTAATTACCTTCTACATGTCACTAAAATTAGGCTTCTGCAAAGATTTTTCTGGATCAACAACTTTTTCCCATCAGATTTCAGAGCATATCTATGATTGCTTATAAGAAGTAGAAAGTTCTCCCCGCAAAAGCCTAGATCCCAACAAATAGAAAATCCAAAGTTGAGACAGAGTCTTGCTAAACTATCATTAGACTGTAATTAGGCAGTTGAATTTGAATTTTTATAGAGTTGTTTATTTTCCGGAGTTTCTCTTAATGCCAAGAGGAGATGAAAGGGAGGGGTTGGGGGGACACAAAATGGTACAATATTTGCCTTCTCTCCCACTGTCAAAACTTCTGGTTCCTTCTGTGTATATTCTTACTTCCTTGTCCTTCCAGCCAACCTCCTGGCATCTAAGAATGAGTCACCACCTCTAATACTGCTGGCCCTGCACTCCTCCTGTGTTTTGACTATTCAGAAGTCAACAGCTGCCCACGTTACTTATGAGCACTTTTCTTTGCTTGAACTCATGACTATTCCTCACCTTGAATCCTGGTTTTTCTGATTTTTTTTTTCATTAAAAACCCTGCTAGGAGAATATTCACTTTCTTTGCACTTCATATTTTCAGATTAAGTAAAAACCTAAAAAATGTGTTTCATTTTAATTATATCTGATTCTTATCTGATATAACACACGAATCATGTCAGTATGTTAATTGTCAATACCATTTGTACAAAGGCAAAATTACTAAGTGGAAGCTAGTTCTGGTTTTTCCCCTACCTTAATAATGTAAAGTTTTTTTTTTTTTTAGATCGTAGCATAATAAAATGGAAAGGATAAAAGAAATGAACAGATTCTCTAAGTGGATTGGTCCTCTAGCAAACTCTCCTTTATCCATGCTCTTCTCTGTTGTGCAATCAGTGGTTACAGAAATAGCGTGTTGCTGCCTTCCCTGTGTCTATTACTACTAAGTGCTGAATCCAAGTCCACACAAAAGAAAACAATTAGCCAGAGAATTCATTCTGATTTTCAAGTGCTTCTTTGCTTCAAATTTTAAATGAATTTTGACTTGCTTGAAGATGTTTTCTGAACAAGAAAGTATTTAGGTCTAAGAGAGAACTCAGCTTCTGCAGACTCATGAAATGTGTGATAGATGGAGTCTAGATCAGCAATACAAATAGTAGTAACAATAATGAAAGTAATATAACAATAAATCACACTTACTAATATCTTTCTAAGGCCCTGGTACTGTTCTAAGTACTTTGCACATAAGGACTTGTTAAATCCTTACAAAACCCTATGAGGTACATACCATAATTATCCCCACTTACAGAAGAAGAAACTGAGGTAGGGTGAGATTATTTTCCCAAATTCATAGAGACTAAACACAGGCAATCTGACTTCAGCATTGATAATCTTAACCACCATGCAATCCTGCCTATTAAGAAACATTAAATGGGGATTGTGAAGCTAAAAAGATAGAATGTTATAAAGATGTGTATATTTAAAGTTTAGAGAGGTTTTTTAATCATAGAATTTCAACATAAATCTGCCCTTCTAAAAAAGCTAACATCAAATGTGAATGGCTCGTGGTATTCAGTTTTGCATATTGAGTTTTTAACAAGGCCTCACCCTGTCAAGTTAATACAAGAAGAACTGGATTATAGCAAACTAGACGTTATAGAATACTTGGAAACACTGCTTAAATTTGCATCACTTTAAAAGCTCATTACCAACAAAGAAAAAAATGAAATACTTGACATTTTGGTATCTGTGATATTAAAAAGAACTAATATTTAATATTCAAGTGGCAACAGCTTGTAGAGTTTGCATACAACACCCACAGGGATCGATTTTTCTTTAAAATGGCCTTTAGGAGCCAGCCTTTTAAGCAGCTGACGCCTCCATTCTCTGCATCCCTCTTTCCTGCCAGCACCATGGGGCTCACACAGAGTGCAGCAGCAGACGTGTAATTCTTCACTGCAGGATTTGTCTTTGCAAATAATAGAGAATGTAGGAAATTAAGAAAAATGTAATTGTGCTGAATCAACCTCAGTGTAATCTCTACTTCTAAAAATGAATAAATGTCTTTTGAGGGCTTTTCTCCATATGCCCTCTTGTCCCCTCTATGCCCCATCCATAGTAGAGAGAAGAATCATCATTACCTAATTGATCGTCAGTCATTCCACACCTGTACCAAGGCTGCAAAATGACAAGGATACTGTTGCCTGGCATTTCTCCAGAGTGACTAATTGACACAGTACTAATTTACTCACCTGTAGAATTTTCAACTTCCCCAGCCTACTGTCAAGAAGATGCATAATAATGGGAAAAAAAGGTTTTAAAATGCTGAACATCATGAAATATTTCACTTATCTTCCAACAGAAAACTTCCACTAAGCTACTTGTTAGGTGGTTATAATTACTCACTGCTGGAGGGAAAAATGGTCATGTATACATTTATGTGATAGAATAATAGGAATAAAATGAACCACTCTCTTCTGACATTAGAATTTTAAAAAGGCGGATCAAATTCCCTAAAATATGTTTCTTTATCATGGCTTAGAGTGAGTATAGCAGTTCAATTACTATTATATCCTACCCTAGAAAGTACTTCCTTCTTGTTGTTAATATTTTTCAATAAAATGCTTTTCCTCCATCAAATAGTAAGATATCAGGAGGCTGAGACAGGAGGATTTCTGGTTCAAAGCCAGCCTCAGGAATGGGGAGGCACTAAGCAACTCAGTGAGACACTGTCTCTAAATAAAATGCAAAAAAAAAAAATAATAATAGGGCTGGGGATGTGGCTCAGTGGTTGAATGCCCCTGATTTCAAACCAATAAAATAAAATAGTAAGATAAAGGAGTATTTTGTTAGATTGTCCCCCCCACCCCAGATATGTAGAAAAGTTCAGGAAGAAGGCAGGCATAATAAACTTTAAGCATAAGCTAGTAACTCAAGTTGGGAGATCTTTGCCAAGCAGTCTGGCTCCAGGATCTTTTAATGGTAGGTTGTATTCTTGAAAATTAATATTTGCCATGGAAAATTATTACCCACATGTATAATAGCTGACTTTTCTGAAGATCTTGCCGTTGGTGGTCCTCACTGTGATTCTTAGATATGTTTGATGCATCTGTGAAAATTACATAGAAACTGTTTGACCAATTTTAATATACATATGTGATTGCTTAAGATACAAGTGAAATTTGGGGATAAAAAAATCTCAGGATCTCCTAAATGATTTTGAATAGATTTGATCATTTAATTCTTATTAGCTCTTAAATACAATTTCTATCTGTTGTTCATTGACCCATCCTCTAATGTAAATAAATCTCAAGAGCAAAAATAGTTTTCTGGTCCAGTCTGGAGAATGTGAATTAAATAGGTTTATTGTCATTGGTGTAAAATATCACTTCAGAAACCTCAATATGCTAACCTGCACTGTGAAGAAAAGGGAACTGTCTTTTCCAACCTTACTTGACCCAAACTGTTCCAACACAGCACATCTCTGCAGCCAAGAGTCTGCAGAATAGGTTCTGCCTTGCCTGGTGCCTGGCACAACACAGGTGCGCAATACATCCTCCCGAAATTTCAACATTATCCACTTTCAATTGAATTTAAATTGTCTGTGGTATTCTTTGCCTTAGATTTCACGAGGATAAATATGCAAATAGAATCAGAAACACAAACTCGTTTCTTCTAACCAGATCTCGGCCCACATATTCCAAGGTAAAAGAGTAGTGAAATAATCCATTCTGGCATGTTGACCTATAGCAATGCTATTACTTAAAATAGAATTTTTAAGTGATAGAAAAGAAGGAAAACAGCAGCTTCCTACCGGCACATGCCTTCCACTTAGCATATCTGAAAGACCGGTTTCCTCATTTCAAAATTGATAGCCAACTCTTTTTTGTTGTTGTTTTGCTATTCAAATTTCTGCCCCCCTTTTCCAGCCTATTTGCTCTAACACTGAATTTTAAGCATCTCTAAAAATGCTTGATATGTTATTATTCTTTCCAGATATCCTCTGAAAGCCAAGCAAAGAACATTAAGGAAGAAAGGAGGAATGAGGCTGGATACCGTGCTGTGAGAAGAGGCGCTTCAAGGAGAGGGGGACTCGCTACCCGGGGCTCACGGTGCTATCAGCATGAGAACTTACCGGTACTTCTTGCTGCTCTTTTGGGTCGGTCAGCCCTACCCAACTTTCTCCACTCCGTTATCTAAGAGGACTAGTGGTTTCCCAGCAAAGAAAAGGGCCCTGGAGCTCTCTGGAAACAGCAAAAATGAGCTGAACCGTTCGAAAAGGAGCTGGATGTGGAATCAGTTCTTTCTCCTGGAGGAGTACACGGGATCGGATTATCAGTACGTGGGCAAGGTAGGATTCCTGTGCGCGCTTGCACATTCTGGGTTTCAAAGCCTGAAGAAGCTACTTCTCATAAATAGACGGGGAGGCTGTGAACTGTTCCCCAGTACAGTGAGAATTGTTGCTTATCTGGTAAGACTTCTTTTTTTTTTTTTTTTTTTTTTTTTCCTACTTGAGTAGTTTCGGGAAGAAGACTGTAGCAAGAAGCTGAGAAATGTTAGCTGTGCCACAAAGAAAAAGAAAATGCTTCAGTGAAAAAATGAAACGCCCACAACCATCCGCATAGGATTATCATAAATCCTTTGATTTTTACTTTAGCTTGAAAAATGGGGTCCAGCTATTTTATAAAGCAGGGTGGATTAAAAATAGGAATAGAGAGATTATGCTGTAAGGAGAGGTAGGTTCCTTTTCCTCATCTGAAAGCAAACATTCTGAGCTGGAGTCCTTTGGCCAAATTCAAATTAACTGTTTCTTAACTCTGCTACCTATGCCGGCTCTGTTCTGGACCAAATGAAGATTTTTGTTGGCAAAACCCAGCACCATGGGTCAGATGGGGTGGTTATCTTGGCAGTGGTTACTATTTAGCCTTAATCTCAGTAATTGGCAAGAATGAGATGTTTTAAATTCTTATGATTTACTGTAGCCAGGTTGACAAAAGAGAAAAAAAAAATGGTTATGTAAAGGTGCTATTTTCTAAACAGTTTCTGACCATCTTACTGACTCTAGAAAGTAGAGTGAGGAGGCATGGCTTATTATAGCCCTTACAATTCCTGGAGCTGAGTCAGAGAAGCAACTTGGGTTGGCTGTCATCATGAGTGCCACTGAAATCGTATCATCCCCTACCTTCCTGTTGCAGAATATCTGCATACTGCAAAGAGGTAAAAGAAAAGCCAGGGATGTGGGCTCATGCTTTGCAGATTCTGCGTTCCATAAGGTGGTATTGATGAGAAAAATGTATTGATACGATACGCATCCCTTACATAAACAAATTGAGAATGAACGTAAAAATACAGATATAAAATGTCTTCATTTCTTATCATAGCAATTATTTTTGAATGCCTCTATTAGGGTATCACGCAAATAGAATAAGTCTTGCCGATTCCAAGAGCTGCATGTTCACACTTCAATCTGTGATCAAATATCCCTGAATCACTGTGTACAAATATTCTAAGTATTTACCACTATGAATGAAGGAGAAAAGCCGACCGTGGCTTAGGCTGAGATAACCAGGCAATGTTCCAGTGAAGTGAATTATTAATGTGGAATAAAATAGGAAAGGGAGTGCTCAGTGAAGGGGTGAACATCAACATAGATCCCCCAAGGATGTAGCCACGGATTTGCTGTGAAACTCACACACTGTGTGACCACTGAGGAAAGACAGTTCATTGACTTGTACTGCATTTCCTTTGTGAAATTTGAAAAACGCAGTGTTAAAGCACTTTTTACAGCACAAATATCTTATTGCCAGAGAAGATTAAGTTTTAAAAAGTGCTTTGTCTAAAGGATTGACCCCCCCCTTCCCCCACTTTTTTTCTTTTCTGCTTTTCTTCTCAAATTGTGATGCCGTGTTATGTCAATGGTGCCACATATTCTTAAAGAAAGTCCAGGATATTTCAGAATACTAGAAGCAGCGGCAGCTAAAACTGCATAAGAATCAGTTGCACAGTTATAATTGTGAGAGGTCCAATTGCCATGGGGAAAAGTTGCAAGCTGTGGACTCAAGCAGATCCGAGGAGCATCCCTGTGCTGCCAGTTGCCACTGTGACCCAGGGCAGGTTATTAACTGTTTCAGGTTTTCATCTCTTCATCTAGAACATACAGGAAGCAATGCATACCTGATGGAGTTGCAGGGTGGTTTGAGACAGGCAGTGTAGGCTAGCACACAATAGGTGTGTAAAGAAACTACTATTACTGGTGAAAAATTCATTGGATATGCTCTATTAAACATATGTGCAATGCAGTGGAGTGGAGCATTGACTTCTATATCACTGCAGAAGTAAAATGGGGTAATTAACAAATCTCAGTGGGTGGAAAATGTAGAGGATAATGGTAAAATCCCTTTGCAGTGATGGCTTTAGCCAGACTCGTCGCACGTGGATATTTTGAAAAATTTCCCTACCTCACCATCATTTGCTCTTCCCTCTTGCCCCTCCCTCAGCTCCTCGCGTAGTTATGAGACATGAGGAAAAGAAAAAACAATTTTCAGGAAAAAAAAAAAGAGAGAAACAAGTGTCCCTCATCTGTGGCCATTTGGTCACCTTTAATTGACATGGAATAAAACAGACACCTGATATAATAATTCATATCGTCCATGTCAGGAAACTTTTAGGACAATGTTAGACTAGAGCAGAGGTTCCAAAACTTTCTCTAAAGGTCTTTTTCACAGTCTCCTTAAGGTAAAAGAAACACCTAATGTCTCCATGTATTAAATAAGCTCAAACAACTTAGTATTTCTGCTCTAACAATCTAGTAACTCTTCGAAAAAAAAATAAAATGTCTTAATTGACAGAAAAAATAATATCTTTATTTCACTCTTAACCACAGTTACTTACAAATGGAATATATGCATTTTTTGTGCATTGCACAACTTTTCAATCAGATCTGATACCACCCTCCTTGTTTCCTTTTCCACAATGATTTTTGTACTGTGGTTGCTTTTATCACAGCCACTATGGAAAACTTGGGTTACAAATGACATCATCCAATGGAGTGCAGCACCACCTACTGTAGAAATTGAGAACTAACTTGAACCAGTAATTCTCAAGGGGGCTGATGGCAGTGATATGTGCCTATCTGTCCCATGAACTTTTTAAAAAAGTTCAGAGGAGTTTCCTGCTGCATCCCAGGCTGCCTCGGCACACACTCCGGGGAACCATGGGACTCTAGTTAGGTTGGCACATAAGATGCACAAAAACTAAAAAAGGCTTCAATCTTGCCATTAGCCCTACTAAACAATAATTACCCAGAGCCTAACAAGGTTGCCTAAAACAGAGAAGATCGATCTGATCCGTATGTGGAAGGATAGAAGTGTGAAGTGAGGAAAAGTAATGCTGTTGAGCACATAGAACTTAAATTCCAAAGAAAAATATTTTCTATGACAAACACTTGATGTTTATATTATCTTGGGGTAAATCAGAAGAGATAGCCGCGACTGTGGTGGAGCAAGTAAAATATGAGATGGGAGTGGGGAGCAGAGAGCTTTCAGGGGTACGAGAGGAAAAGGGGGGTCACAGAAGGTCACGAGAGCCAAAGAGGAAATCCCAGGTCCAATGATGTCAAGAAATAGGCAAGAGTGTGCTTAGAAGCTGAAGCCCAAGCTAAAGCAGTGGGACTTGCCTCCTCTCCCTGTCTTGATGCCCCTCCGCCGTCCACTGTGTTGCACAACCAGTGAGATGAGAGGGGAAACAAGAGAAAGGTAGGGCTGGGGGGAATGCATTCCCTGAGATGAAAGTGGTGAAGAACAATTGTAGCTGAAATACTGATGAATCAAATTCTCATTTACGAGAAAAATCTCAACAATTCCACTCATACAAAAAGGTGATGGCAGGTAGAGGTAACTGGAGAGGAGTCCTGTGCTGGATAAGAGTTTGTGACCATAAGATATAAACATAGATACAGATATAGATAGGGATATTTTTTTTCCTAAAATGCATAACAACTTTTGCAGGCAACCTTGAGGTGCTTTAGCATAAGCAGCATCTGTGAGAGCTTGTTCAAAATATACCATCTCAGGCCTCACCCCAGAGCTTATAAAATCAGAATCTGTGTTTTAACCAGAACCCCAGGTGAACTATTGGTACAATAAAATTTGAAAAATGCTGCTTTTAAAACACTTTGCTTGGGCCTTACCTCCCCAGAGATTCTGATTCATGGAGGTTTTAATTAAGTATTGGTGATCCTAACATGTTACAAAAGTTAAGAACCACAATCCTAGGATGTTATTCTTGCCAATCATAATAACAAAATGCAGCAAGTTTGGTGATAAAATGGGCATCTGTGGTGTTTCATAAATATAAAGGAAAGAGGCCCACCAGGCTTTGGGGTTCATCAGAGCTTCCTAGAGGAGTTGATGTTTGAACCCCATTTTAAAGGGAGAGCAGGTGTTAGCTCACACTGCAGAGGGAGGGAGAGTTGCCATTATCTCCTAGTTAATTGGATACAGAAGCTAAAGGTCCAGAGTCAAAGGCTTAGAAATTGAACAACCAGATCAGTGGAAGTGTCCCTGATGACACCAGAAACTAAGAAGAGCCTGTTTTCTTGTCAGGGACTAAAGAGAAGAGTATTTGATTTTATACAGAGTCCACTTGGGTTATCTCTGGCTCAGGTAAACTTAATAGAAAAATGGGAGGGAAACATTACAATACCAAATTTTCAGAAACCCTTGCAAGCTCTACATAATATAGCAATTTCTTGATCATGATTGATATGTAGTCTAAGATTATAATACAAAAAGAAGAGCAAAGGTAGCAAAGGTAGATTGGATTTTGAAGGTGTGGGCATTCACTAATACAAACATGAGTGTATTAAAATCTCAGAATTAGGTCTAACTTCAAGCTAAAGATTACACATTGTTGTTATTAAGCAGCCCCAGGTTAAGTCTCTTGCACCTTATCTTCTAGTGTTCTTTATACCTTCCTTCCACACAATGTACTCAGAAGACATCATTCCATTAGAAGTGTTTGAGGTGCTTTTACATCTAGTAGCTTACAAGGACGTCTGTTTTTATGTAATTTAATAAACTCTACTTTCATAAGTATTTTCTGACATTAGCTTTTGGAAGTTGGCAATGGTTTTCTTCTGGTAGGATTCTAAAACAGTGATATGTTGTTGGTGGTGGTGGTGTTTTAATATCATGAATTTTTAGGTTCTATTTGAGGCTCCAATGTGCAGGTTTTCCCAATATGCATTTCTCTTAAGTCTTTAAAATTGACATCTTTCAATTCAAGGAAGTCACTCTTCTCAAGATAATTAATTAGACAGCAATGTTTTAAAAGCCCATAAAAATAAAAGTCATCATCCATATGCACCTTTAAAATTAGGGACGGGCAATTATTTGTTCCCATCATTATCTGATCCAAACTTAGCAAACATGGAGCAATATTTTATCCATTCTGCAAGAACAGTTAAAAGATGATGATGTTAAAGAATCACTTTCTTTTATTCTTATATTATGATCACTTTTCTGAGAAGGCCACAGCTTGAGAAGAGCGCTCCCAGCATTAATTAGATGGGTGGTTAGGAATCTGAGGCACGTGTCACTTCAAACAGCTGCAACAGATTAAAGTGATGTCACAGCTGGCATTCACTGAGTGTGGCTGGGTCCCAGGTACTGTGCTCAGTGCTTCAAAGGTATCCTCTCATTAGATCCTATGGTTTTGATATGGTTTGTCCCCACCAAAATTTAAACTGAAATGTAATTGTTCATGTAATGGTGTTGAGACGTAGTGGGGCTCTAAAGAGGTGTTTGGGTCACATCTGCAAGGGGATTCATATAATTCCCATGAAAGTAGGTTAGATATGACAAAAGCAGGTTGTACAGCACTCCCTGCCCCTCTCTCTTCTGCACGTACTTCCAGTCCTTCCACTTTCTGCCATGACTTGAATCAATACAAGGCCCTCACCAGGAGCCAAGCAAATGCTCTTGGACTTCCCAGCCTTCAGAACTGTAAAGCCTCTTTTCTTTAAAAAATTCCCAGGTTCTGGTATTCTATTATAGCAAGAGAAAACAGACTAAGACAGATCTTTATAGCAACCTTAGTATATGACTTATATCCTGGTTTTACACATGAATAAGCCAAGAAGTCGAGTGTTATAGACTAAGGTCTCCTGATGCTAGGACCCTGGTAGTGAGACTGCACTGCCTGACCACCTAAATTCCATTATTTCCCCTTTCATGGTATGTCCACTGCTTCATAGATCCATTTTGAAGCCCAAGTGAAAAAAACAGCAGAACATGCTTTGGCATTAGTGATGGCATTCCACTCAATGCCACAAATATCTTCTGAGAATCTACTGTCTGAAATCTAAGAGAAAAAGAATTGTTTTTAAATGCTACTTTCAAAGAGCTATACAAATACGGTTGTATTATTATTATGAACATTCCTTTGTTTCTTAATTTTAATTTCCAGAACACATCAGTGATATTCAAAATAGTTATAGAATGTGAGCATTTTAAAATTAGATATACAATTAGTGATCTTTTTGGTCATTGTGATTTTTTTAAAAGTCTTTTTCTTTCCCTTGATAACCTTCTATAAACTTCTGTTCTAGTTCAATGACCTGCAATAATCTTTTCTCCCTGAGTCAGGGCAAGTGCCTTGGGCACATCTTTCTTCTTCATCATTTAAATTTAATGCTCAGCCATTTAACATTTTTATATTTCAACCGGTTAGTGTATTTAAAAGAGAGTGGGTGCACACGCTCACTCATTGAATATACTTTTTAAAAATGTTTCATGACGTCGCTTACCAACTGCCAATATTGGCAGCAATCCTCATTTTATTTCCACTATTGAGCAACTGATTTCACATTCTTAATGACAAAAGCTTCAATTTGCTTTTTGATGCTAAGAAAGTGTCCTGTGTAGCTGCAATTTTCTGACTCTTAAACCTCCTTCTATGCATGGTAGCTCATGTGAAGAGCAGAAAAGTTAGACTGTCTGACCTTGGTCATAAACCCAAAGGCCGCCCAGGCTGTAGAAAGAGCTCAGTAACGTATAAAGATTCAAATAAGGACAAGATCCCAAATCCTCCAACTTCCATTTCATTATGCGGGTGGAATCCTACAGCCTCCTGCTTGAATTCAATATGTTGAGCAAAATGGAGGGATCAAGGTGAATAAAAGAGAGTTAAGAGTTCAGTCCCTTTTACTGCTGATGTAGCTAGGCTCCCTAAGTTGTACAGAGCTAGAGATTGTTGAGGGTCATTGAAGATCCCATACTGGTTATGACAGGTTCCCCTGAAATCTATTCTACAGATATTGCTGAGTATTTCTTTACTGGTGATGTCAGTTTGTTGGTGCAATTATTAAACTGTGTAATTACTTCATTTAACTAGAGTTCTTCATTTTTGCCATACTTTGTGTCCTCCGTGTTAGATGGGAATATAAATATGCAGAATGCCAATATCCTAGTTTATATATCTTTTCAAATCAAAATTCCTGTTTATCTAGATGCTGAATGTTTTCTCTGATATAATGCCGGGGTGGGGGGGTGGGAGGGAACATGGGAAGATTAGATGAACTCTAGATAAAGCAAAAGAGGGAGGAGTAGGGAGAATGGGGGTAGGAAAGACGGTAGAATGAGATGGACATAATTACCCTAAGAACATCTATGAAGACATGAATGCTGTGACTCTACTTTGTGTACAACCAGAAATATGAAAAATTGTGCTCTATATTATAATATGAATTGTAATGTATTCTGCTGTTATATATAACAAATTAGAATTATATATATATATATCCCCATTTATAATTTTTTTCCCATTTATAATTTTAACTGAATTTTATTTTAAAAATCAAGTAATAAATTCCTTACATATTTGTAATCAACTGTAAATAAATTCTTACACCACCGGTTTGTTTTGGTTTTTTCATGCTCAGTAACATGAAAAGCCAAAGATATATTGTAGCCAGAATTATAAACTGAATTTTTGGAGGCTCTCACATCTCTAGCCCAAACTAAAAGATATCTTCCTTGTACTACAACCACGTTTTGCCAAAAATAAACAGATTTTCAGTGACAGCCTCTTCCTTTGATAGCCTTCATCAAGAAGTCAGTGAGCCATTGCTACCTCCAGGAGGTGATTTTTTTGTGTATGTGTAGCATGTTGGTAGCAAACTCCACCTTCTACAAGACTTTATGTTGTAGTTGTCAAGATGACAATGAAACAAAATCCTCGTGAGCAAGGTAAATATATCGGTATCCTTTGCAAATGTATCTTTCTATCTGGCACTGAAGAATAAGTCAAAAGGAAACACATAATTTTCCATTAAGAGAATAAGAAAGAGATTTTTTGTTGTTGCCATTATTGATAATTAAGTAAAAGTAACAAATAGTCTAAAAGGCCAGTGTAAGGAATCCAATTTGAAATTTCTCACCTGAAATAAGAAAAAATAAAATGCATGCTAAAATTAAATTAAGAAACAAAAAAATATTTATTGTCTCTTCCAGTTTTCCCTTCATAGAGAATATATATGCACAACAGAAAAGAGGCATTTTAGAAGATAAAATGTATACATGTGTGAAATATGTTTATAAATATTTTAGGTGAGTTGGTATGTTTCAAAGAACCCGAGGGCAGTAAAGGAGGTAAAACAAAAAGCATGACTTTGGGTGGGAGATGCAGTGCTGACGAGAGGGAACAGAGATTGGAGGTATCCCCAGCTATGGCATTTTTAAATAGATTGGGAGAGAAAATGCTTTTGATTCATTCAGCAGTTATTCACTAAAGAGTGTGAGTGCCCAGCATAGGTTGTCTATGTTGCACCCCGACCAGGCACTGCTGATGAATAGTGGGTGAGCTAGTTCGCTTCTTCTTTCCCTCAACTATTAAAGGTGACAGAATTATGGAGGTGAGGATTAAAGAAGCTCATACACAGAAAGGGCTCACACAGGGCTTGGCATATCCGCTTACTAAGGACTTGAAGGAGGAAGACACCCTGCTAGAAGTGCGCCTTCCAGGAGTGGGAGAAACAGAGAATGGAGAAAGGAAGGCGAATGCATGGTAACTCCAGGGGCTCCAGGGTTGTGAAGTGACATACCCTGGGCCAGTGACAGAAGGGAGCAGCCAAGGCAGCTGAGGTGTGAGATTCACCCATAGCAATTCAGCATGCTGAGCTCACAGGAAATATGACGTTGTCTCTATTATCCCATCCAAAATAGAAATAAAACGCACACCACATTCACATTACCTGGCTATCAATCATGTCCCTTGAAAACATCATCACATTTCACTGCAATCTGAGGTTAGGTTCTTTCAATTGTAATGAAATGTATCTGGTTAGGTCTTGTTTGTTTTCAATAAAAAAATTTCAGGCATCCAGCCATTCACAAGATGACTCCTGCACTTGGAGAATAATAATGTTTTGATTTGTTAGAATAGTTAAGTTAAAATTAATATCACAAACTCCCTGTTATTGAACCAAAGTTTTATTATGAGGAAATTAGTGTTGATTTCATTATTTAATTACCTGAATGTTTCATCTTCTCAAGAACAAAACAAAATAATTAATTCCTTGTTTAAGAATGAATTTTGAATTTAACTATATCAAGTAGTGTTTTGTATTCAGTCCCAAGGCTATTCTTTCAATTTTCCTTAAGATATTGAATTTAGCTTTTGAAAACATATGTATTTGTATACTCTGCAAAACCCTAGACTACAAGTCTTACTGATCTCTATGTTCCCGGGTAGTGCCTAAGACAGCTCTTACACATTGAAGTCAGCCAAATACCACTTGAATTAAGCTATAGGTGATCCCAAAAGATGAACATCCACCTTCCCATCTGAAAGTCACCTTCCAATTTTTCTAAGTTTGACTGAAATATAATTGACAAATAAAAATTGTATGTATCTAATGTGATGCTCTGACATATACATTGTGAAATTATTACTACATACAAGCTTGATTCACATATCACTCACTTCACATGGTTACCATATGTGTGTGTTTGTGTGGTAAGAGCTTTTAAAAACTATTCTCTTAGCCAATTTAAAGTATAGTATAAAATCATAATATTAGCTATAACTACCATATTATATTTACAGCTCCGCAGCTCCCAGTTTGTAATGCAAGGCTTTCATATGCATGCCATTGATAGTGGTGGTGTTTTTGCTTTGTTATTTCCTATGACCTTGCTCTGAATAGAGCATGGCAAGACCTAAACCCATTCCAACCCTGTTCTGGCAAGCACTGTAGCAATGCATAGGGTCACTGTAGACTCAAGCACACTAGAGTCTGGCTCCCATTGATAGTGTTTTGTGTCGGGTTGACAACCAAAAATCCAAAGTCTTAAAGTTGAAAGATGTATTCATTAGATGGTAAATGTATAAACCAAATTTATTATAAAATTCCTTCTTTGGAGACTACCTCTGTAAATTTCACATCAAAATGGCACAAATATGATACAGTAGGAAGCAACTGAAGCTTCCTCGGTGTAAGCAGGAAAAGCCAAAGACAACACACATGTATGTGTATAAACTAACAAGAAAAATTAAAATGTTTAAGCAGTAATAAATAAAATGGCATATCATAAAAGTAGTTTCCTTTGAGGCTTTAACAAATAAAAATCAGATATTTAGGATCGAAGAGGAAAGTTTTATACAAAATAAGAAAAAGTCAAAGGGAGCCAGCCAATGAAAAGCAAATTTCTTTTTCTTAAAATTCCTAAGAGGCTACATTGTGCAGACAATTCAAGTGTTCAGTAAAAGAGAAATAATCATTTAGGACCTGAGGAAATTGATTGCTATGTTTCTCTCTCTCTCTCTCTCTCTCTCTCTCTCTCTCTCTCTCTCTCTCACACACACACACACACACAAGAAATGTGATAAATATAGAAACAGAAAATATTCTATATTGAGGCCAATTCTTTCTCCTTCTTTTTTTAATCAACTGTATCTTTTAATCAACATTGAGAGTTTTCACAAGAAAAAGAATCATTTCTGAAAAATAATCACATTATAGCTCTACCACTTATTTTATGAGTATAATTTAGAAAAGAAACATGAACGAAAATGTGCAGAGAAAGTTCTACTTTAAAATATAGTTACTCAAAACTTTAGCAAGTTTGATTGATTTGTTTTGTTTTATTGTAAAACATAAGGATCTGGCTCATTCCCTTGCTTGATCTGGAAACTGAGGGTGGACTGACTAGCTTGGTTTCTTGCTTACTTTCATTCGTGGTGGGGTCAGGGGAGCAATGAAGGTATGTACTCTACAGAAAGCCAACTTCCCTTTTAGAAATCAGGTAAAGCATAATTTTTCTTATCCAATCTGTATCTTCAACATTTTGCCTATTCCCCCAACCATGTGTATTATATTAAAGGAGTGGGCAGGACTTTTCCATTTGTATTAAAATTACTATCTCCATGATGACCTATCTACCCGTTCTTAAAAAGACAGAGTTTTAAAATCAAATCTAGAAAATTAGGTGACCAGGCAGAGTTGACTTCTTTATGCAGTCCTATCTCGTCTTTAACAATGGAGACATCACTTGCTTGAGGTTTAAAAAGGCAATGTGGCCATCCAAATGCTGAATGCAATACAAACCAGTGAGTGACGCCTACAGAAGAAGTTAAGTTACTGGATGCTGGAGAGACAAAAAAAAAAAGAGAGAGAGAGAGAGATCATTCCCTGGCAGGCAAAGAGGCATCTTGAATTTTTTTTTTCTTTTCAGAGTTTCATTGCAGGAAAATTGTACTGAGATAAGGAGCAATGATAATATCTTCTCACATTTTATCAGGCTGTACAGTTTAAAAAACACTCAGATGCCCGCGTGTTCCTCAAGCGATCTGCATAACTGCTCTTCCAGCTGAGCATGATTCATTCCTTTTGCATGAGAGAAAACAGAGTGTCAGACGGGTTCAGGGAACACAGGGTTTTGCCAGCAGAAAACCAAAACTGGGCTGGAGTCCACCTGATTCGATGGGGTTAAATCTAACATCTTTCCTTGTGCCACAAAATTAAGAAGATGATAAAGTTGTGGAGAGTTCTTTAGACATGGTGGCCAATGAAATGACATAATTGCTCAGAAGCTGGAAGTGGGGGAAGAGCACTGGAGTTTGTGCCACTGGCATCACGGTGAGGACACTTTGGCCAGCATGGCCATGGGACAGTGCCCATTCCTCTTCACTGAGCATTTCTATTAGTTTCCTTAAGGAAAAAAAAATTAAAAGGAGTTTTTGAAATCATTTAAGAACTTACAGCTGGTTTCAAAGCAAGAAAAACTCATAAATGAGCCCATAATCTTCTTTCCTAGAATTCTTTACCATTATTTCCTTGACTGTATAAGCAGGTTACAGAATTCAATTTAATCATCTTTTAGTGCGCACATTCGGAATGCTTGAGAGTTATGAGTTTGAGTAAGAAATAGTCCCTCCCTCAAGCAAACTATTTGTTTTATAAAGATAGAGCTCTAACTTTTTAGATCCTAAGTAAGAGTCAGCATATAAGAATATCCAACATGTTTTTCTTCCTGTCAAGAAAAGTACATTTTAAAGGGCTGGGGATATAGGTCAGTGGTAGAGCTTTCTCCTAGCTATGTGTGAGGTCCTGGGTTCCATCCCTTGTAATGCAGGAAAATAAAAAAAAAAAAAAGAAAAATACATTTTTGGGAAAAGCTATTAAGGAACACATTTTTTGAAAGTTTCTCCCATTTGAATCATCATGTCTGAAATGTCTACATTTTATCTTTTAATATTTTTCCTAGGCATATGAGTGTCAGAGAGAAGGAAGAAGAGAAAACAAGGCGTGTGTGTGTGTGTGTGTGTGTGTGTGTGTGTATGTGTGTGTCCTTAGATTTGGCAATGGCTAAATAGATTACACTGTAGAGCAAAAAGGTAGGATTATAATTGGTGAGTTACAATGCCTTACTAAATCAATTTTTGACTGGGAATCTGCCTCTTAGCTTGATTTACCACTGGCTTTTTGAAAATGAAAATGTTAGACTAAGCAGGAGCTAAGACGAATGTCACAGTCTGCCAAGACAAGAAGGACCTTGGACTTCAGAAGCCAAGCAAAAGGCAGTAAACAATGCCTTTTGGGGAAATAACTTCATGCAGTTAATAAACCAGAAGGCATTTGTTTAATTGATAAATCCCAAATGAACAATAACATCTATTACAGTTTGTATCATTTGTGCCAATAGAATTTACAAATAACTTAGCCTGGGGCCTAATATAATAAATACAAAGAATCCAGAAAGATTCATAGTCATTGCAGGGAGTATTGTTTGGGCAATATGCTTTGACGAGAACAAGCTTAGCCTTTAGAGTCAGGCAAGTCTTGGCATGGTTCCTGGTTCCACCCTTAACATGGAGCAAATTACTTAACCTCTCTGACCTCAGTTTCCTAATAAAGGAAAAAGAGAGAGAGAGAGAGAGAGAGAGAGAGAGAGAGAGAGAGAGAGAGAGAGCATAAAGGTTATCTCCTGGAGTCACTGGGAGAATTAATTGAGGTGACACAAAAGCATTCCTGCAGTACATGATACATATTAAGTGTGCAACAAGTTCATTTCCTTTCCTACTGCTGCTATGAAAAATTACCAGAAATGTAGTGCCTTAAAATAATATAAATGGATCATCGCACAGTTCTGAAGGCTAGAGGTCTGAAATGGGGTCCACTGGGTGAACATCAAGGTGTCTGCAAGATGTTCTCATGGAGGCTCCTGGGGAGGATGTTTCCTGGACTTTTTCAGCTTCTGGAGGCCACAGGCATTCCTTGGCCTATGGCCCTTCCTCCATCTTCAAAGCCAGCAGCGTAGCATTTTCATATTCTGCCCACTCCCTCCCTTTCTCCCCTCTGCTTTTTATCACATTTCCTTCTCCGACTCCAACTTTACCCTTCCTCTTATTAAGACCCTTGTGATTACATTGGGCTCACATGCATATACCAGGATGCTCTTCTCACCTTAATCACATGTGTTAGATCCTTTTGCCACATAAGGTAACATTATCACAGGTTCTGGGAATTAGGACATGGACATCTTTGAGAAGACCATTATTCTGCCTACCACAACAACAATAGCACCAAAGTTTTGTTCATTCAATAGTTAGTCTGGTACTTTTGACATTAAATTCAAGGTATTGAGTGTAAAAAAAAATGTCAAGGGAATTAATAAATTTCTCCTACATTTAGACTTAAAATTCCTTTGCTTTTAGCACTTTGTCAGAATTTCTCCTTCATATCACACAAGGTCTGTTTCAGTAGTTACTAAATCTAACAAGAGATAAAAGATTAAATCAAGTGGGTCATGGAATCTCTGCAAATGTAAAGTGCCTTATAGTATTATTTAAGTGGACTTTAAAAGTTACAAGGTACATATTGATAAGAAAGATGGAAGATAGAAAGATGGATAGATGGACGGACAGATGAACAGACAGACAGATCAACATTCTCTATTTTGTGGCCCTGGTAAACATTTGTCAATATATGGAGATATTTTTAGTTGTTATAAATTGAGAAGGCATTGACATCTAGTAGGTAAGGACCAGGGATGCTGCCAATCATCCTATGATGCACAGGACAATCCCCAAAGCAATTGTCCAACTCAGAATGTCCATAGAGAATAATTTCACAAAATAAAAAATTAGATACAAATCTTTGTAATTCAACACTATTTGGTACAGTGTAAGTTTTTAATGAATGCTCATAGAACTGAATGTAAAGACCCACAAGGGGAAAAATATGAATAAGAGTTTCAATCACATGAACTCAAACATTGCCCTTGTTTATTGTGTGATGCTGAGAAGTTACCTCTTATGTTGTCTTAGTATCCTCATCAGTTAAAATGGGATAAGAACAGAGCCAAGATGAGCAACAAATGATATAATCCATGTGAAGAATTCAGCACATTTCCTGGCTCATAGTATGTACTTAATAAATATCTACTATTATTATTTTAACAAATCCCAGCCAGAACAATTACCAAATGATGAATTATATTAGAATGCTTTAAATAAACTATTTTTACTGTTATAAAAATCAGTTAAGGGGTGGGGTTGTGGCTCAGTGGTAGAGGGCTCCCCTAGCAAGTGGGAGGCCCTGAGTTCGATCCTCAGAACGACATAAAAATAAATAAAATAAAGGTATTGTGTCCAACTACAAATTTTTTTTTAAAAAAGTAAATATTTTTTAAAAATCAGTTAAGTTTGTTTATAGGAAATATAATTTTTCATGTCTTAAGAGACATGCTATAATAGAAAAAGACCATGGGATATGAGTTGGGCATGGTGGCACACATCTGTAATCCCAGCTACTCAGAAGTTCAAGGTGAGCCTGGACAGCTTAGCAAAAGCCTGTCTCAAAATAGTAAAACGGGCCAGGGATGTAGCTTGGTTAGTAGAGTGTTTGCTAGCATGTGCAAGGCTTTGGGTTCAATCCCCAGTGGAGGAGAAAGAGGAGAAGGAGGAGAAAATTGTCTTCTAGATTATTTTTAGAGCCCTTTCAACATATCAAGGGGTGATCCTGGCCAATAAGAATAAAACTCACCAATCCCATTTATAAAGGAGTCACTAAACATTACCTATGTCAAGTTCTGGGCTGCAGGTCATGTTTCCACATCTGTTCTCTTCTCCCAAAACACGTGGTGGGGTATTCCTGAAACCCATGAATTTCACAATTGTGTGCTTTGACTACCAAGCACACAAACACAGTCTCATTTCTACTGTTCCCATTTTGCTTTAGGGGGATCACGTAAAGGAGAAACCCTGTTTCATTCCCAGCACCCTTCCTGGGCTTCAGTAGGGAAAGGAGGGAGTAGTGGATGGATCCCATAGATAATGTCTACTGAGGGCAAAGTCATTCTGCAGCAAGGGCCACATATGCCAAGGGCAATAAGAAGTCACACCTAGACCTCAGGGCTGGGGGATGTGATGCTGATGGAAGAGACAGGATGAAACTGGCCACTTTGGACTCTGGACAGCCAAGGTCATGATTCCACCTGCCCAAACTACAGAAGCCACTGAGAAAAGCAGTGGATGGGATATATTGGCTACAGATGGGGTGGGGGTCGGGGTAGGGGGCAGAGAGCAGTACAAGGACTGCCCTTGGGTACAAACACTCCCACATTTTCCACTGACACAGCATGTGGGCCTCTTTTTTTCATATACCCAGGTGTCATGCTGGATTGGACAAGAAGCAGGAGAAAGCAAGCAGAAAGACTGAGATTTGTCTAAAAGAGTTATCTAAGGAGACCATATTATTGAATCGGGCAGACTTTATTGTATTGCACTAAATTTTGGATCCGGTATTCAACCTATATGGAGTTCTAAAGTTCAACAGGACTAGGGCTTGAGGGATAAGCTATAAAAATAATAATAATAATAATAATAATAATAATAATAATAATAAAGAAGAAGCCACATTTTCCCGTGCACATCTCAGTACAGTATGAGAAAATATGTGACCCTTCAACTGAAGGGAAGGAATGTTTCTATTTTTACTAACTTTATGGCTCTTATTACCCCAGGCAGATACTCAAGGCCTCCTCTGATTTTCTCCCACACTGAGCCTTGAAACCATGCCATGCACTCATACAGTTGTGAAGTCATTTTTCTCCCATCAGTAACCTAAGCTTTTCCAAGAAGTCTTCCTAAACCATCAGAGAACTCACGTGTTCCCTGATTCCATCTTGTCCAGTTCACAAGTTTCTTCTCAGCCATCTACCATCTTTTTATATACCATGTTATTTCTAACTATCACTTAATAACAGGACCCTAGTGTCTTGTTTTGCTTTTTTTTCTTTTTTCTTTTCTTTTTTTTTTTTTTTTTTTTTGGTACCAGGGATTAAACCCATAGGTGCCTAACCACTGAGCCATATCCCCAGCTCATTTTATTTTTTATTTTGAAACAGGGTCAGGATAAGTTGCTGAGGTTGGCTTTGAACTTACCATCCTCCTGCCTCAGTCTCCTGAGCTGCTGGGATCACAGGCATACATAGCTGCTTCTGGCCCTTCTGCTTTTATTCTATAATTTTGGATGTATGAAAGTCAGCATTCCCAAGCCTAAATTGCAAGTTTATAAAAGACAGGTATCAGATGTTTTTTGTGCATTGCCTTGTGAGATTCTTCAGGCCAACAAATGTTTTTATATGGTCTTGGTTGACGGAGTTAAATGGTTTTATAATAGAATAATTTTTCTGTGAAATGGGGCATTTTCCATTAGTTTCTGCAACAGGATGATACTTGAAAAATCTTGACCTCTTTTCACCATTTACAGATAACTTCTGGCCCAATACTCAATGTGTTTATAACTCTCTGTAGTTATACATAGTCTGCTCTTGTCAAGAAATCCAACACAAGTTGGTTTTATTATTGTAGAGATATTTAATTGATTTTTAAAGAAAATTATTAGATCTAAGGCAATATCTTAAATTACTCCCTCAGATTGTTCAGATTAGACCATGTGCCTACTGTTTGATAGTAATTGCTGAATTATCTGGCAACTGCAGGAATGTGTGTATATTCTTAAAATACAGAATTATCTATCTAAAAGTCAAGCAAGAAAGAAGAGATGGAGAACACTTAAGTTTTATCAATTGTCTACTATGTGCCAAAAACCTTCATTCGTCATTGATATTTTATCCAAGTTACCCTTTACAACATTTATTCATTCACTTTTTGCTATCATTAATTATTGGGGACCTATATTGTGCCAGAATGTTGGTTACTAAGAATACAGAGTGAACCAGACAGATTTGATGCCTTCGTTTATGAATTAATGATCTAGATAGGGAAATAGCTATAAAACAGGTCATCAAAAAGATAGAAGAGGCTAAAGGCTTAGTAGGGAATGAATTGAGAGAACATAGGAGAATCTAACTGAGTCCAGCAACTTAGAGAAATTGTCCCTGTGGAGATAAATCAAGCAGACCTGACATACTAGTTGAATTAACCAGGTGAAGATGCTAAAAGTGGACCACATGAAGGAGGACCTAGAACCTGCAATTTGAGTGTTGCTAAAACAAGGAGAGTTCAAAGGAACATGGTAACTGATGAAGCTAAAGAGAGGAGCAGAGGCCAGGATGGTCTTTGGAGGTGCCATTAAAGAGCTTTATCCCGAGAGCAAAGAGAAGACACTGAAATATTTAATTGAAAGAAAGTGGTATCTTCAGAGCCGTTGTTGCATTAAACTGGTCTGGTAACAGAGGCCAACTAGAAAGGTTTTCTAATCTGAATGTGTGTTGGGAAGGCCTCCTTGCAAGAGACCAGTGGAAATGGTGATGGCTTGGACCAGGTTGGCAGCAGTGGAAATGGAGAAAGTTAAGTGAGTCAAGATACATATAAGATATATGAAAGAGGTAGAATGACAGGATTTGTGGCTTAGTGAACGTGGGGATGGCCACAGAGTGGATGGTCCGTGATGACTCCCTAGGGGCCTTTGCTGAGATGGGACATGCAAAAGGAGGGTATTTCTGCGAGATAATTGATAAAGTCAGCTGGGACATACCGAATGTAAATCATCTAAGAAACTAGCCTGGGAGGTAAATATATCCTTGACTATGGATCTCAAGAAAATGGTCTGCCCTGGGGCTCGATACAGATTTGGGCATTGATGGCACATAGGTAGGTAGTGGTTGAATGAAAATGAGTAGATGATTTTATTTGGGGAAAGTATGTGGAGTGTGGAAGAAAAGAGTCTAAGACTCAAGCCTAAGGGACACCAACATTTAGGGGACAGATAGAAGAGGAAGAACAAGCAAGACTGTCTTTTAGATGCCAGAACGAAGACTAAAGATTTTAATCAATTTCCTGATTAATAGGAAAGTCCAAATTCAGACTGAAATCTTTCCACTCTTCAAATCCACCTTCTAAATACTTCATGTTTATGAATGCAGTTTAAGAAGTAGATTTATGTAATTTACAAGAAGGCTTGCTCTGAGCGAGACCCTAAGTATTTTATGTACATCATTTTATTAATTTCCAGAGTAATCTGCTGTTAAAGTATCATTCTTATTCCCAGGATGTGGATGAAGAGACAGAGACTTGGGGAAGTGAACTTAGTTCCCCAAGGTTACACCACCAATACACAGCATGACTTTCACCCATTTCTTTCTCTTGCCCAAATCCAGGTTTTTGGCCGTTGTGATTGTCCTAGTGAAGGCGGTGGCTCCTAAGCTTTGCTCTCATCAGAATTTCTTGGAGGGCTTCTTAAAACAGATTGCCGGCTGGCACCCGCTGAGTTTCTGATTCTGGAGATAAGTAGGGCACAGAGTTTACATCTCTGCCTTGTTCCAAGAGGCTGCTGCAGTAGGGTGAAAATAGCAGAAAACATCAAAAAGATACTGGCTGAGTAGGGTAGTTTCCATGTCACATTACAGGATAGTCAGACAGGAGGTTATTCCAGATCCCAGGGTCCTTCCATCTCCCCAGGTACTGTCCTCATCAGCCTGGAGGAAGCCAGCTTCTTCCTCACTACCACTGCAGGCTGTGGGGACAAAAACGGCCAATTCTTGCCGAGCAGGGGACACTGAAGTTGTGCCCTTCACATTCACACATATTACAATGTGAAAATTTTATCAAGAGGCTGGAGAGCCATGAGCCTGCCTAGACCATTAACTACTATGGAACAAACAGAGAAGGGGTGCTATGGATTGGATTTTAACTGTCTTCCAAAGGCCCATGTGTGAAAGGGTTGGCCCCAGCCCATGGAACTACTGGGAGACGGTGGAACCTATAGAGGGGGATCTTGGTTGGAGGAAGTTAGGTTAGCGGGAGTATACCCTCTCAGGGAATACTGAGACTCCAGTCCCTTCCCCTTTCCCTCTTTGCTTTCTAATCATTATGAGAGAAGCAGCTATCTCTATCACTCTCCAGCCATAATATTCAGCCTTACTTCAGGCCCAAAGGAATGGGGGCATGGGGACAGGACCATGGAAACTGTAGGTCATAGTAAGCCTTCCTTCTTTATAAGTCTGTTATCTCAAGTGTTCTGTTACAGTAACTCAAAGCTGACTAACTAAAGGGGTTTGTAGTAGGGAACAACAAGCTCCCTACTACAATAATAGGCTGCCCTGAACTTTTTTATTTATGAAATAATTTTCAGATAAAAATTAGTTAACTCATGCTAAATCATTAACATTCAAATACAGCCTGGTGAAATTTGTCATATGAAATTTTATTAAAAGATTTAATCCTATAATCTCTAAAACAGAATCAATTTCTAATCTCTGCCATGTACTTCAGGCACATAACATAATTTCTTCCTAACATAAACACTACCCAACTGGCTCTCCCCAGCCTCCCAACATTAAGTCTATTTATTAGCATTCTGTATACATTCATTATATGGAGAGATGTATGAATAGATACAAACATCTATATGCATATTAAATTCAGTTATGCCGTAATTTGGCATAACTTGATCCTGATTTCCCTAATTTAAAATAATATTCAACCTGTTTAGCATGAAGGCGTTCTCTCCTTTAGTTGCTGTTTCTCCACCTCGGTCTCAGTCAGACAGCATCTTCTCACCACAGCTCTTCTCTAATTGTCCCAGGTCACCTCAAATCAGCATCCATTACTTTCTCAAAGGACCGAATTACACTTGCACTAACACTCTAAAAACACATAAGCCGTAATTCAGTGTTTCATGGCAGACATCACATATTTCCTTCCCCTAACTCCTTTCTGTCTGTGGAAGGCACCTACGTAGGCCACCGGGGTAAGCTTTTCCTCAGACTGTTTTCTGTCTTAAACATGCTGATTCTCAGAAGATTCAGTTTGGTTACTGACTCGGATAGTGACTCGGTGACACACAGGAACTAGGAGTGATAGAGCAGCTGGCTCCATAGATCACTAAAAAAAATCCATACAATCAATGTTACACCCTTGAATTTAATTCAAAATTAGGTTGGAAGTCAGCACTTGTAGCAGGTAAAAAGATGCTTCATCCCCAGGGACACACAGCGCTGCAGGCAAGGATGCTGCCAGTCCTGGTGACACCCTTCATGGGGCCAGCCAGCCACCACACATGCCTATATTGATTTGCCAAGTCAGCACAGTTATTATTTTTCTAAAAAGAAAGGGGGAAAAAATGTACAGAAACACAGAGACCCTGAACTTCTTCCGGCACAGAATGCTTCAGATACAGTAGCAAGGAGTCCTGCCGCCACAGGTGAGGTGTGACTTTCGGAGGGAAGTGGATAATTTTTACTTGATGGTGAATCATTAAAAGTGAACCAGATGATTAAACTTAATGGAACAGCCACATTAAACTGAAATTAGTAAAAACACGCCGCGGGCAGGCTACAACCTTTTATTTGTTGTTGTTTAACTTCTGTCTTTTACAGTGGCCGTGATGAATGACATCACAAAAGCAAAAATCCAATTAAAATCTAAGTGCTCAATAAACCCCTAATGTCTGGTCGTCGCCACCACTTTCATGGGCACTGCAGGCTTCTGTTCCCACTTTTCCTCTAGAAAGGACGGGCCCTGGGGAGCTCCGTGGAAGGGGAGGAGAATGGGAGAAAAGAAAGGGGCTTGGAGGTTTCTGCACACCGGGTCAGACCCAATAAAGCTCTTTGTGTGGGGAGAGAAGAGGGCAGCAGGTTAAATTGTTTTATTATCAGGCAATGCTTGAGTGAAGAGGTACATCTCCCTACTAGTTTTCAAATATTGATGAATCAGAATTGTGATCTGCAGAGCAATCCCCGTCCGCACCCTCTCTCTGCATCTCCTCTCGCCTTTGTATCGTCTCAGGTGTTTGTTCTATAAGTCATCGAAATGGTCTCTCCTGACAGCTAAAAATAAGTTTCTGATTACTTTTACCTGAATAAATCTTGTGATCAGATGTGGTATTCACCTACTAAGTGTGCAACAATTACATATTGAAGTGATGAAAGAACTGGCCAAGGAGAGTGTATAATCTAGTGGAATGCAGAATATCATAAATCACATGTGAAGATAGCAAATTGCCACCAGGTAGAAGAATATAGGCTTTTGATAACAGATTATTTTACCTCAGAGATATGGGGTGCTTGCAAAATTAGGTTTTCCAAGTCCTCAAAACAAAGTTTTCAAAGTCAGAATAAGAGCAAAACCATGACAATTATGAGCTAACAGAGAACAATAGTATTGATATCTTTAGTTTGGAAGGTGCTTTGTAATTTATAAAACATACACCGAGTTTTTAATGCATGCTTACGTGGCAATTAATGCAGTGTCTGTATCTGGTCTCTAATGAGACCTCCATAGCAGCTTTATTGTTGAGCCCTTATTATCCTCATTTTACTGAGGGTCCTTGCTCAGAGAGGTTAATTGGCTCTGCTGTGGTCTTGCACTCAGTGAGGGAAAGCAAATGAACGTGACCTATTCTTGGGACTTGCACTTGGCACTCCCAACCCTGAACCAGGCTGCTGACCACAGCTGCCCTAGAGCAAGGATCTGCAGGGCAGCGGTACTGCTTGCTTTACTCATGAGTTAATGAAATGGCTCTTTAAGAGCACTCTTCGGTCATTAGGATTTGACAATGGAGAGTTAAACTTTCCCCAGTGGCTCTTTCTATGTCATCATGGTTTCAACGCTTCCTTAGCATATCACATTACACAAATCATGGCCTACTCTTGTTTTACATTTCTTATTGCATTTGTCTCACTTCTAAGCAATTTCCTCCCCATTCACATTTATCTTCCATTATTCCTGCCAAATAGCTTTCAAAGCTACTAATTGTATGAATAATATTCTCAATCCCAAACTCCATGATTAGCTAGCTGTGGATGTGTGGCACTGGACATGGTTTCTCTATATCCCCAAATGAGAAAGTTGCACTGAATCATCTAGAGGGCTCCTTCTTGCCCTCAAATTCTAATCTTCTGACACTCACAAATTTATTGGGCCACAGGAAACTTTCTCTCTCCATTTTGTGCAAATGACATTCCATGGAACAGTTTTAGGAAGGCTCGTTAGAGCATTTGCTAAGCCCCTTTTTGCCTGGAGAGTCCATTTCCGGATGTATCATGGACGCCACTCTGAGCATTCTATGTGTTAACCATGAGGATGCAGAGTGTCACCTGTTGCTGTTGCCTTTGTTTGGGGAACACAGCTTCTCTGTCTAGATGGAGCTGAAACAAAGTAGAGATTCACAGCCCTCCCACTAGGAAACCATGTGTCATTGATACCGATGACCCAGGTATTAAAGGGTTCTGCTCAACAAAAAGCACTTTTAGAAAACTTGCAAATAGATGATATGAAAATCTAAACCTGTGCTGGGTGGTTAATACAGAATTAAGGAAAGCACCAGAACTCAACATTGTGAGAATGATCTTCGGGGTAGCAAAGGTGGATCACTTTTCCAGGTCAGGATCACCACCTCTGTTTCTGTGGTATCCTAGCTTTCCTTATCTCATGTCACTTGAGAGTGACTCACCAGAGCAGAGCCCCTGCTCAATCTCCCTCAGGAGCTGGGAGCCCCTGCTGAGAGCCACAGCCGAGTCTGTATGGCCCCTGGCATTTTGCCAACAGTATTGATTGACAGGCAAGGCGTTAATATCCGCCTCTGCCGCTACTTTTGAGTTCTAGCGCTAATTTTGAGTTCTCGCGCTATTTTTAGTTCTCACGGGGATTCCCCGGGAGTTCCCATTGGTTGGCGAAGGGCAGGAGGAGGGTTTTCCCGGGGAGATATTTCCGGCTGGGGGTTCCTGGAGGAGCCTCGTGGCTTTTCGGGAGGATTCCCCAGGAGCGTGTGTGAGGTTTTTTCTTGCAGTAGAAAAAATAAAATTTGTTCCTGCTTTAGTGGCTCGTGATTTGTGCCCAGCCAGACTGCGGCAAGCCCCTACCTTATAAAGCCATCTGTTTCAGCATTAGGCTGGCTCCTCGTGTCAGACAACCCTTTCCTAGATTACACTAAAATCTGAATGTCAAATGTTTATTCTTCCAAGTGACCTCATAAATTATCCAGTGTGCTAGTTTTCAAGATATTGCTCATGGCAGCACAGAAGACGTCTCTCAAATGCTTTGAGTTGAATTTTGTAAATAAATGACTATCACATCTTCCCAGAAAAGATATTATAATCTCCATCACCAAAGACCCAAGGAGTTTATCTAGCTTCCTTAAATTACCCAGAGGCAGAATGTACTCAGGTCTCACTGATTTGAAAACCAAAGATTTTTTTCAATAGTGTATCATTTGGGCTGGGATTGTGGCTCAGTGATGGAGCGTTTGCCTGGCATGTGTGAGGCACTGGGTTCAATCCTCAGCACCACATTAAAAAAAAAAAAAAAAAAACTGAGTGAATAAGGTATTGTGTCCATATACAACTAAAAATATATATATATTTAAAAAAATAGTGTATCACTTATATCATATGTTTGTGTGCATGCAAGTAAGAATGTATTAGTAGAATCCGAAAACTGTTTCCTTCCAGCCAGGCTTATATGTCCTTGGGCATCTTAACTACTGCTCTGGCCTTTACCTTTCCCTTCTCCAAAATAAGAAGTTAACTAAATTTCCGTGCTCTGTTTTAGTTCTAGAAAGTTCTTTGATTATAAGGAAGCATGTTCATTAATATATGGCATTTGCTATTGAGGGGTTATGAAAATAGCAAGGAAAAAAATAGCTGTATGCCTTAGAAAGCATTAAATGAATGTAGCATGCTCATAAAAACAAACCAGTTTAGGATGTCATGCTTGACTTTTACTTTCTTTAATTTTTTTTTTCCCTACACTAGTTACATTCAGACCAGGATAGAGGAGATGGATCACTTAAATATATCCTTTCAGGAGATGGAGCAGGAGATCTCTTCATTATCAATGAAAACACAGGCGACATACAGGCCACCAAAAGGCTGGACAGGGAAGAAAAACCCGTTTACATCCTTCGAGCACAAGCTATCAATAGAAGGACAGGGAGACCCGTGGAGCCAGAGTCTGAATTCATTATCAAGATCCATGACATCAATGACAATGAACCAATATTCACCAAGGACGTTTACACAGCCACTGTCCCCGAAATGTCCGATGTCGGTGAGTGAGATGTGACTTCAACCAAGAACTTTTTCTCCTTTAGGGCATCCGCCAAGTTAAAAAGGGTAGGAGCTATGTGTACCGAGTTGAAAGAATCGAGATACTATCACACTTTCAAACAATCTAGATGTCCTTTCTGTAAGTGCATCATGCTGCCTAATACTAGTTCCATCTCATCTGGTGGTTAAGTTTAAGGAAACAGCATTTCCTCTCATGATGAGGGACAGCTGGGGTGAGAGGTAAGAAGTGAGACCATTAGATCTGCTTTCTCTCCGCCCTGTACTCCCTCTGTTTCTTGGACTGAAAGACGGCAGTCTTCTCCATTTCTCTCCATCCACATGAATACTAGGCTCCAGGGGAATACCTCCCCAGTGAAAAATAAAACCTGAATTTATAGTTCAGTCTGAACAACAGTGATGGTTGTTTTAAGTAACTAAATCTGGAAAAGAGATTTCTTCAAGAAAACTTAAAAAAAAATCCATAAATAGGGGTTAGGGTTGTAGCTCAGTGAAAGAGCACATGTGAATCACTGGACACCACCTAAACATAAAACAAAGGTATTGTGTCCATCTACAACTAAAAAATAAAAACATGGTATGTAGGGGCATATCCTTTTAAGAACAACTGGAAATTAGGAGACTTTCATGACATTAATGTGTAAAATTAATATCGTATGCACAATTTCACTGACAATTTTAATTTTAGTGTGTGTGGATTTTATTTGTTAGATTGTTAAATTGTGAGAAGGTAAACAGGATATAAATTCAGGAAAAAATCCTAGTGATGTCATTCTTTGAAACATTAAAATACTTCATGGAAGACAGTAGCAAATTCTAAACCACTCATGTACAGGGTTGTTTTTATTTTCACTCTGTCATATTCAGAAGAGCTGAAATTACATAATAACTTTTCTATGATTCTGTCAGTCAGATTTCAGAGAGATTGTAGTTCACAGATCCAAGACTTGAAAAATATCCAATCCAGGGAAATGATTTGTAAAGCATCTAAATTTTCGCCTGAGGAAATTGCTCATCTCGTTGCTTGAAGCCACTTTGCTTTGTTAGAAAAATCATAAGCCACCACTAAAGCAAAGAAGGAGTTGGAATTCTTTGAAGAGGAAGATTTTTTAGGAAGTATAATATTTCTTAGGATGGATATAGATATATATAGATAGAGACATAGATATAGATTCCTCTAGATAAGAAAGGGAAAAAGAATTAATGAAAGACAGCTTTGTCACCAGAACCACCCAGTCATGCACTGCACAACTCCAGGGCCTGACATTCACTTTTGAAGCCATAATAGCCAATTTACAAATACATGGAAGTAATTGACAGTGACATACATTTCTTGAGAAAGGGAAGGTTGTTTTTTTTTTCTAATTTCTCTGCAGGCATAATAATGTGATATTCATCATTATAAATTAATATGCAATTAGTATAATATATAAAGGCATCTTAAAGAAATTTCATTAAGGTAGTGGAACAACATCAGGGAGGTGAAAATGGATTTTTGGTACCAAACAAACCTAAATTTGAAACCATCTACACTAATAACCAGCAGTGTAGCCTTGAGCAAATTACTTGATTTCTCTGAGCCTGAGTTGTTTGATTCTCCAGTTCTGTATCTATAAAAAATAATGATAATAAATGTCAACTCCTAAGGGTTATCCTGAGGCTTAAATAAGAAAACAGGTTCAGACCCCCTAGTACAATCTCTGGCAACTAATAGGCACTTAAAACATCTACCTAATCACATTCCGAAAGCAATCAGATTTTGTATTAATACAAATAAGAGCCTGATGTTTGTTGACTTCTGTTAGTTCTCTCTTTAAAATCCTGTGATGCTGGCATTCTCTCCTCCTCCTTTGCCAAATTACAAGGTGGGTGCTGTATTTCATGCAGCAGCACGAGACATCCAGAGCATTCAACCCTAACAGAGAACAATTTATCTGTTCAATAACTGAAATTGGTTAGGTATCGAAAAAGCAACTTGACAACTCTGATATTCCCTAGATGTAACTTCTCTGCCCTTGTCATGGATAGGAAGACTCCAGCAGTATGTCCACTGCTTAAGTAATAGGATTATCAAAAGCAGCCATAAAATGGTCTTAATGGGGGGGGGGTTCATACTTTTTGAAAGTCACAAAGCCTTTTGAAAGTGAAATAAAATATGTGCATGTTCTTTCCAGTGAAACACACATGAAAGCATACACATGAAAATTAGCACGGGATTTCAGGGCAGGTAGGGATACTTTGAAAGTTATAAGGTGACTATTGTCCCTAAATTAAGAATACCAGCCTAAAATACATTAGTCTTATTTGTATATTTAATTATAATCATTGTTTGAAATTACAACTGCCAGATGTTTATGAATTCATTCTTTATCTAATCTTAAGTACCTCTTAAGGTTCAAGGTCTTTCAGGATCTTGAAATTACCAGATAAAATATTTTTTTTAGGATGGTAAGTAACAGGAAACCCAACTCAAAGTAGTTTAAAGAATAAAAGTATTACTGGTCACATTACTTTAATCCAAAAGTAAACTGGGCTTTGTACAGATCTATTGGAATTCTGGGTGTTTCTTGGCTGTTTTTAAGCTTATACAGCTTTGTTCTCAGGCTGGCCTTTCTCAGATCACAAATAGCTGTTTGTGGCTTCACATCAGCACCTTATAGTCCAAGAGACAAAGCATCAATGATGCAGGACTTCTAGCAAAATCATGAGTGGCCCAAGGAATAGAAAGCTCCTCAATTCATGCCTATCTATGGACAAAGTAATGCAAGTTGCTAATTGATTTAGTCCTGAATGACTTGAAAAAGTCACTACAGCAATAATCCATTCAGATCCATCATTGGAGATGGGTTGGGAGGAGTTCCACTCAAGGTCATGATCACTCCATGCTTCTCTTCAACCTAATCCTCACAGTATTTATTAGTTGGTTACACCCCTTCAGAGTTGAGAATCCAAGGCTTTTTAACCTAGCATCCTACTGAAGTTCACCTCTTTCTTGTCATGATAACTTCACACAAATTAAGGTCATGCTTTCTTTTTATGTGTTTATCAAGAAATATGGAAAACCCTTCATTTGTTTTCAGTTTATGTTTCTGTGTCATTACAGGGACATTTGTTGTCCAAGTCACGGCAACCGATGCTGATGATCCAACTTACGGAAACAGCGCCAAAGTTGTCTATAGTATCCTACAGGGACAGCCCTATTTTTCAGTTGAATCAGAAACAGGTAAGAATTCATTTTTGGCCTTCCTTTTTATTTATTTTTTTTATAATCTATAATTTTAATTGACATGCTCAGCTGAGCTAGCATATTTTTTAATAAAAACAATCAGCATGATTGAATTTTCTTGTATTCTTCTGCCAAACACTAATGATATATTTGTAAGCACGACATCAAGATCATTTTAATCAAGAAACCTGACAATGAACCTTTCATCTAACGTATTTATATAGGGCAGATTCAGAAAAATTATGCAGTCCATTCTTTTTCTGCCAGTTTGAGGTGAAGCTAAAAGATTAACCCTTTCCGGTAGGGCTATTTACCCATATTCTGGTTCTTCTGTTTCTAGCTATTGGGTAAGACTGCATCTCTCTCTTCTGCTCCGATGCTAGACATAGCCATGTGATTGATTGATTGATTGATTGGGGGCAAATAAAATGTGGCAGTGATGCAGAGTTGGTGCACAACCTGCCACATCCCCCTCCCCTGTCCCAGTGATCATGGAAACTCTGTTGAGAAGGTGTTACCCTGGATGGCCAGTGTTGCCATGAGCAGAGCATCCCACTCACCTCCCAGAGCATGAGCAAAGCTCACACTTGAGTTGTGTTAAGTCCCTGAGATGTTGTGTTGTTTGTTGTTACATCACTGCCTAGCTCATCCTGATTTGGCCTTAATACAACAAAGCCTATCACCTTATAAAATCCTTTCTTCAACATCTCACTTTTCTGTATTTTTTTCCCACAGAATAGCATCCTATGTGATGATGATTTGGGCTTTTTACAGCATTTGTATTGTAGAGTAAATTCTACATGTATTTGCCAATTGTAAAAGGAGTCAAGTTTCTTTCCTACATTTCTCAAACATCCATTATTATGGTAGAAATCCAAACCTTTCCAGATTCCTACATCCAGTTTGAAATCTAGGTATTAAAAGGTGCGATGAACTTGGGAAGAATTCCAAGGAGAAAGAAAATGTAGAATTGAAAAACAATAAGAAGGAAAAATTAGAATTATTCAGCTAAAGGATAAAAAGCTAACGAGAATCTCCTATATTTAATAGACAGGTACTATTATGTGGAGAACAGAAAGCGCTGCACTTTGAAGTCAAGTCGATAGGAATAAAACTGACCTGGTGTCTGAAGTATTCTTGTTAAAAATTAAAATGATATTTTCAGCTTCATTAGTTGTTAGGCACTGGAATGTGCAACCATAGAGGATTATAAAGTCTTCTCCAGTGATTTTTAGAAGAAAGTTAATTTAAGCATAAACCCTATATAGAGATCAGGCAAACTTTTAGAAGTTCTTTCAACTAATTATCTTATAACTGCCTAACAACAGAGACAAATTTAACCTAACTTTAAAATTGTTACTGTTGGGACCAGTTGAACTAATGTTCACATAAGCTTTAGGAAAAACTAAATTCTCCAGGATCATATAATACGATAATTGTGAGCAAACCCAATGCTGTGTATTCTTAACACCATAGTTTTGTGGTTTCGAAAAACCTCAGAACACTCATTATGGTAGGTGTATTTGAGGAGCAATTAGCCAGTTCAGTCATGTGGAACCCAGAAGTCAGCTCAGTTTCTTAACAATTTGCTCATAATGTACCTGAATATCTTTTATCAAGCAGCTACCATAACACACCTTTATATCATAGGTCAAGTTAGATTTTGCTGTACTTAATATTTATAGAACAGGCAGTCCATACCATTGCAGGATTTGACTTGTACTTGTGTTTATTCTTCTGTGTTACAGGCTTTTTTAAATGTGCCTCTCTCTCCCCTATGTGGTTGTAATATCCTTCAGTATAAAGGCTGTATATAATCATCTTTATATCACAATGACATCTGCATGGTGTTTTGCATATTGTGGGTGACAGTCTATGTTTGTTTGCATAAATAAATGATTCCGTAAAGTATTCTAAATGCATCCCTTTCCACTCCTAAATTTCACATCCATAGGTATCATCAAGACAGCTTTGCTTAACATGGATCGTGAAAACAGAGAGCAGTACCAAGTGGTGATCCAAGCCAAGGACATGGGCGGCCAGATGGGAGGATTATCTGGGACCACCACAGTGAACATCACGCTGACAGATGTCAACGACAATCCTCCCCGATTCCCCCAGAGTAGGAACATTTGATTGAAAAAGTTTCTTCAATGCCGTATCATAAACTCTGACTTCAAAAATGTTTATTTTCCATTATCATTATTGTCAAAATTAGTGGACTTCATAAGAACTGGCACTTTTATTAAAATTATTAAAATGAGTTGACAACACCACTTAAGCTCAGGAAGTGTGAACATTTATGTTCCTCCCTTGGTAATTAGCTGAGCGATTTCTGATATGGCTGTTGTAAAAACAGCATCATTATTTTCTTTTTCCTTATTAAAAAAGACTGCCAGAGACATAAATTTGCTTGCACAGAACATATGTATACAAGCTTGCTGCTATTTGTTAGGAAAAACTTGTCTTTATGTTTTGTGAACTTAATCAGGCATGTAATCTCTTTTAAATCCTCACAAAGCTTCATAAGGAAAGGATTTATCATTTTCCTCTTTCTAAAAATATAACTGTGGAAGTAACTATGTACTTAATCCATTTGTAATCATAAATAGTTTTCTACATTATGGTTAATTGAGATACCAAATGCCATCTATAACATCATTAACTCTTATGATTAGGCAGGAGGAAGAAACAACACTCATCAATGCTGGGTTTGTATCAAGCATATGCTTGATTCTTTCACATAGAGCCGCCCAAGTGGGGACCAGTTTTAATGCATTTTCCTCCACGAACACCATCTCGTAAGAAAGTTATCTCAATTATTAAATAGAAAACCCACTTACTTCATCACAGCATTTTCTAAAAACTGTAGAATGGAGAATCATATAGATCATTAAAAAGTAGTTATATTTTTTTTCAAGAATTTATTCAGAGTTAGCAACATAGCAGAGTAGCTAATTTCTGATAAAAGAGGTAGAAGAAATGTTTTATGAGTGCTAAAATTTCCCCCAAGAAACCTGAAAATATCAAGATCACCAACATTTTTCCCAAAAATCTCCTCTTCAGTGTGGCAGTCCCCTGGGGAGGGTTATGTTGAGTTTCACCAGCATCTTGGTACCAAGGGGACGTGTAACTACTCTTTCTTCACTTAGCCTGTGTCTTGTTATGTGACATTGCATTGAATATAGAAAAGTGCAGGAGGCCCTTAAAATGGAAGTTGAAGACATTAGAGAAACACTTAACCCATTTTATCATTTTACCAAGGATGAGCCCAATACTCAGGAAATTAATATTATTCAAGAACCCTATTTTAGTGGTGGCACAGTCTGGTTTTGGTTTTTCCAAAACCATTTGCATGAATGGTTGACAGAGTGTAATATATGACAATAGACTAACTTTCTGTTTCACTAGTTTATTTTTGTTTTAGTTTTAATTAAATGATGTCCTTTCAGATCTAAACTGAAATTCACATGTAGTCTTCTTAAACTAATTTTGTAAGAAGAGGATATAAGGAAAATTCCTATCTACAAAATAGAAGTTTTGAATTAATAATACAAACATAATCATGGGAGAAACCTATGCATAGATAAAAACTATAATAAAATTTTAAAGAGTTGGTTATTAAAAATTTGCTTTATCCCTCATTGTATTTATCTATATCCCTATCTCAGCAACTAAATCCAGATATGTATATGAGTAAAAGGATATATTCTTTAGACATATTCATCAAATTGCTATGATTTTACTTTCACCTTCTGCTAATATTAGCAGAAAGAACTTTTTAAAAGAACACCTAGTAATTGACTTCAAGTCACAGTTCTGGCTAAGTTCTTCTCTCCTCTTTTCTGATTGATTAGATTAACAGGGGTCATTGAAAACTTGTGTTTCTCTTATAGAATTCAATCATTTTCATAATGACACCATAAACTTAGAAGCCTGCTTACAGAACAAGATAAATGCTCTCCATTTGCAAGGATGTAGATCATGAAATAGATGGGGGGAAAATTTTTTTTGTACCAGGAATTGAACCCAGGGGCACTTAATCACTGAGCCACATCCCCAACCCTTTTTTAAATATTTAACTTATTTAGAGACAGGGTCTCGCTAAGTTGCTTAGAACTTCGCTAAATTGCTGAGGCTGGCTTCAAACTTTTGATCTTCCCGCCTCAGCCTTCTGAGCCACTGGGATTAACAGGCATGCACCACCAGACCCAGCAGAAGAAATAGTCTAAACAATCATGATAGTGAAGATATAAGGAGAATAGGGCACCGTTAATTATTTTGAAGAAAGAATGAATCTGCCTCCATCCATGTCCTAAGGAACTCTTCAAAAATGGGTTTTGTTTTTACCCTAATCCCTGCCCTTATCCACAGTCTTTGCTTTTTGCAGTTTCACTTACCCGGTGGGTGTCAACCACAGTCCAAAAATATTAAATAAAATATTCCAGCATCAACAACTCCTAAGCTTCAAATAACTGACTACAGTATAATTGTTATAATTGTTCTAGCTCTTATTATCAATTATTATTATCTCTTACTGTGTCTCATTTGTAAATTAAACTGATCATAGGTATGTACTGGTTATAGGACTTAGTACTACCTGTAGCTTCAGGCATCCACTGGGGGTCTTAGAACACATTCCCCATGAATAAGAGATTACTTATGACATAGCATTCTTAGTCTGTGTTTGACTCTCATCTCTCTGGTGATTAATAGGTACATATCAGTTTAAAACCCCTGAATCTTCTCCACCGGGTACACCAATTGGCAGGATCAAAGCCAGTGATGCTGATGTTGGAGAAAATGCTGCGATTGAGTACAGCATCACAGATGGTGAGGGGCTGGATATGTTTGATGTCATCACCGACCAGGAAACCCAGGAAGGAATCATAACTGTCAAAAAGGTAATGCCACCTCTTAAATCTCATACAAATAAACATGCTTTTCTCTGGTTCCCAAGTTACCAGGGGCAGTTAACATCTCATATAAACATTCCTTTAGACTCTGAGTTTGTTATTTTAGGAAAATGCAAATTCTAATGATATTAAGACCTCTTGCATTGGCTTTTGGGGGGTCTAAATAATTTTATGCCTTCATTAATACCATGCTTTTAATAGCTTTTATATACAAACAAAAATATGAAAAATTGTGCTGTATATGTGTTATAAGAATTTTAATGCATTCCACTGTGATGTATTTAAAAATAAAATCAATTAAATATTAGAAACAGCAAAAAAAAGAATCTCCTAAGTAAATAAATAATATAAACAAATATTATACATAAAAAACATGGAATAAGTAATATAAATGAACAATAAGGAAGGAGACAGTGCCAGATATTATTCTAGGTCCTGGAGATGCAATGGCACCTACAAATGGTCTCTGCTGTCATGGAACTTCCAGTTCATAGGGTAGGAAAAAATAGAAAGCAAGAAAACAAACCAATAAATGTGTAACTAAAAATTGCAGTAGGTATGTTAAAGGAGAAGAGTAATTCACATAGTGATCCAGATGACCTGAATTAGAGAAGATATTTAAGTGATACAAGTTTTCTGCAACTACTTTAAGCTCTTTTCTGAAACACTATGATAATAAATCTTTTATGTCCCAAATTCCTCTTATTTGCCAATGTACTTATGCATTAATTTAACCCCTCCAAAATAGTGCCACAGTGTGGCAAAAGCTAAAAACCAATAAATTGTATGCTTTGAGGCTAAACACATTAATTTGGTTGATTTTTTTATGATTCCCCTTTTATCAGGTATAGTGTAATAATTTCTGCCTCCTTTAGCACACAGTTGTGTTTGCTGGTAGGTGGATATAAATAACAAAAATTTTCCCCTTAAGCTCATGTCCTAATATCAGGAAATACAATAAAACATGTTTAAGTGACACTGAGACCAATGTTTTATATCATAATATAATTAGGAAGCCCATTAGTGTGCATTAACCTTTTTAATTTTCTTAGTGCCTGATAAGATTTGAACTAAAATTTTGCCTAGCCAACTAAATCACATTCACTAACGTCTTGATTAATTATCTTTCTAGTGAGCCTTGTCATATTCCCATCTAAAACTAAAAGTCAGCAATAAGCATTTGGGTTTGTTGTGTCTCCAAAAGCAAAAATTTTCTTTCTAAAGATTTTTAACAACAATGATTATTATTCCTTTCTTGGGTCAATAATTAGCTCCATGCCCTTATCAAGATGTCATTTGGAATATTTTATTAACTCATGCAAAAATATTTTTAATCTATTTAATCTGAATGAGGAATAGGGAAAACGTATGCAAACCTGCAGTTCCCATTGCTGACCACACCTTAGAAAAAAGGGGGGGGGAGGGGTTGAAAGTATAGATTACATCCCCACCTCAGGTATTTGCCTTAAATATGTCACTTTCCTTCCCAAGTTTTTGGACTTCGAAAAGAAGAAAGTGTACACCCTCAAGGTGGAAGCCTCCAATCCCCATGTGGAGCCCCGATTTCTCTACCTGGGTCCATTCAAAGATTCAGCCACGGTGAGAATCGTGGTGGAAGATGTGGATGAGCCTCCCGTCTTCAGCAAACTGGCCTATGTCCTACAGATAAGGGAAGATGCTCAGATTAACACAACAATAGGCTCCGTCACAGCCCAGGATCCAGATGCTGCCAGGAATCCCGTCAAGTAAGCACACTCCTGCACCATCTCTGTCATATGTCTCCACCAATTTATATTCAAATATCCACCTGCACCTTAGAAAAAGAGGAATGGCTTTTTTTCCAATTAAACAGTTGTGTTTTCCTGAAAAAAAAAAAAAACTACTCCAAATATCACCTTTGACTCTGTACTCAGTGCATAAAGATTATTTTAGCAGCAGCATGAAGCTGAAATACACTAAAATTGAAAGGAAAAAAAAAAGATGAGCTCAAGATGTATACTGCTTGCACTGGAGGTAGTGTGAGGTAATGCAACTCAGTGTCCTGGGCTTTCTTCAAGGTTCAAGATTTTCCTAGGGTTTAAGATTCGTCAAAGTGGAATGGAGAAAATAACAAACTAGGCACTGGGCTTGAGAGTCTGTTTTCCAAATGTTGGAAGAACCTATCATGTAACACTTAGAGGCAGAATTATGCTCCATTTGGATGCACAACTTTTCCTCTTGCAGATGTAAATAAAAACAAGAACCATTTCTGTGAAATCCAGGGGAAATTAATAAAGCAGAATCCAAATTTATGCTAGGTAAGCAAGCTCTGTTTTCCCTGTACTTCCCTGACACCTTAGTTGTAAATCATGTGTTCCAGAAAGCCTCATTGCTCTTGGGGACCACTAATGCTCTGAATATTGTAGAATCTTATGAAAATACTAGAGTCTAGCAACCTCCAACCTTCAGCCAGTAACTAAGGTGACTAATGAGAAGAGTGCTAAGCCGAATATCATTGTGTAAATTATTCCTCATAAATATAGTAAGCAAACAAAAATGCTGTATGAGAACTCTTGTGAATCCCACAAATATATTCTGGTCAGGTCACCTACCATATGTCAGGCATGTCCTGGAACTAGGGAATGCTAGACACAAAGTCCTGATTGCAGGGTGCTTATAGAAAGAAATAAAAAATTGATAAATATATAATGTGTCCGGTGAAAATAAATTCTAAGCAGTAAAATAGAGCAGAGTATGGAAACAGAGGTGCTATTTTAAATAGTGTGGTCAAGCTCAGTGGTAGGGAATCAATGGGACAAAGATTTGAATGAAACGAAGGAATGAAGTATGCTAATACCTAGGGGAAGACCATACCCAGAAGGGGTAGAGCAGGGGTGAGGCTTGATATCAGCTCTTGCTTTGTGTGTTGAAGGAGTAGCAAGGAGGCCTGTGCTGCTAGAAGACAGTGAGGGAGGAGAGGCCAGGTAGGAGGCAACAGGGAGGGCTGGTTGGTGGAGGTGAGCGTGGCAGGTCCTATGTGGCCCCTGTAGTCCATGGTAGAGATTGGACTTTCTTCTGACTGAGTTGAGAAGCCACTGAACACTTTGAGTAGAAGCATTACCTAATGCAAAGCTACTTTTTAAAATGATCACTGGGTTGCTCCATGATGAATGTTACTGCAGATAAAACAATTTGAGGCTGTAAGGCAATTGTTTTCCAACTTTTTAGCCATCGAGACCTCTTTGTTTCCATAAAACTTATGACACCCCCACATCTAAAATATAAAAATGCCTGACTTATTTTCAAGCAAATAGACTTGTCATATCATTCTACTGGAGTTTCTATAAGATACCTTGGATTGGACTGTGTCAACCCAAAGCAGCCACATGTGAGCCATTGGATCAAATATTTCTCCATCCATGCTTAATATTATTAATAAGGAAAAGGAAAGATGGCTTTCACTTCCATAGCACAAGTGATTCAAGTGCTCTCACAATTATTCTCTCATTTGGAGTATATTCTAACTGCATAAGGAAAAATATCTTAGCAAATCAGTGTCAAGTCCAATTTAATGCTCAAAAGTTTACAAATACAAGCTTCACTTACCTCTTGAATAGATCAACTTGTTTTTAATTTAAGAGAGATAATGTCTTTTGGGAATATAGGCTATATACTTCTATATCTATGTTACTTTTTATATGAAATACCATTTTTACCCACTGCATTATTTCATGTTTTATGAAAGGAAGTAGTTAGCTTGTCAAACTGGGTTAACTGTTAGTTAATTTTAAAGGTTTTTTTTTTTTTTTTTGCTTCCAGACTTCCCTTGGTGCATATGGATTTGACATACAAATATAGATTTAAAGCTAGAAATACACCTAGATATATTGATATGGAAATATATGTTCCAGTGATTCCTTTTCTAGGATAAAAGTCATTCTTATATTAGGAAAGTACAACTACACATAGTTTTAGGTTATTCTAAGCATAAATATTGAACAACTAGGTTCTATGTAGTACGTTAGGTGAACAATTAAGATCCTTCTTCCCCAAACATTGATTTATTGTTAGGCAGCTATAATATTTAATTCTTTAATCACAAGAACATAATTTTCTTCCAACAATTTTTATCACCAATGCCTTTTGAAACCCTTGAAAGAATCTTATGTCACTATTAATACCTACTATGAAAAATTTGCATGCAAACACACCTCCTTTCCCAGCCCAGAGATCTTCCTGCCTTGAGGATACGGTAGAAGACAAATTATTTAATCACAAATACACTGAAGCCAGGGTGGGGGAGGTGGTTTGAGGACATCCCAGCAGAATGATCTGCTACAATCATAATGGGATTGATTACCTTGCTTTCTATTAGTGATGTTTACAATCAATGTTTATAGATGGTAAATGTCTCTGTTATAAATTGAAATTGCTTTAGGGAAAAACAAAAAGCAAATAAGGTTTTATGTAAAAGAATTTTTCATACGGAAAGTGGGCATTTTAGATTTTTCTGCTAATTTTTTAATCTCCCAATTAGGGGAAAGTAATACAAACATCAGTATTTCTTAAATAGTTCCTCTTCCTTTAAAATTTAAAGCTGCCTTCAATGAAAACTTTCTCACTGCTTACCCTTTATTTCAAGACTTGATGGAAAAAATATGATTACTTGTAAAACTTTAAACTGTAACAGGAGGCAAAGAGACAAAGAACAAAAAAAGATTACTGCTGTATATAATTGTAGCAGCTTATAAAGGCACTAATCGGCACTTCTTAAGCTTGACATTTTTCATGAGAGAAAAAATATGTTTGTAGATAATTATTGAATGTCTCACAAAGTCTATGAATATTGAGATTTCCTTTTGGTAATTAACCATGTGTTATAAATATTTATCATCCTCAAATTTAAAATGAAGAAAGGTGATCAAGTAAATTCAATGTTGTTGCCTAAATTCTTAGTAAATGTTGATTCATGACAGATAGGGCAAATGCAATAGCTTTTTTCATCTGTTTCCACTGTTTTGATAATAAAAATCATTGGCTCACATACACTGGAGCTAAAATTCCAACCCAACTTGTACCCATTGTAAACTTCATTAAATCTGTATAAAGTCAGATTTAAATAGCCTACAATAACTGAATGTCTATTTCATCTAGACACCTGCTAGATGACAAAAATAAATTTTATTAAGGTAAAACACATTGTTTATTATAACTCACTACTTACATTGTAAATAAAAATGATTCCTTGAAATAACATTTTGGACATAGTATAATATTATCAATGAGTAACAATTTTTCCCGGAGCATTCATAATAATTCCATATTTCCAACTAGTTATGTCATTTGCCTGAATTGTATTTCTAAGATGACATGTATAAAGCTCCTATCATAACATAAGTTTTGAGAATCCATCTAAAATGCACATTTTCTACAGCCCTTAACATCAACTTTCTTCAGTATTTTCTCTTAAATGCCTGTTTGCTCATAAACATGCATACATAAGTACTTTTTCACCTTACATGGCTACTCTAAAAACATAAAAAATACATACATATGTACATAAACTTTTTAAAAACTGATGGTAAATTTGTAAATAAGATTAGATTTTCAAAATCTATGAGTCTTCTATCAATATCAGGGTTGAAAACTCTGTCCTTTGGTTTCTAAGACATCACTTTTGTTCTTTGAATATCTCCAAATTCCCCTTCTCAACTGTTCAGCTCCTGCTCTGATCCAACCACTGTTCTGTCCTGGTGGGTCTCTGTTCTCCCATTAGTGCTATCAGTGATCCTGTCCTTAGTGTTTTTCCCCTTTCACTGGATGTTGAATGAGAAATCTAGGTTGTCAGTCCAGATCTTTATCCTATGCATCCAACTAGGTATCTTCCCCTGGACCTTCCTCAGGCATCTCAACCTCAATGCATTAAAAATGGAACTGAAGGCAGTCCCCACAACCTGTCTTCCCTCCTCTTCCATCAGCTTGTGGCAGAACCATCCAACCATTCTCTTCCATTCAACCTGCAATCTTTGCTAAACATGATTTAGACTATGATACTACCTTGCTTGGAAACCTTTGGTAAATTTATGGTGAATTTGGAATAAAGCCCAGCTCTTCATGAAGCCAACCCATCATTTCCGCAGTCTGGACTCCAGATCCCTCTCCAATCTCATCTCCTACCTCCTTTTCCTTCTTGACTAAACTTGGCCACACTAATTTTCCTTTGCTTCTTACCAAAAAAAAAATTAATTAAATGAATAACAGAAAAATAACCAATGCCCTACATTATACACAAATACACATACACATTCTGAGTTCTATAAACTTGAGTTTAAAATACGAAATATGTAATTACCATAAAAACTTGATCCAAATTATGTATTTTTAAAAAACTGTAGAGGTGACTCTTAAAAGCATGCGCCTTGTTCTAGTGAGCTTACTGGTAACACCTCAATTGTAAAGAACTGATTTCTCAGGATATTTTACTTAATATTAAGTTCTAGGTATTTAAATATGCAGTACAAGTAGAAAGAAATTCATATAACATATATTCTGGATATTGCTTTTAGATGTGAGGATAGCAATTCTAAAGCCTTTCTAAATTCTACCCTGCATTTTCAGGTATTCTGTTGATCGACACACAGATATGGACAGAATCTTCAACATTGATTCTGGAAATGGTTCAATTTTTACATCAAAACTTCTTGACCGAGAAACACTACTGTGGCACAACATAACAGTGATAGCGACAGAAATTAGTAAGTCCAACCTGGTACTGCTGCTGTCCCCGATTGATGGAGCGCGTGTCCCAGCTAGGGCTCATGGAGCATGGCCAAAACTCGCCACCACACGTCGATGATCCTGCTCAATATGTATTGAGGGAAAATCCCTGGAATGGTGTGGAGTGATGTTTCTTCTAACTGTGGGGTGGTTCATTCCTACATGGAGAGGAAATTGTGGAAGTTTATAGTTTGGAAACAGTGGAATGAGAGTGTGACTTGATTGAGAGGGAGACTGGATTGGTACTATTAGATTTGATTCTAAAATGCATGTAAAATTAGAGCATTATAGAAACAGCTGGGAAAAAATGGACTTTCAGACATTGCAAAGACAGAGGAGGGAAAAAAAAGAGTTCAAGTGTCTTTAAAATGTAGACATGGTCTAGAAATCTTGTGAATATTTATTCCTCAAACTTTCTTAGAATTTCCATTTTGAAATTTGTACAGAATGAAGAGGCATAAATGATCATTTTTCCATAGTATATCAAAGTAAGCAATACAGATCACCAAGTCATCAATAAAATGTTCAGAATGAATGTTATGGTTCTCCCTGTGAAAACTAAGGCAAAGAAACACAGTGCCAAAAGAATACTTCAAATAAAATGATTATACTTCAATGAAAATTAATATGAATTATAAACACAATGTTTGAACTGAGATACATGAAATAAAAAATGGTCTTTAAAATAATGTTTTAGTGTTTAAAACGAGACTTCTAAATGAGAGCTATTTTTAGTTTTTGTTTTTAATTCTTAAAGTTCTACACATTTTCATCTCAGTTGGTTATCTAAAGTGAAATATTCCATATCAAATAGTCCATTACAGTTATATTTTGTCAACATAACTCATGAGATTTGAAGTAGCTGAAGGATATGGGGTGGTATAATAAGTAACCAATATGGGCCAATGAAGCCCTGCTTTTGATAATGACAAGGACAACTCTTTAGACATTTGTATCCACTGTGGATACCAGTAACAGTACACCGTTAAAGCTTGAAAATTACAAAGTTATTGTCCACTGAGAAGGACCATTTTTCAAAACATCATGAAATTCACTTCATAAGTATTTTAAGCTTTCTGCCTTAAAATCCTGTTTTTAGGATTTAATGTTTCTATGACACATTTGAAAGTATTAGTAATTCAGACCTTTAAAAATTCATATTTAGCCACTCTAACTTTGGAACAATGGCGTGAGTAAAATGTCGGACACAAAGGATTTTCAGAATCTTATTGTCACAGCCTCTAAACTACCTTTGATGTGTCAAAAATCAAGAGTTTGTGTAAAGTCAGTTCACTCCCACTATGAGGCCTCTGCCAGGACCTCCAGAAATACCTAAGGGGCCTAATCTTTCTCTTCAGTCTCATCTCTGGGCAAATGGTGACTCATCAGAGAAGCCATTTCTTGTCATCCTATTTACAGTAATACCAGCCGGGCTATGGAAGCACATGCCCATAATCCCAGCAGCTCAGGAGGCTAAGGCAGGAGGATTATAGGTTTAAAGCCAGCCTCTGCAAGTTAATGAGGCTATAAGCAACCTAGTGAGACCCTGTCTCTAAATAAAAAAATAAAAAGGGCTGGGGATATGGCTCAGTGGTTAAGTACCCTAGAGTTCAATCGCTGGTACCAAAAAAATAAAATAAAATAAAAAGTAACACCCTTGTCTGTCTCAATCCCTTTTCCATTTAATTTCTCCATAGCATTGACCATCTGATGGGTGATATACTTACATGCGTACAGCTTGTCTATTCCAATAGTAGAATAACTCTCCAGGAAGCAAGCTAATTTTATGCTCTCTTGTTTCCCAGCACCCTAAACAATGGCAGCACATATGAATCGTAGATGGTCTAATATTAGTATTAGAATTTTTATTAATGTTAGCATTTAATGAAGTGAGCCAACAAGAAGATATAAGAGTGAAATAGATGGAAAGGGTGAGGCAAGAGATTCTAACTCCTGATTCCTGTACCAGCAATGTCTTCCAACTAACCAGGAGAATATAAAAGACAAACAAAATACTTCATATCTTAAGACATTGTCTGCTCTCAACCATTATCCAAGATGAACAACCTGGACTTTGGAATCAGACAGACCCAAGTTTGAACCTAGGCTCCACTTCTTACTTATCTCTGTGAATGTGAATAAATTACTTAACTTCTCTGTGCCTCAGTTTCCTCATCTATAAAATAGGGGCAATAACTGTATCTACCTCAGAAGTGTGTAAGTGTCAAGTCAGCTAATCCAGCACAGTTCTTAGCATGATGTCCAGCTCTTATTCAGCACTCACACAAAAACTAAGACCAATAACATAAGTTGATATCCTGGTGGTTCATGCATTTCTCATCTTCCTTTTGTCCATGTTTTTCCCATCTTCCTGCTTTGTTGGTGTCCTTGAAAATCTACCTCTAAAATGCCTATTCTTACTTTGTGTGGCCTCAGGCTTTATTGTGCAGATGTAATCGTATCAGCACAAGTAGGAATTTCCACCAGGTGTATCAACCGTAGAAGAACCAAACCATTGCATTCTTTCTCATGTCCTCAGTGGTGCTCAATGCCTCTATAGTATTCACAGCAGCCAAGGGGAATCTCTGTGTGAATAAGGAGGAAAGAGAGAGGGAATGTTGTCCACAGGGAACTGGCGATCAACATATAAATGCCTATTTTTTTTTCTTTTTGGTATGTGACAGATAATCCAAAGCAAAGCAGCCGAGTACCTCTATATATTAAAGTTCTAGATGTCAATGACAACGCCCCAGAATTTGCTGAGTTCTATGAAACCTTTGTCTGTGAAAAAGCAAAGGCAGATCAGGTAAGTTCATCAGAAAGTACATTCAAGTTGAAAGATTAATTTTAAAGTCTCCTAATAATTCAAAAGATACACAGATCTGAGGGCTAGTTTTGAATTATCAATGAAGTGAGTGTTAAGAAGATTAATACCATAAATAAGAACTAGGGTGAATGTTTAAATTGCATAAGAGAACAAACAGTTTTTAAGAACTGGAAGTTCATCACTCCTGAAAACTGACGCTGATACCAAATCGGTCTTTTTCATTAAAATAGATGAGTCACAGTGTTATTGGAAAAATCTTTATTGGCGAACAGATAGTTAATTACCATATCTTTTTTGAAAGTAACAACTAGGACTTACTTTATAACTGCCTATAATTTATAGTTTTACTTATTTACATTGCCCATCTGTACAAGTAATACAGATTCATGAATGTTTTACCATTTTACCCATTTGTTGCCACCTGAAATAAGTCTTTGCTGCCAGTGATATAAAAATTATGTTCCAGTTGGTCAAAATAGAAGTGCACTATTAAAGTACATGGGAAAGTGGGAAGTGGAAGCTGTGTTTTATATGCTAATTTTCTTTTTAGTTTTTTGCCAGTTAGTAGCTTATATCCATGCCAAGATTGCACTTCTAAACAGGCTGTCCAATGAGTGCTTCCATTTAGTCCTGTTGCAAGGCTCTTTCATTCATTGTGGTGTTTTATAACTTTGTACCACTTCCCATCAGTGTTTCTCAACCAGGGAGGGGATATTTACCTGGGGCTATTTGGCAATGACTGGAGATATTTTTTGATTGTACAATTAGGAGGGTACTTCTGACATCTAGAGGCTAGAGACCAGGGTTGTTGCTAAACATCCTGCAATGCACAGAACAACACCCCACAGGAAGGAATTATCCCATGCTCTGTGGCTCTCTATCTAGCCCTTCAGTTCTTTGAACAGAATGGATTTGTTGGAAGTTTTTAAAAGCTATGATTTTTTAATTAGAAGTAAAAAAATCATAAAATCAAGCAACTCACTACAAAACTATAAGAAACACTTGTGAATTATCAGAACTTTAGAGCAGCCGTATGGTTTTTATTTCAGTTGATTCAGACTCTACATGCTGTTGATAAGGACGACCCTTACAGTGGACACCAATTCTCCTTCTCTTTGGCCCCTGAAGCAGTCAGTGGCTCCAACTTTACCATCCAAGATAACAAAGGTACATAAGTTCATTACTTTCTCTATCAATGTATCTATGCATACAACTATCAATTTCCATTATAACTGGTCCAATACATGATGTAGTGTCCATGTACACTTAACACTTTGCTTTTTGGTTCCAGACAACACAGCAGGAATCTTAACTCGGAAAAATGGCTATAATAGACACGAGATGAGCACCTATCTCCTGCCTGTGGTCATTTCAGACAACGACTACCCAGTCCAAAGCAGCACTGGGACAGTGACTGTCCGGGTCTGTGCATGTGACCACCATGGGAACATGCAGTCCTGCCACGCGGAAGCCCTCATCCACCCCACAGGACTGAGCACGGGGGCTCTGGTGGCCATCCTTCTATGCATCGTGATCCTACTAGGTAAACTGCTTCTCCCTGCATCTTATCTCCCCTTGGTGAGGGGCACACACTGTTACTGTGACACTCTAGATTTTTCCGCCTCCCCCATTAAGGCATACAGCCTGATCTAGGTGAGTAGAGTTATATGCTGAGAATCTGTGTTGTTCAAACATGAACTCATTTTGCTTGAAATGGCTTTGGAACTTGCCCATATCTTTGCTTGCCTGGGGAATTGGTCCACCAAAAGAGCATCTTGTCTATCAGACTGGAAATGAATCTCAGGGGGATTCAAGGGCTATATACATGTGGCCTTTTCATTTCATTTGTTGTTGAATGTTTAACTTGGCAAATATTGTTAAATTTGAAAGAGTGAAAGTCACCCAGCATGGAGAATGTGGTGAAGGCCACTTCTATAAAGGTAAAGTTTATGATCAATGGAAAAGTAAAAAGAATAGTGTCATGACTTTTTCTCTCTCATACAGGAAAAATTAAAATATGAAATTTTCTTTAACCCAGTAAACTTATTTTGATCTACCCACTTAAATGACTATTTTCTTAGCTTTGCTCTCCGGTTACCACATACAAAATGTCTAATATTTTCACATCCTCAGTAATAAGAAACTTCTGTGATTAAGGGAACAAACCAGAGACTCAAGAAATGAATGTAATAGAAATGAAAAGCAAGGTTTATCAATCAGGCTGTGAACTAAGAAAGGAAATGTTAATTAATACAATGCTTCCAAAAACAAAAGCAAGATTTGTAAAGCTTGCCTATGCAATAAAAAAAAATAAATGAAAATAAAAGTCAGAAGTTGAGTCACCTAGATTACACAGGAGGAGAAAGTCTTTTAAGAAAATGAAGACAGAGTCATCCCAAGAAGAGTAAAAGAGGACCTATGTGTGTCTAAGAACAGAACACTAAGGGATCCCTGCCCAAGAGCTTCACATTCCAAATCCATGCTGCTAATTATAACAGGAGAATTGAAACTCCCCTGCAGAACCGTGGTTCCCTTTGTCAACTAAGATTTGGGCAAAGTATTTTAAGACATTTAAATAGAAACTGACAGTGAGCAAAGACAATTGGCATTTCCAATGGTGTGGGTTTATAAAACTGTTTAGAAGAGAAGGACGTGAATATTCTTTTTTAAAGGGGTATTTTCAGAAGTGCTCGGCTGTCAGGGTTATACTCGTGCATGCAGACTCTTTTTGTAGTCTATGAAAGGAGAGCCAGCTTTCATCTGCTAAATCAGATTTTTCCTTTCCTTCATCATCAATCCATTTTCTCCTCTTCCTTTTCTTCCTTCAAACTAGCTTACTTCTCTGTTCCCTTTTCATTTCCTTCCTCCAAGTGAATTCACTGTCTCTTCATTATAACTAATTGACCTCAGCGCCTCCCATATCTTTCTATTCTTTTGGGGGTTCTATACCCAATAAAAAAAGGGAGAAAATGGGATTTAACCTTAACTAACTCCTGGAAACAATGCTAGGCACTGTGTTGTTCCCTCTTTTTACAGATAAGAAAATAGGCTCACAAAGGTCACACCATTTTACACTAACCCAGATCTGCAAATCTCCTCGTTTTATGATGTGATTTAAGCACAAACTTACCCAAGTGCCCTCACCTTAAGCTAGATGCTGGGCAAGGAGTTGTACTAATGTTTTTCTCACTTCTCAGAAGCACCTGGTATATATTTATCTGCACTTTAAACATCAAAGCTGAGGATCCAGGATGCAAAGGCACGTGGTCAAGTCACACTTGTAACAGATGGTGGAACCAAGTTCCAAACCCAGGTTTTCTCCCTCGAGGCTGGGTGCTTCCACACTGCACTCCACTTTCCTGCAGCCCTGTGGAATGCAAGGTGATTTCTGGCTGAAAGAGGCCAAACTTAAGTGGGACAATTGAAGAAATGTAGGCAAGAAGAGGAAAAGTCAGAGGAGGAAAATTACATTGATATATGAGGAAATCCAACATCAAGAAAGTGAATCAGTCTGGAGCTGTTGCTTAGTGCTTAGAGTGCTTATCTAGCCCACCTGAGGCCTCGGGTTAATCCTCGGCACCACCAAAGAGAGAAAAAAGTAGACCATGAGGCATCTAGTATTTACAAAAATGTGACAATTATATCTCATGTCTCTATAGCACTTCAGAGTTTGCAAAACTTTACATTTATTAACCCATTCCTGACAACAATGCCAAGTACTGTGTTATTTCTTCTCTTTTACATATAAAAGAACAGACTTTAAGGGGCTGGGGTTGTAGCTCAAAGGTAGAGGGCTCACCTAGCATGTGTGAACACTAGGTTTGATTCTCAGCACCGCATATAAATAAATTAACTAATTAAATAAAAGTCCATCAACAATTTAAAAAATTTAAAAAAAGGAAAACAGACTTTAAAAGTCAAATCATTTAAGTTAAGCTGGATCTGATAATCTTCTAGTTTTATGATAGAATTTGAACACTAAATTTGCCCAAGTGCCTGCATCCACACTCAAATCTCACTGCTATTCTCTGGCCCCGTAACAGTAGGGAAAAAGGAGACTCAGTTTCTGGTAAGGGCATTTCACAGGTATATTACCTTTTTTGAATGTTACTCCTCATGCTTAGGAATTACGTTTTCAGTTTATAAAAGTTAGCTTTAGAAAGATCTCCCTTCTAGATGATTATATTGAAGCAATTTTGGTTCAGATGTGCTTTGGGCTAATAAGAAAAAATATAGGCAATTTTAGCTATACAAGAATTAAGCTGTGAATAAATGCCTTTGAATTGTTTAACGTGATTTCTCTGGTCTAGATGGTTGTACTTTTAGATGTGCATAAAACTAGAATAAAAGATCTAAGTACCTTAAGCTGGAGAAGAATTAGGAAATGATAGTCACCTGCTGTCTTGCCTTAAATAAGTGAAAGAACTCATGCATATCAGAGTGGAATTCTTTGAGGGATATTTGGCTTAGTTCTCTAATTCCAATGGTTGTCCTACTTACAGCCCTATTTTGCAAATCCATGTCACTTGTCACACTGGAAACCAATGTAAAAGTAGATCAGGGGCATCCTTCTGCCCAAAGCCCTGCAGGTTTCCACATCCATGCCCACCAAGGGAAAGATGAAAGGCATACAGAAGCCTCAGAGCCCCCTTGGAATGTGGCCAGTCCCGACTCTTCTCCTCCCCTGGGTTCCTTGTGGTTTAGCCCGTGAGCCTCCTGGCTCTTCCTCCTACTTGGCAGACACATACCTACCTTGGGGCCTTTCCCAGAGCTCTTTCCTCTTTGCCACATAGAGCCTTGTATAACTACTCATGTCTTGGCTTAAATGGCATGACCTCCCCTCAAAAGACATGGCACAGCCCCTGAAACATGCAGATAAGCTCCTGCTCTCCCTGTACCCCTCAGCATTTCCTTGGTTACATGGCACTTATCACCTCATAATTTCCTTCTATATCATACATATTGTTCCCTTACTGTCTCCATGCACCATTTCACTGTCTCCATGCATCATTTCAAAGCCCTGCCCATTATATGAACTTTCACACTTAGAAAGTGGGCAGGGCTGTGTCTTTTTTTTTTTTTCCAGTAGAACCTAGAACTGTATCTGGCACAGAGGAAGCTTGACATAAGTATTTATTTAAAGAGTGAATGGATATCCAGGGTGGATGTGACAAATGAGGCATCAAGATACTCCTGGCAGCAAGAGACACTACAGACAATTGCACAACCACACACTTGACAATGGCAAAACTGCATTTCCTTTGTAAATAGAATCAAATATGCTTCAAGCATGACAGTTAAGAATGTGGGTCTTTGAGTCTGACAGCCCTGGATTTGAATGGCTCATACATGTGATATCTCTAAGCCTCTACTCTCTGGTATATAAAATGGGATTATAATGATAGCACTACTTTGTAGAGAGTCAGTACGTTAAGCACAGTGCTTGACATGGAGAAAGTTTTCAATAGCTAGCCTATTATCATTATGACTATTAATGTCTGAAATTATAACATAGACACATGGGTGTACACACATTCTTATTACATAGGTGGATGTACTCACCACTAAAAGGCCATTATTGTAAAAATCCAATCTTCACAGCTTATAAAAACTGGGCCACGTGTGGGTGTGATAGTAAAAAGACATTACTCTACTTCCTGTAATAAACTCCTCTGGACAAACCTAGGTTAATAATGCATTTTCTGCCCTGGACGGCTGTTTTCTCTGTAAGCTGTTGCTACATTTTTATTTCCCACCCATAAGTCCATTTGCAGATAGATGTGCCTCTCTACAGGTAGCCAGCTTTGTTCTACCAGACCAGCTGTGAAGAAAGATCAGGAGCTATTTAAATGTACTTCTTGCTTTATCTCTAATTTGTGTTAGAAGGAAAAAGTTAAAAGAACAAACATTCTGGGTAACAAACTGATGGGCCATGCACCTTTGGGAAAAAAAAAAATAAAAGTCTCCTGTAAATGTCTTTCATTTAGCTTGAATAAAAATACTATGGAATGTGTATTACTATTTGCCCATGCAAGTTGGTGGATCTTGAGGTCTAAAATGACTCTCTGAATCTGGGTCTCTCCAGGAATTATCTGTAATTGTATTTCTTTGTATGTTGCGAAGGTATGCAAACATTCACATCTCTACTTTGGGTTTTAAACCAATTTTAAACTTTTCTCAAGAAAAAAAGAAGGTATAGTGCAAAAGTTATTTTTGATGTGGAGTTATGCAAGCCCTTCGACACATCCCAAAGGTGCCAGCCTTGTCCTCAAAACCAGTTTCAGGGCATTCTAGGTGTTTGGCATAATTTGCACCCTTATTGCGGTACTTCCACCATGGCCACGCTCTTTTTATTATTATTTTATTTCTTCTTACCGTGAAACAAGTTTGCTGTTTCAAAGCCAAAAAGGAGCTACTGACAAAACATGATGGTGTTTTATCTTCTATTTAAATTATAACCTTCTTTCAAATATTTGGGGTTCTGAACTGATTATTGACAGAGGCATATGCATCCTTAAAGAAGTAAAAGTCGAATCTGCATTTTCAAGAGAACCTTTAAAATTTCACATTCAGAGCATAGTATTTCTTCCTGACATTAATTGGGCGGCAAATTAACTTTCCCTTCCCTTTCTGTTTTGTTTTCTTCTTCCAGTGACCGTGGTGCTGTTTGCAGCTCTGCGGAGGCAGCGGAAGAAAGAGCCTTTGATCATTTCCAAAGAGGACATCAGAGATAACATTGTCAGTTACAATGATGAAGGTGGTGGAGAGGAGGACACCCAGGCCTTTGATATCGGCACCCTGAGGAATCCCGAAGCCATAGAGGACAACAAATTGCGTAGGGACATAGTGCCTGAAGCTCTTTTTCTACCCCGACGGACTCCAACAGCTCGTGACAACACCGATGTCAGAGATTTCATTAACCAAAGGTTAAAGGAAAATGACACGGACCCCACGGCCCCCCCATACGACTCCTTGGCCACCTATGCCTATGAGGGCACCGGCTCCGTGGCCGACTCCCTGAGCTCTCTGGAGTCAGCGACCACAGATGGAGATCAAGACTACGATTACCTTAGTGACTGGGGCCCTCGGTTCAAAAAGCTGGCAGATATGTATGGCGGGGTGGACAGTGACAAAGACTCCTAATCTGTTGCCTTTTTCATTTTCCAATACGACACTGAAATATGTGAAGTGGCTATTTCTTTCTATTTATCCACTATTCCGTGAAGGGTTCTCTGTTCTACCCGTTCCAAAAGCCAATGGCTGCAGTCCTTGTGGATCCAATGTTAGAGACTTTTTTCTAGTACACTTTTATGAGCTTCCAAGGCAAATTTTTATTTTTTAGTGCATCCAGTTAACCAAGTCAGCCCAGCAGGCGTGTGCTCGAGGAGAGGACAGGGAACAGTATTTTCACTTGTTCTCTTAGGGCGAGTTTGGAAATTGCTGGCTACCACTGGCCACTGATTTACTAGACTCCATTGCCTCAGGTCAGCAGACTGCTCCAACTGTACATTTCACATGCTAACGGGATAAGGGATTGTGCTTTATTGATAAAAATATAGTTATAGTTTTTAAAAAAGTAATAATAAAGAAGGAGCCACTGGGAAGTCAATCCTGATATATCAGCTCATGAGGAGATAATAACCTACATAAAAGAATTTCTGTTGCAAAGTAAATGACATTCAGCCCATCCTGTTTGTGCTTTAAGAACTTTTGCTGACACCAACTATTATTCAGAACATCAAATCCACATTTTAAGATTCTCATTTCTCTTAAGGAATAAAAGCAAATGAAATGATAACATTCAAAGATAACAATAACAGAAAAGTAATAAGACTTCATTAATTTGTTATATATGAGACATGCAAGAGTTTGCCATAACACCATAGGAAGAGAAAGAGAAAATAGCGAATGATATTAACAAATGAAATGTTTAGCATATTTGAAAGTTTTGGCTACCAGTGTATCTCAGATCACTTGAAATTGTTTCAACTATCAGTAAGCTAATGACAAATAAGTATAATTGTTTAAAGGTTTCTGAAAGAATTTTTTTGAGACGAATGTTGTCTGTGCTTGTTTTCAGTATTATTCCACTGTACCCAAAAGCAGCAATGTAAAGTACAATATCCTTCAGCTACTTCTCACCTAATTCACTTGGCTTAGTACAGTTAGATTGAATGAACTCAAATCCTCCTCTTGGAGATCCAGGGAGAGGTTAGAGCTAGCCACATATGAACCTAACACTCTGCCCTTCACATCCAGAAGCATTTTCAAACTTACCCAGGTAAAGATGGATATCCCTGAGATCATTATGAAAATATACATTTCATGTCTGGAAGATGCTTACAAACTTGGATTACCTTCAACAAGAGTGTTTAATATTGGAATTAAAATGATAGTTGACTTTCATATGTATTAACTTTTTCCATTGTTTTTAACTTTGCTTCCATAGCAATCTTTCCATCGTTGTCTCTGAACTAATGATAAAGTAATGGTCTCAAACTATGATAGAAAAGTAATGTAAAATCCATCCAATCTATTATTTCTCTAATTATGCAATTTGCATCATAGTCAGTTATTATCCAGGGGACCCAAGTGAACTGAACTAATCCTTCTGGCAGGTTCAAATCATTTATCTCATATGGCTGTTCTAATGATTTTTATCATTAGAATCTTACATCGTACAGTCATCAGAAATTTCTGAAGTACTGTAATGAAAAAATCCTTGCTTGAAAACTTTAAAAATAGACTCTGTGTGTATCTATTCATAATATATACTTGAAAAATGATGGCTTCACTTATTAGTCTTAGGGATTTATTTTCAATTAATGTTAATTTTCTGCAGATAATCTCGATGTCATTTCCATTTGGAGATAATGGCATATCAGCATATATTTTCTATTTGGAAACATACTACTGTTCAGTTAAGTTTAAATAGGTATTTTTCCCAGGAAGTAAATGTGAGCACCTATAAAACAAGAGAAATGTGGAATTCGGGTTAAAGTGAAAATATTTTTACAACCATATTATTCCTTGTGTTTCCTAAATTGCTTCCTAATTTTTAATGGTCTGCCCTTGATTCTAACAAGTATTTCATGCTTGGCCTATTCCAAGCCTTTTTTTAAATTTAATTTTATTTTTCTAGTTCTTTATACACACAGAGCCACACACACACACACACACACACACACACACACACACTCACACACACAGAGGAATGCATACTAAAAGTTACAGGAGGGCTTCACTGTAATGAATCAGTATGTATTATAGTCACAGGTAAGTGTTGAAAAAAGATAGCTCAGTAAAATTAATTAATAAGTACTAGGTATAGCAATAGAACAGCACGTTAATCACACAATTTACTGTAAAACTAAAAAATGCTCTATCCTTGTGATTCATGTCATGTAACAAATTGAACCAAGAAAAATAGTTCAGTAGAAAAGAAAGGTATCATCAAAAGTTGTTCTTTTGAACTTTTGGGGTTAATTGGAATTCTGAGGGTTGACACTAGCAATTTCCTACATTTCAGGGCAAAGTTGATTTCTCCTTCTAAGTGAAATCAAATAGCTCTATCGTGGGACATTTGAAATGTAATTGGCAGGGTATAGTATCATGCCAAAAATGGGTTAGTAGACTAAGTATTGAAATTAGTATTTAATATCTTAACATAAAAGCTCATGATGTAGGAAACCTGTAGGATATTGGATGCTTTGAGCCTAGAGCTGAATATTTAGTACTACTGTCCTGCAAGGATCGAGTTGAAGTGGCATTTTCTTACGAGACCCCTTGAAAACCTGCAAACTGTAAGAGCTACAGTTCCATCAGTCTCCTGCCTGGTCTTACTTTCTTCCCACCAAAATATAAGCTCAAACACCACTTGCACATGCACATTTCTTTAAGTGCAAGGTCGTGGGTCGACATGAACAGGTTACTGAAGAGAAAAAAAAAATCGTTCTCATCTCAGTTTTCACATTGTCTATGTCCTCATTTTAGATACTGGTGATGAGAAAGAGGGAAGGAGGGGGAAGAAGTAAAATTTCAGTATTTGTTTTAATCACTAAAAAGCTTAAAGTCATTCAACAGAAACAGGTTGCTTTTGTGTAAAGTGTCGTTTCAAGGACACTGAAGCCTTTCTGACTTTTTCCCCCTCTGTGCAAAAGGAAGAGTTTCTTTAAACCACTATGATACTCCCTAAAATAAGCTAAAATTTTTAAAACATTAAGCCATTGCACATAAGTTTGAAACCCCTTCGCTTCATACCCACTTCCTACTGAAAATATTTGCTGCCATATAAGTAAATAAATCAAACAGGAAAGTAGCAACGATGGTTTCATAAAACCATATGAGAATCTGAGCACAGTAAATATATACTTCCTTCAGAACTTTCCTGTTTTTATAGTTTGGGTGCATAAAGGGAGGCACGGCTACAAAATTACTCCATTTTCAGATGGAACAAAGCTGGTGATTCAATTTTAACACAGTATAAAAATATGTGGCTTAGTTTTCATTTTCAGCTCCTAAAAAGTTGCGCAAGAAGTTCTTAAAAATTGAATCTGTATCTTTAAAGCATCCAAATTTTGTGGATTCAAAATAACTTTGTGATGTTTCCATTACTTTACTTCTAAGTCTATAAATTTTAGATGTCCTGAATTGCCGAACAATATCTCACATCAAATGCTTTGCCCTAGAATGGGTATTTCCTGGGAGATAATAATGTACCAACTACCAATTGGGCATTCTTAGATTTTATATGCTTGAGCACTGTAAAAAGTACACAATTGAAAGGAGAGAACAAAGTTGATTCCCGGGTGCAAACTAAATATTTAAATCAGGTACCCACCCTTATCAGCTAAATTCGTTTTTCCCAAGGAACAGAACCACCAAATGAATTCTTTCATCCAAGTCACCAGTTTTGAAGTGATGTAATTACTTTGGAAGAACACTCTAAAAAGTCATGATCCCCACTATTTTGAAAGACATCTTCTGAAAAGGATCATTTTAGTGTAATTTTAATTTTCATGTCTTATCTAGATGAAATCTTTTTTGAATTGTGACATTGTGGCAGGGGACTCGAAATCCAAGCAGTCGGCTGTGTTTAAATTAACACTACAACCCAACCTTCTTTATCGGATGATAAGAGTAGAAAGATTAACACTTGGTATGTGAATCTTCAGGAGATGAACTATTTCCTAAGTTCTGACAAGCAGTTTTCTTTTCCAGAGAATACAAAAACTACAGTATGGTCTCCTGAAAATTTCAGCAACTATTATGGGTGCAGCATTTTTTAATCTCCCTTTGGCATCTTTATGGAATAATTTTCTAAAGGGATAATTCTCTACTAAAAATACCAGACCCCAACCATATTTAATGTGGAGAACGATACCCTCTTAGAGCAAATGCACTGACTCACACACTTGTTACAAGTTAATAAAGAAATAGCTCATTTTTAAAACCAGAACTTTATGGTCTCTGCATCATCGATTTAATTTAAGCATTGCTGAGACAATCCTTAATCTACTCCTCATTTTGTAGTACCTTATTTATGATGCATTTTCATTTTTTAATTTGGGGGGAACGTTAGCCTCACAGAGCCAGCAGATGAAAGTGTTGAAAGGAGGTCAAATGGAAACAAAGGCTATTACCCACTATATTTCAGACAGGACTGAGGCACTTAGTCGAAGAGCCACTGGGTTATTAGATTAATTTCAAAAGAGCTTTTACAAGTTGCTTAATTCCATTTTTTTTTTTAAATCCATGGACCACAAACTCAAATTTCTCCTCAAATGGGGTTAATTTGACAAATGAGGCATGGACCCAGCGTTGTGGAAAAAGCATTCCTCTATAATGAGATCTTGGTCTTTCTTGGGAGGCTACGCTATTTATGTAAATATATCTGGAGGCACATTCTATAAGCGTTTAGTTTTCTATGATCTATTAGTTTAGTGTTTATTAAAGAATCAAATGTATAGAATTACTAGGCATTCGGGGAGAATGCTGTGTAGCAAATGTAAACCAGATCTGCTCGGAAGAGACACAAGAACACTTCAAAGCCACTGTACTGTTTTGTTTGTGATTATTTTCTTTGCTTCGAGAATGAACTACATCAGAATAGGCCTTATAATAAATGCTATGTGCGTCTTCAGTGATACCAAGCTAAGGCAATTTGGCATTCTCCTACTGTGATTTGTGACTTTAAACCAAGAAAATAAAAGCTTTTTGGTATTGATTGTATTTAATTAAAAATACTTCCAAGTGTAAATTGAAACTGATGCCACCCTTAAAGATTGACTGGGTGGAGTGTTCCGTTCACCTTACTTTTCTCTTTCATGTCTTTGGCTATGAGAATCCCTGATGTAAAACAATCCCTGCTCTGCTTCCATCCACATGTCTAGTTAGGCAAATTTTCATAACTTCACCGTTTTCATAGGAGAGTTTTCTGTATTAGAAGAGTGGGATTGAAACAATTACCTTTTAGCTCAGCGTGGTTAGGCCTTCCTTGTAGTCAAATGGCAAATACGCACTCCTTGAAATGGTTTCTTTTATTTTGTTTTGTTTTCTTAGACTTATAAATTTGAAAAGAATGCAATTTAAAAAGTGATTTCTCACAAAGAGTAAATATGCCTTTTGCAAATCAATTTTTGTAACAAGTTATTTATATGATATTACTTAATAAACTGGTTTTTTTTCTAACTTGTTTTTTTTTCAATTCTCTCAAAACAATTGTTTGTAACCACAGAGATTTTTTTTAATGTACATGCTAACATACTTTATCTTTCTGAATCTGGTGTTTTAACCTCTCAGATATCTAACTAACGTTGACTTGTTATATAATAATTAATTTGTAAACAAGCATTTCTCCCAGCCAGCAATATGTAATATCAATATTGCCTTATGCACTTATACTGCTGGGACATCTACTGTTATTTATGGTATTGCAGTATTAAGAAGAAAGCTGTTTATCATCATGGTAATTGTTTCAGATAAAAGCGAGAGAGAGAGAGAGAGAGAGAGAGAGAGAGAGAGAGAGAGAGAGAGAGAGATCTAAATCTCCATCCTCTATTTTATTTCCATAAAAACAATCCATTGTTATGGACCTCTGATAAAAAGAAAGAAAGAAAGAAAGAAAGAAAGAAAGAAAGAAAGAAAGAAAGAAAGAAAGAAAGAAAGAAAGAAAGGAAGGAAGGAAGGAAGGAAAGAAGGAAGGAAGGAAGGAAGGAAGGAAGGAAGGAAGGAAGGAAGGAAGGAAGGAAGGAAGGAAGGAAGGAAGGAAGAAAGAAAGAAAGAAAGAAAAAAAAACAAGAGCCAGTTCAGAGAGAAATAAGAATGAAATTCTTCCAACATTCTGATACTATGAGTAAATAAAATGTCATTAGCATATTCAGAGCTATAATATTTTACATGCTTGTTCTTTTTTGAACTGACTCCTATTTCTACAGAGAACATTTTATAATTTTTGTAACTGGGAGAATTCATAGCTTTGCAAAAGAGGTTTCCGTTTATTCATTCATTTAGTCTGTATCTATTAGCTGTGCCACTGCATGCTGTGGAATATTTGACAATAAACCAGATCAGTATATTCTCTCTACTCTCTGGAAGCCCGTTGTCTGGGAAAAGAGATGAGCCCCTACGGTACACACTAGAAGGTGCCATGGAGATTTCTTAAGAGAGATACTTAAGAGAGTGTTCACAGGAAGAAGCCAGTGTTTCTTCCCAGGTGAGGGATGAGGGGAGGCCTAGGAATTAAAAGGATTGAGATAAAGGGAGAAAAGAAATCAAAAAACATTATGAGAATGAGAAAAAAGAAAGGAATGTTTAAGGAATGGAACACGTCTGAAGTCCTCAAAGGACGTTTAAGCAATGCTAAAGTCCCCAAAGGGGAAAACCATATGACATCAGAAGGCATGCATACCACAGAAGCTGACTTTTGTTGTTTAGTTTTTGCTTTTGCTTTCTTACTTTTTTTGCTATTTGGTTTGAAGTTAGCTTTGTCAGAAACAAAACCCACAGAAAGGAATGGATGCTGGTAGAACCACACTTTTTAAAGGATGTGTATATTGTCCCTACTGTGAGCACAATGCTCTAGAGCCAAGAATCTCCACATACCTTGCCCCCAACTCTGTACCATCCCCAGAACTGTGGCACTCTTGAGGCCTAGACAGACCAGCAGAGTCTGCAGGATGCTAGAAAACTTCTCTGCCTTCATGGTAGCACAGGTGGTAACTCAAGGTAACATCTCAAGGATCTAGTTCAGGAAGCAGAATCCAGGCAGATAGCTGTCTAGATAGGGAAGGCCCTTTCTAAACATCATGACAAACTACCTCCTATTATAATTATTAGTATATATTAGAGTAATTAACCCTGTGGCCATAATGGACAAAATCTGCATAAAATTGATTTCTCACTCTTATACAGTTCAGGGTGGCTATGGCCTTTTCTCCAATTGCACATTGCTTCCAAGGTAATCCTGGCACAAAGAACTCAAGCCACAAGGTCCCCAGATATCTGGGAAGAAACTGGGAAGTGAAGACGAGCACATGAGTGTGTGTTGAGAACTACAAGCCTCTGCCACTTATAATTTCAATCTCTGCCAATCTTGCAATGTATTTCCCAAATTCCCCCCAGTTTCAGTCACCATAATAAGTTGCATCTTATAAAAATAATGAAATGTTACCAGAAAAGAAAGTAGAAAGTCATTTACAAATTCAATCTTGGTTTCCAATTAAAAACTCTTTTGTCAGGTGCTTGGCACCATCCCTAACTTCAACACCCTTGCAGACATTGCTGATCAATTGCTGCACTTCACTTCCATGGATTTCCTAGGAATAACCTTAGAACCCCCCAGGGGAATACCCCAGGCAGCCATCAATAATAGAATAATGTTGACCTATGTGCCACTCCAAACCTAAGGATTAAATTCTCTAGTCAAACCCTAGAGGGGCGGGGCAAGGGTTGGTGGGTACTGGGAATTTAACCCAGGGGCAATTTACCATTGAGCTACATCCATATTTTTGATTTTGAGACAGGGTCTCACTGAATTGCTTAGGACCTCCCCAAATCACTGAGACTGGCTCGAACTTGCAATCCTCCAATGTCAGTCTTCAGAGTTGCTAGGATTACAGGCATGAGCCACCACACCCAGCAAAACTTGCTTTTTTTTTTTTTTTTTTCATTCTAAATTTTGTTAACTACTCAACTATCAACATTTGGTTTGGGAAGAGCCTTCTGGTCTTGGGATTGTCAAAAGTTTGCAATAATTAAAGAAACTAAAAGTTTAAGGCTACTGTTACATTAAGTCTTTTATTTCGCAAATCTGAAAAAGCAAGCACAATGCATCTCCTTGTTTAGACAATTCATTCATATTTTAAGTTAACATTGATTGGAGCATCTCCCCTTGGTAACATTCTAAACTTTTAGTCATTTTGCAAAAACCATTTGAGAACCTACCCTTGAGGCATAAAGCCAATGTGAGAGGAGTAAACAAGACAGATACAAACCCTGTTTTGTACATACCCTTCCATCTAGGGCCTCCATGATTAATGTCCCGTTATTAACTGGAGTTTGCCTGCCTAAACATTTTGTATTGAATGACACCTTGATTCTTTAGAGCACTTTTCTAGGTTTCATATTCCCAAATTCAATACTTTTCCAAATATGCTATGAATAGATATGGCTCTTTAAAAGAAGTAGATCGTCTCCTACTTCTCGCTATAATATACTTATTCCTTTTTTTAAATGTCTCCCTTGACATATTAGATCATCTTTATTGCTTCCTGAGCCATTTAGTCTCGAAAACTTAACTTTTAAAGGTGAACATGTCTTGTTTGCACATTGGTACAAAAACGTCTTCGTATATTCGGTAAAGGATAGGTTTTATTAAAGCTTTTAACTTTGCTTAGCTGCCTGATAATAATGGCTTACTTTTATACAGCACTTTAAAAATAACTATCATATATATGCTTAATATAACCCTCATAAAATCTCAATACAATAGGTTATATCAGTCCCATTTCAGGAACAAAGAAAATAAGGTCATTCTCCTTTAGGTCCCCATCACAAAAATTCTAATTAAACTCACTACCTTTAATGTGAGTTCTGCAATCCCACCATCCAACCCCACATTTCCCCTTTGTTTGCATGTCCCATCCATTTAAGTGGATATTTGATGGGAGAAAAAGAATTTTTTTTCATTCATACAAATGCAGATGGCTGCAGATTCTGCTGATGGCTGCAGCCCTACAGACATTTCTCTCCATGAAATCACTCCTAACGGCCTGTGGGAAAAGGGGGGAAAAAAAAGAGAAAAAGCCTAAAAAGCAGAATCTTGCCTATTAACCCCAATAATCCACCTAATTCTTATTATAAAATTGGAACTGGGTTGCCAAGAAAAAATATCCCCGAGAAACATCAAATTTCACCCAAAACTGCAAAAGCTCTAATTGTGTACCTAAGAATAATTGTGACAATACTGATAATCCAAACATAACAAAGTCTTATAAGGGAGAAGGACAAAAATTAGAACTTCCTGTTCTCCCTTAAAGCCATTCAGATTCCATAGAAAATGGAGAAGATGTTATAGTTTCAATCTTGAAAGTCCCCCAAAGGCCATGTGTTGATGGCTGGGGCCCCAGGACCTGGCTCTATTTGGAAGTGGTGAGAATTTTAGTAGGTGGAGCCTAGTGCAAGGAAGTTAGGTCATGGGGGTGTGTCTTTGAAGGGGATATGGGGACCCAGCTCCTTCTCCTCTCTCTGTTTAGGTTTCCATGAGGTGAACAGTCCTTCCCTGCCACAGCCATGGTGGTCTGACTCACTACAGGACCAAAACAACAGAGTCCATTGGCCATAGGCTGAAACCTCTAAACCCTGAGCCAAAATAAATATTTCCCCTTAAGGTGATTATCTCAGGGATTTTGTCACAGTGATGGAAATTGCCTAACACAGAGGTGAAGGGGGAAAGGTGTTTTCCCTGGCCATCAGGACCCACTGAATCCAGTTCTAGTGTGGAGTTGGAAAAAAGTCACAGAAAACCCAGCTGCACCATCAGGTGGGCCCAGGTGTGAGAGGAGCGGTAAAAATCTTTGATTATAAACTAAAACAAGTATGTTTTCCTTATAGTTCTCTAATTGGACTTAATTTCTATTTGGAACCTTGATTCCTGTGAGCAGCAGAAACTCAATTTTGGCTCATCTAGGGCTTCTTTCCACAAAACTTCCCTGATATTACAGCTCTATCTAAGGGCCTAAGATAATGTAAAGTTTGGGGTGAAGAGAAAGACACAGTCGAAGCTTAAAGCTAATCTGCTAAAGAAGCCAAAAGGAGAAGATGGATTACAGAAAAAATATGGTAATTCTCTGTATTAACCATCCCACCCATACCAAACTGAAGAGACAGAAGTTTATTGATTAGAATTTTTATGTTATTGTCATTATTTCTCCTTCTCAGAAGGTCAGGATCAAAAGCTTAAGAGAGACACCTGATTCTTTCCTGACTTATGGCCTTAGCAGAGATGAAAAAAAGAGCTAAAAGTCATCTCAGAATGTCTGCAGCTTATTTAATGCTGATTTATAACAGTATTTCCTTATGTTTTACCACCTCAGACACAATGAACAATATTCAATTATAACATTAATATATGTTAAATAGTATATTAAAGATTGACCCAATCTTCATTGATTTCTGAATACCTCTTCTATGATGAGGACTTTGCTACCTACTTTATGTGTAAGATGAATATTGTTTTTCTTTATTATAAGAAGAGCACAACAAAGTGTTTCTGACTTGTCAATACATTTATATAAAAATCCTGCAGTTACAAAAATTGAATCACAATTGAAGCTATATTTAACAAATAATTTGTTCTGAAAACAATAAGCATGTTCAATTCAGACTGTTGGGCTCCCTTTGAATGCAAAGATATGTGTCTACTTTTTAAAACTTTTGACAAAATGAAAAGATTCAAATGATGGCTATGAGTGAAGAAAGGTTGTCTGAAGAGCAATCAGCATCTGAATTTGAGCTGGGCCTCAAAAGAGCACTAGAACCTCCAGCAAAATCACTGAGCTGTTTCTACAAAATGCAAATTCCCTGGTGCAACTACTGAAAAAAATAGAGGGCTGTCTTATGCACTCCACAAGCCTTAGGCATTGTAACTTTGGAGGCCCTGCCTTCATGACATTAAACATATTAAAATGTACTCCCACTCTACCTTAGAGACATGAATTAGGCTGCAGTTCATGAGTTTATATAACACCATTACATTGATTAGTTTTATCTTTTCAACTTCTCTTTTGTATTTGGAAGTCTTTATTTTTTAATTTGGACATATTTAGGCTGAAGGCCATCTGAAAGTAAACAGATACTGTGTATGTTGTGTCTGATGTATTAGAAGACAGAGTGGGGATACAGCTGAGTTGGTAGAGTGCTTGCCTCACATGCACAAGGCCCTGACTTCAATCCCCAACAGAGAGGGTGGGGGGGATGGGAGGGGAATCTGCATTTAGAGCAAATTTTATAGTGACTTTTTTTTTATATTGCCATTTTTTGTTGTTGTTGTTGTTGTTAGAGCTTTATAGTTATACACAGCAGTTAGGTTCATCCTGACAAAAATCATACATGCAATTCAATTTCAGTTCACAGTACCAACTTTTCCCCTTTCATCCTTTCTCCCCTCACCTGTTCTCCTTCCTCTACTCTGCTAGACTTCCTCTTTCTCATCTATTATTTTTGATTGGCTCTTTTTACTTATGCATAAAGGTAAAATTCCCTGTGGTATATTTATATATTCATATAACATGGTTTTAAAGAATTCATTCCTGATTGCCTCCCACTTCCCATCCATTCACTCTGCCTTTCTCTTCTATACTATTGATCTTCCATATATATTAATGACATCCTATCCATCCCTCCTCTTTTCCTTTATTTTGCTCTAACTTCCACATATGAGAGAAAACATTCAGCCTTTGAGCTTCTGAGTGTGACTTATTGTAATTAGGTATGATGTTCTCCATTTCCATGTATTTACCAGCAAAAATACCATAGTTTCATTTTCAATAAAAATGAATAGTTGAATAAATTCATATATATATGTGTATATATATATCCCTGTTACAAATATATATATATATATATAACAATTTCTTTTTTAATTTTTTTAGTTTACCTTTATTTTATTTATTAATTTTTATGTGGTGCTGAAGATCAAACCCAGGGCCTCACATGTGATAGGCAAGTGCTCTACCACGGAGCCACAACCCCAACCCCTATATCACAAATTCTTGATCCATTCATCTATTTATGGGCATCTTGGTTGATTCCATAATTTATCTATTGTGAATTGTGCAGCTGTAAATATTGAGATGGATGTATCACTGTAGTATCCTGATTTTAGTTCTTTGGATAAATAAAAAGTCTTAGATGAAGTTTCCCGTTCCTCTGCCTTTTTTTTTTTTTTTTGGAAGTTTTCTGGCTACTTTCCCTGCATGTATCAGTCAATAAGTAAATAATTGAAATCTCTCAAGAGTTGATTCACCCGTCTTCCTAAGCATTCTCTTATTAAAGTCAGCTTTTATTCTTTGAGCCTCGGCTAGGGAACTCCCCCTCTCCCAGGACCCAATCAGAGCTCCACTTCAATTAGCTTAATTGGAAGAATACACAACCAAATTTCCAATTAAAGTTCTAAACGAGCTATTAGAATAGACTATTTTTGTCTTTTGGAGTAAGTTCCCCTAATAGTCATTTTCTAAAAGATAAAAATTCTTAAAGGAGAAAAGTGAGCACAATCAGATCAATTACTGCTATTAATGCTTCTTCATAGTGAACTTGGGTCTTTTCACCTCTGTGATGTGGAAGTAAGTCACTTATTTATTCTTTTATTAGTTTTAATCATCTTAAATATGTGTGTATAAATAGCTATATATGTATGTATCTGAGTGGATGTGTGTGTGTGTGTGTGTGTGTGTGTGTGTGTGTGTGTGTGTGTGGTTTAAATGCCACATAGAGGTTCAAAACTTATAGCATAAACTTCCCACTCCAACTCCATTTCCTTACACAGAGAGACTCTCCTTAAACTCTTTTAAACACTTCTTCTAGTATTTTCTTCTATATTTATCTATGGACTTCCCACTACAGAGAGCATGGATTTGAGATTTATGACAACATCCCAAAACACGCGCGCGCACACACCACACACACACACACACACACACACACACACACACACACACTTTTTTCCCTCACATCTTTCCAATATAGTTTTAGCACATTTGGTAGTTCTGCGTTTCTGAGTTTACCTTATAATCTCTATCTACATATTATTCACAATTGCTTCTGGTATTATACTTTAATTTCACTTCCTTTCTTGTTCAACTTTATTGCTTTCCTAGAATTAATAATCGTCTCTTTCTTTAAAACAAATCATGATAGGTATCTTCTGTAGACTTATAATTCAGCCACAAACTTTCTAACATGATTCTTAAATTCCTCTCAACTATGTAAGGCAATTTGTTATTATTATTATTATTAGTTTTTGGTTTGCACTATCACACTAGAAATTCTCCACCTCTTTTATGTCATAAATATTTTTAAACATTTTTTCTGCTTCCTGCTGCTTATCTTTTGTGTGTGTGTGTGTGTGTGTGTGTGTGTGTGTGTTTCTCTGTTGGTGTCTAGTTTTATTTTCCACATTAGAAATCTTCCTTAGTGGTTGGTGATCCTTAGTTGTCTCTTTATACTTAATAGTGAGGTACCAAATAGTTAATTATTCCTATGTGTCAGGTGACAGGCCTCCCCAAAGAGTGACAAGAGAGAACTAAAGGTTTTACCGGAGTGCCCAGTGTCAATATTTATAAATTTTTTTATTTTGGATCAGTTTCTACTAAGTGGATTCTTTCAATCTCCTCCCTTGGGTTATAATCCTGGCTTCTAATTCAGAGAGTTTCACAGAGGGGAAAAAGACTGAGGAACCCCAATGGTTAGAATACAGTATCCCCATTATCCATAAGGGATATGTTCCAAGACCCCCCCCAGGGGTGCCTGAAACTGTGAATAATATATATACGATATGTTTTTCCTTCATACATACCCATGGAAAAGCCTATGAGTTAGGCACCATAAAAGATGAATGACAACTAAAAATAGAATAACTGTGAAAATATTACTGCTATGGTTTAGATCTGCTATGTCCCCCAAAGGCTCACGTGTTGAAGACTTGGTCTCCAGTACAGCAATGTGCAGAGGTGGGCTGTTGAGGAGTGATTGGATCGTGAGGGCCCTAACCTCATCAATGGATACTGAATGTGTTATTGGGAAGTGGTGGAAACCATGGGAGGCGGGACCCAGTTGAAGGGAGCGGATCCTTGGGGACTATGTCTTGGCCCTGCCCTTTCCTTTCTCTGTTTCCTGGCTGTCATGAGGTGAACAGCTTTTACTACATGCTCCCACTGCCAGGATGCTGTCTCATCTCAGGACCAAAACAATGGAGCCAGCTGATCTTGGACTGAAACCTCCAAAACAGAGACCTGAAATAAGTCTTTCCTCCTCTAAGTTGGTTTTCTCAGTTTTTTTCTTTTCTTTTCTCTTTTTTTTTTTTTTTTGTAACAGTGACCAAAAGTAGACTAACACAGACTGAAATAAAGTTTGTGCTTTGAGGTCACTATTAAGTAAAAAGAAGGATTACTGAAATACAACCCTTAAAATATGATAGTTGATATAATATTTGAGATGGCTACTAAGTAACTAATGGGCAAAGGGATGATTCCTGTCCCAGGTGTGACTGAGCAGGAAAGCGCCCGTCCTTGTTACACTACTCAAGGTAGCATGCAACTTAAAATTTATGAAGGACTTACTTCTGGGATTTTCCACACAATATTTTCTGACCATAGCTGACCATAAGTAACCAAAACCACAGAAAGTGAAACCGTGTATGGGGGAAGGGTTACAGTATAGGTTTTCACTTAATCTACCTTTGAGGTACAGCTCTTTCCCCTGCCTCAACTTTACCTGTCATTCCTGAGTCAAGGAAGTTCTGATTCAGTTTTTCTAGCAAGTAAATCTCCTGCCTTCTGCTGGGATGGGAAAGGAAGGGTGGAGAAAATCACTGCTGTGCATAATAGAGAATAGGATCTGGGGGACTAACGATCCCCGATACAAATTTATAGTCAATCTGTTTCCAGCCACATCCTACATTGTGGCAATCAGAGATGCTTGGCACTCTAATTTCTGACCTTGTCTGAGTTTTATTATGAATCAGCTTGCTTCTTATTAGGTTCACACCTCTCTGCTATAAATTAGTCTTTAGTTTCTCCTTTCTGCGAAGTAAATCACCACTCATTTGCCTTCCTTTCTTCCTTTGATTTTTATTGACCTCTTTCCTCAGTGTCCATCTCCTTGGCCTTATTCTCCTTATTCTGGGGGATTTTAGTAGAGAAAGTTAAGTTCCTGCGTTCCGTCCAACAGGTTATCTGGAAGATACAGGTCTTTCCATATTCATTCAATTGAGAAATATAAATAAGCATATACTGTGATGGATACTTGGCACTACAACTTGGAACAGGACAGACACATGGGATTTTCAGTCTAGCAGAAAAAAGAAAACATACTTAAGTAAGCAATTGTAATGAAGTGTCATGATCAAAGTATTGGGGACCATGGACACATATCAAGGCTTCTTGAATGGAATAAATGATTATGCTACACAGTAAAAAAAGAATCAAGCAGGAAGTGAGAGAAAGAATGAATATCAAATAGAATAAAAAGCCTATGAGAATACCCAGAAATGACGGAGACCATGGTACCTTACATAACTTAAAGTATATACTCCGACTGTCGAGTAAGCAAAAGATACTGGGGTGAGATAAGAGAGGAAAGTGGAGATGGCCATGAGGTACAGTGTAAGACATTTTAAAGGATTTGAACCATTAAATGGAAGTCATTGCTAGATTTGAAGAAAGGGAGTGGCTCAATAAGATTTTCTTTTGAGAAATAACTCTGGTTCCATCATGGAGAAAGGATTGGAAAAGAGTTAGAATTACAAGCAGAGAGCCAGAGAGCAGGTAACATGGCCTTGCACCGTGGTAACAGAGATCTGGATTGATGTCCACAAATTCATGAGACTTAGAACAATTTTGCTGACTGACTGGGTTATGGGAAATCCCTACATATTTCTAGACTGAATATTTGTGTAGTTTGTGGTACTATCCTAGAAAGAGTCCGGGGCGGGGGGAAAGTTGAAGGAAAGAAAGAATGTGTTTCATTCAAGCACACTCGAGATAGTTATATGCCATTCGAGAAGTCAAGCAGTAGTTGAATATATGGATCTGGGTTGTAGCTGTAGCCTGGCAGGCCAGCAACATATGAATGATAATCTGGGGCCAAGAATGAGATTGTGCAGGGAGAGTTTGTAGAGCATGAAGAGAAAAGGGGGAAGACACACCCTATCAGATACCCATATTTAAGGAATAAACAGAAGCAAAAGAACTTGCTGTGCAAACCAAGGAAGATTTTCTCAAGAACCAGGAGGAAAGCAGGGAAAGTTGCTGACTCTAAAATAAGGGAAGAGTTCTAATAAGGAAGAAGAGTTGGCCCGGGGATCAACTAAGGACTGAAAAGTGTTCTAATGGACGAAGAGAACAGGAGGTAACCAAAGACCAACCTGGAACATTAGCCAAGTTGCTATGAGTAAGAATGTGAATGCAGGGAGGTCAGGAAGCTCCTGAGAACTTGTGGAAAGGTAGGTGTAGTCACCACCATGGGGAACAGGAGAAAGAGGACTGAGAAAGAGACTTCCGGATACAGACACTAACTTAAGATGGTTTGACAGGTTTTATTGATCTTGTGGTGTGAAAGGGATACACATTTAGCAGAAACCATCCTTAGAATTTTGAATTTGGGTCTTTTCCAGAATAGTGATGCATGGTTCAATTGTAATAATGCTGAGCAGAAGCAGCAAGCCACCTGCCACATCTCCTAGTCAGCGACACCACCACAGGGAAAAACAACTGGCACTACTACGGTGTGCTGTGTTGCTAAGTGGTGATGTTTGGAAGGTTAAGTGTATTAAATGCATTTTCATTTTGAACTTTAGATATTTTTTAACTTATGGTGGGATGAAACTGCATCATAAATAGAGGAGCAGTCTTAGTTCGAAGGATCAACATGGTGGTCAACTTTGTGAATGTGTAGTAGCCTCGATCTCTACCCTCCTGTGATTAAAGTTTGAATCATCTTTTTTTCCAAAAACCTCAAAGGTATGATGTGATATAAAAACCATTTACCTTTCCATCAAACTTGAAAGCTACATAGAAAATGTAGGGAAATAGTAATACTGGATTTTTACTAAACAATTCAGTGACATATTCAGCAGTATTAAAAATTCAGTCTCTTGAGAAGCTAGTTCATAGTTTGAAAGATCCTAGGGGTTTTTTTTCCATAGAAAAAAAGCCTATTAATGCTTTTCTTATACCACCTATTTGTTTATTCTTGCTCCCATCGTATCAAAGGCCATTTACAAGGTCCTTAGAGAAAGACCTTCCTATATGTGCAAAACACCCGCTTCTAATCCTGAGGTCCCAATGTTACCTGGCACTGATGTCTTTTGTTTTAAATCTGTACTGTATGATTATCTCAGAAACCAGACGACACCTGTAATCATGTCAGGCTTATCTCATTCAGTTTACTTGGAAATTTTTCAAGCATTAGTGTTTGGATTATCTATCCTCAATCAAATTTGGGCTAGATCTACCTCCTATATACGAGAATTGGTTAGCAATAAGTAATTTATAATATATATACTGGGGGGCAGGTTGTTAAAGGGATGCCTGGTCCTGTTACTGCCAAAATAAGAAACAACTTTTATGAGTATTTACAATAATCACTAGTCTTTATTTCTGCTTTGTTGTTGGTAAGCCTTCTAGGAACGGGTGTGCACATGGTCCACACGAATGCTATACATCTTTGTTATCCATCAGTATCCCTGCTTGTGTTATGTACACAGTAGGCTTCCAATGAATATTTATTGAATACCTGAATGAGTGAATTTTTATACCTTTTGAAGAATAGTTACTCTTTAATATCTATTCCTCAGGAATGTCAAGCTGTGTCTAAAAGTAATCGAGTGTGACAATTGTAATATTTTCCTAAGCTTTTGTACCTTAAATTTTACATGCTTTTATACTCACTTTCTGATAGTATGCACATTGTTTGTGTTTGCAATGAATGCATCTTTTTTGTGTTTGCAATGAATCTACATATTACAGATTCTCAGTGTTGAGCTTCCACGTGCATTGACCTTGAAATCCCTGGGTACAATATTGGATGGTGACTCAGGAAAAGACATTAGATTTTTTTTTCTTTCCTTTTTTTTTTTTTTTTAGTGTTTAATATTGCAGCCGGGTTTCTTAATCAGAAGAAAAAAAAAGGTTGAATACCTGGGGGAAAAGTGTTATACACACACTGAAAGACAATGCTCATCTCTTCTGAATACATGATAATAGAGAGGACAAATGCCGCTGAGCAAGCAGAACATTCAGGATATTAGTGTGGACCACGAAAAGATGCTGCACAATCAGAACTGATGGAAAACACCACATCCAGCAGCTTTGAAAATATTTAAATTTTTTTTTCAAAAATTAGGTTTGTTTAAAAGAGAAAGATTTGGGATGAATGTGTCTTCTGAACATTTAACTCTTTGTAAAATGAAAACACTGCTTTCTGAATTTGGCAACTCATGCACGATGGTCTTTTGTTGGGGTGAAGGTGTGACAAAGAGTGGTAGTTGAGATTCACCACCAAAAAGCTCCAGCCAGGGAAAGAAACTTTCTAAAATCTCTGGTTTAAATGAAAATAATGATTTTCCAAATGAACATTAATGAAATGATTAACTCTTTACATGTACAAACTGTTTTATTTTTAATTTTCTCTCAAACTTACAAATAACCCAAGGCAATGAATGTGGATTTTGCCTTTAGCACATTCTAGCACTAACTTCTTTGTTTCTAGATAGATTTATTCACTTGTTTCTAAAAGCATTTGTTGTGCACCTACACCATGCATGACTCTTTGCAAAGCTCTGTCAGAGATAAAAAGAAGGTAGGATTCTTGCTTATGCTAGAAAAGTCGTTAAATATTTTCATGCTGGGAATGGTTTAGCATTGCTCATTAAAAATGGCAGAGTATACTCCCACCAGTTAAAAGAAAAAAATTACTTGATTCCTCTATTTTACCCATAACTGATGCTTTCTAACTGGTCTGTTATGTGGCTTGAGTTAATAAACCCCCAAGGAGAAGTTAATAGCCTACCTTTCCACTTGCAAAAATGGATACATTGAATCATGCTTCTAAGTATTTTAAAGTCTAACATTGCATAATTTTGCATGGAGTGAGGAAAGAAAAAAGCTATACAAAAAGTATTCTTTTGAATTTGTAGAGAATTTTCAAAATTAGAATAATAGTCCAAATTGCTAGTGTCCTTTCTTTATCATATGAATTATTAATTCTTTCATGTAATTAGAAAGGAATTATTCTAAAAGTTAAGTGCTTAAGAATTTTATTGATGTAAAAATAGTATTTGATGTAGCTAAGTATGTATAATCTTCGACATGTGGTCTTTTGATTATTATTAACTTGTTTCTATATTTTCTATAAAGAAAACCTTTGCATTTTAAAAAATAATTTTCTAATTTGGAGGCCAACAATATATCTTAAGAGTTGCTGGAGCAGTGTTTCTATTATAAGTTTCATAGAGTTCATCTGATTAAACAAAATTATGTTACCAACAAATCTGCAATAAATATTTTTCTTAAGCATCAAAATAGCTTATAATTAAGAGCATACTTAATGATCAGAGTTCATCATCTTTGGAAATTGTAAACCCAAGTATAATAAAATATATGAAAAAAATTGAGGACATAAAAATCTGCATTCTAACAATTAATTGGATTTCCTATTTTGAGTGAGGAACTCACTGGAAATAGGAGAAAAAGTAAGACTTTTAAATGTACATAAACTGGATGGAGCTGCAGATAAGTAAAATACACAACAGTGTCAGCACAGACAGATGTTGAGCATCTGTCTAGTATTAGTTCCCTGAGGACTAACAATTGTACCCTAGCATGGTTTGGTTCTCTTGGCCATGTCTGGCTAGACAATTTTTCTCTGTTATTTGTACCCCAACTAAACTTTAATTAAAAAAAAAAATGATGATCAGTGGTAGTTTCAGGTGTAAAGAATGGCCAGTGGTCAGATCCCAGAGCACCATGCTCAAACACCAATCGTTAGTGGCTGAGGGAAGCCTATCCTATCCTCTCATCTCTACACAGAGGAGCTGCCTTGACCAAGGAGTAGAAGCTGGCTACGGCGGATCATGCCCAACACCTTGGGTGGGACAAAGTCCCTTACACTACTAACTACCAAGGCAAGAATAGCTCCAAGAGGGGTCCACCCACTCCCCAGTGTTCCCCCAGTAAGACGCAACGGAGCCTAGGCCTTCACATCAGACATCCTTCCATGCCCTCCCCAGCCACTTGCACAGATATGATATGTGCAGAGGGATCAATTCTGGTGCCTATCAACTCACAAGCTGTAGATGGCAGATATTTGGTCGACAATGAAAAACGATTGCTTTAGGCTAAAGAAACATTTCCTGGAATAAAACATCAGAGAAGGAGAGCAGCAGCTGAGCTCTCCCATGCTTTCCTGTCTTAGATCAAGCTGTCTGCTCCACGGTGTTTGTGAGGACAAGGGGAGGTGGCCCATTCCACCAAGGCTCCTACCTTAGTAGATCTTTCAGTTCTCACTCCGCCATTTTCCAGGGCAAGATATGTCCCAATGAACCACGTGAACCCAACAGAACAGAACCACCATCCTTCACATGAACCTTCACATCTCTCTCTGGACTCAAACTGGCATTAAGTGAAATGCACACTTGTCCTTCCCTGAAATTTCTCTTCTGTTAGGTCAAGCTTGTAAATCCTAGGAGTCCACAGATGCAGTTTTCAGTGGACCATCTTTCCTAGACGACTCCAGGTTTCCTGTGCAAACTGTCCCATCTCAGCTCCAGAATTGGCCCCAACCTAGGACAAGGTTAAAGATGAAGTAATACTTTTGACCCAGAGTTAGGTGCTGTCAGATGATACACATCTAACATGACCATGATCTAATCCAAAAGAATTGAGCTTATTAGGAAATTAGATGTGAGGGTCTTTCAGTGATGAAGGAAAAAAAAATCCCCTACACTACCAAACTATCTATGAATAAATCCAACTCCATAAAATATTTTCTGGAAGGATTAATGATCAAATTGACTTTTAAGGGTGAAAGGCAATTTTCCAGACAGAATTGGCAGAATAGTCTTCCAAGAGTAGAGTAGTTTAAATATATATATATATATAAATATAAATAAATATATATATTTCATTATATATATATATATAATGAAATATATATATTTATTTATATATAAATATATATATATAATGAAACATACATATGTTTCCTTGTAGTAAAAACAAGTCAGTCAGTATGATAGAAGCCAATAGCAAGTGTGGGGGACTTCTAACTGGAAATACTATGTCAAGCAATTTAAATTTCCTTCTAAAGTCTATAGCATGTCCTTGAAGGGGTTGAAGAAGAGTGACATAATCAAATTAAGGACCCAAAAAAGTTCAAAACAAGAGCAATGTAGAAAATTAAGTAAAGCTCTGAGTTAGAAGGCAATTCTGGTAATTTAATCAAGACATAATGAGAGTTTCTAAATAAGACCACTCAATGAGAATACATAATAGAGGAGATATTTTAGATGGATATGCAACAGAACTTGTGGATGTACTGAGAGAGATATGAAGATGACTAGCAGCTGTATCGGATTCAGTGACTGTGAGGACAATGGGCAGGTATGGAGGAAAAGAATTAACACTATATTTTGATTTAGCCAGTGGTTTATAAAAGCATCACAGTGTTCCCTGATCCCTTTCCACCCAAAATTTTCCACCAGACTTTTCTCTGGAGCATATAAAGCTAGCAGACACTGTTTATTTATTAGTTTTCTGCTGCTGTGTAATGTTACCACAGAGTTAGTGATTTAAAACATCAGCTTCTTAGCCTACCCTAGTGTGGGTCAGAGCCAGGCGCAGCATGCTAGGTTGCCGGCTGATGTTCTCTGCGCACAAGGCTGAAATCCAGGTGTCCACTGGGCCGAGCTCCTCTCTGGAGCTCTAGAGAAGCATCTGCTTCCAAGTTCATTCAGGTTGTTGACAAAAACCTAGTTCCTTGAAGCCACAGGACTGAATCCCCACTGGGTGGCAGCCAGGCTGGATGGCTTGATGGGTAGAAGGAACAGGAAAGGGGCAGCCCCAGCCTGTGACTACAGTAAAGGTCAACCCATAACCCAAAATTAGATATAGATATTTGGCCTCTGGAAAACAGCAGAAACTCGATAAATAGAAAAATGGAGCTCCTGAGAGACTAGAACAAATGGAAAAGGGAGCAAAGCTCAAATGCACACTAGAATAGAGCGTACACTGAGGAAGCGCCAGGTTTCAGATGCTACATTAAGCACTGAGTGAGTCTCACCTCTTCCTCAGCTCTTTAATTATTTGTGGAGTCTATCGCGACCTTGCTGGGGACTCATCTGACACTGCCTCCTGGGCTTTCAACCAGTCTCTGCATACTCCTCTCTCATAGCCCTCAAACACAGCATTTCTAGTCTTATCAACCAATTCCCCCAAAGTCCTCATCTGCTGACAGGGTTTCCTACACCCAGAAAAGCACCCAACATCGTTTCTGTTTGTGAGCACTTGAAACCCGGGTGTCACCCCAAGATAGCCCTTGCCTTCATTCCCATAGCCAAGGTGTCACCAACGTAATTGGGAGACAGATCTATTTGTCTCTTAAATATCTTCCTTGTCCATATTTTCCACTGAAACCTGATCTAGTTATCACTGTTTCTTGTTTGGAGCCACGTCTCAGCTGCTCTTTCTAATCCTTTCCCATCTCCTCCAGTCAGTCCCTTCTCTAATGCTTAGCAGGGGCCCCAAGACCCACACAGCCTGGCCTCTGTGCTCTGCCCTCTCTCACTGCAAGGACTTCCTTCTTCCTGAACACACATGGTCCCACAGTCTCTGTCCAAGCGATCAGTGTGGCAATGTTCCTCCCCACCCCCAACATGATTTACTTCTTGCTCGTCCTTCAGATCTCAGCTGGGATCTGCCAGATCCCTTTATTTTACTCATACACTGCTAAGAGCCATAGCCAAGTAGGAATGACGCATGGCAATTTCCTTGTCAGCTTACCCAATGTTGCTTAAAGGGAGGACTCTCCATTGGGAGCTCCATGGAGGCAGGAACCTTCTCTGATTTTGCTCAAACTTTCTTGCCCTCAGCTAGCATACCACCTGGCGAGTAGTAGGTTCTCAGTAAATGTCACTGAATGAAGGAATGTTTTCTTTAATTATCAAGCAATAGAAAAGGGCCAGACTTGGACTCCACCACACCTGAGTTGTTTTATATTTGTCTTCCATTTCATACAATTTTACGTTAGGAGTTTCGGTGTTACTTTCAGAATTTAACCATCAATGTCAGATGGTTATTGCAGATGGTAAACATTATACTTACAAGGTGACTTCTGTTCTTTATCCATGGTTTTGCTCTTATTTCAGTTTTGGATGATATTAACATTTACACCCTTTCTTCCTTGGTGGTAGGGATTATCTACCTTTAATTATTTTAACTTTGCTGAATCACTTAGAGATATATCCCTTTAATATTTTATCTTGTAGTATAATCTTTTTAAACAACATGAAGTTAGGAGATTTTTCTTTCTTTCAACAGATTGTTTACTCCATTTATGTTTATATCTGTTAATATCTTAGGTCTTAGCCCTACATTTTTACTTTTTTATGTTTTATGCTTTTAATACTTTCATTTTTAAATATTTTCCTCTGTAATCTGGGTTTCTATGTTTTGTTTTTATGTGGTTTATGTTTATAATAAATTTTTAGTTTTAAATTTTATCCTTTTGAATAATACATTTAAACTACTTTCAAAATTCTTTCATCAACATTAAACATTATCTCTAAACTTGCTCATGAAAGATGAGGAAATTATCATGCATGCCTATTCTCTCCCTGCCCCCCATACTGATTTGGTTGGTTGTATTGCTATTTTAAATTATTCTGGTGTTATCTTCATGCATTAAAATAACGCACTTAAATCTTCATCGCTTGAATTATCAGCATTATAATTTTTCAAACTTCACAATGAAATAAGAGGAAATGAGGAGGTGTATACTTCCTCTTATCTCCACTTCCTTCCTCTCAATTATTGTACTGAGATCATTATTTCTAAACTGATGCAATTTATAACCTTCACATTCTCTTCCAATGCCATAATTTCCAGTCCTTCTGTCTTGGTGCTGTATCTAAATTGTTTCAGCACTCATGTCAGTAATTCTCATTTCTTGTTCCTTAGACCCTTGTTTCTATTTATCTCTCTTGGTTAGCTGGATTTCATAATCAAGTTGATTTCTTTGGCTAAAAAATGTTAATGTGTACCATACTTCTTAAGTTTTTGTGTGTGTCAAGATAATCTGTATTCTCTAGACTTGAATGACATTCAACTGCCTGTGAAAATCTCAGAATATACTTTATTCCCCTGAAGACTTTGTAAGGTTTGCCACACCCTTTCCAGCACTGTTGCTATGAAATTCAAAGCCAATTTGATTTTCCCTCGATAGAGGTGGATTTCTTTATTTTCTGGCTTTTTCTTTTTCATTTATTCAACAAGCACTAATGAAACATTCACTGTGTAGTAGGTACCATGACAGGTTCCTTATTCTTGACACCCAGCAACTTATCATTATCAATTGTCCTAGCTCATGGGGACATGGTTTGTACTTTGCACGATTAGTTCACAGACTCAAGTCGTATTTTCTGGCAGCAATTTTCTTTTCTTTTCTTTTTCTTTTTTTTTTTTTTGCCATTGAAATCTTTTGGGGAGGGTTATAGCTATTCATTCTGTTCTCTTCGGTGTGAAAAAGTCTTTAATCCATCTCTGGTGTGAATTACCTACCTGCCCTTTGTTTTGTCTTGTTTTGGTTTCTCCTACTCGTGCTCCTTTTTCTGTTTTGCTTATCTTTCTGTCTCTCAGATATCTTTACATTTGTCTAATTCATTTTTTTTTCTAATTATGACTCTTTTTAAATAATGACAGCTCCATGTTGTCCAGCTTTTTTCTCAAGAGTTGTATGGTGAAGATGTTATAGTTTGGACTTGGAATGTCCCCCAAGACTCATATGTTAAGGGCTTGGTCTCAGCTTGGTCTTTGGGGAAGTAGCCAAAACTCTAAGAGGTAGGGCCTCTGTAGGTCATGGGGGATGCCTTAGAAGGAGATCATGGGCCCCCAGGCTCTTTCTCTCTCTCTTCATGTGATGTAAGTGGTTCTGCTCTGTCATGCACTCCTGCTTCGATGTGCTGCCTCATCACAGGCCCAGAGAAATGAGGTCCATTAATCATGGATGGAAACTTTCAAAAACATGAGCCAAAATTAACCTTCCCTCTTTACAATTTGATTTCTCTCACTTATTAGTTACAGTAAAGGAAAGCTGACTAACAGAGAAGGAAATGGAGAGTGCACAGGAGCCATATTGTCTCGGCTGACTTTCTCATCAACTCTGTCCTGCCTTTGCTCCAAAGACATGTCTACACCTGGTGGTCTACATGAGCAGAAGGTCTTGGTGGCTCACAGTGAAGCCCCATAGGCTCAAGTGTTTTGTGCATTGATGTGGCATTATTTTTGTCTCCTCAACAGACTTTGTCCCAGTGATCAAAGCTGAAAACACAAATATGGCAACAATACAGCAGGGCTTGCGGGTTAAGAGTACAGGCTCAACATGGGAATCTAAGCTCTGTAAATGACTAGTAAAGTTGGGATAACAGCAGTACCTTTATTGTAGAGTTCCTATGAGGATTATCTGAATCTATTTAAATCATTATAGAGTAGGGCTTAGTACAAGCACCTTTGTGCTGCAGGAGATCTTAATACTTCTATGTACCTAGCACAGTATGTATTCCATCAGTATCAACCATTTTTTATTGTCAGTCTTGTTAATTGTACCATTACTCCCACCATATGCTTCCATTATGTTTCCTGCAAAGTCGAAGGATTTTTGTCCTTCCAGTCCCACCTGGTCTGCAGTGCCTCACTGTGGCATGTGGAATAATGGTCTCCAGTAAGGGACAACTGGCAAAAATCCTTTGGAGTAATGCCACCTACCATTTGAGAACTCTGCCCTGTGTGCAGGGGCTGTCCAGTGTGAATCCACTTTGGGCATCCTCTGGAAATGGGGCCAAATGCTGCTATATTTAGAAGTAATTCTTCATAGTTAAGAGTTGTGTCTGTCTTTCGGTTTCATTCAAGATGGTTTCTTTTGTTAGAATTTGTGTTGCTTTCAGTTGATATTAGAGAGTGGAGCTTAGTCCAATTATCTTTATGCTTCCATCTTCAAGCAGAAGCTCTTAATACTTTTAAATCCAGGAATATTTTTAAATAAGTGAGAGACTGGTGAGCTCCTCTCTTTCTGCACTGAAGCTTAAATATGAAGACATTATAAGAAGGATTTAAGAGTTCTTAATGCTGTGTTCATAAAAGGACAGTTTAAACCTTAAAATCAGTTCCTAAGGGAGATTATTAAATCTTATTCCAATTTTATACTTGTGACTAAATATTTTCTTTATTTAGAAAACGGCTTTGCATGAGAAATAGAAGTATGGGTATAATATAAAATCTTGGTAAATACGTTTCAAGTTGTTATTTAAATTTTAACTGAATATAAATATGTAAGTATATATGGCATGTGCATATACATATGAATATAGATATTAAAAAGATATATTCTTCAAACAATATAAACCTGGTTTCCACCCATCTTGTCCAGGACAGAGTTTGAAGTCTATGGATTTTACTTTTCCTTTGAATGCATGTGTCATTATATCAAGGAAGTAAAACAATAAAGCCAGTCTGTTGTTATTTGTTATTTTCGTGGTGGTGGTGATGATGATGGAGGTGGTGCCACATTTATATGTGGGAAGATACTATGTTTATAATTTTTTTCATTTGCTTTCCAAAACAGCCATAAAAGGTAGGGTCAGTTATTGTGCTCACTTTGCAGATGAGGAAACTGAGGCTTAGGGGTGTAAGTCACATACACAGCATCATCCAACCAGGAAGGGAGAGATTTAGCAAGTCAGACTGGCTCAAAACCTGTGCTCCTGACCGCTGTGCCAAACTTCCCTCCCCATCCTCTGATTCTTCCTCCCCAGTAATGTGTACATGACAGTAGTCACTCTGTCAAGGGAAAAAGGTAAATTTTTAATTAAATAATTTGCTCAAGGTCACCCAATTCAAAACAGCATATACCAATGCTAGTTTCACTAAAGCTCTTAAAAATTAGAAAACTGAAGTTATGGGTCTCAGAAAACAGAGCAAGAAACTTTCTATCAATATTTTTTCAATCCATTTATAATTCTCTTAAGACCCATTTTCCCTGTCCGAAGGCAGTAAGGGAAAAAATGCTCTCGGGAATGTTCTTTTCCATGGGTGGCCAAATCTTCCAAAGCTTGAATGAATCTCCAAAACAAATGATCACTTGGCTATTAAACATAGGGAAGAGGAAATTGCTCTGAACAATGGTGCATATAAAGGGAAGTTTTGAAGTATAATAAATATGATTCTCCTTGAAGGTGATTTTTTTAAAGATTCAGGTTGCTGAACTAAGTCAAAAGAGACAAATACAGCTCTTTGCTTCTGTACGTGGAGGTTAATCATAAAATGCATCTTTGTTTTAAAGTCCCATGAATGTCGGAATAGGAAACCATCCAGTGTCAGTTCATAAATGGACCATTTTGTTTGAAACTTTGACAAATGACTCCCAGGCTTTGCTTCTCTTTGCTAAGAAGGAAGCCATGGCCTTCTGGGGCAGCTTCTTAAGATATTTCAATGAGATTTATGTGGCACAAAGCGCTCTCAAAGACAAATCAATATATCCAAGTAGAGCATTCTAATATAATCACACTGATCAAGAAGAGTGTCTCATAGTCACAGATCTGTCATTCTTTCTTTTCATCGTCTGAAGGCACCTAAAGTTTTTATGTTCCCGAAACAAAGCTCTGAATGACATTCTTTCAGTCGTGTTTGAATTTAACAGAATTCCACAAAATCAGCCATCACTGTGGATGCAAGCTCTCCCGTAGGAAAGCCATTCAAGTTCAGACTTGATGGGAGAAATATCAGACAGAGTACCGAACTGTTGAAGAAGCATGGCCTTCTAATCAGCTGTGAACCTAAATTGACATACAAAAAAAATATATATATATTCTGGGAAGTCATAAAGTCTGTAGTGCTATAGGAATGATGATCTCATTGCTCTACCCTGTTCCTGAGAAACTGATGTGACTCCATTTTTGAGAAACCAGCCTCTACCTCAGAGCAAAGCCTGTCCAAAGGGGGAGGTGGGGGGGGGAGGGGAGGGGCCTTATCCTTGGAAAAACCCACAGAGTGTTCCTAGGCACATAGCCACCCTGCTGAGTTGTTTGTCTGTAAATAACAGGAGAGAGAGATCTGAGGCAGTTACGCTATTTCCTGGAAAGACCACCAATCAGTGTGAGACAGGGAAAATACCTGGAATGCCAGGTGACCCCCCCAGTAGTCTCCGTGACTGATAACATGTTGGGAAACCAAGAAGTTTAGAGGGTACACCCTTGCAACCCCTCATGGCCCCACCTCTTGAACTCATCAATCATCCCAATCACTTGTTCCTGCCAGGGAATGTGCTAATCAATGTTAAGAGTTGTTGTTTGATTTTCCCGTGGTATGAAATGATTTGCTGTGTGATGTTGTGACACATGGAGTATCCCCGCAAACCTATAAAAATCTCACTGAACAAAGGACCAGGACTCACTCCTCGGAACCACTGCGTTGGAAACGGTTGTGCGTCCAGGCTCGAGCTTGCAATAAAGACTCTTGTGTGCTTGCATCGGATTCAGCTCCTGGTGGTCTTTGGGGTCCCCCTAATCCAGCATTACATTCCTTGGGAAGACTTACTGACATTTTGATTATCAGGTGGTCAGGTTCTTACCAGGCCCTGTCCCCAGCATTCTCCAGTTCCAGGTGATGCACAACCTAGCAACCTTCCCCCACTGGTAGTTCACCACTGAACTTCACACCCTGCCTTCCCTTTAAAGAAACGAAACAGAGATAAATAGAGCAGGGGGGGGGGGGAAATCTGTCTCAAAATTGTGGATGAGAATGAGTTTAAAGAAAAAGGCAAGGAAGGAGCTATTGGTGGAGATTTAGAGAGCCAATAAGTAACATTCTTCCTCTTTTATACACGGTACTGTGAATCCTCCCACCCCCAATGTGTACAATGAAGTCCTAACTCCAAGTGCTTCAAAATGTAACTGTGGAGATAGGATTGTGGTCATCACATTCAGTGAGGTCATTAAGAAGCACCCTTGGGGCTGGGGTTGTGGCTCAGTGGTAGAGCACTCACCTCGCATGTGCGAGGTCCTGGGTTCGATCCTCAGCACCACATATAAATAAATAAAGGTATTGTGTCCAACTGCCACTAAAAAAATAAATAAATGTTTTTGTTTTTGTTTTTTTAAAAAGATGCACCCCTAGAAGAAGACATTAGGACAAAGACACACAGAGGAGAGACCATGGGAAGACATAGGGAGAAGAGGGGCATTTGCAAACCAAGGAGTGAGGCTTCAGGAGAAACCAATCGTGTCTCTACATTGATCCCGGATTTCCAACCTCAGAGCTGTGAAGAGAAATAAATGCCTGTGATTTAAGCCAGCTGGGCTGTGGCACTCTTGTTATGGCAGCCGGAGCAAACAAATATACTCTACACCAGAGTTCAGAACCAGCCAAAACTAGACAGAAAACAGAGATGGTGAAAAGTGGATTCGAGAATGTAGCTTTGGAACAGCAGTCAAAAGGGCTTTTGCTGAATCTGTCCCTTCAAACAACAAGCCTGCCTAGAAGCATCATATAAAGGAGATGAGGAAGCGCTCCAGGGATGGACAGACAGATGCAAAAGAAAGAGGACCCAAACCAGGAAGAAAGAGGGCTCCTGGGCAGGAGAGCATGGCGGAGTGGGGCAAAGAGGTGAATTTTCCTCTTTCCTTTTGTTGTGGGTTTAGGGAGTCGAAATTCCTGCCTTCTATGGAAAAGTGAAGAATGGGAAACCCTGGCAGATATCAAGTTTTATTCTGTCCTGTGCTTCATAAACCAGACTCAACTTCACTTAGAAATGGCATTTGTAACCAAAATGCCACAAAATGAAGTCTCGTGGCCCCATACCTGCCCCCTGCCCAGCATGCTCATCTTTCTACAGTTCTTTTCTTAGAGGAAAGACATCATCACCCAGCCCTGTGCAAGGAGTCTCCCAGGCTCATCTGGTCTTCTCCTCTCCATCTTGTGGATCTTCCTCTTCAGTGGCGCACCAACCTGTCCACCTGACTCGAGCCCCTCTCCACGCTCAGTTAATCCCCCCACCACCCTTCTTCCTGATTCCAGCCCAGTTTTCTTTATTCCCTGCTATGATTTGGATATGGTTTGTCGCCCCTAAGTTTTATGTACTGAATGTTTGGAAATGAGCTGGGACTTCTAATAGGTGGTGATGGTCATGACCACCCTGCAAAGGGATTAGTGTTGGACTTAAGGAGTGTGTTAGGTCTCACAGGAGTGGGTCAGTTCCCATGAGAGTCAAGTCATTATCCAAAGTGAGTGGATTCCTCCCCCACCACTCTGTTGCTTCCTTTCTTACCATGTCACCTCTTTCTTTCATACATACTCACCATGGGATGCTCTCCTCCATGAGGCTCTCACCATGAGCTAACACTGGTGCTATGCCCGTGGACCTCGAGAACTGTGAACTAAATATATCTCTTTTCTTTATAAAGTACCCAGCCTCCAGTATTTTGTTACAGCAACCCAAAGAAGACTAAGACACTGGCCTTCTACCACTTACCCTCCTTCACACTGCCCCAAGAATAAAACTTCTAAATTTTCAATTTCATCACCATGACCCCCAAACTAAAACCCGTGTAGCTCCTTATTAGGAAGTCTGTCTGATTTGGCTTCATCTGCCTCTCTGTCTAGCCAGAGCCAGGGGGAGCCAGAGTCCTGTGTCATCACCAATCAGGAACACAGGCTTTGATGACAGAGGAAAAGAGGACAAGTTATGCAATAGATGTACAGTGGGGCAGTGAGACACTTCATCTCCCATACCAACTGGAGGGATTTCACCAGGAGCCAAAGTTCAGGCCTGCTGTGCCCCCAGCACCCAAGGGGAGGAGGGATGAAATAAAGGGCCCAGCATCTCCCTCTCTTCTCTCTGATATCTACTGCCCAAAGAGAAGAAGTACTAATAGGAGGAGGTATACATTTTCTTTTTTTCTGGTACCAGGGATTGAACCCAGGGGCACTTAACCACTGGGCCACATCCCCAGTTCTTTTTACTTTTAATATTGAGACAGAATCTCATTAAGCTGTAGCCTTACTAGGTTGCTGAGGCTGGCTTTGAACTTGCAATTCTGCCTTGGCTTCCCAAGCTGCTGGGATTACAGGCATGTGACACCACATGCTGCAAGATATATATTTTCATTCAGAGGCTCTGACCCTGAAGGAAAGAACTTGCATCCCAAACATTGACTGTAATCAGGGACAATCTAAGGAAGTCCGTTTAACTCTCACACTAAGTTCACTCTCTCTCAGTCTCCTCAGCACTGAAGATAATATCTTACTCTAAACTACCTGACCCTACGTTCCAGTTCTGAATGTACCTAGGGAAAAATGGGTGTCATTCTCACCCATTCAATCCCAACGAAGAAGATCCCTGATTCTTCTGCCCCTGGGTTAGAGATCTGCAATGTTCAGAGCTTCTGAATAAACACAGAAGAGAGAGGTCACTGCTAACTTCTTTGCTCATAGTTGAGGTGAATTACAGCTGAAGAGCCTCGGCTTGTCCAGCAATTCAGGATCAGCTGCCCTGGGGCAGGCAGGCCTCAGCCCTGTGGGGCTTGTTGCTTCCAGAACACCTTAGGTTTCTGTTTATTTGTTGTTTCTCTTTCCCTCGGTACTGGGGATCAAACCTAGGGGTGCTCTACCACTGACCTACATCTCCAGCCCTTTTGATGTTGAGATTGGGTTTCCTTCAGTTGCTGAAGCTGGCCTTGAACTTGCAATCTTCCTGCCTCAGCATCCCCAGTGGCTGGGATTTCCCCGGTGTGCCACTGTGCCCGACTATCTTATTCTTTTGAGTTCCCCATTTACATGAATGACACCACTCCCTTGCGATGCATTTGATATCAGAGCTCTATGTCCCTACTCACCCTCCTCCTCCACCCCTTTACAACAATTTATTAGCAAGCCACGAAGATCCCACCACCTTCAGTTTCTGTGCTCTTCTTCACCTTCCACTTCTTACCCTCCACCCTGCTTCGTTGTTTTTTCATTGGAATACTACAGCAGCACCCTGATTTCTCTGAATTTTGTCTCTCTTGGCTGCAATTCATCCAATTCACTGTTGGCAGATTAATATTTCCAACGAGCATATTTAATTATACCTTTCACCCTTCAAAAACTGCCAATGAGTCCCCATTGGTTTCTAAATTAAATATGACTCTTCCTGCTGGCATTCAAGGAAAGCTCTTCACAATCAGGCTCCAATGGCCCTCTGGGGCTCTGTCTCCTTATATCTTGTATTTTAGTCATGCTAGATCAGTTAGTGTCACTCTGGTACAGCACTGAGCCTTTCCAGCCTTCTTGCTTTTGCTGATATGTTCCTACTTCTAAAGTTGTCTTTTTTCCCCTCTCCAAAATAGATTTTGAAAGATAAGTAGAAATTAATAGGCAAAGCACAACTATTTCATGACCTCCTTTCTTGTCCTTCTAGCACTGACCAAAGTTGTGTCTTTCTCCTTTTTTGGCACCAGAGATCACAATATTTGTACTTTCCTTAGTGCATTTATTTTCCTCCGCTCTTAGAGACATGTGTTGACTTACCTCTTCCCTCCAACAGCACCCTTATTTTTATGTGGGCAATGGCTCCTTTCCTATTCTCAGCCCTGTGGGTTCACGGAAATTATTCCTCTTTTGTTTTCAAGTGGAATAACCCAATTGACTGCCCCTCTCCTCCATACCTGAGTCTTGATATTTTGTTTAGGGAACAAAAAATGAGCCAATTAAGGTCCAAGAAACATAAGGGACATTGACAGAAGTTTTGAGAAGAGAAGCCACCCTTGCCTTCCAAAAGAACTCCAAGAAGACATATCCTTGCTTTCTCAGATGGTGTGGTGAGGGAGTGAGGTCTAGAATTGCAGAAGTCATTTTGCGGCATTGTTACCAAAAATCAACCCTCTAGCTTTACTTGCTCATAATTGGCAAGGAAATCACTAATTTTGGAGGTCACACAGCTTGGCAATACATTGTTAGTCTTCCAGGAGCTTTGCTGGAGATAACACCTGACATGTGAGTTAACATGATAATGGTTGCCTAGGTTACTCCTCAGGGACTTGTGGCTGCCTTTGCTGAAAACACTGACTCTTCACTTGGACCTGCAGATGCCTGCCATCTGGGAGGGAAAAAGCTTGGCATCTTTGCTTTCATATTATGTCTGTTTCTTTCTTTTACTGCCTTAATCTTTAGGTCAGATTGTACTCAGCTCTGCATGTAAACATGTTGAACATTTGAGAATGGTTGTATCCAGAAGTATAATATAGGGTTAACTAGATCTAGTCTAGCCTTCCTCCTCTCCCTTCAAGGCTAAAGACACCCACCAACAACCATGACCAAAACACCCAAACCATGAAAAGATCAAAACGAGGTGGCGCAGAGTTCCTGGAAGATCTCCAGCTATTCCCAGAAAAGACAGGAATATTCCTCCCCTTTATTCTCCCATCTCTTTCCCCTCATTATTACTGCCCTGTATCTGCAAACCTCCAACAGCCCCCTGGAGTTGAGAAATCGATTCATAAGGCTTACCACTTCTCCATTCTTTGGCCACTGAAAAAGGCCTTTCTTTCTCCCCACCACTCATCTTTTGGACATTGATTTTTCCATGAGATGAATTTCTGGACCTGGATTCAGTTGCAGCCTGGGGAAGACAGCCTGAAGATAAACCTCACAGAAAGAGGAGGGAACTAGCTGCTCTGGAGGCTGAGGCAGGAGGATCACAAGTTTGAAGCCAGCCTCAGCAATTTAGCGAGTCCCTAAGCAACTTAGTGAGACTCTGTCTCTAAATAAAAAAATAAATAAAAAGGGCTAGGGGTATGGCTCAGTGGTTAAGCACTCCTGGGTTCAATCCCTGGTTCAAAAAAAACAAAACAAAACAAAAAAATATCTAAAACCAATATGGGAGAAATTGTGCTATTTTTAAATTTCTAGATTAAGCCATACTTGGAGCCAGGCCTAATTTTGAACTTCTCAGTTAAGTCAATAAATTCCTAATTTTTTTTTTTTTAAATGCTGGGGGAATCCAGGGACTTGTGTATGCTAGACAAACACTCTACCACAGAGCTATATCCCCAACCCAAATTTCTGATTTTTTAAAAATCAATCTGAGTTTGGTGTTCTGACTCCTGCAACAAATTTGTTGTCCTTATACTAGACATACGGTATCTTCTTGGATCCAGTTTAAAATCTGCTCTAATGGATCTCATAATGCCTTACATAACAGCCTTTTAATAGACCACTTTCAATGGGATTGAAATAACAATGGGAAATTTCCCATAAATTTACTTAGAAAAAAATTTTAAAAAGAAAAGAGAATAAATAATCATTAAATATTCGATGAACTGATTTGGATATACTTATGCTTAATAAAGACACACTTTATCAAGCAGATTGATTGTGGAAATAGCTTTCAAAACCACTTTTTTAAATTTTTGGTTGTTTAGGAAAGCAATCAGCAGGCTCATTCCCTTAACCTAGAAAATTTTTAGATACAAGATAATTATCATATGGTAACCAACTCCTGAAATTTTATCATCTAGGCTATTTTCATAATTAATTAAAATGGTCTATCCCATGGATACAAATGGAGACACACTGATTTTTTTAAAAAATAAAATTATAAGGATTCTAATTCCATAGGATTAACTACAGGAAGGACAGTCTTTTATAAAGTTCAAAGATCTCCTGGGCTATTTCCAAGGGTTCCGAAATTTATTATAGGCATAGTTTTCTCAGAGGAGGCAGGGCTTCTCATCATCATGCGACTCCAAGTAAAAGTCTGGCTGTCTGATTGAGCCTCGATCCTAGAGAAGCTGGAGCCCAGACACTTAGAGTTAGAGAAACCAGAAGAATACAGACTGCTGTATTAGTTTTCCATTCCTGAGTAACCAATCACCATATGCCTAGTGCCTTCAAACCTCATCTGTTTATCAGCTTCCCTTTCAATGGGTCAGAGGTTTGGCATGGCATACCCTGCTCTGTGCTTAGGGTCTGACAAGGCTGGGACCCAAGGTTGTCTGGGCTGAGCTCCTGTCTGGAGGCTGTAAGGTGTTCATTATGCTTCCAAACCATTCAGACTGTTGGCAGAATTCAGTGCCTTGTAGAGCTAAGCTCCCTGTTTCCTTGCTAGCTGTCAGCCAAGATTGCTCTCAACATCTCAAGGACACCTTCATTCCTCAGTCTGTGACCTTCTCTATCTTCAAGCCAGCAGTGGTGTGTCAAATCCTTCCTGTGCTTTGAATTGCTGATTTCCTCCATTTTTGACCTCTAGAGTCAGATTTGAAGGGCTCATGTGATTCCGTCAGGCCCACCCTGTTTATCTTCCTATCTAAAGTCAACTGGCTTCAGAGATTAATCACATCTGCAAAGATTTCTGCACTGCAGCACCTAAGTTAATGTTTGATTGGATAATTGGATGTGTGTGTACATCGGGGACCAAGAATCTTGGGGTCTACCTTGCAATATCACCTATCGCACCTGTAGAGATAAGCAAAACCCAGGCCCTACAACGAGAGGCCGTCTGGATCTCTTCAGGTAATAACAGTTCCACTGAACCTCAGGTCTTCTGCTCAGCCGGGAGAGCTCTGAGCCTCTTTTGCTGCACAGCCACCATGGTGATATGGAAATCAAGCTCTGTACTCCTCTTGATTTCCTCTCAATATCTATCTCAGTCAGCTCAGGCTACAAGAACAAAATACAGTTTTCCCTCCATATCTATAAAGAATCGGGTCCAGGACACCCTATGCATACCAAAATCCCTCGATGTTCAAGTCCTTATGTAAAATGGCCTAGTATTTGCATACCACCTATACACATCTTCCCATTTAAGTTAAAATTACATACAATACCCAATATGTTGTAAATGCTTTATATAAATGGTTGTTATATTGTTTAGGGAATAACAACAAGGAAGAAGTCTCTGCTCGTTCAGAAGAGATAGAGGGTTTTATTTTTTTTTTCCAAATATTTTCTATGAGTTGGTTGAATCTGTGAATGAGGAAACCATGGATATAAAAGGCTAACAGTATCATGGACTGAGTGGCTTAAAAAAACAGAAATTTATTTCTCAGCATTTTAGAGGTTGAAGTCCAGGGTCAGAATGGTCGCATTCTGGTGAGTATCCCACCCGCGTGAACTGGTCTCCAACTAATTATCTCCCAAAGGCCTCATTCCCAAACACCATCATATTGAGAGTTAGGGTCTCAATATATGAATTTGATATGAATTTCCCTTGGGGAAAACAATTCACTATTCTGATACCTAGCAGTATCAAAATGACAAAAACTCCACTCATCACTCCCAGGACAACCAAAACCTTAGGCACAATGCCATCTCCGTTCATACAGAACAACAAAAAATTGATATTTTCTCTCACCACTTCTCTCACCTTGTCTTCTTACTGTACACTCTTGCCCATATATAACAATGGCAAAGTCCCAGAGACATGTTTCTATCTAAGCGGATGCAAACACTGAAGCTTGTAAATCAGGTGTTTAGCTCTTTGGTCTCCAGTATTTACATCCATGTTGGTGTGAACTTAGCCCAGTCCATGAGAATGGTGGGAAGGCACAGTTTTCCGTCTCCTAAGGCCTTGACATATTAATGGCTCTTGAAAATTACACTACACTTCAAACCCTGACTCCTTGTCTTAGCTCCCTACTGCTGACATGACAAATTACCACAAACCTCGTGGCTTGAAACAACACAAATGTATCATCCTACAGTTTCCAAAATGAGAAGTCTTAAAATAGGATGGCAAAACTACGTTCCTCGTGGGACAGAATCCTTTTCCTTCTTTGCCTTCTCCAAAGCCTGTGGAGACTGGTGCTCCCTTCCTCCTGGCTTCACTGTGACCTCTGCTTCCCTTGTCACGTGGCTTTCTCCAGATTTCCTGCCTCCCACTTACAGGGACTCTGTGGTCACCATGGTCCTGCCTGGACAATCCAGAAGAATCCTCCTGTCTCAGGATCCTCCATTTAATCACACCTACAAAGTCTCTTTTGCCATGCACAGGAAGACACTCACAGGGACTATCTGAACATCTGGGGCTGGGGCCATTATTCTGCTTATCATGCTTCTTTTGATTTTTTTCAATATAACAATTTTTTTGTATCCCAAAACATACCTAAATAAGGAAGCTGTAGAATTCATATTCTGAAATTTGCTGTTCAGGTAAATACACATTCAGTCATCTTACTCTGATGGTTTCTAGTCAGGGATTATTCTTGTTAGGTGGGTGGTGGCGACTTGGTGGCAATTTAGTGGCAATTTAGTACAAAAGAACATCAATCAGATGCCGGAGGAAAGGCCTGTCAATCAGCCAGATCTCCTGACTATCACCTGTCAATCAGCAGGACCCCCTGGCCAATCCTGGAGTTCAGCCAATTCTCCTGACCAACTCCAAGGGGGCAAGGGACCCTAGAAACACCTTTTCCTGTCCCAAGCCCTTCCCTTCCTGCTGTAAGCCCCATAAAAGTCCAGTCCGGTTGAGCTTCCACGCGGTTTCTCCTCAGACCCTTCCCCTGTCCCCTCTGTGGGTCTGATCGAGTTCCGCCCTGGAGTGATATCTCAATAAAGCCTGTTCAGCGGCCCTTTTGAATCTGCCTCCTTTGGTTGCCGCCTGCCCCGCCTGATCTGACAATTCTCTGTTAACAAATGTGAATTACACTCCTGTTTGAATGTATTGGGTCCAATACAAACACAGAGCAAGAGAAATAAAATGGTGGCATCTTCTACTAGCGTTCATTTTGTTCTCCCCTTGTGTCCCAAAGCACTCTTCAGCCTTTATTTTGCCCTAAAGACACTCATGCTAAAATGTACTTTCAAATGCATTCTGAGCGCAAGATAACTATGATCCCCAAAATGGCTGAAGAAAATGGCAGAGGAAAAAAAAAAAAGGGAGTATAAGAAACCTCTATTACATTACATTTTATGTGCAAATTTTGTGTGCTTCACGATTGTTGTCTATTAACTATTTAATCTTGTTTTCGTTATCCAATTGATACATTTCTCTCCCAGAAAATTGTTAGAGCACCTCTGGTGAAGACAGAATTCATTACAATTAATGGAATTATTTCTCATGTCAGAGCTTTTTCACTTAATGGCAGGGTTTTCAGGAAAGAATTCAAGTCGATAGAAGAGGGCTAGGTGTGTTTGCTTTGCCGTGACTAAGCAGCCCATTGAGGTGGTTCACCCAGAACAAAAGAACCATCTTCTTCAGAAAGGGGTTCTGACGTCTTCCATTGATCTAGACAACTGCTGCAGTTTTTAAATGACAAGTTTTCCAACTCCTACCCATCAAGACTTCAAAAATCCCAGGTTGAATTTCAACCAGAGCACCCTGTTGTAGGTATAAAATATGTGTATGGAGTTTGATTTTGATTAAACCTCTTTCTGTATTGTCACCTCTGAATAAGCCCCCTCCTAGGTGTCCAGATGAATGGCCAGAAAGCGAAGGCCAGTTTTCAGGTATTGCATTCTACTGAAAGCAATCTCCCTCCAAAGCCTCCAGGAGGCTGTTATTGGGAAAGCAAAATTGCACTGTTAGAGGTCAGAAGCTCCTATTCACCTCTCTGTAGCCACATGAAAGGAATTTTTCTTTGGTGGAGCCATAATATAGTTGTGAAACAGCGTGACTATACGTTTGGTGCCATGGGTAGAAGTCAATTTTAGAAAATAAATCTCCAACTCATTTTGTGATTTTTTTTTAAAGAGTTCTACAAATACTTGCAGAAATTTGTCAAGCTGAAATGTTTCATTAATCCCACTAATTGTTTCTATCAGTCCTAAACTAACTAGAACTAATTTGGAATCACATATATGTGTGTGTGCATGTGTGTGTGCATGTGTGTGTGCGAACAATACTCACCTCTTGAAGCTCTATGAGGATGAATACGGTAGCATGTTGAAAATGAGACTTTGCACACATGGCCTGAAGCACTAATTGGGACGTATCATTTATATCACTTCCCGGGGTGATACTTCTCTTTAGGTTCCATTAGGCCAAGAAGAAAATGAAGGCTATTGGCCAGAATTTTTGGTACATAAGACACTCAGACCCCACCCCACCCCACCCCTCCAAAAAAAGAAAAAAGTGATCTCAGTGTTGTTGCACGAGGGGTCCTGAGTTCAACAATCCATGAGGATTTGTTGGCTATTTCCTGGACCCCCAGGAAGTCACAATCCTTTGTTCAAGGAATCTTGTTCAGGCCACATGAGTTCATATTTCAGCCATAACTTCCTGCTTCCAGTCTGTCAGCCTCTGCCCATGAGGGGACACAGGTTACTACTTACAAGGTTTTGTGTTCACAAGACCCAGGGGATATGTGGGAAGAAGAGGATTAGTAAACTAGAGCTCCACCAAAACCCAAGGGGGGTGTGTGTATGTGTGTGTGTGTGTGTGTGTGTGTGTGTGTGTGTGTGTGTGTGTGTTTAAGCCTCTGAGAGAGAGAGAGAAAGAGAGAGAGAGAGAGAGAGAAATTTCACATTTATCATTCAAGTCTACAACTTCCATGGCACAACCTTTGATAGAATCTCTTTCCCAGGAGTTGCTTAGAAAAGTCCCTTTGCATGTTATTGTAATTCTGTATCTTGCCCTGTGATACCTATTTCTGATTGTTCTGGTGGTTGTCATCTTTGCCCAAAGAGCCTAGATTAATTTTTTTCCTTCTATACTGGGGATTAAAATCAGGGGCACTACCATTGAGCTACATCCCAATGCATAAAAAAAATTTTTTTTTGAGACAGGGTCTTACCAAGTTGCCCAGGCTAACCTCAAAATTTTAATCCTCCTGCCTCAACCTCCTGAGTAGCTGGGATTCCAGGTGTGTACCACCCCACAAGGCAAGAGTTTAGAGTTCTTGTAGGGGTCTGCAAAGCCACTTTCTAGTGCACAGAGTTTCACATGCTCAGAACACTCACTCAGAGCTACTTTCATCTTCAGTGTACATATTCTTTTAGCATATACTGCTGCAGCAGATAGCACAGAAAACACACACAGGCTCAAGATTCTTTTTTTTTTCTTGTTTAACTTATATAAAAGTAACATGGGCCTGTTGAAAGGAAAAAAAAGAATGAAATAGTAAGGAATAATTTATAACAGAAAGTAACAGTCTCCTACTTACCCTCTCCTAAGAAACAGCCTCTTAACTGTTTCTGGTTTTTAATTCTTGTACTTAGTTCCTTCAAAATACTAAATAATATGCATATGAGATTTCTGAATGTATCAAATTTATATTTAGCCTATTGTCTCCCAGAAATGAAAGATGAGGATTTAATTAACTTATTCAACCATTCCCTCCTCTCCACCTCTTCTTCCTTATATTTGATGTATTATCATTTTTATTTCTTTGCTTGTTTATCTTTAATTACTTTAAATAATATAGTTATGCCTCAATGTCTTATGGAGCAGGTTCAATTTTCTCAAGCCATGTTCTTGAGCATAAAAAGGATTAACTTTCTTTATTTTCTGTAAGTGAAAGACCACATTTCACTAGCTGGCAGGAACCTTAATCATTGTGGACCCCAAGCACACTTGGCCATTTCACATTTAAATCACACAAAGTTGGATTTAATTCCTCCCTTTCCACTCACTCTTCCAGGGAAGGCAGGTGGTTTCAGGAGATTTTTGTGGAGCTGAAGCATTAGGAGTGGACAGTCTGCGATTCCATGGTCAGCCTACGTCCCCCTTGGCATCTCCTGATAACAGTCCTCAGCATCTCTGTTGACATGCACTCAGCTATTCAAGGCACCACCAATGAACTCTGACTATTCGTCCATATTTTTAGTGCCATCTCTGTTCTGGAAAGAGATCCCCATTAGATCCTACTAACCCTCCTGTTGCACTGTTGAGAGGCATGAATCATTTTCTGATTCTCTCTAGTGACCATGGGGACACAGGAATCTCGGCAGGGCTATCTGGGTTCCTCTATGCCCTGGACTGCCCACTTTAGTTCCCAGCTGACAGTGATAGCACCATTCTGTTGATAAGAGGGGACAACTGTGAGGCATGCTGTCTAGCCTGCTGTTTTTTGAGAATAGGGTACTCCTCCTTTCTTCTCTTGCTTTTTCCAGACTTGCCCCTTCCTGCCCCAGATTTGAGTTAGGGGCAGGATTGGTGTTAAGGGCAGGCGATCTCCCAAGTGTACTTTTTCTCCTTCGAACTCTTTCAACCTTTAATCTCTTCTTGCTTCTGGCAAACCTACCCTCAAGCCCTGGTTTCAGAATTCAGTAGCTTTTTTTTTTCTCTTGCAAATCAAGAGTCTGTGGGTTTCAAGACAATGAATTTCAAAAACATACTTAAAATTTTAAAAGCCAAAATTTTTATTGGTACCTGTGGTTATGTCAGCCCTCCTCAAAGTAATAAGCCCAGAATATTTCAGTATAATATAAGGCAAAGAGTTCAGGATTAAAAAACAAAAGAAGTAGGGGGTTGGTGGGGAATTACTAAATATTACCATAAACCAAAGGCAGCAGTCAGTATCTCTTCTGTTCTATGTCAAGTGAGGCTATTTAGCAGATCTCTCCTTCATTCTTCCCTTCCTCCTTCACTGTTCTAATTTTATGAATCAGTTATTGTTTAGTCTCAAGTGACAGAATGCTTGTCTGACAATGCCCTAAATAAATACGGATTTAATTCACGACAATAGCAATAAGTCCAGAGAATGGCCATTGCAAACTAGTACAACCTATAACAATATTGTGGACAGTCCATCTTCCAATGTGCATCCTTAGCAAGGTGGCTTGCTATCCCCTGGTTGCAAAATGACAGTAGCTGCATGAATGACAACTGTGATTCAGATGAGAGGAAGTAGAAGAGGGAAGGGAGGGCTGAGGCCAGCAGTATCTTTTTCTTTTATCAATAAAGCAAATGTTTTCTAGAGAAGTTCCCTCCCTATATTTCCCTTTGTGCCTTACTGACCAGAACGGTGTCAGAGGGCCGCCCCTGGCTGTGTGGCTGACTGGCTAGTCGTTTCCATACGCAGCCTCTATAGTAAAGTTGTGACGAGGTTGGAAGTAGGCATGGAGTAACCCGACTTGCACTGTCCGCCAAAGCCTTCCCTTTGGCGTCTTCATATCCATCTGTGCTAGTGGAACACACCACACCCCGTCTGCAAGGGAAACAACCTCAGAGTCTCAGTGAGTTGCTGCATCAGACTTGAAGTCTCCGAGTGATGGTCTATCCTCTCCACCAGGTATGGATGGTTTTCCTTGGGATCAGATGATTTATGACAAAGAAAAAGCACCTCTGATATGCAATGGAGGAGAAGAAGCAGAATAACTGGAAAAAAAAGAAAACAAGACAAATACCTGCCCTTTGGGGAATTGACAGGATGAGGAGCTTGTAAGGGCCACTTCTCCATTCACGTATCAAACCTCACTCTAGTGAAGACTTTGGTTCTGCTCTCTCTGTGAGGCTCCCAGGGGTCTCCTTCTTCCCTGGTTCTGTTCTCTAGGAGATTCATTCTTCACCATTCCGCTGCCCCCCCGCCCGGCCCACTTGAGTCCAGTTGAGGCATTGCTCCTCCAGAGTGATGGGCAAACTTTGCAGCAAATTTCCTACCAGTGAAAAATCAGGGGTCTGAGAGTTACTGTCAGGTGGCGGTTCTCAGACAGGAGTGACTTTGTGCTTCCACTCAGGGAACATTTGATAATGTCCAGAGACATTTTTGGTTTTCACAGAAGGGCAAGGTGCTAATGGCATCTATCAGGTAGAAGCCAGAGATGCTACTAAACATTATACAATGAATGCACAGTTCAGTCTCCTGTGTAGTAAAGAATTATCTGGTCCAAAATGTCAAGGTTAAGAAAGCTGGGTCAATCACAAGAGTCGAGGTCAATCGCAAGAGTCCCATTCTCATTTCTAGTGATTTCATAGGCATAAACATGATTAAAGACCCAATTCATGAGATCTAATGTGACCCAAAGGACACTTGTCTCCAGAATTGTGGGAGGAAATAAATAGCCTTTTTACTCAAGCCAATTTTAGTAGTGTTTTCTGTTACTTGCAATTGAATATCTCTTAGCTGATACAAGTATTATGGTTTGGATAATGTCATCCAAAGACTCTTGTGTTGAAAGCTTGGTCCCCAATTTAGCAATGTTCAGAAGTGGGTGGGGCTTTGAGGAAGTGATTAGATGAGGGAACTAACTTCATCAATGGATAATATTCTCTCTCTCTCTCTCTCTCTCTCTCTCTCTCTCTCTCTCTCTCTCTCTCCCCCCTCCCTCCCCTTCCTGGATTCCATGAAGTGAGCAGCTTTGCTCTGCTAGGTGCTCTCCAACCTGATGTTCAACCTCATCTCAGGCCCAAACCAATGGGGAAAGAATAAGCAAACCATGGAATGAAACCTCTGGAACCATGAACCTAAATAAGTCTCTCCTCCTTTAAATTGTTTTCCTCAGGCATTTTGTCACACCAATGGCCTTTCTTTCCCATATGGCTGATTTTTGCCCTATGATGGACGATTCTTTTCTATTTTGTCCTGTGAGTGATGATGTTCATTCATGTTTAATAGCAGAAACTGGGGTGACTGATGTGGCTTTCTTGTGCTGTAGATATATACCTGCAAATTTCCTCTCCTTGAGGGAATTCTGATGGGAAGTAGTTCATCTGGATGAGGCATGTCAACAACAGTTTTGTTTTAGAAGGTTTCCTTTATAAGGCTTTACGATGAATGAAGGGTCAGCCTCAGGCTACAGGTCTAACATAGGCACCAACACATAGCTGAAACCTTAATATTTTCTCGGGGTTTGTAATTGTCTTAGGAAATGGGCTCTGTTTTGGCAAAATTGATTAGGTGTTGGTTAGTTGGTTTGGCTTACAGATAAGACCTTCGCTTCTTGTTGTTTTGCAGACAGAGCTATAAAAGCCATCTAGGTATCTGTTCCTTTGCATTAACTTTTATCCATGCCCATTACTCCTGACTTGTCTCAAGGTTTGATGCAAAACCAGGGTCTCTTTGAGGTTCTTGGCTCCCACTTGTGCTGCTGCTTCCGAAAGCATGTCCTGGGCTCCCCTCCTTCAACACATTTCCATTCTGTATTTCCCAGAAATTCATTGAATGCAGATGACCTACCTCTCCTTGCCCTATTCCTGGCCTTCTCACTTTGGGGTAACTACTTTTATCCTTTTGTCCTAGTTCATTTTCTGTTGCTATAACAAAATGCCTGAGATCGGATAATTTAAGAAGAGTAGAAGTTTATGGCTCATGGTTCTGAAGGCTGAGAAGATCTTGGTGCCAGCATCTACCTTGCATTTGGTGGCCTTCTTGCAGCATCATAATAAGGCAGAATGTATCACACCTGATATACCATTATCAGGAATTTGGGAATTGAGTTTCCAACACATGAACTTTGGGAGCACACATTCAAACCACAGTACATTTTTTTGTTGTTGTTTCAGGTGAATTTTGGGGATTGTCAAAAGGTAAATCTGTGCTCCACCTGCCATTGTCAAACTAAAGCATGTACTTCTCAGAGAATGTTCTATTACACCCCTGAATATCATTTCTAAGAGAATACATTTCACTTTAACAGGTAGCATCAAACTCAACATGAATTCAAAGTCAAAATCTGGGACTGAGATTGCATTTACCTACAAAGCAATAGTAACAAAAACAGCATGGTACTGGTACCAAAACAGGCGGTGGACCAATGGTACAGAATAGAGGACACAGAGACTAATCCACAAAGTTACAACTATCTTATATTTGATAAAGGGGCTAAAAACATGCAATGGAGGAAGGATAGCATCTTCAACAAATGGTGCTGGGAAAATTGGAAATCCATATGCAACAAAATGAAATTGAATCCCTTTCTCTCACCAGCCACAAAAGTTAACTCAAAATGGATCAAGGAGCTAGATATCAAACCAGAGACACTACGTCTGATAGAAGAAAAAGTTGGTTACGATCTACATATTGTGGGGTCGGGCTCCAAATTCCTTAATAGGACTCCCATAGCCCAAGAGTTAACAACAAGAATAAACAAATGGGACTTACTTAAACTAAAAAGTTTTTTCTCAGCAAGAGAAACAATAAAAGAGGTAAATAGAGAGCCTACATCCTGGGAACAAATTTTTACCCCCCACACATCAGATAGAGCCCTAATATCCAGAATGTACAAAGAACTCAAAAAATTAAATAATAAGATAACAAATAATCCAATCAACAAATGGGCCAAGGACCTGAACAGACATTTCTCAGAGGAGGACATACAATCAATCAACAAGTACATGAAAAAATGCTCACCATCATTAGCAATCAGAGAAATGCAAATCAAAACCACCCTAAGATACCATCTCACTCCAGTAAGATTGGCAGCCATTATGAAGTCAAACAACAACAAGTGCTGTCGAGGATGTGGGGAAAAGGGTACACTTGTACACTGCTGGTGGGACTGCAAAATGGTGTGGCCAATTTGGAAAGCAGTATGGAGATTCCTGGGAAAGCTGGGAATGGATCCACCATTTGACCCAGCTATTGCCCTTCTCGGACTATTCCCTGAGGACCTTAAAAGAGCGCGCTATAGGGATACGGCCACATCAATGATTATAGGGGCACAATTCACAATAGCTAGACTGTGGAACCAACCTAGATGCCCTTCAATAGATGAATGGATAAAAAAAAAGTGGCATCTATATACAATGGAGTATTATGCAGCACTAAGAAATGACAAAATCATAGAATTTGCAGGGAAATGGATGGCATTAGAGCAGATTATGCTAAGTGAAGCTAGCCAAGCCCTAAAAAACAAATGCCAAATGTCTCCTTTGATATAAAGAGAGCAACTAAGAACAAAACAGGAAGGAAGAGCATGAGGAAAAGACTAACAGTAAACAAAGACGAATGGGGGGAGAGAAAGGGAGAGAGAAGGGAAAGGATTTGCAAATGGTAGGAGACCTTCAATGATACACAAAAGTATAAGAGGTTATGATGGGCAAGGGGGAGGGGGGGAAAAAGGGAGAGAATTGAACAACAGCAGAGGAGGCAGAGAGGGAAGGTGGGAGGGGAGGGGAGGGGGGATAGTAGGGGTTAGGAAAGGTAGCAGATTAAGACAGTCACTAATATGCCATTAGGTAAAAATGTGAGTATGTAACAGATGTGATTCTGCTATCTGTATTTGGGGTAGAAGTGGGAGTTCAAAACCCAATGGAGTCAAATGTATGAAAGATGATTTATCAAGAGCTCTGTAATGTTTGGAACAATCAATAAAAAAAAAAAAGAAAGAAAAAAAAAAAGAGATTGCATTTACCAATGCTCCGGAAATTCAAGCATTGTTTTCTGGTTTGGGGGTAGCTAGATGGCATCTGTCTTTGTATCGTGGCTATGGGCAGGATTTAGAAAAATGTTTTACCATTAAAGAAAAGGCTGCTTATATAACAAGGATGACCATGATCTTTTATCTCAAAAAGCTGACCTCTCAGTCACAGCATTTCATTACCTTGTAATCCAGTTACATTGTTTCATGCCTGCCTGTAAGATAACATATGAATCTGTAGAAGAAGAACAGAGTTAAAGTAGTTCATGGAATTTATAAAGCCAGCCCTTGTGATTGGAACAGAGTTTGACAAATGGATCTCCTGGAAACTCTTTCTTTCATTAGCAATGTTACTACGGCAACACGAACAGCAGGACTGATTTTTAGGGACAACTAATCTCTAAATTTGAATTCTCGTGATACTCAAGACGAAGAGAGGAAATATAAGAAATTTTCTGAAAAATTACTTGTAAGTTTCCAGAACTTGCAACTGTTTCCAGCCTCCACTTCACAAACGGAAGGAGCCTGAGGGCTGGACACGTCCTGGTGCACAGCACTCAGAGAATGTCACAGATGGTGGGGCAAAACCCCAAAGGACACTTGAGCAGAGAAACAAAGGGTGGAGTCTGGAATTGTGGGGGAATGGCTTTACCTCCTACTCTAGTGAGGTGTCAAGCAATGACCAAGGGTTTGGATGTCCCAGCAGCCACCTACCCTCATTCGTCAGGTGGAATAGAGTACAGTGGGCCTCTGACTCACGGAGCCAGGCCCCCAGATGGAGATTAAGATTTACAGTCCCTCCTTCCTGCTATGAAAGCTCAGGAAATAACCTGCCCCTGGTTGCAACCATGATTCCTTCACCATGTACCAAGGCACTGACCTTGGTAGCTGCCTTCCCCTCCAGAAACCCGGGATTTCAGGTCACTGCTGAGGTTCGTAGCCTGCATCAAACCTGCACAGTGTAAAACCGTTTCGTGTTCACTTTCTGGCTAACACCCACATGTATTCATGCTAAGTGGAGTTTTAACAAAACTCCTATGAGAACTATATAGATATAACACTAAGTAAAATTCTTTCTTTTTTTTTTTTTTCTAGCCAGCCCCTTAAAATGTTTCCAATGTGGACATATTTTAAAGCTCTCCAGGTGAGAGAGCAACTACTTATTTGCAAGGTTGTACTGGGCACTTATTCCCCTATAGTCACTTGATGGCACATATTTATCTCATTACTTTTTAATGGATAATAAGACATATCTGAAGAGAAAAGACCACATAGGGGGAAATTCTGCCTGAGACTGTCACAAAGCAACGTAGGAAGAAAATAACCGACTATTAGTGAAATGCTAAACTGGAAAATAAGTACCGGAACACTACATTTGCAGTATAACAGATAGAGAGAAACACTGAAGTGTTTAAACTCTATTCCATCTAAAAAGAACACCAAAAATATTCAAAACAAACCTGGAGACCTATGAGAAATTGCAAGGTGTTTGCAAGATTTTTTTTTTTCTTGATTCACATTATAAATTGGTTTTTGCAACAATATCTCTTTTAAAGAATACTGAGTCTGTGCATGTGTGTGTGTGTGTGTGTGTGTGTGTGTGTGTGTGTGTGTGTTCTGCAAAGGGAAGGGCTGGCTGAAGTTCATGACCCTGGTTTACACATGGCCAAAATGGCTCCAGTGCATTCCTGGAAGGTCTTTGCTAACTATTGGTTTGGTTGCCTTTTCACACCCGTGATTCAAACTGTTCGGTCAGCTAAAATGGATAACAAGTGACCCGGTACAAATTACGGGAATTTGCAGGACAAGCTCCAGAAAGCACTCAGCCAAATGCCTGTGCAGTTCTAATTCTTCTGGGAATGGGCCAGAGGCCCCTTGACAGTGAGCCTTTCCGATTCAGGGCATCTTTAAGACCATCTTGAAGGAAAGCGAGAGCATTATTGGAGAAGTGAGTCACTTCCAGGGCTGAGGACTGCCTGTGTTTTTAATTTATCTATCGAACTTCAGTCACGATGAGTAATAATCCTATAGAAAATATCAGCTCTTCACGAGAATGCCAATACCTGAAGCAGAGTGGTTTGTGGGCTTCCTCCTTGGACTCAGGAACACCCGATTTCAAATGGCAAACTGCAGGTGTCCACAGATCTTTTACAGTCACGACACTACGAGGGACCCATGAGGTTGGGTACCTCCTTTTTCTTTTTTTTTTTTTTTGTTTCTGTTTTCTCTGGTAAGTACATTAAAATATAACTCATAAATATATTAATTTAAAAGAGCAAGGAAAATGGGGTGATTTTTGATGGCCCTTTTTGTCTCCCATAGTTGAATTTCTGCCTGCGTTGATGCTCAGGGGAGAGGGGAAAAGGGAACGGAAGTCTCCTGGAGCCATTTAGTTTTTCACGATCACAGTACTAGTTAAGTTTTATATAATGTGTCCAACTTCTAAGACCACCCTCCTCTGATGACCTCATTTTCTTGAGCCCACTCAAAATATCATCTAAAACTGGTGAAATGGTGATTTTTCTTTTTCTTGGCCCACCCTGGAGATGAAGCCTCTGTGCTCTCGTAGATTATGTCGTATTATGTTAAGCCGGGAACAATCAAAAAAAATTTATTGTCTCGTTCTTTATTTTCTGTGGGTACAGCTTGCCTCTTTGTTATTAGAGATGGAATTCAAGATTAATTCTCAGTCAACTTCTGAGATAACCTGAAGTAATTTACATGCTGAAGCGCGACATGGAAAGTATGACATTTACATCAGAAACAGAACTGAGTTGGTCAAAAGAAACTAATCCAGCCACTCTGTCATTCAGCAAATATATATCAACCAGGCCTCTCCCCGGGAGTCACCTCAACAGGACCAATATTAACTCATCATTGCACTAAAGTAGTGAGTAATACTCTGGTAATAAGCAGGAAGGGGAAATATACTCTGTTATTACAAAGTGTGAACTTACTAAAAAGTTGAAACTATAAATTTCACATGAAAAATAAAAGATTCCCTCAACAAAAATCAAGTATGGATCTTTACAGAACGGGCATTAAGTAACCTAGTAGAGAAAATCAAAACTGCCATTTAAGAAGTACAAGACATGCTGTTCAAATGGATGATTCTTATATCGATCTTTCATATACTTAAGCTTTATAGGAATTAAAGTATTGGTCATCAAACAACAGGGATCAATAACTGGCACAGAGAAGCATTTCTGAACCGTCTGACAACACTGCAAGTTTCCATTCCCCACACTACACAGATAAAAAGTATCTCACCCAAGGAAATTTATTATTCAAAAGTGAATTCAAGATAAGATAATATCAATCATTTATTTTTTTAAATACTATGGTATGCTTTCAAAAGTCAGATATTCATTAGTTCTAAAATATTCAACATGAAGCACATGTACTAGGTATTGCTTGGCTTTTGTCTGGTGGATTGGGTGACGACTCGAGATACAGAAAAAGGAAAAGGCCTGAGACATAATCCTATAGAAAATATCAGTTCTTCATGAGAATGTCAATACCTAAAGCAGAGTGGTTTGTGGGCTTCCTAACAGGCAATAATAGGCCCCCTCCCGGACCACCCACCCTGGCCTGCCTCAGAGTTGAGAAGGGGTAGGATAGTGGACAGTTCTTTGTGAAAGTGCAGGAAGCTCCATCATGCAAAAGCCGCACAGTGCTGAGAGCAGAGCTGTGGTATGGATCGCTGCGAGGGTCTGTCTCAGGATTCTTCTCTTTTTAAAAGATGACCATCTTCTCTGAACCTCTTTCTATTTGATACTCTGTAAGCATTTGACACTTTTGACTGCCCCACCATGTCTTAGACTCTGTTTGAGAACAGAGTGCTTTAGGATACAAGGGCTTTAATGATTCTGTTTCCCTTTTGGACCACTCCTCTCACTCTTGTCCTGGCTTCTCTAAACAATATACCTGGACCCTATATCCCAGTGCCCTCACTAAAATAAAACTAAAAGCTGAGTGCTTTCTCAGTCTCCACTCTTCTAAACATACAAACAAACTTATTCATTCTTCGTGTTTACAGGTCACCTTGATTTTTCTCCATGACACTCTTTCACAGAGCTGCAACTCCAATTGGGTCATTTGGGCTTTCTATTGGCTTGGCAGATATTTAATGAGCTCCCTCATCGGCATCTCAAAAGCAACATGGCAGACACAAAAGCACATTTTTTTTGTTCTCTGCCTCATCTTGCACATCATAGATCAGGAAGCACCATCACCATTCTCGTGAGTGAGCAGATAAACTATTTGCACATGTTGTCAATTTTACCTTCACAGTTTCTAGAAAGGTGATGTTTTAACCCTATTTTGGTTATGAACTTCTTTGAAAAGCCAACACAGGCATGTGTCCTGGTGGTGACCTTGAGCAGGACCTTTTCTGATCTCCCAATGGCCGTGCCTCATTTGTGCCCAGTCTATGCTTCTGACAGTCAGTTCCCAGATAACTCCTACAGGTAAAGGAAGGATAAGGCACAGGTGTCCTGGGTGACTCGTGGTATTTTGACTGAATGCTATGATTTGAATGTCTCCTCCAAAATTCATGTTGGGATTAATTGCAGATGTGATCGTATTAAAAGGTGGATCCTTTATGATGTGATTAAGTCACGAGGGCACAGACCTCGTTAGGAATCAATGCTGCTATTGCATTTAATCACAGGAGTCATTTCCTGATGAAAAGGATGCGTTTAGCCCGGTTTTCCTGTTTGTCTTGCACATGCTTCTTGTCCTTCTGTCCTGTTATAATGAAACACAGAGACCCTTGATAGATGCTGGTGCCATATCTGTGGATTTCCCAGCTTCCAAAACCATGACCAAATAAACTTTTATTGTTTATAAATTATCCAGCCTGTGGTATTTGGCTATAGCAGCAGAAAATGGATAAGACATTGCAAGATATCCCAGTGGCTTTGCTGAAATTTTCTTAGGCAGCACAGCATTCTAAAGGGCATCACAAAAACTTAATTTTCTTTTCCTTCCTCCTTCCCTTCCTATCTTCTTTCCCTCCCTCTCTGAGGACTCTCAACTCCATTATCTCCCACAAGTATTTACCCTAAGAAATGTCTTGAATGTTTAATCCCATCTTGGCACCTCCTTCCTGAGGGGTGCAGGCTGACACCATCCCCCCGTTAAATTCACAGTGCACTCCTGCAACATAAACTCACAATTTTTGAGGTTTACACAGTCCTATAGTCCATCCAAGGGCCGGGGAGTGGCTGGGGGGCCATCATGCCAAGACCCTGCCCTGAAACCTGCCCTTTCCTGTCCACTATCACCACCACCTTTCCTCTAACCGACTTGTTTCTCTTGGGACTTAACCCAGTCTTATTGATCTTTCTCTAACTTTCCAATCCCTTCTTTATTAAACTTCCAGAACTTTCTTCTAAAGACAAACAAACCCTATTTGCATTGCTATCCTGTTCACAGACACTCAATTGTTGCTGTTACTTATAGGATGGCACATTGGTCAAGGTTGCCTCTGGTCTACCCATCCTTTCTTCTTCCCAAACTCATCCCTGCAATTCAGCCACAGGCGTATCTTGTCATCTGTCATGTCGCTCCTTTATTCTAAAATGATGGGTTCTGCTAGATAAAAATTCTCTTCCGGTAGCCAGTTATGGTGGCACACAACTGCATCCCCAGCTACCCAGAAGACTTAGGCAGGCAGATCACTTGAGCTCACAAGTTCAAGATCAGCATAGGTAAAATAGCAAGAACCCACCTCAAAAATTCTATCCTCCTTCTAGTCCTAGTTAAAATGCCGCTTTCCCCCGGAAGTCTAGTTTCTATCTTTAACCCATGATCACCATATAAGGTATTGTGAGGAGCTGTCTTACCAACCACACCGTACATTCCACCAAAGACCGTTGATTAATCATTTCCTCCCCCCAAATTGCCTTGACCTTAGCAAGTTCTCCATAAATATTTATTGACTTGAGCCACAGCTGAAAAGTCTTGCAGAATTAACTCAAAACTCATCACTCTGGCATTTCAGTCCCTGCACATTATGGCCCACACAGCACTTTCTCAACTCATTGCAAGGTCATCTTCCAGAAGCCTTATGCAGTGATAGTTTTTGTGCCATCAAATTGACCATGACCTGGTATTTGGGAGTCAGCTTCAAAAACCAAGAGGAGATCCATCCTATTAGCCAAACTTGTGAGAATGATATAGAAAGCCAAAATGACAGTTTACAATTTTATAATCAGAAATTCTTGTTGTAGGAATTAGAACACTCAGAATGTCTATGATCAGTAATTTTCTGTCTGTGGGCAAATCTAAGAGGAATTTTAAGTTAAAATCAAAAGAATGCTTGGTGAGTACAGAAAGAAGAAAAATTGGATTAATTTAATGTTTAATAACCCCATTTATTAATTCATTTATTCATCTAATTGAATATCTATTCAAGCACTCTGATGCCAGGCTCTCTGCAGGCCATGCTTTTACCAATGAGGACAGAAGACTACAATCACTAGGGTAAACTTCCTCCTCTCTGCTAGGGCTTGATGGCACTACCAGATCCCATTTGCTGGACTCCTAAGAATAATTAGTCTTAATTTTTCTTACTTTTTCTGATTGTTTTCTGTATAGGTGTTAATTTCATATATTCTATCTTATAACAATACAATCCCTGGTTTGGGGATTAGCTCAGTAACAATGGTGCCTTGTGCATCTATGCTCTGACCCCTTGTGTATTGGCAGGCTTCTTCCTGCAGCTCCAAAGCCCATCCAGGCCAGCCTGCTCTATTTTTCCTGAAAACACACTTTACTCAAGTTTGCCATGGTGCCATCTTGCTGCCTGGAAACCCACTTCCTCCCGTACCTATCTCTCCAAAGCATCCTCACACTCCAAGAATCAGATCAGATTGCAGTTCCTCCTGCAGCCGCCTCCTATCATTCCATCCCATCTGTTAATGCTATTCTCCTTCCAGGCCCTCCCTTCTCAGAAATTTCATTCATACTGAGAGCCATGTATTGATCACTTTACTGTGTGCTGCTGGGATTTCATTTAACCCTCTTTGAGTGCATATCATGTCTTGATGAATTATACACTCTTTGAAAATAAAGATTTTTGCATTAAAAGTTCACTGTTATGTACATGCAGAGAGAGGATGACCTTCCCTAATATCTCCTTCCTGAGACCCTCTGCCATCATAATACTGCTCCTTCTAGACGGCTCCTCCTGATCAAGCCCCTCCAACGGTGATGTTCTCCTTCTCTGAGGGCCTTTCTGCCATAGTCCAACAGCAAAACCTACTGACCCCATCCTCTGCCTCCTGCCCGCCTCCTCTGTCTTGCCCCTATTCTCTAGCCTTTCCATCCATCTTAGCAGCCCCCACCATCCTTCTCAACCATATATTTCCCACCCCCAATCAACTCCATGGGGAACCATAGCCTCCGACCTAGAAATTTTAACTTTGGGCATCTCATGTTCAACCCCATCTTTACCCCAAACAAAACTCTGTTCTTGCTGAATGTGCTGCCTTTAGAGCACCTGCTCCCCTCCTTCCTTCCTAATCCCAGCTAAGGGGGAATCACTGCTGATGACTCCAGAACTATAACAATAATTACCTCTCTCATGGGGCAGAAAGTTACTGGATCTTCCAATCAGGACAAGGCATCCAGCTCCGTTGACTTGCAGGAAAACTTCTGGGTTCTGACCCCCAGTGATCAGCACCTTGGCCAGCACCCAAGGAGCGGACTCTGGCTGAACTTAGTGACAGCAGGAATTCTGCCTTAGGCCATGGGTTCAGACCAGGGGTGCTCCATCACAGGTACAGGTTACATGACTTCACGCACTGGGAGGAGGTGAGAACTGTGCATGGCCGCCTCCTGCTTCTCTTGACCTTGCAGCTGCATTCAAGATTCAGGGAGCCATGATTTGGATATGGTTTATCCCCCCAAAGATTCATATGGTGATTTCCTGGGGGTCTGTGCTAGAAGGTGGAGACTTTAAGGGATAGGGCTTCACAGAAGGCAATTATATCATGGAAGCTCCACCCTCATGATTAATGTTGTCTCAAGGGAGTGGGTCAGGTCTGGCAGGAGTGGATTAGCTCCTAGGACTGGTTGTTATAAGAGAGAAACTGGCCCTTCCCTAATCTCTTGCAGCTTTGCTCATACACATGCCCCTTCTGCACATGGTCAGTCCTTTTCTGTTTCTCTGCTATGGTGTGAAGCAGCCAGGAAGCCCTCACCATAACACCAGCACCATGCTGTTTGGGATTTCCAGAATCATGAATCAAACTTTTTTCTTTTTATATTACCCACCATCAAGTATTTTCTTATAGCAACTCAAAGACAATAAGCAAGCAAGAAATAGATGAACTCAAAAAAAGATATAGGCAGAGGAGAAAGAGTAGGCTCTGAAGATTCCATTGTGGAAGAAGAGAAATAAAGTGGAAACTTGTTCCATTTTATCCTTACCTATCCCAGGGGACACCTTCAGTCAAGCTGTTCTCTAAACAGTCCTACCCTAAGAGCCCAGAAGTGGCTGAATCAATAGTACAATTGTTGTACTTCCTGGTCTTTTGCTTAGGGAAATTTGAGGCTCAAAGATGAGACTTCTGAGCCAACAGGCAGCAAAGGTTTGGTGCCTTTCAAGGATGTTCTGATCCCATGAAGGCAAAGCTGCTCTGTAGATTCCAGCTGGCCAGGGGGCTCTGCTGCACACCTGTTTGATGACTGACCCTCTATTACTTCTCGCCACAAGTCATACCGTAATGAGGACCTCAAGCATAAGATTTTAGAATCAGGGAAATTGGCAGACAGTGGGATATCCAGTGATGCCCTCAAACACATCTCTACCAACAGCATTCATGGTTTTGAAATGATCTGTCCATTTTTTTCATTTGAAAAAAAAATATATAGGACAAAGTTACTGGACATGGTGCTGCACTCCTATAATCCCAGAGGCCCAGGAGGCTGAGGTAGGAGGATTACAAATCCAAGGACAGCCTCAGCAATTTAGCAAGGTCATAAGCAACTTAACAATACCCCATCTCAAAATAAAAAATAAAAACAGGGCTGGGAATGTGGCTCAATGGTAAAGCACCCCTGGGTTTGATCCCTTTTACCCCCCCCCCCAAAAAAAGACAAAGTATTAAAAACTTGCCTGGAGTCACACTGCTAGTAAGGCAAAACCAGTGCCTGAGACTGGTTATCAGACACATAACCACTACACAATATCATCTCCATAAAGGCTGAAGCTATTTCTTCTTGTTGCTTTGTATTCTTTTAAATCTATTGTAACGGACATCTTCTGGGGATGGAGCATTCATTTCTGTAGATTGGAAAGTAGAAAACCCTAAATATTGTTGACACCCCCTTGTTCCTATTCTTTCATTGCTGAACAAAATCAGAGGATTCCTCCTAGCAGCAGCTGTCATGGTGTCACCCCAGCTCAACTTACACAGTTTCAAAATCGACTGCTCTGACCCCCCAGGCCTTGACGAGGGGCGAAGGTGAGGAGATGGAACCTTGGTGTGCCTGCACGGCTTTCGTCACACTAACTGGGCCCCCTCCTCTGTGCACAAATGCACAAAGCAGGGCTTACAGATTTGCCCAGTGGATTCCACCCTGCACGCCCCCTCAGTACTGCCGATCTTCTTGCACGAACACATCTTCCCAAGCGTGGTATGTGTCTAGAGTTTCCTCCACTGCCGCTTGGGCAGATCCTTCTTGATGGAAATCCTAATGCCAGTGGTTTCTTGTTAGTCATTGTGCAAACCAGGCTGAGCTTCTGTGATACAAATTTTGTCGGAAGCCGGAAATTTATATTATACTTTGTGCAAATTGCTGCTCTTAAATCAACCTTTGTTTTTTTCTTTCATTCCCCCCTACCCATTATCCTTTTATTTTTAGTCTGTCTTTGGGGCAAACCTATTTTTCTTCAAATTGTAAAATCTGCTCCCTGGGAAAATATTATTTGATTTTGAGCTTACAGATGCATTTCATGATCAAATTTAATACATATCATGAATGCCCTGGAAAATAGCACTTAGCCAGTTCTTGATTGAGAACTGTTATAAATATATAGGATTTGAGTCTAATATGACAATAAGCTTCTAGGCCCAGAATTTTTTATTCTGATTACAGACTCCACATTTTTTCTGGCTCCAACCACATCTCCAGCTCTTTTTGAGACATTCTTTTCCTCTTTCTATTTCTCTATTTGAAGAGCAGAAAAAAACAGACTCTCATTCTTGTTGTAAAACCCTGGTCAAGAAGAGTCTCACTCAGTCTGACTAAGGGTTAAACATGTGGTGTTCTCTGGGGCAGGGTTTCTTAAGTGGGGCTCTTACTTAGGTCTGTGTCAGGACTGCATTTTGGAGAGTTGAGAATGAAAGTGGATAAGTGGGATACTGTGCTCCTAGTAGCCCCACAGCCTCCCAAGGGACAAAGATGACCTTTTGTTTACTGACAACAGACAGGACTCCTAAAAGCCGTCATCTAATTGAGGCCTTTCCTTGAAACGACCCTCATGTTTCTAGTGACATGTGACACAAAGGACAGGAACATAACATATAGCCATTACAAGTCTCTCAAGCTCGATGTCGGTCAACAGAAGGGTAAATAACTTATATCTGAAGCCAGATTCTTCTGGATTTACTAATATGGCATTCCAGTTCCAACTTGAATGGATAATGTTGGGCCTAGGAAAGGTCCCTCAGACTTCTTTTATTCTTGGTCACCTGTTATGTGTCTTTCTTCCCTGGCCCTGTTCTCCAAGTTTTTCATTCAAAGTAAAGGTGAGGATCCCATTTAGGGTCCTCTTCTCAACCCTGTAGCTCCCTCCCTAAAAGATCTTCTGTGAATATCTTCACAGCTAGAAATGTATGGCCCCAAATTCTCCAAATTACATTCCATAATGAGTACACACTTCTGATTCAGAGCCCTCCAGTTAATTAATTACAGGACCCAACTAAAATCGTTTTTGGCAGATGTTGTCCAAAATGTAATTGGTTCATATCCAATTATCTCATAAAACAGGTAAATTTATTTAGAAACTAAAGTAAGTACATCTTTCAATTAATGTGTCTTGGCAGTATCAAACTGCTTTGATCAAAACTGTGTTATCAACGGGAACATTATCTGGGTTTTATATGGTCATTGAGGGGAGCTAGTAATAACTGTTCTAACAGTTTACAAGCCCAGAGCTGCTTCTCATGCTCTATGATGTAAATCTTGCACAGCTTAATTAATCATCTTTTAAAGGACCAGAAAAGTCCCAGAACTATTTCCTAAGAACAATCCTAGCTTTCTGTACCTCACCTCCATGCAGTGGTCAGGTAGCTATCAAACAAAGTAGATAGCATACTTGACTATGCACAGTTTATAAAATATAATTCAATTGCCATCAGGGTATTTTCTTTCTAAATGACATAGTTTCATCATCAATGGACACTAACATAAGACAGTGTCCAAAAACACAACTCTAAACTATTGACTAGCCAATCCTTATTAAGATGTCAGGTCAAGATAAGTAATATTGATGGGTAGTTATTTAAAATATATGAGATATAAATTGTCATATATTTGTGTATATATGTGACTATTATCATATATATGTGTGACTCAGTGCTACACAAAGCACATCCTTTGATCAAACTTGACACCAGAAGGCACATAACTGAATCATGTGAAGGCTGCCTCTGCAGAATTGCTTTCCCCAAGCTGTCCTGCAGGCACTAAACCCTTGGCTTTGATCAAGAGACACTACAAGAAAGTCCCTCAATTTCAGATGGTGCTTTACTGTAGGGATATTGCTTGAAGACATTGCCCTGTTGGTCACTCGGTGTCTCCTTTATGATCCTACTGTGAAATGCACTTTGGAATCCATGGTCACATAATCTATAACCACCTGGAGAGACATAGACTGTGTTAAAATCATGGTGTCACCTATTCTGGGCTGCAATTATAGGTAGGTTCTGTCAGCCTGGATAGCAATGCAGTGGTGCCTGGAGGAGCTCCTTAATTCAGGACTTTATGGATCTATTAAAAAGTCCAGCGGGAGAGATATTCTTCATACAACACAGTAAACTTGAACCTCACTTAGTTACGATGACTTGTAATTCTGGACAACAGGGTTATGGTATCAGTTACCAGACCTGACTCAAAGGCTGGGTGGGGGACTTGGGGAGTCCGTTTGTTTTCTATCTCCTCTTGCCTTGTTCCACTGCCACTGACAAAGGCAGTCCACATTGTTCTTACCCCATCTGAATCGAAGGTGGAATTTTTTTTTCTTTGAAGAGTGCTTTCCATGGGATTCTGTCATGCCCTTACTCAAGTGGGCTTTACGTGCAGCCTCAGTGATTGCAATACCCTGCATGTGCACTCTGCTAATTCATTAGGAACCCAGGATAGCAAACTGCCTCTTCCCTTGGTGTCCCAAGCCCCTGAACCATTAAGGCTGGTTGTACTTATCCAACACTAAGGGAGTGGCAGAGTTTAATTCTGCTTCTTTTGCTTTGGAAATCAGTGTTCTGCTTAATAACATCCTGGGCCTAAATTTAAGGGACCTGAGGCAGTCCAGTCCCTGGCTAAGTCAATAGTGAACAGCCTCCTGGATGCTGCAACTCAAGAAGGCTCTTGAGTTGAATGATTTCACTCGGGGTGCAGTAGGAAGAGTCAGGGCTTTAGTACCTTTGGACTTAGCTTTGAATCCTGGCCTTGCCCTCATACCACTGTGTGACCTCAGGCAAGGAAGGTAACTTCTCTGAGCCTTGATTTCTTCATCTATAACTAGCACTTACCTTGGTAAAGTTGTAGTAAGATTGCAAATTACTACTTTTAGAAGGGGGAGGGAAGAGGCAAAGAAAGCAGTAGAAGAACAAATGGCAAGAGATGTATATTTTTAAATGAGGATGAAAAAGCACACCTCCCCTTTTCTCCTTTGATTCTCAGGAAACTTAGACATAAACTTGACATTCTATTTGAACAATAAAATGGACATAAAATTCCAGCATATAATTTTGAATGTTTCTCTCCCCAGCATCTTTTGTTCCTACTTTCCCTTATCCCTGGATTCTCATATTTAGAGTTCATTATTTTGTATGGCATTTTTTTTTCCACGTGACTTTGAGCTTTGCCTGAGGTTTGGAGGGTGTCTAGAGTCTTTTATGGATTGAGATGTGGTATGTATAAATATGCACATTCAGAGGTGTTGCTGTGAGCATTTTTGTGGCACTAGGTAATAATATAATCCATAAAGCTCTCTTCTTACTTAATCCTCCCAATGACCTTGAGACAGACGTTATGAGCCCCACTGCCGCGTTGAGACAACTCAGCCCCCAGGAGAAGCCTTCCTCAGATCACTTAACCTGCCCCTGGAGTTGGAATTTGATGCGTGACCCATGACTTTTGGATTCCAACCCAGAGCTTTTTCTTCTGCCTCTGACCTCCCTCTCCACAGAGCCATTAGCCCCTCAGGATTGCTACTGGGCCATAAATAACACTGATAACAATAGCACCGTGTGTCACATACCTGCTGTGGGCTGGTATCTTACATGCATTGATTTAGTTCTCCCAGTAAGCCAAGATGCTGGGTAGGACGGTATTGTCCTTAATAAGCCATCAGCTATGCAAAGGCAGGCTCCCCCAGCCACATGCCAGTCAGGGGAGAACTAGGGATTGGAATCCAGCTTAATGCAACTCCAAAGCCTTTGCTCTTAACCAGTACCCTGCAAGGCCACCGGTACTGTCACCGAGTGACACTTCCTAGGGGTAGAGCTCAAAGAACTTTAGGCTCGTGTGATGTCACTGTGTGGCCACGATTGAAGCAGACAGTAGCAGCAGGTGATCCCTGCTTCTCTGACCTCTCTCCAGAAGGAAGGCCGTGCTGTGCGGGCAGCGGATCGCCTTCACCACTAACCTGCTGCAGTGCATTAAAGTCTCTGGCCTCTGTGATCCCCTTCGGATCTGTGAGAAAGGGTCACTGTCTCAGGCTTTGTGTCCCAATTCATGCTTTCCTTTATGTTCTACCTACGCTCTGCGGTTTTCTTAACATTCTCTTTGCCGCCTGTTTTAAGAACTTGACATAGATGGTTACTAGCAGAATACACATACTAGTACTAGGCCTTGGAAGCATCCTGGAACTGTTTTTGGAAGTCTATTTATTACCTTGAAGTCTGTTCTTTTTATCTTTTGAGATTTATTCATCTTTTAGACCCTTTTACCTTAAGATATGCTTTTAGGTTACAATAAACAAGGCTAACTATTTCTGGATATATTCAAACGGGGACCGGCTTTTCTTTTTCATCTTGATGCATGCACAGTTCTTTTAATATTGATGGGATTATTTTATTTCCTTGGTTGGCTGACTACTTTCTTGACCAAGCTCCAGTGTTTCCTCTTTGTTGCTTTATCCTCTGCTCCATAGCAAACCCTGAGTTCTCATCTCCATCCACTCCTGGAAGCTTGATCCCACGTAGCTCCATACCTTCTTGAATCCGTGATTTTGTTTAGTTTTTCAGTTATAAAATGAGGATCATCATTACCTTTTCTATTTCTCAATATTGCTACGAGGAGTAAATGAGATATCATATGTGAAAATCCTTTAAAAGCCATGTGTTGCCATAAAGTTGTAAGATCATCACTGTGGTCCCTGGTGCAGACTTCTGATAAAGGGCATGTGCTTAAGGAATATGCCAACATTAATTACAAAGGCATTTGGGCCTGTGGCCTAATTATCTGGAAGAAAAGCTGAAAATTCTATAACTCCATCATGTTGCCTGTCATGAATCACAGGCATTGGTTTCAGAAATGAGTCTTTGATGATTGACATTTTTAGCCAGACTATTACCATCAAGTCTGCAAAGACTCGGAGAGGAACATGACACTTGGAAGGCAGCTTGCTTCATGGTACTGTATTTCACTCTTCTTAAAGCAGAGGTCAGCAATCTATAGCCTATGGGCTAAAACCAGCCCACCATCTATTTTTATGCATCCCAAGCTAAGAGGAATTATCTTTTTAAATAGTTGAGGGAAAAAAAGAAGAGTAATATTTTGTGGCATATGAAAAGCATATGGAATCCAAATGCCAATGTCTACATAGTTTTGAATTTTATCCATAGTTTGTTTAAGTTTGTCTTCTCTGGTTACATAAGTGCCTACATCAAAATATGGACTGGCCCCCAAATGCTACAATATGTACTGTTTTTACATAGTTTGCTGACCCCATCTTAAAGCTTTCATTCTGCACTGGAGTCCCAGGCATTCTAAGTCCTTATCAGTTGGAACACTGCCATGCCACTGACAGGACTTGATTTGTGCTAGGAGTCTAACGGAGAGACGATTATCTAAACCGAGAAAGCTGAGGCTCAGGGATTGAAAGAGGAGAGGGGTCCATTTAGAACTTGGTCAAGATTGGAATGTGACAGGGAGAAGTGAACTATAAAAGATGGCAGTGGAAGAGACCAGTCCCTTTGGCCAGATGACTGAGATTTGGTTAGACCCACGTGGTATGTTTCCTGTCCCTTCTCCATAGGGAAAACCTGATATCTGTCTTTACTCCATCACTTGCTTCCAGGATGGAGCAATAGATATTTTACTGATACTGTGTTGGGAAAGACAAAGAGAGCTTGCAATGCCAACCAACCCCTGGCTAGATTTCTCTCTGCCTCCATCACCCCACAGCCTTCCCTGGTCTGCTGCCTGCCTCCCTTGTTCCTCACCCTGCGGCTCCCAGCCTCTGGGAAACAGTGGACCCCATTCACAGCCTCTAGCTTTCTCACTTTCCTTCCCGGTTTTTCATGATTCTCTCCCTTGTACCATTTAGCTTTGTCCAGGCCAATCTCGCATCCCCAGACTGCTTAACACTGCCTTCCAATTTGCCTCCTTGGGCAGGGGGTTTAAGGGACTAATGAATTTTCCCAACCCTGGGAACACTGGGTGTGTTGGTACTGTGAGGGTCCTTCTTCCATGGTTTGAGAGTATTGTCAAGTACTGTCATCTCTTGATGGGTTTCTTAACCCGCAGGAGGACAGAGAATTTTCTGGGAAGTGGAGAAAGGTACATGCTAGAGTTAAGACATCGAAACTAGAAGAATACTTTCCCTGGCACCTGTTAAGACTCAGTGCATGGAGTTGAGTTCTGGAAAAACTGGAAATGTTACACAGGGAGTGATCACAATTGTGCCAGGTCAGAACAAAACCAGAGGTGCCATGGTTCTGGGAGATGTTTGAACACTGAGTTGCCTAGCCATTGTCAAGGCTTTATCTGGTCTGCAGTTTACTTTCACTGTTTGTTGTGCAATACCACAACATCAATTAAGCTTCTTAATGTGGCTTTGCTCATATTGACAGACCCAGGAGGGCTGAAAAAGTGGAGGGTGAAGTACAGATCACCAATGATCTGTGCAGTTAATGACCTGGGTAAATTCACGGCGAAACATTCTGACTGAGGAGGATGCATTCCCAGAGCACCTGGGAGAACCACCGAGCAGGAGAAAGTTGGCTGAGGGACAGCCACTTGTGGAACCAAGGACAGAATGTCACTGATGACTTCCCAATGAGCGCCCTTTCTCGGGAATATTCCATTGTAAGAAAATGAAAGCTTATTTTGTCACCAATTCCTTTAAGCAGAAATGGAGTCTTACTGGGTAAAATAACACTGATTAGCACAGCACTACAGAGAAGTCTCGAGGGTCGGATTTCACATCCCCTTTGGACTTTGTCTTCAGGCAGTTAAGCATTCAGGAGAAAATCCTTTCTCTTCATGTGGCTTCTTCAGCCACATCATTTGTGAAACAATTTTTAAGAGACAAAACACAATAGATCCCCACGCTTGTATTCCTCTTATCTGAGATGCCTCTTGAAACTTCCAACTAATCTTTTACATGGTTAATTTCTCCCCACTCCCAAGCCACACTATGAGATTTAAAAAAAAAAAAAAAAAAGAAAGAAAAAAGGGAGAAGGGAAAAAACAGACGTCCCTTGTGTTACTCAGCAAGAGTATGTGATTTGTAAGTTTCTAAAAATCCTTCCAGCCCTGCTTATTTTGACAAAACTACTTAACACTTCAAGCAATGAACTACAGGGCATAAAAGTATAATCTGCAGAGAAAACCTTAATCCTCCATAGTAACCTATTTGAATCTCCTCAAACGCATTTCGGTGTGTAGGCCTGGAGAATTAAGTTAATTGTTTGATCTGAGAAGAAAGGCAATTAGGGCTCTCTCTTGATCTTTCTGGTTCAATTCTAGTCAGGGGCAGCCACTGTTCTCCAAGGCTCCATTTGAGACCTCTATTATTATAATAATAGAGGTGAGCATTAGAATCGCCACAGTTAAGAGTCTCCTTGCACTTTCATTATGTGTTGTTTTATCAGGAAATTTCAAATTGTGATGGGCTAATATTCAGCGTATAAATGGTCAGCTAGCTGCTTAAAAAACAAAACAAAACAAAACAAAACCCACTTCATTTCAAATTCCTTCCTTAACCTGAAATGAATGAAAATTTACAGAATCAGCTCTTGAGGTGACAGGTCCTGTGGGTTCCAAGTTCTGGCTAACTTACAGGCAAAGATCCTAGGGGCTTCTCTTTACAGGGACAACTCTAGGGCCACTGACTGTGCAAGACAGAGGTGGGTGATCTCAAGGGGAAAAGATGTTCTGAGAACTTGCTTGAAACAGAGCAGCACTATGACAATCTAGTCAGAGACAAAAACGAGATGTGTTATATAAGATTAAATAAAGATCATTTGTCCAAAGCAAATACTAAAGAGGGAGTTGCTAGAGATGACACTCTTGGTGACTAAAGCCTGTCCCAAGCCACCAGTTAGTGCTGTCACTGATGACTTACGCCTCACCTCAGGTTTCTGTGGCTCTCATTGCAAATAACTCAGCAAGAATATTCCTGGAGCTGCTGTTCATCTGCCTTGTCCATTTTATCTGGGCTTCCTGCCCTGTAGAGGTGGGAAAACCAAGGTTGACAAGAGAGGACAAGCTGTCCTCTTCCTGCAGGACTCCACTAGCAGATGCTGAACTATTTTAGCATTTAGCTCTTGCCTGAACCTAGGCCCAGGAGATCCAGAGAGGGAGAACATGCTCCACTGGTCTCCAGTGGGTCATTCTCCCTCTCAGCCTGAGTTCCTGTAGGAAGATTGCTTAAAGGAAGCTGGAGCTCCCCTTGGGTATTGTAGAGGAGCCCCATTTTTTTAGTCATCAAACAGTAATGGGAAGGAGCCCAGGCACGGTGCTAGTTGCCCAGATTTCCAAGGTGCATTAGTGATAGTCCTGTCCACCCAGAGCTTGTGGACTAGTGGGGAAAGATGGGTGAGTGAAGAGCCAGTGACAATACAATGTGACGATGTGATTCAGGAAAGAATCCAAGAATGTAGATCTCACTCAAATATAAGATCCAGGGAAAGGCTTGCTGGAAATAGTGTTTGGGTAAGGCCAAATAGATGAGTAAGAAATAATTAGCAAGGAGGTAGCCTATTTCATGCAGTCCTGGAGGGGAGAGAAATCAGAACATATTGAAGGATCTGCAATTACTTCTGCAACGCTGGAGAGTAGCATTTTGGTGGGAGCCAGCACAAAGGGCTGACACCTGCTCCTGAGGGATTTCATGCCATGGGAAGAAACTTGGGCTTAACTTTACAGTGATGGGAAACCTTGACGGTATTTTAAACTTAATAGGAACGTGAAGAGATTAGCTACTCAGAGAATGGGAGCGTACTAGTTTTCTATAGCAGTGTAACAAATTACCACTAAGGGGCTGGGGATGTGGCTCAAGCGGTAGAGCGCTCGCTTGGCATGCGTGTGGCCTGGGTTCGATCCTCAGCACCACATACCAACAAAGATGTTGTGTCCACCGAAAACTAAAAAAAAAAAAAATATATATATATATTTAAAAAAAATTACCACTAAGTTAGCTGCTTTTAAAAACAATATCCCTAGCTTGGCCAACTCAACACAAAATTAACCATTGTAACCACCTATTATCTAAAAAAACAAATCAGATTTTTGTGCAATGTCATAATGATATTGCGGTTGAAAAATAGAATATTCTACCGGATGAAAGGCCTTTCGTCCTGGGGAGTATGGTAAGGTAGAGTCCGTAGCCTAGCCAAGTACATCAACCCCCAAAACCTAAAGGAATGGTCACTCTCTCCTAAGCCTCTGTGTGGCACCTGAAACACACCGGTGTGTTTCCTTTTTTTTAAATAAAGTGCTCTTTGAGGACATGGATTCTGCTTAGTGTTTTAGACACAGAATGCAGTAGATGCTCATCATGGGCCCTTGATTGAGAGCTGGAGCTTGCAAGGTGCCTGGACTTCATGTAAAGTGAGAAACTAGTATCTTCAAGTGCCCCCCGCCCAACACCCTCCAAGGTGACTTGTGGAAAGAAACTTTTTCTATTCCGCCTCTAGGAGCAACAGCATGTGACATACAGTTGAGTTAGTGAATGAACTTACCATCTTGCCGGCTCTTCTCCAGAGCAGAACTAGGGGAGTCAGACAGGGTTGGATTGGGCAGGCAGCAGGGTTGGAGTCTGGTCGCAGTGGCCTGCCAAGTTGCTCCACATGGTTAGCTACAGAATCTGGTTGCCAGTCTCCTAATGCTCTGTAAAGTGCTGATCGGCGAGGCCAATCTGCCTTCACAGAGTGTCTGCTGGGTTCCATCACAAGAGCTAAACTAGTATTTTACAGACTTCACTTCTCCATGTTTCAAGAGCCATTAATTTGGAGAGAGAAGATGGAAAAGGCCAGAGTACTACAGAGAGGAAAAATCAAGGCCAGATAAAAATTCCTGAACAGCATGTTGGATTCATTACTATTTTCATGCACATTCAAGATCGGGAATGTGTTTGCTTAGGGGGAAGAAAAAATCAACTGTTTTGCTTTGCTCCTAACATTGTCAAGGTCACCTGTGACTCCAGTGTTCTCTTTCCAGTCCTGCGATCTGGTGCTAGCATAACTTAAATATAATGCTCAAGCAGACTTCACCCCCGAGGGTGGCAGAAACAACCTGGCTCAGAAATGAGTGTCCCCTCCCTCCTCAGTGCCACCCCATGGTCATCTCCTGGCCTCACTGGTGGGGAGCAGGGGCGTCATGGCAACCTTCTCTTACAGGCACCAGCAACAAGTTGTTCACTGACTGCACCTTCCTTTAGACTGATTAATGAATGATGACGTACCCACAACTGGCCTTCAAGATCTGTGTCAGCATGCAGCCACCAACAGTTATGTAAATGTGCATTCAACACTAAAGAATCAGACATAAAAGGTAAGGCAGGCCGTCGAAGCCACCTGTATGGCATCTCATCATTTCAACACTTAGAGCTTGGGTGTGCAGGTCTGGCGGGGTAGAATTCCCTGTGTGATGGAATCATGGGGGATTTACTTTCCTTTTTTTTTTTTCAAAGTAACATTTGTTTCTTTTTACTGCCAAGAAAATAATCTTCCAAATTTTCAATAATGGATCTACAGCATTTGTAGTTATACAGGTAAGAAAAGAAACACTCCCAGACACCTGAAGTGCTCACTATTCTTCTCTTCTCCCCCAACCCCTACTGCACCTCTTGCCACTGAACTCCTTGTGGACCGTGCATTCCTGTTGTAGCACACAAGCTCCCTGAGGGCAGGGGGGCTTGGTCTGTTCTGTTCACTGATGAAACTGCAGTGCCTGGAACAATGCCTGATATATAGAAGGCATTTATATATAATATTCACTGAAATAATAAAACATATTTGTGTTCCAAAGAAGTTTTGCTTTTATTAATAAGAAATCAGTGATGCTCAGTGTAAAATAATATATATATATATATATATATAATTTATATATTTTTTTAAAATGTCATGTCCTCTAATGTAAAGCTAGCCCTTTACTGAAAGGACTACTTACAGAAGCTGATGGAAGCTATGAATGCTCCTCCCTGCTCCCTACCCCTTCTCCCTCTCCACCAGGTAAAGCTGAATACAATTTCAGGAGGTTCTGAGACTTCTTTGAAGTTTCTCTATAATCTTCTCAAAGGGACATCTGACCCCAAGATGAGAGCAGTTGGTTGAAAGAGTGGTCTCGCTTAGAATCATGACTTTATGACTTCTCCTGTATGCCAATGATTTGAAGAATGCATGTGACTCACATCAGTGTTCCACCTCCCACTAGCCAGTTAAATGTTAAATAGACCCCTCCTACAAAGGACTTACAGAGGGTTAAGTTCAGTATTTGCGACTGAGAACCTGACAACAACCAGGTGAAAGCTGAGAATTCAGTTAATAATCCAGGTGTTTTGAAAAGTACAGTTGTTATTACCATATAGTCAAAATACCTGATAAAGTAAATTTTCACCTATCAGCTGACAGTCTGAGGTTACAATCTAAGACAGAGATAGAAAAACATATTCTACATAGAATATGCTTTTTAAATTTTATTGTTTAAAGGGCAAAATAAAAGGGAATAATGCACATCCACCCAAGTGAAGTTTCCATTAAATACAAGACTCAAATACTTTGTAATAAAGATCATCCACCTAAAAACAGAATATTTGATCAGTAAAACAACAACAGCAATTTGACTTTGAGTTTTATTTCAATGGGCACAATTCATTCATTGTCTTTGGGAAAACTAGGCTAGGTCTCGATGGGCAACAGTCACAGTTATTAAGCAAGTAAATACTCCGCCACTTCCATGCCCTCCTTCACTTCTTTATGTCTTCAGTCTCATCTGGCTCTCTCTCTTGATGCTCTCTTTCCCACCTCATTTCTTTTAACTCTTGTCTGTACTTCCGCTCAATGAACCGCTTCTGATGGGCCATCTGGGGAAAGTTATCTGACACAAGGAGATATATTTTATACTTAATAAAAGATAGCCACTTGTGCAAAGAATGATGCAAACTAACACACACAACTACACTTATATCCATGTATGTAGCTGTGTTTTACTTTTGTTATTAAGAAATAAACAGGAGTCCGGATCAGCATTCCCAATTCTAGATTTCAACATCTGAGGTGATGAGTATAAATGGTACCAAAATATACAGAAATGTTAAAACACAGATGTGTGGTTCTGGAATGTTCCCAACCAGATGCTTTAACACTGTTCTCCTGGCAACAAGTGATTTTTGGGGAGAGATTAAAAGACACCATACAACAGAGTGGTCTATTTTTGAAAAGCTCAAACCAAAGCTTCAGACACATAGTGGTAGTATATATCAAGAACTAAAGTTTCTGAAAAAAGTCTAAAGGATCTTTGAAGGACAAAAGGAGGCCACATTCTAAGTCATTATGTTTAGCAATTAATTCTATTTTTAAAGTTTACCAGGAAAGGTCCAAAGCCCATACCTGTAAAAGTAAATCAAGTAGAGAATTTTGATTTGATTACAGAAAAACATCACTCAGTGGCACAGTTGAAGCTATATTTAATTTGATACTTGACACTGTGAAACAGTGCTGACACAAGGAAAATCTGGACTAAGATTTGGAAATTTATAATTCTGTGGTCATTTATGGTCTAACTTTTGTGTAGCAATGAAGAAATCAAGTGTAGAACAGAAATAGCCATTTCATATACTTAGTCACATACATGTACTTAAATGACAAGCTTCTCAAAGGAAGCGTGTACCATCTGGTAATGCAGAGGCTCTGCCTGGCCAGCTGAGGGACTGCTGTGGGCAACAGGCTCTTCTTCCTTATGAAACAGAGCTGAGGGAGAACATGGCCTCTTTGGGCCTAGCAAGTTAAGTTTGTGTGTCTGTGTTTTAAGGGTAAAGCATAATGAGTGACTTTATTTACAGTATATTCCTAAATTCTTTTATACAGTGTTCATTCCTCACCCCAGGTTGGAGATGGGTCAGGGAGGTGAAAAAAAAAAAAAAGCGACAGGCAGTGATTCAGTAAAGACCTTACAGTGATTTTTTTTTTTTAATATTTTGTTTTTAGGTGTAGTTGGACACAATACCTTTATTTTATTTATTTTCATGTGATGCTGAGAATCAAACCCAGTGCCTCCCACGTGCTGGGAGAGCGCTCTACCACTGAGCCACAACCCCAGCTCCCTTACAGTGATTTTTAAACAAGAAGAACACAACATTTATATTTTAGAAATAAAACAGTAATAAAATCCTCTTCCATAATTAATACCAAATTGATTTCTCATGTACTATGTAAATCACAGGTTTCAAATATTACAAATACTTTCTAAAAGAATAAATAAAACCTAAGAAGTTAGTTGTAAAACTAACTTCATTTCTATGAAATGAACACTATTTCTTCAGTAAATACTACTGTAAAATTTAACTTGCATTTTTAAAAGAAAATCCCAGTATTGGTAGACTTCAAGAATATGTCCAGATAGCCTTTTTTCCCCTAAGAAGCTATATACTACATACACACACAACAAAAACGTGTATACACATTGCACAGATAGAAAAACATTTAAAACCATTCCATCATCTACCCTTACAATCAGAGACTATAGGTATGTACCAATGGGTATACTTTTTTTTGTTTAAAATACAATCTAAGCATTTCCCTATATCATTAGTCTTCAAAAATATAATTTTAGTGGCTACAAAATATTCTACATTTGGATGTAGCAAGAGTTGGTAAACTATTGCCACAGGTCAAATACAGCCCTTTACCTGTTTTTCTCAATAAAGTTTTATTGGAACACAGATGCATACCTCTTAGTTTGCATACTAATTATGCCTGTGGGCCACTGTTCCAGAGTTGAGTAATTTTTAAATTCAGTGTAGCCTGAGAAGCCTAAAATATCTGTCCTTTTATGAAAAATGTTTGTCAGTTCCTGGAATATACTATAATTTATTAAGCATTTCCTTAATATTAAACAAAGTTTTCTTTTAATATTATAAGTCAAGCTATGATTACCATGGTATGTGAACCCTAGTTCATACTTCAATTAAATCAAATAATTTGTTCAAAGAGTATGAACTTTTTAAAGGACCTGACACATATAGCCAAGTTGCTTTTTAGCAGTTTAAACTAGTCATTCCTACCAGTATGTTTGTGGAGGCCTGTCTCAGAACAGGTGAGCTTTCTGGTACTGTTTAAAGCTAAAATCGATTAAAAAAAAAAAAGCCTCCAAAGATAACCTCTAACAATTCTGTAACTGGAAAATGGAACCTTACTTTTATTTCAATATGTGATTATGGTGAAAAAATTCCCAGCAGATTCAATGTAAAACTCTCAGTGAAGATTCCATGGACATTAGCTCTTGGCTGCACTGGCTTCTCCCCCACCCAACTATCTCCCTGCTCTTCCAAACAGGAAAGCACTGTCTGCGGATTACCACTTGGGTCTCAGCCCTCCTGCCTTTCCTGGAATCCTTCCCACAGCTGAGTGTCCCGGGCCTCTTCACTCTTGCTTCCTGCAGTTCACTCTCTCCCACCTCTTTTCACTGGGTACTTGCAGCATAACTGCACTACATTATCATGGTGTGCCCACAAGTCTGCTTAGAAGAAAAATGGCTCGCACTCAATTTAGAAAAGACCATGCAGTCCCTTCCATGGTCAATTATGTGATTTAAGTTTCTTCAACCCAGGATTTCCACTCTTGAAATCTATCCCATAGAACTGAAAGCACCCATATATAGACATTTATTTTGGCAATGATAAACACGTGTACACACGCAGAAACAAAGTATTCGCCACAATAATAATAATTTAAAAAGCTGAATAAAAGATAGCACATCCATAGTGGGAAATAGTATGCAGTCATTAAGAAAGTATGGAGGGGCTGGAGCTATTGCATAGTGGTAGAGTATGCAAGAGGTCCTGGGTTTAATCTCCAGTACTGGGGGGAAAGAAAAGCAGGAAAAAATGGATTGAAGCATTCCCTATGACTTGCAAGATTTCCCATGATGTCTTACTGAGCAAGAATAATGTATCTCATGTAAGATTTTAGTATACAAATATATGCAGAAGCATGTAAATATTTAATAAAATAATTTAATAAAACAATAAGCAAAAATAGAAAAGAAAAATATTCATATTTATACTTTTACTTCTGTATAAGATTATGGAAGTATAAATATATGGGTGAAAACACAATAACCTCATGTTCACGTGAGCTACATGGGCTGAGAGTGGGACTCTAATGCAAAAAAGGAAAATGACAATCAAAATGCACTCTCAGGAATAATTGATTTTTAAGTTATAAGCCCATTTTATACATCTTACATTTTACTGTACTCTGTTGGAGAATAATTATGAAGAAAACAAGATCACATTTTATCAGTACTTACCATTTTTCTACTTCCTCATTTTCTCTCCATAAAACATTCATTACACTATGAACATATAATTATAGAAAAAGAGATAGGCTTACATTTTTCAAGTGCATCCATTGCTGCTCCCATTTCTGCTTGCTGAATACTATTAAATAAAATAAAGGTGAGGTACACTTTAATTCAAAGATTATTTTTTCAAAAACACAAGTTATGGCTATAAATTATTAAGGCTGATTTTCATGTTTGGTGCATAAAATTTCGTGTGATTTTTCTATTGTCAAGTATTGAATTGTGCAGATAGGAACATACACAAGAGCATGAGAAATGTCTTTTATTTACATAAAGCCTATTTAAGATACTCATTCTACACTTTTCATATGCAATAAAATATCTTCCATTTATAATAGGTCTGAAGTATTTCTTGCTTAAGGTTGAATACTCTCAATGTAAAGTTTAAAGAGGAAATAAATAAAATAGAGAAACAAGATATAGATTGAAGGGGTCAAAGAAAAGCGATAATACATGTGATTTTTTTTTAACAAAGATGAGAGCATTTCCACAAAGTTCAAATGAGATGTGATAAGAAATCAAAGGTCTAAGGACTATGTCATGCACAACATGTCTAGCTTGCATCAATGTGTACTCTGCTGAGACTAAAACTGGATAGAACTGACCTGTGAACCAGCAAAAGTGGCTTTCTCTAAGTAAGCAAAGCCCCTATGTAATGGCATTCCCTGTTTAAGGATGTTTATAAAGTTCAGAGGTTGGCTTGGTGGGGACATTAATCCTTGGGATTCACTTTACTATTATCCTCAAACACTCCACACTCTAAGTTAGCAAGGAGACTATAGGACTTGAAAATACCAAGTAGGGACTTCCTTGCACACAGGACAGTCATTCCATGAAATTTGAAGTATTTTCTTCTCGTACCTTGGTCCTTTCCCACAGCCTATTCTTTCTCCCTTGAAATAAACGGCCACAGTATAGGTTCTAGCATGGGATGGCCCCACTGTCTGCAGAGTCCTAAAGTGAAATAAAAGAATATTAATTATAGAAAAGCACTAATTAATTTTTCTTGCTACTATAAAACTCCAACAAACCCCATGTACTTATTGCCTAGACAAAGGAAGGTAAAAATAACAAGTAACATGAAAATGGTAGAAAAGGGAGAGGGGTAAGTTTTTAAATTGTCAAACTGACCAAATAATGAGAGCTTTTGAAGTAGCAAATTTTAAAAATTCTGTACTTCATTTTTATATTTTTCCCAAAGTAATATGAATAGCATCTAAACACTCACAGTGCAGTGCAATATACTTCCAACTGACATCTAAGTGTGCATATTTAAAGTATCATAAAATTTAAAAAGTTCTACTGTGAAAGTTAAAAGCTTTAGTCTGTTTACTGTTTTTCAGTGCTAATCACAGCTAAAACCAGTAAACATTCAGGTAATATACCTCAGGTCATGTCTGAGAGGTTTCACATCCTTTATGGATTCTTTCTAATGTCTGATATTTTATCAAAAAGATCAGAAAACATATTTAATTTCTGAAACATCTAAGATCATTTCAAAGGTACATTATAATGCCAAGTACAAAACACAATCACCCCAAAACAAAGCTACAGGATTTTAATGAAGTAGTCCAGATTTCAAATACAGTAAATCTGATAACTTCATGGAAAAGGGAAATTAAAAATAACCAACAAAGATAATGGAATGAATATAGTAATCGTGAAAAAACTATGTAAAACAACCCCATCATCTCGATAACAAAGAACAGACTCATCATGTACTCCTCTGGGGGGGGGGGCGCGCATGAGAAGGGAGCACAGCAATTTCCTTTGTGTTCCTAAGCTCCAAGGGATGAGCGTGCAGTGCTGGCTTCTCCAAGGCAGTACTTACTACGGCAATTGTGCCTGGCCTATGAAAAGTTTATCATCCTATTTAGTTTATTGAACCTTAATTATCACTTTGACGAGGAAATGCTTTGAGCCTTTCATATAATACAGCTCAGATATTCATTATGCTTATTAGGCACATATTAAAGTGCCATTTCTAAACATTTGGGCTTCTTTCCCCAATAAATAAAGGAAATGTTGTTTTGTAGTGACAGCTTCTTGGCACAATTCGTGTAGCTTGCTGTGGGGTGATTCAACCTTCTCCTGGACTCAGTTTTGCTTTTAGCAAAAAACCCTATGAACTGTTCTGAGTATTAAACAAAAATATGAAAAAAGATTTAAAATTCCCAACTGCCACTATGTTTCTCCTTGAGTATTCTGAAGCTTAAAAAGTCCAAAGGAGGGCTTTCATTTCATATGGAACACACATACACAAATGTGTGTTTGCAACCACTTCTGCACAGGCAAGGGGTAAAACAGCTCTGAAAATACATTTTTAAAAATCCCTAAAATCACATATCAACAATACTTTAGGATGATACCTATATACTTGGATAATCCTTTCAGTTTATAATTCCTCTTTAAATCACCTTCTGAATCAACATATAAGTGTCACAAGATGATTACTTGTCTTCAGAGTCAAACCTACTATCATCACAACTGGTAGATATGGTAAGTGACCCATTACTTACCTTCATTGCGCCTGAATGACTTTTGGCTATTACTCAGAGTGAAAAGATACTCAAAAGTATAAGGCTGCTTTTGATACAAATTCTAAGAAAGAAGCTTTTAATATCTGAGTAACCCAGCAGCAGTGAACAACTGCCCTGCTTCTCACAGTGACCACTGGGGGAGACAACCTATCTGTTAGGTGACAGAGACAGAAGCCAATAGGCATTCAAGGGCAAGTACAGAAAAGTACCCAAATACTGCTACAAATAAGCACCCAGGATCTTCTAATTTAGATGCAGAAGTTGTGCTAGGCTGTGTTTCTAGATTTGAAGAAATAAGAAGACAAATATAAAAATGTACATAAGAACAATTCTTATTTTGATCTTGTAATTTTAGTATGTCTTCCTGCCATGCAGTAGTACAGAGAATTTCAGAGCTGGGAGAAGGCACAGAGATAAATGAGAGATAAATCATCCATAAATGATTTTAGGGATGTTTAAAAATGTATTTTCAATGCTGTTTTAGCCCTTGCCTATGCCAAGATGGAGAGGCCCAAGGAGTTTCTCTGCTAGGCCCAGGGTCTCACCAACAGTCAGTAGGTCTTGATCCTGGGCTCTCATCATGATCAGCCCATTCATTAGTTGTCCCTCAAAGCACATGAAGATCAGCTAAGCTTACTGGTCCAGTGGTCTGCAAGCAACGAGTACTTACTTGTACAGGGGAATGTCTGGCTCTTTCCCTTCTGTCCTAAGTGTCAAGCAGCACTGCTGTAGCTGGGATTTGGGGTCATTCCAATCTTGATTCAAAATGAACTCCTGTGGTAAGTTCCCAAAACACATTTAGTAAAGGGTTCTGGAATCACCAGAAACAAAGTATACCACACATTTAAACTTCATATGATCTTACTTTTAATCGTGGAAAGAAACAGACATTCATGAAAGTATGAACGTATTCCAAATCCTTATCAATGTATAGTGCTGCAATAAATGCTGGAAAAACAAATAAAAACAAATATTCACTGCAATTTATCAAAAAGAGCAAAAGACCTAGACTTTTAAGCAACATATTAATAAAGTTTTCACCTTCTAGGCCCTTTATATTTCAGCATAACCATTTCATCTTTCCTTAAAATTCTAATCTTTATCACTAATATTAGCAGCAGCTACATAGATGTGTTAAGATGCAAAAATCAGAGTACAAAGGCCAAATTGCAGTTAGCTAAGGGCTAAATAAAAGACACACAAAATGCTGCTATACAGCAGGGAAGAAAGGGTACCTGAGTCCACAACCACATTATATCTAACAAATCAAAATGCAGCTTGAAGAACAACATATTCAGAATGTGTAACATAACACATCAGAATAAACACATTCTCGAGGCCTACTACTCCCATCATTAATCTTCAGCTCATCTATGTAAGAGTCCCACATTAAAATTTCATGAACAGAAGACGACAATTTTTAAAGATCTAATCTGCCCACATTAAGAAAAATTTAGTTCTGGGCTTAATGACAACATAACTATATATACAATTTTGCATTAATAAATGGTGAACTACTAAATATAGATAAACAAACATTGGTTACAAAGATGATGCAATTAAAAAGGAACTTTAACCACATAGACAAACAGTAGATTTAAAACAAACAACAGAAAAAACAAAAAAGAAAAAAAGAAAAAAAAATAGCTTTCATTGAACTAAAAAGAAAAATGCTCTTGATTTCTCAACTAAATTTTTATATAATCTTAATCTTTCGGTTACTTTTATTCAGTTGAAAAACAATTCCTTAAATTGCCTTTGTACTTTTTAAATAATCTGGTTTTCTACATACTTTAATATTTGTATATAATTACAATTGACAAAAATATTATAACAACAACAACAAAATTCTAAGGCCCGAAATGGTCCACTTCCTTTGAGATAATATCTGAAGCAATAAAATTATTTATGTAATCCTTTAGTAAGCGACAATGGAATTATTTATAATGCAACTACACCATATCAGAAACTGCAAAGTAGAACTGTGAGCTCATTCAAAATAATCGATGAAAATTTTCGTCTTTTGTGGACAACCTATCCCTTTTTCTGGGCCACTTTATGAGGGCTGCTGTGTGGCAAAAAGCTATGATTCACAATGAACAATCTTTATACCTGTTATTGTGTCACATAAAGGGATATGATGGCTGAGAGAGGGAGGACTATAGGGGAAACTACCATCGAACAGAGAGATTAAATGTAAATGCATTATTCACATCTTAATTTCAAATAATTTTCTTTCAAACAAGCTTTGATGAAAAGCATAAAATAACAAACAAACAAACAACAACAAAAACTAAAAGAGAAAAGAGGTTTCTTTAGCCAAAAGGTATAAATGAGGAGGATAAAAACTGGTCAACTTGACTTAAACTTTGAACTGTAGGTTAAGAGAAAAACTTTGCCCTGTAGGACTCACATTCTAAAAGGTCCGCCAAGGTCTTGGTCCTCAGCGCCACAGGCCTCTTGGTTTTGTCATTAGTTATGGCGTACTCCTGCATGCCCAGCTCCTCTGCCACCTTGGCTTGAGTTCTGTTATTCACCAGAGAACTTCGCAGCAACTGGCCAGAAGGAATTCGAGCACATAAAGAAATCACTTCACTTTTCGTCTAGGGCTTGCTCATATGTTGGGCCGAACCAGCCCTGAGAACATCTCATGACAGGAACACCGGGTCTCCATCCTCAACCATTTCCCTTGGATGATGTGGAATACTCCATATGTTCCCTACTTCTCCTCCATAACCCATTCTGTTCTGCTACCTGGATTTTACTTAACACTTAGTTTTTTACTTGTTTAGTAGCAGTGGGGTAGGGTTGGGGATATGCTATAATAGGACAGAAGGTCAATAGTTTCTATCAAGTTTAATGCTATTAAATAAGGAAGGATTAAAATTTTTTAAAAATCATTTTTTCTTAAGTATTATGTACATTCAATAAAATATACCCCCTTTGAGGGAACAATTAGATCAATTTTGAAAATCTTATACATTTCCACTGCCCCAATTCCCTGTACCCCTAGGGAATCAATGCTCCCCCAACCAGCAGGCAAACAGCCTACTTTCTGTCACTGTACATTGGTCTTAAGGAAGGTTTCCTAAAAGTCTAAAACAAACATCAAATTTCAGGGCACAGATTTTAATTTTGATATTATAGGATTTAGAGAAATTATGTTTTAATAAGTAATATTGAAAAGATTTAAATTATTTATGTACATTTTCCCTTTTATTGTTATTTTAAAGATTTATGCTATCTGAATCTCAGTTTTCATACTTTGATCCTTTATCTTTAATCAATTAAAATTTTCATATTTCAATTTCAGGAATTCAAAACAAAAATTTCTACTAAGAATTTCAGACAGGTAAGAGTCCTCTAAAAACTATCCAAGGTAATATTAGATACCACCTAAAAATTATGCAACCAAGCTGTCACAGAGGTATCCACAAAACAACCTGGTTTAACACTCACTAGGCGAGAGGTGGAGAGGGAACCTAGGGGGAAGGTGGGTATATACAAAGATGGCAACTCCCCAAACAAAAACTGAATTATGCCCAATCTCCAGGATTTGGGGAAATAATGAACCTAAAACTATAATGCTTCCTACGATAGATATAACAAATTCTTGGTCTCTTGAAGAAACCTTCCTGAACACAGAGCAGGAGCAGGAAGCAGCTGGGTGGTGCTGGTGTCATGCCCTCCACTGTTCCGCGACGCACTTTGTTTATTAGATGCAAGTTTTATGCTCTATGGCTCAAAAGTGTCAACAGAGCTTATGAAAATCAAGATTTATTCTCAATGCTTGATATTGAATCCTTCACAATAGATAAATAAGAAACAATATGTTCTTAATTTGTCTGACAATGATTCATGAAGCAGAAATACAGCTTGATCTTCATAAGCCATGCTTGTTGTTGAATTTTAGACTATAACTCTTTGCCTGTCTCTGCTCCCTTCCTCCTATTTCCCCCTTAACTCCATCTTTTCTTCAATAGAGTGTTTCATTAAAATTAATGTCCATGCCAAGTTCAAAATTAAAAAGGACAAGTACAACCAAAGATGGTGGCACACCCCTGTAATACCAGCTACTCAGAAGACTGAAGCAGGAGAATAGCAAGTTCGCTGCCAGGATGGGCAACTTGACACCTTGTCTCAAAATTTTAAAAGGGCTGGGCTGGTGATGCAGCTCATGGTAGTGTTCCTGAGTTCAATTCCCAGTACCACAATTTTTTACAAAAAGGCCATGCACATAATGTTGATAGAAGACCCCAACAATGAGACTACAGTCCAATATCTTATAATTACAGAAGACTTGGGCTGGAAGGGATGTATCTTCTCTGGATTAGATTTCAAATTGGAGGGGGAGGGTTCTCAAAGCAGAAGCCATGGGGGAACAGGAATGCTATTTTGGGAATACAGTTATGCTAACCAAAGGGGGTCCTCTCTGAACATATGCTTTTGATGAGGAAAGAAGACTCCGTAGGCTGCTTATATGGAGTGTTCATGCCTCAGAACCAACTACTCCAATTTACACATGAGCTCATGCAAGGGAAGAAACACCACTGGTTACTGGGTCCCAGCTGCCACCTTCCAGTGCCAGGGTTCCTGGTTCGTTATTGTATAGTAATGCTGTCTGACAGTGAAGGAGGAAAGCAGTGAGGATGAAACAGAAGTGCTTCCAGTTTTACTTAACACAGGCCCTGACAGGTCTTAAAGTAGCAGGGTGGCTAGCAGAAATTGAGATCTGTAAGTTCTTGCCAAAACCCAGAGCCTGAACCAAAAGTCAGAGGGGAAGAAGGAAGCTATTAATCTTCCATATTTTTGTAGTCAGTTTAAATTTGGAAAGTAAGTTGAAAAGAGATAAGAAAGACCTTGCTCTTCACCTAAATAAGAAAGTCCAAATAGTGCTTCTTAAAATTTCAATTTTCATCCTTTCCTTTTTTGAACTCTGCTTCAGAATGAATCTGCCAGTTGCCAAAGAGTGGAGGCAGGGATGGTAAGCAAGAAAAAAATCCTTCTGAGGTTATGGTGATTCAGTGTTCCAGTAGTGGAGGCTGATTATACACAAGACTCTGTGCCGAAAGCCACAGAACCTGAGAGGCTCAACAACATCCTATTACTACCCTCAGGAACAGACAGTTCCTCTGGAAGCCACATGCAAACTGGCAGTTGCAATGCACTGTGGTGGCTTCAGTGTCAGCAGAGACCACAGGTAAATGCGGGTGTTCCTCCTGGCCTTCCAGAAAGCTGACCCCCGAGTAGAGGAATTTCAGGGGCTCATCCACCTGGTTGTCATATCCAATGCCTACCTTCTTCCAAGAATCAAGGAATTAGAATTTATGGGGCTATAAGCTGGACATGTGCCTTTTGAAAAAATTCATGTAGATAGATGGTGATGAATGTAGAATCAGAAAAAGCCCAAGAGGCTAGTGAGAGAAGGGTGGAGAAGAGTTTTCCAAGAAGAGGAACTGCTACAGAAAAAGCAAGGGGTCAAGATGCAGCTAGATGACTACTGGGTAGAACTGGAGGAGAAATCAGAGACAAATGAGGGAGAGCTGAGACAGGTGAGCTGCCAGGTGGTGTGAAGTCTATACTCTCCTATAGAGGATGAGGAATCCACAAAGGGGGCAGTGGGAAGGCAATCTGTTTATTTCAGAACAACTGTAGTGGATCAATATGAATGAATAAGACATTAAATGGAAAACTTACAGATGTTGATGCTATAAATTATTATTTTACAAAGAGAACATATCTGCTTTTTAGTTTTAGTAGAAACCTAGAAAATAAACCTTAAGCGACTTAGCACAAGAGTTATCATACTGTAAACAATGCCTTGTGTTAGATATTCATAGTAAAAAAAAAAAAAAGCACAAGGGTTCAAACTGTGACTCTAGCATGTCATAGCTAAGTGACTCATAAAATTACTAAATATCTCTGGACCTCAATTTCCTCATCTACAAAATGGAGAAATTAGTACCCATCTCACAGGTTAGACTGAGTGAACATGCAATCTAATCATAGTGACTAGATTGTGATAAACACACCTGCCTGATATGTTAGCTATGGTTATCTGCAATAGCATCATCACCATCGGGAAAGATTTGCTTGCTCTTCAGAAATGGGAAAAGGGTTCTAGACAGTTCAAGGAATTCCCGTGAATTTGTTTTCAGTGCTAAATGTTTTAGATAGGCATTCCCTCATTGTCTTCAACACTCTCGATTTTATCAAGTGTTTATCTATCCCTAAATTAAACAAACAAACTCTGAACAGTTTAATTTGAAATTGCTAGAAACAATGAAGAAAACTACAGTTAAGCTCTCTGTAAACTTGAGAAAAGGTCTGCTGATTTTTGGTGCAATGTCAGGGACCAGTGTAAACAACTCAAATCTCAAATTCAGGTTCTGAGAATCCTAGATGTTTCCTATTCTCTCAGCATAGTCACCTTTCATAATTACTTAACTTAAACTTAAGTTTCCATGAGAACAAATATATATTTATTAAGTCAAATACACACACACACACACACACACACACACACACACACACACACATTCTTCCTTTAACTTCCCTATTCACTCTTGATTCTAAAGATTCTAAGCCATAGGACATGAGCTACCAGAGAGGGCCACCTAGTGTAAAATAAGTAGACTGTGATTTATTATTTTGAGGGCTTTAATAGAAGAACATGGGGTGAAAGCAGAATATACTATTAAAAGTGACAGTGATATGCCACATAGGTCTATTATACCAAGAGTGGTAGCCAGATGGTCTACATTTCCCATGATAATTAAAGAAAAGATAGTCAAATGCTAGCAGGCAGAATGCAGGTCAGATACAAAGGCCAAATTATGTCAGTGATGGAGAAATCCCCAAGCAGGAGGCAGGGAATCTATCTTCTTGAAGAGATCTTTGAGATAAGATCCCTGTTTATCTGGATGATTTACACACAGAGCCGTCTAGAGAGAGCAAGTCAGGATTAAATCACTGGTTCTTAAACATTTTATTTGTAACCCTTGCTCTTTCTCATTATCCCAAATCATTCCTCTAAAATTAAACAAAAAAATTCCACATGTTCATCTTGCCAGTGCATGCTACCATAGTGAACAGTTCTTGCACACAGCAGGCATGCAGATGAGCAACACTTTTTTAGCTTGGTAGCAGAGAAGAGAGATACAGATAACACTCCTATGGCTGAAAATTTCCACAAGTAACAGGACAGGCATTCTGGCCTCAGTAATACTTTTTTGAGACATTCTCACTATTTACACTGACTCTGCTGGGTAGGCTTACCCCCCAAAACAAGAACTTCAGGTTTGAAACAGAACTTCTTCCCTCCATGCTCCCATTCAAGCTTCGTTATGCTAGAACAATTGTGTAAGCCTAACATTCCTTCTGGAGTATTTTCAAGGGAAAATACCCAATTTCCAGAACAATGTGTTTTTCCCCATCAGCATTCAAAATGTGAAAAACATGATTACATCTGCACAACTGTCCTTATTCCTTGCAGAACAAGTGTGTAAGGGAATGGCTCAATGCTACTGATGCCTTCCAAAATGAATTCCTGCAGTTGTGTGTCCTTCAATCACAGTAATGAAACATTTGCCACACTCCTCCCACCACTATGCAACTATGAAATATAATCCAGTGCACATTTTAAATGAATTTTAATGCTTAGATAATCCCACATATTCAATTTCTTCCCTTATACATAAAGCAATATGACACTTCCCTCCAGAGCCACTTCCTCTTCCCTCTCAATATGACGTAGGTGCCTACAAAACTCTCTTAGTTCTTCACCAAGTATGTATAGAAAGCCTACCATCTGACACCACTACAGAACAGAGATGAACAAAAACATGCTCTCAAAGAACTTCTGGTCTGGCTCCATCGGCAGAATGTGTAAGTGCCAGAAAGGAAAAGAACACAGATATCTGACACAGAATGGTGGAAGGTCATTGTGGAGGAGGAGTTTTCTCTGTGTCCAGAAGCCATACCAGAGCTGATATGTAAAGGAAGAGTAGAGATACCAGCAAGGGTAAGAAGCAAAGTAGCTTCTGGGTAGGAGAACCACACAAACTGAGACAAAGAACATGTGACATGAGGCTGGGCAGGTGGGCAAGGCCAGATGCCCAGGGCCTTGCTCATTCTACAGTCATTTTCTGCAAAGCAACCAAAGAACATTAAGCTGGGATATAAAGATCATTTGTTCAAAGTCAACCTCCTAAGCACTGGTATTCCAGGAATTCCCCAGAAAATCAGGATGAAGAAAATGGACACATACCCTGGCCTTCTTGGAGTTTACACTCTGGTGGGCAAAGACAGACAATTAACTGTAAACTATACACTTGGTACTAAGGATAAAATGGAGATGAGATTCCAGGCTGAGGAAGGGTGCTAGAGACAAGAGAAGAGGTTGCTTGGGTTAAAGAAGGCCTCATTGAGGCAATGACTTTGGACAGACTCCTAAAGGAGATGAGGGGTCTGGATACATAAATTCTCAGGAAAAGGATACTATTACCCCATGAACCAGTAGAGTAAAGGCCCCAAAGCAAGGGCTTCCTTAGTGTTCTACAAGAGCACCCTGGGGCAATATGAAGAGTCTAGGAGACAGTCAGAGAGCAGCAGGGAGCCAGGTTATTTAATGTACCTATAATAGCATTTTTTTTTTTTTTTTACCCTTGAGACAGGAGAGCTTGGGAAATTTTACTCAGAGGAGTGATGTCATCTGACTTCCCATTAAAAATGATCCCTTTAAAGGTTTTGTTTTTTCCCCCCTAGAAATGTATTATTGTTTTTTATCATGGAAAAGAAATTTAACAGAATAAAAATATCTTTAAAAAGAAAACAGTTCAAGGAAACTCTTTCCCTATCTCTAGGATTATGAGGGGCCCAGACACATTATATAGGAATAAATGGAATAGATGATTCTGCATCCCTTTTTCTTCCTAAAAATAGAACTTTACAGTATCACCGGTTTAATATTAACCTTCCAGAACTCTTTAGATTGATGTCATTAGTCCATAGTAGCTCCAGTTTTTAGCAGCCCTTCCACACAGTTTGATTGATTATAAACTCTGATAAATTCATACTTCTCTCATTGATCATTTATTTCGTCTTTCTCTGCAAACACAAACTGTGATTATGGGTTTCAGGTGGAAGATGCATTGATTCATCTCAACAGTACCTGCTTTCATGGGAAATGCAAGTTTTCATGAAAACAGACTGGGGAGGAGGTAAGGACCAGATGGGAGAGTATGATTATAAATTAGAAAACAGTGGCTCAAATCAAGGTGATAACAGTGGAACTGCTGAGAGGTGGTCAGATTCAAGATGTACTCAGAAGGGGAAGATCACTGGGATACGCTAATAGCTGGGAGGCACAATATGAGAGAAAGAAAAGAGTTAAGGATGACTCCAAGGTTTCTAGCTTGAGCAATTGTAATAATGGAATGATTCTCATTTTGGGGTATAAATTGTTTTATTTTGAACAGATTAGGTTTTGAGATGACTATTAGACACACAACTAGGAATCTGAGTGTATATTAAGATATTCAAATATACCTATATTCAATAGATATAAGTGTAGAGTTTGAGGGAGAAGTAAAGACTTAACACATAAATCAGAAAGTAGCACACAGATGGAGTCAAAGCTATGAGACAGAGAGAGTAAGATTCCTTTACGGAGAAGAAGTAAGAAGAGAAGAGGTCTGACAACCAAGAATGGGGGCAACTCCAACATTAAAAAGTTGGGGAGATGAAGAGAAACAACTAAAGTGGATCAAGGATGAATGGCTACTGTAGTCACGGGAGATCTGCTGTGAAAAAACAAAAAAAACAAAACTCCTCTAGCTGCAGCATACAAAATGGACTACTGGGGGTACAAGTTGACATAAGAAGACTAGTGTAGGGAGCTAGAAAAATTACTTTGCACAGGCCTGAGACCTGGGTTTCTGAAGGATTTCTGCTTGAGACTGTCCATCTTTCAGGCACAGAACAAGAATGCTCATGAGAACACCAGAGATAAGCTTTTCAAGTAGCATCCAGTGGAAAATCTGGGGACCCAGGGAACCCATTTCTCTTCAGGGACAATGTTGCATTGCCTTGTGCTTTCTGTAGACAGGATCTTAAATTTCCTACCCTTTCCAAGAGAATAAATGTTACTACTTCCAACTGGGTCTCTTTGTCAATCACATTCCTGTAACATGTTGACAGCTAGGCAGAAATTACAGCAGTGATCCAGGTGAGTGAGGCTGATGGAGAGGATGTGGGTGACAGAGACAAGGTGGTAGGAGTGGGTACATTCAAGAAATACTGGAAGAGTAACAGTAAAGATTTGTAAATGGACAGAACAGGGAAAGTGGAGAGGGAAGAGTCAAGGACACTCCTAGGTTTTTGTCATGCAACACTGGATGGATGAATGCACCTATTCCATTACTCAAGGAACGCTGGACAAGGATGCAGGTGAGAGAAGATCAGAAATTCAGTGTTGGACATGAACTGGGATGCTGAGGAGGCAACTGGGACTGGAGCTCAGAACAGAGGTAACACTAAAGACAGCAGCTGAAATTCTTCTGCCAATACGGTGAAAATGCTTGTGAGAAAAGCTGCTTTGGAGAGATACTAGGAAGAGGATATGGTATATGAGTGATTTCTAAGATACCGAAATATTTCTTAGCTGTAAAGAATATGATAAACCTGCAAAGCAGGCTAAGACAGAGTAGCTAAAGAGGCAAGAAATAACAGAAGCCAATGGAGATACTATTTCAAGAAGAGAGGGAGCAACCACGCCAATGCTGATGATAGTTAATATCCTTTAAAACCTCACAATTCTGGACGAATACTTGGGAGAGAGGGGATGTGTGTACTTAAACCACACATTTTTAACAGAACATTCCATATGGCCATAATGTGAATTACCACTTCAAGCTATATGGTTTGGTTCAGCTGTTTCTCAGATAACCAGATACTCTTGACACCTATGAAGTCTATTCCCTAATACAGAATACTACACATGCAATTTATTGCTTTTCTAAGTTATATACAACAAACAAGCTCATTCCTCATGTTTGTTTTCTTCAGAATTTAATTTTAACTCAAGATGGAAACACTTTCTTATTCATCTAAAGGCAGTTAACTTTAAGAGGTAATATATGGCTACTTTAAAATTACACGTAAAATAAGAATACTGTTGATTACTCAGCATGGTATATGGTACATAGTAGGAGCTCAATAAATGAATGGTAGGCTTAGAAAAAAGCCTAATGCCACTGTAAAATTACATCTAAACTTAACCAAATCACTACATTCTTCCTAATTGCAATATTTATGTCCCACATAAACATCTAGAGTTCACAGTTGCAAAGTAAAACACTTATAAAAACTGTAATGATGCAAAGTAGGAAAGATTTGTTATTTGCTTCAAAATAATACAGAAGACAGCACTAAGAAAGTACCTTACAAACTATCACTAAGTTTCTTTGCCCAGTAAATGTTTGCTTTCTCAGGCTAATTCTCAAGGGACTTCTAAAGGGCTACACCTTGTGCCTGGAAGAGATCATGACTGGCTCTAGGTAAGTTTTGTTCACGACTCTGAGTACATTATTGATCAGTGCCACACAGTAAAAGGAGTACGAAACAAATAAAAAAGGGGAATCAAGTTTTATAAAATGAATCAAAAGTGAGAGGAATGGTGACCATTACACTTTATTCACAAATCAAACCTGGTCTCTGTAACTCCCTGTCACTCCACTGTGCTCTAACCAAACTGAGTTGTTTCTTGACCTTCTGATTTCTGGGGGGTTTTGTTTGTTCTTCTTTTTCTTTTGCAGTACTGAGGATTGAAATCAGGGCCCCAAGCATGCTAGGCAAGCGCTCTGTCATAGAGCTACACTTCAGCCCAAACTTCTGATTTTTCATGACATGCCTTGCTTGTCTAGTCGCAGCGTGTGGAGTGCCAAGGCATGGAATGCTAACTCCCAATGGCTAAATCCTACTCATATTTAAAGATGTAAACATCATCATATCCACGAAGCCTTTTTTCCATTCCACAGCTAGAAGAAATCCTTTCCTAAACTGCACAAATGCAACAATTTACCTGTGCCTCTTTATACTGTTTAACATATTCTACCTTATAATAGTTAGAGTTACTTTTACACTTTATGGTGTGAATTTATGTTATATATAGTCACATATATACACATACAGAGAGTGAGTTTTTATTTGTAGTTATTTACTTATAATTTAGTCTCATAACAGTTTTTCAAATTCATTATGAAAAGACTTGGTGTCAACTACTCTGTCTCCTCCACAAGGCCTAGCTTCATGCCTTGCAGAGAGGAAGGGATCATTAAATGAAGGAATCCTCATGGCATATTTTCATTATACATCGTTTACACAATGAAATGAACAAAGCCACATGACATGCTAAAGCCCCAAAGAACTTAGTCATCATTTACATAAATATATATTTGGCCCTTCTAATCTTTACCCTCTATTATATAGCAATTTTATTGGAGCAAGTGATTGAACACAAACTCACAGTTAAGTGTCCTTCATGGTGATCTGGGAAATGAATGAATAAGTACTCTGTGGCTACCAGTTGCATTATTGAATCACCTAGAAATTCCATCCTCTGATTGTGGCCTCTAAAAAACAACAACAACAACAATATAAAGAAATTAATAACTCTTGTGAATTTCAGGAAAAAAAACCAGAACTTTTAAAAAGGCATGACTTAAAGAGATAATGTATTCATCTTATTTTAAAGCACAAAATGAAATACAATTCCATGATGCCCCTCAACCGAGAAGAGCCTTGTGTTAACACAGGTTGAGTTTGAAAGAAGAATTAAGTGAGTATTGATTAAACAACCAATAATAATAAAAAAAAAAGAGACTGGAAATAGTAACTGGTTAGAAGCTGAGGCATATCAACTGAAAAATAAAGTAAAATACAGAATATAACCCTGTAACAAAAGAAAGTTAAAAGGCACAAGATTTTTTTTTCCACCAAATTTATTATATATATATATATCCTTATTCAAATCTGGGATCCAGTTTAAGAATGTTAAAAACAAAAAAAATTATAGTAAGACTCTTTAAAGTTTACCGAGTTGAGAATACTTGATTTGGGGGACATGAGTAAAAAAAATTGTATTAAAAAAGCAAAAAATGAAATTTTGCTTGTTTTCTTAATCATTTTACTAGCTTATCATCAAAATCATTCATCTAGAGCAGGGATGGGAGGCCCAAAATCAGCCCCTCAGCCTGTTTCTATGAGTAAAGTTCAATGGAATACAGCCCTACTCATTCTTTTATAATCTATGGCCTCTTTCAGGCTGTCATGAAAGAGTCAAATCACAGACCACATGGTTTACAAAGCCTAAAACATTTAACATCTGTCCCTGCATGAAAAAAGTTTTTATTTCCTTCATGTCCTCCTTAAATTTCATGAAGGAACAAGATGCATGATAATGAGACCAAAAATACTGAATTAGAGCATTTGCCCTAGTCCACACCGCTGTCTGCTGGCTCATGTCTCACAATGACTGTCCTGGAAATGTGTCTGAAACTTCAACTCCTGTGAAGGGCATACAGAAAGGTTTGGAACTGTCTCAGGTAAATGGTCACGTTGGGACTACATGAGGACTTTTAACTCACAGGGTCAGATGGTTAAATCCCACAGTTCTCAATGTGAATGCCCTTGCCAGAAGTCGAACATGAGTAAAAATTACTCCAATTGCTTCTTCAAACTCAGTAAGTTTCTGGAGAACTGGAGAAGTTTCAATAAGTTGTCGATCAGTATTTGGCTCTTGTAGCTACAGAAAAACAGAAATAATTAAGAATCTTGAGCAGATTTTAGTTAGAAGAGCAATTATCAATTCTAGGACAATGTTTTATAAAATTCCTTTTCCTGTGGGTAGAAATTTCTGAAATGCCAATAAAACATGGAAGCTTCTTTCTCATCTTTTAAAATGGCAAACAAACCTAATATTTAAAGAAGGCTCAAATAATATTTTCCAATCTTCTATCAAATTTCAAGGCCAAGTACTGTACACAGATAGTTCAAAATCCCAAGTATTAGACTAACTCTCCAAGGAAGCTGCAAGCTGAAGAACAGCTGGTAGAGAATATATATATCTAGTAAAGCAGCGGTTCTCCCACTCTTGAAAACACTGGCAGAGCTTGTTAAAGGCAGATGGCTGGGCCCCGCCCTGGAGTGAAAGATTTTGTATCTGAAGTGAGGACTGAGAATCTGCCTTCCTGACAAGATCCTGGTGATGCAGATGCTGCTGTTCTGGGGACTGCTTTGAGGCCAGTGCTTTAAGAGTTTCTTGACTGCTATGTCTTCTAGGGACCCAACTATTTGGGCAAATGAGCATCATTAAAACTGAATTCAGCTTACACTGGAGATTTTTATACCACTCGACAGGTGGTATACCACATAACAATGAGACTTTAACAACTGGCAGAGAGCAAATATAAAAAGTATAATTAAAATGAACATTTTCAACGACTTTGGGCAACCTCATATGATTAATAAAATATTTTTTTAAAACTCCAAATTAATGTCATTTACTACTACAAAGCCTCTCTCATAAGAGCTCAACTAGTACTGATTAGTCTTATTTTATTTATTCTATACACACATTCATATGAAAATGTGTATAGATGAGTACACAAATACATATATCCCAAAGTATAAAAGAAATAAAAGCAAAAAATAGTAAGACTTTTTAAACCAACCGAGGAAAGGGTGTCACCATGTGTAAATTGTTGAAATTCCATCTTGAGTAAGAAGCCATCATATGGTACTAAAGTTTAAATTTGCAGTAAATTTTATGCAATATGATTCAAACCTCTCAATTTCTAAGATCCAAATTAGGTTATAATTTAGCAATGTTAATTTAGATTTGTTCTATTGTTTGAATATGACCAGACTTGCTTTCACAGTACTTCCCCTACAATAACAGGCATGTAGACATATAGGTGTCAGCACATTTGGCTTTGAATCAAACCTATTGCTGTGGATGGGGGTTCTATTACTACACAGAAGCTCTTCCTGCCTTGTGCTGCCCAGACCACATGGCTGCCACACGTGGGTGCACCTTACAATTTTTTCCCAAGTTTTCCTATTCCAAACCCCAGCTTAGAATAATGTCACTGAAGGGAATTAAAGGATAAAAGCATGAGGGGAAAAAGGCAAAGGAAAGTAAAACGAATGGCTGCAGCTATAAAGCTCACTGCAGACAGGAAGGTCATACTTACTTGGAGTGGGTGGAGAGGATAATTGAGCCAAACTTCACGCAGGTCCTGGAAAATGGAGTGATGTCTTTAATGCTCAAGGGGGTCATTTAACACACTCTAGAGTACTAAATAAAATGTCATTATTTGAAATACTGAACTATTTCAGATGCTGACTCCACTTATTGCAAATTCAATAGTGCTAGCAAACTAATTTTTTAAAGTGTATTCACTACTCTAACTGCCTGTAGTGACTCCAATTAGCCTATTATGTGGGGAGGAAAAGAGCCACCCCCAGCCCCAGAAGTCAAAAACACCTTTGAAAACTAAGTTACACATTTGCTTAACCTATACACTGGATTAAGCTGCTGTTTTAATCATATCTCTCCTATCTCTCATTCCTGGTGATTCCCCAGGAATGTGCATCAGCCATGCCTTTTGTAGGTAAAATTCATCTCAAAAGTCTTTTATTTTAGGCACCAATTCATTATCACTTGAGCTGTTTTAAAATAGAGTGGGAAACACCACAGATCTAGCTCATAAGCTCTGGCATTTATGATATCACATTCTTACTATGGGTCACACAATGTTCATCTGAAATCTGGTAATGAATTTTATGGAAAATCTTAGTATATTACTTCATTTGTTGAGTTAAATCCATAGATAGTATAATTAAGATTTCCTCAGGATTAGTGGTTTTCCCTCATGTTCTGACTCTAGGGAACCTCTGAATCTACTTTCTGACCTTAACATAAGGCTTCTGAAAGAAATGACCAAAAAAAACCCTTTTTTTTAAAAAAATGTATTTTTTAATTGTAGTTGGGCATAATACCTTTATTTCACTTATTTATTTTTATATAGTGCTGAGGATTGAACCCAGGGTCTTGCGTGTGTGAGGTGAATGCTCTACCGCTGAGCCACAACCCAAGCCCCAAAAAACTTTTTTTAAAAGAGAGAAAAGTTCTGACTCTAGGGAACCTCTGAATCTACTTTCTGACCTTAACATAAGGCTTCTGAAAGAAATGACCAAAAAAAACCCTTTTTTAAAAAAAATATTTATTTTTTAATTGTAGTTGGGCATAATACCTTTATTTCACTTATTTATTTTTACATAGTGCTGAGGATTGAACCCAGGGTCTTGCATGTGTGAGGTGAATGCTCTACCGCTGAGCCACAACCCAAGCCCCAAAAAACTTTTTTTAAAAGAGAGAAAAGCATTTTTTAAATGAAGGGGGGTGATTTAGAATTTTAAGATGAGGCAGAAATTTTAAAAATCAGTATTTTGGGCTGGGAACGTGGCTCAAGCGGTAACGCACTCGCCTGGCATGTGCAGGGCTCTGGGTTCGATCCTCAGCACCACATAAAAAATAAATAATAAATAAAGATGTTGTGTCCACCGAAAACTGAAAAAATAAATATTAAAAAAATTCTCTCTCTCTCTTAAAAAAAAATCAGTATTTTGACACAACTTGCATCTTAACAAAATACAATTAGGGATTATTTGCCCATATTAATAAAATGACTTACAAATCATATTGTTAAGGCACTTGAGAAGACCCCCCCACCCTTAATCAAATCAGTAACCTTGCCCTTGAATTCCCACACTGTAAATCATAAGGAAAGTCACTTCCTTCTCACAACTTCCTATGTGCTTCCAATGCTTTCTTTCCCCTCTACCCCTCAGTGGACATTTACCAAACTTGAGCCCTTCCCTAACTGGCTATCAACTCTTCTGGAGCGTTCCACCATTCTTATTGCTGTAACTACTGCCTCAGTTTGGATTCCTGGTTCATTTTTGCTACAGCACTGAACTCTTCACCTGAGTCCAGAAGGCTAAATGTCTTGTATTTCCTCCCTCATATGCAACATGACCAGATGATAATTTTTCACCTTTCATCTTAAGCTAGAAAGTATGGTGTTAGGAAGAGCTTTAGGCTTAATTAAGTCAGGCTGCCTATGTTTAACTCTGATTCCATGTTGGCAAATTACTCAGCCTCTCTAAGCTTCCATTTCCTCAGGTATAAGCCAGTTATTTATAGTACCTTCTTCAAAGTGTTCTCTGATGCCTCAATGAACAACATGCTCAAAGCACTAAAGCTGGTGCCTGCCCACAGAAAATACTATTAATAACAATATATCAACAATAGTGATAAACAGCTGTCTTCCTACCAAACCACAATCTCTAAAGCTCAAGATGCTCAGGGACATTTGGATTCATCTTTCTACTTGTTCCTTCACGTTTTCAAAAATACTGTGATTTCTCCTTTTAAGTCAGCTGCCATCTATCTTGAAGTAATAGCCTAAAACTTCTCAGGCAGACTATTTCAACTATGTCCATTTCCTTTCATCTATCCCACATGCTGAGATGAGGTTCTGTTGTACCTTGTCAGAGCATATACACTGGAATAGATCTAGAATCTCAGTGCTGCCATTTATTAGCTCAAGGACCTCAGGCAGATCTCTAACTTCTGTTTGCTTTTCTGAAAATTATTCATGACTGATGGATCATTCATCAATGCAACATATTTTTATTGAACACCTACTATGCATTATGTTTCTAAAATGAATAGGATACTATTCCTGTCCACAAAGAGGCCTGGTGGGGAAGAATGAAAGCAAATAAGTATGGATAGTAAGCTATAATAGGTCCCATAAATAGAAAAAAATTATTCAAAACTATGCCACAGCTGCCACTTTCTCAGATTACAAGAAATGGATGAAGTTGAAATGATCTAGTTGTGAAGTGCTGAGCTATTACGCCATGATGGATGTAAGTGGGTCTCTAAGGGGAAACCACACACAGAAGTGCTAGGAATACTTTGCCTGGGAGTACTGGCTAAATCTTCAAAGAAGTCCTGAAGAATATGAAGAATTCTGCAAATCAACAAAAGGAGAGAACCAAAAGCAGGGCACCGTAAGCACACAAATAACACATCTTGAAGTATACCCACACAAGAGGGAGATTCTAGTGAATGCCATAAAGAGGAAGAAGAAAGGAAGGAACCTGAGACCACAGATGGGAGTTATAGATCATGAAAACTGCTAAATGCTATAGTGTGTAGTATAGAAGACAGTAATCAAATATCTTAAGCAAGAAAGTTATGGCCAAATCATGCACTAAGAAGAAGACTGTACTTGCATGATAGATGGGTTGAAATGGTGGGAGTGGCAGCCAGCTAAAAAGTCAGGTGAGACAGGAGCACAAAGATGGAAGTAGTAGGATGACCAAGAGAGAATTAATTCCAATTACAAGGGTCAGGAGTTACAGGATTTTTAAAACAAAAGAACATGGGGAGGGAAAAAACAAACAAACAACAACTTCTTTGAAGATTTAGCCAGTACCCCCAGCAAAGTATTCCTAGCACTTGTGGCTGCTGTAAGATGCCATTTGGCCCCTGTAAAAAGTGTCCACGGCCTCCCTGCTAATGCAGTCAGCTCCCCTGCTTTGCTGTATCTCACCCTAAATAACAATTACTAAAGACACTCAAGATTGAACCTCTCTTATCTCATGACAGCACCTAACCCCAAATTAATCATGTTCTTTGTCTTCATTAGGCTTCAGATAAGACAACCAACAGAGAACCCTCAGAATCACTGGGCACCAACCATGTCTCACCCCCTGCCACACAGGGTCAACCAATTCAACTCTGTCAGCCTACAGGTCTGTCCTCAGTTGCCTTTGGCTCATGATTTTCATGAAGCCATTACAAAAAGCACATTCACTAACATACTCCAGGTAACAGAGGCACACCAGTGTGGACTTGTCAGAGTCACAATGTCCAAATTGGTGTACCTAAAAACAGTGCCATGGAAAGCCTACATTACTGAGTGAGCCCTGTTCAGTTTCATAAAAGACACACTAAAATGAATTCTAAATCTCAGCAGTCCCATTTGTAAGATAAAGTTCAGACTCTGCTTTTTCATTTAGGAATTTCTTCATTTCACTCTTTTAACAAATATTTATTAAACACTCCACATGCCAGCACTGCACTAGGTACTGGAAACTTAAGATAAGCCTCCAAAGTAGACAAGTGGGAGAGAAGCAGTTTAGAGACAAAAGAATCTAAATACACACGGATGCAATTAAGAACTCAATGTGTGAGCTGGGGTTGTGGCTCAGAGGTAGAGGCTTGCCTAGCTTGCATGAGGCACTGGGTTCCATTCTCAGCACCACATACAAGTAAAATAAAGGTATTGTGTCCATCTACAACTAAAAATAAATAAATAAATATTTTTAAAAAAATAACTCAAGTATACAATGTGTATAATTCAAGAAAATAGGAGCACATGGGTGCAAGTAAGATGGGAGAAGAGGACAAGGAAGGGGTGGGGTGGGGGTGGGAGTGGGGTAGGGAGGATAGACTAAGACTGGAGGGAGGAAACAGCAAAAAGGTTGCTGACCTTGCCAACAAAAGATGATGGCTAGAATACAATGATAACTTAAGATTTAAGAAAATCTTAAAATACATGCTATCTGCAATAGAAACAAATCAAGACACAGGTTTGTTTATCTGTGTAGGACAAAAAGGGGGACAGAGAACACCTGCAGATAATTCTCCCATCAGAAAGAAATTTACACGTACAAAAAGCATCACATTTTTAGAAAAACAAATAAAAATATCAAATTCTCAGACATGAACAATACCCAGGTCACAATTTTTTTAAAACTATTGATTTTTTTTTCAACTACCCAAAGTAATGCAGTAATAACATTTGACAGCCACTTAAGTTGAAGGTTTCACAAAGGCTTAAAACACTGGCTTCCTGTGTTCTTTATTACTCCACCAGGGCTATTTCATTCAATTATGATGACATTTCAATTTGGAATACAAAGTTGCCTCTCCCTTTAAATGTTAAATTGACTTGTTTGGGTACAAAAAGCATCCAGTATGCTCTATTACATGCAAGATTAAAAAGGTATCTCTGGCAATATTAATGGCATAATACTTTAGTAACAACAGAAACTATTTTAGAATCTATCTTTTTTCTTTAAACTATAATTTGCTTGGGGGAAAAACTAACATCCATACTCTTTATTCATAGGCCTCTCAGAAACTCTCTATGAACTGACTTTCTAAAATACATTTGTCTAGTCTACATAATTTACATTAAAAATAAATCAGAAACACAAAAGCCAAAAGGCTATAACTAATCTCCATGTGGTAGGTACCCAGTGATTATACAACACAAAATCATAATTAACTTAAAGAAACTACGAAATGAAGCTAAGTGCTATTACATTTGTATTCATATTCAATTTATAATTGACGGCAGGCAAGAAAAGATGGCTCAGGTCAAAGAAAACCCCTGGAGTGAATGCCTTGGGAACTTCCCCATCCACTACAGCTGAATAAGCTGTTCTGATATACTTCATATCTAATACCTATGGTAGATTTGGGTATTTTGTTTCTGTTAGTCTCTTCAAAATTCAAAAACCCGTTGCAATAAATTCTTCTGTAATGATATATAAAAGAAAAAAACAAAAACAATTCAGGATAAATACCGGATCATTAAAGAGTAAGCGTCCAAATAACTGTTTGGCTTCCTCCAGGCTTCCCTCCAAGTAAACAGCTCCTGGATAAAAGGAAGAGAATGTCAGAAGGAAGGCTGCATTAATATGCAGAGAAAATTATATATCTCTACAAACAGCAAAAAGGCAAGCCAAAACCACTCAGAAAAAAATTGAAGTGTTCAAAAGCATTTGTTTAAAGGTAACATTTTCCCTCTTTTAGCTATGCTGAAATACAAAATTTAATTCACTAAAATTAAAATCTAACATTGTAAGTAGCAGAGGTCAAATATGAACTATAACGAAGGGCATGAGTCAAAGCTGTACTAAGAGCTTGAGACACAAACACCGGACTCAACTCTACTAAAGAGTATGTCATTTCACTTTCTGTATTTACCAAATATACACTGGCATCTAAGAAAAAGCCAGATAAACAAATCCAGAGTCTGGACCAATGAAGGCTTCTGGAAATAAAAATAAGGATAACTTTTAATTTGAAATGTATATGTATACATTTAGCACTAATTATAACAGGAAGCACTATGATAACATTTTTACTTGATATTAACTAACTTTAGAGTAGGATGATCACGTTTTCTTTTTTTGAACCCAGGGCCTTGTGTATGCTAGATAAGTGCTCTACCACTAAGCTATACCCCCATCCTAGTCATGTTTTCTTCAAGTCAAATTTTTACATCTATCTTTAGAAAGGTTACTTTTCCATGTATGGTGTTATAATACTTAGTTACCAGGATTCTTGATAACTAAATACATTTATTATTTATTAATAGTTGTAGGAATAATGATTGCAACAGGAGTAGTAGTTATTTACTTGTGGTGCTAAGGATCAAACTCAGGGCCTTGCACATGCTAGACAAGAGCTATACCAATGAGCTGACCCCCTGTCCCATTTCCACATTCTTATCTTCACCTTCATAGGTTGTCTCAGGAGCAAGGCATTAGAATAGATTTATATAATTTAGGCTCATATTTTGTGATTTGGGGAAGAGCTTAATTAAGTAGAACTCTGTTCTGGATTGAATGCTGTCAGGACTATATCCTTTCAAGAACTCTATAAGTGAGTGACACTATCTCCATCTCTCAGATGGGGAAGCTGAAGATCAAAGAGACAGGATAACTTACCAGAGACACAGATCTTATAACTGAACAGGGAACTGAGTCACGTCTGCTTGGCTCTGGAGCCAACAGTACACTAACTGTCAAAAATATTCTATGTACAGAGCACATTAATTTCATGTGATAAACTCTCTGAAAATAGACCTATTTGTGAAAAATAGACATACCTGTGAAAGACTGAGGATAATTATTAAACACTGTCTTGCTACTATCATCATCATGAAACTATAATGGGAAGCTTTTATATTCATTTTCAAAGGATGAGGGCAAAAATGATAAAAACGTACAAAGGCCTTTGAAAAGAAAATGTACTTTATAAAAAAGTGAAAAATTGTCAATCTACTACAACATTCATTGTAAAGCATACTTGTAATCATCAGCTAATTAACTCTTCATAACTTTCCTGTACCAACAGCTAACTATTCTGGTTACAAACAAAAAGCAGCGTTAGTTATAAAGAACCTGAGTGAGCAGTTTGGAGTCTACATCAATCTTGCTTCACTTGAACAAATATTAGTTCTATAGACTCAAACCCAGGATTTTTAAAATGTGGTATTTTCAAGATGTTTAAATTAGAAAATCTTGCAAGTAATTCAAAATGTGGTCAAAATCAACACTGAGGCAACTGAAGAAACCCAATTTGTTTTTGTATGAGATAAATTAAATCTGGAAAGTAATCCATCTCCATTTTAATTCACTTCAATTCCAGAAATACTAAACATCTATACAACATCAGATACTCACAGGAACCAAGAAGGGGGGAAAAAAAAAAGCTTCAGAGGAACTAAAAATTCTAGGAGACAAGTAGCAGGCATTGTACTAAGGATCTCAAGTGCTTTGGGAACAAGTAATTCTATCCCAAGTTTCCACACTTGAGTTTTATGTGCTCTTCAGATAGATCAGACATGCAAGAAGGAAAGACAATTTTAAAGGGATATTACCTATCAAGGCTTCAAAACAATTAGCCATTGCATGTCGGAGGTCCGATTCTCTGCACAGGTCCGGTCCATGAGCATATAGCATAAATCGATCCAGTTCAAGTTTCTATGAAATTCAAAATGACAGTAAGTTCGGAGAGAGTTTGCCAAAATCCTAACTATAATAACTCAGCATCTCCTGGGGAGAGGGCCGCTGGCTACAATCCACTGGTCATATGTCAGTACATTAAGAGAGCTTAGTCCACCATCCATCAGGAGGCCTTTATACGTGATTCAGTTCAGACTAACTCAACTTTTACCCAAACTCCAACAGTGCACTTAGCGTTCTGAACTGATCAGATCTTATCACTCTAAATCCAAGGCAAGGATCTGAAGGCCCTCTATCTTTGTACTTGTGCCCCTTTATGAAATTTCTCTATGGTTGAGAGAGACCTTTTGAGCAATGAATTATCTTAAGGGATCTAGGAATATTTTTTCAGTGGATTTGTATTTCTTTTTTTATTTGGACTCAGAAAAGTTTAAAGCCAAATTTGTAGCCCCACACTAGCTATAGAACTTAAGAATACATCACTGTATACTAACTTTACCTCTGGATTCATTATACTGTCTAACTTATGTTTTCTTTTTATTTCTAAAGCTACTTAGATCATATCCTAACATTCAATTAAATATAAGTCCTTTTAGAACTAGACATAGATGAATATTTTTATAAAACTCCTGAGAATGAAATGATAATACTTTTCATAAAAGGAGAATGATACAAACATTTCAGAGACATGCAATAAATCGCTTTCCATTACCATGTAATTCAATTCTATAAATACTTACTAAGCAATAACATGCCACATAGTATGGAACAAGTTGCAAGTCAATGAACAAACCTAGGACAATATGAGATTCATCAGTCCTAAAATAAGACACTCAGATTTTGTGTGTCTCCAGATGTATATTAAATATACAAATACATTTATAATGGAAAATGACAGACAACAAAAAGAGGCATATTATGCTATCAATATTTTGTTTTGCTGGGAATTCAAAGTATAAAGCATCCTCGAATGAGAGTTTTCACTATCACAAACGTAACAGCAGAAACACCTTTTTAAAAAAATTGATCCCAAAGTGCAGAAATTTATACTAAAATATGTAAATTTCATCTGTTTCACAACTTGACTGGGAAAATCCAATTGTTTGTTATCTCTGGAGCCCTGCTTGAGAACAGACTGCAAACCTCATTTCATCTTATAAAACAACTATTCTGGAGTGCTGTGAATTTTCCAGCTTCCCAGAGTCCCTACTCTATTATCCTTATTTTTCCATGTAGGCATTGGTAGAACTTTTAAAAAGAGAATATATAGGCCGGGAGTGTAGCTCAGTGGTAGAGTGTGTGCTTAGCATACTTATACATGCTGGTTCCTGGTGATTCAATCCCTACCACTAAAAGAAAAAGAACAAAAGCAAGGAGTGGTGTGCTATTGTGTGTGTCAAAATGTTCAGCGTCTGAAAAGCTGATCTCAGGCTTACATTAGACTCTCAAGAGGTCAGTAAGCTTCTAATTCTACAACTCCCAAATCGTTAAGGACCACTGGTCTAGAGAAGAAGGTGGGATCACCAGTGTGTTCTGCTAGAGCCCAGAGGTGTGGAAATGTCAAGACTTGGGTTTGGTGGAGGAAGAATATAAATCCCTGAAAAGGGAAACTGGCCACCCTGCACTACTCATGGCTCTGTACTGTACCCAACGTGTTATGAAATAACTTCTGCTTTTGTCCTATGACAATTTGCCACCCTTCAAAAATATCCGTCCTACTGTCATTCCTACATGTGTTTGAATAATTATGCAATTCCATTACATCCTAAAATAGAAAAAGAAAACTTTAATGGGGGGCAAGACAATCTACTTGTTAATATGTACTTCCAACTGCATTTAAAGCAGTCGTACATGGCATTGTGAAATTTCATTCATTGGGAGGCTACTTATCTTGTTGCCTACACTTTTTCATTAAGACATCCCTATTTACATTCTCAAATGCCACCAAAGCTGCTGGCTCAAAGTCTGCCATTGCAACTGTGACGATGATGGGATTAAATAAAATAAAACCATGCATTCTTGCTAGCACAAAAATCACGGGCTAAAACGAACCACATTTTGAAAATAATTTAATGCTTTGGAAATATCAAATCAAGAAAGCAGTCGTAAAATTAGGGCAGGTTTTGTGTAGCCTTTTCTGTCAAATTCCCAACTTTTATATCGAAATGAAAGGGGAAATTACTTAAGCTAAAAAAAAAAAAAACAAAACAAAGAATACTCATAGAAGCTTTTCCAGTGAATTCTTGGTATTTGAGGATTTAAGAGTCACAGCTCTGCCTACTATTGCACAAACCCAAAGGTCTACAAGAATAAAAAAATGTATCATGAGAACAGTTGTAACAGCAATAAAAATAACTAGCTCCAGAAAAGTCATTTACATCTTCTGTGTGCTTACTATGAACAATCATCATGCCAAGCACTTTATAAACAGAATCATAAAAACTCATCTAATTCTCATAACCAGCCTGTGTGGCAGAGACTAATGCCATTTCCACTTCATAGATAGGAAAGCAGAGGCTTGGAGTAGAGAATATCTGGACCATAGCCCACCCTGTTGGCAAGATGAGGGGAGTGGACTGGAACCCCCATGGGTCAGCAAAAGTGCCCATGTTCTTATTTATTTATTTAAAAAATATTTTTAGTTGTAGATGCACACAATACCTTTATTTTGTTTATTTAGTTTTTTACATAGTGCTGGGGATCGAACCCAGGGTCTTGCACATGTTAGGCAACCACTCTACCACTGAGCTACAACCCCAGCCCCCCATGTTCTTATCTGTTATGATTTCCTATAAACACTGCTTGGAGAGGAAAACAGCAAATCACACCATGTAAGTAAAATTCCTAGCAGGAATCCGAATTACAAATAGGTCATGTTAGTCACTCAGCTGTCAATGAGGCAAGCCAGACAACCTAAACCCTAAATTTTAATTAATGGGATTTCAGATTTGGGGGATTTGTTTATTTTTTATGTTTTTTTGCAGTGTCCATTTGTGCTATTTAAATATTAATTAATGGGATTTCAGATTTGGGGGATTCCCAAAGATCTATAAAGTACCCACTGTGAATGTAAACTGAAGTATTCCATTCAAAGTTGTGATTCTGCATGTTAACATAAAATTATTAACAAATTTAATACAGAAATACTACATAAAGGAACAAAAACAAAGTATTTCGCTTCTTTTGCTTTATTCCCATGTTCCTTTTCCCCAAATGTTTTACCCTGTTCATTCACAGCTGTCAATTTTTCCTTATCAGTTTTCAAGGTACCTCACTGTGGAGTTCATTAGTGGCTGATGAAATTCACAAAGGTAATAGAACTAATAAAGCTGAATTCTTAAAACCCAAACAAAATATACTTCTGGTCTGTAAAATATTACATCCTTAATATACTCTAAAGAGTTACTCATTCAAATGCATGAACTAAGAACTTAAGTACAAATGCTTCAAATGTTTCCATACCTTTGCTAGCATGGCAAGATGCTGATTCTGAACAATGGCAGTCCGATAGGTTGCTAATCCTCCTTCTTCCAGACTGGGAAATAAATAGTACAAATGGACACTGCAAAAAACATAAAAAATAAATAAATTAATATGCACCACATAATTCTGTCTATGGCAAACAGAAATAGGGCTAGCACACAATATCTGTGCAACAGATACCAGATGAACTGAACTAAAGGGTCTGAAAGTCTGTGGACATTAAATAGCAACAAAGAAGGTGCTGGAACCCATAAGACACCATTCACTCCTATTTCCACATTTATTTCTATTAAAAGATATCTCTGAAATCTGATGATGACCAAGAACTAAACAAACTGTTACAGTTTTATGTCTATTAAGAGCAAACATATCTGAAATTGGGGACTGGGGATGTGGTTCAGCAGTAGAACATTAGCTTATTACTATGCATGAGACCCAGTTCAATATCTAGTACCACAAAAAAATAAAAAATAAAGTTACTTAGTGATTAAGCACCCCAGGGTTCAATCCCCGGTACCCCTCCCCTCAAGAGTTACTGAAACTCTGGAAACAAATGTATCTCCCCAGCTGGGTGTTACAGGTGGTCTCTGAAGAGAATCCTGGAAAGCCCTGAGCAGGGCATACAGTGGCAGAGCCTTCCGAAGCACAGACAAGGGCAGGGGCAGAATTGGGAGTGGCACACAGAGCTAGCTCTGTTGTCAGGATGAGCCTAGGGAAGCCAACCAGAAAAGTGTGAGACCTGGGTAGAAGGCCACACAGAAAACTAGCCAGGCCAGGACTACAGTGAGCCCCTCCTATACTGCCCCGCATTGGACAAGAACTGCGGATTAGGATGGCTAAGCACGGTTAGTCTTAGAGGATTAGGAAGTCCTCCTTTTTCCTCATTGTGTCCTTCCTGTGAAAAGAAATGACCCAAAGAGAATAAAAATAGCTCAAAATAGTTCCAAGAGAAGAATGTGTCTCCTCCCTTTAAAAGACAGATTATGTGGGGCAGGGGCTATAGCTCAGTGGTAGAACATCTGCCTCACAGGTGTGATACACTGGGTTCAATCATCAGCACCACATAAAAATAAATAAATAAAGATATTGTGTCCATCTGCAACTAAAATAATATTTAGAGAAAAAGAAAAAGATTATGTGAGTATGAAAAAACGACACACACTTTCATACCCCTATCTTTAAATTAAGGATCCTAAAACATGTCTGAAAACACACACACACACACACACACACACACACACACACACACACACACAAAATCTAGTCATTAAAATTACTTGTAAGCTTTACTTCCCTTGAGATCAGAAAGAGTGAAAAAGGGATCAAAGACAAATCCTGGAAGATGAAATGACATTTTAAAATATCATCCTTTTCTTTTCAAATTGAATATAAGCTCTGAAGCATCTAGACCAAGACCAGCTGATCTCCGACGGCTGTAAGCAACTTTTAACATATGCTTGACAGGACACAGACCCGGCCTTCCATCTTGTAATCTCACTCATTACAGCAGCAGCAAGTGTTAGTTGTCAGGGCAAGAGCCACCGACATGCAGCTTTTAAGCTCCACAGAAGAGACAAAATTCAAGGGGCTTCAATGCGTTATTTAGCTAATTACAAAGAAGGTAATGTAATAAGTATGTTACCTACAAAATGTAATTACTGGGGAACTGTAAAAAAGCCTACTTACCTGGTCAGGAACTCAACAACAGCATCACCCAGAAATTCCAACCGTTCATTGTGATTAATCCTACAATGAGAATTTAAAAGATCACTGAAAGCAGCACACTTCCTTTCCCTACCTCTCTTCTAAAAAAGGAAACATGAGAATCAACATGAGGGTCTTTCAGTAATAGAACACCCTGCCTTATTACTCAGTCAGCACAAATAACCACCATCCTAGCCAAAGACATGGGCAGTGGGGAAGGCAGTCTTTCATACTATGTGGTTCAGGGTATCTAATCTATGCTTGTTTCCCCTGGAAACCAGACTCAGGGCATGCAGAGAAGTCACATGGCATTGAACAACTGGAGTATCTCTGTACTACTATCAGGTGGATAAAGAAAGGAGAGTGCATTCTAGTGAGAGTTGGAACTGACCACTGGAAAGTCTGTTTTGATTCCATGTTCTCAAGATAGCTTTCCACACGGAAACTCAACTCAACCCAGTAGGTAAAATCCTTCACAACAAACCAACCCATCTTTACTACCTCACAACCACTATTATCCTTGCCCACCTATGAGTTGGGCTCCTGCTCCAAACTGTCTCCTACTCTTTGGAGAAGGCATCTCCTAAAATATTTGATGCCTCTTTTCAGGCCGGGCTCTCTGGCATCGTACAACTTTCCATTATCTACCTTGCATACCTAGCCACACTGAAAATCTATTCATCCTTAAAGACCTTGAGAAAAGATTATCTTCTCTATGAATTCCTATCTGGTGTTCATTCTCAAAATTAATATCTTCCCCTCAGTACATGGATCACACTTCATTTATGTGTTAATTATATGATTAAGTCACATCTCACAGGCTGTTAGTTTCTCCTGAGGTATCAGGATGAAGCAACCAGGAAGATGGCCAATGGGAAAATTCCTTCTGCCTCTCAGCAAACCCAATATAGCCTCCACCTCTCAACACTAACATGCTTCTTCCACTGTGTCTTTGGTGAGCAGGGACACGCCATAATCTGATTTAGGTTTTCAGAAGGCCTCCCTGGTGAGCTGGGGTTGTGGCTCAGTGGTGGCATGCTTGCCTAGCATGTATGGGGCACTGGGTTCGATTCTCAGCACCACATACAAATAAGTTAAAAATAAATAAATAAAGATCCATCAACAACTAAAAAATATTAAAAAAAAAAAAAAGGCCTCCCTGGTTGCAGTACAGGAAAGAGAAATGCTAGAGGGAGTACTACAGTCCCAAGGAGACATGGAGTTGCCTTGCTGGGGAGGTGACAGTGAAGGAATACAAGTATAGTTAGATACGGGGTACATTTTGGATACACAGCTGAAAAGGATGGTTACTAGTCAAGATCAAGAAGCTAAAAACAATGAAGGTCAAAGCCTAGAGTTCAGCTGTAGTGGCTTGGGAAAAATGGTGAGCTACTGTACAGAGGAAGACCAAAGTGCAACATCCCATGGAAACACAAAGGAGGTTTATGTTAGCCATTCTGAAGTGCCCACAAAGCTTCCATGTGGCGTGAGCCAGTGAAGAGCTGGGTGTGTTAACCTACTCTTCATGGTTCCATGAAGACAAAACTGGTAGGCTATTCAGTAGAAGCCAGTGTTTAGACAGAACTTGGGCAATAAACTAGATGGCACAACTGGGGGAGAAAATGCAGCTGCAAAAAAGGGGGTCCCAGATTGAGCCAGGAGGCTGTCAAGGTTGAGAGGCGAAGGAAGCAGAAGGAAGCCAGAAAGGGAGAAGGCTGGCCAGAGAGGCAGAGGAAATGGAGGTCAACGCAATTATCCTCCAGCCAGTAGAGCGAGCTGCAAGAAAGAGGTGGTAGGCCAGGATCATACTGCATATTCAGGTCAGATGGGGACAGAGCAATCTTTCAGTCACATAAAGTCACTGGGGTAACTGACAGTCCATCTGTGAAGTAGTGGTAACAAACCTAATTCTGCCTAGAGGCTGAGAAATGGTGTTGTCTGAAGTTAAATGTATCAATACCCAAGTAAATGCTGAAAGAGAAAACATGGGACGGGGGAAGTACAAGAGGAGGGGACAGAAGGAACAGTGACAGCACCAGAGCCAAGCACAGCACACAGAGGCAGCTCCTGAGCAGAAGTATCTCTGACCCTAACCTTCATCTTCTCCCCAAATTCTATAGCTGACCATCATGTCTAAACCTATCTGGCTGTCAAGCCCTTCTCTACCAGTCCCACTGCACCCAGGTCTTTCAACAGTAGACCAACCTATTGATCAACCTCCACTCTGTACCCTGCACACACACCACACACCAGGCTCGCTCCTTTCCCTGCTCCCTCTCTCCACCCAGTCCTGCCCATTCTACAGATACTGGGATCCACTACTCCACCTCCATTCCCATAAGATGTAAAGGGTTAGCACTCGGGCTGGGGATGTAGCCCAGTGGAAGAGGGCTTGCCTATCATGCACAAGGCCCTGGGTTCCATTCCCAGCCCAACAACAAAAATAAAAAAGTAACAGGTCCATTGACAATTTTTTCTTATTCTTACCAAGTAAACACTAGACATTAAGGGACATTTTATTTTCTGCTGCCACTCCACCAGCCAAGAATAACTAAAAAGTTCCACAGTAAAATATAAAATGTTGTTTGTTTGTTTGTTTAAAATTGTTTAGAAGCTACTCAGTACTGAGATTTTATACTCTATTAAATGCACCTGAACTCTAAAAGCATCAAGAAATGGGGGCAGTCTTTAACATTAAGATGACAGAACCACTAAGTCCTCTTGCTAATTTCAAAAAACCTAACAATGTACTGTCCTAAAAGAGAAACAGGCTCCACATCATGAACAACCACAAGAATGGGAAGTTATACTCTGTATATATCTAAAAAGAACAAATTAAAAATATATACTCATGTATCTCTAAAAATAATTTTAAAAGGGAAAAAAAGAAACAGGGAGTTTTTAAAAAGAAAAAAATTACAGTAATTCTTTTTCATTAGCCAGCAAAATGAAAATGTGTTTTCTGTAGTAGAAATTTTATTTTCGTCCTAATAGTTCAAAGTATTACACAGCAAAATCCAGTTAATATAAAAACAAGAAACCCTGGCAAGAGGCTGAGGGTTGAGGGGACAAACCACATTTGGACTGTCTTCTACTCTATCTATGGAAGAATAATAAGATATCTAGTCCAAGAGTAAGAGCTGCTTGAGAAGTGAGTAAGTGATGTCAGACAGGCTAAGGTTCACCTTGATTTCTTTGATAAACATTTCTGGAGGAAAAAACCCTGTGTCTAGGATCTTAATAACCACAATCTTAGACTGTTATTCAATTTGTTAAAATACAAGGTCACAGTTCTAAACAGGTTGATTCAATAATGAGTCTGCCATTCATTAAATAATTTGCCCATACCCAACATGTTTTTCTAACATGTACATTATGATTAAACTCTGGAAAAAAAGCCACAAACCAAAATGGTGATTAAATCCTACTTTAGTTTATTCTTCTACAAGACAATTCCTAACCCACTGGTTTATCTGAAAAAAAACGGACACTGAGCAGCTAGTTCTCAAAGCAGAGGCAAATCTTTTGTTCTTTCTTCCATTGTTTGTACTTTGTTTAACCACACAGTTTATACACACTAGCAAGCTTCAAGATGAGATGTCTGCTGAGCAATAAACACCCATTTTTTTCTAAGATCTTCAGGAGTTCTCTGTAACAGTAAGCCCTACAAGGTGTCATTTACTCCATGGAAAGCCATCTTGGCATGGGCCAAGTTCCAGGGTGACTGCTGGAGTGAGTGTACAGACAACATTTTCTCTCCTTGAATTTTAGTCGTCCAGCATGACTGGTAAGGTAGAGCCACAAGGGACCTTGGAAGTCAGTGAGTGGAACCTTCTACCCAATTCAGGAACTTCTGCTCAGTGCATTTATCTAGACACATATGGGGAGAAGTCACAGCCCTTCTGCACTTTGAGTCCCACATGAAGGATCTCTTGAGATATAACTAGAAATGTTTAAATGAGTAAATCCACTGGTGGGATTTATTTATACTAAATGCATTTCTTATTGTATTTTAATGCAAGATACTTATGTATAGATAATATACAGCCAGCCCTCTATCTATGAGTTCTGCATCTGTAAATTCCACCAACAACAAACTGAAAATAATCCTCCCAAAACTGCATCTCTTCTCATTACCCCATAAATATTAGAGTATTAAGTACTATTTACATAGCATTTGTATTATATTAGGTATTAAAAATAATTCAGAGATGATTTAAAGGAGGATGTACATCCAAGGTTACGTACCAATACTATGCCATTTTATAGAAAGGACTTGAACCAATGGATTTCTGGCACCCACAGTGGGTGTGAAAGCTGGAACAAATCCCTCATGAATATCAAGGGATGACACCTATAACTGTTATAGCCTTAAATATACAGACATCAATCAACAGTCCTAATAAACCTCTCTGTTGGCCCAATAGATTTTCATATGTTTTATCTGGTAATGACTCTACCAATTTGAAACAAAACCCAAACCAAGGCTGCTTAAGTTTTCTTAAGTTTCCCCTACCACTCTCCTGGCTCCTCCTTCCCAAAGGTCTTACTGAAAATGCATGAATATCTTGAATGCCATCAAATGCCTAATCCTGCAGTAACTCTTTTGGTGGTGATATTTCATCACAATTTGCATGAGTTAAATATAACTATACAAATGAGATTCATGTGGTTTCAACAGTGACACTTTTTAAAATTATGGATAGCATATTTGCTTAAAAGGATACCATCATAAAAATTAATTATTTTATGGTTTTGATAGGCAGACAGGCTATCAAAATTTATTTATTAATTTTAAGTCTTTGTGCCTTTCTGTAAATTCTAGCTGACCCCAAATCAGATTAAACAAGACACTCACTAGCTGTTTAGACCTCTGATGACCATTACCCTGCTTAATGACCCAAAGTCTCTCTTTCTAGGCTATAAATAAATAGCCTGGAATAAAAGCAATATTGAGAATGACATTCTTTCCTTTAATACTTAATTACTGAGTGCTTGCTTTGAAGAAGGAACTAGTTATAGAAAGGGAGGGGGGACAAAAAAAAAGTAGGACAACAGACCTTCAAACATAATCACGGTACACAAGAAAACATGTACAAGTAAGTAAATACCAGCAGAACTTGAACGGGCTGTCACGAGGCTGCATGGGATTCCAAAGCAGCTGAAATGATGATCTACGTGGGAGATGGACAGCCACAGAGGAAAGAAAGACATGCCTGGAAAAGTGACCTGGGGCTAGGTCATGGAGCTGGAGCTGCCAGGAGGGGTGGCCTAGCCTTTACTCAGCAGGTGGAAGGTACAGAGCTGGTTACGGCTAAGAACTAGAATCAAGGCACCAGAAAGAGCAAGCAAGATGCCTGACCAAAGAGGCAATCTGCATGTGTTCTAGCAGAGGGCAGGTCAGTCATTAATGGTACTGGAGGATGGAAGGAGAGGAGAGAGGGTCTAGAAGAGTTCAGTTAAGAGCCCTTCTTCTCGGCCCTCTTGCTTTCCATTTTCCTAATTATATGAGTGTCCAGAAGCAAATTACCCATTCAACCTACTAGCTCTCCCTATTTCTTTTGCCTGCAGTGATGATTTAACTACTGATTCTTAGAATTTTAAAATCTGCTTCAAAGATAAACACTTCCAAGGAGCAGAGACCACTGCAACCCATTTTATAAGAGCAACCAAGAAACAAACAGAGGAGAGGGCAAACAGTTTAAAGTCAACTCAATTATTCAGCTCACAGTATAAAACTGACCTCTAATCCCTAAACAACTGCCAGATCTACCCTGAGCCTCTCAGCAGTTTTGTGTGTATGTCCTGCTTTTGATCTTCACTGAAGCACTTAGCAGAGTCCCTCCTATATTAAGTTATTTATGCTTCTAGAATTCTCACCCTATACCTCCTGGTTAGAAGGGGCTTTGTCTTATTTACCTTTGGATCTCCTAAAATACCTACAAACTGCCTCAAACTAAAAAGGCTCTGGATAAATGTCTGTTGAGATGAATTTGTGAGAAGCTTCTTAAGTCCAGATTCCAGCACTGTCCAAAGCTACGAGCTGCTAGTAGCAGCAAATAGCAGCAGATGCTGGTAGTAGAGGCTATGAGGCGCTTCTTAACAGACACCTGGGTCAATTCTGCATCAGCAAAAAACAACATTCTCATGGCAAAAAGCAGCAGAGGCCAGAGTTAAAGGACAGGAGAGTATTTGTTCTCTGATGTCATTTTCAAAATGTTAAAATCAGAAATGACATAATTTCTCAGATATCATCCCCTTTGCCAAGGTAAGAAAGCCCTTTCTGAGTATCAGTTATGTGAAGCAAGTGCTATACTATTGAGCCACACCCTCCAGCCCAAAAACCAACTCTGGCTAGGGATGTGGCTCAGTAGTAGAGCACTTGCCTAGCATGTGCAAGGCCCTAGGTTCAGGCCCTAGTACAACAACAACAAAAAAAAAGGGGGGGGGGGATAAGCATCATTTTTAATACTGTGAAATGTGAATGATACCATCAAAACATGTAATTTCACTGGGTGTGGTGGTGCATGCTTGGAATCCTAGCGACTCAGTAGGCTAAAGTATGAGGATCACAAGTTTGAGGTCCACCTCAGCAACTTAGCAAGGCCTTGTCTCAAAAAAATAAACAAGGGAGCTGGGGTTGTGGCTCAGTGGTAGAGTGCTTGCCTAGCAAGTGTGAGGCACTGGGTTCAATCTTTAACATGACATAAAAATAAGTAAAACAAAGGTATTGTGTCCATCTACAACTATAAAAGTTAAAAATATTAAAAAATAAAAATAAAAAATAAAAAGGACTGGGAACATGGCTCAGTGGTTAAGTACTCCAGGGTTCAATCTCTAATACCAAAAGAAAAAAAAAAAAAGATATAATTTACATACCAGCAATTGGGGTGGTATGAGACAAAGATGATTTAAACCCATATATTCATCATTGAAAAGTATGGAGTGTGTAGCTTTGTTAAAGAGGCGTGCAAGGTCCTCTTAGTAAAATTAGAAGGGATCTGGACACTCTATAATACAGAAAGATAAAAATGAAAATATGGTCATAATGTCCTGACTAAGGGCTCTCTAAGTAGATCTTTTTCTGATCTTAGACTCTGACAAAACACCCTAGTGAGGCATATGTTCAACTTCAAATCAGAATTTTAAAGTTTCATGCTATCTTGCTTTTCACCTCTTGAGTAGAGAGGAAAGTTCATGACAACCTCAAAAAGAGAGCAACTGGAGGCCAATTTAAAAAGGAAAGTGGCATACAGTTTAAGCATCCCTCAGCCAAACGTCCAAAACTGGTAATGCTCCAAAATTCAAAACTTTTCAAGTTTCATATAAGTGCTCAAAACAGTTTGGATTTTGGAGAATTTGGATTTTCAAATTAGGGATATTCAAATGATTAAAATCAATGCAAATATTATAAAATAAAATTTTAAAAAAGCTCAAATCTAAAATACTTCCTAAGCATTTAAGATAAGGGATTCTTTATCTGTTGAGGAAAAATGCATAAAGGAGACTGTGTGGTCATTGCTAGCAATTCTTTTAGCTGTGGTATTGGCTGAAGCTACTGCCTCAACTATCACTCCTGACCCTCTCTACCTACCTTTAATCTATTTAGTCTGAACACCCACAACCACAGCTATTCAACTCTTCACCTTCCTATTTAAAAAAGGAAAGCTGCCCTCAAGTAATCTCCTCCATTGGCTTTCAAAATATAACCTGCTCAACTTCATACAAAATTTAATCCTCCTGCTAGCAACCTCAGTCTCTTCCATCAGGCCTTTGATTTCACTCAGTCTTTTAAGGGTACTAATGAGTTTATACAGACCTAGCCCACTTTCTCCCCAGATTCTTTAGGGACTCAAGGCCACCCCAAAGTGAGAATTTTAATATATAAAGATATATTATAAGCCGGGAGTAGTGGAGCACACCTGGAATTCCAGCAGCTCAGGAGGCTGAGGCAGGAGAATTTTGAGTTCAAAGCCAGCCTAAGCAAAAGCAAGGCACTAAATAAAATACAAAATAGGGATGGGAGGTGGCTCAGTGGTCAAGTGCCCCTGAGTTCAACCCCCACTACCCCTCCCCAAAAGATATCTTATAGAAATCAAGAAATAAAATAAGAAAAGCCAACCTATAAAACTTCTCAACTGACTCTGTGAAGACCATATTACCACAACAATAAAATCAGACAAAAGCTAGATGTGGTGGCACATGCTTGTAATCCCAGCAACTTGGGAAGCTGAGGCAGGAGGATCACAGTTCCGGGCCAGCCTCAGCAACTTAGCAAGACCCTGTCTCAAAATAATAATCTAGGTTTATAATTCAGAGGTTAAGCACCCCTGGGATCTGTCCCGAGTACCAAAAAAAAAAAAAAAAAAGAGGAGGAGGAGGAGGAGGAAAGACCTCACAGGAAAGGAGAACTATAAACAATTCCTCTTATTAATGTAGACACAAAAATACTCAGATAAATATAAACCAATTAAATACAGCACAATATACAAATGATTATACACTATGATCAAGTGAGATTTATCTCAGGAAGGTTGGTTTAATCCCCCCAAATCAATTACTATATCAGATGAGTAGAATAAAAGAAAAACAATGTAAAGTACATGATTATCTCAATACAGAAAAAGCATGTAACAAACCTCAACACTCTTTTGTGATTAAAAACAACAACAAAAATAACAACAGGGATAGAATGTCTTCAATCTGTTAAAGGGCTTTTGTGAAAAACCCTCAAGAAACATCATTTTCAATAGTGAAAGACTAAATCCACCCCCCTAGAACAAGAAGAAGTCAAGAATCTGCTTTTAATACTTCTGTTCAATGTTGTATTAGAGGCTCTAGCCAGAGCGATTAAAAAGCATCTGACTTTACAAAAAATATTAGAGTAATAAACAAGATGATAAAAGTTACAGGATACAACATCAACATATAAAAATCAAATGTATTTCTGTATGTTCTCTAAAGAAGACTTAAATGGAAAGACATCCCATATTCCTGGGTCATAAGACTTAATTTCAATATAGTAACTGTTCCCAAATTGATTTACAGATTCAACCTAATCCTTAAAAAATCCCATAAGACTTCTTTGTAGAAACTGACAAGATGATCCAATAATTCATGTAAAAAAACCTAAAAAGAACAAAGTTGGGAAACTCACATATCTTCTACTTTGAAACTTACTTCAAAACTACCACAATCAAAACAGTGTGGAACTGATATCAGGACAGACACACAGATCAATACCTACTTTATGTTAGGCAATGGTTTCTTAGACAGAACACCAAAAGCATAAGCAACAAAAGAAATAATAGATGAACTAAAACATTAAAACTTCTGTGCTTCAAAGGATATAATTAGGAAAATGAAAAGACAATTCCTAAAATGAGATTATGTGTCTTGTATGTGGAATATATAAAATATTATTATAACTCAATAAAAAATAACCCATTTAAAAATGAGAAAAAGGATCTGAATAAATATTTCTCCACATATGAAAAGATCATTATAAGCCATCAAGGAAATGCAAATCAAAATGACAATGAGATAGCACTTTATACCCAGTAGGATGGCTAGAATTAAAAAGAGTAATAACAAGTATGGAAAAGATGTGAAAAAATTAGAACACTGATATACTGCTGCTGGGAATATAAAATGGTATAATCACTTTGAAAAACAGTTTGGCAGTTCCTAAAAGATGAAACAGTTACCATATGACCCAGCAATTCCATTCCTAGGTTTATGTCCAAGAAAAATCAAAGCATATGTTCACACAAAATCTGCCCACAAATATTCACAGCAACATTATTCATAATAATATCCCTAAATTAGAAAGAACCCAAATGCCCATCAACTGATGAACGGGTAAATAAAATGTGGTGTAACTTTATCATGGGATATTATTTGGCATGAATTTGATACATAACATAGACAAATCTTAAAAACATTATGAGAACGAAAATAAGTCAGCCACAAAAGACCACATATTGTATGACACTATTTACAGGAAATGTTCAGAACAGGCAAATGCCCAAGAGACTGAAAGTAAAATGGTGTTTGCCTAGCACTCAGCAGGCTGAGAGGAAACAGGAAATGACTATTAATGGATAGTGCTTCTTTTTGGGGTGATGAAAATGTCCCAAGATTAGAAAGTAGTCATAGTTGTACAATTTTGTGAACATACAAAAAAAACCACTAAACTGTACACTTTAAATGGGTAAACTGTATGTGAATTACTTCTCAATGAATTTTGTTTTAAAAACTACTTTACCTTGAAGGAGTTGGATCATCTTGACCAAGGCGTGACATAATATTTATTAAGGTGTTAATTCCTATTTTTAGAAAAACATAAATACATAAATACCATTAAAAGTATTCTAGGACCATCATATGGCACACAGAAAATGTTCTTACCCCAACTTGATTTTAAAAGACTTATTATCTGCATGTCTAAAAGTCTGATAAACAATTATATAAAACACTTGATAAAAAGAATTTTTTCTAAAAAATTCATCTATCTTTATTATAATCCTCTTCCCAAAGTGAACAACCTGAAGTTATTAAAAATGGATCAAGAAGCACTAGAGAATGAGAAGATTAAAGAATTACTAAGGAAACTCATGGCCAAAATATGAGAGTAGAGTCTCAGAGTCATCCAAACGAACCTTTTTTCCGCATGTGCATGTGATGAACTTTTCTGTCTCCATATTTGGGCTGCCGAATTCCACAGTTAGACAAAGAATTCCTGGCATGATCAGGATTCATCCCAAAATTTAAATGATGACTTGGATGAGTCATGGCCAGCTAAAATTTCAATGAAATAAGTTCAGTCTTAAAAACTCAGCACAGAAACACCATTGTTAGATCATCCTGAATAAAAGGAGAAAGCTGTCTATCCAGTCAATTTTGGGGGAGGGGGAGAGAGTACCGGGATTAAACTCAAGGATGCTTTATGAGTGAGTCACATCCCAAACTCTTTTTTATTTTTTTATTTTGAGATAGGGTCTTGATAAGTTGCTTAGAGCCTCATTAAGTTGCCAAGGCTAGCCTCAATCTTGTAATCCTCCTGCTCTAGCCTCCCAAGTGGCTGAGATTACAGGCATACACCACTATGCCCAGCTCCAGTCAGATTTTTAACCTTGATCATTCCATCTTATCTCCTCCAGAATCAAACTTCCAGAACTCAGGCACAAGCCCTCTTCTGGGAAAAAACAAAAACAAAAACAAAAACCCTAAAAATCCATGCCTTTCAGAGAATTACACACTCAGCACTGGAAAGAAGCGGCAAAAAGAAGGAAGCAATGGAAGAGGGCTCAGGATTGAAGGCCGATTTTAGCTTCAGCCTATTTCTGTAGAGAGAACCTCAAATAAGTGTGAGAGGAAGGATTTGAAAGCTGCAAAAGCATCCAGGGTAGAACAAAAATCCTCATCACTCCCACAAGAGAACCTAATGCATCATTATAAATCTGCAAGATAACTTACTTGTATTTTATTAGGGTAGTTCATAGGAGAGCAATTCTTACCTGCAACAGACAACGATCTTGGAAAGTATATCCTATCAACTTGTCCAGGTGCATCAGGCATTGGTGGTAGCGGATATGATGGGTCAAAACAGGCAGCATCATTGCGTGCTAGAAAGAAATACTTCAATATGTTTAACCCTATAAAAATGCTTCATTTATTTTACAACAAACAAGAATCATTTCCACATGACAAATTTCATCTTGCAAAATCCTAGAACAGTTTACTGGGTGTGTGGCATCCTGCAGAATCATCCATAGGGGGTGGCATACTGTAGTTATTAAGGGTCTATCTAGTCAGTGGAACCAGAATGCCTGAGTCCAAATCCTGTTCTGTCACTGTGTGACTTGGGGCAAATAACTTTACCTCTCTATCTTAGTTCCCATGGATAGTAAAAGGATTAAATGAGCAAATACAAAAATCTCAGCCCTTATTCAAGTAGGAGCCGCTCTGGTTCCATTAGTATGCAGCAGGGCAGCCTCGAGTGAGGCACATGCATTTCTGTGCCTCCTGTTTCTAATCACAAAAAAAAAAAAAAAAAAAGAAAAAAAAATTGGATTAGGATTCATTCTTCTTTAGGGTGAAGACAGTTTTGATAATTGAAGGAAAATGACCTTCCCCAGGAAAATGCCCATATATATATATAGAAACATGCAAAAGTTATACCCAATTGTTATGTGTTCACAACCTAAATCCCATCATTATCTTTTGATAAAGAACCTTTGATCCAAATGATCTCCAAAAGCCACTCTAGGTTTAACATTTAATGATCTAACATTCCAAAGACAACTTTTGTAAAACCATCAAATACAGTTAAGGCACCTGAGGACATGGAACTTATATTTTTGCTTCAATCACTTTTCATTTGGCTGAAGATTCCTTATTGGGAGATGATTTCATGAAAGGCATATTTTTTTTTCTTTTCTTTAATAATGTTTCCCTAGAACTCAAGAAAATGAAGGAATCATTCTTATTCATTAGAACCTGGAGGATGGGCACAGCCCACAAAATGATTGACATATGCTTTACATCATTCCAGTCTTTGAAGTATTTTAAGCTGGTATTGTTTAAAAATACATGAAAATGGATTTGCTTGAAACTACAGAAATCAGTTCCCTGTATTATTAACTTATAAAGAAAGACTAGTTCTACCAAATAGGATCTCTAATCAACAGAAAATCTTTCTTGCCAGCTCCATTCAATAAATATACATTGAGCACCTCCATGTGCCAGGCCTTACAATATCGGTGGAAGATTAAAAGATGAACGCCCTGTTTTTGCTATCAAGGGCTCCATTATAATCTGAGTTACTGGCACTTGGTTCACTTTGTTTTTATAAGTGCTATATTTAAAAACAACAATATGAACACAAAGTATGCACCCAAAGTATAACACAGTTTTGCAGCCATTTAAACTGCAGGAAGCTCAAGGGAGTTGATGCTGACAGCTCAAGGTGATGAGCCATGAGAACTATGCAGAGCAACTGCCTTTCTAAAGTACAGACTCGACCTCAAGCTTCTTATTTTTTAATACCTCCTGAGTAATGAATCATTACTTGTCAGGAAAGTAATACTCACTCTAGAATTTAATTGAGTATTAAAAAGTCACTTTACACTTCAAGCCCAAATCTGTCTCATAGGAGGCCTACCCTTCTCTTTCTAGTTCTACCTCTGGAAACAAACAGAACACTTTTGTGGCATGACCCCCCCCCCCACCATCTTACCTTAGCTAACCTAACCCTTATTTCCACCTTGTCTCATATAAAACAACTTTTAGTTCCTTCATCTCTTCCCCTAAACTTGCTCTAAACAGAGCCAGTTTCTCCTTCCAAATAGGTCTATTTCCTCGAGTATCATGGAAAGTTATGTATGATCCACCTCTACCTGGATTCAAGACAATCATGTTTCAGTGTTATCTACGAGACTGTTATAATCTCTACTTCATTTTAAAAATTACCAAATCTTTGCAATGTTGAAATAAAATCACTGAGCATCATACTTTCCCTTCAATTAAACAAACAAACAAAAACACTCCTTTGAGAGATTGTGAGAAAATGGTAGCGTAGTTTTCAAATCTCCTTAAATTCTCCCAAGACAGGAAAACAACTACACTAGCAAAACCAAACACCTCTGAAAAACAGCTATGTAAAAACTAGGTAAGGAATCCTCACAAGCCATCAAATAAAATTGAATGAAAACAGGCAGCATGGGGACCTCAGCATTAGTAGGAGAGAAAAGAGGGAGAGTAACAGGGCTTCTGACAGCCCTGAGAATGGAAGCATCCCCAAATCAACAGCTAGTATTTATTAAAAATGTGACTGAGGGACTGAGGATATAGCTCAGTTGGTAGAATGCTGGCCTTCCATGCAAAAGGCCCTGGGTTCAATTTCCAACACTACCACACACACACACAAAAGTGACCTAACTAGAGAGGGCTGTGCACAATCTAATTCACAGGGGAGAAAAGAGGCAGTTGAACAGTACTGGAGAAGTCTCGGTCCTTTAAACACTCCAAACTAAAAACTAAAGCTCCTTTGCAGGCTAATGCTCTACCATGAACACAGAGTGCTGGGGGTAGAAGGCATTGAACAGGAGAGAGACAATAAAGGGCAAAGGGAAGAAAAGGTCTAAATAAACACAGGGACAGGTGCCACCTGGAGGCTGCATTTTTAACACTGCAGAAAGAATAGGAGGAACTCAAGATCCCTGAAAAGCTACCCTGGCTTACACCTCCTTCCTAAAAGTACCAAGAAGTATTCCACTTATTGTACAAAATTTATTTCACTTAAATAACTTTAAGAGCAACAAAAGAGAATCAAGATCAAGTCCAAAGTGAGGAAACATAGTTGGTGAGGAACAGATTATTTTTCAAAAAATATTCTAATAACGAAGGTAGACAGAATATCTCTTTGGCAGACTGCAATGAATTACTGAACCAGCTAAGTAATAATCTACCAACGGTGACAATGTAACACACAGAGACTACCATTGCTTATGAAAGTTTTGCAAAAACAATGAACTTAAAATCTGACCACTGTTGTTCAACAGAACTCTCTGTGAAGTCAGAAATGTTCTACATTTTGTTGTTTAAAAAGGCAGTAGCCACAGGGGTCTACTGAGTGCTCAAAATGTAGCTAGGGCAACTGAGAAAATACCTTTTTAAATTTTCACTTAAATTATTTTAAGTTTAAATAGCCATGTGGCCAGTGGTACTGTCTCAAACTGCAGTTGTAGATCTACCAATTTAAAGGAAAAATAAGGGACGGAAGCAATGTTGAAGGACACCATACAGTTGCAGTCAGCAACACTAGATCAGACCCCAGAACATCTACTCAACACATGACCCATTTTCCTCAAGAAATATTGGCAAAGAGAAAAAAAGTGAAAAGTGGAATTTAATCTACAGATTAAAAAGACATTAACTAGCCTGGTGTGGTGGTGTACACCTGTAATTCCAGCTACTCAGGAGGCTGAGACAAGAGGATCACAAACTCAGCAACTTAGCGAGACCCTGCCTCAAATTAAAAAAGGGCTGTGGGTATAGGTCAGTGGTAGAGAGCCCTTGGGTTCAATTCCCAGTACAGAAAGAAAAAAAAAAAATTAACTAATCACAATGCATTATTATTGTTTGAACCTCAATTCAGACTGAAATACACTTAACAGAAAATCAGGAAAATGTGAACAGTAGCTAGTTATCTGTATTATAGAAATGCTGTTGAGAATTTTTGAAGTTGAGTGATAGATATACAGAGTTCATTATATTCTTCTAATTTTGTATGTGTTTAAAAACTTTTCATTAATAAAAAATAATAATTCTCAGGGCTAGAGATATAGCTTAGTTGGTAGAGTGTGCTGAGGGCCATTGCCAAGTAGGAATGACGCATTGATATTTCCTTGCCAGCGTACCCCATGTTAAATGGACTTGTCTTGGAAATTTGCTGCGACCTTGCATGTGTGTTTGAAAGATGACCCTGCTCAAGGTGATCGAGGGTGGATCCAGGTTTGAGGAAGTATCCTGCAGGTTTGAGGAAGTATCCCGGTCCTTGGGTTTAGGGTGTTCCCGGTTTAAGACAATAGGGGTTTTAGGGAAGTTGGAGGTTGAAGATTATTGCTGCTGGGATTAGGGTGTTCCTGCTGCTTGTTCCCTTGAGTTCTTGTGAGATTCTAATGGGATTTGGAAATAGCCTCGTGGAGTAGGTGAATTGTGCGGGCAGAACTTGGATTTCCCCAGAACGTGTTTGTGTTTGTAGAGGCCGGTGTGAGTTCAGGAATAAAGAATTGCTGTTTGAATCTACAAAGTGTGAGTGCCTCCTGATTCTGTGCCAAGTCCAGACTTTGGCAGAGTGCTTGCCTCACATGCACAAGAGCCTGGGTTCAATCCCCAGCACACACACACACACACACACACACACACAAAAAAAAAAAAATTCTCTATCAGACCTTAGTCATTAAACAAAGACTTCTTTCCTTCCTTTACAAGTAGCACTAAGTCTCCAGTAAAAAAAAAAACAGCTCATGTAGTGCAAAAATCAAAATCCATTTGTTAACTGTTTAAAGCCAGTCACCTCTCAGATGATAATAAAAGGGATATTTCCTTCTTTGTGGTGCTAGGGATCAAACCCAAGGTCTCACACACACTAGGCAAGTGCTCCACTAGTAAGCTATATTCCTAGTCCTTTTTTATTTTGAGTCACAGTCTCACTAAATTGCCCAAGCTGACCTCAAATTTGTGATGCTCTTGCCTCAGCTTCCCAAGTAGCTGGGATTAACGCATATACCACCCTACCAAATTAGCTATGTCCATGTACAAACAAACCACAATGAATCGTGCTTTTATAGATATACAGACAGATCTCTACATACATGTAATTATAATATGCTAATTAAATAATAATGATAATGATAATAAAAGGGATATCAGTAGAGTAGAGCAAGCAGATCAGGAGTTGGGAGGAGGGAAGAAAAGGGAAGGTACTGGGAATTAGATGGATCCAATTATTTTATGTTCATGCTTGAATATTGCATAATGAATTCCACTATTATGTATCACTAAAATGCACCAATAAAAGAAAATGTCCTTCTCCCCCCCATATAATCTAACTTACAAAATTCTTCCTTCAATTTGTTGTCCAGAATCTCTTAAACCCTAGAGATGTTTCTTCTCCCTGTGCAGCCATTCTTTGATAAATCACTGAGCAGGAGTTGGTCTGACAACCATGGCAGCTCTCCAACCCATTTCACCTGGTCACTCCAGGAAGACAGCACATTCATCAACTGATTCAAAATGTAGCTCTCTCTCCACTCAAATTAAACACACCAGCTCAGTGTGGCTCCTCTTCTCCCAAGCCTCCCTCCTGTTTCTCCTCCAGGAGTCAGTGTCCCCAGTTGGACACCAGCCTCACACTGGTGAGATGACCATAAGGCACAGCTCTTTGCCCCTCATGAAGCTGTCTAGTGTTATCCACAAACCTGCTCCTCAAGACAGCACAGGGCCAGGTGTCTCCTTCCATAGAAGACTCCATTTAACCTAAAGTGCAAAACTCTTTCTTCTTTTGCACTACTGGAGATTCAATTTGTTGTCCTCAACATGTATGGTCTCATACATGTTAGATAAATGCTCTTTATGGAACTACAACTTTAGCCCTTTTTATTTTGAGATAAGAGTCTTTGTTGCCTAGGGTGGCCTTCAGCTTATGATCCTTCTGCATTTGTTCTAGAAATCAAATAACAGTTCAAAGGTGCAACTCCTGAGTAGTTGGGATTAAAGGTGTGCACCACCACACCAAGCTCCATTATGCGTTCTTAGTACCCTTGTAAAAAATTCCTGTTCCTTTTCTTCCTCTTCTGAGTCATCATGCTCCATTTTTTTCCAGTCTCAGATACATGTATATATAGACATATAGATACAGATAGATCTATATATACATGTAATTATAATATATTAATTAAATAATAATGATAATAAAAGGGATATCAGTAGAGCAAGCAGATCAGGAGCTGGGAGGAAGGAAGAAAAGGGAAGGTACTGGTGAATGAGACCGATCCAGGTTTTGATTTTTTTTTTCTTCCATAATGCCCAGAATTCACTAGCAAACAGCAACACAGCGAAAATCCTTCAATGGTTTCTCTCCAAACTTGGTGACAAGTCTGCATTTGGTTTCCATATAACCACAGGTTACAGCACCTGCCTTGTTCTCATTCCTCTTAACATTGGCTGGGATACCAGGTGGAATTTCCTAGCCACCTAATAACTCTTGCCAACTTCTCTGACCAAGGAAAATGTACTCTTACATCACTCCACCTTGGATTTATCACAACAGTTTTATCTCCTACAGCAGCCAGACAGCCTCACAAGGTTTTGGCCAGATAACTACTAGCAATTATTACCAATAAAGAGTAAGTTCTATATTGATGAACTACCAAATAGAAGGAGAAAAACAAACAAACAAACAAACAAACAAAGGATTTCTGAGAAGCACTCAGTCTTTCTTCTCTTAAAATTAAGTATAAGCCCATCTATTAACTGGCATCAGGGTTATTCTAAGTATTCAGTGTATAAATTAATTTAACTGCTATTTTTCAAGTCTCTCAGATTCTTATTATTCATTATCCAAAATACTAAATACCTTTGTTCTGAAGGTTTTAAACTGCATTATTCTATGCCATCTTATTTGAAGTACACATACCCAAAGAAAACATTTATTCTAGGATAAGAAATCAAATAACAGTTCCAAGGTGCAAGCCAATATTACTTGAAAACAATAAAATCATTGTTTGTGCCTCTCTTAAAAAGCTGCCAATTTTAGAAATAATTTTTAAACCTCTACAACCAAAATCATGAAGAACAACATAAAAACCAAGTAAGCAATAAAAATGTCAACTTGTATAGCTTGTGAGTAGTCACCCACACAATGGACTATACAAAGAAAGTTAAGACGACCCTTAGAAATAAGCCTAAAAGCAGCCTGCAAAATATATTCAGTTTTATCTGATTCACACACACACACAAACTAGAGGGAACTATGTTGCCCCTTATTGTTTACTTAAGGAATTTCAATGTAAAAATTGAACCAAAATGTATGGCTAAACTCATTAATTTAGAGGCAACTATTATTAATCAATTTGCCCTTATCATTCTCCCCTACATAATTTCTACCTTACTTTAGCTTTTTGCATTTAATATTAGAACTAGGTTGCTTGACTATAATGAATGAGTTGATGAGTAACACTTCCAAATTCTCTCAAGGTGGCATCTCTATATGTTAACATTTTAAGTTCAGTGCAGGTAATAATTCACTTTCACAACTTCAAGAATATTACAGTGACATTATATTTCATACCAAGATAAACAAATAACTCATCTGTTCACCTAAAGCTGAGAGCTACAGAATGCCTCCAAGATGATTTGATGTTGATGTGTAAAAAGCTATTTCAAAGCAGAGAGGCAACTCCCAACCCCACAATGTAATCATTCTTAGATTTCCTTCTCTCTTTCTCTCTGCGACACTGGGGATGAAACCCAAGTCCTCCTACATCCTAGGTAAGTACTATACCACTGAGCTATACCTCCATCCCTTACATTTTCTTCTCTTTAGATTATACTGATTTTTTAGGTAGCTGGCTGGCTCATTTTCATTCCTTTTTATATACAAACTTTCTTTCTTTTTTTTTAAACAAACCATAAGTAATTCCTTCTATACAAATGAACTCAGAGGCAGCAATTTAGATTCTTTCTTTCTTTTTTTTAAAGAGAGAGAGAGGGAGGAGAGAGTTTTCGGTGGACACAACAACTTTATTTTATGTTTCTGTGGTGCTGAGGATCGAACCCAGTGCCCCTTGCATGCCAGGTGAGCGAATTACCGCTTGAGCCACATCCCCAGCCCAGCAATTTAGATTCTTATCAAGTAATTTAAACATGAGGGTAATCGTATTTAAATGTTAAAAAGACATCTACCAAAAGAAACAAGAAATGGAAGCATGACTTCTAAATAGATGGCAGTTCTCTTTGGAACAGGGGGAGTTCTATAGAGGGAAAGTTATTATTAGAACAGGAAGCATTCACTTTTGCAGGGGACTAACCAGGATCAATTTTCTCTGACCATTAATCAAGGCAAATGAGTCCTTTTGCCTACCAACCCTGAGGCAGAATATAGAAGACAACACAGAGAGAAAAAAAGAGAACCTAATTCTTGAGCTGCCTCTCTACTAGCTGTACAGCCAGAGCAAGACATCTATGATATTGCTAAAGAATACAAAACTACATTGGAACAGATCATTTAGCATCCCTGTTTTATCAAAAAAAGAATAAAAGGGCTTAATACTTAAAAAAAAAAAAAGTTCAGTGGAATAAACTGGCTTAATGACTACTACATGGAGCAGAGAAATCAAGTAAAACGAGACACTCTCTCCATACCAGCACCCGACCATTCATCAGACAGTTTTTTCCTCCCTCCTTTTACAAATTACAGCTCCACAGGGTTTTGTTTGGAAAAAATACTTCAGAGTTAATCAAAAACACAACTATAAAAACCAATAAACTAGGAGGCTCTAAGTTTTCTTGCAATTCTTAATACACCACAGTTTGATTAAACTTTCTCATGTGTTTGGTGCTGTGGATCAAATGTGCTAGGCCTCAAAATGTGCTAGGTAAGTGCTTCCACCACTGAGCCATGCCCATAGCTCCTAAAATGTTATGACTTCTTAAATAATGAACTCTGATTTACTTTTCACTGAGATTACCAAACGCTGGCTTTGTAGAAACACTAACAAATAGAACAAATGAAAAGGTATGACTTCAAATGGTGCTGGGAAAGAATCAAAGACAGAAAATATTCACCTCTCAAAGGACTGATAGTAAAAAATATTGGTCAATTGAAAAAATAACTGAGAAAATGTTGAATGTAATTGGTTACCACTGTAGATAATTATTCTCACAATAGTAGTTCATCTTAATACAAAAATAGTTAGCTTTGGATATCACTCAGCAAATGAACTGTGTAACAATACTTTTAATTATTGGATTAAACTGTACTGTTCAATATAATAATTAAATGCCAACATTGATTTTCTTCAAAAAATTCTTTATGATGAAATAAATATCTAAGAAGTTGCCTGAACTTATTACAATGAATGCTACCATCTAAACAGACAAGTGGAAGCCTGGACCTATTTTTCTAAAAGGCTGAACAAAGCAAATTGCATTATCTAACCCAGTCTGCATACTTATTTCCTTTACTGTAATTCTCATGAAGTGCAATGAACAGCTATCTTGAAGATCTTAAGAATATGCTGGTTTTGGGTGATATCTAATCTGGTATAAATTCCACCCATGGGAAAGACAAAGATACTCATTAAGTTACTCGTGGCTGAAATATTTCTCTACCGAGTTCACCAAAGAGAAAAAAAATACTGTCATTTGGTTCAAATATGAAATGCATACTGATTCTGTTCATTAATGCCCTCAGTTCTCTGCAATATAAATTTAGGTCATTGTTCCAGAAAATTTGTACACTCCAAAGATTCTGTATGGCTGCTGGATTATCTCTTTTGTACCAGCATCTACATGTGTACTGCAATTAGGCAGGTGCATTTGAAGGCAGACATAGCTTTATCTAAAGTAAAGAGTCTGAATTACTACATACACTCCTCCCCCCTCACCCACACGCCCAGACGTGTACACACACACACACACACACACACACACACACACATAAAAAACAACAATACCACCACCAGAACAGACAACAAAAATAAAACCCAAACAACAGAAAACAATCTATGCTTCCTGTTCCATTTAGCCTGAGGGTAGTGTGTTCCACAGAAACTTTTCAATTAGACAAAATTTCAGTGCCAATGCCTTTTAAAGGAAGAGAGAGATGGGCATAATTGTGTTCTCAGAAGTGTCATCACCTGACAGACATCAGAACGAATGCCAGTTTTCCAGAATCCTTGGCTACTTAGTTCCACAGTTACTTCTCGCCTCATTGTATTCTTCTGTCGTATTTTTTGGAGTGCTTCCTAGAAAAGAACTCATTATGATGAGTAACTTGACAGTTGTAAAGCAATATTAAGCCAAACAGCAAGCATTAGAAAATAAGTTGGATTCACATATTCGATACTATCTTTACAAATCAGTATCATCTCTACATTCAGGTACTCAAACCAATTTGTGCAAAATTATATTTTATTTGAAATGATGGCTGGGATGTATGAAGCCAAGGGTATAAGGTGATCCTTCATGGTAACTATATAAGGAAATTTCTAAACCAAATCTACTAATCTGGCGCATTTGAACAAAATATGTCCTTTCACTGATAAGAGAAACAAAATGTGGTGTTTGGGATTTGAATTCAGCACGTAAAAATTATATTCATATCAAGCCTTATGTTAAGCATTTCCATCTAAGAAAGACAATCACTTAATCTGCAACCCACAAATTCTAAAAATTGCCTTCTAATTTGCAAACCTCTTTACGTTCATGCTATAAGGGGACATTAAAAAAAAAAGATAAATGATCCAAAATTTCACCTGGGAGACTCAATCAAGAACTGACTCTTCACCTTCAATGCCCTTCAGACAATTAATTATAAGAAATAATTTTATATTTGTATACATGCAGTTCAATAAAAAAAAAATCTCATAGTAATTCATAATAAAGAGGAATCACCACAACCTCCACCACTGATTAAGTTCCTACTACAGATCAAACACCATAGGACAGATGTTAAATGGAGCATTTCAGAAGCCCATACACCCACCTTTTTCCTTGGGTGCATTAAAACAGGCACATTTCAGTCAGCCTCTCAGTCTTCAACCCTCCCTTACAAAAAGGCTGACTGGCTCAAGTCACAATAAGTGACAAAGCCGGAATTCACTTTCCCCAGCCTCCAAGCCTTGCTATTCTACTATCACAGCAGAAAAAACCTCACTGAGACAAAATTCTGTATTGATACTAAATCCATTTACTTTTAAATTTAAACTAAAACATCAATCCTGGAAAACAAGGATACTACTACTCATTGGTGAAGAAATATGGAATGTGGAATATCAAACCTTACAAAATATGTTTACCCTGATAAACTACCAGAATTATGAAAAACTTTTTATAACCCTAAGACCAAGAAATCTCCGTAAGACTTAATGCTGCATAATGTGCACTTTATAATCAAAAATAAAAGGCCGACTTAGCAAACTTTTAAGCTTTTTTCAATTTCTATGAAAGATATATTTAATGGAATGGCAGTGTAGCTCAATGGTACAGCGTTTGCGCATTTGCCTTACTTGTGCAAGGCCCTGGGTTGATCCTCAGCACTACCAAAAATGAAAAAAAAAAAATTATTCCCAAAGGTAGTAACACATTAAGAAACAAATCCTCCTCTTTTGGGTACCAGGAGATTTTTTTAAATGATCAATATACTAACGGAGGAGAGAAATAAAGTTTGGTTGTTTAAAAAAGCACTTTTTATATTTTTAACTTATTCTACAAGTACAATGTAATGCAACAATCTTGAAATAAATGTGAGGTACATCATCATTAATCACCAAGGAATCAGTTTCAATACCGACCTCCCTCTGTGCCAACTTCTGTTTGTCAGTTTGTTTGACTTTGGGACTGTTTGCTAGGAGGTGGCGAAGTTTCACATAACTTTTCCACAGTTTCTGGTACCTAAGGAAAAGGACAAGACAGACATCTCAGACAGAGAAGGCAATCTACAGTGAGATAACCAATTATTTTAATAGGCCTGCTCAGTCATAAATCACATTCCTTTGAATATCCTTAATGGCAGCAAACCTTCATTCTAAGGTTTTGGGATTGGAGGGCAGGATGGCAAGTCATCTGGAACCTGGTGATTAAGTTGATTATTGCTTATTTGAGTTGAAAATGAATGTGACTATAAAGATGAATCTCTGGAAACAATTCCAAAGAAGACACACAGAAACACTTTAGTCAATGAAAACATGTCGCCTTTCTTGTTGTTATTACCTTTTTACAAGCGAATGATTATACTTAAATATGAAATATTTCTTTTGTTGGAAGAAAACCCCTTCTTTAATAGGGCTAATCAGCTAAAGAGTATTGGAATAGAGAACCCTGTTTGTGCTGATACCTGAGACACATAACTGTACCCATTTTTCCACTGGAGAGGGAAAAGATAAATGGTGTACACCAATTTGTATTTACCATAATCATAATAAATATATTTGTTGTATCCACATATGTGTCAACCTGGATCAGTCTAAAGAATACCGTTTAACATCTGGGAATGAAGAGAATATGCAGTCCATCAATTCACAGTCCTGCCATCTGAGTTGACGAGAGCCTAATTACATTCTACTAACATTTTTCTGAGAAGAAGGGATTTGCAAAAGATTTTCTGTCATAATGAAACTGCTCCTTTCTTGGCCTGAGCTGGGCTCTCCTTTTTTGATAACATTTTTTTTAGAGAATGGAGGAAAGAAAGAAGTACTTACACAGTGCCTGGTTCACTGCTTCATACTTTTATCCAAAGGGGGAAAAAAAAGAACAAAACCCTTTAGCCTCTTCTAATATATGTCAGCCAGAACTGTATTTATGAATTGAAAATCTCCCATTCCCTTTTCTCCCATCATGAATCCTTCATTTTAAAAAAATTAAGTCAGGAAACTGTTTAACAAGGTAGGAAATCCAAGCACTCCTGAAGAATACAATGGTACTATCTCCACTCCCACACATCCTCATCTTCTACCAGAAAAAGACTAACATGCCAGTTGGAAAAACCCAAATGTGCAAAGTAACAACTCTTAAGTAGGGCATCGTGGCTCCTACTTCCAACACAACCCTTGACTCTGCAAGGAGTCTTGAGATCTTAATAAGATGCCCCCCAAAATAGAATTATGCACAAATTCAGCAGTGCTAGGAACCAATATGGTGCTACTTTCCTCTAGAGGGAAAAAATAAAAAATGATAACAATAATTATTATAATGACATACAAAGGAAAAGCTCCTTAAAGTCTAAAACCATACAGGACTCAAGTTGACCAAGATTGCCAAGGATAATCTATTTTCATAATAATTTCTTATAGTCAAATAGTAGAGAAAAAAAATCATTCTTCAGGAGCTACCATTTGGTAACGTAAATTTAGAACATGGCTCATTTCAATTCTTAATTTTTAAAAAGGAAAATGTCCACTAAAGGGTATTCCTCTGCTAATTCAGCTGTTAGTAGAAGGTGAAAGTGGCTAAGACAAACACTGAGAAATATCTTACTGTGGGTCTCCTGCATAACTCAACTGTGCAGGGCGTATCCCAAAGTGCACGATAATCGGAAAAGTAATCACATCAGGGTTGAACTGTTCACGATCTAGTTGATCGATGCGGACAGAACTTGGTTTCTAGAGAAAAAAAATCAAAGTCATTTATTCCCATAAGAAGACTTCAAGTATTGACTTTAACCTAAATAGGGAAGGAATTAATCGGATTTTTTCTAGGAAAGCCTTGTCCCCAAAGGGAAAAATGTCATTTAAAATCCTTTAATCATAGCAGCTATACTATATAAAAACTATAATGTCATCCCTGCAAATGAGTCTATGCCATTTGGCATAATGAACAATGATTTTATCCTTTTTTTGCAGTCCACACAGAAACCTTTAAAAATTGAAATTTTAAAAGGACACCTAGTCAGATATAACTTTTCCTTATCCTCTCCAAGGCACCAGGGAAGGATTCCACATCAGTGAAGAGATGTGCTTTAATTTCACATTTCAAATAAACAGCTTATTTTTACATAAGAAGCACAAACAGATGTCTCTATTTAAAATATTCCCGCACTAGTCCTCAGTATACCTTGTACATTTCTTTAATTTACACCTTTAAATTAGAAGAGCTGTACAACATTTTTGTATTTTTTAAAATATTTTTTAGTTGTCAATGGACCTTTATTTTATTGATTTTTATGTGGTGCTGAGATTTGAACCTAGTGCCTCACACATGATAGGCAAGCGCTCTACCACTGAGCCACAACCCTAGCCCCATTTTTTTGTATTTTAACAAACAGCCTAATATGTTTTTTCCCTTCATGTCTAATAAGGAAATAGATGAATGGATGGCTACTTCTAGACCATTTTTGGAAAACCTTTCATCCTAAAAGTTTAAATTTGTGAAAAGATGATAAAAATCATGGAGAATGTGTCTTAGCAACCTCCTTGCTTATAATCAACTCTCAGGGAAGTCCCTAACTAGTAATTTATTTCATGGACAAGATTGTGGAGTCTTTGGCTCAGTTATTTCAGACATTTTGGCTGCAGACTTGATGCACACAGAGGCAAATGAGCTGCATTCTGTCTCACAACAGTTCCTACAATCAGTCAGTGTCCAGTTTGTGTGGGATGTAGGGGTTGGTTCTAATACTAAAACCAGGAAAATAACCCCACAACTGGGAAAGCTGGTCCCTTACCTACAACTACAGCCCTGACCCAATCCAGCATCTGAAATACAACTATGTGACAAAGAGGACAGATTTGTGCAGATTCATTCATATTGTTAAAAAACAACTCAAACTTAAGTTTTATTTAAAAAATTTAAATGTCATTTGATAATCAAAATTTCACTTGGTACCTGATCTAAAAATTAAGAGAAAAAAAAAAAACTTGTTCACAGGGAAACTAATATCAAATTATTTCAATATCCATTAGCAATAGAGTAGAAACATGTTACTTAGGTCTAATAATTGCTTTAATTATTGTGTACAAAGTGGCAGGCTACATTTTTATAAGAGAAAGTGTACAATTGAAGAATACCATTGAATTATTCATATTTCTATGACTTTAAACACCAGGCTATTGTATCAACAGAATAAACAGTGATTTAAAATATAGTAGCCAGGAGCTGTGGCACACACCTATACTTGCAGCTACTCAGGAGGCTAAGGAAGAAAGATCATTTGAGCCCAGAAGAGTTCAAGACCAGTCTGGGCAACATAGTAAGACCTTGTCTCAAAAAAAAAATAAAATAAAATAAAAAAAAAATCCATAGTATATCCAAATTATGAGGAGGGAGGAAATTAAATAAGTTCTAGACTCTGACCATACCCTCAACATCTATCATACTATCTCTGTGTAAGAACCAAAAATATTCTCACTAATGACCCAAGAATTCCCTGGCAGAGGTAAAGTGCTCAGGGAATAATTTTTTTTTTTAGTTTTAAAGCAATGAAGTATTTAATGTGACCATAATGGCTTGAAAATTTAATAAATTTTCCAAAATTCTTGCCATTGGGAAGTCTTTCAAAGCAAGTACCCAGAGGATACAACGTACTGTCATTCTACCTTAACTTCTGAGTAACTTTACACTTCTCATGAGGATGTAATATCTTTACACAAACACTAAAAAATAATTTCAACATATTCCTAAGCCTAACATCCAAATTTACCTCTCTGAATTTATTACTCATTATTTCCCAATATAAGACACCATATTTCATTCTGACTAGTCTGGTTTCCTCACTATCTTCAAAACTGACCTCACACCACCTCAATGATTTACATTAATTGTGCCAAAAATTAGTACAGTTTTTTGATTTCTCTGAGACCCCACTGTGGTGCTTATGAAGCCTTCCTGGCAGGCCTGGCCCAGTAACCTCTGCTGCAACTACAGGCTTTCCTGATTGGCCCACTAACGCAACCATCACCACAGATGTTTTCTACACCTTGAGTTTTCAACTGAGCAAGCATCACATATAATATGAAACCTTCACTAGCACCGGTCACACAGTGGTCCCTCAACTAAGTAACTAACTGATGATAATTGAGACACATAAATGTCATCTATGCCATGAACTCAAAAATAAGCAATGGATGATCAGAAGCACCAGGGGATTTTTAAAACTGGAAAATGCTCCACTGCCTACAGCATAAGGGATGTGGCCAGTCAAGGCATCCTTGGTTTAAAAAAAAAAAAAAAATCCAGCTGATAACAAGGATTTCAGGAAAACTTAACTATGCCAGAGAAGAAAGCCCAAGGCGATTATGTTCCCAATGTGTCCACTATAGAACAACCAAGATAAATGCATGAGTCTCCTGCCACCATCACCCATCCTCTGACTCAGCTCTGAAACTGACAAGAAATAAAAATATATGCAGTTGTTTAAAAAAAAATAAAATTTGTAGTCTTAATCACATAGTACTACTATATATTTCTTTTAAAGTTACTTTGATAATTATTTATGTGGCTTAACAGTATAACAGTAAAATTTGTATGATTTTTCTAGTCTTAAGTCTTATGCTTAAACATATTTTTACTAAATTATTTCATTTTTTGGATTTACAAGCAGCAATTTTTTGTTTGTGCAGCTGTTAGTGTCAACACAACAAAAAGTAAAATTTATACTGTTTTCAACAATTGGCAGTTTAAAAAAAAACTTTGTTTAAATAGCTTATTCTGTTTCTTTACGTGGATATATATTAATTCTCCATTTCTGCAAAATTTTATAAGATGCCAATATATAATTATTTTATAAAACATATTACAGAAAAAAAACTCCCTGAAATAAAATGCTATATTTTATATAAATAAATAAATTTTAAAATTTTTCTGCTTTTAACCTTTATACATTTATTTCAAAAATTAACTTAGAATCTACTTTTTTAAAAAAATTAAGAAGTAAACAATACTAATGGTAAATACTTGTAATGATAATGATAACAGATCAATAAAAAGAGAAGAAATACCACAAAAGAAAAGTCACAAAGATAATTATAGGCAATTATCTAAAATGAATATACAGTAAACATTCAAAGTATCAATTTGCACAAGAAACCAAAATAAATATAAATTTGAAACAATAAAATTTTTTCCCTAGCAAACTGGCAAAGTTCTTTTTTTTTTTTTTTTAATCTTATTTTGTTTGGAATTGGGGACTGAACACAGGGACACTTTACCACTGAGCTACATCCCCAGCCCTTTATATATATATTTTTTAAGGTTTTTTTTGTAGTTGTAGATGGACAACATGCCTTTGTTTCATTTTTATGTGATGCTAAGGATCGAACCCAGTGCCTCACACATGCTAGGCAAGTGCTCTGCCACTGAACTAAAACCCCAGTGCACCCCCCCCCCTACTTTTTAATATTTTTATTTGGGACAGGATCTAATTAAGTTGTTCAGGCTAACCTTGAACTTTTAATTCTCTTGCCTCAGCCTCCTGAATTGCTGGGACTACAAGTGTGCACCACCAAACCTGGACAAAATTCTTTGAATCAGTGTAACTAGTATGAAAAAAAAGGAGTACTCTTATGTATTCCAGGTCAGAATACAAATTTCAAAACCCTTACAGATGGCAATTTGCATCAAAAAATCTTAAGGCAGGGTAAATTTATTAATTTGGTGAACTGATTACTAAATATGCCTAAATTATACTATTTTCTGATTAGTAAATATTTTCTATGATCAGTAAAAATTTTCTGATTAGTATATATTTAAAGCAAAAATTATTCAAAGAACAAAATACAATAAGCACTTGAAGCTTTTAAAATGTACTGAGTTTTTGTTGCTGTTGTTTGTTTGTTTTTGGCAAAACATCCAAACCTGGAAAAAAAGCCAATTCAGTGCTCAGTGTGTGAATTACCAGAACATACCGTCCCAGGGTTGGTAACAATCATGCCTTTGCATTCTTCTGCATACTTCTGCCACTCAAGCTCCTCCCACTGAAGCATATTGGCAATCTCCTCCTCAGGTACCAGGGCTTTACTACACCGTAACAAGTAGAGAAGAATCTGGTGCATTGACAGCACTTCCTTGCCTCCATCTTGGGTGGGGGTGGAGAGAGAGGGGAAAAGTAAGGCTCCCAATTAACAGCAATCCTCAGTCGAACAAGGAAAAGCAAGACAATGGGGGAAAAGAGCACATGTAAAAGGTAATTTATAATTTACATTGTTAACCAGGTGCCAAATAATACAAAAGCCATTTGTTTCATCAATGAACAGGGCTCATAAACCATCTCATTTACTAAAATGGCAACAACATTATAAATGATAAAAAGCTTCATTTGTGAGGTATGAATATATTAAAAAAAAGACACCTGCCTAAATAAATTTAAAGCCACTAGCATAAAGAATCAGAGTTTATAATATATAGAACCATGTTATGTCTTAAATATTTTATCATTCTTTCTAAGTAACAGATGAAAGCTCTTTAGAAGTAATGTTACTGTCTTAAGGAAATTCTAAGCTTTTATGAGATATTTATGGATGTTTTCAATATGCCATTGTTGCATTATGGTCTAATTTTTTGGTGCTAATGTGCTGCACCTGCCACGATGAATAGAGTTAAAGAGCCGGTACTAATATTGTAGAAAATCTTTATGGAGTTAGTACATGGAAATAACACCAAGTGTTCCGGTACTAATACTGTAGAAAATCATTATGGAGTTAGTACATGGAAATAACACCAAGTGTTCTGTGCCTTTCAGAAACATATATCACCAAGTACAGAAGACAAAAACAACAAAGGACATAACTGAAGTATCTTGGAAAAAGACAATCCATTTGATGAACCAAAAACATCCATTTAATTTGGGCATTAATGTGAGATTCTGCCTTTTTGGGTTTTGCTTCTTAATCAACACAGACAACCCACCTGGTATCACTTTTCTTTGCCTACTCGCACCCAAAAGAAGGATAAAAGCCCTAAAGATCTACAGAACAATGATTATCCTTTCCCCATCATGAGCTACGCTTCAAGTTATGGTACAGAGCCAAACACTTCACGGAGAAACAAGGGTAGCAAAAGCAAAAGATGGTGGGGATGGGATGGCACAAAAACTAATGGACCAGGAATCTAGAAAACACAGAGGGTAAAGATTTTATTATGAGCTGCTGAGAATTTGGAAAAGCCAATACCCTTGAGATTAAAAAAAAAAAAAAAAATTCCTTTGAGCTGTTTCGCTATCTCAGATGCTGCTGTGGATCTGGACCACATTGCATATATACAACATATAATGGTACATATGTATATATAATATATATTATATATATGCAAATGCATTCATTCATTCATCTAAATACTCATTCATTCACAAATATTTACTAAGCACTTAGCAGGCAGTATTTTAGGACCTGGGCTCATAGCAGTGATCCAAACAGCCAAAGCCCCTGCCTTCCCAAAGCTCATATTACAGTGGAAAGGAAGAGACAATAAAAAAGGTGAGGGGGTTACTAGGGATTGAGCCCAGGGGTGCTTTGCCCCTGAGCCCTTTTTATTTTTTACTTTGAAACAGGTCTTACTAAGTTGCGTGGGGACTTGCTAAATTGCCGAGGCTGGCTTCAAACTTGTGATTCTCCTGCATCAGCCTCCCAAGTCTCTGGGATTATAGGCATGTACCACCACACCCAGCTATACAGAAGTAAAAAAAAAAATTTTTTTTTTTTTTGCCACATTACAAATCATCTGCCTTAAATCCAAAAGTCACCTTTGATTAGCAAATTCCCATAGTGTTATAGACTGACCATGTCCCTTCAAAACTCATATGTTAAAGTCCTCACTCCCAATGGGATAGTATTAGGAAGCAAGGCCATTGGGAGGTGATTAGGCCTCATAAACGGGATCTGTGCTTGTGTAATAAGGGACAGGAAACAGCTTGTATTCTCTTCTCTCCATCAGCTAAAGATACAAGGCTATCTGTGAAGCAGGAAGCAGGTCCTCACAGGAACCTGACACCCTGATCTCAGATTTGCAACCTCTAAAACTCGGAGAAACAAATTGTTTAAGTCACTCAATTCATGGTACTTTTGTTCTAGCAGCACAAACTAAATAAGAAACATTGTTAGAGGCATATTTCTGAGTTAGTCTCAAAATGTATTCAGTCTTCCTGCATGTGACATATGTTCTTCAATAGATGATGTCCCCCTCACAGCAAACCCATGATGCCTGTCTCAGTCTGAGTCCACTGCAATCTCTAGATAGGCAGGCAGACAAGAGAAATTCTAAAAGCCAGAATAGGTAACTGCATTCGACCTGTGAATAAAAACAGAACAGCAGCATGCAGGAAACCTGAGAGTTCTGAACAGAACTGCCACATGAATTAGATTTAGCAAGAAAAAAGAAAAGGCCACACCAATATTTGGCTTGTAATAGTGGTGAGATTATTTCAAAAGAGTGGGGACATTTGGAGATACATTACTAGCCTAAGATATTGTAAGAAGAACTAGTGTTTTTTTAAGAATCTTTTAAAAAAATTCATACTTTATGGGAATATTAAGGGACAGATAGATGAGAAGGTGGGAACCCGAGGTTAAGAAAATAATTCTATAAAAGGGCCCACTGTGCCAACCCACACATGCTTTCTTTGCCAAAAGCAATCTACCTACAGCCCTGCCTTGACTAAGTGGACAGGATATGTCACATTCCTCAGCAAACTGAGCAACTGTGCTCTTCCACTCTGGTTGCTAACAACCTCTATGCTCCTGCTCTTGGACACACACACACACACACACACACACACACACACACACACACACACACACACATATATATATATATATGGGGAAGAAAGAGAAAACAATGATTAAAGACAAGTGTTCTGAGGTCTAAAAAAAAGCAAGTCACATCCCCTCCCATGGGTTTTCAGCTTCAAGGCCCCCTTCTCTTCAGAAGTCTGTCTTTCTTAAATAAAACCTGCTCTCTATGCTTGCCTCAGAGTCTTTTGGGTATTTAATTTTCAATACCAGGGAACAAGAAACTATTCCCATGTGCATCGAACCAGTATCAGGAGGGGCACAGAGGAAGGAGCAGATACTTACAGATTCAGGTATATAAACAGCATAGACTCCCTATAAGCAGTTATAGTTATGGCTGGCTGACTCCATAGTACTTCAGATAAAAGTAAAAAGAGCTAGAGGCATTGAATTTAAAGTGAAGAGACTAATAGAGCTACCAGGAAAGAGGAATAGTTGAGCCTACAAACCAAGGGTCTCTTAAAGGTTCCAACTCCTTGCTAAATGACTGGTACAGGCATTGCCCAATTTAAGAGAGGAAGAATGAATTCTATAGCAACTTAGAAACTAGACATAAAAAACAAATGAACACAATATGCACATCAAGTGCAACTCTAAATCCAAGCTAAAAGCTGATAAATATTTTACCTATCACGGTTATTTAACATGATGAAAAAGGAGAAACTCAGGACAGACAACCTGAGGAGAAACATTATTAAGGAAGGAGGATTGAGACTGTTCCATATTTGGTACTGAGGTTCAACCTTCATGGAGATATAAGAAGAGAGAGACAAAATCAGAGTTCTTCCAGAGCCCATGAAACAACAATGGGCTGTGTCCCTCACACCCAGCCTGGTAAAAGAAGATACCCAAAAATGTTTGTGGAATGACTTTATGAAGCAGATAAATAACATGGCCACTTGCTTTCAGACTACCATGAATTTACTAATGTTAATGAATTGGCTCTTTGGATTTGTCTGCTCTGCTACAAGTTTATGCTGGGATTTATGGAACTATGTCACTGAGGACTAGAAAGTAATTTTTATCTCATTGGCTGAGATAAATAGGACATGATATAAATGAGAAATCAGAGCGGGTAGGCTAAGGTTAGCAGGAATTCTGCCAGCTCTGGGACTGGAACTGTGACAACGGCTCATTATTCGGGAAGAACTGGAGTTTGTGTTTCAGGGAATGAATCTGGACAGTCATTAATGAACTGACAGACTTTATAAACTGTTTCTTAGAGACTCAATTCTCTGAGTTTATATTGCTTAATTATTTATATGGTTATTTGGAAGAGAAGTAAATTTTTTAGGGAATTTGTGTTAAGTACATGGCTGCTTAAATAAGTATTTATCAACTATATAACACTTAATTTTAAGAAACATAAAAATACCTTCCCCTTTCCCCATACTGAGAATAGCTGTATAACTGCATTAATTGCATTTCTACATGTTCTTTATATTCCTACCAAGATGACTAGATAAAATCTTATTTTATAAAATTTGAATTAACAACATATATTTTTTAAACTTTCCAAATAAAAAGCTATATTAAGACACTGCATCAATCAATTTATTTTTTTTTAAACTACAGTTGCCTCCTAGAAATATTGAAATCTCTCACCCCTGGCCTCCTGCCAGCCAAACCTGAGAACTACTGCTCTAGAAGAGGTGATTTCCAAATATGAATAGACAGTCGATTTGCAAAAAAAAAAAAAAAAAGGATTTTTAGTGCTTTGGTAGAGTAATGATACAAGTAATGAATAGGCTTTTCCCCTAGGTGCAATCTTACTATCTTGAATTATGGCCCCAGCCAGTTACAGTTAGATAAGACCTTAAACTGGGTCTAGTTCCTATCAGCTGTTTTGCAAGCAAAAGGAAGAGTGAGATAGAAAAGAAACAAACATCTGAGAAAATTCTTAAAATCTCAATACACTGGTTGCTCTGTGATTTGGCTTTTGGCAAACTGGCCTGCAATGAATAATCCCTGGTTTAAATTATCAAACTTAATTTTATAAATTTGCATAAAGCAACTGAAACAGCTGTTTTCAAAATGGGTAAGTTGAGCAACTATAGAAAAATTACGAAGACTGATAAAACTTGAACATTTAGATATTAAAAGATATTGATATTAATAAATAAATGAGAATGAGAGAACCATGAAATACTTGGAATATCTAAAAGGCTATTCATTCTCAAAGAAGCTAAGAAACATGCAAATAATATCAGTGGCATTACATTTTGCTTCTCAGATGGACAAAATTATAAATACTACTAATACCCAGCTTTGGCAGGTGATACAAAAAGCATGCTTTTTATAAAAACTATTAGTCAGAATTGCAAATCGGTATGTTCTTTCTGGAGAAAATCTGGCCAGCTTTCCACATTTAAAATGTGCATACTATCTTAACAAGTAATCTCACTTCTAGAATCCTACCTTAGGGAAACACACAAATGCAAAAAGATAGATGCACAGACTACACCTGGAGCATTTGTATGCAATGGAGAAAAAGAGAGAGCTACAAAACATTCATCATTAGAGGAATCATTAAATAAAGTAATGCTATCTATAATATGAAATGCTATGTGGGTATTAAGGAATGAGGCAAGGATTTATACAGAAAATGTCTATATTTTGAGTTAAAAGGCAATGTCAAGTATTTGAGTTAAAAAGGCAAACTGTATAACATGTTTAGAGTTACTCCACTTAAAAAAAAAAAAGGTACATTAAAACAAATCAAACCACCAAAGCATCTCTGCATTTTCATGTGTGTAGAAGGGAGTGGTAACTTTTTTACTTTATATTTTTTGCTTCTGTACACTCACTCACACACACACACACACCACCACACACATGCACACAAAACCTGGCTAAGGATAAAGGGCAGAAGCAATTTGATTCTGTGAAGAAAGAACAAGACTTTTCAATAAATGGCACTGGGCCAACTGGATGTCTATATTAAAAACAGTGAGCTCTGACCTATATCTTCTACCAATCATAAAAACAAATTCAAGATAGATTAGATCTAAAAGTGAAAATGGGAATAGCCTGACCAATCATAAAAACAAATTCAAGATAGATTAGATCTAAAAGTGAAAATGGGAATAGCCTGATGAAATCAGGATAGGCAAAAATTTCATAAACAAGATACAAAAGATAATAAAGAAAGATTACACTAAAGAATTTCTGTTCATCAAAAATCACCATTAATAAATAAATAAAGAAGCATGACTGGAAGTACAAATCATATCTCAATTGTAACCTTAAATGTTAATGGCCTAAACTCACCAATCAAGAGACATAGGCTAGTAACCTGGATCAAAAAAACAAATCCAACAATATGCTGCCTTCAGGAGACTCATATGATAGGAAAAGACATACACAGGCTGAAGGTAAAAGGTTGGGAAAAATCATACCACTCACATGGCCCTCGGAAGCAAGCAGGAGTGGCCATACTCATATCGAATAAAATCAACTTCAAACCTAAGTTAATCAAGAAGGATAAAGAAGGACACTATTTACTGTTAAAAGGAACCATCCACCAACAAGACATAACAATTATCAATTTGTATGCACCAAACAATGGAGCTGCAACGTTCATAAAACAAACTCTCCTCAAGTTCAAGCGTCAAATAGACCACAACACAACAATTATGGGTGACTTCAACACACCGCTCTCGCCATTAGACAGATTCTCTAGACAAAAACTGAATAAAGAAACTACAGAACTCAACAGCACAATCAATAACCTAGACTTAACCGACATATATAGAATATATCAACCATCATCAAGTGGATACACGTTCTTCTCAGCAGCACATGGATCCTACTCAAAGATAGACCATATATTATGCCATAAGGCAACTCTTAGCAAATATAAAGGCGTGGAGATAATACCATGCACCATATCTGATCATAATGGAATGAAATTGGAAATCAATGATAAAAGAAGGAAGGAAAAATCCTACACCACATGGAAAATGAACAATATGTTATTGAATGATCAAGGGGTTACAGAAGACATAAAGGAGGAGATGAAAAAATTCTTAGAGTCAAATGATAATACAGACACAACATACCGGAATCTATGGGACACAATGAAAGCAGTTTTAAGAGGGAAATTCATTTCTTGGAGTTCTTTCCTCAAAAAAAGAAAAAACCAACAAATAAATGAACTCACACTACACCTCAAAAACCTAGAAAAGGAAGAGCAAAACAACAGCAAATGTAGTAGAAGACAAGAAATAATTAAAATTAGAGCAGAAATCAATGAAATTGAAACAAAAAAAACCATTGAAAAAATTGATAAAACTAAAAGTTGGTTCTTTGAAAAAATAAATAAGATAGACAAGCCCTTAGCCATGCTAATGAAAAGAAGAAGAGAGAGAACTCAAATTACTAACATACAGGATGAAAAAGGCAATATCACAACAGACACTACAGAAATACAGAAGATAATTAGAAAGTATTTTGAAACCCTATATTCCAATAAAATAGAAGATAGATAGTGAAGATATCGATAAATTTCTTAAGGCATATGACTTGCCCAGATTGAGACAGGAAGACACACAAAATTTAAACAGACCAATAACAAAGGAAGAAATTGAAGAAGCCATCAAAAGACTACCAACCAAGAAAAGCCCTGAATCGGATGGGTATACAGCGGAGTTCTACAAAACCTTCAAAGAAGAATTAATACCAATACTTTTCAAGCTATTTCAAGAAATAGAAAAAGAAGGAGCTCTTCCAAATTCATTCTATGAGGCCAACATCACACTGATCCCAAAACCAGACAAAGACACATCAAAGAAAGAAAACTACAGACCAATATCTCTAATGAACTTGGATGCAAAAATTCTCAATAAAATTCTGGCGAATCGAATACAAAAACATATCAGAAAACTTGTACACCATGATCAAGTAGGATTCATCCCTGGGATGCAAGGCTGGTTCAATATACGGAAATCAATAAATGCTATTCACCACATCAATAGACTTAAAGACAAGAACCATATGATCATCTCGATAGACGCATAAAAAGCATTTGACAAAGTACAGCATCCCTTTATGTTCAAAACACTAGAAAAACTAGGGATAACAGGAACTTACCTCAACATTGTAAAAGCTATATATACTAAATCTCAGGCTAGCATCATCCTAAACGGAGAAAAACTGAAGGCATTCCCTCTAAAATCTGGAACAAGACAGGGATGCCCTCTATCACCACTTCTATTCAATTTAGTTCTCGAAGTACTAGCCAGAGCAATTAGACAAAAGAAATTAAAGGCATAAAAATAGGAAAAGAAGAAATTAAATTATCGCTATATGCGGATGACATGATAATATACTTAACAGACCCAAAAGGGTCTACAAAGCTGCTGCTAGAGTTAATAAATGAATTCAGCAAAGTGGCAGTTTATAAAATCAACACGCATAAATCAAAGGCATTCCTGTATATCAGCAACAAAACCTCCGAAATGGAAATAAGGAAAACCCCTCCATTCACAATATCCTCAAAGAAAATAAGATACTTGGGAATCAACTTAACAAAAGAGGTGAAAGATTTATACAATGAAAACTACAGAACCCTAAAGAGAGAGATAGAAGAAGATCTCAGAAGATGGAAAAATGTACCCTGTTCATGGATAGGCAGAACTAACATCATCAAAATGGCAATATTACCCAAAGTTCTCTACAGGTTTAATGCGATGCCAATCAAAATCCCAATGGCATTTCTTGTAGAAACAGATAAAGCAATCATGAAATTCATATGGAAAAACAAAAGACCCAGAATAGCAAAAGCAATTCTAAGCAGGAAGTGTGAATCTGGAGGTATAGCGATACCTGAGTTCAAACTGTACTACAAAGCAATAGTAACAAAAACAGCATGGTACTGGTACCAAAACAGGCAGGTGGACCAATGGTACAGAATAGAGGACACAGAGACTAATACACAAAGTTACAACTACCTTATATTTGATAGAGGGGCTAAAAACATGCAATGGAGGAAGGATAGCATCTTCAACAAATGGTGCTGGGAAAATTGGAAATCCATATGCAACAAAATGAAATTGAATCCCTTTCTCTCGCCAGCCACAAAAGTTAACTCAAAATGGATCAAGGAGCTAGATATCAAATCAGAGACACTGCGTCTGATAGAAGAAAAAGTTGGCTACAATCTACATATTGTGGGGTCGGGCTCCAAATTCCTTAATAGCCCAAGCCCAAGAGTTAATAACAAGAATAAACAAATGGAACTTACTTAAACTAAAAAGTTTTTTTCTCAGCAAGAGAAACAATAAAAGAGGTAAATAGAGAGCCTACATCCTGGGAACAAATTTTTACCCCTCACACCTCAGATAGAGCCCTAATATCCAGAATGTACAAAGAACTCAAAAAATTAAACAATAAGATAACAAATAATCCAATCAACAAATGGGCCAAGGACCTGAACAGACACTTCTCAGAGGAGGACATACAAGCAATCAATAAGTACATGAAAAAATGCTCACCATCTGTAGCACTCAGAGAAATGCAAATCAAAACCACCCTAAGATACCATCTCACTCCAGTAAGATTGGCAACCATTATGAAGTCAAACAACAATAAGTATTGGCAAGGATGTGGGGAAAAGGGTACACTTGTACACTGCTGGTGGGACTACAAAATGGTGAGGCCAATTTGGAAAGCAGCATGGAGATTCCTGGGAAAGCTGGGAATGGATCCACCATTTGACCCAGCTATCGCCCTTCTCGGACTATTCCCTGAGGACCTTAAAAGAGCGCACTATAGGGATACGGCCACATCAATGATTATAGCGGCACAATTCACAATAGCTAGACTGTGGAACCAACCTAGATGCCCTTCAATAGATGAATGGATAAAAAAAATGTGGCATCTATACACAATGGAGTATTATGCAGCACTAAGAAATGACAAAATCATAGAATTTACAGGGAAACGGATGGCATTAGAGCAGACTATGCTAAGTGAAGCTAGCCAAGCCCTAAAAAACAAATGCTAAATGTCTTCTTTGATATAAAGAGAGCCACTAAGAACAGAACAGGAAGGAAGAGCATGAGGAAAAGACTAACAGTAAACAAGACGAATGGGGGGAGAGAAAGGGAGAGAGAAGGGAAAGCATATGGAAATGGTAGGAGACCTTCAATGATACACAAAATTATAAGAGGTTATGAGGGGCAAGGGGGAGGGGGAAAAAAAGGGAGAAAATTGAACAACAGCAGAGGAGGTAGAGAGGGAAGATGGGAGGGGAGGGGAGGGGAGGGGGGATAGTAGGGGATAGGAAAGGTAGCAGAATACAACAGTCACTAATATGCCATTAGGTAAAAATGTGAGTATGTAACCGATGTGATTCTGCAATCTGTATTTGGGGTAAAAATGGGAGTTCAAAACCCAATTGAGTCAAATGTATGAAAGATGATATATCATGAGCTCTGTAACGTTTTGAACAACCAATAAAAAAAAAAAAATCACCATTAAGGGCTGGAGTTGTGGCTCAGTGATAGAGCGCTTGCCTAGCACGTGCCAGGCACTGGGTTTGATCCTAAGCACCACATAAAAATAAATAAATAAAATAAAGGTATCGTGTCCAACTACAACTAAAATATATATATAAAAATCACCATTAAGACAATCAAAAAGCAATCTACAAAGAAGATATATATATATACACACACATACACACACACACACACACACACAGAACTTATATATAGTATATATTTTTATCATCTACCAATCAATGAGAAAAAGGTAAATATTGTCCAATAGAAAAATGAGCAAAAGACTTGAACAGGCACTTTAAAAAGACAATATCTAATAGTCAACATAGTCAATAAAAATAGTCAATAGTCTGTCTAATCTATAGAGAATCTAAACAGTCAACAGTCTAAATACATACATAAAATGGTGTATCAATTCATTAGTCATCAAAGGCAAAAATAAAACCATAATGTTAAATATACCACAATAAATTCCAATTAAATATATAATTAAAATAATAAAAAATCATAATGTGATATTTCTGAATACCCATTGGAACAGCTAATCTGAAAAAGAAAGGGCTGCTGATGCAGCTCTGTGGTAAAGTGTGTGTTTAGCATACATGAGACCCTGTGTTGATCCTCAGCAAAAGAAAGGAGAAAGAGAGTAAGAGAGAAAAAAAGAAAGAAGGATGCCCAGTATTGGAGAAAATGTGAAACAACACGAATTTTCATATACTGCTAGTAGGAAGGTAAATGCTACAATCATTTTTGAAAACTGTTCAAAAGTAATTATAAAGCTTAATATGAGAGCTACAGTTTCCATTGCTAGGCATATATGTTATAGAAAAACATATATACATAATCTCACAAAAAGACATGTACAGGTATTTAGTGAATGTTCATATGCTATTTATAAATATAAATATAAAAGAATGTGTGTGTGTGTATATATATATATACACACACACAAATACAAAATCTGAAAAGACCCAAATATTCATTCATCATAAATAGGCTTATTTCAATTTAGTCATACCATATAAAACTATACAGCAATGAGAATGAGCCAACAACAGACAGCTCTAAAACACATTAAACACTAAATGGAAACAAAGCCAGCCGGACACAGTGCCACACACATGTAATTCCAGTGACCTGGGAATTCCAGTGGCTCAGGGAGGAGGACTGCAAATTTGAAGCCAGCCTCAATAACTTAGTTAACCCCTAAGCAAATCAGCAAGACCCTATTTCAAAATGAAAAACAAGAAGAGCTGGAGCTGAGGATGTCGCTCAATGGCAAAATATCCCTAGGTTCAATCCTCACTACCAGAGGAAAAAAAAAAAAAAGAGAGAATAAATAATTCTAGTTTTTTATAATTAAAAAAAAAAAGGTTAAACTAACAGGTTTTCAAGACAGAATAGTGTTTTCCACTGAATCTGGGCAGCAACTGGATTCAGAGAGGGTTCCTGGATGCTGGTACTTGATCTGGGTACAAAGCACATGGTCATATTCACTTTGAAAAATCACTAAGGCCTATATTTGTGTGGATTTTTCAGTATTTTTGTTTTAGTTCTATCAAAGGTTCTCTTTAAAAGAGAAAGAGAGAGAGAGAGAGAGAGAGAGAGAGAGAGAGAGATACGATACCAAAGAATATCTGAAAAGCACATTCATCAGTAACCAAAACACTAATATTTAAATAAAGCACTATTATGAATGATAGTATACAAGTATATACACTCCCTGCTACCTGCCAAGAATTATGTCAGCATTGGTAAAACAAGAAATAGACAAGGTTCACTCTTCTGCTTCACAAAGCTCACTGCTGAAATTTTTAGGGGAAGAAAGGAATGAGGAAAGAAGGACGAATGGGCCTAAAATGTTAAAAAGAGTAATAACACATTTTTCATGGCAGCATAAACTAATGTGATTCGTTTGACAAGAAACTTGGCACTAACATAATCTTTAAAAACATCCATCTGCTCAATGAATTATTAAAAAATAAAATGCAAATCATATACTAGTATGATGACAACCATGTGAAAATTTTACACACAGAAAAAAAATTTTATGTGATTTGTGTGTGTGTGGGGGGGAGATTATTTTGTATTTTTCCAGTACTATGAATAGACTCTAGGGCCTTGCACACACTAAGGAAGTGGCCTACTACTGAGCTACATCCCTAACTTTAATGCACTCTTTTAAAAAATGTTTCGATTGTTGGGCATGTTTACAGGCACATGCCTTTAATCCTGGCAACCTAGGTGGCCAATTCAGGAAGATTCTAAGTTCAAGGGCAACCTCAGAAACTTGGCAAAACCCTCAGCAACTTAGCAAGACACTGTCTCAAAATAAAATTAAAATGGGCTGGGGATGCAGCTAGGTGGTACTGTGTCCCCAGAATTATACACACAGAGACATGCGCCACACAAGATGCTTAACAAAGTCATTTCATTTTTTTGCAGTGTTGGGTTGAACCCAGGGCCTCACATGCAGTAGGCAAGAGCTCTACCACAATTATATCCCTGGCCCTAATGAAATGATATCATGAAAAACAAATCAACCATAATTTGCCATCCAATATCAAATGCATTTTATACATTAGGTATTTTTCCCTATCCTTCAGGGTTTTTTTAAAACATTTATTTTCAAAGGGAAATCTAATAAAACAGTAAATCCTGTTTAAAAATAAATCAATAGACTTTTTCCTTATGACAGACTAAATGTTATCCCTACATAGTTATGAGAAACATTTTGTGAGTTGAAATCCCATAAAGTAAATACCTGACACAAGATTTTTCTGTAAGATCATTTTAAAACTGCCCACTTTTTCTTAGAGATTTGTTTGGTCATAAAATGCCTTAGAGGCATATAGATACAAAAAGGAAAGGCTTTTCAACAACCTCCTCTAACACCCTTTCTAATAAGTTTATTGCTAAAACTCCATTATGAAATCAAAGACATATTCACTTGAAAAGAAAAAAAGGACATCTTGATGAAATGAAACCAGATATAAAAAGGAGAAAAGCTTCTGAGTGCATATTCTAAGCAAAACAAACATTACTAAAAATATTAAAATAAAAAGAAGTCACTGTGCGTGACAGAACTGAGCAAAGAGCGCCCTCTCCTCTAACTCTTGCAGGAAGTCTAAACTAGACTGAGCAGACAAAATACAAAACCAACCAAGGGAAACCAAAGGTAAGAGGAAAAAAGAGCCTAGAAGAAAAACAAAGTCAAGAGTCCAGTCAGCACTGCCACAGGCCATCTGGATTGTTCTTTGGGAGGCTGGCTTTGGCATCAGAAGCTGCAATGGGGACAGGTATCAGAAGCTGCAATGGGGACAGGTGGAGGGGTTCTGGCACTGAAGCAAAGCTGGCCTGTGAATGAATCACGAAGTCTGCACTGGTGAAGACTGTATGACAGGCTCCAAGGAGATTTCTGAAGCATGAGGAGTGCCAGAACTCCTGCTACCAGGAGGACCAGAGGCATGAGGAGGAAAGCATGACTGAGGACTGAAGTCCAAAACTGCTATTGTGGATAATTGGGCAGATGAAGAAAAACTCCCCAGTCAAGACTGCAGAACACAGATCTACAGCAGTCACTGTATTTGTTTTCTCTAGTATCATTGAGTGGTCCACATGTAGAAGAAAAGGCAAGTGGTTGGCTTGATGATACTTACGTGGACATGGTGGTAGAACAACGACTGAGTGAAAGAGGACAGATCAAGGAGCACAGGACTTGGTCAAGAAAGCACAGAAAGGGGGCTGTGCACAAGGAAGGGAAGAGTCAAGCAGAAGTTAAGGAACAAAGGCATGACAGGCCAGAAGTACACTACATCACAGCAAGTGAGACACTGGCATCAGATTCCAGGGATACATTCACATGGACATGGCCCAGACCAAGTTTTCATCTGGGGAAGAGGTGGCTGAGTTGTGACAATCATCACCATAAAGAGTCAAAAAATAATACAGTGGCTGGGAGTGGTGGCACATGCCTATAATCCCAGCAGTTCAGGAGGCTGAGGCAGAAGGATTGCAAGTTCAAAGGCAGTATCAGCAACTTAAGAGAGACCCTAAGCAACTTAGCAAAACCCTATCTCAAAAATAACAATTTTTTTTAAAAGTCGGGGGGGAGTGGGCTGGGGATGAGGCTCAGTGATTAATCACCCCTGAGTTTACTGGATTAGTAAAAGGATTTTGCTATGAGCAGAAAACTGTAAGCAGGTTTCACTCATTTGACAAAGCAGGTCATTGACTAGGAAATCATAGAGAAAAGAGTGGGAACAGGGTGGCAGGAACCTCAAAGGAAAAGGTTTTGTGAACAAGAAAGCATCTAAAAGATTTCATTAAAAATCAAAGCATTTTTAAAATACTAAATATACTGCCAATATCTTACAGCTGGACTTCTTTAAAAATTATTTTAACTCATATATTTACTTATATATTTTAGTTTAGTGGGGAGAATTACCACTTTTTTTAAACATAAAATACTTAAAATTGTGTTTAAAATAGGAAAAAAAAACACCTATAATTCTACCACCTTAGCAAAACTAGTATTGCAGTCATTTTAGAAGTTAACGTCATATTGTATATAAAATTTTATACCAATTTTTTTTCCAATTAGCTACACGCATTTTTGAAGCCACATGTATTTTCTGTTAATTTTAACGCTTGCATGATATTTTATCAAGTAGATTTTTCAAAATTTACAAATCAGTTCTTCCATTGCTCATCTAATTTGGGGCTGCAATAAATTATTCAAGAGTGTAAATCAGCATGTAAAATTTTACAATTCACGTGCAACCTGAAAAGTGGATACATGAATAGTGTCCAAGGTGGGAAAGTTACCCCTAAAGATTAAAAGGAGAATGGTAGGCTTAATTTCATATGCACTATTTCACCAAGTCACTGACAAGTCAAATGATTTTACCTGGAAGAAATCTTACAAAACGTGGCATGAAATGAAATCTTGGGCAGCAGGGAGGACTGTCTTCAAACAAAGGACCTAAAGCAAACAAGTGGAAAGGAAAGAGAAAAGAAATCAAACAATTTAGAAAGCAAACACTGCATCCTAATTCCTAAGAATTTTTTTGGTTTATGGCAACCAAAAATACCACCAGAAGTGGGGACACAACACTCCTACTCCCCCCATTCTTCAATAGCTTAATCAATCATCTGGAACTGCCACAGCAACCAGTAAGAATCACAAGGAGCAGGATATGGAAAGTCAAGGGGACAAATGAGAGCTCTGGAGAGCAAATATGTAAAGTTAATTTTGAAATTCAAAAATTCAAGTTTTTCTTATAACTCAACTAGAGCACGATATAATAAATTTGCATGTCATTTTCTTCTCATTTTAATTAATACACTAAAAAATTGAAATGCTATTGGTTTGAGAAGCCATTCATCAATACATGTGGTTTAAAAAGCCTTTCAAATTCAATTCATTCATTTGAAAACTGGTTTGAAAAACCACTCATGAATACACTGCTTTAAATAAGTAAATATTTAGTGTAATACAGACATTTTCAAAAGAGTAAACTACTATCATCAAGTTTTTTAATCTATTAGATCACTCTGCATCTTGTGTGTGTTAATAACTGAAGTTCTCTGTTACAGTGTCATCATAGAAGTTGATAAGAGCACAGTTCAGTAGATTTAAAATATTAACTCATGAGATTTTCCCTAATGCACATAAATCAAGGTAGTTACTCATAATAACTGTTACCAACTTCTTGGCTAATAACATGCCCCATCAAATTACTAAGAAGTAAAAAACTTAGTCATGTCAAGTGATAGCAAGTGTTCCTATGAATAATACACTTTTCTATGGGTATTTCAAAAATAAGAATTTCAACTATCTGCCCCCCAATTTTCATGCATTTTTCACATATAATGTTCTTCTATAAGCATTACTTTTTTCTTTAAATTCTGTAATTACCTTTGAGATTCCAGTCATATAATTCCAAAATATCTCTGAATAGAAACAGTGAAAAGAGTTCCAGCCCTTTCACACAAAAATTCTGAAAAATAAACCAAAGTCAAATCATGATAGATTTGTAAATATATAATAACTAAAGATTCATCATTTTCTAGCCAAGGATCTTAGAAAAGTGTCTGTTGAAACTATACTTAAAAACAATTTCCTAAAATATTTGGCCTCTATCTTACAACAGCTCACTGGTTTCAGATAGAAGTGAAGGAGAAAATAATGACATTAGGATTTCTACAAAAATGTCAACCCAGCCTTACAGTACAGAAATAAAATGATACAAAATTTAAAGTCAAATCTCATATCACAGTTTTCAAATCCAATTATAAAACAGATCAGAACCTCCTGGGGATGTTTTATTAACTCAAATTACACACATATCTTCAGGCGCTGATTGGCTTGTTCATCACGGAGCCTCCTCGCTCCATCCAACACAATCAGGATCACTGTTACCATGCTACCAAAAAGCAGTAGTCCTGTTCCAAAAAACTTCAAACTCTTAGCAAAAACAAATTAAAAGCTAAGAAAAACTACAAAACTTTGTTATCCCAGTGACACTCAGAAGGCTGAGGCAGGAAGATCTCAAATTCAAGGCTAGCCTAGGCAACTAGTGAGAACTCTGACTCAAAGTAAAATTAAAAATGACTGGGGATGTAGCTCGGTGGTAAACCACTTGCCTAGCATATGCAAGGCCTGAGTTCAACCTCAAATACTATTGAAAAAAAAAAAACCACAAAACTTTGTACCAAAATTTCTCCTGTAAATAAGCTAAACAGATGATATATTTGCAAGTAAGACTTGTTTACTAATTCTTTCTACTACTTTCTTTGTTCAGGATTCATAAATCACCCCGCATGAGATGATATTAGAAGTCATAAACTTTTACAACAGCAAATGAAGGCTTATGACCTTAAGATCTAAAAGGAAGCAAAAAGGCTTTTTGGAGAATGAAGGGACATGCCCTTCTCTTTAATTCTTTTCAAGTAGCAGGCAGAATAAACAGGACTTTCCCAGAATAAAATAGGTGCTAACTAAACATGCATGTCATGCCCATTAATTTCCCGTTGGAGGTCCCTGCCCATGACAGAGCTCCACTGTTAAACAAGTTTTAAGAAGAGCCAGGGGCTCTGGAAACCGACCCTAGCTCCAAAACAACGTTAAGTGCACAAGCTTGTTAGCTGTCTAGTTGTTATTTCTTAGTGTGATTTGTTGACACCACTAAATTCAAGATCAGGCAATGAATCATTCTGTGATTCGCATTAATCTTGCTTTGGAATTTTAAATTTCTTGCATATATTTAGATAAATCTGCTGCTGAGCATCCGCAATGAAAAACAATTAGGAAAGATATGTAAATATATGGAAAGAAAAATGAGCTAAGCATTGATCTTGTCATTGGAGATAATGAATAAGATTATTCTAACAGCTATCAGATTCAGTTTCACTATTCCAATTTCCTCTCTGATAATGGCCAGTAACCAAAATCTGTCCCCTACACAAAATAAACTAGAAACAGATGCAAAGTTACTACCAGCAGATGCGACACAAGCAGAAGCAGGTTCAAAAAAAGGTCAATGAGTTTAAAAATGACCCAAATTTTAACCTTGATATCAGAGCTACATTTCGGTGACCATTTTGACAGTGATCATGGTATTTTAAGGACCTCCTCTGGCAAAAAGCCAGAGCTGACCAAGGCCTTTTTTTTTTTTTTTTTTTTTTTAAATGTGGAATAAACAAAAGAACTACAACAAACTGTTAAACAAGCTTTTCACTTACCTCAGGCATCATCTCTTCAATGAAATGAATCGTATAGTCTATGTTGAATCTAATTACTTTACACAGTGGAATCTGCAATGAGAAGAGAGGTTCAGTTCCCCAATATTTCCCGGTAGGATAATATGGCACAGAATGTGTCTGCTACCTGACCCAGAGGCCATCAAACAAATAAGAAGGTTTCGCCCTCATTTTCGCTACTAACACTGCACATGAAGTTTGTCCACAACTACTGGATTTTAATGTCAAGAACTCAGCTGGCCAGGCATCTGTAGGAAACCTGTATGATGTCGGTGTTTAATTAATAGTATGAGCAGCACCAACAGTAGCACAAATTGATAAGAACCCATTAAAACCAAACATATCACCTCTAAAGAATAAAACCACAATCATAAACTTTGTCCTCTCAGGTTTTTAAAAAATCTTTCAGAATCTTCAGTTCTTCATGAGATTAGGTATGGCCGACTGAAGACTTATCAGTTAAGGATGCATAGCTCATTGAAGAGCATACAATTCATGCTGCCTATCTGGCTCTTGAGCAAAAACAGCAAGTATAGAATAAAAATAATAATGGCTAGAATTTATTGGGCCAGGTACCATTCTTATGTTTTGTAGTATGGACTCATATAACCATCAGAGCATCCCCAGATAGGTCTGATTATTATTCCCATCGTACAACAGAGGAAACTAAGGCAGAGAGTCATGGATACCCTGCCTAAGATACCAGATACTGGTAAATTAGGACTTCTTGCACTAGACTGCAGCTGTTAGCCAGAGTACACACCTCTCATTACTTGTTCTAATATTCAGTGTTTATGCAAAAATAAAGGAAGGCTCAGCATGAAATAAATCTATTTGTCTTATTCTACCAATGTACCAACAGGATCCAGCCTAGCACCCAGACACAACAGCTTTCTGTAAAGATATTTTTGAATGAATGAAAGAATGACAAAAGGAGGAAAAGAGGTTAATGCAGTGGCTTGGCTGGCTAGCTGGGGAAAATAATAGACCCAGAGGCCCTACAGAGGTGTTAAGTGGGTTTTTCTGACTACTCAATCTATGCATAAGACTATGGAACCGCTTATATAAACCATAGCAATCAAAAAGAAACAAATTTTAATTGTAACAGCAAAATAGATGGTAAGAAAAATAGCCTTATATCGCCACCTACTGGAAATCTCAGAAATCAAGTTTTACTTCTTAGGTGTTCTTTTTCTTTTTAGATAGTGATTGTGTGAAATTCATAATTAACTTGAATAAGAGATTCATTTTCAACCTCCTGGTGATACTGAATCCTCAACTAATCAAAGCAACATGCTAAGGCCACTATTATTTTTTAAGTTCTGCTTTATTCCTCCAATTGTATAAAAATATTTCAGAATTACAAATTTTTACATGATTTAACGTAGTTGTTCGCAAACAATATAAAACTATTTTTTGTAAACAACTATGCCAGGCTTATAATTATAACTTAAGGCAGGCCACAGTTCCTGCCCTAAAAGGTAAGGATCCAAAAGAGAAAGAAAGGCACATGAACAAATATAATTTATATGATAAAAATGTAACTTACAGCTGCAATTATAAAAAGCAAGCAAAATAAAAATAAATACAAGAGAACCAATAAGGTTATGTTTTCAAAGATAAGGAGGAAATTCCTGGGCCATCCAGAAAAATAAAGTTGAGGCAGCACAACAATTTAGCTTCTAGCAAGACCGAAAAACTTCGTCATTTGAGAATAAAGTGCACAGAGAAAAGTCAGGTGATTCTTGAAAAAAGATTAACTTCATTATGCTGCCCACAAATCATATTAAGGCCAAGGCCTGTGGCTATGTGGCACAAGAAATTACTCAAGTACTTTCAAGTACAGTCAAGTAAAAGACTATCATACTTTACATTTCATATGGGCCACTATGGAAACTGTGGAAATGGCTCAGAGGGAACAAAGACCAGAGGACCAGACTGGAATCCAAAGCAACAGGCCAGAGCTAAATGAAGGAAATACTGAAAAGGAGGGGAACATTTTTAAACATATTAGAAGATGTTACTGATCCACACAACAACATGGGAGTGAGAGAGAAGAAAGAACAGAGGACAACTTCTAGGTTTTTGACTTAAGAGCGAACAGGAAGGTCACAATAGCATTAATACAAAAGCAGATATTCAAGAAAATATCTCCTGAGCATATCAAACTCAGTGTGCAGGGAGGATGAAGAGTTCCCTTTCAGGAAGGCTGAGGGACCTAAGGAACATCACAAGGGCATCCAATAGGCCATCTGAAACTCAAAAAAGGAACAGAGCTACCCACCACAGCTGGAAGCACAAAGTCCCTGGGGGTCAGAGTATGCATGGAAGAAAGAACTGTGGGTGGAATTGCTAAGCAAGAAAGTCAGCTGCAGAGAAAAGAGCAAGCACTCCTACACAAAAGACAGCAAAAATGTGCCAACTTCACTCCTTCCTATCATGTGCAAAAGCACTCAGCAGATAACATTTGCAAGCATAGTCCTCTCCTCATGGAATTTCACCTCAAATCACTTCTGAAGATTTTGTTTAAAAAACTCTTTCTTTTACACATTTGATTTTCTTTTGAGCTTCTATCCATACCACCAAAGCCCTCCTGAGACACACAAACTTGGAGAAGCAGCATCTCCTTATCTACCCTAATCTCCCAAGACACACATTGGTCATCAGAGAAACTGTTACTGGCAAGATCACCAAAACAGCTCCCAACCTATACCCTCCAATCACATACATTGCTACTAGCACTTCTTAAAATAGGCTTGAACTTAAAAGTGAAGAATATCATATGTTGAATGATACTAACTCCTAACTCATCCTGGGAAGAAAACACCCTCCCTAAACCCCTACATTCTAACACTACTACTTCCATACAATGAATGACCAAATCTAGGGGTCAATGAGGTCACTAGAAATGGAAAACCAACTAAGGTGGGAGGGAAATGATCAAGAAGTTTTCCTGTTCTTCTGCAAATGAAAGAATCTTCTATACAGTAAGTAAAGTTATAAAAACTTATGTATTATATTATATAACGATACTTATTGTTAAAGCCCTTAATGCCATCAGGTATTCTAAGTAATAGTAAATGTATTGCATAAAAGGATAAAATTTTCCCAGACGCTATATGCTTAGCCATCAAGGCTTGGAGACCTTAAGAGAACTTGTCAGAACCAGCTTTGGTGGAGACTCTATAGTTACTATTACAGGCATGCCCTTCTTGCTTTCTCTATACGAAAATGAATCAGATCAGTAAAATGATTTAAAAATTCTTTTTCTTCGGAGACTATTTCAAATCCAAAAGGCCTTTAATGGCTCTAATTCCTACAGACTATAGAACACTCAGTTTAAAACTCAACTTATTTTATCATCTCCAGCATAAATGATGGGGCGCCTCACTACACAGTTCTCAAGTTTTAAGACATTCATATATAATATATGTTGAGGTTTTATCTTTTATTTTATAACAATAGCAACAACAGGGATTAATTTAGCATTAATTGTCAAACCTTGTGCTGGGAGACTTTTAAAAGTTATGTTTTTGATGTGAACCTAAAACAGAACTAAAAAACAAACTCTATTTTTAATACAGTATGTTGGATTCTAACTAAAATCCCAAGCATAGCCACATTAATAAAGCTCAATGAATCACTCGACCAAGGTCAAAAATAAAAGAATTACAAGATTCAAACCCAGCTGTCTGACATATTTTCTAAAACAAGAGGTGCCAATATTTATTATGTATCAAACACCCTGGTGAACACTTTCTATGTGTCATCTCGCTTTATTTTTCACAAAATCTGAAGAGACTGCTATAACTAATGCCCCTATCTTCCAGATGAGAAAACAAAGGCTTATAAAGACTGCAGTATCAAATCACACAGCTAGTAGGTGGAATTCATTAACATTTAAACCCTGGTCTCTCTGAAGCCACACTGCTTTTCTTCTTCAAGGTGACCCTAAAAGTCAAAATGAGCTCTATATCATCTCTAAAGAATTAAGAAAAAAAGATGATAGTTTATTTTCTTTTTAAAAAAATATTTGTTTTGTTTTTTTTAGTTGTAGTTGGACACAATACCTTTATTTTATTTATTTATTTTTATGTTGTGCTGAGGATCGAACCCAGGGCCTTGCACTTGCTAGGCAAGCACACTACTGCTGAGCTATGACCCCAGCCAGATAGATTATTTTCATGCTAACTAAATTATTTGCATTTGCAAGCTCTGGTGGCATTACATGAAAAGGCATTACATGAGGGGTGGTGGGCTTAATGACTTCCAAAACCCTTTATATCTCTAAGGTTGCAGGCTTTAGTATAACAAAGGTTTGAGTGCCTAGTACAGACACACAAAGCATGGGAATCACTAAAATTCAAAAACTGCCCAGTACCATAAAGGCTGTGTAAGAATGGTCCCTTTTCTATATTGGTGAACAGATGGTCCACCGGGAGGTAGATGTAATGTGGAACATCACATGCTTTTTATATTTTACATTTAGAGGATAAACATTATCAAAGAAAATTCTCTAGGATAAAACATACTACGGAATAAAAGAGAAATCTCATTAGGAAAACAATTTGTTTTAAATCACTACTTGGAATTACATCTACTTATGAAGTGAAAAAGAAGCCAAGGTAAGGCCAAGATTTGGGTCTTAGTCTTCGATGGAAAAGAATTCCATGTCTTAAATAAACAGTACTAAAATAATTTTCTAACCATAGATATCATTTCATGAAACCAAGCCAGAAAGGATTAAAGAGCACTCTATTTTGATGTAGCCACACCATAATTATAATCCAGTAAGTTCTACCAGAGCCAGACCTAGGGAAAGCACACGGCTGTGCCTCCTCTCCTGCACAGGTGCCTCCTCTCCTGCACAGGTGCCTCCTGATTTACTCTACACCCAATTGGAATATGGAGTAATACATGAGGCAATTCCAAGATTGACAGCTTTGAAACAGAGATTCTGGACTCACAGATACTCATAATTGAACTGATTACCAGCAAAATATTCATAATATCTGTGTAAATATCCTAAAGCCTTATGTCAGACCAAGACTCTTACAAAAGACATATTCCTGAGGTTTGAAAGCAAAAAACTGTATGAAGTTAATCAGGCTCCAGCTAACAAGCTGTTTCTCTTTCCTTCACCCAGAGACATAGTGGTTTCTCCTCAAAACTTTCCAACTTTCTGTGAAGGACAACCAACCCAAAATAGTTTTAACACATTATTCCACAGTTTATCTTCCTTTTTCAATCTTTCACACTCTCAAAATGTTATTTTCTCAAAATGACACATGTTTACCTACACCATTTAATGTGGACCCAATGTGTGACTCATTAGCACAGATGTCACACTTCTACCTGACACTCTGCTACAGATTTCCTGCAGCTCATGCAGCAGGATGCACAGTAAATGTTCTTAGGAGTCAGAAGAAGGGAAATCTACTCTGACTTTTGAAAAAAAAAAAAAAATGAAGGAAAGACAAGGAAAAGGGAAGGAGGTGGAGAAAAGAGAAAGGGAGTAGAACAGCACATACTTACATTGGTCAGAGGGGCATGCGCAAACATAGAAAATCCTTCAAAGATATACTCATGATCATCATATTCTATAACAGTTGGCCTGTCAGTCTAAAAGTAAACAGAAACACAAAACACAGTTTAAACAAACCACAATTTGCATGTGAAGATATCCATCAGGACACAGAGTAACCAAGAGCAAAAATGAAGATAACTTTGTGCGTGCCTATCATTTTTCCAAACTTTATACAAAAGTTAATTTTAAATGGAATTCTCTGTGTGGTGGATTTCTCTGGCTTCAGGTATTAAGTACAGTATTTATGTCCTGAGACAATGATGCCAATTATCGGTGTCATAAAGAAAAAAAGAGGGGCTAGGGTTGTGGCTCAGTGGTAAAGTGCTTGCCTAGCATGCTCGAGGCACTGGGTTCGATCCTCAACACCACATAAAAATAAAATAAAGATATTGTGTCCATCTATAACTAAAAAAATTTTTAGAAAAAGAAAAAAAAAACAAGGGTTACATAGTTTTCTAGGAACTAGTTTCATTTAATCCCACAACACTACTCTTACTGAACTATATTTCTGAACTAACAGAAGTTCTAATATGGAACAAGATAATTACACAGCTCACTCAAACATAAAAATCAAAAAGAGACTCGGCATTAATATGTAAAGACTAGAGCTGCCTAAAAGGCTCTTAAAGCCTTCAAAGTGCCAAAGTTCATAGCTCCATCCCAGCTTCTCCAAGGAGAGGCCAACCCACCAAACATGCAATATATCAATTCCCATACAATTTCAAAGACCTTAATTACCCAAAAACTGAATTAGATGATACAAATATTGATCTAAACATGAGACTTTCTTTCTTATGACATTCTTCTTCTTCTTCTTTTTTCATACCAGGGATTGAACCCTGGAATGCTCAACGAATCCCCAGTCCTTTTTATATTTTATGTAGAGACAGGGTCTTGCTAAGTTGCTTAGGGCCTAAGTTACTAAAACTATCTTTGAACTTGCAGTCTTCCTGCCTCAGCCTCCTAAGCCGCGGAGGTTACAGTCATGTGCCACCATGCTCAGCATATATTTAATCTTAAATGTTATATATGGAGCAAACTATCAAGGTTGGTAACATAATAGACACATAAGAATGTGTTATAAGGTAGGCTATAAGTATCATTTTTTAAAAAATTATATATATATATTAAGAACTTAAGAAGGATCAATCAAAGAATATCCAAATACACATTATTCATTTTGCCAATATTACTGTTGCATTCTATTTGAGTAACTCAACAGTTTGGCAGTTCCTCAGAATATTAAACATTGAGTTATCATATGAACCAGAAATTTCAGTTGTAGGTCTACACCCAAAGGAAATCAAAACACATACAAACACTGTACACAAATGTTTACAACCATAATAGCAAACAGTAGAGATGACCTGAATGTCCATCAACTGATGAATGGACAAATATGGTGTATCTATTTTATAAACACACACATACATAATGTAAGGGAATATCATTTGGCCATAAAAAGGAATTAAATAGGGGGCTGGGGCATAGCTCAGTGACAGAGTGCTTGCCTCGTATGCATGAGGCCCTGGGTTTGATTCCCAACACCACAAAAAAAAAAAAAAAAAAAAAAAAAAAGGGAATGTAGTACTGGCACATCCTGCAACATAGGCATTTTGTTGAAAATAATTAATTATGCTACATGAAAAAAGTCAGACACAAAAGACCACATGTTTACATAAAAAATACAACACAGGCAACTCCACAGGCACAGAAAATATCCTCTCTACCTAAGGCTGAGGATAAGAAAGAAATGACTACTAATGGGCACAAGGTTTCTTTTAAGATGAGGAAAATGTTCTCAAGTTAAGATCGTGAAGATGATTTTTATTAAAAATCATGAATCATATACTTTAAATGGGTGAATTTTATGATGTATGACTATCAATGAAATTATTAAAATATATAATTTTGAATATTCCAATTCTGAAATAGAAATCTCTTGATGAGAATAAATAAATTTCATTCTATGAGGCACTACAGTATAACAGAATAGTATATAAGTACCAGTACTGTAGCTCAATTCCTAGATTCAAATAACCACCTGCCACTTGATACCTGAGAAATCTCAAGCAAATTATTTAACCTCACCTATAAAACCCATGCCCCACGTGGATAATGGACATATACTTGAACAGGTATATTGTGAGAATTAAGTGAAAACATGCTAAACACTTAGAATGGTGCCAAGAACATAGTACATGTTCAAAAATATTAGGTGCCATTATTATTGTCATATATATACAATAGATTTTCTTGTTTGGATCACAAGACAATAAATAAGCTATTCACTAATAGTTAAAAGATACGGAAATGTTTTCATTCTTCCCACACCACTGCTTCAACTAACAGCTCCATAATTCATTGGCCATTATGAATTTGGTTATTATGTAGCATCAATAATACAAATGAAAAAGTATACAGTAGTACAGTGGTGAGGAGCTGAAATAAACTTCCATTATGATAAAGATCAATTTTATCAACATAAAAATATTTTTAAAAGAAAGAACATTTAAGAACTGAATCAGTAACTTAGTATACTCACATTTTAATCTATTTACATACTAAATTATATACAATTTGATTTTATTAGGAACTTACTAAAAAGTTTGTAGGAGGGGAGACTGTGATCCGATAGTGGAAAAGTCTGCCAGCATTGTTGGTCATGGGGCGGCAGGGTTTGATGGCCTAAGAAAAAGAACAAAAATAGAGCTTTCAAGTAAGTCAGAAAACATTCTTACTTAAAAATGAACTATATTTTCAGACTCACACTGTCAAAAGATGTTTTATGTGCATTCCCTCTCAGAAAGAACAGAATTCAATTTAATGCTAACGAGATGAATGAAATGAGCACGCCAACCAGTTTTCAACCCCTTTACCATAGACTAGTGATCGGAGATCCAGTGTCCAATAAGGCCACAAACTATGGGCTTCTGAGCCACCAAAATATGAGTTCAGTAAACAGGCAATTGTTGCCTATGGAGACACCTAAGGCAAAATGGCTAGACCCCAGCACACCGGGGGCAGGCACCCCCCCCCCCCCCCCCCGTGTGCTGGGGTCTAGACATTTTGCCTTAGGTGCTCTTCTGTCCGGGTAGGTGGGGGAGTAGGTCAAGTCAGCGTCGAGGAGGGTCTGGAGGAACTCATGAGGCTTGCTGGAGATGAGGCAATTTGGGAGCCATCTTTGACATAAGTGCCAATAGATGTCACTTTACCCACAGTGCAAATAGCTAGACTGGGCCATGAGCCTACAAAGGCCTGGGAGAGTGGTACACTGCAGGACAGGCTGCTATTGCTTTGAAAACTTTATTGGATGGTGTGTCTTGGTGTTTCCCAGGTGGTAAGGACCTGAGGAGCTTGATTAAATTCAGAGGCTGCACCACCAGAAAAGATGTTTGGCCAACTGTAAAGCACTTGCCCACAGTGGCCTGTTCAGGGCTCTCTCACAGGTATCCCTGTGCTATGGGGATGAAGGCTTCATAAACCCACTGGAGCATTGCCTAAATGCTTTAGTAGCTCTTCTTTCTTCACCTTTATGTCAGTCATTTTCATCCCCTAACATAAGGGGGTTCATGCTGGGGTGTGCCACTTGCCAGGCCACAGCCATTGCAGCAGAAACAGCACAAGTCTGTGCAGAAACAGCACAAGTCTGCTCACCAGTTGTGCCACATCTGGTCATGCTTCATAAGTTTAACAGAGTTTTGCAGTAATGGGTCTTACAATCTTTGGAGAGAGTGGCCAAGCTGTTGTATTTCCATGAGTTGCAGACCACATCCTGCCAGGTACATACAGTACAGCCAGGCAGTGCCTTTTGCCCTGGGTGCCTGCATCAGTCTTTGAGCAGGCTTTGAAAGGGGCAGGCCTCTTTGCAGACTGTGGTGTTTGGGTGTGTTCTTCCTCATCCATGCCAGATGTGGAGGTGGCAACTGTTTTCTCAACTGTGTGCCCAGTGGTGACTGGTACTGTCTGTGGTGCAGCCAATGGTAGTCCAGCACACTTGGCACCATCACTCCCTAGCTCACAAGCTTCCTGGATGGCCAGATGAAGTGATGCAAGTCTAAGGTAAGCCTGGACAACTTGGGTGTGCTGCTAGTGGGCCAGCAGTGCCTCATAGACATCATACTGAGTGGGTAATACCCCATGAGAAGACAGGCTGTCCCAGCAGGAGTCCAAAGAGGGACAGGAAAGGCAATGTGGAGTTTGCAGTGATGTTTTGGTGATTCTAAGGACTTTGCTAGAGGCATTAGTTCCGGGATCCAACAGGAGATGTTCTTCTAATTCTGCTGGCAGACAACAACTGAGGAACTCTCTGCAGATCAGCTTTTCCTTAGACTTCTTGATATGCATCATGATGGCAAGACCTTCAGCACCAGCAACTCCTCTTGCACAGTAGGGGCTGGAGACACATCACCCACTGGTCAGCTCTTCAAGCCAGAGATGCCCCCTGGCATCCAGACCATCCTTGCTCCAAAAACCAGAGTTGTCTTAAGAATAATTTTGGCAGATCTTTCCTGATGGCAATTTCCGCAACAGAGACACAAAGTGCATGGAGATGGCAGCAACAGGTCAAAAAACAAAATTAAAAAAATTAGACCCACTATGGAGCATTCCACAGGGCTTCGTTCAATTTACCAATCTCTCTCTCTCTTTTATTTTTTTTTTTTAAAGACTATGTTGTCCAGGCTAGCCTTGACCTTGCAATCTTGCGGCCTCAGCCTCCTGAGGAGCTGGGATTTTAATCAATTTCTTGATCAAAGCTGGTTCCCATTTACTCTGTTGATCCTCCCATGAATCGGGATATCATGACTCACTTGCTTATAAGAATATCATCCTCATCTCCAAAAAATCATATTCAGGACTCCCAGGTGATCTTGTTAACCATCTTCCCCAAGTTACTTCTCCCCTTCAGTTGAAATCACATCAAAGACAAAACTTAGGCAGCATCTAATACTCAGGCAGCTTATTCTGGTAATACTCTTGAGAAAGCCAGACAGTCAGGGAGACAGATGACCAACTGATCAGCAGGGTCTCTACCCTTTCTTGTACCTATATTCATCCTGGATCAGTTACCAAGTGGTTCCTTCAACTTAAGGAAGTTTAGGCTACTCATTTAAGCAATCGTTCTAAGCTTTATGAAAGCTGCATCTGTGCTGAGAGGGCCCTGTCTCCTGGAAATCCCTGGGTCAAGATTAGGAAGCCACAGACCAAGCTATATCATACTTCTGACATGCAGTACCAAACTGGTGAAACACCTGAGTGATATTGTTCCCCTTATAGCCACAATGTCTATTATTATATACTAGACAGGTATGCAGACCACAGGACTTAAGGATCTTTTTAGATATAAAATCCTAACATCATCTTCTTTTCACTTGTTAAACAACACAAAATCACCTCTGGCTAAACTTACAAATAAATTGTAAAAAGCAGGAAAATTAATCTCAGAAATCAGAGCAGTGAGTTTTAATAGGAAATAAGAACAGTGAAAGAAATAAATTGCAAGGCAAAAATAAAAAAATTATAAGAGGTGGTGAAATAAAACATGCATGACGCTTAACATGGAAAAAGGAAAACTGAAATGGAGGGGGGAAAAAAAGCAACACTGGAATCAATGGGTATGCTGTGATAGATAGGGATGTGTCACCCAGCCTTTTCAGGGAAGAACTCACTGCTCAGTTGTGCAAAGTGTGAACACAGACAGCTTCCAGCTGTTGGGTCCTTCTGGATCTCTCCCCAGTGCAGAGTCTTGTCCCCCAGCATCGGGTACTGAGCTTGGAAGAGGTATAAGAGCTCCACCATTTTAGCCCAATTCTACTGGGCAATATTCACTCCACAGATTACCCCCAGGTTGACTGGGGTTTTGTTGGGCCTTACTCATAGTTCAGCTAATCCTTCTGTCCAATCCTTACACCCTCTTCCTTTCATAGGGTTCATTATTCCTACAGACATCCTGCATTCCAAAACCATCTTAGCATCTGCTTCTAGAGACCCCAATATGTTGTAGTTGGTACCAGGAGTGATCCAAGAAAGCAGGAACTTAAAAACTAAGATGACATTTTAGAGCTGACTAGCAGATAGGACCAACTAACAAAGAGGACCCCATCACTGCAGTGGGTGGAGCATATAACCCCTCACACACCAGGTCGTAGGCTCATTAAAACTTTCAGAGACTGAACCAGGAAGCTGAACCAGTGGAAGCAGAGGCAATAATGTATCAAGTGCTTATGATTATAGAATAGAAGTAGCTAGAAGGATAAGGGCTATTATCCTTGCAGAGTACATGGCAATCGCTAAGAACTACAAACATTATACCATGCTCCTCGATCCTTAGTCTGCCCAGAAATCATCTGAAGTCTTGCTAAATCTCTGATTACTTACTCCCACAGCCAGTTTTTGACTCTGCAGCTGAGTCAAGCTAAGAATCTGCATTTCTTAAGCTTATATTACTTGGAAGACCTCACTTATAGAACCACTACTCTTCAGAAATGTAATAGCAGAGGAGAAAATGCAATTGGAAGGCAGAAGCGAAAGCCAGAGGGCTTCTCAGAGGCACTCAAGAACCCTGATCACCTGTAATGAGAGACAAGAGAAAGCCAGGACTAAGCCCAGGGCTCACCTGTAAAAGCAGCCACACTTGAAGAACAATGGACAGCCACCAAGGTAGGTCTGTTATGCCAAGGTCAAGGCCCTAGAAACCTGGGATGAGGACATTTAGGTTTTAACTCCTGAGATTCCTCTAAATCTTCTACTTCTGCAGAGATGGCACACCCCTCCCTGTTAAGAGCAGTCTCTCTCTCACCTGTGATAAAGACAATGGAAGATCCTACAAGGCAGCAGTGTGTGTGTGTGGGTGTGTGTGTGTACGCGCATGTGCACACACCCACACACACACCCACACACACACACACAACTAGTATCCAACCAATCTGCTTCCTGGCCAACATACCTATAATCAGAGTTATTTCACAGGATAACCCAGCTGGAGAGGTGCTGGGAAGAAAGAATTTATATCCCAAAGGAGCTACAAGAAATAACCAGCACATGCCAGCAGCCAGAGGCGTCTACAGAAGACCAGGTACTGATAGTGCTTCACTAAGGTGCCAGAAAATAAAAGTGATGAGGAAATAGTTCACTGACTTTGGAATACTCAGATTCAAGATACCACGAGATGCTGGGAACTCCCTACTAAGATGCCCCCCAAAAGCAGAAAAAAGCATGGCTCACCTGAGTAATGCTGAAATTCCAGAACTGTCCATGGTAAATGGTGGAGGAAGAAATTCAAGGAGTAGGCATGTTGGAGTATATATACTATCTTCAGCTAGAAACTATGCCAAACAATCCCCAGAGCACACATCAAGAGCAATGTGTGGTGAAAAGGGCTTTGCATCACTAAGATAGATGATGGCCTCGTCTACAGGCCAGGGCTGACTGTAGGACAAGGGATCAGAGGGCAGAGCTTGTTAACAACAATGGGGACAACAGACTCCTGAAACAAGGAAGGCCAGGTGATGGGGCCAAATTGCTAGAAGTCATGTCACATAATTATCATTGTGATCAGTAAAGTCAAAGTGGCAGCCAAGGGGGTCTGAACCATAAAGTAGGGGAAACAGTTAACAGAGCATGATGTTCTTGGATACAAAATAAATGAGCAATCAACAAGAGTACTACTTAGTTTGTACTAACAGAAGGAATCAATTGTGGATAACCAAGAGGCGAGGGCAGGTCACTCCAGTAAATAGTCACACTATCCTTTGGCTACTTTTAGAACTGACATATTTTTTGGATTGAAATTCCTTGCCAGAAGACGTGGCTAGATTTCAGGAGGAAGGATTTTCAAACACTATAACGTGTAGAAATGGTGATGACAACAATGCCCTTTCTCAAAGGGGCCTGTGGCCATTTACCCAAGGAACTGTACACTGGAGAAAGGAAGTATCCAAGAGGGTTCAAGGAGCACTGGACACAGCACCTGCATAATCCCTGAAGAATATGAAGCCAAGATAATAAATGGAGTCTTGGTTGAGGTCTGGCTTATAGAGAGTCTACTGATCCACCGATCTACCCAGGGTTCATTTTCCTAGTCCTCAAATTCATCTTTGGAACTGACATAACTCAACAGATTGCACCACTCTACATTGGGTCCTGGACCTGTGGAGTTAAGAAGTCATGATGGGAAGACCAAACAAAAGCCACTAGAATTACCATTACCACCATCCCTAACCCAACTACCAAAAACAATAGTGCATTCTGGGGACAATGGAAATCAGTGCCACCCTTAAGGATTTGAAGGACACAGGGGTGAAGGACATCTGTTATTTTATCAATTTGACCCCATCCTAAACAAGATGGTAGAATACATAGCTGCCATGTTAAGTATCGTAGCTTAGTGAGTACAGGTTTTGTTTGTTTCTTTGTTCATTTTTATGGTATTGAGGGATGGAACCCAGGGGCACTCTACCACTGAGCTACATCCTACCCCTTCTAGTTATCCAGGCTGTCCGTGAACTTGTGATCCTTCTGCCTCAGGCTTCCAAGTCAGTGGGATTACAGGTGTGTACTACCAAATCCAGCAGTGAAAACAGATTAATATGAACTCAGGAACAAAATACATGGCAACCAACTTGATGAATGTGTTCTTTTCCATCCCAGTCATAAACGGAGTTCAGAATGTTTCACAGACAACATTAACGTTTAGCCCTAGTGCTCTGTCAACTCTCCCACCCTGTCATAACATCCACAGAGTTCCCAACTATCTGGACGTACTGCAGAACATCACATGGCTCCAGTATGACTGTGACATTCTACTCATCAGGTTAGAGGCCTTGGTCAAACACATGTACTACCCAGGACAAAAGAGAAACCTACAATAATTCAGAGGCCTACTGCAGCCACACAATTTTTAGAAGTCCAGTAGTCTGGGGTGCCAAGACATTTCCTCCAAAGTAAAAGAAAAATGAGTGTATCTTCCACTCCCTGGAATGAAGGGGAAAAAAACCAAAAAACCACTGGTGGTCTCCTCAGGTCCAGGAGGCAGCATAATCCTCTGAAGATTGTTTTGGACCATTTACAGGTGACACCAAAGGCTGCCAGACTGAGCACAGCCCAAGTGAGGAAGGCCTAAGTAGTTCCAGACCAAAGTACAATCAGTCCTGTTCACTGCAACCAAACAACTCATAAGATCCTACCATGTTGATGGGAAAAGATGCCAAGAGGAGACAGTGGTAGGCCACACTGGGAAAATCACAATGCTGGTCTATGGTGTTCGGGAGCAAGGCCATCCTATCTGTAATGACGAACTATGTGCTTTGAAAAAACTCCTAGGGTGCTTATGGGCCCTGGTAAAAGTAGAAAGCCTGGTCCAGGGACACCAGGTTGACATGTGGCCGACATGCTCATCATAAGCTGGATTCCTTCAGTACCATCAGGCAATTAAGTTGAGTGGCACAGGCAATAACCCATCGTAAGATGGAGGTGACACATCCAGAGTCAAGCATAATAGGAACACAGCATAAAAGAGCTACCAGGGCAAAAGGGCCTGATACCTAAGGCACCATCACTGTTATACCAGCACCCTTCCCTCAGGCAAGGGAGGATGTAGGGATGAAGGCAGAGGAAAAAGCCAAACCTTGGCTTGCAAACAGGTCAGAGAGTAAGAAAGTGCAAACCAAAAATGGACTACACTATAGCCTCGCTCAGGGATGGTTTTGAAAGGAAAAGATAAGGGAAAATTTCCCCAATGGACAGTTTCAGGCAATATACTTGGTCATGCACTTCTGTGGAAAGAGAAGTGGCCTGAAGCTAGAATAGAAATGGACTCATATAGAAGCATGTGGCTCTGCCAGCTGGAGCAGGACCCAAAAGGGAAAAGACTAGAAAGTCAGGGATGACAGTCTTGCAGTGGAGACATTATGAGGGACTTGTGAGGACCACACAGAAGGGAAAGTGATGATTTCTAAATCAAATATGGGTGTCAATCAGAGTAACCATCTCAAAACAGGTAACAGAGCACCACCGAGACAAAAAAGACTATAGTAGCTGGTGCCAGAGTGGACAGGATGGGCACATAAACTGGCCCCCAGTAACAGAGCTCAACAGCACAAACACCTTTTACCCAGGCTAAGCTAACTAAGGTAAATGCCACTGCCAAACTTCAACTGGCCAACTACAGTGACTCACATTGAACCCCCAAATGGCACCAGTCCTTGAGGAGACAAATTGCCACTTCCATCTAGACAGGAATATACATGCACTGTTTTGTTTTTCCTGCATACAGGAGCTCAACTAGCACCACCAGCTACTCCATTTCCATCAAGGAATAATAAATGGAGTCTGCCAAGCTGTGGGGAAAGCCAGCAGCTTGCAGAGGCAGCCGACAGCTCCTCATGGCCAGCTCATCTGCGTCAGTCTCAGCTGCAGAGGCCCCTCTCCCAAAGTCGTGTCCTTCTGGGAAGGCTGCTCTGGGGACTAAAGGGAAGTAAAGAGAAGAAGGTCACTCAGACCAACACAAGAAAATCCCCACAAGCCAGGCATAAGCAGGCCCACATCAGCATAACTCTCCCTCTGCTCTGTCCTGGCCGTGCTCCCTCCTTGCTACAGGTGTTGGTCCCTAATCAATAGCTCAGAGCTCCCAACCTGGGGCAATGTACTGATGCCCACAGATGCCACCTTGTCCCACACTGCCTTGCTACGATCAAAGACTTCCAAAGACAAGGGAAGTGAGGCAACTATCTCAATTAGGCACTCTCATAGTCATTACTTCAATTATTATTATTACATCCTCAAATAAGTCTTAAGTGAAAACTAAAAATTTATATTCACTATGATAATCCTGGGATTAATGAAAATACCTTATAAAAGTAAAAAAGTAACAGAAAAAATGAAGGAAACAGAACCAAAATGGAATAGTTATGTTTCTCACGGGCAATTCATAGCTATTTATGATGAAAACATGGAAAATTACTGTAATATATACAATTTTAGAATGTATAAAATAATAAGACACATATCAAATACACCATACCTAATTTATATAGTGGGCTTTCCAGATCCTTTCAAAGTTTCCTTGATAACATGTGCTGCACTCTACCCTCAAAACCCAAGTTCTTTTCCTCAGCAATTTTTAGTAACAGAGAATTCCAGGGAATATGAAAAGATAATTTTGATGTCATTAAATCATTTAGTGAGAAAAGAAGAGCAACAGCATCTGTCCTCAGTACTTACAAATATCCTAACCCAAGCCAGTTACCTCTTCTCCAGGATAAATGCTGTGCCGAATTCCAGTGCGTCTCGCTTTTGCACTGCATTTGCAGAGTGGTCCATCATTCATCTGTCAAAAACAGAATGTAATTCGTTTTTATTAAGGGGACAATCCACACCATGCCCGCTGACGCCTTGGAAACTGCAGGCTTTAATGTCATGAGTACTGAGGCTCTGAAGAGGCTGTCACGGTTAGGAGATTAAACGGATGTTCCAAAACCAATAAAGCTGCAAACTGTCTATATTGTCTGATAAAGAGAAACTGTATGACAACACTGGATTCCCAAGTTATTTGTGCAGCCAAGCAGGAAATATCAGTGTCAGCACTGTTTGCCCCCCGTCATCACCTACCTCTTTTTAGGACTTTTTTTTTTTTACTTATTTCAGGAAAAATGACTTTCACAAAAAAAAAAAAAAAAAAAAAAAGCATATTTTATATCCTGGAGAAACTCATAGAATGCTTTGAAGGTGACCTGCAGATTAACCATTTTAAAAAAGAAAAATTTAAGGTACCTCTGAAGCAGAAAGAAGAAAATGTCTGCTGAAACCAGAAAAACTCTCAACACTAGTCAGGTTCAAATGCATCTACTTTCTTCTGAATTCATTTTACTGGTTTGAGCTCCACACCCATGACTCAATAAGTGAACAATTTTGATGCTCCTTAGATAGAAAGATAAGTGCTAAGCAAAGGGGGTAAATAGCACAGAGTCCATGTACTCAAGGAATATTTATTCTAGAATGGAGAACAAATGAGGTACTTAGTAATTTATTTATTTTTTTATTATTTATTTATTCATTCTTTGTGGTGCTGGAGACTGAAGCCAGGATTTCATGAGTGCGATATAAGCACTCTATCACTAAGCCACATCCCCAGCCCTGTATTTAGTAATTTAAAAGAAAGAGGAAATCAGTTTGAATAGCCATACCACTGGGGTTGCCATGGCTGGTCAGAAAGGCTTCAGAGATGAAAAGTGGAGGATTAGACAAGACACGACAAGAAGATACTAACCCACACAAGGCACCAGCATGCATAAAAGAATAAGAGAAGGCAGAAATCCCACGTTATGCTCCAAGATGTGAGACCCAAAAAAATGGAATGGATTATTCATGTGGGCAAAAAGAATAAAGGAAAACTGAAATCAAAATTTAAAGGGTCTTAAAAGCTGGCACAAGTTTATACAGTACAAATGTACTGAACATGTTCTGACTTTCTTTTCTTGTCATTCCCTAACTAATACAGTTGACAATTTACATAGCATTTACATTGCATGAGGTAATATAAGTAACATACAGATGACTTAAAAGTTATATCAGATGATGTGTGTAGGTTATATAGAAATACTATGCTATTTTATATAAGTAACTCCAGCATCAGTGCAATTCGTTATCTGTGGGGCCCCTGGAACTAATCCCCCCGTGGCTAACAAGGGAAAACTATATACCTACACATATTTTTTTAAAGTCCTAGGGATTTGCATGAAAATCAAAGGGAGATTAATAAAGGAAAAGGACCAAGGTGGGAAGAAGGGAACAAATTCTGGGGAGTGATATTGGCCAAATTCATAGTTATATTATGTGTAGGTTATGTATTGAATATGTAACAACAAATCCCATCAGAATGTGCACCAACAAAACAATGAAGGGGGAAAAAACATTAAAACTACATTGGATATAATGGGGAAAAAATAAAGTTCTAGGGATTTGTAATTCACTGTGACCAATTAAATATAAATTAAAATATATCAATAAGACTATGAAAAGAAATAGTAAAGTAAGAAGCTTTCCTTAGTCTTTCAGGAAATCTAAAGCTCCAGGTGGTATAGCATAGAAATAACATTATTATCCAAAATATATATTCTTAAGACATCTAAAGTAACAGCTGGCAAATAAGAGATATAATAAGATTCCATCAAAAATCACAACACACACCTAATGCCAGTTATAACTTGTGATGAAAAATGTGGAAACTGCCTGATGTTCATTACTTCCAGGGAAGCAGACATCCTACATTCTTGCCTTTTATAGGTCGGGGCTCCTACACAGATCAGCATTTACAAAGTGCAACTATTCAGAGGATACAAAACCAAATTCATAAACAGAACAGAGGGATGATATAGAAGCCCTGGCAAATCTCCAAAGGGAATAAGAATCCACACAAGTAACAATGGGTGCTTCTTGACAGAACAAGAGCCAATCTAAAAAAAAGAAAACATATGGGGAAAGATTTTTTTGAGGTTGTGGGAAGCCATTCTAACACGTGATTGGGTGACTCCTGTTAAGGGTCTGAGGCACTTTGGCTGTGTCGAAGTTTTCCCGGCCCTTTCCTGATGAGAGAGCCCATCCGTGTGGGGGTGTGCCTGACCACTGACCCCGGGGACCCAATCACTGACCCTGACCTTGGAGTGCAGCCCCCCCTCAACCTTCATTGGATGGAATTCTCCCCTGAATCTCTTGTTCCCCAATAAAAGGCTGGTCCCCGGCGTGTTCGCTCTCTCTCTCTCCTGCTAGCCCTGAGTAATCCTTGCTGCCCTGCTGGGCAGTTAGAGGTGGGAACCAGAGAGGGGAGCCGTCTCAGACCTAGCAATAGAAATAAGGTAACTGAATCTGTGTGTTTTATTTCGATCTCTTCTAACTAACTTTATGCCTAGAACCTCATTAATGAAACCATTGCGCAGGCCGCATGGTAGATGAGGTAAAGACAAAAATGTTCTGAAATTGCATTATAGTGGCAGTTGTACAACCTTGTGAATACAATAAAAAACAATGAATTGCTGGACGTGGTGGTGCACACCTATGATCCCAGCAGCTCAGCTCAGGCTGAGGCAGGAGGATAGCATGTTCAAAGCCAGCGAGGCCCTGTGCAACAACCCTGTCTCAAAATAAAAAATAAAATGAGCTGGGGATATGCCCCAGTAGCTAAAGCTCCCTGGTTTCAATCCCTGGTATCAAAAAAAAAAAAAAAAAAAAAAAAAAGAATAAATTGTAAACTGGTGTGTAAATTATAACATGTGAATCACAACTCAATAAAAAAGAAAGCTATATATATACATGATCAATATATAAAAACAAATTTTAAAATGAGTCAGCAACTTTGCAAACACTTCTATTCAATTCCAAGGCACCATAAAATACATTTTTGCTGGTCATCCTAAACATATAATTGTATCAAAAAAGGTTTTTTTCCCAATAGCTATCATCTAACAAGAACCAGGAGAATGGCATTCTAATTAGTAGAGGCTGGTGTAAATTTATTTACAAAATATAAATTTCAAATTATTTTATAAAACATGTAGATGTTTTAATATGCTTAATAATTTCACATGCATGAAAGATCCTATTTTTGTATGTATTGTCTATTTGAAAGGTACAAATCTTTTATAAAGATGCTATTATATATTACTTCAAAATAAAATAGTAATTAAAAATAAAAATAGTCCAGCCGTTACATCATTAGCTTGAACATGTAACAAGGAAGAGAACCTACCAGGACTTGTGACTATCACTAATTAACAAACACAAAGTTTCATACTGCTATTCTGTTTACTATTCTACAGCAAAATACCTTCTAGGTGAAATGCTTTCAAAAAGACGTAAAAGTTCTCTTTCTCATCCTACCATTTGTCTCCTACCTTTTACTCCAAGTTTAATGAGGCAGCACCATTACCCTGCTCCCCAACACAGAATTTACAAACATCATCAACTATGATTCAAGAACAGTTGCTCTGGTGCTTATGTTTTGGAGCTGAACTCTGAAGCAGAAAAGAAATAAACCCTGAAAAAATAACACATAACCCTGAGAGTAAAATTCTATTTCAATACCAGCCAACATGCATCTTCTGAGCCCAGAGCCATAAATGTGATGTGTGGGTTTGCAACCTTCATAGCAAGGATATAAAAACGCACGCACCTGGCCTGGGTCATTGTACCAAAGTTCATCATGAAGTCGGTCAGGGTGGGCTTTTTTGCGTTTGATTTCTGCAATGACGTCAAAAACTTCTGAGTCGGAGCTACTAGAACAGGTGCTATCCTCGTCAGACTCACATTCAGATTCACTGGAGCTCTCTAGTAGAAATTAGAGAAATTAACAAATGGTTCTTGTGTAGACTTTCAAATCACCTGAAACTCTCAATATAAGGTCAGTTGTTTATCTTCCAGCAAAATACTTGAGGGTCTACTGTGTACCAAAAATTCTGCTAAGCCTAAGGCAGTAATGTAATTGGGGCAATAATCTAGTTGGGGAAGCAAAGAAAATAAAAATTTTACAGAGAAAAGAAGAACTAATGAACAACGCTAGATAAAGTGAAATAACATAGTAGTTTGTGATTTTACACTTACAAATACTGTAATGATTCAGAAAAGGGAAAAGTCACTGTGATCCAAAAAGTCAGAGAGGACTTCATGCAAGAGGCACATGTAACCCAGGCACTGAGAAGGGAGAGGAGGAGTTGGAAGAGAAAGGAAGGGGAAAGGAATGGACAGGGAGAGCTGCAGGCAAAGCACACAGGTAAGAAGAGCGGGGAATGTGGCTACAGCAATGACTCCACAGAAAAATATTGGGAGCGGAGGGACTGGAAGTATTTCAAATGCCAGAATGAAGGCGGTAAATGCAACATTTAAAAAAAAAAAAATGGAAGATTTCGCAGTTTTTTTCTCTCAGTAGTAGATAAAAGATTTTACTCCTTGAAAGTGACTGGACAAAAACAGACAAACAATATGCTAAATGTAATAGCCCAGTCACAAAAACACTAATACTGCATGATTCCTCTTATACAAGGTACCTGAAGTAGTGAAATTCATAGACAGAAAGTAGTAGTGGTTGCCAGGGCCCAAGGTGAGGGACTTTGGGGAGAATTATTGCTTAATGGGTACAAACTTTTACTGGAAATCAGTGGCCAAACATGTACATTCCTTCTACTACTGAACTAGACATTTAAAATTATTAAGATGGTAAATTTTATGTTACACGTTATTCTACCATAATTTTTTAAAAGACCCAAAAGTTAGATTAATCGAATTAGAAACTAATGTAGCAGCAGCATAATAACAGTTGTACCAACAGGTAGATGCTATGGTTGTGCCCATTTTATAGATGGGAAAACAAAGGCACAGAGAGATTAAATATTTGTCCAAAGTCACCTATGAAGTAAGTGATGGATCAGGGATTCCAACCCAGGCCATCTGGCTTCCGACTCAGTGCTTTTATCACTATGGGTACTACCTTTCAGCATCTGAGACATAACAAAGGTGGACAGACAAGCCAGAGAGAACAATACGGAGGAAGAGCAAACCAAATGCCTCATCTATGCATGGCATCCTATTAGGAGCCAAGGATACAGAGTAGTAAAAGCATTTCTATCCTCAAAAATCTCAACACCAGCCAGACACAGTGGCACACACCTATAATCTCATTGGTCAGGAGGCTAAGGCAGGAGGATCACGAGTTCAAAGCCAGCCTCAGCAACAGTGAGGCACTAAGCAACTCAGTGAGACTCCATCTTTAAATAAAATACAAAATAGGGCTGGGAATATGGCTCAGTAGCCAAGTGACCCTGAGTTCAATCCTGGGTACCGCCCACCCTGCAAAAAAACTAAAAAATAAAAAAATAAAAAATATCAACACCTACTTGGAACCTCAGAACACTGGAAAAACTAGACCATCATGTGAAAAGGTTATAGAAACTGACTGTGTAAGCAGAAAAGCCCTTGAACAGGGTGGGCCACAGCTGTTTCTTCATTACATCAGGAGCACCTGGCAACAGAAAGGGCGAAGACACACTGCCTGCCCCTCTTTAGAGGAATGGGGTATAGCTTCTTCACTTGGAGAAACCCTGGACTATAGTCCCTCTGATTCTAAGACTGAATAGCTCTACGTCAAAAAATTCCGAGTTGGAGCTACTAGAACAGGTGCTAGCCTCGTCTTGTTACACTTGTTAGCAAGCCTTGCAGATATTATCTTTTACATATTCTGCTGAATATAATTATAGGAAAATAAGATCAAAAAGAAGAAGTCCCCCTGCTATGTATTCTGCTGAAAATAAAAACAGGAAATTTCAATTTGGACTCTGAAGGACACTTCACAAATGGCCAGGATTGAGCAGTAATAAGAGCACAGTCTTGGTCTGATGCCTCTTCCACTCACCTAAATCTTCATCTAGCTTCGTCTTCGGAGGCTCCCATGGAGGCCTAGCAGCCTTGGCCTTTTCTTGCCTGCTCCCCAACTCTTCCTCGAATTTGTCATACAAGTCACGGAGCCTACTTGTCCCAACTACAGTAGAATCTCCCTTTTCAAAATAAAGGATCAATAAGAAGAAATGTATCAACAAAGACCATATCAAACATACAAAAGACCTCATAAGTAAACAGAGTTTTTACAACACTCCCTTGAGATACTGGGCAGTGGCAGCAAGCCACCAGTCCCAGTCAGTCACACCACTGCTAGGGGAATCACCCCATGCTCCGCTGAGCACTATGCTGCCAGTGTTTTTTGAGTACAGGTATTCAATAAATTATGGGAGCTATTCAACACTTATTTGTGAAACAGGATTTGTGTAATATGATTTTGCACAAATGCAGGCTAACATAATTGTTCTGAGCACATTTAACATAGGATAATGCCAAAAATTATTGTGTTTGGCAGGTTAGATGTTAAATGCATTTGTACTTAAGATATTTTCAACTCATGATGGTTCATTGGGACGTAACTCCAACCTAAATCAAGGAGCATCTGTATTTTTTTTAAATCCAAACATAACCTTCTCTTAACAAATTCTATGCACTAAGTTAACATCTTCCAATTTTTAAGCCCTAAATCTTAGTCAGTCATTCCTTTAATTAATTCATTCATTTAACTAATGAACACTATGTATATCCTGTGGCAAATATGCCCACATTAATGGAATGAAGGCATAATCTCTGTGGGGAAGAGAGGAATAGAGGAAAGAGTGATGGGAAATAAAATGAAGTAAAATTAAGATAGAAGAGAGAAAAAGGAGAGCAGTGAGTGTGTGGAAGAAGTCATGGGGTCCAAGGTAGCAATGACAGTGCCTGCTACAAAGGCATGATCCATTGCCAACAGCACGTGTACCAACAGTCCTCTCTACAGGTAGCAAAGATGACCTTGGTTCTCCTTCCCAAATCAGGCAAGATGTATAAGAGACTTAATGGCTGGTGATCCTTTGATTGAAGATATACTTCAAAAAGAGAGCTCATATTCTCCCTTTTTTCCGTTTAAGGAGAACAACACATACTCATATAACATACACCACAAACTGCCTAAACTAGTCACAGGTGAGACTACCAGTATTGAGACTATCAGGTTCATAAAAAATGCAGGATACATACTTAACTTACTCTTCTCCTTTGGCTTTTTAAAACAGCTTTTGTCTAGAGCAGTGATTCTCAGTTGGGGGTGATTTCCTCCCAGAAGATAGACAGCAATATGTGAAGACACTTTTGGTTGTAACAACTGGGGTAGGGGTGCTACTGCCATCTAATAGGCAGAGCCCAGAGATGCTAAAAAATAAGCATCCTATAGTACACAGGGCAGCACCCATAAAAAATTATCTGGCCCAAAATGCCAACAGTGCTGAGATGAAGAAACCCTGGTCTACAGCTTCTCTCCTGCTTTAGACCTACCACTTGATCCATGGGGTCGCTGGAGTAGTAGTTTTCTGAATGGGTACATCGAATCCACACAGGCTTAAGGAGTTCTTCCTCCTCCTCCTCATTTTTGTCAGGCAGTGTCTCCTCAGGCTCTTTTTCCTTGATAGATGTGTAGTTCTTCTCTTTGCCAGAGCTCTGGCTGTCACTCCACCTGTCTTTTTCTTCCTCCCAACGAGCTCTCTTCCTCTCCCTGCTTGGGGATTGGCTTCATAATGGGAAAATAATTTTATAATTTTTAAAAATGCTCTTCTATGATATAAATTATTTGTCGCATGTTTCACCTAAATAAATATGCCATGCCAAGCCACCAAATATACTTTTCATTAAAAAACAGAAATTCCCAAACACCCATCCAGTAGCATCAGAATCATCTGCAGTTTCCTTGTTTAAAAACACAAATTCCCAGACCTTACCCCAGATCTACTTACTGATTCACAATCTCCGAGGGTGGGGCCCAAGAATCTGTATTTTTAATAATCTCCCCAGGTAATTCTGGTGTGCACCCGGCAGGTTCAGGAACAGCTGGTAAACCATAACTCCTAGGAAAGAAAGATATTTGGGAAATATTTGGAAACTTTCCTATATGCATAACTTCAGCAATAAGAACACTAGTTTTGAATCTTCAAGACTTCACTAAAACACTGTCTCCAGCTGGCCCTAAATTCAGCCCAAGGATTATAACACAAGAGTGAACCAGTTCTAAAATCCCTAATCATCTCTCTAGAACTCTAATTTGGATATTACTACTTAGAGAACCAAAACTCTGGCTAATTCTGGGTCCTAGGATACTAATATTAATTCAGTTAATAAGAATAATGAAAAAAGCAACTCTGGCTCCTTGAATTCCTGGGCTTGAAACCCACAAGGATTCACCCTATAGATGTACTTCTTGGAGGGAAAAACCTATAGGGCAGATTTTCATTTAAGCCCAAGAAATTCAGGCAGAACATACAGACTTTGAGAAGCCAGCAAGTTAGAGTAACCACTTCATTAGACAGACTGGCAGCCTCTTGAGCTCCACTAACAAAGTTACTGCTACTCAACAAAGTTTATATTTGGATTAAAGCCACAAATTAACTATTTTCATCAATTTCTACCACTAACTTCTAATTTTAATCACAGAGAAAGTGTGTGGGTACCTCTATGTTTGTGTGTGTACACGTGGCGAAAGTAGAAAGAACACACATTCATTACTTATTTATATAACTTCCAAATACATGTATTTCAATATGCATCATTAGTTTTGTTACCAGAAAATAATGTTATTGTCAAAAGAAAATTTGTGTCCACTGTACAAAAAGAATAAAGCATAAATACATATTAAAACAAAAATCATCCATGACACCAGAGATAACCATTATATTTCACAAATATTTAAAAACACATATATGAAAATACATCTATATATATATACACACACACACAAACACACAAACACATTTTAACAACAAAAGAACTCTAGAGCCTGCCCTTCTTATTTAACAATAAAATAGGAATATATCTATTTCAATATCTATAGCTGAACCATTTCAATAGGTACATATTATGCTTTTGTTTGTATATGCTGTAATTTTAAAAATCTAATGATAGTGATTTTCCCCCACTGTAAATAATGCTACCATGAACACACTTGTGTTCTTTGCACACTTATATCAGATTATTTCCCAAAATGGGTGTACTTTTTTTAAGGCCCCTCTCCAGATAGGTAGTACCAGTTTACTCTACTATCAAAACCATAAACAAGTTCCCATTTCTACACATCCTATCAATATAGTTCCTTTTATAATATTTGTCATTCTTATTTTTAAAAAAGTCTAATTTACAAATTTTTATCACCATTGAAATGAATACATTTTGTGTCACTTCGTTTGTGAACACCTTGGTCATATACTATGGCAGTATTTTTAAATTAGAATTGTAGTCCTTTAAAAATTTAGTGGGAAAGTTTTTATTAAGATAACTGTCTATCATCTTTCATATGTATTGTAACCTTTTCTAGTTGTTTTCCTTTTAATACTTTTTACACATGGCTATATACAACTTTTTTAAAAAAAAATTTAGTTGTAGATGATCACAATAATTTTATTTATTTATTTTTATGTGGTGCTGAGAATTGAACCGAGTGCCCCATACATTCTAGGTGAGCACTCTACCACTAACTTTTATAAAGCCAAATCTAAAGATCTTTTTATTAATGCTTCCTGTCTTAGTGGTTTTTTTTGGAAATCCTTTCCCATCTTAAGGCTAAATAGTGTTTAATATTTTCTTAGTTACTTTTACACTAAATTTTTCTAGTCTTTCTCTCCAAGATGCAAAGCAGAAATATATTTTAATTTTTCTACCAATTGGCTTGCCAATTGCCAGTTTCTCCTGATTTGAAAAAAAAAAACTTTATTATTAGATACAACTTTACATATTATTTATTAGATGTTTCATGTATTTCTGAATGCTGCCCAGTCTTTCTTTTTACCTTTTCTTTTCTTTTTTTTTTTTTTTTTGGTGGTACTGGTGATTGAACCCAGGGCCTTGTGCATGTGAGGCAAGCACTCTACCAACAGAACTATATCCCCAGTCCCTGCCCAGTCTTTCCTTCACTGATCTATTATTCATATTCATAACAAATTTTCTAAATTATTACATAATTCCTAAACATTGAATACCACTACTAAAGCATGCACTGCTTTTCTTCATTACCTTAACTTCTATTCCAAAGAAAAACATTCATTATGAAGTTCTCAAACCAGTACTTCAACTGAAGTTACACTAAAATTAGAGATCTACATTTTATAACTTTCTCCCCACTGGTCCATTTTTTAATTTTATTATGTTTAATTTTTAATTAAAATATGGTAGTGAATCTACTTTGTTTTTTTTCTATTACACTTTCTAACTAGGTATTCCTGGCATCCAGGAAGGCTATAAAACACCATCAGCTGACAGCACCTCTATGCTCCTAGTGGCTTCTGTTTGTTTTGGTGCTTACTTTGAGCCTGATATTCTGCTAAGCACTTGATTCACATTTAATCTTATCCCATTAGGCAGATATTAACATCATCTATAAAGGAGGAAAAAGCCTTAGAAATTAGTCACTTACCCAGTATCATAGCTTGAAAGTATAGCTAAATGTTGACAAAAGCATTTCGACATGTTCTAAAAACTCTCACCAAATGTTTAAATATTATTATCATAGATATTCAAGAAACACAGGCAAAAGACATCTTCACCCCATCCCTTTAAATAGATGTGCTGAATGACAGATGGTCAGGGTTTTCTATTGTGTACAGCAATTAGTATTCCTTCTTTTCCTTCCTTCAATACTTTGAGGGGGTGTTTCAAAACAGAAGCAAAACATCTTTTTAAGGTATTTCAGACACTCCCAAATTCAAAATCCAAACTCCAAACTGTTTCTTTTTAACAATATACTCCACTGCAATCTGTGATAACTTTTCCTCCTTTACAATACATACATCTCTAATTTTTATTTTCTCATCTGCTTCATTAGTTAGAACTCACAGGATCCAATCTGCCCTCTGTGAGCTACTGGGCACTGAAGAAGAAACCACTAGACCAAGGAGATTTCTAGCTCTTATACATTTCCACCAATACAATATCCTGGCTTTTCTCTTATATCCTTGACTCCTTGGTTGATTCACAGGATCTCAAAATTCGTATACCCCATATTGAACTTGTCTCTAGTGTCCCCCATCCACAATAAGGAACACTAACCTCACATGGTCACTTGACACTGGATCAGGGATCAAGTCCTACCGACTCTCTCATAAGCATTTCCTATTACCACTGCCACTGTGCTGCTCTAGGCCACAGTCACATCTTGTGTGGGTCACTACAGAAGCCTTCAAAACTGACTTCCCCATGGCCAGGCTTGGCCCTTCTGGACATTTCTCCACAAGGCAACCTCCACACCTGCTCTTCGCTCTTCCAATTTCCTCCTCGGCTGTCCCCCTGCACTAATGCATTCCTTCTAGGACTACTCTATACTAGGGTTTTCACTGCTGTGTTCCCAAAGCAACATGCAATTGTCCTCATAAAAAGCACTTAACTTTTTTTTTTCCTGTTTTTCTTGTTAACGATGATATCCCTCACATTAGTACAATACTTGAGGCCTTCAAGAATACTGTTTTCAATTAGCTGTTAGGTAACAATGGTAATGGGATCTCCTTGTCATTGTTCTAATTTTTCACAATAAATTTGACTCTTGAGATTTTATCAATGATGTTCATTGGGAGGTTACATAACTCTTATATTCCTAATTAAGTTTTACCCATAAACACATGCTGGGTTTTTATAAATACCTAAGAAGCAGATACTGAGATAACCCTACAAATTTCAACACAAAGAATAGATTTTCTAATACTAACCTATCTACCCATATAGTCTTAAATAAACTCCACTGGTAATTTTAACACACTACTGAAAACAACTGGCTAGAATTTTAATCAGTATTTTTATATCCATATTCTCAAGAGAAATTGATTTGTAGTTTCTTTTCTCTCGGGTTAGATCTTGCCACCTGACTGTTCCTGATACCACAGCCATGAGCTAAGCTTTCCTTTCATCTTCTTCAGTGTTTAAGAACAATTTAAAACTTTATGGATATGGTACAAATTCAACTTTTCCTATTTTTCCATGTTTATTGGCCTATTACCATTTTCTGCTTCTTGTGCAACATTTTCAATTTTTGTTTTCCTAGAAACCAACCCATAACATTCAAGTTTTTAGTTTGTTAAATATCTGTCTTTATATCATTTTACAATTAAATTCTTTCATTCTTATACTTTCATAAAATTAATAGTATATTTATTTCTCTTTTCTTCACTTGTCATTTTTAAGTTGTATGATCCTTCAAAGAACAAATACAAATATACTTGTATTGTTATAATTGTTTCATTAATTTATTTTATATTTAAATCCTTTTTTCTGTTTTTCTTATACTCTATCAATTTCTTAATCCAAGTGTTCAGATAATAATTATATAACTATTTATTTGGCACTGACTTTAGGTCCCATTCTAAGTTTATAATGTATATTATTCCAGTAATCCTTCATTCTTCAATAAGATAAATATAACTAATTTTACAGATAAAGTCATTGGGGCTTAAAAAGGGTGGATAATTCTGCCCAGTAACAAAGTTGGGAGAGCTAATAAATGACCTCAAATCTACCAGATTTCAGGATACTACTGCTGTTAATTACCATCATATAAGACCGTGAATTTTATTTCTAGATACAGAATTGGCTATATCCTATAAGGTTTGAACTATAATAATCTTGATGTCATTAATCTATAAAAATGTAGCTACAGTTTTGTTCTATTTTCCCAAACCAAATTAAGAGCATAATTATGAATTCCCAAGATTCTTTTAAAAATATTTTTGAGTTATTAATATACAGTTTTATGGCACTGTGGTCAGATAAAGTGGCCGCTGCATTTTTAGTCTTGAATCAGCGCACCTGGGAAGAAAACTTTAAGTGCCAGGCGGCTTAGCTTTCCATGGGTCATCCTGGTCAGATGCTAAGCTAATATGAAGACCTGGCTGATAGTCTGCACAAGCACAAAATCTGAATCCACGGAGATAACCCTACTACTGCTTTCAGTGTCAACTCCTTGCTTACCTTCCAGATCTCTTATACTCTTTTTTGTAGGACCTTTCCAGAGATGGTGATCTTCGGTTGTCCCGGTGCCTGTGTCTCTCCCGTTCCCGCTCTCTTAAAGGAATTAATACACAGAGCTGTTTTCAACAGAAAGACTCAAAAACACCATCTCTTCACTGAATATATCTTCTAAATACATGGACCACATCTAAGAATTTTCCAGGCACTATTCACTAGGGGACATTTTTATTCCTCCTTAATTTGTTAGAAGATAAAGGAGTTTTTCTTCATAGAATTTAACTAACTTGGAAAGTTTTTGCTGTTTTCTTTAGAAGTCATACTTGAAGCTAAGAAATAAAGGGAATTTTATCATCATCTTCTCTCAGGACCTTCCAGTCAATTCTTGGTTATTTAGTCTTCTACTGATTTCTAGAAAACTCTAGTCACCCATCAAATAAATGCAGATAAAGATTTTACAGTAAAGATTCACATAAGGTTCTCTGAACCATTATGAATGGTAGGCCTGAGTAGTCGCCCCTATCACCAACCCACCAGGAGACCATGACTAAGTCACTCCAGTGCTATTTTCATCTGGAAAAAAATTCTAAATGAAGACACTGAATTTATCCAGTGTAAAAATGGAATGAGGAATTTTGCTTCTTAGTTTACAATGAAGATCTGGAACAAAAATCTCAACTCCAATGTGTTTAAGAACTACAAATCTTGGGGAAATAACCAGCCAAACCTAGAATGGGGAAAATGCTATACAGGTTAACTAACTCTTACACAAAATACTGGGACTAACAGTGCTTCAGATTTTAGAGTTTTTCAGATTTTGGAATATTTGCATAAACTTTACTGGTTGGGTATCCCTAATCTCAAAATCCAAAATCTAAAATGCTCTAAAATACAAAAAATCTTGAGCATGATGTAGGCACTCAAAAAGTTTTGAATTCTACAGCATTTTCAACTTGGGCTTTCAGATTAGGGATCAGCAAGAAGACTACAAAATGTCTGAATCAAAAATATCCCCAAACCTATTCCAAATAAAAGAAATGTTAATACACTGAAAGCAAAACTTATTATAGAGATCAGTGACTGCTTAGAAATTAAGACAAAATTTATTTTTCTCTTAAAGAGTCCCCTGTTCTCAAGGAAGAGTGCTTTGAAAAGTATGCTTTTGACATACATACAACCCTCAGGTAACACCAGCTATCCAAATAAAACAATCAGAGCTTAGGATTCTACATTCATCTGATATACTTCTAAAATCGTAGTTTACATTTAGGTAGTAAATCTCAATTATAGAAATCAGTGAACGGTGCCACATATAAAAAATAAAATGTAATTTTTTAATGACATGGCTGCTGAAAAGAATAACTGCCAATAATTTCCAAATAAAACTCTAATTAGAGGATATTTCTAACTTTTGTTTGTTTTTTAACAAATAGGCAATAGAACTTTGCATTTAACACTCAATGATGATAGCTAATTCTGAGTGGGCAGGAATTGAATACAATTCACTATGAATTCATTTAAAGGAAGAAAATTTATGCTTGTGTTATTTTTCCCAAGATTCTTCCCTATTTGCAAGTATTAAGATATTTCTCGAGTACATTATGCTAGTCCTCTGATGGCTACACGTTTAGAAAAGCCAGAGGAAATAATGTGTGATAGCACTACTAATCTAGGTGAAGCCCAGTCCATACTGCCTTACCACATTGCAGAACAGCAAGCTTGGCAACCTGCACCTGTGGCTATTTCTTTTCCCATTCCCTAGAGTAACCTTGATCTTTCATGGTAAAGTGTGTGTGTGTGTGTATGTGTGTGTGTGTCTCTGTGTGTAGATATATGTATATATTACCTATATATATTTATATCTACATCTTTACAAATCTTTCCTAGAAACAGTTTGCCCAAAAGTTTATAGTTGTTATTCAACCAAATTCAGAGGAGGAAAAAAAGAAACACGGAATTTATAAAAGGATAGTTTTACTTACACCAAGAAGCAAGGGGAGAAGCAGCCAGGACAGTCTTTAGAATTTGCATAAACAATCTAACATATCAATTTATAAAGTTTCAGTTTTTCCCAATATACTTCTAGAAGTTATATTAGGACTTCACATGCCCCATGTCTGTTTCACAGAAACATTCCACATAGGACAAATAACTGAATACTCAACCTAATAACTAAAAGGGAGCCAATTATAATATGGCCATGCTACCAAGGCAACTCCAGGGCAAAAGTGCTAAGCAATTACAAAATAACTCTGATATAATTAAAGATCATTTGAGAAATTTGGAGATCCTTCACAGCGAAGGAGTATGGTTCAGATCAGAGATTAGAAGTAACTTGTGGCATTGACTGCACTTAGTGATAGAGATCCTCAGTTTACAACACATCTGAGTACCTTAGAGCACACACACAATTGGAAGTTTAAGCCTTGGAAAAATAAGAGATATACAGAGAAGCCCTAACAACCCCTTGAATTAGAGCATCATCTCAAAATGGAGGGAAAAAAACTAGAATGTTTGCAGCAAAATGTTCCCAAGGACAAGGTTATTAACAATCACCTTAACATTTAAAGAAAAAACTATTAACAAACTCTTTCCAGTTTAGATTTTTAACATAAAACTATAAAATAAAACATAACAGGCTTTTGCCAACTATATCTCCTTAGAAAGTAATTAAGAACAAATTGACCAGAAACAATAGTTTGTGCTGAAAAATATTTTTAAAAGTCTATGGACTCTCACTGGGTGTGTTGGCACACACCTGTAATCCCAACAACTCAGGAGGCTGAGACAGGAGGATATCAGGTTGGAGGCCAGTCTTAGCAACTTATTGAGACCCTGTCTCAAAATAGAAAATAAAAAGGGCTGGGGATGTAGCACAGTGGTAGAGCACCCCAATACTACAGGGGAAAGAAAAGAAAAGAAGAGGAAAGAAAAGAAAAGAAAAGAAAAGAAAAGAGAAAGAAAAGTCTATGGACTCTCTTCAGCTATGGCCCACCAGAATCAGAACTGTCATCCCATAAGGAACATATTCCCCTCCGCAGTCCATGAGCACAAGGTAAAACATGTTTCCGCTCCAATACCTCTCTGTGCTCTAGTTACTCCCTTCAGGACAGAGAATGCCATTATCCTTTACCAGCAAAATATGCAGTCCAAATCAAATCAATATTGCCATGACGAAAATGTGAAAACTGAGACATGATTGGAGGAAGAGAAGAGAAGCGCTGTTACTGGCTTGACAAAATGAAAACCTCAAAATTTCATGGACAGGGAGTTCACTAAAGGCCAAATAAATATTAGTACAATCATTAAATGTCCTATTATTTTTCCATATAAACCAATGATGTAACAAATTCACACCTACATCTTTGAAAATCTGCCACAAGCTTCTGATAAAACACATATGTAATCATAAAACTCTCCATGTGACTTTGAAGTATTTCTAGAAGCCACCTAGAATCTCAGTTTTAAGAATGCTGATTGAAACATTCTCACATATACAGAAAATTGTTTTAGAAAAAAAGAAACATAAATCTAGAATGGAAGTGCTTTTCAAACACAACTTTCTTCAGTGTGAATACATTTCAATGCAACAAAATCAGACTAAAAGCTATTTCAAAACTATAACTTTGACAAAATAAAACAAAGGGCTGGGGATGTAGTTCAGTGGGTTCAATCTCTGGCCCAAAAAATAAATAAATAAATAAACAACCACACGTAACTAATCTTAACTTCACTTTGCAAAGAAATAAAGCAAGAAGGCAACAACGTACAACACATACTTACCCTGAAGATCAGAAAGTAAGCTCTACTTGTAAACTAGTTCACTTCCCGACTGATAACACATGCACATCACTGATTCTAAAAGAACTCAAATGCCATAACCTGACATGATAATCACACTGAACATAATCAAATCTCTGATAACACAAAACACAGTACAAGGTCTTTCATGTCACAGGATCACCAGTAAAATGTCTATGGTATGATGTAGAGTAAAAAGTCTTACATTTGTCGAAATGAATCTATGCTCGTAATTTTGTATGCTTTTCAAAACCATTTTTTTCTGACACCTATTTACTTATTATTGTCTTTGTCTCCTGAAAACAAAACCCAAAATGTGCTTTCTTTCCTTTTGCAAGTTGAAATGCACATTTTATTTGGTTTACAGGTAAATGGAAATCTACTGTGTCAGAGCCTGCGTGGTTCCTTAAAGCACCTTGGTTCCTTAAAGCACCTCACACGTGCCTTTACCTGCTCCTCTCATAGCTGCGGTGGCGAGATGGCGTCCTCCCCCGGTCATAATCCGATCGGTAGCGGCTGTCTGGTCTCCTTCTGTCAGGGCTGCGGCCACGCTCCCGACGATCCAGTGAACGATGCCTCTCACCTCGCCCATGACTGTGATCTCGGTGTCTGTGATCATCATAGTGCTTGAGCCTTTCTGGGGACCTTCTCTCACTGGGAGCCTTTGGGACTGGGTATGGAGGGAGATGCCTAAAATGAGGACTACTACTGTTATTAGCGCTGGGTGGGAAGGAACTTGGATTATTCTGGAAACTATTAAAATTGGGAGGTGGGAAATTGTGGTGTGAATATCCTGGAGGATACTGATAATTAACCTGCTGTGGCATGACCGGAGGGGGCGGAGGGTGGGGCATGGAAGGAGGGGGCATCAGAAAAGGGAAAGTGCTTTGTCCAGGAGGTGCTCCAGGGACTGGGGGATTATTAGGACAAGGCATGGGAGGTGGCATGGGTGGAAAACAGGGGGGCACTGGGAAGGGGTGCCTCATCTGGTGGTTGGGATAAGGGGGCCTGACTGGGCAGGGGGGAAGAGGGCCTTGTGCTGATGGAGGCATGGGTGGAGGGAAGGGTACAAAGTCTGGCCTTGGAGGCAGAAAATTGGGGGCTGGAGAGTTCGAGAATGTAGTGGAAGGGGCACTTGGAGGTTCATATTGATATTGCACAGGAGGCTGCTGAGGGTGGAGCAATCGCAGATTTTGGGGCCTGAAAGCTGGTGCTGAGGGTCTGGTTCCATGTCCTCCTCGTCCTCGGGGACACCCTCGTCCTGGATGGAATGACATTCTATGGCTTTGTTGGAAAAAATTAAAAGGGAAAAGTTAAAGACAAAAAATAAAATAAAAACAAAAAAACCCTCACTATTAACAGGGTTTCCCAAATGACTGACCATCCTGATGAGTATTCACAGACCCTTCAGTCAAGCTACTGGAATACTCAACCCTCTAAAACTCAGTTCTTTATAGATTCTAAAACTCTTTACAACCAATAAATTCCTCTTCGCACCTCAGTCACCCAACTCACAACCATGGTCCACCCCTACAACTTGTCAGTCCTTAAAGCTGCTCTTCCTTCAAAATAACTCCAACATCCCATTATTCAACCATCTGCTATCATGTTCTTGCTCACATTCCTCTCCAGTCCTGACCTCATCACATTGCCCTGGCCACACACTTGTTTCTACACCTACACCATCATCTTCCCACTTGCACCTGTTTCCCAACTCAGCATAGACTTCGTGGCCCAGCATCTCAATAACTCATATTTAAATAACCTACACTCCTCTGCCCTACTCTACTTCAGTTACAAAAACCTGGCAATGCCCCAGCTTTAGAAGGATCCAACATTCATCTTCTGTAGGCCAACCAGAAAGTAGCATTCAAAATATACCCAACTGGGCAGACTGGTGCCCACATAAATTCAGTCACAGATTTTGCCATGATATTTCCTGCCTGCTTCAGCAGCCAATGTACTCTCCTGTCCACCAGAACTACCAAGAATCTTCTATAGGCATCCTTGACATCCTGATCCCTCTTCATAGTTAACAATAAACCTATCTTCTACCAACCAGAAACACTAAAACCATGAGAAAAGAACTTCCTCTACAAGCCTATCCACATCCAACTTTGTCTGATCCAAATTCCCTTCTCCCAACAAAGCCTATCTTGCTGCATGCACTCTGGATCCCGTACCCAAACACCCATTTGAGATAACCATCCTCCCTCAACAATCTTTCACCTCTTCCCACTATCAGACCCTATATAGCAGCATTCGAAAATGCTATGGTCCATTTCAACATGAAATACTTTTCTTGGCCTTCAGGACTTCCACCACTTTGCACTTTGTTTTTCCTGCTTTTCATGACCAATTAACCTAAAAAAGTTGCTTCAGATTGAATGTTCATGTCTCCCCAAATTCTTATGTTAAATCCTTTATCCCCAGTGCAATGCAATAGGGACCTGGGGCCTCTGGGAGGTAATTAGGGTTAGAGTGTTCTCATGAGGGTATAAGTGCCCTTATGAAAAGAGGAACAGATAGGATACCTCTCTCTTTCTGCCAGGTGAGACTATAGCAAAAAGGTAATTACCTAGAAGCCAGGAAAAGGGTCCTCCCCATGGAAGAAAGTCCAACCACATTAGCACCCTAATCTTGGACTTCCAGCCTCCAGAACTATAAGAAATAAATGTTTTTCTGAAGCCACCTTGCCTATAGTATTTTGGAATGGCAACCCAAGTTAACAGAGACAAGAGCATACAGTCATTCTTTGGTATTCAAGGGGTCTGATGCCAGGACCCTCAACCCCATGGATACCAAAATACAAGGCATTATATTTGCACATAACCTATGCACATCCTCTTATATACTTTAAATATCTCCAGGGCTGGGGATATTGCTCAGTGGTAAAACATATGCTTAGCATGCGTGAGGTCCTGGATTCAATCCCCAACGCCCCACACCCACCAAAAAAAACCACCTCTGCATTACTTACAACAAAATGTATGTGACATAAATAATTGTTATACTATATCATTTAGGAAATTATGACAAGAAAAAAAGTTTCTGTGTGTCCCATACAGATGCAACTATCATAGACCTACCTATACAGTATACAAATAAGATGCAGTGCTCACACAAATACTGGAGACGGGACCTGTGGTGTCCAGCAGATATGCTGACACATCGGTTCATCCACATGGATTTAGCATAGTGCTCAGCATACAGCCAATTCAAGTTTTGCTCTTAAGACATTTCTCACATTTTTCCCCCAAATATGTTCAGTCTACAGTTGGCTGAATTGTGAATGCAGAAAACCTGAATGTGGAAGGCTGATTATATACTTTCAATTCACTCTAATCTGACTTCAGCTGTGGCCATCACTTCAGTGAGTGAACTGAGCAGTGTCCACCCTGTCTTGAAAACAAATAGCCATTTTCAATCACCTTCTTAATCTCTGTGTGGCACTCAGTCCAATTGCCCCCTCCTTCAGAGATCTTTTCCTTGAATTCCTGACACAACTCTCTCACTGTATCCTTCTTACCTCTCCAGCTGTTCCTCCTGTGCCAGCTCCCGATCAGCTGGTATTCTTCAGGGATCCAGCCTGAACACTCTATTCACTCTTTTCCAAGGTAATCATACCACTTATATTGCTTCAGTTACCACTCATCTCAGTAACTTCGAAAGTTACATCTCTAGCCACCAAAGAACTCCAGACTTAAGCTGCCAACTACCAATTCAACCTCTCTCCTTCAATGTCTCACTGACTCCACAAATTCAATTCAACATTTCCTAAAAGGAATGAATGATGATTTTTCCCCTCCAAAACAATACATTCTCCTTTCTTAGAGTTTCCCATCTTAATAAATGATACCATTTACTGGTCATCAAAACCAATATACCAGGGAATCATCTGTCAACTTTTCTTTTCTCACCCTTTAGTTAAAATTTTTTTTAAAAGTTCCTATCATTTATGTGTCCACTATAGCTTAATCAAAGTTTTTAAATAAATAAAAGTTACTGATATTTTTGCTCATAAATACTTCCTGAATTAATCCATTTCACACCTTTGTCTCTTGTCTGGCTACTATAGTAACATCCTTGCTGGGCTTTTAAGCACCATCACTGCTGGGGGCCTTCTTGGGTTTCCCTACTCTCACAACACAGTGCTGCCTGTTGGCAGGTCCTACAATGACCATAATCTACTGACTAATTACATAATTCCACCTTCATTGTCTGCTTGTCCTCAGAAACACACACTTCATCAGGGAAGGGCCCTAGATGTTTCATTAACTCTTTTGGTCTAGGATCCTACTCCTGTATATGAACCTCTGTTCTCCTGTGCCCACTATTGAGAATGAGCACACTTTCTACTTTTCCAATTTATCTAAGTCCCTTACACCCTCTGTGGCCCGAAACCTGAACTGGTTCCTCTCTTTGTTCTCCCCAGCACTGCTATCCCTAATATCCTGCCACTCACCACATACTGCCTTGCATCATGATGCACTGTCTGGATATGTCACATCTTCCACAGAGAATATAAGTTCTAAAGGATAGAAGGAATAAAATATATATAATCAGGTTTTCTAAACTGCCAGTGCTATAAAATATTTTTGTAAGTATCTTGACATTGATTTCCTATTCTCCAACACATCTAGCCTATTAAGGGCATGTTAAACTGCACTGAAGTTTCCAACTAAAAAAAATTATTTTTTTTGGCAGTGGGTACTAGGGCTCAATCCTAAGGCCTCACACATGCTAGGCAAAGCTTTACCACTAAGCTACACCCCTAGCTCTTTTTTTTTGATTTATTTGTTTATTTGGGGGGGGGCACCCAGGAATGAACCCAGGGGCACTTAATTACCAAGCCATATCCCCAACCCTTTTTATATTTTATTTAGAGACAGGGTCTTGCTAAGTTAAGTAGGACCTCACTAAGGTGCTGAGGCTAGCTTTGAATTTGCAATTCTCCTGCCTCAGTTTCCAGGCCACTAGGATTACAGGCATGGCCACTGCACCCAGTCCCTAGCTTTTAAAATTTTATTTTGAGACAGGGTCTCGTTAAATTACCAAGGCTGGCCTTGAACTTGTGATCTTCCCAGCCTATTGGCTGAGATTACAAGTGTATGCTACAACATTTGGCTTCCAACTAAATTTTAAGATGTCTTTCTTTTTTTTTTAACATTTATTTTTTAGTTGTAGGTGTACACAGTACCTTTATTTTATTTTTAAGTGGTGCTGAGGATCAAACCCAGTGCCTCATGAATGCTAGGCAAGCACTCCACCTCTGAGCCACTACCCCAACCCAAGATGTCTTTCTTTTTTTACTGATTCAAAACTATCAGCAGCTAAAAAGATTAACGGCATCTTTAATTTGTTAAAAGACTGGGGACCAGAAACATGTCCTTGCTGCCTCTTCACACAAAAGCTTCCTTCATTGTAAAATAAGGCATAGATCAAACACAAAAATCACTAAGACCAGCATTTAAATATATTTATAATATTTATAATCATGTTAACATGACAGTTATGATTATTTTCATTCTCTACTATTCCCACAGAAGAACACTGTGAAAACAGCTGGATTTTCAAATATTTGAATTTTAGCAAAATGCTTTTAATAAAAAAACTCCTGTCACAGACCACACACCACCAATAGAATCTATTACCTTTTTCCCATGATGCCCCGACTACCCCACACTTTCCCAGTTAATCTTTGTTCCCATTCCCTTTAAAATCTCTTGTTCTACGAATCTGCCCCATGAATTTCAATCTATCACCCTTTCTTGATTCCCCTTGGGAAATAATCCCATTCCCTCTAGACTTCCACTGCTCTTAGTCTGTACTTACTTCTTTTACAGCACTTACCAGACACTGGCTCATGTTACAGTCATGTGTGCACAAGTCAAAACTCTTCTACTAGATTATTTGTTCCTTGGTGACACATTGGTTGACTCAGTCATTTCTGTATTCTTCACAATCCCTGGCAGAGCATCCTGCACACAGTAAGTGCTCGATAAATTTTACTTTCTCATCAATGGTATGTTCATCAATGGTCTCTATGTCACTTCTGTACATATTTATTCCATGTGTATCAGCAGATTTACATCATCAAAACCCACCCAGAGGAAGGGTGGCTCTTGCCTGGAATCCCAGCAACTCACAAGGCTGAGGCAGAAGGATCGTGAGTGCAAACCCAGCCTCAACAACTTAGTGAGGCCCTCAGCAACACAAGGAGACCCTGCCTCTAATGAAATATAAAAAAGGTCTGGGGGTATGACTCCATAATTAAGATCCCTGGGTTCAATTCCTGATACCAAAAAAAAAGAAAAAGAAAAGAAAACCCACCCAGAAAGCATACCTTCTCCTATGCATGCACTGTCCCAGGCTCTGTGAACTCAAAGATGAGTAAGACACAGAATCAACAGGACTCAGAGAACTCATACAGTATTTTTAAAAAATATAATATGCCCAGAACCACGAAAAAACAACAACAACAAACCAATATCAGGCTATAAACAAAAGAGGTATGTACAGGATCTTGGCAAACACAAAGGAGTGTGCTGAAGCTAGAAGTGGTCAACTGTACAATGTTAAACAACTGAATGCTTACTACCAAATCCTACTGGATGTTTCTGTAGTCAAAAATCTAAAACTACTGACCATGAAATTAAAGTTCTGAGTGCAACCTTGAATTCCAAGTCAAAGAATTGACTGCATCTGGAAAAGTAATTGTTTCTTGCATCTGCTTACTCCTAGGTTACTATTCGGAAGCAAGGAAAACTGAGGGAGATGTTCTGAACAATTAATAAGTCCAGTAACGTCAATGCAAAAAGAGTTACAAAGCGTGTTACATTCTTATTGGGAACTCCGGGTTCAATCTGCAGCCCCGTCACCTTCATCCAGCTGATGCTTATTACCAGCTTGCATCTCCCGCCAGGCTGTGAGCTGCACCAGACTTGCCTAAGATCAAGATCTCATGCCCCTTTGGAAACTCCGACGGCCCCAGGCCTGGACCACACGTGCACTCCACAAATGAATGAAAGCCATCCTTTTTCAATTCTATTTATCAATGAGACCCGGGCCTAGGGTCACTCTCTTGCCCTACAAGCAGATCTGGAGAAAGGCTGCCTGACCCCAACTCTCAGGCGCCTTTCATCCCCAGACCCGGACTCCAGCCCGATTTAAATCCCAACACTCGGAAACATTCCCTCTTCCACAACCCGCAAGGTGCCGCGTTCACTTACAAAAGGGGAGCGAGGTCGCCGTCAGAGAAAAAACAGGCTAATAGTACAACCACCAAGACAGTGGCGCCGCCCGCGCCTCCGGAACAGGAAACCGAGGGAATTAAAAAGCAAACCTGCGAAACTGGGTCAAGGGAGGGAAATCTCTTGGGCACGCCGCAGCGCCTTGTGCGCACTGATTGGCCCATCTACGAGAGCGATGGACGTCTAACCCAATCGTCTATGTCGAGCGCTCTGGCGCCCGTCCCCCCGCCCTCTACGTGCTCCAATCCGGAAGCGCAACCGGGTGAGCGCTCATTTCCGTCGCGAGAGAGTGGCGGGGCAGCGACTTGGGCGTTCTCTGGTGCTCGCTGGGTTCCTCCGAATCTCTGGGACACAGAAGGGCGCGCAGATATGAGTGACTCTGCGGGAGAGCTCACTCGCCTCAGGTGCTACTCCGAGCTCCCAGTGTGGGTAGTGGAGGATCATCAGGAGGTGAGCGGGCGGCTAAACGGCCCTGGGTCAGAATCTCCCAGAGCCCTGACGAGTCGGATTTCGAACCCAGGTGCCCTGACTCCGAGACCCCTTGCTCTCCACTCTATTGGCGCTGGTTTGCACCTGTCTCCCGCATCTCTTTCACAGCCCTGCTTGCCTGCTGTTTAAGCAGAAGGCTTTATACTAACAACACAGCTCTCATCTGTGACATGGGAACAATAATTATAGTACGCCCAGGACCGATAGGAGTTTTCGTGCGTATTATATTCATGAATCTTTAACCACAGTGTCCAGCATTTATGAATGTTAAAAGATGTTTCCGTTTTTATGACCGTTCCCCTTTACAGTATTAAAATTGTTGCCTTAAACTAGAGGGAGTCGTCAAAGGAGTGTCATGGATCTAAGAAATTTGTTTAAAATAATCATTAATAGGCTATGGCGCTTTTGGGGATATAAGAGAGAAAGAGGACCTGAGAGTATAGCTCAGAGGTAGAGCGTTTGCCCAGCATACCTGAGGTCCTGGGTTATATCCCAGCACCAAAAAAAAAAAATTACGGATGGAAAAAGTTAAGAGAAAGACACAGAAACTCTACATATAGTGTGTATGGGCCTGAGAGAAGGCCAAAGTTTCGGTTAAGCAATGCTTTCAAATTCAGTATTAAACCTAGAACTGTAGAGGATGTAAGGGGAAAAAAGCCTTATAGACCCTAAGATTTAGGTTACCTTGAAAACACACAGTCAGTGCTAGAACCAGCAGCTGGAGATGCAAGTTGTAAGTTCATAGGAACAAAATAAAGCCTGATGTCATCATCTGAACTATCTACAATAAATGCATTTTATTCTCTCACTTTTTAAAAAATATTTTTTCAGTTGTAGTTGGACACAATATCTTTATTTTATTTATTTGTTTGTTTCTAATGTGGTGCTGAGGATCCCAGGGCCCCCCACGTGCTAGGTGAGCACTCTACTGCTGAGCCACAATCCTAGCCCCATTATTCTCTCACTTTTTAATCACATGGTATGCTTTTAATTATGTGCAGTTATGTTTAACATTGGTTTTTAGTGTGTATTTAAGTGTATGCTCATGATTTCAGTGCCCATTTCTGAATGTGTGTATGTGTCTTTCATAGGTTCTGCCTTTTATATACCGGGCCATAGGCTCAAAGCATCTTCCTGCCAGTAATATAAGTTTTTTACATTTTGACTCACATCCAGACCTCCTTATTCCTGTGAATATGCCAGCAGACACCGTGTTTGATAAGGAAACGCTCTTTGGGTAATGTGATTTCTTGTTGATGAACTTTTATGTGTTTGAAATACAACTTGCAGTAGATGATAAATAAGAGGGCCTATGAGTATACCCTCATGATAGATCTCTTGGCTAGTATGCTTAAGGTCCTGAGTTTAATCCCTAACACTGGGGGGAGGGGGGGAGGAGGAGAAATAGACTTTGCTAAGCTCATGGGGTTTTGTTTTTTCTTTTTGCCATTTTCATTTTATATAGAACAAGTGTTGATGAACTTTTAAAATGTGTACATGGAGTTTGGTGCCACTGCCTGGATTGATCTTAGGACATCAACCCACCATTAATCTTGAACCAGCAGCGCAAATGTCAACACACAAAGGGAAATTATACCTATTATTTTTATGAAAATAGTTGTGATCCAGTGATTATTCTGAGAAGATCTCAGGAACCTCCCAAGGAACTACACTCTGAGGACTGCTCTCAAAATATTGTGGCTCAAATGACATTCGGGGGAAAAAAAAACACTTAAATTTTAATGCTTCTTCCCTATTTCTTTTCCAGAGAATTAAGTATTGAAAATTGGATTATGCCTGCAGTTTATGCTGGCCATTTTTCTCACGTAATATGGCTTCATCCCACATGGGCTCAGCAAATCAGAGAAGGCAGACACCACTTTTTAGTAGGTAAAGACACTTCTACCACAACCATCAGGTAATTCACTCATATTTATAAATACAAAAGGAGTTGCATATTTCTATCTTATTTTGGATTTTTGTAATAACTAAGTATTCCTATAAACAAATAGGGTCAGATTAAGCCTCAGCTCTTCCTAAAAGAGTTTTTAAAACACCAAAAGCAGATTTTCAAGTCTCTTGACCTCTGTCGTATACTATGTATATTTCATTGCTTGTAAAATTAATTTTTTAATAAAATGATCTTCATCTTCTGGAATTTGACCTTCATCAATGATTTAAATTCAACAAGTCACTTAATTTCCTTATAGATTTATATATTCAGTGGTACATTTTACGATCTCCTTCCAATGCAACTATTATGTGTTGAATGTAACAAACAGGAAATGAGGGAGCAAATTTTTTTTCTTTGATTCTCTTTTTTTTTTTTAATAGATACAATGACTAAATTAGTAGAGTTTAGGTTTTAATATTATTTTAATAATAGTTTTAGTTAATTAAATTATAGCTCAGACTAAGTTAAATTATAGCATCCTCTTCCTTGAGTTACATGTGCATCTATTGTCATATAATTTATTTAACTGATGTTCTGTTTATATTTAGAAATATCTATGTGTTCTTGAATTTCTAAGTTTTTGTGTGATGAGATGAATACTTTAAGTAGTGTAAGCACATCTTTCTAGAAGCTAAAGGATAATGAGATGAAATGGTAATACATTGAAGATGAAATTGTCTCATTGAAAATTATACTTTTTATTTCTGATAGTTTTAATGATACTCTTAACATTGGTATTGGTACTAAGTGTTCTTACCATTTACACAATAATTTTATGTGATATGAAAGTTGTATTTATTGTACAATTTGAAAGAAATAATCAGGACTCAATATTAAATATTGTACATAATACTGATCTATGAGTAAGAGTCAGTTTTATTGACTAAGTGAATAAGCCTAATTTAACCTACAAATTCAATAATTTTGGATGATCTAGACAGATATTCAAAACTTAATATGTGATAATGACATTTGGATTATTTTTATTATCTCATGATTTTAGTTAATCCTGTAAGTAAAAATTATGGGAAAGGACAGCATGGTGGAACCTGCCAATAGTCCCAGTACTCAGGATGCTAAAATGGGTGAATCACTTGAGTTCAGGAGTTTAAAACCAACCTGGGCAACATAGCAAGACCCTCATCTCAAAAATTTAAAATATATGGAAGAGACACATTACATATGGTTAAACAACCTAAGTTTATGAGTGTGTTTGTGTAACTAGGAACAAAGCAAAACTTCCATAATGAAAAAGAATATAAATTAAGCCTGGGAAATATAGCTTTATCTTTCTTCAGATAATGTAATAAATAAAAGTTTTTAATAAATTTGGGCATTAGTTTTATTGTTATTAATCTATTTTTAGAAACTAAATCTACAGCTATGTATGCTAGGTCTGAGCAGGTGAAAAATAAATACTGTTACTTTAGTTGTATAAGGCATGCCTCTGGAAGTATTTGACTCTATTGTTCTAAGTTCTTACCTAGGTATAATGTAGTTGAAAATAGAACATGTTGGTGTGCCTAGAATCAGAAATCCAGCTGGGCATAGTGGTGCAAGCCAGTAGTCCCAGCTACTCAGGAGATTGAGGCAGGAAAATCAGTTGAGCCCAGGAGTTGGGGCCCAGGCTGGACAACAAAACGACATCTGTCTTTATTAAAAAGAGAGAAATTTTCAACCTTAGAAATACATTCTGCAAGTGTATAGGTATGTTTTAAGTTGTTTTTCATGTTAAAAATACCGTGGTTATATAGAATCTAATGAAGCTTTGAAATATGTCAGAGGAAGCTTTTATTAAAAGAAATTATTTCCAGTTATTAATTTTCTCTTAAGCAAAATTTTCAGATTAAGATTCAGCTGATATGAGAGAAACCAAAGTCTCATGGGCTTAAACAAGAGATTTATTTCTTTCTGGTGTAAGCGTTCAGCATGCACAGTCTAAGACTGTGTGGCAGCTCCACAGTTTGGGGAACCACTGATCCTTCTGCCTTTATGTTTCACCATCTTTAGAGTCCTCATAGTCCAAAATAACTTTGCACCTTTGTGTTCTTGTTGTCAATCAGCAAGGAGGGAGAGAGCAAGGCACTATATACTTTTCTTCATTCACAACCCATGGACTGTACTTACTCAAATAGCCACATCTAGCTAAAAAGTAGATATGAAATATAGTCTTTACTTTGGGAAATTGTGTGTGCCCAGCTAAGAATGTGCATAATGCCATTTCTACAGAACAGGAATACAAATGGTAAAGGCAGCTCTCAGTGTTTGTCAAATATGTCTTTTCTTGTATTTCTGTAATGCTGCAAAGTCAGCTAATTTGTCCATTCTTTTTTAAAATAGTTTTTCCTTCTGTTTCAGGGTTACAAGTACAGATTATTACTTCCTAAGTGATGGTCTTTATGTACCTGAGGATCAGCTGGAGAACCAAAAACCATTACAATTAGATGTGATTTTGGTGAAACCTTGTAAACTCTGTGACAATTCAGAAGAAAGTGCTGCAGTGTCTTCTGCAAAGAAGCCCAGACTAACACTGGGAAATGCAGAAAACACTGCCTCTGCTAACTGTGACTTGGATTCAGAAGGACTGATGAAAGACACCATGACACAGAAAAGTGACCAAGCTTGCCAGGAGCCATCATGTTCATGTTCTGAAAGTCAGCAATGCCACACTACAGCCAGCACTAAGGAAATTATGGAAATCTTAAAGCAGGGGGATGCGTTTGTTTTAGATATTGACTTAGATTTTTTTTCTGTCAAGAATCCCTTTAAAGAAATGTTCACTCAGGTAAATATGGTATTTTGTATGTGTGTGGGGGGAGGTAGTACTAGGGATTGAACCAGAGGCACTCTACCACAAGCTACACCCCAATCCTTTTCTTCATTTTGAGACAGGGTCTCACTGAGTTGCCCAGGCTGGCCCCAAACTTGTGATCCTCCTGGCTTAGCCTCTTAAGTCACTGGGATTTTAGGCATGTACCACCATGCCCAGCTCTGAATATGCTGTTTTTATACCATAAATCTTGAAAAATCTGTAACATTTCTCTTAAGATTAGGGATAGTAAGCTTCTGCAAATAGCCAGTTAGTGTTATTTTAGGTTTTTGAGGCCACATTCTCTGTCATATGTTCTGTTTTATTTTATGTGTTTGTTTTTGTAACCTCTTAAAATTATGTACAGATTGAGGCTAGGGTTCTGGCTCAGTGGTACAGCACTTGCCTCGAATGCATGAGGCACTAAATTTACTCCTCAGGATCACATAAATAAATAAAATAAAGGTATTATATCCATTTACAACTAAAACAAAAATTATATACAGATCGAGCATTCCTACTCTGAAAATCCAAAATCTGAAGTGCTGAACACCATGATGAAGAACACCAGTAAAATCTATAAATATTCTGAAATCTGAAATACTTCTGGTTTCAAGCATTTTGGATAAATATTCAACTTCTATTATAATACTTTATAATTTAATAACATTTTTTAATATAGTGGAAAGAGCAGAGAGTTTTTGTTACATCTATGCTTACTGGCTGTATGATCTTGGGAAAGATACTTAACCTTTCTGACTTGTGTTTTTTCAAGTATAAAGTAGAAATAATAATTATACCAGCAGACTGGTGATGTAGCTCAGTGGTAGAGTGGTTGGAGCCGAGTTCAATCCCCAACACTAAAAGTAAATAAATGAATAGTAATCAGACCCAACTCTTGGGATTGTTGGATCAGTAAAGCACTAAGGATAGTGCCACAACACTGTGCTTAATAATTTAAGCTCTTGGTTATAACGTCTTCCTGGCAGTAGAGTAGTCCTAAATAGGATTTTTGGAGTCAGATATAGCCATCTACATGACAGAACTGTCTAGTTGTACTAAACAAGGGGAAGACTTTCTCCTATAAAGTCTAGGTGTAATAGGCGTCTTTCTTGTTGAGGATAGAGCCACCTAACTGAGGTTCATTGTCTGCCAGTCTGCTCTGCTATTGCCTTAATACTCAGAGTTTTCTTCTGTTGCTTGAGAAATGCTGCACAGTGGACATGGAGAGTTTGTTGTGATTGTTAAAAATATGTATATCATCGATATTAAAAGCTAAAATCAATTTAGATCCTAGAATATAACCACTGATATAATGGGATGTTATTAAAAATGTTCTAATGACCCAGTAGCCACCTGTTCTCCCATACTTTCTTTACTTCATTGTCATGCCCAGCTGGGTAGAGTTTCTCTGAAGAAATTATATTTACAACTGCAATCTTAAATGCCTATTTTCCCTTTGAATAATTATCTAAGATGTTCTCCTTGTGTCACAGGCAAGACTGTTGTTTGCTTAAAGTATACCATTGAAAAAATTAACAGATATTTTGGTTGTTTTTCAGGAAGAATACAAAATCTTACAAGAATTGTACCAGTTTAAAAAGCCTGGTAGCAACTTAACTGAGGTATCTACTATTCGTTTTTTCTGAATTGTATATTTATCACATATATCATAATTATATCTTGAACTTATTAGAATGATCCCAAAGGACTAAAGGATCCCAAATTCATGTGTGTGCGCATGCGTGTGTGTGTTATGTTATATAACCCATGGTTAGTACTTGGAAACCATGTATTGACCAGTTGAACTTAAGATTTTCATTATAATAAGATTCTACTTGTTTTTTGAAGGAATAACAACATAATCTTAGTTTTTCAATGTATTTATAGGAAGATTTGGTAGATATTGTTGATACTCGAATTCATCAATTAGAAGATTTAGAAGCAACTTTTGCTGATTTGTGTGATAGTGATGATGATGAAACTGTACAGAAATGGGCTTCAAACCCTGGGTAAGACTCCCAAACATTTTTTTTTCCTCAAATTTGCCAATTTTCTGTTCCAAATATGTCTTTAAATGTATTAAATACATTGCTTTTTAAAAATGAGTATTACTGCTGAAGATATAACTCAGTGGTAGAATACTTACTTGCCTAGCATGTCTGAGGCCCAGGGTTTGATCCCCACCGATTTACTAATAATAGTTAGCATTTAGGGCTGGGGATGTGGCTCAAGCGGTAGCGCGCTCGCCTAGCGTGTGTGCGGCCCGGGTTCGATCCTCAGCACCACATACAAATGAAGATGTTGTGTCCGCCGAGAACTAAGAAAAAATAAATGTTAAAATTCTCTCTCTCTCTCTCTCTCTCTCTCTCTCTCTTTAAAAAAAAAAAAAATAGTTAGCATTTATTGAATGTTTTGTGTGCTCTATCTCTATGGATTTCTCTTACATTATGTAACTTTGTTTCTTATAGCAATGTAGGATGGATTATTTTTTTAAAGACCTATTTTTTTTAATATCTTTATTTTTATTTATTTATTTTATGGGGTGCTGAGGATTGAACCCAGTGCCTCACACTTGCAAGGCAAGCACTCTACCACTGAGCTACAACCCCATCCCAAGGGATTCATTATTATTATGTTCATTTAATTCAGAGGAAAGCAAGGCACAGAGTTCAAGTAAGTTGCCCTGAGTTGCATCGTAAGTGGGCATCTTTTTGTTACTGTGCATTAGTAGCCCCTAAATGTAAGTTATTATACTAGATTTTTGGAGAATTAAAGATGGGCAGTCCCTGTTCTAAGTAGAACAAAAAAACTAATCTCTTAACAGAGAAGAAAATTACTTGACAAGTAAATTTCAGTATGAAAACTTGGCTCCTTTTAAGAATAACCTAACAAGCCAGGTATGGTGGCACATGCCTGTAATCCCAGCAACTTAAGAGACTGAGGCAGGAGGAATTCAAGTTCAAAGCCAGCTTCAGCAACTTAGACCCTAAGCTACATAGTGAAATCTTGTCTCAAAATAAAAAAAGGACTGGGGATATGGCTTGGTGGTTAAGTACCCCTAGGTTCAAACTCTAGTAGCAAAAAAAAGTAAATAAATAACCCAATAAATGTTTAAGATAATGAGTATGCCAGTTACCCTGATTTGATCATTGTATACTATATACATGTATGGAAGTACTACATTATATCTCATAAATATGTACAATTATTGTGTTTTAGTTAAAAAAAAAAAGAATAGCCCAACTATAACTAAAGGAGTTTATTTTCAATCTGTCCATTAAGAGCAGGATTTGAAGTCTAATTCTTCATCAGGTGATTTATTTGGGCGATTCTTTCATTCTTAATGTTACTTTGAAAATGTGGAGGGGGATGAAAGCCTTTCACAATGAAATCCTTTAATATTGGACCTGGTATAAAAGTGTATTAACGTAGATATTACAGTTGCTTTTCTTTATAATAATTCTTTAAATCATGTAAACTCAGAGAGCCAGAAGAGTAAAAATCATAGGCAAATTTTTATCCTCATGTGCATAGGAAGATCAAAATTAGTTTAAGACAATCTCCCACATGTTGTGAGATTGCTTCTATTTACACTGTAGAGAACAATCAGCTATTAAAACAACAATATTACATGAGAAATTAGAATCACAAACCTACCAAATTTGTCATGATGGGTATTGAAAGTAATTCATCAGCTGTCCAGAAGAATGCAGAAACTGAGACAGTGGTTGCCTCTGGAGAAAGAAATCATGGCTAAAAGATGAAGTATATGACCAAGTGATGCCTTCTTTTGCTATGTACAGGTATTACTTATTCAAAATATTCATTGTAACTTTTACTTTAAAATATTCATAAAGATTTAGTCATTGTCATTAAAGAATTGGTATAAAATAATGCCTAATAGTTTCATCACAGCAGTAAATATTGATCAGGCACTTGAACATCAGTTAATGATTTTTTTTTTCCTTAAATATAGGGAACTGGTTCTACAAGTGATACCCTCCTTTTTTTTTTTTTTTCCTTTTTTTGGTACCAGGAATTGAATACTGGGGCACTCGACCACTGAGCCACATCCCCAGCCCTATTTTGTATTTGTTTTAGAGACAGCTCATTGAGTTGCTTAGCACCTCGAAGTTGCTGAGGATGGCTTTAAACTCACAATCTTTCTGTTCAGCCTCCCCAACTGCTGGGATTATAGGCGTGCGCCACCATGCCCAGCTTCTTTTTTAAAATTATGATGGAAGAGGGAGATAAATAAGTCTCATGACATGAGTCTTCTTAGAAATACTGAAAAGTACTCACTATTTTGTGATTCCATGAAGTCTTAAGCTGAGTTTAAACTTCACCAGCAAGAACAAAAATAAGCCAGAAGCCTTGGAGTCCTAAACCAACTGTAGACCTTCCACTGAAACCCTGTCTGCTGCTGGGCATGCCCAGGTAGTTCTTCAGCATCTGCAGGAAGTTCCAGGGCAGAGTTGAAGACTCAACAATACTACAACATCATGAGTTTAGACTCTTGTTGGAATTGTGAAGAAGGTGGTAGGGCTGGGAGCTGTGCAATAGATAATGAAAAGTAGATAAGATAATAAAGAACACTTATTTCTTAGTATTTTAAGGTGAGACTTGAACAGTTTTTATCGTTCAAAGCATTGTATGAAGCATATTATTTATAGTAAATATTAAGTGTAATGTATTATTTGCTACTGTAATTTTAGTTGAGGTGGTTTTGGTGTTTCATTGAGTGGGATGGCTTTTTTTCAGAATGGAATCACTAGTTCCACTTGTACAGAGTTTGAAAAAACGGATGGAAGTGCCAGATTATGAAATGGTAAGTATTTTATATTAAAATATAAAGTTGACCACTTATAAAAACAGTTTCCTGGGTGGAAAAAAATTGGTTTTTGTTAAAGTGATTGATTTTTATTTGTTTTTCTGAAGTCTGAATGAATTGCTAAGAGATAAGTGAAAAAATACATATTTTATAGAAGCCAGAATACTGAAAAGTTTTCTAAGAAAAACAATTTCTTCCAAATTTTATGTATGAAGCAAAAGAACTATGTACTTTTATTATTATTATTTTGTTGGTGATCATCTCTCTCTTCCCCAGACAAGAATAAGTTTATAATTTCTAAAGTTGTTCATTCCTTATTAATTCCTACTTATACTCCTATTGGCTCTTCTTTTCCTCTTTGAAAAAAAAAAAAAAACTTCTCTAATTTTAAAACTAAGAAAAGGTAAAAGTGCAGTAGCTGATACATTTTAAATGTGTTAGCTCTTTCTTGTTAGTCAACAGTGATCTGAATGCTGTGACCAAAGATACTTTTAATTATGATTTCTTCTATTTTTATATCAGTTTTTGAAGCATATATTTTCCCATTTTCCTCAGTACTGGAGTTAGGAAAAACTAAGACTTAGGAAGGTCAATTGACTTTTCTCAGATCTATGCCAGAGCTCAGACAAGCATGTCTTCTGCCTCTTATCTGGTGCTTCTCTTCAATAAAAGGTGTTGAATGTTTTCTTTGGTTGTAAAATACAATCAGAGCAGTTTTTTGAGCTGACATTTAAGTATTGGCTTAATGCTCAATTTATAAGAAGAATGTGTGTGTGTGTTTATCACCAAAGAATATCTTAGTTAACCCTGAGCTAAAACAAGGTTTGCTCTTTTTTGTTAAAAATGATGTAGTTAGAAAATGCTTAGAGTTTGAAAATGCTTTTGAGCTCCTGTTATATCATCTAACATATCTTCAAGCAAGTGTGCTTTAATCTTTACATAGCATCTTAATTTTGATTGTTGAGGAATTTTGTGTGATGTCTGAGGGAAAAGAGGTGGCAGGGACTCAGCACAGATACGTAATCAAATATGATGTGCTTATAGCTATAGTGTGAGAACTCTGATCATTTTAGTGGAAAAGAATTTGCAGAATCCATCATTAACTGATCACTGCCAATTATATCTTTGGTGCATATCCAAAGCCACCAGTAAAGTATAGTTTTTTCCAAGTTTTATACTTATGTACCCCAAACAGGAGAGTATAGGGGAACATAGCTCAGTAGTAGAGGACTCCTGGATTCAATACCACACACACACACACCAAAAAAAAAAAAAAAAGATAGATACTGGTAGTGTGTGATTATACATACAAAGGATATGCAAGAAAACAATATGTTCAAGTGGGAGGAAAACATTCTATTGTATCAAAGCTTTGAATGTAATATAGAGTGCCTGTATTTAAAAAGTAAATGAAATAGCATCAAAAGTAGAGTGTGTATATTATATACACTTTTATATCAGCTTTTAAAATCTAAATAAAACATATAATTTGCCAGAAAATATGTACTATCAAAATCAACTCAAAGAGAAACTGATAATCATAAAATAAAGAAGTAAAGAATTATTCCTAAAAAAAGATATTGGCCCAGACAATTGTACAGGCCAATTCTACCAAAACTTCAGAATGCAGATAACCTCTGTGGATTAGAAAATTTTAAGGAAAACAGTCCCAATCCATAAAAATTAGAAGACATGTTGTCATTAGGGCCATTAATGATCAAAGAATCTTTTAAGATCTACAGTCTTACAGTGCAATTTAATTGTCTTATTTTCAGGTTCACCAAGCTGGTCTAACCTGTGATTATTCAGAACTTCCTCACCATATCAGCACAGAACAAGAAATTGAGTACCTTATTCAGTCTGTATGTTGCTTACTGAAAAGTTTACCAAAACCTACTCTTGTGACAATTGCAAGGTAAGTGCAGTAAGCTCAATAACGGTCCACCAAAGACATACTAATCTCTGGACCTGTGAATATGCTGCTTTATTGTGGTAAAGGGAATTTGCAGTATGATTAACTCAAGAATTTTGAGATGAAGAGTTTATCTGTGTAGACCAGTATTATCACAGGATCCTAAGAAAAGTAAGGCAGAAAGATCAGAATCAAAGAGAGAGAAAAAGCTTGGAAAGTGCTATGCAGCACCTTTGAAGGTGAAGAATGGGGCCACAAGCTGAGAATGAGGCAGCCTCTGGAAGCTAGAAAAGGCCAGGGAACAGACTCTCTCCAGAGCCTACAATATGTATTAAAACACCACACTAGATAGACCAGATGCATCTTTAGCATCACTAGCATAGCAGTTACAAAGGCAGAAAGATAACCACATACCAAATACTACCAATAGCACTACCATGATGATGTGATTGTTCTCATTATTGAATAACTTCTTAATAAAGGCCTTACCTTAAAAGTCCAGTCTTAATTCACAGAGTAGTTGCACTCCTAGAAAATTCGTTAATATCTAATCCATTTTCAAAAAATACAAGTTTTAAATTCTAGGCTCAAAAATTTAAAAATTGGTTTCTCACTTGGTGAATGCTCCATGATTTTGGAAAAGTACACAGGACATAGGGATAATTATTCATATTGCAGGACTGTTGAAAGCATCCCAACAGTTTAGCGCTCTTCCCCCAGTCTCTTGAATGTCAATAATCTTCCCCTAGTCACTCTGTCAATCAAAAATATACCTATAAATTTCCAAAACCCCCTCTTGGGGGTAGCTCCCATAAAGTACCATTGCAATAGTGTTTAAAAGAATTTAGAAATCACCACCACCACAGAGCAGGGATCAAATCTAGAGCTTCATGCATGCCTGACAAGTACTCTACCACTAAGCCACAATCCCAGCCCAAAAAATTTGAAAGCCATTGAATACCCTTATTAAAGCTTATAAGTAAAGCTTTTACATAAGATACTTTTAAGCAGGTCTTTTTTTTTTAATCTGTATATAGTTTCTAATTGGAATTTACAATAGCTAGGCCACAGCAATAGCCCAAGAGTCAATCAGAATGCACTGTGTAAAAAAGCCCAAGAGTAAGGCCACTTCATTTATGAAATGAAGTACTGGACAGTGTTGAGAAATCCTTGTGATCTGTTCACTGAGGAGTGACCACTTTCATTTTGGAGTATATGAAGACAAATTTAAGCAGATACAGCATTCTAGTGCTTTCAAGTTAGCCAACAAGGCCCAGTTAGATTGACCTCCACAAACTGAGGGCCCTACTAAGCCATAAATTTTGTTTCAGGTAACAAAGTAGGAGATAAATTTCTCTTTTAACAAAAGCCTGCTATTGTTTCATGTACAGCTAAGACACTGTGGGCCTATGAATCTGCCGTTTAAACAGTTTTCATTCCGCTAGTTGAGGCTTGCTGGGCTATCTTCATTTTGTTAGTTGTTAAATCCAAGATGACATACCCCAAAACTGGAATTTAAGGCAGAGGCCTCTACTGAAGCCAAAGGTTTCCACTGTGTAAAAGAGCCCAAGAGTAAGCTAAGAGCCGATTTTCTTCTTCACATTCCATTCTTCCTGACTGGGAGAATTCATTATATGACTTGTGGGAAATAGAGCATATACCATATTGATTCTTACTGGGTTTTTTTGTTGTTGTTGTTTTTTGTTTTTTTTTGTCAATGGGGGGATTAAACCAAGGGCCTCACACATGCTAGGCAAGCACCTTATCACTGTGCTACATCCCCAGCACTACTACACTTGGAGATATAGAAGTAACCACAGTGTATTGATTGCACTGACCTAAACAGTTCCATCCACCAAGTTACTTTTGTTTCCCTTCCAAACCACATTAGCTAAATCTAGGGGACCCTACCTCCATCAGAATTGGCAAGTTGTTGACTTGGGCACTTGTATCCAATAAAGCCATAAACATTTGAGTCTTCCCTTCCCAGACATCACCCTAAAATACTCAGGTTTCCAGCCCTGATAAGGAAACCTTACTCTTTAAAGAAACTGTGGCTGTGGTATGGGACTGAAGGAAGTGGTTTTATTCCATTCAACAAGAAATAGTTCGTTTGAGCTGTATGGTGGCTGCTCACTGTTCAACCCAAATCAACCAACAAAAATTCCTCTCCCAACACTTTAGGTTCATCTAAAACACTGTATCAAGTGATACCATCTACTTCATTATATGGAAAGGATGACTTTTGTATGAATTCTCTGATCATCCCTGAGAAACTCCTCAAACCAGTAGTCTTCTGATTTAAGCAGATCTTTATCCATATGTGTAACTTAGTATTTAAAAATTTAACACTATATTTATCATTTATTTATTGTGTCTTAAATGTTTACATCAAGCCTCAAAAGTAACACAGTCACCAGAGAATGGAATGAGTTTGTTAGAGGTCTTACAGATTATTTCTTTAATATTATTTTTTAATCTCTAATAACAAATGCAAAGAAGTAGGCTGCTAATTCCAGTTTCTTCCAAAAGGATTTCCTATGCCACTTTCTCCATTCATACTCTAAACGGTTTTCCTCACCCCAATCTAGAACAAAGAGTCACTGATCAAATCTTTTCACATCTTAATACTGTAATTGGCAGTAACATTGTAGCTGCTCAGTGCAACTCAAGTTGTTTTTAGGGAATTCTAAAAAGACTCCCAAAATACAAATTGCTGCCCACCCCACTTTGCTCCATTCTCCTTCATCCTACATAGGAAATTAATCTTAATGTCATCAAATTCTGACATTACATTTTGGACCAAGCCATGGATCCTTTCCATTTATGGGATTAACAAATTGTAGAAGTAGAACCCTTTCATCAACTAGAAAACCTTTACCCTACTCATTTCTAGCCCTAGTATAAGCATAATAAAAATAAGAAAGACACCCAGTCACTGAGAAGATAAATTCCTGTGCCCTATAGCAACATCTCCCTTTCAGGGAAGAGTAGTAGTTATTAAGCACTTAGGATCACATCACATGGTTTGAAACCTGTCACTAGCACTTACTTACTAGCTGTGTGACCTTGCACAGGTTAATCCTTCTTTGTTCTAATTTCCCTTATAGGGAGGTAATTGTACCTGTTTTATAGAATTGCTGAGAAAATTAAGGAACAAAATTCATGTAAAGTGCCTGACAGGGTAAATATTTATTAACTTTCAACTGTTGAAAGAATTGAATACACCTACATATCTATTTTACATTGAAATCAACACATGCAGCCTCTTCCTTCTTCACAGTGTGGTTTTTATCTTATATTTGTGTATATTTTTTCTCTTTTTTGTTCTTGGTTCCAGGTCAAGTCTGGATGATTACTGTCCTTCTGAACAAGTTGACACCATTCAAGAAAAGATCCTCAGTGTGCTGCACTCCCTTTATGGGACTCTAGACACTCACCTGGTATATTCAACAGAATATTCTACATCTTGAAACATACAAAACACTAGGTTCCTGTTACATCCTATTATAATAGAGTTTTCATTAACTTATTTGTAAATGAGTCTTCCAGAGAACACTTTTTACGTTACTATCACTTGAAATCTTTCAGATATTTTAAATCTTCAAATATCAATTGAACAAAGGCAGGTTTTGGGGGGTTTTTTTGTTTTGTTTTGTTACATCAAATCCCAACTGTTGCTTATCTTTCTTTTCTTTATTGTCTTTATTTATGAGGATTTTTTTTTCATCTCCTTCTTCCCAGGTCAATTGATCTGTATGAGATTCATTCTTACATTTATTTATCCATTCAACCAGCTGACATTTATTAAGCATTTATGTGTGCCAGACATTATCAAGTGCGGGTGTGTGGTAATGAACAGAATAGACAGGGCCCTGCCCTTTTGGAAGAGGTAAATGAGAAGCAAATTATGGGTCATGAACAATGTTATGAGAGAAAGAACAACCACAAACATATCTTAGGCATGCTCTTAGTACTCAGAATATTATGGAAATTATAGAAAGTAACATTCGCAAAAGCTACTACCAAAAAAAAAAAAAAAAACTTTACCAATCCATAACTTACAGGAAGTTAGCCTTTCCAAGACTCTTGGGATTGTGGCCAGACAGAAATGCTCTCAACATTGTGATTTTTTTTTTTCAAAAATAGCTTTGTTGAGATATAATTCACATATCATACAATTCACATTTAAACTGTGCAATTCAATGATTTTTTAATATACTTTTGAATATATACAAAACCAATATCACAGTTAATTTTAGAACATTTTCATTGCCTCAAAAAGAAACCCTGTATTAGATACCATCACTCGATCCACCCATTTTATTCACTCCCTGCCCCCCACCCACCCCAAACAACCACTTTCTACTTGTTCTTTTGTGACCAGCTTCTTTTATTTGGCATGTTTTCAAGGATCATCCATTGTGCACCACACATCGCAACTTCATTTCTCTTTATAAGTGAATAGTAGCAGTGTGATTTTGATTTTTGGTTTGGGGTTTTTTGCAGGACTGGAGATTGAACTCAGGGGCACTCACTCTACTACAAAGCTATATCCCCAGCCATTGTTATTTTTTTTTATCTTGAGACAGGGTCTCACTAAGTTGCTGAGGCTGGCCTGGAACTTGCAGTCCTCTTGCCTCAGCCTCATAGGTTGCTGGGATTACAAACATGCTTCTCCCAGCCCAGCTTCCATCACTGTTTTATTAAAGAGGTCTGAAGCTGGGGGTGGTAGTACACACCTATAATCCTAGCAACTTGACAGGCTGAGGCACAAGGATCACAAGCTCTAAGCCAGCTTTGGCAATTTAGCAAGACCCTATCAAAATTCAAAAGAAAAAGGGCTGAAGATATAGCTCAGTTTTAGAGCGCTCCTGGATTCAGTCTGCAGTGTTGGGGGTGATAGGGGCAGGGCCTGGTTGAATTAACTTTATTTACCAAACAAATTCACTTTTTGGGACTGGAGCTGTAGCTCAGTGGCAGAGTGCTTGCCTAGCATGTGTGAGGCACTGGGTTCAATCTTTAGCACCACATTAAAATAAACAAAATAAAGGTTTGATGTCCATCTACAACTACCAAAAAAAAAAAAAAAAAAAAACTTTTGATTTTGGTTTTGGTTTTGCTAACCAGAAAAGCACTTCAGGGATTTTTGCCCATCCTAATAGTCATTGTGGGTATCAGTTATCATTGTTCCATTTTATTTAAATGCCATTTTATTGACAATCTGAGTTGATAAATTTTTAAATAACCCAGCTTGTTATGAAAAAGTAGAAAAACTTAAATCTTTAATTTTGACCTGCCATAAATACCCAAGGACACAACTGTCTCTTCACCAGCCTCCTCATAATACAACCAAACAAAATGAGTTCACCCCTTGATGAGCACAAAGCCAATAAGCACAACCAGGAGATGAAAGAATCAAGAAAGGCTTGCTACTTGCAACAGCTAAGGAGAACATTAAAGATCTTATCTGAAAGTAGTGCCTTTTATGGAATGAAGGGATGTTACTAGAGAGAGGCTTGTGTGCACCTTCTGGAGGGGATTGTTATCAAAGGTGGTAAGCACATTCCTGCACATGCAGTTAGAGGTCAGCTTCTTCACAGGGTCCATGTTTGAAATGGTGGATGAGAGTGCCTCTGTGGTGGAGAATTTAACATTATGATATTATAATGAGCAAGTTTCACTCTAAGTCACCCTGAATAATAACTTGGTGATTTTGAGCTAGTTTAAAGTGGTTTCATGTGTTTTTTTTCTCTGGAAAGCTTTATCTGAAACAGCAACAAACAAAAACACAGCTTGAAGGGATGTGTCTTCACCCCCCTTCCACAACAAACATAGGTGTTTACCCCTATGAGTTCCTGCCTAAAATAAAAATAAGATAACCCTTCTTGAGACACTCTTAATCATGGAAATTCTTATTTTCCCAATTTGCCAAATCATCCTGCTCTTCAGTATGCCCTTTGTTAAGTAACCATTTTAACTACCATTTAATTTCACTTCTTTTAAAGGATAAAATGGCATGTAAAGACAAAAGAAAACAGCACTCATCCACAACTGTAAGTTGTATGTAGCTAAAATCATAGGGTTACCTAATTTTATGAATATTCAAGGACATATTACTATTGTCATTCAGTAGATGGCACCAGACCCCATTTTTCCACTGATTATGTATTCCAATGAATTTTTCTTATCACCAAGTTGATTTCCAAAGTCTGATGGTTTTGAATGCTTGTGTTGAATTTACTTAGCTTTCCAGTTTGATAAAACATTATATTCCAGAAAGGTTTATGTTCTTGTAAAAATCAGAATTGCAAAATTGTGCTATTTATTTATTTTAAATTATAGGCATAACTTTCATGAATAAATTATTTTGTGTGCTAAAAGAAATTAAAAGATGTGTTTTGAATTTTTAAAGATTTGGGGGTTGTTGTTTTCTTATTTTCAATGCTAGTGATTGAACCCAGGGCCTCCCACATTGAAGACAAATACTCTTCCACTCAGCTACATCCCCAGTCCTAAAGTTTAAAAGATTTTAAATCAAACTATAGCACTAATTAATTGTTTCTGATCACAGTATGTTGATATCATTGATCTTATAAGTCTGAAACTCAAGTGTGATTCATCATTGCTTTAATTCTGGCTGAATAAAAGAACATCAAATTCTGTTACAGGAACACTCAGATTGTTTAATTCTCTTGTTCTATGATTGTGTCTTTGAAGAAAAAAATTTAGTCCCTGCTTGTTGAATAAAACCATAATTTACTAATTATGTTTCTGCACATTCCAAATAGGAAGATATTTACTCAAGACATTCTTTATTTGAGTTCTAAGTACATATGAGGAAAACATGTATAAATATAATAATGTACATTACAAATAGGAAGATATTTACTCAAGATATTCTTCTTTTGCATTCTAAGTACATATCAGGGAAACATGTACAGATATCATTAAAAAGTCCAGCCTTTGCTAATACTCTTGAGTGATAATTTTATTAATTAATTTGAGTGATAATTTAGAAATGATGTCTGTAGATATCTGTCTTTATGTGTTCCAGGTTCCCATGAAGCTTAGTCAATATTTCTCAATCTTTATGTAGTAATCTCTTCTGATCTTCATTTTGTTTAGCAGTAGTAGTCCTGGATCACTGGCAGTTGATCCATTTTACTGCCAATTGTTCACTGTCAGTTTCAGGTGTGTGTATACAAAATTCTTTTCATACACTATGTATTTTTTTAACCTTTTATTTTGTTTATTTGTTTTTTTGTGGTGCTGAGGTTCGAACTCGGGGCCTTGCACGTGCCAGGCAAGCACTCCACCGCTGAGCCACAACCCCAGCCCTGCACTATGTATTTTAAGAGAAAGTGCTTTTGTGAAACTCAAGTAGGTTTTGTTGGACTTCTTTCAGAAATACATTTTTCTTATATATTTAGGGCATACAATATGTTCTTACATATATACATAGTGAATTGATCAGTGTAGCAAAGTAAATTAATATGACTACTCACATAGTGTTCGTAGTGGGGGCGGATGGTAAGAGCACCTAAAATTACTCATCCAGCAAAAATCCCAAATATTATTTTAACTAAGTCCTCACGTTGTACATTAGATCTCATCCTGCACTCCTGCAACTCTGGATCCTTTAACCTAAACCTCTCCATTTTCTCCTCTCCCCTGCTCCCTGCTTATGGTAACCACCGTTTACCATTTTTCTCTACCCCACTCACTGTTCACCTTTCTTCTTTTGGATTCCACATATAAGCAAGAGGATGAGCTTTATAAATCCCACTGTGCCCTGCACCCTTACCCCCTTCAGTGGTAGCACTTCTGTTGTGCTGGTTCCTCAGCTCCTTCTCCTAGATTGCCTCTGTACTTTCATAGTTCTGGTTGCATTCGTTGGACTACAGACAGCAGCACCAGACTTTCCCTTTACTCTCACTTGAGTTCAACAGATGAAGTTATGATGACGAAGGAGGTTTCCATGAACGTTGAATTTTAGAAGTTCTCTGAGCAGTGAATATTCTGATTATATACTAGAAGGATGTGTCTATATTTCTATAAATTAGTTAGCTGGCATTCTGCACATTAGTACTTGGAAGTTTGGTTCCTATAATTCAGAAACAGGTTAAGACAAGGCTGAGGCAACACGATTTCACTTCTTTTGAGAGCCTTCCCCCAAATAACCAGCGTACAGCTACTTCTATCAGGTAGAAGCATCCCTACCATGACTTCTAATTTCAGTACCACTCTTCCACAGCAGTAAGCTCTTTGAAGCCTACTGAGCAGCCTTCAGCACTGCTTAGAGGCCATGGTACCTCATTTAAGGTGAGTTATGGCCAGATGTAGCCAAGTAAGACACTTCATGATAGAAATATAAATACAATAGAGCATAGTAGCAAATGTATGGGCTCCAGAGGCCAACTCCTGACTCCAGTGCCCCCTTCTCTTTGTTCTAGCTGTGAGACCTCTTTAAGTTTCAGCTGTCCCCCACCTTTTTTTTTTTTTCCACCAGTACTGGGGATTGAATTCAGGGATGCTTTGCCACTGAGCTACATCCCCAGCCCTTTTTATTTTGAGACAAGATCTCACTAAGTTACCCAGGATGGCCTTAAACTTGCAATCCTTCTGCCTCAACCTCCTGAGTTACTGGGTTTTCAGGAGAATGCCACCATGCCCAGCTTCAGTTTCCCCAATACAACTTTACCCATCAGGACATTGTGAAGAAGAGTGCACATAAATCCCCTCACACAGGAATCTTTCAGTAAACACTAGCTATTTACAAATTCAGCCCTACATAGAATACCCTGTGATATCTGTACCAGGTCCCAGCTGCTCTTCTCATATCTCTCCTCTGAATACTAATTTCTTAAATCCTCCCAGGAGTTATCACAATAGTTCTATGAATAGCAGAAGAGGAAAGATCTGTATTCCAAGAAGGTAGACCCTTTCTCATAAGGAAAGAAGTAACAAAGGGCTTTAAGCAGAGTTATTCATAATTTAACACTTTCTCTTTCATTTGGTGCAAGCAAACCATTTACTCACAATTTTTAATCTTTTTTAATAATTTTTTAGTTGTTGAACCTTTATTTTTTATTTATTTATATGCGGTGCTGAGAATTGAACCCAGTACCTTACACATTCCAGGCAAGTGCTCCATCACTGAGCCACAACTCCAGCCCATGATTTTTAATCTTTACTCATGTAGTCAGAGAGGGTCAGGTGTTCATGATGTTATCTCTTATGGATTAGGTAAGACCTAATAGGAACCATGTTTCACAATACTGTGTAAGCATGACCCAAAAATACACTTAGTTTGAATTTCTGCCTAAAATTTAAAATCTAACATTAGATACTAATATCCAAAAAACTGTGTATATATAGTTTTGATTCCTAAAAATATATAAGGGAGTGACACTTATTCCTCTCTTTTGAGAGGAATAGAAATACCTTCTGTTATACCCCAGCCTTGTCTGCACTTATACACCTTCCTGGGCAAGGAAGAATAAAAGAGAATTTCAGGATGCCTTCTTGTAGAAGGACGTATTCTCCCAGGCCGCAGGTTTTCGAGGGCCGACACCATGAAAGAGGCTTACAGTTGCTCAGTGGTGCCAGTGGGTGACAGTCTCTAGGTTGCAGCATTAGGAAGCTGTTGATAACAGACTTAAGCCATATTCTCTAACATCAGTTTTATTATTAATGAGGATGTACGTGTATCTCCATCTGCCTAAATGTGCCAAGTTCTAAGTTATTTAGAAACTTAGTGGAGAATATTGATGATGTCCATTGAGCTTCATTCAACCTCAACATGACCATATTTGCTTGTTAAATACTTTCTAAATTTTTGTAATAATTTATAAGCCGGTTTTAAAGCATTTTAAAAAGTTTATAAATTTAACAGCTCTTTGGAATCCTAATGAAAAAGGAGAAAATGCTTTGACTGAATTAATCCAGAACAACATATCTTCCCTAAATAATCTGTTTTTATCTATATCTATGCGATATAGATATTTTTTAAACTTTTAAGATTTGTTTTGCTTTTAAGTGTTTTTCTTGGATGTCAGACTCGTCATTTAATTTTTATTTGACATCATTCTAAGACAACACAGCATCCTAGCAGGATTCCTATATAAGCAACAACCAGTTATAAAATATCATAGAAAGAAGATTTATTTTGAAGACTTAAAAAGTCTTCAAAAAAAGATAACTGAATAAACTAACTAGGCTGTATAAATAAAACTTTATAGTAAAGTTGCTGAAGATTGTAAATGAAGAAAAAGACATGACTATGGAAAGATATTTTGTTCCTGTATAAGAATTAACATTGTAAATATGTCAATGCTACCTATATCAAACTCTACATGTAATTTCAGTAAATAAACCAAGGAGGTCTTTTTTGTTTGTTTAAGCAGTGGTGGGGATTGAACCTAGAGGTTCTTCCTAGCTACACCCCCTGCCTACTTATTTTATTTTTGTTGTTATTCCATTTAATTGTTTCATCATTTTATTTTATTTGTGTTATGTTATGTTATTTTATGACAAGGTCTTCTTAAGTTGCCCAGGCTGACCTTGAATTTTCAGCTCTCTGTCCTCAGCCTACCAAGTCTCCAGGATTATAGGCATGTGCCTGCCACTACAGCCAGCTGGCGATTGTATTTAACTAATGAAACTGATTCTAAAGTTCAGATGAAAAAATGATGCAAGGAGAACCAGAAAAAAAATTAAAAATAGCAGTTAATAAAGGGATTAGCACCACTAGGGAGTAAAATACATTATGAAATTGTATTAATTAAAGCAGGATAGTACTGGCAGATGAGCAAACATGAATGAAAAAGAATAGGATCCAGAAATAGGCCTAAATTAGTTAAAGTAAGGACATCTGGCTTAACAAAAATGAAACAACAGCTCATACAAAATGAAAATTATTTCTCATTTTCAAAAAGTCTAATATGTGTCTCTGCTCAGCATACTCTCCTCTAAGCAATAATTCTAGACTCTTTGAATCTTTGGCTCTGCCATTCTCAACATGTAGTTTCCAAGGTTTTCCTAGAGGATACTTCATCTCACCTAGCATAAAGGTGAAAAGGATGGAGGATTACCTTTGGGAGGCCAACATGTGCCTGGCCCATCAATTCCTCACTGCAAGGGAAATGGAAATGCACCCTGTTAACGTGCCCCGAAAAAGAAGGGACAGATTTGGTGAACACCTAGCACTCTCTCCCACAAAACCCAACTATATAGTAAAATTTTATATATAACAAAAGTGGCATTTTACATCAGGGGAGAAAGATAAATTATTTCATAAATGATGCTGAAGAACTAAAGCTGGGGCTACAGCTCAATGATAGTGCATTTGCCTAGTATGTGACAGGTCCTTGGTTCAATCCCTAATTCTGGGGGTGAGGAGGACTAAATAGTTGTCCTAGAAAAAAATTAAAAATAGAATTGACCTCCCAATCCTCTCCTTACAACAAAATCAATTACAATTGAATCAAGTTTGAATAAAATGAAAAAACTATTACGAGCCACAGGGGAGAAAAGGGAAGACCTTTTATAAATAAGCATGCCTTTTCATTTAATTTTCTTTGAAGATTCAAAGGAATATGGGGTTCAAGATTATTTAAAATATAACTCTCCTAGGTTTCACAGTCCTACTGCTTCCCTTTTAGTATTGTGACATTACTAACATTTTTATGATTATGTTCTGAGGCTAACAGGCAGCATAGTCCGCCCTCCTACAGCAAGAAATGAGGGGCTAATTAAACTTGGCTGTGAAACCTTCTTAGCATTCAAAGCATACCCTGAGTTGGTAATTGCCTGGTGTGCCCTCTAGGAAAGTTCACAAATGTCAGCAACCTCCACAATCCTTCCCGAGGCCAGTGCTTTCCCCTTCTGCTTGTACTTCCTCCTAGATCCTCAGGTGAGGAGGTGTCCCCCAAAGGTCATGTATGTATGAGACAACGTAAGAAAGTTTAGAGGTGAAACAATTGGGTTATGAGAGCTTGTTAAGCCTAATCAGTGCATTTATCTACCGAATGGATTAACCGGTTGATAACTATAGGCTAGTGGAGTTTGGCTTAGAGGGGTGGGTCACTGGAAGCGTACCTTTGGGGTTTATATTTTGTCCCTGTGAGGGAGCACTCTCCCTGCTTCCTGATTGTCATATCTTGAGCTGCTTTCCTCCACCACATCCTTCCACCATGATGTTCTGCCTCACCTCAGACCCAGAGCAATGGACTGAGACCTCTGGAACTGTGAGCACCAAATGAACTTTTCCTGAAATTGTTCTTGTCAGGTCTTTTGTTCACAGTGGAGAAAAACTGACTAAATCATCTTAGTCAATGAGCTGCCACAGCAAGCCATAGGTTATTAGCATCCCTCTTAGACCAGCATGAAGTTACTGTTGCCCCCTGACCAGGTCATGAGCAAATTTTAAAATCCCATCCTGAGAATCTACTTTCTAGGACCATCTCTGGTGCCATCTAAAAACAGACACTGAGGCAAGGAAGGATCTGAGTGCATGTAGTGTATTTGGGAGATGATATCAGGAAGTGAGAGAATGACATTGAGATAGGAAGTAGCAAAGGGGTAGATCAATGGTAGAGCACTTTCCTAGCATTAGTGAAGCCCAAAGTTTACTCCCAGCACCACAATAAATAAATCAAAGGTAAATTTAAAAAGGTTTATTAATAAGATTAACTGAGCTCTAGTCAGCAGAAGCTCGGTTCTATTAAGGACTCTTGAAGAATTGGCAAGGACATGCCATGTGTTCAGTCAGCTTCAGGTTGAAGTCTATCAGTGGTAAAAGCTAGACTATTCAAGAAATAGTATTAGGATAATTAGCCATGCATTTCGGAGAAAAGTTGATCTTTTCCTCACACTATGAATAAAAATTACATATGTATTAAATATCAAAAATAAAAGTATTTTAAGACTGTATTTATGATTCTGGGAGTAGGAAAACCTTAAGAAAAGTTACAAGGAGAGAGATTAAATTTTAAATACATTTAAATTTAAAACTTCTGTAAAAACTCCCAAACATGAAAAGTTAAAATATAAGTATAGAAGAGAACAAACTGAAAAGAAATATGCTGTAAAGCACTTGCCTAGCATGGACAAGGCCCTAGTTCCATCCTCAGCACTGCAAAAAATAAGAAAAAGCATCTTCTAGTCTCTGAACACATGGAGGTTCCTGTAGAGTGTCAGCCTACAGAGGACATGGAAGCTCCTCATCCCTTCTCAATACCTAACCCTGGGCATCTCTTCATCTGTATCCTTTATTAAAAACCAGTAAATATGCCAAAGAATTTAGAGTGTCATTTTTCATGGAGTATGCAAGAGTTCAAATTCCATTTGTTGTCTCTTTTACCAAAGTAAAAAGGGGACATCAACCATCAACTTTGTGATAGGTGAGGAAAATATTTTTCTTTGTCTCCCTTACAAAAGAAAAACTCAGTCATACTACTGACCAAGATGACAAAAACTGCAATGTTATATATAAGGCTAATGCCACATTCAATGTCAAGTCAAAGAGAAAATCTAAGATTAGCAAGGAGTCAATTCACAATTTTTCTAAGCATGGAACCTGATGTGATTATGAACCTTACCGCCAATATTCACAATGGATGCCAAACAAAGACTACAGAATTCCTGATAACCTTAAAAAGAGATGACTCTAAGAAATGAATAAAATATGAACAATGAGACTATGGCAAATAACTTTTAAGTTGTTGAGGTTACCCTAATAAAACTGTAGATCACTACATGAGACAGAGACAACAGGTGGTCAATTTTATCATCAGATAAGGAAAATACTCCTCATTTAATAAATGGTACCATTTTTTAAAAGCTCATGCATATAAAATTAGGCAGCATCTGATGCATAGTAATTATTCAATAAGTGAAAGCTATTATTTAAAAAAAAAGAACAAAAACCTAAGATTAGGAGCTAAACCCATAAAATCTTTGAGGAAAACATAAGGAAAATCTTTCTGACATTGTATTTAGTAATCATTTTGGGGGAATAACAAAAACAAGAGTAATAAAGTAAAAATAGAAAAGTTGGACTTCATCAAAATTAAAAACTTTTGTAAAATCAAAGGACACCTGCAGTAAGGTTCTCCAGAGAAACAGAGCCAGTAAGAGATGGATATAGATACAGGCAGTAGTTATTAGAAATTATAAGAAATTGGCCCACATGATTATGGAGGCTGAGAAGCCTTCATCTGAGAGCTAAAGACCCATGAAAGCCAGCAGTGTAGTTTTCAGTTAAGTCAGAAACCCAGAGACCCAGGACTGATAGTGTAAATACCAGTCCGAGAGCAGAAAAAAACATATGCCAGCTCAAGGACTCAGAGCATTCTCCTTCTGCCACCTTTTTGTTTTATATGGGGTCTTTGTATTAGATTATACCCACTCACAATGGGGAAAGCAATCTGCTTTACTCAGCCTAGCCATTCAAACACTTGCAAAAATACTCCCTAGACACAACCTGAAATGATGTTTAATCAAATATCTAGGCATTCCAAGATCCCAAACAAGTTAACACATAAAACACTATTAAAAGAGTTAAAATACAATCCACAGAATGGGAGAAAATATTTGTAAATCTTATGTCTGATAAAGAAGTAATATCCAAATGATGTAGCCACTGTGCAGAACAATTTGGCAGTTCCTCAAAAAGTTAAAAATGGAATTGCCATATGATATAGCATTCTACTTCTCTGTATATACCCCAAAGAATTGAAAATAGCAACTGAAACAATACTTGAATTCTAACATTCATAGTAGCATTATTCACTGTAGTCAAAAGGTGGAAACAAACCAAGATGTCCATTAACAGATGAATGGGTGAACAAAATGTGATGTGCATCTACATTGGGATATTATTCGTCCAAAATAAAAAGAAATGAAATTCTGATACATGCTACAACCTGAATGAACCTTAAAGACATTATGATAATGATAGGCAAGCATTCTACAACTCTGAACTATCTCCAGCCTTTTTTGTTTTATTTTGAAATAGAGTCTCACTAAGTTGCCAAGGCTGGCCTAGAACTTGCAATCCATCTGCCTCAGCCTTCTGAGTCATTGAGGTTACAGGTGTGCACTGCCGTAGCCAGTGTAGAATCTGTCCTTCTGAAGAAGGTCAGAAGTTATTTGGTGATATCCTAAAATGGTGGGGAGAAAGGTTTTCTTCGATACTAAACTATTGTCAGTTGGGCAAAATTACTTATGAAGGTTTGTGTGTGTGCATGTATGGTGATAGGGATTGAACTCAGGGCTTCAAGCATGGGAGGCTGGTCTTCTCATGCAAACATTTTAGTGTCTCTGCTTACCACATCTTCAGATGAGTTAACCAAGCCTTTCAGACAACAGAAAATATCTCATCTCCCCAAATCAGAGTCTCTGCCTTATGGTGCCCAATTTGCTCCCATTGTGATCCCTTGGTCTTAAGCGTGGAATACTTCTACACTTGCCTCATAACAGTATACATAGAGTGCACTTGAGCAAATAAATTAATTCATGAAAACAGATCAAACCAGACATTATAAAACATCGTGCTAAGTAAAATAAGCAAAACACAAATATTGTATGATTCCACTTATATGAAGTACCTAAAATAGTCCAAGTTATTCTACAGAAAGTAGAGGTTGCCAGGGCCTGGGGAAAAGGGGTAATGGGGAGTTACTGTTTCATGGGTGCAGAGTTTCTGTTGGGGATGACAAAAAGTTTTGGAAGTAGGTATGATGGCAGCACAACATTGTGAATGCATTTGATGCCACTGAACTGTACACTTAAAAATGGTCAAAGGGCTCAGGGTGTGGTTCAGTAGTAGAGTGCTTGCTTAGCATAACTGAGGACCTGGATTCAAACCCCAGCTCTGCAAAAAAAAAAAAATAATAATAAGAAGAAGAAGTTAAAATAGTAAAATTTCTGTTTAATATGTATATATGTGATATGTGTTAATGTCCATATACCAACAAAAACTCAAACATAAAATTCCACTTGAAATATATATGTTTTATCATAGTCATTAGCACTTATAAGTAGTTGTTTTTGTTTTTATCTCCCCAAGTTTTCTTATTGTAGTCACCCAAAACACATTGTGAGGAACATGGAGGAAATGAAGGGTCACCTAGATTATCTGCCTTATTTGGGTTTGTGTGGTGTGTGGACAATGAGAAAGAAAAGAAAAGAGGGTTCTAGCCTTGCTATACCAACATGTCATCTTTTTTGCTCTTTGTGGGGAAAAGGAGCACTGCCACAAAATACTTTTGGGAATTCTGCAGGCTGATCAGGAAAACAACGAAGGGAAAGTACATATTATCAACATCAAAAGTGAAGCAGGGGGTGGGGAAGGTGCAGTGGCACACACCTGTAATCCTAGCAGCTCAAATGGCTGAGGCAGAAGGATCAAAAGTTAAAACCAGCCTCAGCAACTTAGCGAGACCCTGTCTCAAAAATTAAAAAATAAAAAGGGCTGAATATGTGGCTCAGTGGTTAAGCACCCCTGGTTCAATTCCTGGTACCAAAAAAAAAAAAAAAAAAGAGAAGGACATCACCACAGATGGACCTTGTACATGTTAACTTCATGCCAATGAACTTGACAAGTTAGATGAAAAGAAAGAGTTCCTTGAAAAACACAATTTACCAAATTGACACAAAAGAAATTGAAAGTCAGAATAACTGCATTAATTTTAAAAGTTAAATCGACAATCGAAAGCCTTCCCTCAAAGCAAACTACAAGCCCAGATGGTTACCCTTGGGAATTCTACCAAACACTGAAGAAAGAAATAATATTAATCTTACACATACTCCTTTAGAAGATAGAAACTGTTTCCAAGTCATTTTATGAAGCCAATATAACCCTGCCCAAACTTGACAAAGACATAGCCGGCAAAGAAAGTTGGAGACCAACATGTCTCAAGATGCAAAAATCCTTGACAAAATGTTAGCAAGTTGAAAGCAGCAGTACATAAAAAGGAAGGCTAATACATCATAATTAGGGTTTATTCCAGGGAGGCAAGCTTGCCTTAACATTTAAAATCAACTGATGCTATTTACTACATTAACGGAATAAAGAAGAAAAATCATATAACCATCTCAATAAATGCAAAAATGCCTGTGACAAAATTCAATACCTTTCATGACTTAAAAACAAAAACTTCTTAATAAACTAGGACTAGAAGGGAAATTTTTTACCTATAATATTTTATTTTTCTTTTTTTGTATTTATATATGACAGCGGAATGCATTATAATTCTTATTACATATATAGAGCACAACTTTTCATATCTCTGGTTGTATACATAGTATATTCACATCAATTTGTGTCTTCATACCTGTAGTTTGGATAATAATAATCATAACATTTCACAATCATTAATTACCTCATGCCTCTTCCCTACCCCTTCTCTCCTCTTTTAACCCCTTCAGGAGTTTCTAATTTTGAATTTTTGTGAATTTAATTCTGACTAGATTTGGAATGCCCAGTAACCAAACAAACAAAAGACCTTTACTTGTATATTTTATATATTATCAAGCAATATTTGAGTTTACACCTGCATTTGTTAAATTGAAATGATTTTAAGATTCACTTTGCATTATTTTTATATTCAGTGGGTTTTCTAGCTGAGATAAGTAAACCGTGGGGATTTCTAAACACTTAGTTAATTTTTTAGACTTTGGCGAAAGTGATGTTTCTTTTTCTGTTCAAATAAGTTTGATTTAATGCCTTTTTATGTAATAAAGAAAAAAAGTAGCATACTTGCCCCTAGAAAAAAATTAACAGACTCTGTGATAGACAGATTAATAATATCCCTCCCCTCATAGGTGCAGTTGGCCTGGATTCCAAATAGTTGTTACATGGCAAGAGGGAATTGCAACTGATCCACTGACTTCGAGATAAGGAGTATCCTAGGTTATCCAGATGGGCCCAATGGGGTCACGAGGGCCCTTGTGAAGACCATATATGATGTGAAGACAGCCAACTATGGCTGGCTCTAGGACATTAGGGGCCACCAGCCAAAGGATGAAGGCACGTCCACAGGTGCAAAAGGCAAAGGAACATTCTCCTCTGGGGCCTTTAAAGGAGAGGAATGAAGCCCTGCTGACACCTTGATTTTAGACCCATTTCAAACTTGAGGACCACAGAATTATAATAATAAATTTGTGTTGTTTTAAGCCACCAAGTTCGGTAACTTACTACAGCAGTGTTGAGGCTCAGGAAACACCACCACAAAAGATAGCATTCGGACCTGCTGAGCACTTTGAACTAAAGGAAATTGGAAATTGGAAGGCCTAAGAAGCTGGTCCCTCTGATCTTCCCTTGTTTCCCTTTCCCACAGTGCAGGGAGAAGCTTTTCTCTGAAGTTCCCTTATCTACCTAGAGACAGGATCTACCAAGAAGGAACACAATTGGCTTCAATCCTCTTACTGAAATTTCATTAGCCAAGCAAGATTAAACTCATCAGAGGAAGAGACTGCAAATCAAACATCACACCTAGAGCCCAGCAAAATTTGTTCCAGGCAATTGTCTGTTGTCCAGATCTATTCAACTTCTCTAAAAATAATTTGCTACCCCAATACACTGCCTATACCACCTCCCTTATCTTGTACTCCCCTTTGAAGACAGGTATATAAGTTTCTGAATCTCTTTGAGTTACTGGGTACTCACCTTCCTGTGCTGCCCTGAACACATAAGTAAATTGGTATGCTTTTCCCCTGATTAACCTGTCTATAAACCAGTTTGTTTCAGCAGACTTAAAAGACTGGAACCTTCAGAGGGATAAATAGCTTCCCTTTGCCCTATAGGAAACTAACACAGAACCTTTGTGACTAAGCTACATAATTGAGTAGTTTGAACACAAGATGGCAATAGACTACTAGATTTATCAAAGGAATTCTTGAGTTTTGTGACATTGATATATCATAGAGGGCAATGATTCAAGTTACTTATAATAAAAATGTTTTTTAATAATTCTATCACATTTGCATCTAAGTTTTCTTCAGTCTTATTGATCAGTCACTTAAATTAGCCTTGCTAGATTTTTAAACTGATTTCTGATAATGATTTTTTAATGAACTATGAATAAAAGTCACTAGAATATGTGTCACAAGGATAGAATGTTATTTGTTTCCAGTGCCTTAAACACAAACAACATCCCATAGCAGACACCCATTAAATAATTGAATAAAAGAACATCTTGTGTCCAATTTGCATGTATAAATTGTCAAGTCTTTTCTCACATTAACCTGAATAATCTGGAACTTGAAAATCCTTTTATCCTGGGGCTGGGGATATAGTTCAGTTGGTAGAGTGCTTGCCTAGCATACACAAGGCTCTGGGTTCAATCCCTAGTACCACCAGAAAAAAAAAATCCTTTTATCCCAGATTTTCCAATTTAGCACCATTCTTACATTACTCATTTATTCAAATATGCTTACAATGCATTCTGCTTTGTGCCAGACACAGCCATTTCTTGTAATATAGAGCCCGTTGTGCCTTCCACCCAGGTGTGTCCAATTCAAACTCAATATCCCAGGCTCACTATTCACCACCCACCATGTGTGGGTGATTTGGAGGGATTGTGTGGTTGGGGCCACAATGGCCCAGATGTTAAACATGTTGGGATGCAGAGCCTCTCAGTGCTCCTCCTCTTTCTCTGTACTGATGGGCTCTTGGATGCTTTGCACTAGCTGCTCCCTGTCACGGGGCAGGAGGCCTTCTCCCATCACCTGTCAAGCCCTCCAATCACAGAAAACATCCTCTCTGAAGAGCTCTTGCCAGTTGCAAGGGAGGAAAATGATTTTGTCTCTACCCTTCGTAGCTCTAAACTGGACTTCCCCGTAACAAAAGAGATCATCAAGAGAAAAGCAAACAGAAGTTTATTCAAAGGAATAACAAGAAATGAGTAAATTGCTAGGCTACATCTCAAAAAAAAAAAAAGTCAAGTTTTTAAACATCATAGTTAAATCCCATCAGTCTTTGAAACAAAGATGTGAATAAGGAATTGTCCAAGTCAAGACAAGATGGCCAGGAAGAACATCATAAAGGTAAGACTTTATGCAGATGTAATTTTTTAAAAATAATTCTGTGATTCAAACCCAGGGCCTTGCACATGTACTAGGCAAGTGCTCTAACACTGAGCTCCATCCCCAGCCTGGTCTCCCTTTTCTTTCTGGTGAAGAGTGTGAGACACTCTTACAAATGGAATATTTTTTATAAGTAATTTGTATTTATTTACTTACTTAGTACTGGGAATACTATAGTCCCTCCACTGAACCACAACCACAGCACTTTCTTTTATTTTGAAACAGTGTCTTGCTAAGTTGCCCAGATTGGCCTCAAACTTTCAATCATCCTACTTCAGCCTTATGAGTCGATGGGATTACAGTCATGTGCCATCAAGCCCAGGTAATAGATGAACTCTTTGCAGCTACTTCTGCATCTGCAATTTCTCAAAATAGCCAGGTAGAAATAATACCACAAAGAGGCATATTTAGGGGGTGGCATATTCTGGTTTCCTATGGTCATATTTTAGGGTGTTATATCCTGAGCCCACCACAGTATACTTACTCCCTGGACATCTGGTAAAATCTGATTATTTTATTTTCTTCCTTTTAATGTTGTTTCACAGTTGTATGAAGTGGCAGGAGATTGTCATTTCCCTGTATTTTTTTTTCCTTTTTTGTATTCCCAGCACCAGTAAATATTGGGTACATAGTAAATGCTGCTGGAAGGAAGGAGGGAGGAATAGATGAATGAAGGAAGAAAGGGGGAGGAATGAAGGAAAGGTTAGGCCTCAGAAAATGATACCCCAAAGTATGGCACTCTACTGTGCTGATTACTTCAAAACCTTGAAGAACTTAGAAAGCAGCAAATGCAGAAAGATGTTTTCTCCAAGTTCCCCTATCTGACTAAGGGAAGTTCATCCAGAAGGGATGCAATTGTCCCCGGCCTCAGAATTTCATCAAATTAAGAAGATTAATTCACGGGAAAGGAGACTAAAGGTCTCTATCTCCTTACACTAAACACTCCATTTATTCTGAAGACTGCTGCCTGAGGTATCTTATTCACATAGCAAAATATCCTTTGTTCACTCTGTATTTCCTCCCCTCACCATGCCATGGCCCATGCATCCCTCTGGAGGCACCAGGTCCATATTCTTTCCTGTCACCACTTCCTCTATGCTCCTACTTTCTGTAGCTCAGAATGCTATTTAAGCTGCAACCATCTGGCCCTTCTTTGAGTCTCATATTTTGTGTAGCACCCATACTCAAGCACATAAATAAACTAAATTTGTATGCTTTTTTTTTCCTGTTAATTTGTTCCAAGTACCAGTTTATTTCGGTGAAATCAATTATCAGATCTTCAGAGGGCAGAGGCAAAGTTCCTTTCATCCCAACAGAAGGAAGTAAGGAGGGTAGGAGGGCTGTGCCAACACTGGACTCAGGCTGCAGATGGTAAAATAGCCATTGCTGATTTCTTGATATTTAAATATGGACCTATGCATATATTTTTAACCCAGAAAAAAAAAAGAAACAGGGTTATGTTCACTTGGGTATGAATTTCATTTGCAAATTTTGGGATAATAAACATAATGAGGCCTAAAATCAATGTTGGTCTTCCTCTTTTAAAAAGATAAGGAAGTATTTAGAATCCAACTTGTAATATTTTTCTTCAAAAGAGAGTGATTTGCCACTCTTTAATTTGATAGTTTTTTTATGCTTCAAATACAGATTCAGACTTTAAATATTAATAAACCTCAGAAAGCAGTAATCAAATTCTCAACTCTTATGAATTAATTATCACAATTTTAAAACTCTAGTTTTACAAAGCATATCACCAAGTGCAAAACTGCTTTTTCAAATCATGTCTTCGTTTTGGTATTAATGCATGATTAAATGAAATTTTATGTGTGTTAAATTGAGTAGTACTACTGTTATTTGAAGCTTCCTGTTTCTTGGTATTGTATAATTGCAACTGTACATTTTGCATTCAGTGATTATAATAATTATTATTTGGGGGCTGGGGGTATGGTCAGTGGTAGAGCACTTGCCTAGCATGGCCCTAGGTCTCATCCCCAGCACTGCAAAGAATAAAAAAAGAATAATAATAAGATTTTATTTGTATCAAAGTGCTAATTTGAATACTGCAAAATATCAAATATTGTTAAATGTGATTTTAAAAAACACTTCCCTTCAGCCTCCCACCCACCCCCACCATTCACCAAATAACAAGTTTTTTTTCAGCTGTTTTCACTGATTTTACTCTCATTTCTAAATGTGTACACTGCTATCTCTTGATTCATCTCTACCTATTGATTTCCAGTTACAGATAATACAGATTTTAGCTCACTTAAATTCTTTCTCTCCTTTTCATCATGTTCAGTGCTTTCATAATTTTAATTGTGTACGTGCTCATATATGCATATGTAGTTTGCTTTTGAGCCAAGTAGCATGATTATATGTCCTTTCTTGCATAATGTTAGTGTTTTTTTCTGGACTTAATAATTGCCTCATTTTAAGATATTTTACTAATTTTTCTTAACCTCTGACTAAATATCTACACCCTTAACAGCTCTGTAAAATGCCTTTTAATTAAATTTTATAGAAGACATATTAGGTAATTGAAAATCCCATCTTTGCCCTCCCATCAGGTCCCAGACTTTCCCTCCAATCCCCTATTCCAATCTGAGGGGTTCCATTGTGGGCTTTTTGCTTGGTTGGTGTATTGGAACTTCCATTTGCCATCTTCCTGATAATTCTCTTTGTCTCTGTTGGATCCTCTGTTTCCACCATTCCATATAGTTCAAAATCCCAGTATTCTGCTTCTAAACAGAGTTCCTTAGTGTGAGAGTGGGTATGTGCCCAGCCTAGGCATGTATGTCTACACTTGGGCACACCCTCAAATATCTTCCTAAGAAAGGTGATTGGGAAGTAGATATTTTTGAAGACTTGTATGTCTAAATGTATCTTTTTTTAAACCCTTTTCCTTGAGAGAGAGTTTGACTGAATACAGAATTCTTGGTTTAAAAAAAATCATTTTCCTTGGAAAATCTGAAGGCATAGCTCTATCCTTTTCTAAGTCTTCTCATTAATTACCTCTCTCCCCTGCTCCCTACTCCCATCTGCAGCTTTTAGAATCTTCTGTTCTCCCCATTGTTTAAAATTTCTTGATAATCAGCCTTTTGTTGTTGCTTTTATTATTTGTCAAAATTTTTGTTTGTGTGTTCTCATTTTTATCCATTGGGCTTGATTAACACCCAAAAGGCTTTTTTTTTTTTTTTTTTTTTTTTTTTTTTTTTTTTGATACTAGGGACTGAACTCAGGAGCACTTAACCACTTAGCCACATTCTGCTGCCTCAGCCTCCAGAGCTGCTGGGATTATAGGTGTGTACCTCCATACCCAGCCCCAAAAGGCTTTTTTGAGAAGGAATTCCTGTTCCTTGGCTCTGGAAAGTTCTCTAATTTTATCAATACTTTTCTCTACCACTCTTTCTGATGCTTCTGTTAACTAGCTGTTAGGCCTCCTAGATTGATCATCTAATTTTTGTGTTTTCTTTTATTGTTCAATTATTCACCATCTTGCTCTATGTTTATATATCCTTCACTTTTCTCTTGAGTTTTCCACTTCTGTCATCTAATATTTATTTTCTTGGTGATTAGTTATTGTTATCCAAATATTCTTCTTTTTAAAACTACCATCTTAGTTGTTTTAGGGATATATAATCTTCCCTTACATCTCTGAAAATGGTATATGATTAGTTTTTGTCTATTTCTCTTCTCTATTCAGTCTTCTCTATTGAATTTTCTGAGTTCTTTTTTAAACTAATTTATTGGAATATAGCTATGTGATAAAATTCACCCATTTAAAAATTGTAGCTTGGCACAGTGGCACACACCCATAATCCAGCAGCTGGGAAGCCTGAGGCAGGAGGACCATTCAAAGCCAATCTTGGCAATTTAGCAAAGCCCTAAGTAACCTAGCGAGACCCTGTCTCAAAATAAAAAATAAAAAGGGCTAGGGATATGGCTCAGTGGTTAAGCACCCCTGGGTTCAACCCCAGTACCAAAAAGAAAAGAAAGAAATAATCATTGTAAATATATTTTTTGAATTGTGCAACCATCATCACAATCCAGCTTTAGAATATTTTTATCACTTCAAAAGATCCTGTGACCTCCATTCCCAACACCAGTCCCAATCTACCTGTATTCTGCTTTCTATTTGTGTACATTTGCCTTTTCTAGACATATCACTTAAACTGGATCATACAAAACGTGTTCTGATTTCTTTCACTTCAAATAATATCTTCAAAGGCCATCTCTGCCGCAGCATTTATCAGCAGGAATTGTTGAAGACTGTTTCATCGTATGCTTACAGCACATTTTGTTTTCTCACTCACCAGTTGACTAGACATTTGGGTTATTTCCACTTTGGGACAATAATGAACATCTTTGTGTCATTTTAATGTTTTATTTTCAACTCTATTTTGCACATTAAAAGGTTTTCCCCAGATATATGCTATTTTGGCAGACTGCTCATACTTAGCAAGAGAGACCCCAAAAGTTCTTCCCATCTATGAGTATAGATGTGAAGGAAGGGAGCTAGTGACATTGAGGCTTCATTGTGATTCTTTGGCTAAGAACCTCATGTGAGGTTTTTTTGTTTTGGGGGTTTTTTTGTTTTGTTTTTTAATCATTTTCTCTTGGGATGATCTAAGTTTTTAGAGAGGATTCCTCCAGTGTCTTTACTGGAGGCTATAATCCTGGTTTCTGGTATTCTAGGAGCCAAGAGGAATTGGAAGGCTAAGATGTCATTAATTCTAGTACATAAAATTTTTGTTAACCGTCCTGTTTTCTAGAAAACCTCTACCTCCTTCAACTGTGTGATGTGCCCTCAAGTCCAGAGACCTCAGTTTTATTTTCTTCTACTGGGGGTAGCTACATGGAAGAGAGAAGATATAGAGATACTATTTCAATAGACTGCAGGCAATCCCTGTATTTCCAGCCCTACAATTATTTGCTCCTCCTGTTCCATTTTTAGAGTTTTCTGATGCCAATTTCTGAGCCTTTGGGCTTCTGCAGTATAAAGTATGTTACCTCTCTACTTTTCCCACTGCCAGTTTAGGATTAGCTTTCTTGGATCCACTAATCCATTTACCACTTTCCATCTACTTTTCTGTGTCCAAAATTTTTACTATTATTTTCTTTCCAGTTCTCACTACAGGCTTATGCTTCCATAAAAAATCCTATAGTAGAGCCAGGCACAGTGGCACACGCCTGTAGTCACAGCCACACTGTAAGATCATAAGTTCAAGGCCAGTCTGAGCAATATAGAGAAAACCCCATCTCAAAACAAAACAAAAGCCTTTTACTCTTGTTTCTGTAGAATTTTTGGAAGTATTAGAGTATTTCTTTAACCATTTTTAATAAAAATCTCAAATTAATTCTTAAATGAAAAATAAACTTTTTGATTCCAAATAATTTATGTAAATAAACTACCCTCCAGGAAGTATAACATAGCTCCCTGCTTCTTAAACATCTGCTGTATGTAGTGACTTCCTTCCAAGAATACAAATGGGAAGGGATGGGGGTGGGAGGGATATATCAGAACCAGGGAACTTAACACACATTCTCATCCAGCTCAAGTGAACATCAGTAGCAGATCACAGTGATAGTGCTATCTCTGATCTGATGTGAGGAGAGGGGCACCCCATCCCTGTAGTCTCCTTCCCCCAAACCCACAGCTCCAGACTAATCATGAGAACATGAGGCAAAACTAATAGAGGAACAATCTACAAAGTACTTAAACAGCACTACTCAGAACTGTCAAGGTCATCACAAGTAAGAGAAGTCCAGGAGGAGTCTAGGGAGACATGAGGAATCAATGCAAAGAGGAGTCCTAAATGGGATGCCAGAACAGGAAAAGGATCATTAGGTAAAAACTAAGGAAATCCAAATAGTTAATTAGATTTAGCTAGAAGTAATGTTTCAAAATTAGTTTGTTAATTTGTGACAAATATGCCATAGTAATGGAGAGACTGGCTAGGGGCATGCAAGTACTCTTTATTATCTTTGCAACTTTTCTATAAACCTAAAATTATTATTTTAAAAAGTTTATTTAAAAGAGAGCCTCTGAACTGGGTGAAGTCATGCACTCCTGTAATCCCTTCAAGTCACGAGGCTAAGGCAGGAGGATTACAAATTGGAGGCCAGCTTGGACAACTTAGCGAGATCTTGTCTACAATTAAAAATTTTAAAGAAAAGGTCTGGGGGTGTAACTCAGTGGTAAAGTGCTGCTGGAGTAAATCCCCAGTAAACCCTACCACCACCTCCACACACACATACAAAAAACACAGAGAGAAGAACCTCTGCTATTTATCCTTCAACTATATTTTGTTATATTAGTAGCTTTTTAACAAAACAGTAACTCTGTAATATTGATATCTGTAAGAAGCAGAATCTTCATGTTGGGCTTCTTCAAAAGATGTGGCTCAAGTGGTAGCATGCTCACCGGGCGTGCGTAGGGCGCTGGGTTCAATCCTCAACACCACATAAAAAAATAAAAATAAAGATATTGTGTCCACCTAAAACTAAAAAATAAATATTAAAAAAACTATGTTGGTGAGCCTTAGCTCTTCTATGTGAATTTTAGGGACATTATTTCAAGTTTCCTGAACTTGGTATTTTGGTTGCTGTAACTTTGGCTTTATCGATTTATTTGAAGAAATTGACATCTTTATGATATTGAATCTTCCATCTAGTAATATGGTATAACTCTCCAGTGGGTTCAAGATGGCCACAAATTCTTTGCATCTCCTACTATTAAGAGGTGTAGTCTAGTCACCCACCTCTTGGATCTGGACTGACTTTGCTATTTGCTTTATCTAAAAGAATGTGACAGAGTGAATTTTGCAGGTTCCAGAGCTTGGGACACATGAAGTGACATAGGTTTTGTCTTTATTTTCTTGCAATGCTGCCTTTAAGCCCCCACACTATGATGAATCCCAGGATAAAAGGCCACATGGAGAGAAACCAAGCCATCCCTGCTGTCCCAGCTAAATTCAGCACCAGCCAATTGCCCTGTCAGCTGAATGCATCTGCATCAATGAGCACAAGCGAAACAGCAAAGAGCTATTGATCAACCCTTAGAACTACACGATATGATGAAGTATTGTTGTTTAAAGCTACTAAGTTCCAGGATGTTTTATCCCATAACAATGACTAACTGAAAGAGAAATTGGTACCTAAGAGTGGGATGCTGCTATAACAAATGTCATCATATGGAGTGTTGGCTTTGGGACTGGGCAGTAGCAGTAGATAGATTCTGGAACGGCAGCAAGGAGACTGTTGTGGGATCTGGAAAATCAGTGAGGAAATTATTACCAAGTTTGGAAAAATGGTAAATCACATTTTGCACTAGTGAAAAAACTCAGCAAAACTGTTGTTTGAGTGACTCAAATGTAGAAAGTGTAGCATATCATGGTAACTCTGACTTGACTAGTCCTTAGGTGAGAAAAGATTTCTCACCTAGCATGAGTTTTGTGGCTAAGGCCTCTCTAACACAGATTGATTGACAAGAGAACTTGGTACTGCCAAGATTTGAATGTTTGTCCCCTCTAAAACTCTTGCTGAAATTTAATTGTCTTTGTAACAGTATTAACAGGGGGTGGGGGGGAGGGGGGAGGTAGTTCAGTGGTAGAGCACATGCTTGGCATACATGAGGCCCTGGATTCAATCTCCAGCATCCTGTCCTTCCACAAGAAAAAAAAACAAGTGAGGCTTTTCAGATGTAATTAGGCCCTGAATGATATTGTTACTGTGGGAGTAGGTTCATTATAAAAGGGAGAGTTCCAGTCCTTTTCTCTTGTGCCTATTCTCTTTGCCCTTCTGCCATGTGATGCCTTTGTCATATTATAATGTAGCATATGGCACATATGTTGCAGGGCACGGTGGCACACACCTGCCTGCTTGGGAGGCTGAGGCAAAAGGATTACAAGTTCGAGGCCAGCCTAGGTAACTTAGATGCTTAGGCAACTTTGTGTGACTCAAAGAATAAAAAGAGCTGGGATGTAACTCAGTGGTAAGGCACCTCTGGGTTCAATCGTTACTACTAAACAAAAACAAAAATGGTACATATGTTATGGTGTAGCATGAGGTCTTTGCCTGATGCTGGTACCTTGATGTTGAACTTCCCAGACACCAAATCCATGAAAAATAATTTTTTGTCCAGTGTCTAGCCAGGTGCGGTGACACACACCTGTAATCCCAGCAACTCAGGAGGCTGAGGCAGGAGGATCACAAGTTTGAGGCCAGCATGGGCAATTTAGGAAGATCCTATCTCAAAATAAATAAAAATAAAAAGTGTTGGGGACAAAACTTAGAGGTAGAATGTTTCTGGATTTAATCCCTAGTAAAACACACACACACACACACACAAACTTGTTTAGTCTCTGGTATTCTGCTATAGTAGTGCAAAATGGACTGAGATATAGACAAAATCATTTTAAGTCTTCTGAGTCTTGACACAAAGAAACAGGAAATGTGTGTATTTATAAAACAGTGATACAAAAATTTGATTGGAAGACAAAAATATATAGCCTAGTGGTAATAAAAAGGAGGAAACTTGGGAAGGTCTATTTGTTCAAGTTCTTCTTGGTGTCTCCATATTCTTTCCTCTGGGGATAGATTAACTTTAGGGAAAGATCAGCTAAGTTTTATGAACTGCTTTAGGGGAGAATGGCCAGGGGAGGTCAGAGAGCCCTTTCTATTTCTGCTGTTTTCTCTAAGGCCAAAGTGCCACACTGGGGTATGATGTACTAACCTCAGGCAGTCACCAATAACCTCGACTCCCAGTACCTCCAGCTTCACTTGTTACCTCCTTCATTGACGCCAGCAATCGTGACCCAAGCAAAGGCATGATAAGCACTTGCCCATTGTGACTAGTGGCTTTTTCTTTGGGGATCTAAGCCATTGTGTTTTGAGGAAATCAGAGCAGCAGTGTGGAGAGGTCTACATGGAAAAGAAGAAGGACCAGTGGCAGCATCCATTCCCAGTGATGGGAGTGAGGTCATTTCAAATTTTCCAGCCACGCTAGAGCCACAACCAACACCACCAGAAGCAGAGATATTTGGCCAGCTCAGAGAATCAAGAGAAATAATGACTCATTGTTGTTGTATTAAGACAGGAGGTTTGGGGTGGTTTATTAGATAGTTGAAACATTAACAAATATGTGAATTTGTTATTGAAATGTGTTCCCTCAAAGTTCATATGTTGAAAACTTAACCCCCGATGTGACTATATTTGGACATAAGATTTCTGGAGAGGGAATTAAGGTTAAATGAATTAATAAGTGTGGAACCTTTATCTAATAAGACTGATGTCCTTATAAGAAGAGAGAGAGACACACAAAGGTCTTTCTCTCTGCATGCACACCTGCAGAAAAAGCAACGTGAACACACAGGGAGAGGGCAGTCATGTACAAGAAAGGAAGAGTCTTCACCAGAAACCTTCCTCGATGGCACCTTGATCTTGAACTTCTTATAGACTCCAGAGCTGTGGGAAAATACATTCCTGTTATTTAAGCCAGGCTATGGCATTGAGTTATGGCAGCATGAGCTGACAAACATACTGACTAAGGAGATTTCCAGGCAGAATGTTTAGTGTGTTCATTAGTTTTAATTTTAATTGTATATGATAAATATAGGAAGAGTTGAATTAAAGAAGCAACAGTTTATAAGCAGGATTTATGAGAAATAAGAAATCCCATGCAGGCACAATGGCAGTTGCTTGTAATCCCAATCAATTCAGGAGGCTGAGGCAGGAGGATCACAAGTTCAAGGTCAGCCTTAGTAACTTAGCGAGGCCCACAACTTAGTGAGAACCTGTCTCAAGATAAAAAATTAAAAAGGGTTGGGAATGTAGCTCAGTATAAAGTACCCCTGGGTTGAATCCAAAGAAGGAGGAGGAGGAGGAGGAGGAGACGGAGGAGGAGGAGGAACATCTAAGGAGCTTCATCCATATTTGGATCAGATCAACAGATGCTGAAGTCTGATCCTAAAACTATAATTGGATGACAGTTTTGAGACTCTTAGGTGCATTCTGCATGAGAATATGAGTTTGAACTGTTCCTGGAATCACCCTCTTTCTGACACCCACTACAAGGTCAGAGTCCTTCTCAAAATCACCTTAGATTTGACAATTCACTGGAAGAGTTCAAAGAAATCACTGAGCACTGTTGTACCCATGGTTACAGTTTATTATAGGAAAAGGTGCAGATTAACATGAGCTAAAGGAATAGGGAAGAGCTAGAGAAAGTAGTTAATGCAGAACTTCCCTTGTCTTCTCTCTCGGAGTCAGGATATGTTACTTTCCTTAGCATCTGTGTGTGATGATATGTATGGAATTTTGATAACCAAGGAAGCTCACCCAAACCTTCAAGTTCGAATATTTTATTGGGGCTGGATTGCATAGGCATGATTTATTTCCATGTAATCAATCTCAGTCTCCAGCCCCTCAGGGAGTGACCCAAATCCCCCAACCTACATCACATTGTTGATCTTTCTGATGTGGCGAGCCCCATACCTACCATAGCACTATTGCATGTGGTCAGCCACCACCCTAAATCACATGTTGCTCTTTGGCTAACACAGGGCCCCCCCCAAAAAAAAAAAAAAAAAAAAAAAAAAAACAAGAAAAAACCTTAAAGGAAACTTCCCAGATGTTAAGGGCAAAGCCAAAACTTTTTCTGAGCAAAGTTAAGTACTACTTCTCAGAGAGGAATGTAAATAGTTATATAGAAGATGAGCTGTGAGAGGTTAAACATTTCCCCACATTCTTCATAGCAACTCCCATTAAGAATCTGGACTGACAGCATACCAGATATGATGCATGCGTACTCATGTTTATAGCAGCACAATTCCCAATAGTCAAGTTATGGAACCAGCCTAAGTGTCCATCAACAGATGAACAGATGAAGAAAATGTGGTCTATATACGCCATAGAGTTTTACTCAGCTATAAAGAAGAATGGAAATTATGTCATTTGCTGGAAAATGGATGGAAATATAGAACATAATGCTGAATGAAATAAGCCAAACTCAGAAAGTCAAGAGTCATGTGTTTTCTTTCATATGTGAAAACTAAAGAGAGAGAGAAAAAAAGACAAAAAAAAAAAGTTTGTGTGGGGGGATCTCATGAAAATAGAAGAGAGACCAGTTGAGTAGAGGAAGGGGCCAGGGAGAGTGAGAAGCGGGCAGTGGGGAAATGGCCATTATCTCAGAGAACCCACCAAGGCCAAAAATGTGAAGGTCTTTTCTCCAGGACCATGCAACTTATGCTCAGAAAAAGCCTGTCATTTCTTGCTACCTGGTAGATATCTTGTTGCTGGCCTCCTGAGAGAGAGAGAGAGAGAGAGAGAGAGAGAGAGAGAGAGAGAGAAAGAGAGAAAGGGTGGAGATGGGAAAACCAGTAGCCATCTTCTTTCTTGATCATCCTAATGCAAAGTCACTGGATAATCTTGTCAATGCCTCATTTAAAATATGAACAGAGGCCCTAAGCAATTTATTGAGACCTTGTCTCAAAATTTAAAAGTAGGGGGCTTTGAGGATATGGCTCATTTGTTAAGCACCCATGGGTTCAATCCCTGGTACCAAAAAAATTAAAAATATGAACAGAGGCTGGGAAGGGAAGGGATGGAGGGTTGATTGATGAGTTAAAAAGTTATAGTTGGATATGCGGAATAAGTTCAGGGGTTCTATTACACAGTAGGGTGACTAGAGATAACAATAGTGTATTTTCAAAATAACTAGAAGAGAGAATTTAAAATATTTTCACCACAATGAAATCATCAATGTCAGAAAGGAAAGATATATTAATCGCCCCGGTTTGATCATTAGGAAATGTATTTATGTATCAAAATATCACACTGTACCTATAAATATCTACAATTATATATCAATTAAGAACAAAACAAGATGAAATCAACCCAGATGCCCATCAAGAAATTGTGGAATTTATATACAATGGGAGTTCTACTCATCCATAAAAAAGAATGAAATTATGGTATTTGCTGGTAAATGGATGGAAATGGAGAATATCATGCTAAGTGAAATAAGCCAAACTCAGAAACTCAAAGGTCAAATGTTTTCTATCAAACGTGGGAGCTAAAGTAAAATAAAGAAAAGTGAGAGGGAAGGTAGGATAACATAAAGAACCAATCAAATATAAATTAATAGAGGAGCAAAAGGAAGTCTAGTAGTGTTGTAGGGACAAATGAGGCAAGGCACCGAGACAGCAGGAAACAGTTTTATTTGGCTGCAGCCAGGTTCAGAGGGCACAGCTTTTGCTGTAATCAATCAATCCCCTGAACCCAGAGTTCAAGTAGTTTCAGAGTTTTATACCCAACATGTAAGGAGAGAGGCTCAGAAGTTCACAGTCTGCAGAAGTTCACATAAAAGCAGCTTTTCCTTTCACTGTTTTGGGCAAGTTAACCCTTCAAGGACAACACCTGAGAAGGGGAGAGCTTCTTCTCTCTCCTTTTTCCTCCCCCTGCCAGCTGTTACCATGGAGCCAAATTGGTAATTTATCTTAAAAATGTAGACATCTCTGTGAAGCCCAGCTCAAGGCCAGAGGCCTTGTTTATTCATTTCTACAAAGTACTATACTGGATTCGTTTGTGAAAAACTAGTAAGGGGGTGTCCAGCACCTGGAGTGCTGGTATCTTCCCGGCCAGTGGCCAAGTAAAACAGGGCAACATGAAAATAGGAAGTTTATCTACATTGAACTCTTTTGCAGAGACTTTTTTGCTGACAGTCCTAAAATCAGCCATGGTGAAGATTTCTAGAGAAGCTCAATTAAGATTTTTCTGTGGAGAAAGGAGGTGCCCCTTCAGTAGAGTACAGGAAGGAGAATGGGAGAGGAGAGGGAGGAGGAGAGGGAGAAGAGAGGGTCATGAACTGAAATTGATTGCCATGTATGTGAGAATTTGTTAGAGTGAACCCATCTATTGTGTATAACTATAAAACTCTAATGAAAAAAAGCAAAAGAATAAAAAAATTAAATAATATGAAAATACCTTAGTGAACAATCCTGCTAAAAATATGAAAAGACCTTAGTGAAAAATCCTTCTAAATGCTTCATTCTTTTGTCTTATTTCAAAGGTGAATATAACATTGACCAATATAGGTGTTTTTTGCAGACAGTATTTTATTGGGAATTATTTTTTAATCATTTGTGCAATCTCTACCTTTTAGTTGCTCTGTTAGTGCATTTACACTTAATGTAATTATTACTATGGTTGGCTTTAAGTATATTATCTTCTTAATTTTTTTTCCTTTTTGTTGCCTTTTTTCTTTCTTTTCTCCTCTTTCATGCCTCCTTTTTTTCTTCAGGATCGAATCAGGGCAGGCGTGCTCTCTATCCCAGAGCCACCTCCCTAGACTTCTATTTGATTGAATACTTCTTAGTATTCTATTTCATCTTTTCTATTGTCTGTTAGTTGTAACTTTGTTTTTCTGTTTTTAGTAGTTGCTGTAGGGTTTATAATATACATCTCTACTTTACCACGGTCTATCTTGAAATGGAATTATTTCCTCCATATAAAATGAAAGTGTGCTTTAATTTCCACCTTTTTGTCCTTTGTACTATTGTTGTCAAATTTCTGCTTCCATCTACCTTATAAACACCACAACATATTATTATTAGTTTTCTTTATGTAGTCAAAAAATCCTCTAAAGAAATTTAAAAGTAAGAGGTAAAAGGCTTTTATATTTACCCACTTTAAAAATTACCATTATTTCCCTATTTTGCTCCTTTGTATAATTCCAAGTTCTCCCATACCTGGTGGAACATGTTCCTTAATTATTCGTGTTATTAAAAAAAATTATTTAAGTTTTTCTTTAACAGAAAAATACTTTTATTTTGCTTTCGTTTTGAAGAATATTTTTATTGATTTTTTTTTTTTTTTTTTTTTTTTTTTTTTGCCTTTAGGACTTTGAAGCTGTTGATCCTCTCTCTGCTGGCTTTTATAATTTCACTTTAAGATTTTCTTCCTACTTTTAAATTTGAGCCACTTGACCAATTTGATAACAATGTGCACAGTGTAGGTTTCTTTGTGCTTATTCTACTTAGGGTTCACTAAAATCTTTGGATTTGAATTTGTGAGTGGATGTTTTTCATCAAATTTTCTTTTCAAATATTTCTGGACCATTTTCTCTCTTTTTCTAGGTTTTCTGTTGTAACAGGATTCTGAGATTTTAATTTTTTAATATTTCTAGTTTTTACTTCTTTGTCTTTAAATTCATTGATCTTTACTTCTACAGAATCTACTCTACTGCTAATACTATCCAATGAACGTTTCAGATACTACTTCAATGTTTGTGGGGAACTCAAATTTCTAGTGATCTTGTATACCTATTTACACTCAAGAATGGGACACACACACACACACAAAAAAAATGCTGACTGGGAGCTCTGTATTTGTGAACTAGTTTGTTGACTTTGTCATATAGCAGTCATGCGAGGCAACGATCATTATCTCAGGGAACTCACACAGACTAAAGTGGGACAATAAATTTATTTCTCTAAGGCAATAAATTTATTCAGGGAAGAAGTCTCTAATTTCTTGCCTACTTATAGACACCTTGCGGCTGGCCCTTTGAGAAAGAGAAAGGGGTGGAGATGAAAAGCCCAGTAGCCATCCTAGGGCAAAGAAAAGTCACGAGTCCTGATGACAGACCCAGACTTCCAGATCATCTTTTCAGTGCCTCATTTAAATATATGAGCAGATAATCAAGAATCACCAGTTATCTGCTTTTCCATCAGTGTTGTCTTCAGTGTTAGCCTTCTGTCCATTAGAACAAGTACCTAAAATAATCAAACCATAATTCTTCTGAGGAGAAATTTTATTTTGATTCACTATTTTAGTTTCTGCCCATGATATATTGGCCCCATTGCTTTGGGCCTGCGGCAGCACATCGTGGTGGAATTGTGGAGCAGAACAGAACTGCACAACTCATGGCCAGGAAGCAAAAGAGAGAGGGAGGAAGGAGCTGGAGTTCCACAATCCCCTTCAAGGGCACAACCCCAGTGACCTGCAGTCCTCCCAGGAGTCCCTACCTCTTAAACGTTTCACTACCTCCAATACTTCCAGGCTGGGAACCAATCCTTTGGGGAACATTCCAGATCCAAATTCCCACAGCTCTATGTCTCATACCTGTCCATCCATGTGTGTCCAAGTGTTTGATCCCAAAGTTCTCCAAGGCTCTGTCAGTCAAATAATCTTTCTTCTTGCCCAAAGTGTCCTCCAGAAACCCTGTATGCTTTGCCTCCCTTTGCCTCTCCATCAGTGAGCACTCCTCTGTGCAAGTTGCATCATATTGCATTGGGGTTTTTGTTTTTGTTTTTGTTTTTGAGGTGGTGAGGACTGAACCCCTGGGCACTCTGACACTGAGCTATATCTGCAGTTCCACTTTTTTTTTCTTTTTTTTTTTTTTTTACTTATCAGCTATGATTATAGAGGAGTCTCAAGATAAAAATAAGAATAAACAAGTAGATCAACTATTTTTAATGAAAAGTGTTAGGGCACAGTAAGATCTTTTTCGCAGAGGGTCAAAAGCATCTTAAGATTATAGTTAAATCAAAGACAAATACTTTGCAATAATGTAAGAAAGAAATATTCTATATGAAATATGTGCTAAGTTATTAATTCTTTCTTTACCATCTGCTAGTTATATGATTCAGGACAAATTATTTGATCCCTCAGAGCCTCAGTTTCCTCTCTCTTAAATGTGATTATTAAATGTTAAGAGCACATATAGTGTGTTCCATTTTTGCTTTGAAATGAATAAGCAAAAGATAGCAAGTAGTGGTAATTTTCATTAAGTCTGGTTTTCTTTGGTATAAGTAATGTTGCAGAGAAAATTGGGGACCATTTTACTTAATGACATCTTATTTATTAGGGGGATCTATTGCAAAGAAAAGAGCATTTTCTTTTTCATGGGTTTTAGTCTATTGTCTGGTTAAGTTTCGCCTTTTAAAACCTATTATTTCTTTCTTTCTCAAGAATTTTCTCCTTTCTTCTTTCTGCTTCACAAGCCTTACTTTTTTGAAAAGAAGGTAAATGAAGCATGTCAGCCATGGTCCCAGCAGGAAGCTGACTTCACTTCAACAAGTTCCAAAGAAGGGACTTTAGTAAGGAACTTCCTTCGGAGATGTGGATAGGGAACAAACAAAGGCTATCAGATACTCAGAGTCTAGCAATAGAGGCAGGCCATTACCACATCAAGGGCAAAAGAGACAAGGGGGAGGGAAGAGAATTCCTGGAGATCAGTGACAATGAAGTGTGGAGGAGCCATCCAGCAGAATCTATTGTGGGGGGATGCAGGGGCAACCAGAGACTTAACAAAAGAGAGAGTAAGATGGAAAGAAATAACCCAATAGAAAGCCACCTTCTGATCTCCTACAAGGGCTTCCCATTGGTTACTGGAAGCCAGTTGTCAAGGGAACCTGGGAGATGTAGTCCATAGTGGCCAGGATCCCAGGGGCCCTCAGCAGTGCCCAGAGAACATCTCACAGGACAAAAGAAGAATGAGCAATAAAATTCTAAGAAATATCTGTTGTAAAACTTGGGCCAGGGGCGGGGCAGGGGCAGGTGAAATCAAAATCTGTGAAAAGTCTAAACATTTTCAAAGATATAAAGTGACTAAAATAAAAAGCCAAAAGCCATCTTGTGGGAACAAAAAAGTTCTTTACTTTTTATGCTTATCATATGTAGAAATAGATGAGAATGGAAATGTAAGCATTTCCAATTATAAAATAAGATTATTTCATATCGCATACTTCATGCCTTCAGGTGACTCCTAATTTATCACCTCAATGATGGAACCAGTTGCCACTGGGCGGGGATGGGGAGCAGGAGCGAAACATCTCTGAACTAGTAGAACTGACCAAGCTTAGGCACCAAGCAACAGTATCTACTCTACTGCTAATCCTATCCAGTGAACATTGCTTTTCAGATACTATCTTCAATGTTTACGGAGGACTCAAATTTTTCAGTGTGTTCAATTCCAGCAGATGTCCCTGCCTTGTTATGGATGCCTCTAAGGATTTATTTAAAAATTCAGATGCCATGGATTTATTCAGTGTCTGCTGAGAAATCCACTGTGCCTTCAGTTATAAGTTCGAGATGACACTTCGTTTAACATATCCTGGAAGTGAGACAATTTACTCTTTGCGTTTACTTAAAGCTTAATGGAATGCCAGGATGTTTTCTCCTTTGTCAATATAAAAGACTTATTATATAGTATTTTATCCAAAAATCTGTCCCACTTTACAAAGTTGTGGCTGACATTTTGGTGCTTTGTATCCAGTATCAATGTCTATTAGTAGTGTATCTAGGGCTTCTTCCAGAAATCAATAGATGGGATTCAGAAGGTTGTGAAAATCCTAAAATAGACAGTAAAATGTTTGGTGTTCATGCACTTTTATGAGAAAAAAAAACAACCCTACTATTCCCATAATTATCCAAAAGCTGTGTCTCCTCTGCCTCTAAATCAATTAGCATTCCTCTACCTCCTTTCATCCATGGACAGCCTTTCTACCTTTTATTTCATCATTTCAGATTATATGTTCTTCATTAGTTTTCATTACAAAAAAGTCTCAAGGGAAAAAAAAGATAAACAAGTGTAGTCAACAGTTTCTAATGTTAAGAATCATGGCTGGATATAAATGTACCAAAAGTAATACACAGGTGAAAAATGAAAGAGCTGATAAAAGGCTTTTTTTTTCTAAATATAAAATTAAATGTATAACAAAGATGCCCTCCCTGGCAGACCTGATGGCTGGCCTTATGTTGTTTTTGGTGAGAGAGTTTTGGTTATAAAAAAGGACAAAGCAAGATAATATTTTTCTAGAATATAATGGTTTGTCCTCAAACAGAATGATCTCACGATCCTGGATTTTGACCCTTTCTCTTATTGAGAGTTTCATCCTAATTATTCACCATTTATACGTGATTGTAGGACCATACTCTTCAGTCTGCCAAGATGATCACAGGCAGTCTTTTTTTTTCTTATTTGTTCTAATTAGTTATACATGACAGTAGAATATACTTTGACACATCATACATAAATGGAGTATAACTTCTCGTTCTTCTGGTTGTACATGGCGTAGAATCATACCAGTCGTGTAGTCATGTATGCACATAGGGTAATAATGTTCAATTCATTCTACTATCCTTCCTACCCCCATACCCCCTCCCCTCCCTTCACTCCCCTCTGCCCAATCCAGAGTAACTCTCTTCTTCCCTAGCCTGCCCCCCTTATTGTAAATTAGCATCCACATATCAGAGAAAACATTAGGCCTTTGTTTGGGGGGATTGGCTTATTTCACTTAGCATGATATTTTTCAGCTCCATTCATTTACCAGTGAATGCCATAATTTCATTCTTATTTAAAATTGAGTACTATTCTATTGTGTATATATACCACACTTTCTTTATCCAGTCATCTGTTGAAGGGCATCTAGATTGATTCCATAGTTGAGCTATTGTGAGTTGAGCTGCTATAAACATTGATGTGACTGCATCACTATAGTATGCTGATTTGCCGGGGGCACCAGGGATTGAACTCAGGGGCACTCAACCACTGAGCCACATCCATAGCCCTATTTTGTATTTTTTTTTTATTTAGAGATAAGGTCTTACCGAGTTGCTAAGCGCCTCGGCATTGCTGAGTCTGGCTTTGAATTCTCGATCCTCCTGCCTCAGGCTCCCAAGCCACTGGGATTCCAGGTGTGTGCTACCATGCCCAGCTAGTATGCTGATTTTAAATCTTTTGATTTTAAGTCTGAGGAGTGGGATAACTGGGTCAAATGGTGGTTCCATTCCAAGTTTTCTGAGGAATCTCCGTACCACTTTCCATAGTGGTTGTACCTATTTGTAGGTCCATAAGCAATGTATGAGCGTACCTTCCCCACCCCATCCTTGCCAACATTTATTGTTTCTTGTATTCTTGGTAATTGTCACAGGCAGTCTTATTGATAAAAGAGTGATACCGCGTCCTAGGTGCATTGATAAGAAGTAATTATTTCCTGATTTGGCAAGTATTGCATAGACATGAAGTAAGGAACACAATTGCCTATTAGAAGGGCCAGGCATGGTGGAGCACACCATGCTAATCCCAGCTACTTGAGAGGCTGTGGCAGGAGGATTGCAAGTTCAAGGCCAGCCAGGGCAATTTATTATGACCCTTTCTCAAAATAAAAAACAAAAGAAGGGACTGTGTAGCTCAGTGGTAGAGCACTTGACTCTGGATTCAATCCCCAGAACTAAAAAAGAAAACAACAACAACAAAACCCTCTGGAAGTCAATGCCCATATGAGGCACACAAGTAGTATTGAACCAAAGAAATCACACTCCATCTGAAGGGGGCAGCCTTTACTCAACTCTACTTTTTGGATAAAAAATTACAATTTGTAGAAGTTGGCAACTAATTCAAAACATTTTAAAACACTACATGAGATGAACATATGTTTTGAGGGTGTATTTGGCCCAAGGGATGCCGGTTTGGGGCTCTGTGTAAAGTAGTCGTTCCCAAGCCTGGCTGCAGACCAGAATCATCTGTGGAGCTTAAAAAACACAGATGCCCAGTCCCCTCTAGACTTGCTGAATCAAATCTCTGAGTGTGATGCTGATGCGCAGCCAGGTTTGGGAATCATGAAAGAGAAGAACTGGTTGATGAAATAGCATTTACCATCCATAAAACCTCAAAACTCAAAACACGATCGCAGGGAAGGAAGTCAGAAGACGAAGGGACAAACTGCCCCCATGGAAGAGCAACTATGGGGAAGACTTATAGGAATACCTTTATGATGATGAAGAGCAGCTATGGTGAAGACTTATAGGAATGCCTTTTCACACATCCTCTCACACTTCAAATTCTGGTTTTCTGACCCTTTTGCAAAGCTGTACTTTCCAATATGGTAGCCATAAGTACCATGCGGCTACTTAAATTTAAATAAAAATTAAAAATCAGGGCTGTGTATATAGTTCTGTGGTACAGTGTTTGCCTAGTATGTATAAGACACTGGGTTTGATCCTTTACATTGAAAAAAATTAAAAAATTTTCAATTCTTTAGTTGCAGGAGCCACATTTCAAGTTCTAAGCCACCCCATGTGGCTTGTGACTCCCATATGGGACAATATGGATATAAAACATGTCCAGCATTATAGGAAGTTCTGTTCAACATCCCAGGTATAGAGAATATATGTGAAAATCAAGAAAACTTTCAAGCCATTCATGTGGGATTCTGTTATTTCGTAGGAGTGGTCATTTCTGATTCAACATAGAACAAAAATTAGCCACATAGGCTTAGGTCATTACACAGAGTGATGCTTACCTGAAGGCAGATTAATTAGTAAGAAATGGAGTTTTTTTTTTTTTAAGTGAAAAAGTATTTGTGCAATCACTGGACAAATGTTTATCCAGTACTTTCTAAATACCAAGCATTCTGTTCTTTGTGCTTTAAATTATCTGTGGAATCAAGTAAGGTTTAAAAATTGGCTTAGGTAGCTTCCAAGAGTTATCTTTCAAGGTCTGTTGAAAACCTTTAGTTTTCAGTTTAATTTTCCCTTTAATTCTATGGAATTTCCCTTAATACAACAGCTACTATCAGGTCAAGATATGTTATCTGGTATATGTTTTATAGCTTAATGGTTAAAGGAAAGAGGGCAGCAATGGCTTACAGCAAAGCTTTCTCTTTGCCAAAAAGTCTAACTTGAGGGCTGGGAATGTAGCTCCGTGGTAGAGCAGTTACCTCCCGAGTATGAGGCCCTGGGTTCAATCCCTGGTACTGGGAACAAAAATAGTGTAACTTGCCTGGTGAGTTCTGGTCACCCATAACTAGTTGAAGAACATAACTTTCTTCCTAGCAGGGACCAGCCGGAGTAGCACCCCCGGTCAATACATACATCCTACTCTTAGCTAAACTGTACTCAGTGGGATTAAAATATCCTAAAAGACAAAAGACAGGAAGAACTCTTTTGTTAAGGGCTTTGGATCTTGAGGTTAAGTATAAACTTTTAAATTTGTAAAAAAAATTTAGGATATTCTACTGGGGAAGTAGAATATCCTAAATTTAAAAAGCAGAGTTTTGGGTACCTCCAAAATAAAAATATTTTGGAGAAAGCATTGTTGAGTAATGTTAAGAAATGTTTGATACACACATCTTAATGGAGATTCTGATTAAGGTAAGACTATGCCGAGTGATAAATAGTTGTGGGACATGGGGTGAGAATAAAGAGGACGCTGCAGGAGTGAAATGGCTTGGTGCCTGGAAGTCTCTTCTCCAGTCATGAACACTTAATGAATTCTTCAGGGGCATATGGATTAAATTTTAAAATGGCTCAACACGTTAACATATTTTTTGTCTGTATTATAAATCTGATTGAGTATTTTATAGTCTCCATGTGGCTCTTGGGATGACAATAAAGGCTGGGGCTGCTTCTGGAATGCAGTAAATACTTGAGTCCTTATCTTTGTTTGTCTCTGATGGGGTTAAGGAGACTAAGAGACTTAATTCTGGTAATTTTGCTGATAGTCTCCTTTTATTTTAGAAAGCGTGGTTATCTAATCTTAATCTAATAGTATGAGCTATCTTCTTTATAGAAATATTGGCCACATCTATTGGCTCACCATCATCAATGAGTGTGTCACACTAAATAAGTGTGTGTGGTGACTTGAGTGTCTCTCTGTACAGGGATTGAACCCAGGGTACATTACGACTGAGCCCTTTTTATTTTTTATTTTGGGTCTCACTAAGTTGCTTAGGGCCTCTCTAAATTGCCCCAACTGGCCTTTAACTTTTGATTCTTCTGCCTCAGGCTCCAAGTTGCTGAGATTACAGGCTATGACCATAGCCCCCAGCTTGAGTCACTCTTTTACAGACTCTTACACACATGCATACACACATCTATCTATATCTGTAACATTTGACACATCAGATCCTGTGTTAGGTGATGGGAGCAAGAGATCAATAAGATGTAGACTTTGCCCTTGAGGAACTCATATTCTCAAAGGGGAATCCTGTGCGTGAATAAATCTTGACAATACGAGGAGGCACAAGATCAAGGGATAACATCCGTACAGACAGGTGGAGATGATGGAAAGTAAGTTCTCTGTGTTGACTTTACAGGAGAGAGAAAGAACAAGGATAAAGGGTAGGGTGTGTGGTTAAATCCAAGGCAGCACTTGAAATGGGCCTAAACCTCCTACCCCCAGACTGAGGCAAACTGAAGAAAGAACCTGAAATGAAGCCAGAAAAGAAGTAAATAGTGAATGAAAGTAGATGCTCACTCCCAGAAGTGCCTAGGATATAAAACCTGAAGAGGTGAGTTGAGGATTCTGTGTGGGTGAGAGAGGGCCGTCCTGGGCAATGGGGAACAGGACGCCTGCCACAAAGAAGAACCTGGGCTCCATGTCAGGAGCCTGTCTCTCACACTGGCAAGTGCGTAGCTAACTGGTGAATTGGGAGAAGTGATGTGGAACAGCCCAAAATGCAGCAAGATTCCTTAAAGAAATGGAGAAATAGAAACTCAGAGCAGTGGTGGAGGGGGAAGCCAGGAACAAGAGACAGGCAGATGAGAAATGAAAGATGGAGACCAGGCAGAGATACACTCGAGAGTTTATTCGTCAGAGCTGACAAAGAAAAGGCTTGGGTTCTGGGACTTTTATGGAGGAGGCCCAGGAATCAGAGCCGGGCAGGTCCTAAGGCGGGTGGTTCAAGGTGGGGTTGGTATAAGGAGTGGTGAGCCTCTCTCAGAAAGGCCCGCAGGTGGGAAAGCGAAACTTTTTTCTTAAAACCCAGTCTGTCACTTAAGATGGCCATCCAGATGCTAAGCAAGGACCTTAGAGTTGTTCATGCCTGTAATTCCAGCTACTCAGGAGGCTGAGGCAGGAGGAGTTGCCAGCCTCAGCAACTTAGCAAGACCTCTCCCCCCCCAAAAAAAAATCTATTAATTGATTAAATTAAATAATCGGCTGGGATGAATCTATTAATCGATTAAATTAAATAATGGGCTGAGGATATAGCTCAGTGGTAAACTGCCCCTAGGCTCAATATCCAGAACACCCCCCACCACAAAAAAAAAGGAGAGAGAGAGAGAGAGAGAGAGAGAGAGAGAGAGAGAGAGAAATAGAAGCAAAACTCTGCATTTTTTTTTTTTTTTGGCTAAACTGCTTAGTGACATTTGTGACAGGTGTATCTGGCCATGGGCAAATAGTCATCTTTGTATCAATACTATGAAAAGCAGTGATATTGGTAGTAATTGCAAAATACCATTATGGGTAGGGTAATAAGCTTAAATAAATCTTTAATATCTGAAAGTATCCTACGCGCTCTGGTTGTTTATTCTCATGTGGAAAGCAAGAACTCTTGCTGAGAACTGTTTATTCCCTGTGTGGTCTGTTCCCGCTACAGTTCATTTGGCTTTATGATATTGTCTAAAATGAAGAGTTCTCCAAAGTAGAACTTGTCCTTCAGGTGTAGTACTCAGCTTTTAATATCCCAATGTGAGTCCTTTTATCTGTTTAACTGGCAGCATTCAGGCAGTGTGCCCTGGCACTGTGCTTAAGCAGGGTGAGTTCTGATTCGTGGGTGTACTTCCTGTGTAACCCTACTGTATTGAGAATAGGTTGGGATGTACACAGAGTGGAAGAATAAAATAAGGCAACTAAGTTTAACAGACATAAATTTGGGCTTTCAAGTTGACAAACTTTAAAATAGTCTTCTTGGATGACTATTCTAAAAACAACTTTAAATGCTTTCCATCAGATGTTTCTGGAGGAAAAAAGATTCACTTGGATATATAAGTTATGACCAGATTGTTAAGAAATCATCGGGAGCCTGGCACATGGTAGTGCACACCTGTAATCTCAGCAGCTCAGGAGGCTGAGGCAGGAGGATCATGAGTTCAAAGTCAGCCTTAGCGACTTAGAGAGGCCCTAAGCAACTCAGTGAGACCATCTCTCTAAATAAAAAATAAAAAGGGCTGAGGATGTGGCTCAGTGGTTAAGTGCCCCTGGGTTCAATCCCTGGTACCAAAAAAAGAAAAGAAAAAGAAATCATCCCGAGTATTTCAAGGTGTTCTTGGGCCAGGTCTTGCATTATTAGACCATGGTCAGATAGTGTTAGAATAATCAAATATCTTTCTTTTGAACTGTGCCCCCTCCCCCTAGAGATGGAAAACAGGGCACACATAGTGATGACAATGTTAAGGTACACCTAAATATAAGCACAAAATCATAACAAAATAAACCCTGGAAGAGTTGAAAGCATGTTATTTCATAGCTTTGTGCTGGGGCAGTCCTGTTTGTGATTGATGAGAAAAACCTAAGAAGCTGCCCTCATTTTCTCTCTGCTAGGTCAGGTGAAATGCGTCATGAGTGTCTGAACTCATCTTGCTTTCTGGGAAAGCAAGCATGAACCCCATCAAGTGAGGGGCAAGGAAAAATATTTAAAACTCTAGTAATGAAGGCTTCCTGACCTGTCTGCTCTTGGTATTTGCCTTTGTGGAAAAATGCTATGAAAAGTGTTTGTCCGTGAACCAGACATGTATTAAATGACAGGCTCTATTCATCTGGTGGATTTAGATCTGTGCAAAACTGTGGGTAGCTATACAGCACTTCATTTTCAAAAAATACTTTTCTACGTACTATCTCTGTATAGGACCCAGGATATCCACCCCGGTACCCCTCACCCCGGTTTTTAGATGATAAAACTTTATTATGATTAATGGTACTTAAGGGATTTTATTCATGGTCACACATTCAGGGCAGAATTGAGGTCAGACCCAGGTCCCTCTCCTCTCAGTAGTTCTACACCATTCACAGTAATGAGTCAGGCTTCGTGGACAAAGCAGTCCAACATCAGGGTCCATCAGTTAATGTGGCTGGTTCTGTACTCAGTCCGTGGCTACCCTGGCAGCCAGTCGAGCTGTCCTGGGAAATGGAAGATTCCCACTTGGGCCTATGGGGCTATTACCCATCCTCTTGCAGAGTCAGAATTCAGGGCCTTCTTGGCATGTACCCAAGTTTATAGTGATGCGCCTGCACACAGAAGGGGCACCCTATGGATGTCTGAACAAAAAGCTAAAATACTGCCAGGGCAGAAAGAAGACAGCTGGCCCAGCTTCCGGGCCACCAGGATTGTAGTCCTCAGCTGTTACCACTGTAGCTAGACCTGCCTTCTGCCTGCTCAAGAGGCTGGAAGAATTCTTGGACACGCATGAAGTTTTTCTCATTAGCCCAATGAGAGTAATTTTGACCGGTCTGATTGCTGCACAAGTACTACCAGTCATGTGGGAAATGAAGGGCATCCATGATGGAAATTTTCATTCATTTAAAACTTTGGCTTTGTTTTGTCATTCCCAAGAGTCTGACTGTAAAGGTGAGATGAGAGAGCAAGGCCCTGCCAAGATATTGATTTACAGTAGACTGCCTGCATGGTTGGGCCTGGGAGTTAGCCCTCACCCTCATGGGACAGCCCACCTGGAGGCTATGGGTGGTGTCTGCATCACCCACTCCACTAACAGGACTCGTCAAGGCATGTCTCCTCAGGGAAAGAGCATACTGCAGCAGGAGAATCCACCCCACCTCAGTTCGACCTCCCTTATAACTTGCCGCTCCACTGTGCTACCTCATTCTTGGACCACCACCTGCCAAGCCATCTTGATAAAATATGCCCACGCCAATCACCCAACTTTACCCTGTATAAGCAGAAAATTGCTCTGGAAGAAAAGCTGAAATACAGGGTAATTTCCAAGTTGCAAAGAGTGCTTTGACAGTTCTTCTCTAACTTCAAGATGGGACCCCCCCACACACACACACACCTTTTATGTGGCATAGATAACTCTTCTTATAAATTCTTTTAGCTATGCAGGCATTATTATACTTTGTATCTTTAAACTGCAACAATTCTTAGTAGACTCGTGGCATACAGTGATTGATTTGTGCATTCCAGCATAGGTCACTCTTTTCCTTTTTTCTTTCTTTAAAATTCCCTATAGAATGCTTCTGTGGATCCCATAAGAAGAATTTTGAAGGGCTGTTAGAAAATGGTCAGGTAGAGGAAGAAGGAGAAATTGTGCTTTTAAAAAAATTTTTTTTTTCATTTCTCACTGTGCTCATCTTAATTTCTAGGTCAGTGGATTTCCTTCAGGGAGTTTTGATTTTTAATTAAGAGAAAAAGCATAAGCCTTACCCAAGGCCCCTAGCGCATGTATGATCCACTATGGGAAGATCCCATGAAAATCAGTGTCATTTGAACCTCATAAGGCACCAGGCCACAAGAATACTACAACAACAAAACCTAGTTCTTTGTTGGGCCAGCAACCCCGGCCTGGTGGTGTGGGCAGGCCAGAGGTGGCTTCCATGCATGCCTCTGGCTCAGCCACATTAGCTCCAGCGGCTGTTCTTTTCTACTTTTCTACCAGTATTTTTTTCCTTGAAACACTGGGAAGCATTTGTGACTGAGTGTTTGTGTTTTGCACCTTGGCCTTGGTGGAGAGTTGTGGGAAGATTTCTTGGGACAGCATGCTACTCACAGACATGCACTGGCCAAGGAAGATACATTTATTTACCTTTGTGTATCACACAGGAAAAAGTGCTCAGGGGGCTCCCAACCCCCAGAAGGAGTGTGGAATGCCCCCTCTGTTTCCAGCAGCAAGAACTAGAGCGTAGGGCGGAACACCTTGTGTTTGAGGCTGTTGCTCCCTATGCCAATCAGGAACTGTGAATAGCTGGCAACGGGAGTGAGGCTGCTCATAACAAGCACCTTGTCTGGAGCCTGGAAGGCCTGTGGGTCTCTTTGTTTTTAGGGAGCCTCTGAGGAGTTGCCCACATCTAGCAGAATTCCTCAGGGGCTCTGGAAAAAAAAGAAAGAAAGAAACTCTGTTTTGTGCCCAGGGTTTGTGGCTTTGGTTTAGTGAACCACCTGACCTGGCCTACAATTTATCTTGTTCCCATCCTTTTATCCCCTCTCCCTCTGGGCCATCCACCTACAGAACTTTCTTTCCCACTTCTCTGCTCAGTGGCTCCCCTCACCTGCCCCTTCTGCACAGAGGCTGCCCTCACCTCCCCTCTGCTCACAGGCAATCTAGCTCCTTCTGCTCAGTTTCCCTCCCACCAATGCTGTCACTCCTCCTCCCAGAGTTTCATACCCTGAGCTGACTCTGGATCCATACATCTCCCTGGCCACAGTTGGCTCTCTGCTTTCTATTTCCATGGGAGTGGACCCTCACATCACAGCACGGTTGCCCCTCCCTTCTACTCCAATGCCCCTCCAAGTACCAGCAACCTTTTTTCTTCACATGCAGTCCAGTACAGAAGTGCTTGCTGTGCCCACCTAATATTGCTGCTAGGTGGGTAGCAAAGCGTCTTGGCCAAAGCCAGGCATTAGAAGCTGCCTATGACTTCTGCCCAGGAATGACCACAGTCAGGATATCCTGCCTTGTGGTATAAGCTAGTTCTGGAGTGGGTTAAGCTGCAAGAAAGAGAGAGGCTCACACTGGCCTTATTCCTTCCCAGGCACTGCCCCTCTTAGCCTGACCCCTGGAAAGCTGCAGGTGAGGGTGGACATGGGTAGGTATGGTGAGAGCAGGAGGAACCCTCCTTCCCTTTGGCAGAGTGAGGTGGCTAATCATGCAGAGAGGGAAGGGAAACTTTTCCCTGGGAACTGGAGATCAAAGTAATTATGGACCCTGAGTCAGGGAGACTGAAAAGTTGAAATAGATAGGAAACAGAAAGCCTGGTTGGAGTGATTGGGGAAAAGAGGGCTTCACATAGGCTATGCCGAAAGGTAAAGTGGAGAAGGAAGTGCATCCTGAACCCAGTCCTCCAAGAGGCAGACTTGAAGATTGACACTTGGTGAGTTGGTCAGGGAATCTTGCTGCAATCAAAGGTGGAAGAATTGGGCAGAGGGAGGAGCTGGGGTGAGAGGCAATCTCAGCAGAGGCCTCTCAATCTCAAGGGGTGTCTGCAGCTGGGCTAACTCTTCAGAGTCCTGAAGAGTTGAAGCAAGGAGCCTGGATCTGTAGCCTGCCTCAGGAAGAGGCCGTGTCCTCAAGTAAGGCAGCTCTTCCTAGCTAAGGCAATTCCCACAGAGGGCTGGAAGCTGAGTGGTATCTCCAAGAGGGGATCATAGCAGAGCAAGTGAGAACACACCACACTACAGAATTCAAGGAATCACAGCCAGAACACTCAGAAAAAGGAAATCTTCAGAAGGGTTATAAAGAATTAACACAGAGAGAGAGAGAGAGAGAGAAAAAAAACTAACAAAGAACTGTAGGGCCAGACAAGAAAAGATGGCCTCCGCCATGTCCCCTTTTGCTCCTTGGAAATGGTGACCACAGTGTTGTAGATGGGAGGAGAGTGGTCTTACCAGGATTTTAACCCACTAGGGATGACACAATGGAACCAAATTTCTCTTGTAACCTCAGGAAAATGAACAGATTGGACCACAAAGAAGTCTTAGACTTTATGATACGCTGGTACAGGGAGCCACTAGGTATTACCCAGGTTCCTGGCATGGGCTTGGCCCCAACCCCTTTTTCTCCAGCTGTCTGCACAACAGATTCCTGGAAGATTGGCCACTTTCCAATTGTTTGAGGATCATTTGGGGATAAAGACGAATCTGAATGGAACCTGAATGAACCCTTATAACACCCAGCTCTCAAGTGCTGAGATGTGAGCACAGAGAAAGTCATCCGCCCTGATTCATCCCCATTCTCTCCAAGGAACCTCCCAACCTCAGGTGTGATAAGGGAAAGGACTGGACTGATGACTTGTCATATTATATTTTAATAATTGCCTCATTAATATCATCTAAGTTTCAGCTGAGGGAGGATCACTCTCCAAAGCCATGCCTGTTCCTGGATGTTAGAGAATGTTCTTACTCTGGCTTCTCTCGCCCATGCAATCTCCTTACCATATTCATCTCTGCATGTCATTCCCTACTGATAGTTTCATATGTGAGAAGCTCCTTTCTGGATCTATATTTCCTTTTTTTTTAGTCTTCCTAGCCTTCAATTCTTACCTTTAAATGTCATCGGTCACCATTTTGAATGCTTGAAGCATTTTTTAATGATTGCATTGTCTTAGGTTTGGTTTCTGAGGCAGGAGTCAGTGTGTTAACTTAAAAATGAATGTTCTGTGAAGATCTGCTGGGTCTTAGAGAGCCAAAGGGTGGATATTTCACAGATGCCCTACAGACATGACTGGTGAAGCTCATGGGCATATTGACTTCTATTCTTTTCCTTGTCTTCCACTTATTTATGGTTGTCCTTAAAAAATTTAGAGTGTGGAAGAAGGCATCCCTCACCAAGAGCGTGGAACTTGTTTTGGATGACTGGAAGAAATTCGATCAGGTGACAAAACAAAGAGGAGCCCCCACTTGGGGTCACCAGGACAGTAGTTCAGAACCTGGGCTGGAGGGTCAGATGACTTAGTCCTGGCTCTCCCATAACTGAGGCTGGAACAGATCAATTATAGTCTAGCCATTGGAAATAGATTAAAATTTCAAGTAGGGCCGGGTATGGTGGTACAGACCTGTAATCCCAATGACTTGGGAGGTTGAGGCAAGAGGATTGCAAGTTGGAGGCCAGCTTTTAGCAAATGAGTGAGGCCCTAAGCAATTTAGGGAGACCCTGTCTCAAAAGAAAAAAAAAAAGGCTGAATGTGGCTCAGTGGTTAAGCACCATGGGTTCAATCCTCAGTATCCGCCCTCCCAAAAAATTAAATTAAATTAAATATCAAGTAGAGAAGTTCTTTATTATAATTATTATCACATATGAATTATATAAAATATTGTGTTTCATTTTGATAATTTTCTGCAGGCATGTAATATACTTTTATTGTATGCACCCTCTCTGTCACCCTCTCTTTAATGTTGTCTCCCTCCCCCACAACTAGATTCCACATATGAAAGAAAACATTTAATACTTGTCTTTCTGAGTCTGGCTTATTTTGCTTAACATAATCATCTCCAGTTCTATCCATTTTCCTGAAAATGACATGATTGTGTTGTTCTTTACAGCTGAATACAACCCCATTGTGTACCTATACCACATTTTCTTTATCCATTCATCCATTCATGGTCATCTAGGCTGACTCTATAGCTTCCTGATGTAAACAATGCCACAGTAAACATGGGTTTGCAGGTGTCTGTTTTGTATGCTGATTTCATTTCCCCCAGTTATATACCCAGGAGCGGTATAACCAGATAACATGGTAGTTTTATTTATAGATTTTTGAGGACCCTCTATACTGTTTTCCAAGGTGACTGTACTAAATTACATTCCCTCCAACAGTGCATAACAGTTCCTTTTACTCTGCATCCTTGGCAGCACTTATTATTTTTGTTTTCTTGATAATAGCCATTCTAACTGAGATGAGATGGAATTTCAATATAGTCTTGACTTGCATTTCCCTGATGGTCAAAGATGTTGAACATTTTCCCATATGTTTATTAGCCATTTATATTTCCTTTGAGAAGTGTCTGTTCAGCTCATTTGCCTTTTTATTGATTGGATTACTTGTTTTTGTTAAAATTTTTTAGTTCTCTATATATTCTGAATATTGATCGTCTATTAGATGGACATATGGCAACATATTTTCTCTCGTTCTGTAGACCGTCTCTTCACCCCATTGATTCTTTCCTTTGCTGTGCAGAAGCTTTTTAATTTCATGTAATCCCCTTTGTCAATTCTTCTTATTATTCTTGAGTTTTTGGAATCCTTTTCAGGAAAGCATTGACTCTACCTGTATCTTAAAGTGTTTTCCTCTCGTTGTTTCAAAGTTTCAGGTCTTACGTTAAGGTCTTTGAATCATTTTGAGTTGATTTTTGCAAAGGACAAGAGAGAGGGATCTGGTTTTAATCTACAGTGGATGTCCAGGTTTCCCAGCACCACTGATTGAAGAGGTTATCTTTTCTCCAACGTACATTTTTGGCTCCTTTGTCAAGAATCAGATGACTGTGGATACATGGGCTTAGTCATAGGTCCTTTATTCTATTTCAAAAGGAAGGTTATTTTTAATGAAAAGTGAAGCTACAAATTATGAAAATAAAATTTATCTCATCCAATAAAACATAGGTTATATATAATTGCAACTGTGTGATCATTCTTAGAATGAACAAAAATAAATGTCATTTGGATTTTTTGGCATAACTTTTAAAGTAAAATTACATAATAGCTGGGCACAGTTGGCACATGTCTTTAGTCCCAGCCACTATGGAGACTGAGGCAGGAGGATCACAAGTTCAAGGCCAACATGGACAAGTAAGACACTGTCTCAAAAATTTAAAAAGTAAATGAATAAAAAGGGCTGAGGATGTAACAATGGTGCAGTGCCCCGGGTTCGATCTCTGGTACAAAAAAAAAAAAAAGTTATGTAATAGCATGATATAATAGCAGAAATTTTTTGGCAAACACCTTTAAGAACATCATTCATTTTTCCAAGGAGCTCTCATTTTTTTTTTTTTTTTAGCACTGAGAATTAAACCCAGGGGTGCTTTACCACTGAGATACCTCCCTAGTTCTTTTTTTATTGGATCTTGCCAAATTGCTGACAGTCTACATTGCTGAAGCTGGCCTTGACTTGTGATCCTCCTGCCTCAGCCTCCTGAATCCCTGGGATTACAGAAGGGCAGCACACCATGCCCAGCTAAACTTGCTTTTTTTTTTTTTTTTTTAAACAATTCACTCTTGCAGGAACTAATGCTCAAGACTAGCATTAATCCCTTTTCAGGGCAGAATCCCCAGTGACCTACCTCTGAAAAATTCCACCACCTCTTGATATCACCAAACCTAGGACAAAGTTTCCCTTGGGGGACACACTCAAAGCATATCCACACCATAGCTGAAGCCCGCGTTTGTGACTCACATCACATTTCTATAGGATAGCACTGCCATAAGGACTTAACAACGAACTCTTATGCCTATCTCCTAGGATTATTGTGAGACTTAAATGAAAATGTGACATAAGGTGTTTAGCATAGTGTGCAACATTAAGTACTTAATGAAAATTGGCCATTGCTGTGGAGGTATATGACCTCTTGACTGTCCTCAGGGAAACTGAAATGTTCTCTTTAAGAAAATCAGGACTTCCCTTAGAGGGAGAGGGACTGCTACAGACACTGAGCAGCATGCTCCTCAGACCTGGAGAGCTTGGGTTTTGTTGAGGGCCAGCAGAGAAAACCCGAAGCTTACATGTGGAAAGCTGGGTGGGTCCTTGATTTCCAATGGGAAATTGAAGAAGACAAGTGAGGACAGGGAGGAACACAAGTTTCGCAGGCTGTGGAACAGATACCGGTGTCAGAGAACCTCTGTGTGCAGGGGGTGGGGAATCAGAGTGGGTCTCCAGTTAGCAGTGTGGGCGTCTGGGAGAGAGGCATCTCCTCATTCCGTTTCAGCCCTGCAGGTCGGGCCACCTGGAGCTCGCTCACCCACCCCTTCTCTGGGCACAGTTGACTAGTTTGCAAGGCCGAGTCCAAGTTTGTGTATTGCAATGTGCTTTCCCCACTATTAGCATCCCAGGTATATGTTCTTCCTTATGACAGCCAAGATAAAAGCCAAATTCCCTTCATCTAACAATTGGCAGTGCTCACAATGCTTCCTAGGATCTGTTATTTGACCTTAGAAGTTACTTTGGCGACCGGTAAAAGGTGATGAAAAACCATGGAATTATCAACATTCCAGATGTGTCTGTCTAACCATACAAGGAGGATTATCGAAATAAAAATTTTACTCAACCATTGGTATAGTCTATTGCACAGGAGGCATTATTCGAAGTGCTTTTCTTGTAATAACTCATTTAATCTCCATATCAACCCTATGAAGTAGATACTATCACCCCATTTCATAGATAAGGAAACAGAGGCACAGAGAAATTAAATTACTGACCCAATATCATACAGCTAGGTAGTGACAGAACCGGGATTCAAACGCAGGTAGTCTGGTTTCAGAGTCCACGTTCTTAACCTCAATTCATCCTGCCTCTCTATGGGAGCTTCATCTTGCCCAAAAAGAGAAGATAAATCAACATTAATTTTGCATTTGAGTTGTTTCAATTGATGCTTTTGGAGATTTTTGCTCATTTTAATGTGTGATTGATCCCTTTTTTGAACCAACAATCAGAGTACCATTTCTCAAGGGGGAAATTGAGACATAAAATTTAAAAATAGGATATGTGTGATCTACTTAAAATCTTGAGCAGTCATTTTTAAAAAGGACAATTGATTCATTAAGAGGACAGAGGACCTTCCAGGCTGGCTATCCCTTGGCTTTAAAGAGTAAATTAGTTCAGCTGGATGGATTTGTCTCTCCCTAGTCCTTTGGCTGCCTGTGTTCTGCATGCTATCATTTGCTAAAGATATGACAATGTGCTCTTTGCTTGCGTTTGCAGCTAGGAGACCTATGTGTGTTTCTCCACCTCCCCAAGGAATGCAGCCAGAGAAAGGAATGGCATCCAGGAGCCATCTGAGAATGCTTCCCAGACCTGCTCTAAATTGGGGCACAAAGCAATCGGAACATTCACAAGCTTCAGAGTTCACCTGGATTAGACTCCCTGCACAGGGCTTTATCACCAAGAATGATTTATCTGAATCCCAGCTGTCCAGCTTCTGGTGAGTGGTCCTCTGAGAAGGGAGTGACTGAGATCGAAGCTCTCAGTTCAGTGGGTGAAGGTCAGAGCTGAGGTGCACCTTTGGCTTTGCAACTGCTGAGTTCTGGAAATGTGGCTAGTCACTGACTTTGATTGCTTTCAGATGCCATTGCCCACTTGAGAATTGGGAATAAAAACACCTAACCACAGGTGATATCCACTGAGCTTGCAGAATTGCTTAGGGTAGGAGAGAGATCTACAGAAGTATGTGAGAACCACTTGAAATATTTTCATGATATTTATTTAGGCAATGGAATTGTATGAGTCAGAATCCAATCAGAGAACAACAGCACACTCAAGTAGGAGTAACTGAGGAGAGTTTAATTGACAAGGGTGTGGATAAGTTAAGGGAAACCCAAAGGGATGGTGAAGCATGCCAAAACTAGCAAGAGCAGGGAGCTATAACCACCCCAGGCCAGAATAATAAGAATAAGCAAGAGAAAGGAATACCTACAGACAGAGGGCCCCAAGAGAAGAGCAGATTAGAAAAGGCCCCTGAGAGCCAGGCACGGTGGCACACCTTGGCTTGGGAGGCTGAGGCAGGAGGATCATGAGTTCAAAGCCAGCCTCAGCAAAAAACAAGGCTCTACGCAACTCAGTAAGACCCTGTCTCTAAATAAAACACAAAAATAAAGGGCTGGGGAGGGGGCTGGGGTTATAGCTCAATGGTAGAGCACTTGCCTCGAATATTTCAGGAACTGGGTTTGATCCTCAGTACCACAAAAAAATTAAAAAAATAAACAAGTAAAGATATTATGTCCATCTTTAAAAAAATTAAAATAAAAGGGCTGGGGATGTGGCTCAGTGGTCGAGTGCCCCTGAGTTCAATCCCTGGAACCAAACAAAAGAAAAAAAATAAAAGACCCCTGAGAGAGCCCAGGGAAAGTAGCAGAATTATTGTCAACCTGCAGCCTAGAGGAGGAGCCCAGGGATTAATGCCTTCCCTCTGCTCTCCTTCTGCCTCCAGTCTCCAGCCAGTGGTGCCCATTGGTCACAGCCACCCAGGAGGCAGAAGTCAAAGGAGCACAACAGGTCAACCTCTGAGGCCTGACCAGAGCAGAGGAAGGTAGAAATCCAGCAGAGGAATCACATGTTTGTATGAGTCCAGGCTTCTGGGTACATTGGCTTTAAAATATATATATTTATTTTAGTTGTAGGTGAACACAATACCTTTATTTTTTATTTTTGTGTGGTGCTGAGGATCGAACCCAATGCCTCACATGTGCTAGGTGAGCACTCTACCACTGAGCCACAAACCCAGCCCTACATTGGCTTTTTAAAGGTCTTATATTATGAAAAAACAGATATGCTTCTTATAGACCACCACACAGAAGGAATCAACTAAAGAACAATTCATGCTACATATGATGAGAATAAATTGCTTTTGAGATACCCTATTTTTTTTGCCAAATCAAGAAGCCCAGAATTAATTAAAAGAAAGAGTACAATAATAAAATACAAATGTTATCTAACTCTTGCTAGTACCAGGCAATGAACTAAGTGGTATGTGTATATTGCCCCCATTATCCTCACCACAGTCCTGTGATATTATTGCTAATCACCCATTTATTCAACAAATGTTTTCTGAGTAGCTATCATGTGCCAGACACCAACCATGCCAGGTCCTGAAAATTACTTCTCTAAACCAGATAAATGAAAATTTTCTATCAGGAAGCTTGTACTGTATCTAAAAAAGCAAATAGTAAACAGATAATTTCACATAGTATTAAGAGCAGTAGAGATAAGAACTTGAAAATAAAAGTACATAGAGTCATGGAACAGGGAACTTAACCTAATCTGGGAGAAAGAGAAGGAAATGAGGTTGAAGCAGAGGCTTGACCAATAAGTAGAAACTGAATGAAGAACATGTTGAAGGAGAAAAACAGCCTTTCCTGCAAAGAAAGCAAGAATCTCCTGAGTCTGTGGAATGCAAAGGTAGACAGCACTACTTGAGAGAAAGGGACAGGGGCAGAGTGGAGGGTGGAGTGACAGACAGGGCCAATCGTATGGGGCCAAGCAGGCTGGGCTAAGGACAATGCATGCTATCCCCAGCACGAAATTTATGCTTTGAAGGGTTCCAAACATGGTGATAAAGCATTTTTAAATGATGACCAACTATACAGCTATGAAGAATGCGTCAAAGAACAGAGCATCAAACTCTGGTGCAGAGGGCATTTGGAAGATTCCAAGGGTTAAGTGGAAAAAATTGTCCTGTAAAAGACCAAGTAGTAAATATTTTCAGCCATGTGGGCTGTATGTTCTCTGTCAAAAGTACTGAATTCAACCTTTTAGTAAAAGCAGCCATAGATAATCCATAAATGAATGAGCATATCTATGTTCTAAGAAAACTTGTTTGATGTAGACAAAAGACGAAGAGAGCTTGGACTAGAGTGGTCAACCCTACTATTACTTGAGAAAGAGCTGATAGCATATTTTGGGGGTTGGAGAGGTGAGCGACGCTGGAGCTTTTAGTTTGGACAACTAGGAGTATTAAGTTCTATTTACTAGGATGGCTAAAGACAGAGAAGTTTTGAGAAAGAGATCATGAATTCAGTTTGTACTTATGTAGTGTGAGGCTACTAAAGGATATCTAAGTGGAGAGATGCCGACCCCAGGAAGGAAGAAAAAGGTGGGTCTGATTCAGGAAAGACCTCTCAACCTAAAGGTAGAAAGTTAAAGGAGCTCCTATTTCAAAACTTTTATTAAAAAGAATTAAAAAGCCAGGTCCTGGGTGTCAGAAATTTGAATATGGTGAAGAAAGTTTGAAATACTTATTGCACAAATGGGAGAGTGGGTTGCCCAGAGAAATAAGTACTGGACATTGTCATGAGCCACTAAGATGGGCAACCAGGAATTCACCATCTACCCAAATTTCTATTATTTTCCATCAGTGCTTCAGCTGAGAGGTATAAGCCCAGGGAATGCCAGGTTTCATCTTGGAGTGAAGTTTTCCATGGAGATGCAATCCAGGCACAAGTATCCCAATAAATGTGTGCTGGAAGTGACAGGCTACAGAGTATAAACATGGGAGTCCCTCACACCACTCCTGACCTTGATAGTGGAGTCTAAAGACTCCACTAAAGCGAGCTGTATTTTCAGTGGAACATGAAAGTCTGGAGATGGACAGGAATGTTCAGAGAAGCAGCTGAGGAAATGGGGATACCTGTTCATTCTGGAGGGGCATACTCCTTGGCACTGTGGTTGGGAGGCAATGTGGAAGAGGAAACTGCATTGGAGTCCAGGCAGGGTATGATGGGGATGAGCGCATGGTAAATGGTGATTAACCAAAGGCTTACATGAGCAGGGACCAGTGAAAAAGTGAAGAAAAAACTATCATTCAAGTCTCCAATGTCTCCCAGGCTGCTGAGCCCCACGCCTACCCAAATTTAATTGATGTGTAGAAAATAGAAAGCATGGATGTGGTGGTGCCAGCCCAGCTCTGGTAATAATCTGTGAAGTGTTGACAGTTGTGCTTAACAGTGTGTGTGGTCATCTATGAAGGAACAGAGGAAACCAGGGTGGAGACAGGCAGGGCAGGGCAGAGCAGCACAGGGCACCAAAGTGTTGCTTCATGGAGTTTGATGTCTGAACCCAGCTTGCCCAAGGTCACCCCTGAAGTTGTTGGCAAAGCCTACAAAGTCTCTTACACTTGTGCTATTCATTTATTTAGTAGTAGAGATTGAATCCAGGAACACTTTACCACTGAACTCCATCTTGGGTCTTTTTTATTTTTCTATTTTGAGGCCAGGTCTTGCTAAGGTTGCTGAGGTTGACCTCGAATTTGTGGACCTCCTGCTGCCAACATCACTGGGATTAAAAACGTAAGGCCACTTCATCCAGAGACACTTGTGCTAGTTATCACTATTGCTGTGCTTACCCCTGCTGATTAGCATCCAAACCTTCCAAGGTGTCTTCTGCATTTCTGTATTCCTTCAGAAAACTGGGACCAGTACAAGGGAGAGGCAGCAAATTTAAGGAGACACTCACTCCTGATGTTATGCATCCATTCATAGGGTTGTATCTTCTCCTGCAAGTAGGTGCCTCCTTAAATATTGCGCCCTAGCACCTCTGTTGCCTCACCCTAGTTCTGACCCAGTGGAAAACTGTAGTATGCAGTGTTATTGATGGGACCATTCACTCTGATTTTGAATAAAGTTTTGCCAATTAATAATCTGGGGGCAGGGGATTGGTTTTGGGATAACTTATGAGCCGTTATCAGAAAAAAAATATTTATGCATCTACAATAAAGCAAGTTTGAAAAACATTGCTACACAACATTCTGCATTATCACATTTCTGTGAATTCTTTTGATCTCGAAAAGCACTTTTTTTGCAGATTCATGCTGGAGATACAATATTGATAAGCTCCATGACATTCTGACTGATAGCGGACATTTCAAAAGATTTTAATAAGAAAAACAACATTCTTTGAGGAGCATTTGGAATTTATCATAAGGAATTAATTTATAAGTCTGCTGCCTTCACTAGAGAATATTTCGTCTCCTAGGGCATGAAACAGATATGTGTGCACCCTTCAATGACAGGGAACATGAATGACCTCGGTCCTTGATGTCAGTCTCCATCTTCAGAGTCTTCAGCCCTGAGACTCAGCGTCTGGATTGTGAAAATCAGGTGTTATATATTATGCAGTAGTAGAATTAGCATTGCCAAAATGATGGGCAAAATAGAGGTCATTTGACTATCTTCCCAGCTTTCAGGAGTGCTTTCTAAGTAAGTCACAGAACTGCAGTAGGCAAGTTGATTCCCAAGGTGACTCCTTCAGGTTCTAGAATCCCATGATTTTTATCTTGTGTTGACTTTCCTTCTTTTGTTTCTTTCTTCTTTATTTCCAGGTGGTCTAATTATTCCAGATTACGCTAGCAAATTATTTACTTAAAGCAGTTATTTGCTTTGTTGTAAGTATATAATAAGGGGGAAAGATGATTTATTTCTCCCCGAAGTCATGAAAAATTTAACAAAAAGAGGAAATGGACATCAAACATTTTGTGTGTGTGGGGGGGAAGGTGAGTATTCTATTAACCAGAAATGAGATGGACTCCTGAATTAAATAAAGGCCAACCAAGAACTTGATCCTCTGGATTCATTTCAAGCAGCAACCTATAGGGAAACTACCCTGATAGCCAGATGGGGAGAGGGAGGTGGCTGTTAGCATTTGCTAAAACAAAATAAGTAAACAGACAATGATTTTTTTTTTTTTTTTTACCAAATCTAGCTTTTCCAAGGTTCTACTTTCTATGGACTTCGTTGACTGGCTCTCTAGGACACAGAAGAGAGGAAAAATGCATTTTCTATGCGTGGCCTACTATTCAGACATCATGCAAAGAAATTGTGAATGGTTATTTATCAATGGCCTTATCAAGCTTATGGTGATTCCTGCTGTACCACAGCAGTTGAGATGAAATGTAAGTTATTCAGGTATATTTCATGACAAACTGAATTTGCCATTCAAAAAATGGCAGCTGTTGTCAAAGTTTCTCATTTGAAGAGTACTTTAATTTTTTTTTCTAAGTACTTTCATACTTATGATCTCATTGAGACCTAACATCCTAATGAGACCTTTGAAGGTGGGTAACATTATCCCCATTTTGGAGAAATTCACTCACATTTACACACACCCTGCAAAACATGGCTATTGATCTCTGTTGCTCTTTTGAGCTGGGTATCATTTACCTAACTTTAATTTCTGTGTTCATAGTAGTTGTACCAGTAAAAACAGGTCCTAAGACTGGCAAAAGAGATAAGGAAGTATAAATAAAGAACAAAGAAAACAAAACAGACAATATATTTGTAATTACTTTTTTTTAGGTTATTCAATGAGGCTCTCTGGAGGTAGAAGTATCTGAAGGAGTAAATAGCACATGATGACTTAAAATGATGCTGTTTCAAAATGAGTGGTTCAGAGCAGAATGATCAGTAGGCAAGACAGGAAGTAGGAATGAGGATGTGTTACATACATATAGCTAAATAGTCTACAAATTTAGATACAGGGCAATTTGACTGAATTGCAGCAGTGTGGGAACAAGGAATAAGAAAGGACCCGAGGGTCTCAGTTTCGGGAGAACACAACAGTGCCAAGGCGATAGAAGCCAGGAGCCCCAAGAAGACACTTTCAAGTCCTATCTCTTGTGCAAACATAAAGACAATAGCAAATTATAAGATAAAACCTATATGTCCTGTAACTATAATAACTTCTTTTTGATATGTTGTTTGCCAAGTACTGGTTATGCTAATAAAACTGAACCTCCCCCTGCTTTTTAAAAGAATTTAAGCTTTATTTATTTGTTTTCAATGTGGTGCTGAGAATAGAACTGAGGGCCTCACCCATGCTAGGCAAGCACTGTAAAGCTATAACCCCATCCTTGAACCTCACCTTTTCTCTCTCATATTCTAATTTTTAGCAGCATTGTTGTGCTGGTTCCCTAAATCTGTGGAACATGTAAGCTCAGAGGTGAGCCAAATGTCACTATAGTTCATGACAATTCACTTGAACTTTTACCCTATTCTTATATGGCTTTTACAGAATGATCCAATCATCTATATACACTGTAAAAGTAGTAAGTACTATCTGTTCTTGCTAGTGTATAATTTATTTTTTAAAATATTTTTTTAGTTGTAGATGGACACAATATCTTTATTTTATTTATGCATTTTTATGTGATGCTGTGGATTGAACTCAGTGCGTCACATGTGCTAGGCAGCTGATCTACCACTGAGCCACAACCCCAGCCCACAACTTGGTCTTCTTCTCATTTTTATAAGTCACTCTACTTCTAAACTTCTCCAAGTGTGCTCTGTGGGCCACCCAAACTGCAGTCACTGGGGTTAGGGTAACAATGCAGCATTAAGACCCCATCCCAAAGACCCAGGGCATGGTGGTGTCGGGGTGAAGGGCTGGGATATCTGAATATTCCCATCTCCTGGGAATCCTTAAGTACAGTCCCAACTTAAATCCACTGAATTCATGTTTTACTGTCATTGCTACTTATTCTTCTAAAGACCCTCTTTGTTGGGGTGTGGGGGCAGGGAGGTGGCTCATTCCAATGTGAAGTCATGAATGGAAGATTCAGTGGCCAGGAATTTGTGGAAGAAAGAAAGGAGGGTAATTTTCTAGGTAAACAGGAAGCTAGAATCTGTTTTGGAGATAAAATGAACCCACAGAGATTGGGGAGAGAAAGGGAATTGAGCCAGTTGTTGACTAAGTCTCCTTCTCCTCCTCCCTAAAAACATACTAGGAAGAGCCCCTGAGGAGGGCAGGTAGAAAGCTGTCTTTTTAAGAGTTAATGAAACTACCAGTTTCAGTTCCAGCAGCCTGGTGGGGAGATTCTTCTTCATAAAGGGAGAAAGATGTAACTCACCTAAAGGACACTACATTCTTTTACCTGTCACCAATATACTGTAGCCCAGGATAATAGATTTTTTTCTTTGTTCATTATTTTTATTTTCTTCTCCTTCTTAATACTTAGCTTTTGTATATACAACTTCCTCTTCCATATCATGTATATTCTGAGCAATAAATTAAAATGGCAACTTGGACAGAAATACTAATCTGTGACTAAATATTTAACAAGGGGGCAGAAAGGATTTGCCTTTTGATCTCCAAACACTGGAAAATAAATGCCTTCAGTTGTCAGCTTTCCAAATTGACAAGACTGCAAGGGCAAAACAAAATTTCCATGCATCTGAATGACCCCTTGTGAGTTGAGCTATTATTAGCAAGCAAGAACTTACCAAAAAATAACTGGGAAATATTAGAGAAAAAGTGATTGAAATGAGAAGTATTTTAATCAGGTTAACAGGACAATGTCTGAAGGAGAAAGATAAAATTGTACATCTGCATCTATTATTTTTATAGATAATGTGTAACACATACCCATAAATATTTAGCAATTTGTTTTAATTCCGCAAATATTTAGTGAGTAGCTACTGGTTTGGACACTAGGCTTTAGAAACACAAACAAGATCTAATCAGGAAGAAGACCAAAATCAGGAAGATGACACCTGGTTTTGGTGCTAGTGATCAGAGAAGCCTTCCCAGAAGAAATTACATTGAACTCTGAGATTTTAGCAGATACAAGATGGTGAAAATGTCATTCTGGCAGAGGAAACATAATTTACAGGTTAGAAGTATAGGCCTGGAAGCTAAGATCTGTGGCACATGCCTGTAATCCCACTGTCTTAAAATGGGTTCAATCCCATAGCAAGACAAAAAAGAAAAAATGTGCATGGATGAAGTGAAAAGCTTTGAATGGGGTAGGTAAGAAATAACAGAGTATGGTTTGAGTGATAAGCCATGTGCATATTCATTTATTCAGCAAACTTTCAATGGGTGCTGAAGTATGGAGGCCTGTGCTGAGAAGACATGGGTTGCCCCTTCGTGGCTCCTGTGATTGGGAGAGAGGGGTGGAAGATGAACCTGGGACTGTGAAATAAGCAGAAAACACCAGTCCTGAACAATCGTGGAAAGATTTTTTGGTGTGTATCCCAATAACACTTTTCTAGACAATAGTTACCATTTTACTGAGCCCTTCCTAAGTGCAGCACAGAATAGCTGGGTTACTGCTGACCTTTTCAGCAATCCTGCATGGTAGGTGATCTCTGCATTTGCAGATAGGGAGAGAAACTCTGGGTGCCGGAGATTGCAAAACTCCTAATACATGATGCTCGGATTTGTGCAGGCATCAATCTCAAGTAGCCTGGTAATTCTAAAAGCTGAAGAAGCAGCCAGGTGCTGTGGGCTGGCCTGTAATCCCAGCACCCGGTAGGCTGAAGCAAAAGGATTGCAAGTTCAAGGTCATCTTGGACAAATTAGCAAAAGCTGTCCCAAAATAAAAAGAGGGCTGAGGATATGGCTTAGTGGTAGAGTACCCTTGGGTTTGATCGCCAGTAGTGCAGGGTGGGTGGGGGAAAAAGCTGAAGGAGAGCTGAATCCAAGTGCTTCCTCAACCCAAAAGTCTGCTGGAAATAACATATCCAAAAGCCTTCAGATCATTCTGGCTTCTAAGGCTGTGGGACAGCTCTGTGAAGTCTGTGCAGGTGATTTATGTCTATCTGCTTTTCCAAGAAACCAGAGCCTATTGCCTTGCTGGGCAGAGCCGCTGCCCAACAGTGTCCATCCCCATCCCCATCCCCATCCCCATCCCCCTCAAAGCAAAGATTTCCAATTATTGCTCTGCAGAAAATGTCAAAAGCATTATTCAACTATTCACTATCCCAGGTTTTGTAATTTTTTTTATATGTTTTTCTCTTATCTCCTAGCACTTGAAAAAGACCAGCTTTTTCCTCTTAAGAGAGCTTAATTTGCAGAGCTGTGCAGTCTCGCTATTATGTTCTTATCATTCTCTCCCTGTGGTAGGCAGAATGACAAGGATGACAAAAAAAGAACCAAAAAGATTTGAAGGCCTTCCTGAAAATCACGGAAACCAAGAATCCAAAAGCCTGGGGCTCCTGTTCTTGGAGTGACCTGGAACAAGGCCAAGAGCGACTGGCATTAGCTCTTACAGTTCACTCAGCAGGAGTTCCTGTCTAGTGCTCACAAAGTCCCAAACCGCCACCCGGGGGCCCTGGGATTTCCCTCAGGGGCTTAACTGGGGGATTAAGCAGCTCTGAAGTGCCAAGAGGTCCCCTCTCCTGAAATTCTCATACCAGTGCGAAATTAACGTTGGTATCCTAAGAACTAGAGGCCAAGGGTAACTTGGGATGGGTGAATATCTCTTCCCATCTCCTTTGGCCTCTCCACCGCATTCTGTGATACGGCAATTGGCATTTCGATGCTATGTGAAGTGTATGCAAAAGCAACTTCAAGATCCACGGCTCACACTCCTCCACATAGATGGCGCCCCAAGCCCTGCCTGTATGGAAATTATGAGCTGCTGTCTCGCTGGATCTTTTCCTCCCAGGATTCCCAGGGTTCTGAAGCCGGAGCCCGAGGACTGCAGGTTCATCCGGAGAGACTACCTGCCCGCGAGGGGCTTGCCAGGTGGGGTGCGGGGAGGGGGGAATCCCCGCCCACCCTGTCATTCCAGCAGGGGAATCCCCGCCCCCCGTCTCTGTCACTCCAGGAAGGGAGTTCCCGCCCCTCGAATCAACCAGAGGGAGGGAATCCCCGCCCATCCTGGAGGCTCGGCGGATCCCCAGCGCCGCCAGGAGCCGACTCCCAGATCCAGTGCGTGCTGGCCCCGGGCTGGGGACGCGGCAGGACGGCTGCTGCAGGCACCCACCGCGCCGCAGGCCGAGCCGAAGGTGCCGGGGATTGAGCCTCACGCCGCTTGCTGCAAACCGGGGCGCTGCAGCTCTGGACCCGCGCGGCGTCGGCGCTGGTGGTAGCAGCCGCGGCGGCTCTGCGCCGGGACCGCCGGGCGGCGCCTGGGTCTCAAAGCGACAGGAGTAGCGGGAGCCTCAGCCGAGCCGCGAGCAGGTGAAGCGACCGTCCCGCTGCTGCCGGGACTTAGGGCTCCGGTTGGGCGTGCGGGGTCGGGGGGAGCCTGGCACCCCAGAAAGTTCAGTGACAAATCGGGTAAGGAAATCCCAGCCCCAGGTAGGCGGTGAGTGGGGGTCCCCAACCGGGGTCCCACGTTAGGTTGTCCAAACTCCTCTCCCCTCCAGTCGAGGGCATGGGGGCGCGGTGGAGAGGAGAGGGCTGGACCGAGCGGGATTGCAACATTAGGACCACCGGAGTCGTACTGCTGGGGACACTGAGGACATGGCCAGGAGTCCTTTTCCCATAGCAACCACATGGAGCGGAGGGATTGGGGTCTGTCTCCCGGACCATCCTCCTGACCAGAGAAGAGGCGAAGAGTGGAGGGGGCTCCTGAAGAGCAAGGGCATGTGTGGAGCGGTTATTGGCATCTGCTAGGGAGACGGGAACATTCCAATATGGAAATCTTTCTCTCCTTCCTAAGCTCAGTTCAGACCCTAAAATCTGGTGTGTGTCTGCCCCCATCCCTCCTCTCGGATTTGCATTTACCTTTTACGTCTTCGGCTGCTCCTGTTCTCATTTTTTTTTTTTTTTTTGGTATAATCCATTAAAGCGCAGATTTGAGTTGAGCAGGGGAAGGGTCCAGAAGCCTGCCCTCATTAACCCTGATCTGTGCAGGGTTAATGATAAGGGACACTGAGGTGAGAAGAACACAAGGTCTGGCGTGGACTGGTCGCAGAGACTGGAAAGACAAGCACCAGGGCAGAGTCCAGATCTATTTGGGACTGGAGATTGGCCAGTGCTGGGAGATAGAGCTGGGTCTAGTTCTATCACTTGTAGCTGGCTGCAGCCTCTTCCTCCCCCACAGGTGGGGTCTGTTGGGTTCATGTGTTTACCTTGATAAATTGTGATAAAGCTACCGGAGGTGGTTGATGAGCAGCTGCAGAAAATGACTCACGCTTGCAGACCTTGCCTCGGACCTTCAGGACTCCTTCCAGGGGAGGTCTCCCACACTCAGCCTGCTCTGGGCTTGGGCCTGGGTATTTCTACTGGGCCAGCTTTTCTGGTCTGTGACTTCTGGGTGGGAGTCAAGTAGGTACAAGTTGGCAGGTGTGGTGTGGGAGGGCTGCTTGTGGGGGTGGAATAGAATGTCTCAGAACACACCCCTGGCTGTAGGTGGTTTTTCTGGCTTAATCAATTCCTTCTTCCATTAGAATGGGCCAAGAACTGCTGCTGCTTCCATAAAAGCTATATAGTGGTGTGTCTTCATGTGTTGTGGAGGCAGGGGTAGGGGGCCGGGGCAGGTGCTGGAAAGGAAGAGTGAGAGCCATGTAAAGTATATAAATGCATCTCCCTTGACATAGTTAATATGCTCCTGGAAAAATATTGAATCATACTTTAAATCTAACACTGAAATTGATTTTGCATGCACTTACGGCAGTTTACTATTTAAGGAAACTTATGATAATTTCTCTATTCATTTCAATCATTTTATTTTTGGAGTACCTGTGGTTTGCTGGGTTTACAGTTTCCAGGGGATGTGCATAGATGAAAGAGGCACCTTCCCTACTGTCAGAGTTTCAGTCTAAAAGAGAAGTCTAGAGATAGCTATGATGCAAACCAGTGCATTTTCGGTATGTAGTAGATGCCCTATGTTTACTGGATGAAGGAATGAAGGGATAATTGAATGAGTAAAGTAACTAAAGTGTGACCCAAATAAAACATTTTGGCAGCTGGGCAAGATGACACATGCCTGTAATCCCAGCTACTAGGAAGACAGGAGAATCACAAGTTCAAGACCACCTTGGGCAACTTAGTGAGATCTTGTTTCCAAATAAAAAATAAAAAGGGCTCAGGATATAGCTCAGTGGTAAAGCATCCCAGTACCAGAAAATGAAAAAACAACATTTTGGGAATGTGGAAGAGAAGAAGTCACTTCTGACTGAAAGGATCTAAAAGGCTTTGTGGGGAGGTCTAGGAGGAAGGGGTATGTGCTGAAAAGTTGATCCTGAATTAGGACTAGGCCCTTAGGGATACAGTGGAGGAAGAGGCTGAGATAAGGACTTCAGGAACTTAGTTTTCTAGCCATTGGGGAATGTTTGGGATTTTTGAGCAAGAAACTATCATGATCAGATATATGCCTTTGGGTGATTAATCTCTTGCAGAAAAAAAATTGGGACTGGAGGGAGATGAGAGGCAGGGAGCCTAGAGAAGTTTCGGTAATAAGATGGTGGGGGGAAGATGTGAAGGTCCGAGTTGGTGGGTGGCAGTGCTAAGAAGGAAAGAAGGTTTGTCAGACGTGAAGTGTGGGCACTGTAGGATTTGGAGAGAAGAAACAATGATCCCCTGCAGGTTATGAGAGCAAGCATACAGGGGCTGAAATCTGAAGTGTTAACATTTGACAAACCAGAAGCCTGGAGAACTCTTTCCAGCCTTCTCTTTCTCACTCTTCTACCTCTCCTTGTGAAACCTTTTGTGGCTCTCTGGTCCCATGGGATAAATTCCAGATTCTTTGTGACTCTTCAGACTTCTTACTTGCTGTGTCCCCCAACACACACACACACACACACACACACACACACACACACACACACGGGTATAGAACTCCTGACCTGTCATGGCTCCACCTTTACAAAGCTGTTTTTCTTCAGTGGCAGTGATAGGCTGGTCCCTGGAGTATTCTTTCTTCACTGATCCTCCTAATAATCTTCTTCAAGTCCAGCTCAAGGGCATCTCTGTGATTTCAGCTGCTCTCTCCAGAAGGCGCTGAGTAGTCCTTTACACGTACCCCTCAGCTCCTACAAAGCCCTATGAGTGTTCATCAGGTTGCCCTCAGCCTGCTTCTTTAGGACCTTATCTTATTCATGCCCAGATAAGGCCTGGAACAGGCCAACTTCCTCAGGCTAGACAGGGAGAGAAACAGAGGGACATCAATTGTACTGTAGGTGCCTCTCAGCTGTGACTTGGAAGCTCTAGGCCTGGTGGACTGGCAAGATAATACTGAGCTGTGGATACTCCCTTGCCCTAGGTTGCATAGGCCTAAGTGACTCAGACCATGATGGTAGGTGGCATCCCTACTGGGAGGTGGTCCCAGGTCCCTACTACACCAATCACAAAGGGAAAAATTCCCAGGAAGATGAATTCACCAAAGGTCAGGACCAAACCCAGAGAGGCTGAATCTCTTAGAGAACATAGACTTGGAGACTCAGCAGTTTTAACTTTTTTTTTTTTTTCTGTTTTCAGAGTTATCTCCACAGTGCCAACATGATGCTGAGGACAGTTGTTTCAAGGGTAGGAAGAGTTAGGCAGACAGGTAGACAGGCAGAAAAGTGTGAGAAGGACCACCACTCAGAAGGAGGAAAAAGACACAGATAGAGACGGACAACAGTGGCAGTGAGGGCTGACCGCGGGGCCAGGGTGCAAGGGATGAAGGAGAAAATGATTGGCAAGATATCAACACCACATGCAGAGTGTGCAGGTTGCAAATAATCCAGAGTATTTTGAGGTGATGAAACCATTGAAGAAAGGCTTTTCAGGAGAGTTTCCAGATTCCCCTCCCAGTCATTTTTGGAAAGCAAAAGAGAATGGGGAGAGAATAGAGAAGCCATGTAAGTGGTTTTGGGAGGGAAAAGGCCAGAGACAATAAAGAGCAGGGAAAGTGCAGGGAAAGAAGAAAGCTGGTTTATGCTGTCCCTAGAAAGTGGGAGAGAAGCAGAGGGGGGCGAGGGAGCCTGCAATGTGAGGGGTGGGTAGCTGAGGGGACAGGGAGTAGAGTCTTCTCAGTGAAACAGGAGGGTATCTGCTGAGAGCTGGGAGGGCATTTGGTGAGGCTGGGGGGCTTGGAGGAAGGATCTGCATTACTGCTGTTGGCCAGGGGAGGTGAACCTGGTGCCTGGCACCTTGTGGGATGGCCAAGAGGGAAAGGAAGGGTGACTGAATTGGAATCAGAGACTGAACTAGAATCCCGGGAGTGCAGAGAACTTCTTGCCAGCCAGGTCACTGGAATTTCGAAGCCTCTGCTGGCTCATGTGTGAAGATGGTGCAATGGCTGCTTCCCAGAGTTGTTCTTAGGCAGTATGCAGAGAGGTCCTGAGGTGTGTATGCAGGGCCCTCAATGACAGCATCTGGATCTTTTGGAACAGTGCATCAAGAGAGGAATAAACCTCTCACCAAAGTCGGCAAGAGCCTAGGTGAATATAGAAGGCAGGGCTTTTGAGTGGTTTTGAACCAAAAGCTTTGGACTGTTCTGAGCAGCCTGGCCTCCTTGTTCCCACCTTAAGGAATTTTTAGGATTGCTATCTCTCTCTCTCTCTCTCTGTCTCTCTCTCTCTCTCTCTCTCTCTCTCTCTCTCTCTCTCTCTCTCTCTCTTTCTCTCTTTCTCTCTTCAAATCTGTTGGCTTATAGCAGGGTCTACACCTGTATTTCACTTCCCTCTTATATAAAGATGTTATGGGGCTGAAAGGGAGAGCCCGGGTGACATCCGTGTCCTCTGTGGTTTGGAAGGAGAAAAAGCACTCAAACTTGCCTTTGAGGAAGCTAAGGCCCAGAAAAGCAGAGAACTTGCCACATTCAACAACTGGAACTAGAATTGCAGAGTGCACTTGCTTATCTGAGGGACTGGTGTCTCAATTGTGCAGGGTGGGTGAGGGCAGATTAAACATCTGCATCTCCTGGGCTTTATCAGTGGGTCTTTGATTACACATAGAAAGATTAAATAAATATTCTCACTTGTTAGTGAAGGTGGGGGGAAAGGAGCTCTTAACTTTATTTAGTAAACACTCAATACATGTGTTCAAAATTAAATGAAATTTTGGATTTTTTTTAAGAAAATTGAGGTATAGAAAACAATTCTCAAATTATTTTTTATTTTTCCACCCAGATAATTTTTGTCTAGATTATGTTGTCCTTTGGGACTCTGCATATGTTGTACATAAAGTGATAGATCCTTTTATGGCATTTCAAACTTTGAAAGACTTGATCTCATAATATTCATCTTCCAGAAAGAGAAAAAAAGAATGGAGTTGGGAAGGTAAATGTTTCTTATGGGTTCTGAGCAGGGGGATTTGAAGCCAGATAGGGTATTTGATTCAGTCTGTCTGTGAGCTCAAGAGTTCTGCATTCTGTTGGCAAATGTGTTCAAGAAAACACTGGGATCATTTATGGATTGAAAACTCAGTGGGTGAAGAGGCCCTCTGTGATGTGATGGGCAGCTGAGCCAAGAGATGTTTTGTTAAAGCACCAAGTATGTGGAGAAGACATCTTCATCTGTGGAGTCTCTTCACCTCTGGGAAGAGGCCTCCCCTGGCCTGGCTTCTCAGATGTCAGTAGCACCTTCTCTACCTTACACTCAGTCCCCATCTTTAGAGGACCTACTATGCTATGCTTGCCTTGCCCACATGAATACACTGTGAGTGAAATGGCTAGGCTGTCAATTTGTAGAAAATCAGAAACTTAAGATTCTTGACTCTCTTTATGATACAGTCTAGTGAAACTAGATAGTAATGAACATCTGGCTGATGAAGTCTTCTTGGATTATTTGTTTTTAGGTTATTGAGTGTTTCATTGCCTCTTCAAGCCCTCTAGGACACACAAAGACGTTTTGAAGAAGCAGGCTTAGGGGAACTGACTTTGCAGCAAAGTAAACTTATTTTGAACACAAAATTGTTACAAACTTTGAATGAAATAATAGCAAGAAGGTAGAGGAAATTTTGTTGTGAGAAGCAGCCTGAAATGCCTAGATATTCATAGGAGGATAAAAGAAATCACGAACTCTTAGGAATCTGTGAATCCTTGAAAGAGCATAATCCAATTCTTTGCCTTCAGGTTGCAGTAAATGTAGCTCTTTCCAGATAGGATCTGTGCTGTTTTAACAGCTTCCTGAGGAGAGGCTTCCACGGTATATTTGCACTTAACAGAATGCTGCCCCAGACAGAGTCCTTTGAGGTGTTCTAGCAGGAGTGGAAATGAGTTTGGGCTGAACCACTCCTGCTCTCATTTTTATCAATACTTGGACACCTCTAGTACTTGGCTTTGCAAGCACTAGACTTGTACTCTGCTACCTCAACCCACTCGTTCAAGATAAAACACACACACCCTGTTGTCCTGGCGTCTGAGGACTGATCATCCTGCTTTGCTAAAAATAAAGATGGCATTCATACAATGCAGGATAGGATTCCTGTGTGAGCAGGGACACACTTGGTGCTGTGGAAATTCAAAGTCAGTTCCCTGGCTGGGACCTGCCCCCTGAGGCAGTAGGATTTGAGCTGGGAACAGGGTAGGAGAAAGAGCAATTGGGGATCGCGGCATACAGGCATACACGGTAGGGGAGAGAGGAAGGGAACTGGGTTGCAGCCGGGAGGGCTCTGGCCATCCAAAGGAAGCTGGTGGGCGGCCAGAGAGGACCAGGGAGCTTTACACTCCTGGAGTCCTTCTGACCAAGGAGATTTGGAGATTCCTAAAGGGGAAGACAGAATAAACAGCAACTCTTGTCCCTTTCACAAAAGGCCAGCCTGGCCTTCCTGTTTAAGCATTATGAGATGTTATTGCAATTCCAATACTCTATAAGACTGTTCTGAAGAGCAGAGAGACAAGTGTATCAGCTGTGATATCTTAGGGTGACACATACAAGCTTGAACACCCAGTAATGCAACTCACCCAGGAAGAGTTCCAGTGATTTAGCCACCAGAAGTGTCTTCAACAACTTGATCCCTCTGTGCAGTGAACATTAAAGTGGTTCTTGAGACTACTGAGGTTTGCATGCAGGTGATCAAAAACAATCCTGAACTCTCTTCCAGTATTCCAACATTTCATTTTCTGCACCTAAGAAGACGAGAAGAGAGCCAACTTGAATAAAACAAGATGTCAATAAACTCTGCATTTTTTGTGAGTTGGCCAATGACACATAAAATGTCTGATTTCAGCTGTTTCAAAACAGACGCCTCCCCCTCTTTTTTGGCACAGTATATTTTATAGAGATTTGGGTAAAACTAGATTGTGCTATAATGGGTCTCCTGGTGAAGAAAATTAACTTCCAAGGATAAAGCAGCCATGCAAATATTATTACAAAATCATTCAGCATACAAAATTGGCATAGCTTTCCTCCACAGTTTGCTACTGCCCACTCTTCACTCCTACCCCACCCTGGTCTCTGTTATTCCCAGTATCATTAGGCTAAAAGAAGAGACAGCTGTCCCTAAAAAATGTGTACCGCGTGTCCCCATCTGCACAGCTTCTCATGAGAGAGCAAGCAGTGAGGTGGTGAGATGAGAGGAAGATACTGGAAAGGTTTATGTTAACCCCTCCCTGCACCTCGTCCTCATCTCTGAAAACCTGAGCAGATGTGAGGAGGATTGATTTATTTGCTGGTGAATGCTGTGAAGCATTGGTCAGCAATTTGGGGCACCAGGGAAATGCATATGACACCTGAGCACTCTTCCTATATCCTAGTCCCTCACCTGCTTGTTTTCAGAGGGCCATCTTTATCTGGAGCATCTCTGAAGATGAGCTGTCTTTCCCCTCTGTTCTTCAGGATCCAGTACCATGTCCAGTCATGGGTAGAACTGAACATGGTTTCAGTGTTCGCCGTTCGGCAGCCACTGTTCTAGACTCATCCAGTTCTCAGAACAACCCAATGAGGTAGAGACTATTATTCCTCCTAGGGCTGCCATAACAAAGCAGCCCAAATTTGGTGGCTTAGAACAAGAGAAAGTTATTCCCTCTCAGTTCTGGAGGTCAGAAGACTGAAATCAAGGTGTTAGCAGGGCCGTGCTGCCTCACAAGGCTCTAGGGGAGAATCCTTCCTGGTGTCTTCCAGCTTCTGGTAGCTGTTGACATTCCTGTGACTCTCACTCCCGTCTCTGCCTTCACATTGCCTTCTCTGGGTGTCCGTGTCTTCTCCTCTCATGTCTGCATGGCTCTACTTCGTCTATTCTAAGGACATTGGATTTGGGGATTGCCTGATAATCCAAGATGATTCCATCTCAAACTCCTTTATTTAATTACATCCTCAAAGACCCTTATACATATCTTTGTGGGAGCCATTATTTAATCCACTACATCCCTGTTTGCAGATGGAGAAATGGTGGGGCAGAGGGCTTAAGCAGATTCTCTGAGGTGGTACAGGTCTGAGTTGGAGGGACTGGATTTAAATACAGCAGCCTGCCTCTAGAGCTTAAATTCTGCATTCTTCTTGGAGGGGGTGGCGGGGGCTTCTGGGATTGAACCCAGGGGTGCTTAACTACAGAGCCATATCCCCAGCTCTTTTTAAAATTTTATTTTAAAATTTTGAAACAGGATCTTGCTAAATTGTTGAGGCTGGCCTCAAACTTGTGATCTTCCTGCGTCAGTGAACCAAGTTGCTGCTCAATGATTGTTTATGATATGAAAGGATGGCAGGATGAGAGTAAATAGATGATTTTTAAAAATGCTGATGGCTGTAGCTAGTTAACATTCTTCCTCCCAATGTATTGAAAATAACTAATATCCATTGTTTTATAATGTTGTCTGGGGAGATTCCAACTATCTCAAGAGTTTTGCCTTCCAAATTCTTCTCCACTGAATCCCAGACTCATGGGCACTACCTGCCCCTTTAATATTCCTATATGGGTATGTCACATGCATCTCAAAGCAAACATGACCAAAATGATGTTTCTCTTTCAAGCTAGTTCTTTTCCTACTATCTCAATAAATGGCACCCACCCCCAGACTCACCCCCCTCAATCCGGAAACCATTCTTTCTTCTTCTTTTTCCCCCACACCCTACATTCAGATCTGTAAGTGGCAGTCCTTTCCCTTATCATCCATCTTCTTCTCCCATCCAGGGCAGCCACATGGTTAAGGTCACTGCCATCCTGTCCCTGGATCCCTGCTGCAGGTGCTTCCTAACCAGGACTCCTGAGGACACTTTTGATGTCCCAACTAGACCTTTCTCCTCAAAGCATTCAGAGGGTTTTGTTGTTGTTGTTGTTTTTTCTCCAAAGACTTTAGTGTAGTTTTAGGTTCACAGCTAAATGGAGAGTAACTGTGTTAGTCAAGTTTTTATCCCTTGGACTAAAATACCTGACAAGAACAACTTAAAAGAGGAAAGATTTACTTTGACCTTTGGTTTCAGAGGTCTCAATCCATGGTCAGCCAGTTTTATTGCAGAAACATGATGGCAGAAGGGCATCGTGGAGGAAAGCTACTCAGCTCATGGCAGCGAGGGAGCCAAGAGAAAGAGGAGCCAGGGACAAAATATAGTCTCCAAAGGCATACCCCCGGTGACCTCCCTTCTCCAGCCACACCCATCTGCCTACACTTACCACCTGATAGTCCATTCAGATTATTAATCCATCAAATGGTTAGTCCCCTGATGAAGTTATAGCCTTCACTCTTCAATCATTGCCTTACATCACCTCCGAACCTTGTTGCATTGGGGACCATAAAACACATGAGTTTTGGGGGACAGTCCATATCCAAACCATAATAGTAACATTCAGAGATTTCCCATATACCCTTTACCCACACACATGCAGGGCCTCCCCCATTATCAACATCCTCCACCAGGGTGATAGATTATCACACCTGATGAGCCTATGCAGACAATGATGTTATCATCAAAGTCTATAGTTTACATTAGGGTTCATCCTGCTATGGCACATTCTGTTTGGACAAATGTATAAAGACATGAATCCACCATCACAGTATCAGATAAGGTGGTTTCACTGCTATAAAAATTCCCTGTGTTCTACCTAGTCATCTCTTACTCACCTCTGTCTCAGAGGGGTTTTATAAAAATCTCTGTTCAAATCATCTCACTCCCCAGCTTAAAACTGGGCTGTTCTCATGGTCATTTGGCCCACCTCTCTTACCACTTACTCTCTTCCCTCTATGCCCTGACATGTCATCATTCCATTCTGCAACAAAAGTTCTATCTCACAAGTGCCCTTGTCTGAGGTCCTCCAAGGCATCTTGTCTACAAATCTATAATCTAAATTATAGGTTTGGTAGCACTTCCTAGGGTGCTATCACTGACTGAAATAAAGTCTTTGATTTATTAATTTATTTTCTATCTCACCTGTTAGAATGTAAGCTTCATTAAAGCAAAGACCTTGTGTTGCTCTTATATCTCAAGTGCCTACAACAGTACCTGGTATAAAGCAGACATTAAATAGATAGTTGTTTGAACAAATTGAGCACTTTATTTCGGGCCCTGTTCCCAGTTACCCTTATTTTTTAAAGGAAAAAAATGTACTTTCAGAAAGGTTAACCAACTTCCCTGAGGTATTTATCTATTCAGATCAAGAATCCAGGACACAGGTAACACAGAGAGAAGAAATATACTTACTGGACTGTCCAGTGTACTGTTTCTCTGAAAAGTTGGCCTAGGACTTAAGCTTTGAGAAGTTAAGAGTTAATTTTGCTTTTTCTCTACTTTGGGACTTTTTATGATTCATCTTGAGATTTGATGGATTAAACCCTCTTCCTTGAATGCTTAAAGTAAAGGCAGAGATGGCCTCTTCCTCCTCCTGACTTTTGGTATACATGAGCATGTTTTGGGGGGTTGATCTTTTCTGACTCCACATCTCTTCTCAGTTGATTGAGCTCTAGAGCAAGAACATGGACTTCACTTTCACTAGATTGGTTGGTAGCAAGACCCTCTCCATTAGGACTTACTCAAAGACTGGACCATTTTTCTGGCACCAGCTTTGGGTCAGTTGTGGAAGAGGCCAAAGACAGGTTCTTTCCAGGTATGGAGCTTAGAGGCTGCAGATTGGAAGAATGAGAAAGCACCTTCTTCTTGTTGAACTATTTTTTTTTTAAGAGTTCTCTTGTTGCCCACACTGGACTCAGACTCCTGGATTCAAGCAATTTTCCTGCTTCAGCACCCTGAGTAGCTGAAATTGCAGGTGCACATCACCATGCCTGACTTAGACCCCCTTTTAAAAATCAGGTCCATCTTGGGAATTCCATTAGCATCCTGGTAAGTAAACATTAGACATAAACCTACTCTTTCAGGCAAATAGAAATTGAGAGGTTGTCTAAGATCTACAAGTGGTTGGGTTTTTATTCATAGGAAGGGCTATGGCAATTGATTATTGCATCTGGCAAATATAGCTGCTTTCTTGCAGGAAGGCAAACTCTGGCCACTGGATATGTCATGCGCTCCACCTCTGCTGTCATGAGTGGGGTTTGCTATGGTAACCAGAGCTTTGCCTGAGGGTTGTGCATGTAAAGTGTCACTCATTGGTAGTACCTTTTATTTTTAGCATAAACCAAAGAGTAGCTGCTCATTGTTCCTGCTAACAGGCAGGTGGGTAGTCATAATGGAGGCTGGGATGAATTGATATGCTGTTCTCCTGTGGAATATCACCACCCACCACAGTTCTCATTTGTTGGATCGTGATGTACTTCTGGGATTCCATTGGTTAAAATCCTTGCTGGAACCCCCCACAGTAGGATAGTTGGACTTACTATATTTTAACAACTCTTTGTCAACTGCTGTTCCCATCTCCATCCTGACACAGCATGTAGGTTTTGCTAATAATGGTGATCCTGCAGATAGGAGGAGGGTAGCTTCCTGTAAAGCCATTGAAAGCTGAGAAAGCTCAGCAAACATTTGAAGGAGGTAGTATTTTCCCTCTCAACATGGTGCTCAGTTCTCTCCTAGAGCTTTTACTTTGTCCTCAGTGCTCTCAAAAAACATTTTTTTTCCTTTTTCGTTCAACTAATATTTATGTGTTACATGCCTTGTAAAGAAAGTATACATACACTTCTTATTCTGTGCATGGGGAATAAAAATAAAATTTAGACTTTCTTGAAGTATTATTCATATCAAATTGTCTGTTGTCTGGGCCAGGAGTAGGGAAAATGGTGAAATATTGTCTCAAGAATAAGTGAGCCACCTGAACCTCAGTTTTGTTGAGGGCTTGGAGCTGGCTGAGAACCCCCTCAGCATATTTGCTGATACAGTTTTAGGGTTGAGTGGACCTGGGGCCATTGTGCTCCATTACCTGTTCACCCAGGGATGCAAACTATCATCTGAAGTAACACTGGAGTCACATCTTGAGGTGATATCAGCTAAGGTCAGAAACCATAGACTAGAAGGTTCTTTCATGGATAGAGGATAGACTATATCCTATGGGATGCTGTGAGTCAAATGCCCAGTGCAGTACTGGACCATAGTAGCCCAATCATGAAGTTTTTGTAAAAAATGAATGAAATCAGGTTCAACTGGCGTGTCTAGGTGGGAGAGAAGAACCTGGGCTATACTTCAGGTCATACTTAGAGCCAATACCTGAGGAGAGATAGGAATCTTGAGGGAGATAGGAAATGCAGAGCTAGTTAGGATTTGGGATCTATGGGAAGGTGAATCTTCTGATAAATGCATCCGGAGGGTAGTCCTTCCATCAAAAATGTTTTTCCAAACAGATTCCCATTTTACACACTAATCATTTGGCTTATTTATTTTGGTACTGGAGATTCAATCCAGGGGTGCTCTACTCTACCCTTGAGCTACATCCCCAGCCCTTTTTATATTTTATTTTGTAACAGGGTCTTGCTAAGTTGCTTGGGCCTCATTAAGTTGCAGAGGCTGGCTTTGAACTTGAAATCCTCCTGCCTCAGCTTCCCAAGTCTCTAGGGTTATAGATATGTGCCACCGCTCCCAGCTACACACTAATCATTTAGATGTTGTCATGAGCTACCAATTGAACATGCTTGCTCAGCCCTGTGCATTCATTCTGTAAATCAAATATTTGAGACCGACCACATGTTAGACACTTATATTCTAGAAAGGAAGACAAACATTCAATGTGTTTTAAGCTGAGTCCAAAAGAACATGACACCCTAGAGATGTTCTCCAGCCCACTACACATTGCAAACTCTTCTTACAGAGGTCACTCATGAGGTCCACATTTGCTAAATCCAGGATTATTTCAGAGCCTTTTATTAGATCCCTCAAAGCCTTGGGCATTCACAGTCCATCCCTCTTTTCTCCTTGAACGCTCCTTCCTGGCTCTTGAGCAATGGGCTCCCCAGGTGTTCCTCCTCGCGCACCAGCCAGCATTTCTTCTAGTTTGTTTGGCTGCCAGCTCCTCTCTCTGACCCCTGCAGGGCCCAGGACACAATGCTTGGGCTTCTTATCTGTCTTTCTGTGACTGCTGTCTGTGATGTCAGTCGTTCTGGCGTTAAATACCATCTGTAAGCCAAGAACTCTCACCCCTCTCCCTCTATCTTGTACTGCTTGGACACATAAGGACATACTCCACAACTCTGCTGAATGGCTAAGGGTCATCCTGAACTTCAGCATCCAAAACCAGGTTCCTGATTCCCACCCTGACCCTTCTGGATGCTTGTCTCTGGTTAGTCCTTGAAAATATATCTAGAATTCAGACTGTAGCATAGTGGTAAAATGCTTTGCCTAGCATGCATGAGGCCATGGGTTCAACCCCCAGCACCAAAATAATATCACTATATATTCCCATAATCCAATCATTATTAATCACTTCTCATCTCTCAGACCCTTTCAGGACTCTCCTAATTGCTGCTGTTCCCTTTCCCCTCATGGTTTATTCTCAACAGGGGCTGCCAGAACGAGTCTAGTAAAATGTAAAGCATTTCATGACACTTCTCTGCTCAGACCTTCCCAATACATCCCGTCTCACTTAGAGTAAAAGCCAAACTAAACCCTAGCCCACCAGGTGCTTGCTGAGCTCTGTTCTTCCTGTGCCCTTCCATCTCTGCCTCCGCCTCTGCCACTCTCCCACAGCCCCAGCTTTACCAGCTTGCTTCTGCCTCAGGGCCATCACCCCTGCTGTTCCCTCTGCCTGGAATGATCTTCCTTCAGGTCCTGTCGCCGAGTTCTCCCTCACTTCCTTCAGATCTTGATTCAAAGGCTCCCCTTGGTGAAGTCTTTTGTGCCACCCTCCTCTGTTCTAAGATTTCATAGCTCCCTTTTCAGCTTTATTTTCTCCTTGGCACATTGTCAGTCTTTTGATATATATTTTACTGACTTAATTTGCTTTTCTGCTTGCTTCGGATTGAATGTAAAACCGACGTGGTATTTTTGAGGGGTTCTATTTGGTTCACTGTTCCATCACCGATATTTAGAGTAATGCCTGGCTTATGGTAGACATTCAGGAAATATTTGTTGAGAGAATGAATTAGAATCATGGGTATCTTTCACTTAAATGCGATGCCCCAGGGAGTGTGATCTAATTGGCACGAGGCACAGACCGAGCACTGGTATTTTTTGACACCTTCCCAGGTTATTCTAATATGAAGCCAGAATTGCAAACCACTGATTTGTCATCTGAACTCTGTGCTATTGTTCTCCTTCTTGGAAGTTTACCTCCCGTGGCAGATGTTGTTGCTTTTCCTAGAAAATCCATTAGTTTTAAATTTTAGATTGCAGTGGATGGTTTTAATGGAATTTGTGCTGTGTGTGATAGCGTATTAGGGTTTTAATTGGAGCATCTTGTTAGAGTGAATATAATGGACATTCATCTCTCTACGACCTTGGCTGAACTTGGATGGGGAGGACAAGTGTGTTCTTTGTTAATTCCCCAGTTGAGCGTCAGACTGTTGTTTTTTATTCGAAAAGTGAGAGGAGATTTGAATCTGGCTAATTGTAAACTTCATTTGCCTAAATGGGCTATTCACATCTATTCTATCTCCCCCCAATGTCCACCTGCCCGCTGTCTAAATCCTATCCCTCCCTCGGGGCCCAGGTAAAGTCTCATTCCCTTTGAAAAGGGTACCCTGCTCTCGTAACCCACAGCCTGTCCCAGAACCCGGGCACAGTCACTTGGCATCCAGCCCCAGTGGCTTTGTTTGGCAAACTCTGTGTCTAAAGTATCTTTTTTGTACCCTTCTCAGACTAGACTATAACCGCTCTGAGGGCACTGGACCATCTTTTTTATCTCTTTGTGTTCCCAGCAGCAAGGAATAAACAGATATTCATGGATTAGTTAAACCATTCTTGTTTAATGCATTGGCAGTATCTGCTAAGGACTTTAGTTGCCTGGGGAAGAGGATGCCTTGCTCGTCATAATTAGGGATTATACTCTTCATAAACACCTTGGTGTTTTTTCACCCTGGTTTGATCTGTTTCTCTCTCTCTCTCTTTCTCTATCTATTTATCTATCTATCTATCTATATACATACATACACACACACACCACACACACACATATATTTTTTAAAAAAGCAACTGAAACAGCTTGCAAGACTGAAGACCTCTAGTTTTCAGTACCCTACTTGAAAATGATGTAGTCAAGAAAGCTCAGATAAAAATCACATTTGGCTTCATTTTGAAAATCAGATTTAAAGAATTTTAAATTAAACTGCCTTTTAGGACTGCAGAGAGGAAGCTCCAAGGCAGGGTAATGGGGCACTTTCTAGGTCTCTTTCTATTTGAAGTAGGGACTTTTCTATTATGTTGTCATTATCAAGTTAACATTCTTTCATTTCAACAGCCTGGGAGATCAGGTAACCTGATACATTGGTTTGAAAACTAGGTTCTTAACACCTTTGTGGCCTTTTGAAGGTCTTGGCTTAGAGAAAAGTGATGTCATGGTGAGACAGGAAATGTTATAAAGTTGTAAAATGTCATAAACTGATTTCCATCTGGTCGTAGGTGTATGAGATATAGCAAAGAAAAAAAAGTGCAGGGTAAGGTTACCAGACCTGTGTATCATAGGAAAGCTGTTGACCTTGCATGTCCACACTTCTCAGCAAAGAGTTTGGATGGTCCTTTGTTTTTTCTTTTCTTTTCTTTTCTTTTCTTTTTCTTTTTTTTTTTTGGTACTAGGGATTAAACTCAGAGGCACTTGACCACTAACCACATCCCCAGCCCTATTTTGTATTTTATTTAGAGACAGGGTCTCACTGAGTTGCTTAGTGCCTTGCTTTTTGCTGAGGCTGGCTTTGTACTTGTGATTCTTCTGCCTCAGCCTCCTGAGCTGACATTCCTGTAGATAAGATGGAGAAATGTGGATCAGGCGGCAGCACCGCAGCGCATGGATTGACAGCCTTCCCAAGGAGCTGATGGATTGGGGGCCATGAGGGCAGAGTGAGAGACACAGAGTGCAAAGAGTGAGAGTCAGGCACAGTTCTGCCATTGGCATTATCCTGCTCCTTTTCAACATTTTTACCAACAACCTGAATAAAGGCATGGGTGACATGTTTATCCCATTTGCTCCTGACCCAGACCTGAGAAGCATAGTGACCTCATTTCACAGCAGAAGCAGATTCTAAATAGACCTACAGGGGAGGCCAAGTCTTGCAGAAGTCAGCCAAGGGGCTCAAGTGAAGATCCTGTGCTTAAGACTGAAAAAGCCAACTTCACTTATTACGGGATGATCAGAAGCCTGTTTTAACAGCAGCCTTTGTGGAAAGGATTTAGGCAGTTCCTTGGTCCACATGCACCAACACTGTGGTATGACTCTTAATAAATTAACTCCCAGGTGTGAGGGACCCAAAAACAGAGTGCTGAGCTCTGCACTAGTCCCACATGTCTACACTGTTGTGTGCCACCCTGGGCAAACATGTAGTATAAAGGGACATCTCCAGAGGCAAAGACCCAAGATGGAGAGTCATTTGCAGGAAAGAGGGCGGCTGCCTCCAAGTTCTTCCTTTCCAGCTGGTACCCATAAGGGGCATCACTTTATCTGCTCCTTGTTAATGCAATAAGCTCCCCATCTCCTTTCCTTTAGCTGCCCCACCTTCCCAAGTCTCTGCATCAAATAAGTTCAACCACCTACATTTTCAGCCACTGTGTCCTGGCTGCTTAATGTTTTTAGGAAAGGAAAACCACTCACCACTCAGCTCTTTGGATTGGTGTAACTGCAGCGTGATGGTCTCTAAATTCATCAGAATTTAGAGGCTCCCTTATAGGATTGCAGTCATACAAAGGGAAGAAAATCCCCCAGTGTCTATCCTAACTCCTTTGTCCTAAATCCGTAACAATCACGTTACTTAAAAAATTGGTCTCTACTGGCTGCTTTCACTTTTTAAATCTCTCATTAACTTCTCAATGGACTGTGCAGTCAGATTTCCACTCCCATCCTCTAGAGAAATTACCTGGGGGGGTCCACCTGTGGGCCCCTACAGCTAATCCACTGGGAGCTTTTCAACACTAACTTCAGTTGACGTGTGACAGTCCCCCTCTCCTGAGACCCTACTCTCCTGGCTTCTCTGACACCATCTCCCTCCTAAAGCTCCTCCCACCTCTTTAGTGTACACAGTCCCATCTCTGAGCTCCTCTCCATAGAGCCTGTCAAGTAATTTTTTAGCAACAAACTTTATAACCCCTCTATTTTTAAAAATTAGGTTCTGTTTTTGCCTCGTAACAATTTATGTTCTCATCTCCCCTGGGCAATTGGAGCCAAATCTTCAACTTCAGCCACCCCCTATGTACTGATCATTTCCAAATCTGTAACTTTAGTCCTAACCTCCTCCTGAGCTCTGGACTCACATAGCAACCTAAAATCTCCATCTGGGCAACTCGGCTCTTCCAAAGCAACATATCCCAACTGAGCTTATCACCTTCACCCCACACACCTTGCCCTCTTCCTCTTTCCCTAGGTTGGCCAATGGCATCCCCACTGTACCAGCTGTCCCCCAATGAGAAATCTGTAGTCATCCCTGCCTCTCTGTGGAGGCCTATACTTGCACCTGAGAGATTTGCAACTACAATTTATTGCATGACCAAATCAAAAAATATTTCAATGATTTTCTTGAGGCTGCCAAGACTTATTTTTGGTCCAAAAGCCTGAACAAGGGCCAAAGTGCCAAAGTTAAGGGCAAGAGAAGCAGTCTCATGTTAGGAACTATCCTTTTATCCCTCTCTCAAGATTACATAGATGGCAGTGAGAGCTTGTGAGCTTCCTTTTCCTGCAGACATCAAACAGGGGATAGAGGACTGATGTTGCAAGATTAGGCTGGGAGACTTCTAATGTCTCTACCAACCTGAGATTTAATTCAGTAGCTAATCAGCCCCTTCTCTATAATATGCCTACCTAATTTCATTTAGGCTTCGTAATAGTTTATTAGCTCCATTTATGGATGAGGAGCCAGGAACTCAGAGGGTCAAGTAATTTTTCTATGGTGATGCCGCTGGGTAGTCAAACTTCCATGGGGAGCCTGGTATCCCCAAAGCCCACGGTTTTTAGTAAGCCTCTACCTTCCATTTGGCATTAGACATAAACTTCAATTCAAAATTGAATGCAATCAGCTGAATATCCTCATCGGTAGCATTAAACATTTGAGGCTAATAAAAAGAAATAATTCTTTGATTCAGAGCTTAAATTCTGAGCCTAAGTTCTCTTTCAAAATGCACCGTATTTATTGGCATGTCACCCTCCCCCTTTATTTCTACAAATGCCAAATGCAATTTTCTTTATGACCATCACCTCCAGTTTCCAGAAGCTTGGAAAGAAATGAGAAAGAGTTAACTCTTCCCTTTACTTAGAACAGCTTTTAATTAAATGCAGGTCCTAGCTTCAGATGTTCCTGGCTGGAATAAGAGCCTGTTCCATCGTAGGTTTTCCTTTACAAACTGGAAACAAAAGAGAGGTGCCGTATACAGGGGGAACTTGAACTCTAAAAATAATATATATGCAGATATTTACTTCATTTTAATTTTTGTCTCTAATACTTTGTCCTGGAAGGAACCAGGGGTCTGGTTAAAACTGTAGATAAGCTTCAACATGGGAGGCAGTCAGTGCAGGACTGGATAGGAGAAAGGAGTCCAAGGGGACAGTTGAATCAAGATCTGAAATCCAAGCTGCAGAGACTCGACTTGCAGATAATCTGTGATGGTTATTTTTATAGCACTCGTTGGCGGCCATTCTCAGAGCTCTGAGAGCTTATCCTCTTATACACTCACAGGTAGACAATTGCCTTCTCTCTTTCACCTGATCCCAACCTCACCGTTCAGAGAGCTTGCTCAGCCTGTGTGCCTGAGGGGTGAGCAGTGTCTGAGTAATTAAAATGCAGCAATACTGCCCACGCCTAAGACAGATAGGAATAACCAACAGTACCAGCGTCTTTTTTCATGTTGAAACGGTACAAGGTGCACGCACAGTGGGAGAGGGGAGAGGAGAGGTAGGAAGAAAAGACGTGCAGCCCAGCAGCCAGCACTGGGCTCAGATCCGACATGTGTCTCTCTAGCCGTGGGACCAAGGCAAGGGCGCTGGCTTTGTGGAGTCCTGGTTTCTTGACACTTAGAAGGAAGCAGTTGCAGTTAATAATTCCTACAGTCTTTTTTATCTCTAAAAGAAGAAAATGTCCTAACATAGAGTTGGAGCGTCATAATCCACATATTGCCTGTCTCAGTCCTTTTGGGCTGCTATTACAAAAATACCATAAACTGGGTGGCTTGTAAACAACAGAAATTTATTTCTGTTCTGGAAGCTGGGAAGCCCAAGATGGAGGTGCCAGCAGATTCTGTTTCTGGTGAGGGCTTTTTCTCTCTGGCTCCTCCGAGGTGCCTTCTTGCTGGGTCCTCACATGGTTACAAGAGCACCAATCCCAATAGTGAAGACTCCACCCTTTATGACCTCACGGCCTCCCCAAAGGTCCCACCTCCTAATACCATCACCTTGGAGGCTGGATTTCAGCATAAGGATTTTGGGGTGAGGGGCCGGATATTTAGGCCATAGTATTGCCTGGCACTTGAGAGTGATCATCCTTTTTTTGCCTCACTAAAGACCACTCACATGCCCTTACATGCCCAGTGGCTTGGACCTCACCTTCTGACCTGGATGAATAAACTCCTCTAAATTAAGCTACTTGTAAAAAAAAAAAAAAAAAAAAAAAAAACCTGTTTCTGTTAGGAGTAAGTTCCATGAATATTAAAAGACTTGTCAGGCATACAAAAATTGTTTTTTCCCTCCATTAAAAGTGATTTCTTCTTCAGACTTTTAGAGATCATCTGTGGTCATCTCATATGTTTATAGGTAAGCAGATCTAGGCCCAGAGAGCAGAAGCAGCTTTTCAGGGGTCATACAGTAAAAAGACTCTCTTGTAGGACTTTTTGCCACTTCCCTACATGCCAAGAAAAAGGTACCTGGCATTCACTGTTTAAAAGAAAATTATAATTTAATTTTCAAGAGAGCTGTTTTTAAACAGGACGCTGTTTCACCTTGGAATTTTTTTTTTTTTTGGAAAAAAAATAAACAAGTGTACTAGATTTGTCCTTTTAAGCCAATTTAAGAAGTGTGCCTTCCCTGTGCTGTTGAAATTGGCAGGCCAACATCTTGCAGACAGACTGTTCTGGTCTACTCGGTTAGTTGTTATCCCAAATGCAAATCTGACTCACGGGTGAGATCATGAGAAATCTGGACTATTTTTCTTGATGACTTTTTCTTTCCTGCTCCAATTTTCTGTTGCGGTGTTTGGCTCTCTGTATGATATCCATGCTGGGCAACAGAACCTTGAAAGGATTGGTCTGAAGATGGTCTCTGCTGCTGTATGAATCACAAGACAGCGGGAGCAGGTTTGGCCATGAACTGTATGTGACTTTGGTGCATGTGCATGGAGGTGTGTGTGTGTGTGTGTGTGTGTGTGTGTGTGTGTGTGTGTGTGATGCATGGCCTTCTGGCAAAGTAAAGATTTCTGTTTAGTGGGGTTGGAGCCCTCTTTTTAACAACACAGACTATTTTCATTCTACAAATGTTTGTTGAATAGTCACCTTTTGCTTGGTGTTGATGATAGAACAGGGACTCCTCCCATCTAGAGAAGGTTACCTACAATTAAATAACTCTTACTTGGTCTAGGTGACCATCGGATCTCCAAGTTTTAGTGGAGTTTTATGTTGATTTAATGTAGCAAAAAAAATGATTTCTCTGTCACATAACAGCCTCATGCAGGAGTTCTTGCTCAGCAGGTGGGTCTCTTCCACATGGTGACTCAGGGATGCAGGCCTTGTGCTACCACAATTTCCTAGGGCTACAAGTACTCTGTCTGCAGCTGGTGGAAGGGAAGAGAGAGTGGGGAAAAGGCATGTTTACTTCTGAGATGCCTTGGCTTGGAAATGATGTGTGGTGCTGCCTCTCAAATATCATGGGTGAGAATTCACCATATTTTCCTGGTCACAGGCAAAGGGGGCTGGGAAGTATAGCCCAGGATGAGCCTACACTAGATGGAAGGGAACATCTGGAACTTGGGGAATATATGGAATTTTGGCTACTGGTTCTGCTAATGTACTTCACTGGGATCATCTTTGGATGCTACTTAGGCATGTAAGAGAGGTACCTAACCTAGATATCACTTCTTCCTTCCTTCCCCTCTCTTCCTGAGCTTGATTTCAGCTCTCCAACCTGCCCCCCACCACCACTTCACACACACACACACACCATGGCACATTCTCTTGCCTCCCTTGGAACATTTCTTCCACTCCACCCCTTCCTCTGGTTGACTGAGTATTTCATCAAGGACAAAAGTCAAAGGCATTTTCTAGGAGGCTTTTCCTGAACCCATAAATCCAGGTATGTGTTCTGCCTCTCTATGAAGGCAAAGCAAGATTTTAATCTATTGGGGTTTGAGAGCCCACAGGAAGGTACTTCTGCTAATCAAATGGGAATTTCATGTTCTAATGTTTACATGTTAGCATTTAGAGAGCATAGAGAGGCAAGGGGCCACAAGAACTGGGGGAGTAAGGAAGGGGTCTTTGCACCTTCCAGTAGCTAGAAGGAGAGCAATCCAGCCCTTTGCATGTGGAGAGGCGGCCTGGGGGCCCCAGGCCACTTCAATTCAGGAGCCTACACTTCCATCAGAGAATAATCGAGGCAATTTTCCACATGCTGGTTAAGGAATGAAATATCCAAATGGGGGCAGATGCTTTCCTTGGCCACAGTGTCCTCTTCATCCAGGGAAGAGAAGGAGATGGTTATCCAGCCAACCTTGGACTTAGAGCTGAAGCTGGAGGGCAGAGTGTGGAATCCTCCAGGGTCAGAGCAATCATGGAATGCACCTTCCTATTCCAACAGGGTCTTATAAAGGAGCATCAGGTTTTAATTTTAGGGTATAAGAAATGAGCAGGTTTCTCCTGCAGCTGAATTTATCTCCTTATTCAAAAAATATTTTCTTACTAATTATTTTTAATGATCTCCAGGAAAAGTACCTGGTGTGATTATTTTGACAAGTTCATACATGCAAGTGGCCTGTTGACCTGCATTTAGGAAGTGATGACTGCTTCTTCTGTTTAGGTTACCATTAGAGTCACCCAAAAATAGACCAGTGAACTGGATACTCAGAAAAAAACTTAGTAGGATGGATGAGGAAGAAGACCATGTGAAGCCCATGGGCTCTCTGCAGGACATTACCCATTTCTTCTTCCCCACTGAAGCAGGGGCTGGGCTAATGAGAAAATCATTTTGCCATGAAAATAAACAGAGATGCAAACTGAAGACAAAGTATCCAAGTTAAGGGATTCATTTTAAAGGTCAGTGGATCCCTTCTCAATCAGTAGCCTTTTAGGAGCCTTCAGTCTCTCAGGCACCCGAGTATTTCTTGTGATCTCTGAGCCCAAGCCCAGACATGCATCCTTTCAGTCACCTAATAGTGATAGAGACCTACTGCGTTCCTTCTAGCACTAGGGATTCGGGGGGAGCAGGACACTCAGAACCCCCATCCCTCATGGTGTTCCCATTCCAGGAGGAAGGCACAAGGACAAGTCGATGACAGTACCTGCCTTGTAACTTCAGGAGAGCCAAGTGCTTCTTGAAGAAAAATAGAGCCATTTCAGGGTCAGGGAATGTCTTAGTCAGTTGTTTTTTTTTTCTCTGCTGTGACTAAAGGAGCTGACCAGAACAACGATAGAGGAGGAAAAGGTTGTGAGGGCTCAGGATTTCAGAGGTCTGAGTCCAGTTCCATTCCTCGGGGCTCCAGGTGAGGCTGAACACCATGGCAGGAGAGGGTGGCAGAGGGAAGCGGCTCACGTCACGGTGACCAGGAAGCAGAGAGAAAATCCAGTGGACAGATACAAATATAGACCCCAAGTCACGCCCCGATTCCCACCTCCTCCAGCCACACCCTAACATTCAGTTCCCACTCAGTGGGTCCCTATCAGAGGACTAAATCACGGATAGGGTTAAGACTCTTACAACCCAATCATTTCTCCTTGCTCTTGCATTGTCTCACACGTGAGCTTTTTGGGGACACCTCACATGGAAACCATCACAGAGAGTGATGCCCCAGTCTTCACTCATGTGAGTCGGGAGGCTGCTCTGGGACAGTGACGTTTGAGCAGAGGCCTGGACCATGGGATGGAGGTGGTCACTGATTTCAGGGAGGAGGAGCTGCTGAAAGAGGTCCAGCAAGTGCGAGGACCCGATAGGGGTGACAAGCAGGGCCAATGGGAGGGAGAAGGATGTGCCTTTACAGGATCGGTAGTCCTCCCCGTCACCACCGCTGTCCTCCCCGCCACTGCAGGAGTCCTCCCTGTCATGGCTCCTCTCTGAAGGCCAGTGATGGCATCGGTGACCCCAGATCCAGAAGGCAGGAGACAGTGGGGCTGGGGCTACTTGAGAACTGATGCTGACCTCTGCTCCAGGAGGTGGAAGGAGGCATGTGGAGAGAGCGGAGTTCCTTGACAGATTAATTCTTTTCTTTAGTCTACACATGCGACCCTGGAGGTCTGATGTCCGGACTTTACACTTTGATATAAAGGGACGAATTGATAGTGATAGTCACTACCCTGTTTAGAGAAGTCCACTTGGAAATTGGTAGAGCATCAAACTGCTTCTTTCTGTTCCTCCAATCATGGCGCCATGCACCCTCAGGCAAGCCCTTGGCCCCTGAGGGTGTTCTGACTTTCAGCAGAGAACTCTGGTCTCATGTCCCCCTCACCCTTGACCATTGCCTGAAAACTCCTCTGATCTTTCCAGTTAACAGCCGCTCTGTTGCTAATAAATCCTGTGCAATCTTCTGCCTTCATTGAGTTTTATGACATATTTGCATGTCAGGATCATTTTGGGTTTTGGAGTTTGGGTCTCCTGCTGTTCCTAATGTCATAAGTGGTTAGTGATAACCCAGGCGGGGGTTATGTTCTGGGCTAATGAGTAGATGGGCTTTAAAAAACATCAATCTTATTTGCAGGCAAATATGGCTAATGATAGACTGGGGAAAACAAAATAATTCTAATTCTGCAGTGAATGCTTGGTTGTTTCCAGAGTGCCTGCTTTTTAATGGAGTGCAGTAGAGAATGAAGGACGAGAGGGAAAGGATAGAAATAGCTAGAGAAAAAGGTAGAAAGTGGTAGGTGTTTCTTTTTATTTATTTATCTATTTATTTATTTTTGTTGTTGTTGCTGTTCTAATAACAATGAAAACAGAGCGACCAAAGCGAAGGACCAGCATTGGCCCACCCCTGTGTGGGACTAGGGCTGGACCCAGGGCTCCTATCTACCTGTGGCTTACCTCTACTGCAGGGGTTCTTCACTGGGCTGATTTTGTCACTGAGTGTGCTGGAGACACCTCGTGAGTGAACACGCTGCTTAATATCCAGCCATGCACAAACAGCCTGCCTTGACAACAAGTGACCAGCCTCTAAAGTCAAGGCTGAGCCGCAGCTCACTGGCTTCTCCTGTTCTGCCTGACCTCCTGTGGGGACTGACTCTCCTTGCCCAGGGGTTCTCTTATCTCTAAGTGAAGGCCTAGAGGGGCCTAGAAATGATCTAACCCTGATCCAACTTTTACAGGTGGGACTTCAGACAGATTGTGACATTCCTAAGTTTACACAGCTCTTTAGTAATAGAGGTGGGATCAATTAACAGGAAAAAAAATTGGAAAGAGCTTTTGCAAAATAAGAGGGTTTTGTCAGGTTTTTTATTTTTGTGTGTGTGTGTGTGTTCTACTTTTGGATTATCACTTTGTTCATTCAGTAATATTTGGTTGGGCGTCTATTATATAATTGGCACTCTGCTCTCATTCATCACCTGAATAAACATGCAGACTGCTTAAAATGGGTAATGAAATAATAATAATGCTAATAATAACATTGAAAACATTTATTGAAAGTTTATTCTGGCTGGGCGCAGTGGTGCTGAAATCCCAGCGCTTGGAAGGCTGAGGCAGGAGGATTGCGAGTTCAAAGCCAGCTTCAGCAGAGGCGGGGTGCTGAGCAACTCAGTAAGACCCTGTCTCTAAATAAAATAAAAATAGGGCTGGGGGTGTGGCTCAGTGGCTGAGTGCACCTGAGTTTAATTCCTAGTACCCCCTCCCCCCAAAAAAGAAAGTTTGTTCTGGGTCAGCATTATAATAAATCCTTTTAAAACTCCTTTTTCTCATGGAATCTTCTTCACAACCCTGAAAGCAGGTATATTTTATCCCCATTTTATAGGTGACAATGTTGAAGCTGGAGGACATAAGGAAGTAGCAGGGCTAGGAATTCCAGCTTTGTTCTACTGGATTCCAGAGCCTTCCTCTTTTCCTGCATGATTATTAGATATTTCAGGGTTGCTGTAGGTGGGGACTATTTTTTTTAAGGAGTTTTGGTTTATTTTTGTAGTGCTGAAGATGGAACCTAGGGCCTCACACATGCTAAGCAAGTGTTCTACCATGACATCCCCAGTCCCTTTAGAGTATTTTGACCAAAACTCAAAGAGAAGAAATGCAGTTATTCCGTTGGTTTCCATCACACCAGCCATCAAAGGGTTTTTGCTAGTTTTTTGATTGCTGTTGTTTTAGAATTTTCAAAGCATACTAGGACTTTTTTTTTTTTTTAGTTGTAGTTGGACACAATACCTTTATTTTATTTATTTTGATGTGGTGCTGCTGAGGATCGAACCCAGGACCTTGCACGTGTGAGGCGAGCGCTTTACCATTGAGCCACAACCCCAGTTCCTATACTAGGACTTTTAATACTTTGTAAAATACTGTGTGTGTGTGTGTGTGTGTGTGTGTGTGTGTGTGTGTGTTGCTACTATGTCAGGGAGGGGGCTAAATACTGGGGATTCAGCAATGAACAAAATACTTGTCTTAGTTTGAGTCCCTGCAAAGCAGACCCTCCCTGGCCAGGGATTGATGCAGACACTGTGGTGCGGAATGGGGAGGTGGGGGAAGAAGGGACGAAGCTGATAAGGCACTGCTGATGAGATGATGCAAGTCAGCCAGGGTGCCTCCCTCTGTGGATCTAGGAGACTGTGGGGCCCACACCTCAGAATGGCCTAAGATTTGTGGTCTCTGGTTATCCAGCCACAGGCTCCCTGCTGTTCCTTCATGGCATGCACATTGCTTCTGAGGACATTCATTCCCTGGCACCTCCCCAGCCAGAGACCATCCCCAGGCAGAGACAGAAGAACCTCAGGTCAAGTTTGAGAAGTGTCCTTAGGAGATCTCCAGGGAGGGTGACTAGGACCACCACACCTGTCACTGTCCAGCTCCCGCCCTTGAGGAACTCTCAGTCCTGTGGGGCAGGAAGACTACCAGAATTCACAGTACAGTAGGACCATGGGAAGGTGAGCCCCGGGAATGAAGAAGAACAACACAAGGAGATGCCTTCATCAGGGGACATTAAGAAGCTTCCAGAGGAGGTGGCATTGAAGTCTAAGCATAGATTAAAAATAGCCCCATCACTGACGTCTTCCTTATTCTCATCACTAGGACACAACATCGAATACTGTGGAGTGCTGCCCTTGTTGCCTGAGCGCATTTAGTTCTTTCCCGCGCATTGTCATGCCAGGATACCCTTGTGATCAGCATCAGGACTAGGAACCTGGCATGCTGTGCTCACAGCATGGCACCTCTCTGACATTGTCCTTGAAGTCGTGTAGCGAAGAGCGTGGTGCCAGCCCTGTGGCCCTGCCTGTCCTCTAGAGCCAACGCTTCTTCAGATCCAGATCTTCATGGTTATCAGTGTGAAACTTGGGCAAGGGGCCGACCTGGGGGAGCCTGAGCTTTGTGATGGCTGTCAGAGGACTGGCCCCCATGGCCTATGCTAATGCTTCTCTGTTCAAAATCTAGAAGCACAGAAATATGCATGCATGCAGATCACACGGAGAGCTTGTTAAAATACATTCCTCAGGCCACCTCCAGGGGTTGTGGTTCAATAGCTGCTGGGCTTCAGGATAACTCCTTCTCTCCTGGCTGTGTCCACCTGCATCAGGGTTGCTCAGCCTGGGCATTTTTGTTATCTGGGGCTGAATAATCGTTTGTTATGGGCTGCCTGTGCCTTTAGTCACATCCCTGAGCTCAACCCAGTAGATACTAGCAGCACCTTCTATAATGACAACCGAAGATGTCAGCTGCCACCGGCCCCCTAGGAGGCCAAACCTGACCCCTGACCTAGATGTTCTAGAAGACTGCTTTCCAGACCTCTGAGTACATGTGAATCAGCAGGGGATTTGTTGAAATGCCCATTCAGCAGGTCTGGGGAGGGGCCTGAGTCTATTTCTGTTGCCTTCCAGGTAATGCTGATGCTGCCAGTGGGTGGATACTTTGAGCAGGCACAGTCCACCCTCCAGTGAGTGGAGAAATTTGGTTGGACTCAAGTCACGAAGTTGTCCCTGCAAGTGCTGGTAACTGGGTCAGTCCCTCTGGTTACCTCTGAGTCCCAAGGTTGATTAAGTCTCTGGCTGCTGCTTCCCCTCCCTTCCCCTCCCCTACCAGGCCCTCCTCCAGCTGTGTTCCTGCCCTGCTTGTCCAGGGAGGAGTGATCCTTCCTCTGGGAGAGACAGCAAACCTGTTTTCCCTTGATAGGTACACGGAGCTCACCGGGACATTCTCGGTCCCCAGAGAGCCCACTTAAACTTTTGAGTCTTGCATTTTTTTTTTTTAAATGAGTGCTAAAGGTGGAAAATAAAAGGAAGGAGACTTGAAGGTCAGAAGCCCAGATGTGCCAGCCTGAAACTCCGGAGGTCTTAGGGAGTCTCTGGGGACCTGAGACGGGGGTGGGGGGGGGTGATTCTCACAGCCAAAGCAGAAGCTGCAATTATGGAACAGAACCAGGAAGGCCTGAGGCAGATGGGGCTGGAGGTGGGGCTCTCTTTACACATCACTAAACCCCAGGAGTTATTCTAGTAATGAAACTCTTCTCTGCAGACTTCTAGAAATGCTGTCACTTTGCCCATTGTTATTTTTAGCCCTTGTCTGTTTCCTATTGTTAGGAACAGTAAAAATTCTTAGGAGACCTTTTCTGCCAGTGCTTTGGTGAGAAGGTTTGAGATAGTGAGGTGAAAGAAAAGTGGCTACTCTCTGGCAAAGTCCCCCAAAGAAGGTATTCTGGTGAGGGGAGAGGAGAAGGAGCAGCAGGTCTCTGCAGGCGAGTGCTGGGGTTCCCCATGGGACATCTCAAGTGGAATAAAGTCTCTGAGGTGTGGCCACTGTTTCAGTAGGGTCCTTAGGACAGGCCTGTGCTCTCTACAGGACAGGGTGTGTTGGGGGTGGAGGGAAAGCATTCCAGTTTCTAAAATGCAAACTGCTGCATTGAGGACTCCCACTGGCTGGACCTGGGACACTGTGTTTGACGAGCCCTACGCTTAACAACAGAATATGACCCCTTGGTTTTCCAGTAGGAAGGATGTGCACATAAGGTGAGTTCTGTGAAGATTTATGTGGGATAGAGAGCAGGGAGGTCAGGCAGTGTTAGGGACTGAATTTTGTGTCCTCCAAAATTCATATTGAACCCTAATCTCCAATATGAGGGTTTTTGGAGAAAGGGCCATTGGGAGGTGATTAGGACATGGAGGTCGATCCCCCACGATGACATGAGTGCCCATGGAGAGGAGCACACCAGAGAGATTGTTTCTTCTCTGTCTCTCTCTCCACCATGTGAAGACATAGCCAAGATCTTGGACTTGCAGCCTCCAGAAGTGTGAGCACCAAACCTCTGTTGTTCAGAAGCCACCTGGTTTATGGCAGTACTTTGACAAAGCAGCTTGAATGGACTAAGACAGTCTAGACAACGACCTAGACTCTCAGGCTTCCAAGTGCTGTCTGTGAACAGATACTTACTCAGGGTGAAAATTTTATTCTAGCAAAAAATGAGGGGAGTAAGGTCAATACAGTGAGTTTTTCTTAAAGCTAAACATATTCATTTTAAAGAATAAGCTTTGTGCTATACATATAGCCTTCCTGCTTTGGAAGAGGTTAAACTGTCTTGTCATTAATGAAAGTATGGTGTTTCTCAATTATATTTATTTATTTGGTATCTTTTACTGGCAAAAAAAAAAGTTTGAAATAGTTTTGTTCCAGCAATAATTTATAAAACTTTTATTGGTCTTTGAAATCCAGATGTCTAGAAACCACTGAATTGCACAGTTAGAAAAGTGGAGGCGAGAAATGGTGATGTCTGTACTTGGCTGGTAGCTGTAGGAGGGGAAGGGATTGAAGAAGGACAGGACAGAGCTCTGTGGCTGGCTTTTTGGATGCCTTTGCATCTGGGCAACTCAGTGACAATGGGAACTTTTACAGAATGCAGAAGTTGGAGAGGGAGCGAGTCTGGGGACAGATGGAATATTTGGAAGTCATAATCATAAAAACATTAATGTCTGCTGTTTGTTGAGGGCACAGTTCTGTGAGCTCCATTCCCATGATTTCATTTAACCCATGTGACAGCCATGTGATGTTGGTACTGATGCTACTTCAAGATTACAAATGCGAGTAGAGAGAGGGGAGAACTGCCCTTTGGCACACAGCAAGCCAGTGTGGAGGATTCAAACGTGGGACATTCGCAGCCTAAAGCCCAAGAAGGCACCAAGGCACTGTTCAGTTGCTCCACCATCTGTGGGGAACCTGGATGCTACGGCCTGAGAGAAGATGATAGAAAGGGAAGAAGTAGAACAGAGATAAAGAGGAATTTGGTCAGGGGACCCAGAAACCCTCAGATCCCATCTCCTACCAGCCAGTCTCCCTGAAAGAAAGGACTGTATGCAGAGGGCTTTGGCTGGCCACTGGGCGCCATTTGTTTCTGGTAGCGTTGGCCCCACATCCCATTGTAGAGTTGTGCCTGGGCTGGAGGTGGACTGAAGCCCAGAAGCTGGTGTCCTCCTTCCTGGCCCCACCCCCACTTCCCAAGTTCACCCCTGAGGTTTGGCTCTCATCCTCTGATGGGGAGGAAAGGCTGTGCGGGGCATGCCCACCACCAGGAAGAAGCACTGTGGTGTGTGCTAACCTCTGCCTCTGCCTGCATGGGTTCTAATCAAAGGAATCATAATAACAGGATCAATGACTGGGAGCCAGGCATTGTTCCAAGGACTTTATGTGGAATAGAAAATATACTCCAAAAAGGGAACGAGCCAAAAGAACAGTTGTTCCAATTTAGGTGTCCCTTCCACTAAGGCCTTGCCCCCTCGAAACGTGGTCCATTTGGTGGCTTGAATTCTATCCACTTTCTTATGCCTGGAAGAACTTTGAATTCCTTATCTACAAAAAACTTAGGTGAGAAGATATTCTGTGTGTACTCAGCTCATCAAAGGAAAGGAAAATGGCCTGTTATGTGCCAAGTTCACCCTTTGAACAAATGTCAGACTGGCTGTGATTTAGCCTTAAGGATTTTTTATTTCATTTATGAATTTATTCACTTAGCAGGAGCTAATCAATCACTCACTGTAAATTGGTAGCACAGAGGATGGAACAAAAAAAGTCATTCGTAACTCAACCTCCTCGAAAAGTCAGGACCTGGGATCAGTAGAGTGTTCTTGTGTGTACACCAAAGGCCTCAAAGGTCCAGAAGGAGCAGTCTGTGCAGAAGAGGGACCCAGAGAGGTAGGTAGCGTGGACTTGAAACCGACGTGAAGGCCAAATAGATGGGTGTTCAGCTGAGGTCGGGGGCAGCCTGGGACCTGAAATGAAGGTGAGTGGGAGTAAAGAGAAAGGAACTTACAGAGCAATTCAAGTGACTCTTTGAAGGCATGTGACTTCCCCAGGGGAGGTTAAAAAACAAACAAACAAAAAGGGCTTGACTTTGAGAACTCTTTTCAAAAAGTCCAGAGACACAGCTTGGATCTTCTTCCTGCCTGGTTCTGGCCTTCTTATATCCTCAGTGAGGGCCTACCCTGTTTGTATGAAGAACAAAATGAGCGGTGCTCTACTTGGGGAGCAGAGTGGAAAGTGGTTTGCAGCATCCTCCAGTTGGGTTGCTGATGAGAGCCTAGTGCTTTCAAAGCTTCAGTGCTAGGAAGGGCTGGGTTACTGTCAAGCTCACGACAGCCCGGGCAGTTGGGAGTGATGACCATGTCCTGCCCTCTCTGGTTTTGTGACAGGCTTTGGGGAACAATTTGGAGAAAACCATGCAGGAGGTATATCCATGAATGGAATACTACTCAGTAATACAAAGAAATGCCATGGGATGAGTGAATCTCAGAGAACTGATGCTGAGTGAAAAGGAGCCAAATGAAATGAATACATACTGTATGCATCCATTCATAAGAAACTCTGGAAAGTGCAGGCTCACATTTTTTTTTTTTTTTTTTGGTGGAGGGTGGGTACTGGGAATGGATCCTAGGGGCGCCTTACCACTGAGCCATGTCCCCAGCCTTTTTTTATTTTTTACTTTTGACCAAATATCACTAAGTTGCTTAGGCCCTGGCTAAATTGCTGAGTTTGGCCTTGAATTTGAAATCCTCCTGCTTCAGCCTCCTGAGCTGCTGGGATTATGGCATGTGCCACCACACCCAGCTCAGGCTCATCTTTTTTTTTTTTTTCCAAATAAATTATATCTTTAATGTGCTCAAAGAAATAATCGACAAAGCAGAATCCTGTATCCACCAAATCCCTCCCTCCCCCCCCCCCATATTTTATTTTTTTATTTTAACTTGTTCTGTGACAGCAGGCTCATCTTGAAGAGCAGAAAGCTGACCAGTATTTTCTGGGAGGCTGGGGAGGCTGGATGGGCAATGGCACAGAGGGGAGAGCGAGGGATTATAAAGGGATGCAAGAGAACTTTGGGGTTAGTGGGTTTGCTCATTATCTAAATTGCAGTGATGGTTTCATGGATATATACTTATGTTAAAAGTAACAAAATGTGTGCTATAAATAAGTTAAATGATACCTCAGTAATGCTTTTTGTTATACCCCAAATGTGTTGGCCAGATGAGCGTTCCCCAGGGCCTGTGTGTGTTGCAGTAGGGTTCCAACAGGTGAATATTCCCAGAGGGAGTTCCTGGGAGGATGGCCATGGTCTGACCTCACGGAGAGGGGCAGGCGGTGAGACTGAGCAGAGGGAGAAACTGGGCTGCAAAGTGTCAGCCAACCCCCTGACCCCTTAAGAGTTGTCCCGAGTTGTGCTCTGGGAGCCTGTCCTTCACACTGCCACATGGGTAGAAGCTCGGGGGCAGTCCCCCCCGAGTGCTGGCAGTGAAGGGCTGTGTGACATGATGCTTCTGAGCTGGGGTTCATCCCAGCACCCTCTAGAGGGGTTCATCCCAGCAACTGGGCATCCTAAAGTATATTTCTTATTTTTGCCTTTTGCTGCAAAGGGAGAAGTAGCCAGGTCCTGTCCTCAGTATGTAATCCCCAGTCCTATTTTGAGGCCCTTGGTGATAAAATGTTTTGCCTTGCCAGACTTTTGGAGAAGGGTGATGTGGGCAAGATGGTTGTCTCTGGCTTCGGAGCCTCCCTCTGTTGAACTAATTAAGGGCTCTCTTGTTTTGTGTGGGAGACAGAGAGTATTTCCCGTATCTGCTGTTTCACTTTCTGTGGTTTCCGTTACCCGTGGTCAACCTGGTTCTGAAAATATTAGTATTTGACATGAGTCTTTTTTTTTTCCCTTTGGTGCCAGAAATTGAACCCAGGGGCACTTTACCACTGAGCCACATCCCCAGCCCTTTTTTGTTTTTTATTTAGAGACAGGGTCTCACTATGTTGCTTAGGGTCTCGATAAGTTGCTTAGGGCCTCACTAAATTGTAGAGGCTGACTTTGAACTTGTGATCCTCCTGCTCAGCCTCTAGAGCTACGAGGATTACAGGTGTGCACCACTGCACCTGACCTCGACTTGAGTCTTTTAAGAGAGAGAAACCACATTCATGCAACTTTGATTGTAATGCATTGCTGTAGTTCTATTTTAGTATTAGTTATTAATTTTTTGCTATCCCCAATTTAGAGATTAGACTATGTTACAGATATGTATATAGAGGAAAAATTATATTCAATATATAGGGATTGTTACTATCTGCAGTTTCAGGAATCCCCTGGGGGTCTTGGAACTAATGCCCTGCAGATAAGGGGGATGACTGTGTTTCTCAGAGTGCCATCCTCCTATTTAGATGACTTGAAAGGCTGCTGCTTTTCCTTGCTCTTGACTGAAAGATGCACAGTGAATTGGCAGATTTCACATTTTCTGATGGAAAGCAAAATATTTTTTCACTTTTGCAAAGTAGCTTATGCTTTAAGTTTAAGTTCCAATAGCTCATGCTGTCAAAAGTTTTCCTCTAAAATATTGAGGATTTTCAAAAGTGTGTTAAGGCAGCTGTGTCTTTCACCTGAGAGATATTGTCTCTGATAAGGACACCAAAGTTGCTCCCTGGTATCTTGTGGGATACCTTGTTGTGACCTGAAAAGATACTCGTCATTGTACTGTATTGTACGATATCCACCTGGACCTAGGGATGCTCTGCTACTGAGCTACCACCCCAGCCCTTTTTAATTTTTATTTGGAGAAAGGGTCTCATTTAGTTCCTAAGGCTGACCTCTAACTTACAATCCTCCTGCCTTGGCCTCCTGAGTTGCTGGCATGTACCACCACATCCAGATCCAACCACATTTTCAATGTAACAAACACTTAGGCCATGCTTACAGTATGCCAGGTACTGTTCCCCATGCTTTATAAATATTAGTTAATTTAACTTACTCCCTCTAGAAGCCCATGAAATAAGTACCTTTTCACAAATGAGAAAACAGACATGTCTAACCTCTAGCAAATGGGCTGTAGACTTAGAGTCATATACTTATGTCTACTTACCCATTTTTAATCTATTTCCTCCCCTGAATGAGTATCAGAGTTTTGAAAATTCCCCTTCTGATTAATTCTCTTAGATCCTATAAATACAGTGACTATATAAACTAAGGATCATTAAACTCATCTTCAAGCTTTCAAAGCAGAGTTTATAGAATTTTGTCAAATTTTGCCTTACCACAATCCCCCAAATATTCAGCTCCAGAAGTTTAAATATATCTTTTACACTGTCTTGCTTAGATGTTAGACATAGAATTATTTTGTGTTTATTATTGGGTTCATGAAATGATTGAGAAACATGTGAAGTCCTCATTCATTCATTCATCATTCATTCACAAGTAGATGTGACTGAAGAACTAGCTGGTGGGTGGACCTGGAGAGGACAAGGTCCTCTGCTGACTGACTGCTTATATGAGCCTGTTTTCTGTTTCTATAGTGAAGTACCTGAGGCTGGATACCTTTATAAGTAAAAAGGTTTATTTAGCCAAAAGTCTGGCATTGACTGAGCTTTAGTGAGGGTCTCATAGCACTTGGTATCACGATGATAGGAGTACTTATTAGAGAAAGTGATCATATGGTGAGACACAAAGCCACGACATGACCTAGGGACAAGGCTTACACTTTTACAAAAATTTGCTCTCACAAGAAGTAACTCAGAGTCCCATGAAAACTTAATTCCTTCCAATGACAGCACTCTCAGTGACCTCAGGACCTCCCACTAGGCCCCACCCCTTAAAGGTTACAGGGCCTCTTAACATTACCACCCTGAGACCCAAGCTTCCAACACACAAACCTTTGAACATTGCCCACCGCCAGGATCTGCTAGGATCCTAGGGGGCACATCTGATGGTGACTCTAGTTTCCCTTGATAGCAAAGGCTCTTGCCAATGGAAGGGAGTCGGTTTTGAGAAGAAGGCAAACCTTTGCTTTGTAGACATCACACAAAAAGACTTCCTCGGATCAGAGAAGAAGGAAGACTAGATCTGGATATGAATAAAATCAGTTCTAGGGATATGAACAGAGCAGTTGCTAATGGGAGGTAAGAATGGGCCGGCTGTGGGATTTGGCCTCTTGAGAGCTGGGGAGGAACTTTGCACTTGACAAGCCAAATAAAAAATCTTCCTCATTCATGCCAGACTCAGGAAGGTAAGCCTTCCTGTGCTATTGGGAGGAGCTGGAATCCCTGCACGTGGCTCCGTCAATGCAGCCAGAGGCTGGTGGCGAACACACACAGGCCTCCGGGAGCCGGCCTGTGGCTCCACAGCCGGGCCTGCCAGGCCTCTCATCTGGACACATGAGCTCAATTACTCTGCTGCTCTCTGGAAAGCAGGCTGGCTCCACCTTGAATCCCTGACCCAGCGCCAGGCCCTGCCGGGTTTGTAAATGCCGCCTCTTGTGGGTGCAGAGAGCCTTTGCCCAGCTGGGCAGCTTGCTTCCTGCCATTCAGAGAGAGGCCCCTTAGCCACTGGTCTAGCCTGAGCTGCTCTGACCCACTTCACAGACAATGAGTGACTATTGACACCCGTCCTGGGCATTGGCCAAATCTGAATTCCTTCTCAGGACTCCCTCGTGCTTCTTGTCCTCAAGGTCAACACCTGTAAAATAATTATCACCATATCTGCAAATACTTTGGCTTTTTCCATGAATGGAGACCGTGGCCAGATTACCATTAAATGTTTCTAAGCTGCCACTTGGGTGGAAAATTACTTCTGTTTCCTTCCTCAACATGTGATAAACATTAAAGGCTTGAGAATGTTGGATTATCAATACCTAACATCTGTTTTATTTGTAATGAACTTTTGATTCTGGAATTATTTTAGATTTACAGAAAAGTTATGAATTAGGGTTCTCCCTCCCTCTTTCTCCCATTTTTTGTAGAGGGGGTACTGAAGATCAACCTTAGAGCCTTACACATGGTAGACAGTCACCCTACCACCAGGTCACATCCCCTGTCCCTGCTGTTATATAACCTGGTACATTTGTCAAAATGAAGAAACCATAATGGCACATTTCCACTAACTCAACTCCACATTTTATTCAGATTTCGTGAATGTCCTTGTGTGTTCCAGGAGTCAATTCAGGATACACCAGTGCACTTAGTAACATCACTGCTTGGTATCAGAGTGTCTTACTTAGCTCGGGACATTATAAAAGCAAGAAAGAGCCAGGTAAGGTGGTTCAAACCTGTAATCCCAGGCACTTGGGAGGCTGAGGCAGGAGAATCTCAAGTTCAAGGCCAGTTTCAGCAACTAGACTTACTCACAAAATAAAAAGAAGGGTTGAGAATGTAGCTCAGTGATTAAGAATGCCTGGGCTCAATCCCCAGATTTAAAAAAAGGAGGGGGGGGGAGGAGGAGGAGGAGGAGGAGGAGGAGAAAGAAAGAAAGGAAGAAAAGAAAAGAAAAGAAAAGAAGAAAGAAAGAAGGAAGGAAGGAACAAAGGAAGGAAGGAAGGAAGGAAGGAAAGGAAGAACAATATTGATTTGGGGAAGTTGTCTTACAGGGAATACATTTTCTTTTCTAATAACAACCAAAACTTGGCTGACATCCATCATCTTGGGCTGTGAACAGCAGTTGTTATTCATTTATTATTGATGTCATAGATTTTTCCATAGAGCTAATTATTCAACTTGAATTTGAATCCTTCTATTTATTAGTTTTTGTTCTTCATAGAGTGTACACATGGATGTACATACACACGTTTCTCACACATATACACATTATGTATGTGTGATACACAAACGTTCGTGTCTGTATGTGCCTCGGTTTCTCTGCCTGTCCACAAACACCTTTCCTGCCATATTCAATTCCAAAGGCTATGCAGAGAGTTTTAACGAGTATAATTTTTTTTCAGAAATTAGTTTTTATAACAAAAGGTTTGCCTTTTTAAAAAGTTAGTTTCGATGTCATTTTAAGACATTTATAAGTTGATTTTAGCAACTGTTATTGCTCCCAGGGTGTGTGATGCTTTTGGTAAATGTAGAAACTTCATTTAAAAACCCCATCTCACAAGAGCTAGTTTCCCCAAAGAAGGGAATAATATATTTTGAAGAAAGAATGCTGGAGAGGTGTTTATTCCAACTAAATATATTATAGTAGCACAGTTTAGACTCCTTTGCCAGTGACAGAAAATGTACAGTATAGGACCAAAAGAAGGGTATAATTTTTTTTTTTTTCTGGAACACCACATTCTTTCTTCTCCCTAAGACCCACAGAGATAATTATATGATTGGAAAATTAGACCCAAGAGGGAAATTTAAAGGAACTGGGACCGGCTACATGAGGTGAGTGAGGGTAGAGAGGATGGTCTGCATTTCCTATAGCACCAGGGGGAGGGAGGGAGAGCCACCAGCTTAGCCAGGGGCCTAGGACAGACTTGGCCATGAAGGGTTAGTATTTGCTTGGGAAGCTCTCACATCTGTGGCCACGTTTAAGGTGGGTGTGTGAGGCCAAGGCCAATCCCTGTGTTTGTTCCAAGGTCCCATGTCCATCTCGGGAGATGCAGTTGGTGAAACTGCCTTGGTGAAAGCTTTGTTCACGGAAGCCCGGCCTCCCATAAATGTGGCTGATTGGGAGAGGTGGAATGGTACACGCTTTATTCCAATTCAAAAAAGACTTCATTACGACCAATAAGGCTAGTACCAACTGGTACTATTAACGTTGTAATTTAAAAAGGCGCATACTTATAAAGCCTAAAGAAATGTGAAAATCAAGGCTAATTGGGTACCTTCCTTCCTCATTTAAAATTCTTAATAACCATTTAATTAAATTTTGTTTTTCCTTCTCCAAGATTAAATAGAACTAGCATGTTCTCCGTCTTTGGGGTGTCTATGTGCCTGTGTGTGCACAGGTGTGTTTGTATGTACATGTGGGCATGGTTCAGACATTTTGGGATTTCAGGATGGCTAAACCTTAAAAAACCCCTCAGGTGAATTTTTGCATGGGCTGAGACAGTCCATTTCCACCACAAGCTGCCCCACTCCTTTTGCACCCTCAGGCATTCCTTGCTCCTCACTTTCAAGCCGAGGTAGGAAGACAACATCTCCCAATCCGGCAGGAGTGTGTGAGCCTGCTGCGGGAACCCAGGACACTCTCCTCACCCCGCCCCCGTCAGGTGGGAGTCATTTATCTTTCTCTGGACCCAACCAAGGCTCTGACTTTATCTCTTTGAGGCCATCTCCTGTCTGACCCCTGCCATCTGGTGTTTGCTAGTAATTTGCTTTCGACCCTTAAGTTTTGCTCATTAAATCCCCTCCTTGGCAGCTCTGTAGCTCCCCTGCAACTTTACAGCTTGGCCTTGGGTACAGGCTGCATCCAACAGAGCCGGAAGGTACAAAATCTCAGATCAGAACATTAAAAAACAAAACCCCAAGAATTAGAAAAGAAGGTCATAAGATTTTCAAGCAGATTTAAGGGAGTAGCACGTGGAACCATACATATTATTAAAAAAAATTTTTTTTCTTCTAAGGGTGCTTTAAAAAAACCCAAAAGGTGGCTAATAATTTCATTATTCAGATCATTCTTATTGGTCCATTTTCACATGAAAAATATATACATGATTACAAAATTCAAACAATGCAGACTGATTAAAAATGCAAACTTGAAAGTCTCTGTACACAGACTCACATATTTACATGGAAGAATAGGAAGCACAAGAGGTTTTGTTTGCTGTTCTCCACTCAATATGCCTTGGAGATAGTTTGATATCAGCACATAAAGGTTTCTTCCATTTTTCTATCATGTGCAAAGCAGTCCATCGTATGGACATATGATCATTAACCTAGCCAGTCCCCTATTGAGGCACACTTTGCTTGCTTTCTCATTTTTTTGCTGTAGTGAATCTGTGGCGGACATCCTTGTACCTATGTCCCAGGAAATTTCTGCATCTGCGTCTGTTGGATAAATTAATGCACGTAGTAGGATTACTGGCATAAAGTAAACATACATTTTAAATTTGATAACCAAAATACCATGTTATCCCAAAGAAAGGTCGCTTGAATTGAGATCCGTACAAGAGCCATTTGCCACATATGCTCAGGTTTTGGTTTTTGTTTTGCTTTGTTTTTTATTCATTTAGGAGTTGTTTTGCTCTAAGCTTGAATTTGGAATTCAAGAGTTTATTTTTTTCCAAATGCAAAATCAATTACCTCAATATTGAACAATCTCTATTTTCCCTAGAGATCTGAAATCTACCCTCATCATGTGTCTGTGCCAATGACTGTCAAATATATATTTCCTCAGTAAGCTCCTCCTCACATAGCAGCCACCTGTCTTCTAGAGCAGCCACCACGTAGCAGGCACCTGCCTGCTGACAGCTGTACTCGGATAGGTGTCTCCAGTGATGGATGGATATGATCGAGAGTCTTTGGTTTATTACTCCCACTGACAAACCTGTTCTTGCTCATCTTCTTCCGTTAATGGTGCCAGCTCATCGACGCAGTTATTCAGACCAAAGCACCAGGAGCTATCCTTGTTTCCTTTCTTTTTCCCCTCTTTCATTTCTAACCAACCAACAACTATGTCAAAGCCGTAGCCCACATCAGACTTGCCAACATAATCACTTAATCACTTCCTCCTCAGTGATTCCAGCATCACCTTTTGGATGAACCATTGCAGGTGATAGTCTTGGTTTATTTTGTATTGGTATAACAGAATACCTGAGAATTAGAAAAGAAGGTCATAAGACTTGATAATTTGTAAAATAAATAAATAAATCAAGTTCTCACAGGTCTGGAGACTGGGAAGTCTAAGACTGAGGATCTGCCTCTGGCAAAGGCCTTCTGACTGCATCATAATATGGTGGCAGAAGGCACCACATGGCGAGAGAGCAGGAAAGCAGGAGTGAGCAAACTCGGGCCTCTTCATCTTCTAGACTGTTAATCCCATTATGGGGGCCCCACCCCCAGGACCTCATGTCGTCCTAATTACCTCCCAAAGGCTCCTCTCCCACATACTCTCAACATATAAACTTGGGGATCGAGTTTCCAACACATGAACTTTTGGGAGGATACATTCAAACTGTATCACAGGGGGAACCGGAATTGCATTTCTCTTGTCTTCACGATCCTTCTCTCTTCATAGTAGCTAAAGTCATTGTTTTAAAAAATGTGTAACAGATACAGGGCTCTACAGACTAAAGCCCTTGAATGATTTTTCCATCTCAATTAGATCAAAATCCAGAGTCCCCATCAGTCCCACCCTCACCTGCCTTCCTACCTTCCTCTCCTGTCCTCTGTGGCCACCTTTCTGTCACGCACACAGCTCCTTCCAACCTGGGGGTCTTGGTTGGTGCTCTTCCTTTTGCTGGAATGCTCTTGCCCCGGGTCATCTTTTTGGTGGCCTGTTCCTAAGGTCTCAACTCAAATGTCACCCTTCTTACACTTATTGCCTTGCTTCGTGCTGTCAACACTTAACACTTTATGGATTTTGTAAACGTACTTATTTAAGGGTTAGAATCTTTGTCCATTCTGTTAGGTGCCCAATCAGCATCTTCAACAGGGCCCGACACGCAGTGGGCACTTGAACTTTTTTTTCTGGAATTTTATTTTGTACCATTGCCCTGTCTATTGGTTCTTCGTTACGAATTTCCTTATATTATTGTAGCTTCATAATAAGTTTTCATGCTTGTAAGAACAGGCTTTCTCTGCCCGATGCCCCACAACCTCCTTTTCTTTCATAATTTTCCTGGCCATTATGTGTTTCTTTTTCCAGAGGAATTTTGTAAAAGTAGCCTTGCTGGCATTTTAATTGGGCTCATGTTGAATTTATGGATTAATTTGGAGAGGGGAAAAAAATCACTGAACCTTTTAATCTAAAAGCAAGTTAGACCTTTCTCTTAATTTTAAATTTTTTTCTGGTTCCTAAGTAGAATGTTTAAAACTTTCTGATATAGAGAATTGAGAACATACACAAAGGTAGGAAAGTAAAATGAACCTTGCTGTATCCTTCAAACAGCCCTTACGTCATCAGTTTCTGGCCATGTTTCTCTCATCTGTACCCTACATGCTCCCCCTCATATAGTTCTCAAACAAATCCCAGACATCCATCTTATTGTTTCATCTGTAAATGTGTCACTATGTAGAAACGATGAAGATCCATCCTTCCTTCCTTCCATTTCTTTTTTCTTTTTCATACTTGTGATTGATCCCAGGGGTACTCTACCACTGAGCTACATCCATAGCCTTTTTATTTTTTATTTTAGACAGGGTCTCATTTAATTGCTGAGACTGGCCTCAAACTTGCCATCCTCCTGTCTTGACCTCCACACTATGAGCCACTGGGATTACAGGTATGTGCTACCACAATGGGCAGGTTGTTTCTTAAGTATAATCATAACAGCATTATTATACAAAAAAATCAACAATATTTTCTTATCAGTAGTTCTAAAGTCGTCTTCTTCATGCATGTTTCTTATTGGCTATTAATATGTATTTGTATATATAAATCTATATTTCTTATTGAATACTGGTGTGTTGGAAATTTTGATATATTGATATTAGCAAAGCTGTAAGTATTTTAAATTTCTATTGCAAATAGGAATATTGTTTTCCATTACATTTTTCAAACTGTTATTTTTTATAATATTAAAACTAACAATGTTCATATATTGGCTTTGTAATCTGAGTCATTCAATTTTCCTATTATTTCTAGACTTTTCTAGTTTTCTCACACCTGTAGTTGCAGGATTCTGGAATAAGTGTGACAAGGGCCTAAACCCCCAGAATCTTTGCACACCTGCAATACGCACAGAGTTGCGGAGTTGGTGCAATGGTGCTAGAACGGACCCAAAACGGATATTAGATACCAGAGGGAATTTTATTCATTTGGAGTAGGACATAAAAATGATACATTTGTGCCAGGTGTGTGGCACATACCCCTAATTTCAGCTGCTTGGAAGGTGGAGGCAGGAGGATTACAAGTTCAAATTCAGCCTCAGCAACTTAGCAAGACCTTAAGTAGTTAAGCGCCTCTGGGGTCAATCCATCCGCACCACTACCAAAAAAAAAAAAAAAAAAAAGATACATTTACATACTGCAAAAGAAGTTCATTCATGAGTTCAAAGTCAGTCACCAAGTTTCAAGGAAGGGGTGTTCCCAGCAAGATCAGGTTAATCAGTAAAAGCTCCCAGTTGGTGATGGCCCAAGTCTGGCAGAAAAACACAGGAGCGTGTATCAGCCTGCTCAGGCTACCCATGACAAAATGCAGATCAGCCAACTTCTTTCTAATGAGGATTGCCTTCCCTATATTCCTGGTTTCTATCTGAGATTTCACTAGAATCATCTTTAACATCCATATTTATTACCAACCCTCTTTTTTATGGCAATCAAGCCTTTTTTCAGCATGCACCTTAAAACTTTTCAAGCCTCTGCCCATTACCCCCTCCCATGTTTTTAGCTATTTGATACAGCAGTACCCTACTTCTTGGTATCAGACTCTTGTATTTGTCAGCTCAAACTGCCCGGTGGCTTGAACAACAGAAAGGTGTTTTCTCACAGTTCTGGAGGCTTGAAGTCTGAGAGGGTGGTGCCAGCATGATCAGGTTCTAGAGAAAGCCCTCTTGTCTTGTGCCTGCTCACTGTGTCCTCACATGACAGAGAAAGAGAGGGAGCCCAGTGTCTCTTCCTCTTTTCACAAGGACACCAGTTCTATGGGATCAGCCACCTCCTTCTCACCATCTTGTTGACTTCATTTGATCCCAATCACTTCTTTAAATGCTGCATTTTATTGTAGTCAAATGGGGTTTGGGCTTCAACATATGAATGGAGGGGGCACAGTTCAGTTCATATGGAGACATTTAACCTTGAGCGTTATAGATCACAATTCCTTATTGGAAATCCTTGGGACCAGATGTGTGTAGAAGTCATCTTTTTGGCAATATTTAAGAAGGTCACTCAGTCCTTCTTGAGGGGTCCGGAGTAGCACCTGTCATCTAATGAATTAAAATTTCAGCAGCCCAATGTCCGACTATTACAAGAGCAGGATGAATAAGGACTCCAAATGGCCTCGGCAGCTCAGATCAGGCAAAGCTTTGCTATCACATGCCTTGCAAAACCCAGTAGCAAAAGCTTTTCGGATTAGGGAGTTGCAGACAGGATCTGTGCATGTGAGTAAGCCAAGGCCCTGGTGGGACTAAATGCATCCTCCAGGGAGTTGAAAAAGAGATAAGCAGGCCCCTTTCCCATTGTATTGGCTCCCACTGAGCGTCCACTTAGAGGACCCCAGCACCTTAGGCACCACGCTCCTTACTGCCCCTGTGGCAATGTCCCACAGAGTCATCTTCTGAGCCTCTTTCCCACTTCCCCTCCCGAGCTCCCAGGGGACCCTGGGTAGGAGCTGGCTACAGCAGTGCCAAAACACAGCTTGGGTGCCGAGGGGGATGGCCCAGCTGTCTCCTCACTCTGGAAAGCTGTGGAAAACCACTTCAAGGTGTTGATTACCTCCCAGGGAGCATCTCTTTCTTTTTTCCTCAATCAAGATTGAATGAATATATGGCAGTGTTTATTTAATATTTGCTCTGCTTGAGAAAATTGGGTTTCTTTAAGCATGGGGTAGTTAGCCCGGTCCCAATAGGGAGAAACTATTCCTTCAGTGCTTTGCCTTGTGTTGAATTTACAGATATCCCTGGGAGTAATTAGTATTTTTAGTTACCTAAGCAGCAGCAGCATCAAAGAAAGTATCAGAAGAATGTTGCTGTGTATTTGGGGACCAGCAGGACCTGGGAGCTGAATGGCCTGGTATCAGGATAGACTAGTCCAGACACTATTTCCAGATGAAGCCACATCTGGCCATAAGGTGTTTTGTAGAGCAAGTGAAACTATAGGTCCAGCCAGCCAGCCCTTCATGTATACATGGGCCATCTAATAAGGCAAGTTAAAATATTGGTGTTAGCTGGATATAGTACATATACCTATAATCCCAGCTACTTGGGAGGCTGAGGCAGGAAGACTGCAAATTTGATAGTAGCCTAGGCAACATAACAAGACCCTGTTTCAAAAATGTGTGTGTGTTAAATTTAATTCCTGTGACTGCTCCTCCTGCCCCCTCCACCATACACACGCTGACTAGATTCTGCTGAGCCCTGTCTTGATTGATTATATCTTTAGATTCCTGACTGGGTCCAACACTGACAAAGATTCTCCTCTGTTGCCAGAAAAGTTTCAGGAATCTTCTCTGGCGCACTGCTTTCTGGGTCAGAGAGACTTCTAGAAGGTTATGATGCTATCCTTGTAAGCCCAATTTATCATAATCTCTGTTCAAAAAGAGGCCAATGTACGGTGCTATTTTTCTGCTCTGATAGTCAATGCCAAGGCATCTCTGGGTGGGGTCTTGGCTTCAAAGTTCTTCCTTGGGAAGGAGAAAGATAAATTTCCACAGGCCCATCAGAGCTATTTAGGTGCTGGCAAAACCCTCGAAAATACCAGGTCATTTGAGACGTTGTCTCAGGTCCCCACAGTTAGTCATTCCCTGACTTTTAGAGCAAGCTAAGCCTCAGAGATAAGTCTGGGAAAAATATCATTTAGGATTGAAAATCAGTTCAAGTCCTATGTGCAAATTCTTGAGGTGGCTGCAAAGAAGCAGGACACTGTCCAAGTGGTTATGGTCATCTAGCTGGAGAACAGTCCTGTAGGGCTGTTCCAGTTGCATCCCAAGCCTGGCAGCTTCTCACCCAGCTTCAGTTTGTTCGTCTGATAAATGGAAATAACTCATGCAGTTGCTGGATAGCCCTGCACGCTGCCTGGGCCTGGACCACACTGGGTACGCTCAGAATATCCCTCCTCATCACATGCTGAGGATGCTCAGGATGACACTCAGCGTCTTCCTGGAGCTGCTGGAACAAATAAACCAGGTGACTTCAACCAATAGACATTTCTTTTCTCCTAGTTTTGAAGGCCCACAACCCAAAATCAAAGCGTCAGTAGGACTGCACTGTCTCTGAAGGGCCTGGGGAGGACATTCCTTTTCTCTTCTAGCTTTGGTGGCCACACACATTCATCAGCGATGGTGTGTCCCTCCAGTCTCCTCTGCCCTCCTCTTCTCTCTGTGCTCTGCCTAGTCTCTCTCTCTCTGCACATCTGGAACATCTGGACGATCCAGGATGCGCACCTTCTTTCAAGATCCTGACTTCATCACGTCTGCAGAGACCCTTCTCCCAAATAAGGTGACATTCCAGGTTCCAGGAATTAGGATGTGGACATTTGGAGGGAGAGGCACCATCCAGCCCACGACACTCAGTAAATACCACCTGTGACGACAATGATGGTGATGACAAGTGCCACCTGTGATTGTGATAATGGAGTTGAGACCATGATGACAATGACGATGATGATGACAATGTAAAGCAAAAAAGCAGCAGAGGGGAGCCTGAGATGGCACAAGTATCAGGACCAGGCTCTGGCCTGACTCATTGCCTGCCGTTCACTTGCATTCACTCCTGCTTCTTCAGCTTTGTCCCTTGGGGCTTTCTACCCCCAAGACTAGTAGGTCAACTCCTATCAGCCAGAATGTAGAGGGACCGTGCTGTTCTGCAGGCCAGTGGCCTCCCGTGGGTTGTAGTTGGTCTACAGAAGTCCGACAGGCCCATTTTATCCAGCCAGGCCCATGGCCAGCAGCTGAGAGGATCTGTGGTGCTGCCCAGGATCCAGCACTTTTATCCAGCTGGCCACCAGCCACTGCCCAGGCTTTCAGGAGGACACCCTGCCATCCAGGCCCTGGAGAGTCAGCGACTCCCTGAGGCTGCTGGGTGGAACAGCTTTCCCTTCCAGCTGTGAATGCTGCTGTCCAGATGGCCACGGCTTGGCATAGGTTTGGTGGCTTGTTTGTTTAACAACTTGAGGGTGGGAAGAGCCAGCTTTTGGATTTGGCCAAGTGAAATCCCTTGGTGTGCAAAGTGAAATCCCTGGCAGAGGGAATGTAGCAGGAGGGGGGGGGGCGGAGGGAAGGGGGCCTTCTGTGCAGCTAGTGATCAGATAGAGGTTTTGGGGCCCTCTGCCTGCTTAGGCCTGCAGGTGGTGGTGGGGGCTGCGAAGATCAGCAAGATCAGTGAAACTCTTTTCTGTCTCCTTTACTCATGAAGATTTGGGGCTGGGCCTTTTCCTAGTACCCCCACGAGGTTGCTCAGAATGATGCTCAGTGTCTGTGTGCATTCAGAGCCTCTGAGGATCAGCTTGAAGTCCGAGTTGCTTTTTTTTATCAAAGTTTACATGGCACTGGAGGAGAGCTGCTCTCTGGTTCACTTGTTCATTTCCCATCCACAGATCAATGGAGGGGCAGTGGACTTCTGGCCCAGAGTTTGGAGATTTGGAGTCTAGTTCCAGTTCTGTCCTTAACTTTAAGGAAGTCAGTTAAACACCAAGTTTCAGGTGCCTCACCTGGACAATGAGGTGGGGGAGATCTTAACCCAGCCTGCTGCCATGCTTAGGAGAGGTGCAAATGGCATTTTCTCTCTTAGAGCTCTTTGGAAATGAATCATCCCTACAAAACTGCACAGGATTAAAATATGGTTTTTAGAGAAAATGATGATAATGTGGGCAACTCCTAACTAAAGTGCTTTTGCAATGATAGTGAGTGGCTTTGAAATGTCAAAAACAACAATACTCATAGAATGTTAAAAGCCAGAAATGACTGTAGGGCTGTCTTCAGCCATGGGGTATCTGGGCCTGACCTGCCTTCTTAGGGGGCATTAGCTCATGTTTTTGAATCCATGCTAACTGGTGTGTAGGAGGTGCTCCAGGAAAGGCTGAGTGACTCAGTGGTCACCTGGGTCCTCCTACTACATCACTTGTAAGGAAGGAAACCTTGGAGTTGAAATGATACTGGGTGCTCCATTTACACTCTGTAGGTGATTCTTTCCTGAGTGTGTCATGTTCTCCCCGCCCCTGCATCGGCTGTGCCCTTGGCCCAGATGACATCTATGTATATATTTATTTATGCACTGTTGTATTTGTTTTTGCATAGGTTCGATTATATTTATTCTTCAGAATCTACCTTGAATGTTGCTGGGTCCTCAGAGAAGCCTTTTCCAGCCTCTGAGGCTAAGTTGGTCCTCTGTTCCTACCTCCTCCAGTCCTAGGTGCTCCATCAGGGCTGGGCTGGGACGAGGAGAACTCGACACAAAAACTCAGGTTAAATAACTTCAAAAGTTATTTGAAGGCTCATAGTCACAAAAACCATCAAGGTCAATGATATTTCAGTGGCATATTTTTGAAAAAATCACAATAAATGCCAACAAATCTACATGGAACCTAATATAGGTATCTACTAAAATACAGACCCTCTCTCACCCTGCACTCGAATGACTCAGCCTCACCTCCACGTATCCCAGCCCTGTCCGTGGACCTGTCTTTATCTAAAATGTTGATATTTTGCTCATCATGCATTTTTGCATTGACTTTGATTCAGTAAAAGGCTGCTTTAAGATATTGGTTATCTTGGTGACTGAGTTGTTATTTTGTTTTGTTGTTTTTTCCTGTGTTTCTTCTATTTTGTGCCCAAGGCTCCTTCTGACCCGCTTCTTGGCATATACTCCCTTAGGTGCTTATTTATTTTCAGGGTTTCCCGTGAGCTCTGAGGGCAGGGACAGCCACTTTATATTTGGGTGTAATAAAGGTCTGACTGGGCCTCCTTGGCCAGCCCTTGTTTTCCCCTCCTCCTCCTCGTCTTGAGAACAGAAATAGCTCTTCCTTGTGTCCTGCCCAGGCCAACCTCAAAAGCGTTTGGTGACGGCTGTGTATTCTACGGAAGGTTCAATGGGGGAGGCAGAGGAGCATAACATCTTTAAAAATCTACCTTGAGCATCTTTTAATTCTCTTCTCCAAAGTTCTTCACTCCCACCAGCTGTCCTCTCTCTCCCCTTCTTTTCATTCCTACAGCCTCTTAAAAAAAAAAGAAGAAAGAAAGAAGGAAAGAAAGAAAGAAAGAAAGAAAGAAAGAAAGAAAGAAGGAAAGAAAGAAAGAAAAGACCAGACCAGACCCAGCATTCCAGTTGCTGTCCTCAGCTTGTACACCCACTGAGCAAAACAAATGCCCAACCACTTATCCTGGAGATTTCAAGTCTTAAATCTCATTCCTTAAGATTCCCTCTGAGTGGTGACGGGGAAGTGTCTTAGTCAGCTTTTTCACTGCTGTGACTAAAGGACCTCACCAGAAAAATTGTAGAGGAGAAAAAGTTATTTGAAGACTCATAGTTTCAGAGGTCTTAGTCCATTCCTCGGGCTCAAGGTGAGGCAGGACATCATGGCAGAAAAGTGTGGCAGAGAGAGAAACGGCTTACATCTTGATCAGAAAGCAGAGAGAGAGTCCACTCTCCAGACAAATATAGACCCAAAGCTAAGCACCAATCCCCACCTCCTCCAGCCACACCCTACCACATTAGTTCCCACTCAGTTAATCCCTATCAGGGGATTAAATCACGGATTGGGTTAAGACCCTTACAGTCCAATCATTTTTCCTCTGAACCTTACGGTTTGGATATGAGGTGTCCCCTAAAAGCTATTAATGAGCTTTTAGGGGACACCTCATATCCAAACCGTAACAGGATGGAGATTGTGGGAGGTGGTCTTGGTGAATCACCACCCAGGGATGCAGCGCTGGGTGGTGATTCCGTGAGTGACTGATAAATGAATGGATTCATGAAGAAAGGGAGGAGGCCTAGGTACAGGAAGTGGGGGACCAGGGGAGGAACTCATGACATTGCTTTCAGGAGATATTTGAGGGGCTTTGGCAGGTTGCAATGGTATCCTTACTGCTTTCTATCAGCAATAGATAAATTCATGAGAAGCCTATCCTATAGCCATAGGAAGAATTTTCTGCGTCCCCACCCTTTCTGTTCACTGCTGTTCCTAGTTCTAGGTACCTTTACCCATAAGCACTGACCAACAGGGACAACTAGAAGAACCTGAATGAGCCCATCCTATGCTAGGGACAGAGTGTTCAGCTCACCTTTTGAAGGCTCTGTGATTTTCTTGGTGGCCCACGAGGGTTCCTTTCTTTGATGCATCCTTGACTCTCAGGCCACAGAATTCCTACTTTCCTGCATAGAGATTCCAGAACCAGACTTGGCGGTAGCCAAGACCTGCTCCCAGTCTGTGAGGGGTCAAGGAATCTGGTCCTTCATGAAGTATGACCCAGGCATTCTAAGTGTTGTCAGGCAGTAAGGAGAAGCCGTTCACTGTAGGAAGCTTAGAAATAAGAATAGAAGGAGAATGAAAAGTCACCTGGAATCTTGCCCCTGGAGATAACCTCAGCTAGGCAGCTCCTCACATTCTCTTTAGGCTTTCTTCCATGTCTCTTTGCAGGAAGTGGTGATTTTGCAAGTGGGAAGAGCCCATTGCTTGCTCTGCTTCCGAAGTAGCCCTCTAGCACTGAACCAGGAGGCTGGGGCAGGGACACATTGGCATGAAACCTCTGCACCTGCCCCCTTGAGTACAGAGAGGCCTGTGAGATCCCTGTTCCAAGTCAAGGGGCCAGGGGACTTGATTCTGGCAGGATGCTCTGGGCAGTGGCCTTGTGCCTCCAGGATCTTAGCCCAGGATGCAAGTCTTTGCCTCCTTCCTTATTCCTTTACATCACCTCTCACCAGGCAGGAGCTGCTGATGTCAGCTGTGGACTCAGGTTTTATTAGGCTGTGACTCTGTTTGGTAACACTGGAAGAAAGAGAGAGAGAAGCAGCACCGAGTGTCCACTAAGGGCTAACAGCTTTCCACACATAACTGCACGTGCTCCTCACAACTTTATGATGTGGATCATGTTCCCCATATTATAGAGGAGGAAACCAAGGCTGAGGAAGTCAAGTAGGTGACTCAGGGTGACACAAGAAGTACCTGCAGTCCTGTGTCACCCACCTTCAGAGGTTTGTCATCTTCCTGTGGTCTGTGGCAGGGCTGGAGGTCAGAAAGGGTTTGCCTTTGCTTGTGGTGTTTCCGTTCTCTCAGCAGTGAAGAACACTCCTGATCATTGATGTGCTTTGGGGTTTGATGTTGTTTATTGCACACCAGGCTGCTGGTTTTCATTGACTCATTCCACAGATATTTGTAATGTGCTCCCAGCACTGAGCTGTCATTAGTGATAGGAAGTGAGGTCATCCTTCAATGAATTTGTGTTTTGCTGGAGTAGAAAGATATGTACACAACCCTTGTCTTTCACATGGTAAGTGCAGTGGTAGATACAGGAGAGGAACACAGAACCATCTAAAGAAAGTGGATGTGGGGGAGGCTAGGGGATCACATCCCAGAGGAAGCAATTTTTGATCTGGGTTTTGAAGGCAGAGAGGTGTGAAGCAGAGTGTCTAGGAAACCACATAGGGTTCATGATGGCTGAAATCGAGGGGGCAGAGGGCAGCCTGGATGGCTTAGGAGTGCCTGATTAGAAAGGAGACTGGGGGATAACACTAAGGTGTCAAAACGGCAGTAATCCCCCGTCGTCTGTGCTTTTGTGTTCTGTCGTTCATTACCTTCAGTCACCTGCAGTGGGAAAATATTAAATGGAAAATTCCAGAAATAAACAATGCATGAGTTTTAAATTGCATATCATTCTGAGAAGCAGGGCAAAATCTCATGCTGTCTGTTGTTTCCCACCCAGGATGTGAATCATCTGGTTGTCCAGTGTACCCACGCTGTTTATACAACCTGCCCGTCAGTCCCCTGGTGGTTGTGTGACCAGATCCACTGTTGCAGTATTGCTTGCTTGCTTGTGTTCTAAGAGTAGTGATGCCAGCAATTCAAATGACTGAACACAGTAAAAGATAGCTGGAGAGAAAGAGAGAGCACATTCACATAGCTTTTATTAGTGTATTTTACTTGTTTTATCTTAATATTAGTTATATGTTAATCTCTCACTATAAAAACTAATTTATAAATTAAACCTTATCATAGGTATATGGGTATAGGGAAAAAAACAGTACACACCTGCACCCCACCCCTCCACACACACACACACACACACACACACACACACACAGAGTGAGTGAATTAGTTCAGTAACTTCATAGTTTTAAGTATCCACCAGGAATCATGGAATGAATCCCCTGTGGGTAAGAGGAGACGTTTGTGGTCCCAGAGCTTGGGGAGCTACTCAAGGATTTTAAGGATCAGCTCCACATGACTGAAAGACCACCCTTTGGTTTCTGAGTGGAGGCTGGCCTGGGTGGGACAGACAAGAAGAGTCCGATGCAGTGGAAAAGTGATTTGTCCTGGGACAGCTGGGCAGAGGCCATGGGCACGGATGTGAGGGGGCAAGATGTGAGAAAGAGCAAGAGGAGGACTCTGTGCTATGAGAGGGGGAGTTGGGCCCAGAGGGAGCAGCAGAGCAAGAAAGCCAAGGCCATACCTGCTTGTGGACTGAGGCCAGCAGTGCCTGGTGGGGCCTTTCAGGAGATGGGGGACAGAGGGAGAGTGAGGCCTTGGAGGGAGTTTGCATAGGCGAGGGCTGGTCGACCAGTTGGAGGAGGATGAGCATGAAGGACAGTGAGTGGAGGGATGGTTCTAGGTGTAAACTGTGAGGACTGTGCTTTGATCCCACTACCCTTTTCCCTTCCTATGTCTCTGCTCCCTTCTATCCTCCCTCCCCACAATCTTGTGCTGCCAGTCCTTTCATGTGGGTGGCCCCTGCCTTATCCCTTTGTGCACTTTGCTCAGGCCTGGGAGGCACACGCCCTGCGAGGCCCTGCTGTTATTCCCAGGAAGGTAGTTTTGCATTCTTTCCATTTTACAGACTGAGGCAAAATGTTTAAGCTCTTCTACATGTTTTGTCCACTGAGGGATGGGCATTTTCTGACCAGAGAGAAGAAGGGAAGTGGGGGGTATTGTAAGATGGCCAAGACTGGCCTTGTTTTAGCATTGGAAATCCCACATCCCAATAAATTCTTTAGGCAAGCTGGTCACCTTAGACTTTGTGGGGAAAGGGGGTGGGGATGGGGGGAATCTTCCTGAAGAACCAGGAGTGCTCTGAGCTTCGACTCCCATCTTCTAAAGGGGCTTCCTTGCTACAGATTCCCAATCCCTTTGTCCATGGGACACAGTTGCCAGGTTTTATACAGGCTGCCTCTGGCTGTGTCCTAGCGGGGGACAGGCCTGCATGTCAGAGACCTGAGTTCCAATCTCCAGGGATGAGCTAAAACCCAGTACTGAGCACATAATGCATCCACCATATTTATCCAGCAACCTGGGTTTCACAAGGAAAAGGGGCAAAGTGGAAGCCTGAATAAGTCTTTCCCCTGACCTCAACAGCTGACCTCTAGCCCTACACACAGGTGTCTCTACTTACAATCCCTTCTGCAGACCCAGACCTGATGGCTTCCTGTTTTATTTAGAAAATCCAATACCCCTTCTAACCTCCCAAAGCCCCCACTCTGCCCAGGGCTGCCAGTGCCCGGAGCAGCTTTGATGTCACACATTTGCATCTGGGAACATAACTCTCGTCCTCTCTTGCATTCAGAAACCATGGGGATGATGAGCAGATGTTTTTCTAATAATGAGAAGATGTGCAGGCGCAGACACACGAGAATAGTTTCCAGTCCGTAAGTTAATTAGCAAGCTGGGGAGCCCAGATAAATAAAGCTCTCTGTTTCCTTTCCTGCAGTTTAAAATATCCAATCTGGAGGTTCCCTCCCTGCTCTCTCCTCCACCCCAAGCATCAGGATTTGAGGGGAAGCATTTAGATACTTGGTAATTGGCGTGCATGGAACTGGCTTCCCGGCAGCCACAGGGCCTGTGTGTCCACAGAAGTGCCAGCTCAACGTGGAGTCAATTCTCAGTTTATCATTGGTTGATTTTCTATCTCCACCCCACCCCTAGCCTTGCCTTAGTTGTTCTTCATGTTCACTTTCTTGGGAGCTTTCTAGCAGCGTTACTGGGATAGAGAAGAGGTGGGAGTTATGGGTCTTTGATGCCAAGTCCTCTGGGAGCACTTTTTTTGTCTCCTACAATCTTTAAGCAGCTCCATTTTAGGGGCATCGTTGCCTTTCCCCATTGTACAGATGGCAAAACCAAGGCTCAGACAAGCGACTTCAGCTGTCCCCAAATCTTCTCCTTTTTGAAAAGGCCTAAATAAGACCCATACCTGGTTAGGGACTTCTCATGGGACCCTTGCACAGAGAGGGACTTCGCCCTGGACACCGGTTGGCTGTTTGGAGATCTAAGAGAAGAGGTCAGCCTCCAACTCTGGGAGTCCACTTTGCCTCCTCCTCCTCATCCCATCTCACTTCCAAAATTCTGCCCTCATGCTCTTCCCTGTTCCCCCTGAGAAACGGTCAAAAAAAGTGTTTCCAAGCAGGTTGAATGATCTTCTCTAGAAGTCAAAGGGAAAGAAAGCCTGAGAAATTCTCGATACTTATTCCAGCCCAAGAAGAGCCCGTGTGTCTTCTATAAAAATATAATCCTCTGAATTTGAGACTTGGAGTTGAATGAGTGTGTTCCCCTGGTGGATGGTGTGTTTACTGAATATCCGTGTCTGTTGCTAACCATGCTTTGAAACAAGAGACATGTGTTTTTAATAGAATTGCAAGTTTTATGCCTTGTTAAAAATACCCACATGGACGCTGGCTTGGAGGACGCAGGCGGGATGTTGCAGAGGGGCCATGAATTCCGTTCCCAGCCTGCTGGGACCCGGGAGAGGAAGCAGGGAAGGATGGCCTGTGCCCTCGCAATATTGGATTCTGTGGAGCCTCCCTGTTTTCTTTTGGAAGTGACCACTGGCCGCCAGCTGGCCTTCTCAGCCCCACCCGACGTGGAACAGCAATGGGTTTTCTCCTCCCCAAGTGGGAAGGACAAGGGACTCAGTTTTTTGATTCCAGAGCAGCTTTTGCCCTAATTTCGAAGAGCGTCCATTGGATTTTGTGGAAAGCCTGAATTACAGGGTGCTTTAAAGGAAATGCAGCCCTTATGACTTAAAGGAGCAGGGGTAAGAGCCACACCCCACACAAGATAACTGGTAATCCTCATGGTCCCCAACATAGTGCCTGCCCCAAAGGGATGCCTCAAAGTCACTCTTGGACTTCAGTTGTCAACACAATATGTGTTCTTTTTTTCTGATTATAGAAGAAATAGCTATATAAAAATGAAGTCGATTTTCATTAATAATTTTACACCCATAGATGCTGTTCATTTCTAAGACATTTCTTCTCAATTTTTTCCCGTGTGTATGTATATATGTAAATAGAATGCTAACACAATTGGGATCATACCAACATAACGGTACGTTGTGTGCATATTCCAATTTCATTAAGGAGCCTTTAAAATGTGTTTCTTAAAAAAAAAATGAATATGCAATACTCCATCCAGAGGGTACCCCACCCGTGATTGAACTAGTCCTCTTTTTCTCAAGTGCTTTGAATGCAGATTTTTCCTATTATAGAAAATATTGTAATATTCTTCCCTTTACTCTTAATTATGTGAAATGTTTCTTTTGTTTGAAGTATCCTTGCTTTTTTTCCCATGGTAAATGATGGATGTATTTTAGCAATGAAAATCAGGAGAACTTCCCTCACCCTAGTTAAGGAACCATGTATTGTTTTATTTAAGAGGGTCAGATTTTAAAATTAAAATAGTGATCGCGAAGGAGAGGGGGAATATTTGCACATTCTCTTGCATAACCTAGATTGTATTGTGTGAGTTGAGAATACACGGTATGTGCTACATTCCCTCCCAGAGTTTACTGTCTGACCCCAAAGAAGCCTGATTTGTACACTAGTAAGAATTAGAGAATAATACTACAAGGTAAAAGAATACTACAAGGTGTCCAACTTTGGTGGATGAATATGTACTAAGAGAAGACTGATAGGAGGAAATCCTTGCATTTTCTGGCACCATTAAAGACATCTGCAGAGAGATGGGATTTGTAGTTGATCTTAAAGAATATCTGGGATTTAGGAAGATGGAAAACTACCTTGTATTGAGCACCTACCATGTGTTTTTTGCTTTATACATATCACCTCATTTATTCCCCGCAATCTCCCTACCTATTTATTGTTAAAGGGCAGTTAAACTCTTAGAAAAATATGCTTTTTAATAAGATTATAGATTTATAAAGCATAAATTTGGAAATATTTGTGAGTACAGTATGATTGAAATAGACATAGAAAGATAATTTTAAAAAAAAGAAGAAATCAGAGCATAGGGAAAATATGAATAGTAAGAACGAGATAGAGAGAATGTAGGATTTCTGCTGGTTTTGTTCACTGATCCCATACAACCGGATTGATGACTGCATGTAGTAGGTATTAATACATAATCGTGGCATGAAAGAACAGATGAATGAAAGGGGTGGTCAAGATGTTTGCCATGTGGTCATATATACATTGCTAGTGGTTAGATGCATTTTTGACTTTGAGCTTTCTTACAGTCAGCACATAGGGTAACATGTTCCAAAATGACCTCAGTTTATAAGTAAGGAACCGGTTTAACAGTGTGGAGACAGGATTTAACCTGGTGGCATGTGGGAGAAACTGGGATTGGATTCCAAGGAGAGGGACAGCTACCGGCAGGGTTTGAAGGGGTGGCTGGGTAGTAAAGGAAAGCAGAGAAGTCTGTCTAGCACTTAGGCATGTGGAGGGTGGGGAGCAGCCTCCTTTCTTGGGTAGAAAGCAGACTTTTTTAAAAGCAAAGTGGTCCCATCATTTCCTTCCCAAATCTTTACCCTCTGTTAGGAACTAAATGGTGCCCCTGGCCCCTGCAAACTTCATGTGCTAACTCGCTAACACCCAGTCTGACTGTACTGGAAGATCATGCCTTTACAAAGGAAATTCAGGTTAAACGAGATGAGAAGGATGGAGCCCTGGCCCCAAAGGAAGAGTCGCTAAACACATCTATTTTTCGAAGCACGCATCTGTACATAGAAGCAAAGCCCAGCACCTTGATCTTGCACTTCCAGCCTCCAGAACTGAGAGCGAAGAAATATTTTCCCTGTTGTTCAAACCACCCAATCTGTGGTATTTTTGTTAAGGCAGCCCAGCAAATGAACACACCCTCTGCAGAAAGATGGAAGACAGATTCACACCGAGCTGTAGACTACTGGAAATGTCACATTTAGTCCCAGAAGCCCAAAGCATCGCAGAGTTGTTCATTTTTTACAAGAGGCTTGAAACAGGATCGATTCCTTTTTCTGTTCCTGCATATGTGGGAGCTGCCTCATCTCCTCTGCAGTAGTAACAGCAGCTCACGGAGGCCTTCATTCTCAAAGGGGTGCAACAATACCAGACTAAGGGTGGCAGGAAAGGCCATGCCCATGCAGAATGGCCTGATGGAGCTCAATGTCTTCAATTTTGGTCTGGCATTTTCCACTCTATCTTTTGCAACCTTTTTATCTAAATCCCTAGCCCCTGGTGGCCCATCCCTGCTCCCCTCTGATCACAGATATGACTCACCCACAATTATAAATTCAAATTGTATATCATGGGAGTAGATGGTAAGGGAACAACTGTGGTCACTGCATACCCCTCACTTATGGCATCTGCTCCCAACCATAAATGCCCATGGGAAACTGGTGTCCCTGGGGTGGGGCCACATGGCAGGAGCTTGGGCATTTGTTTTCCTTTTGCTGTCTTCTGGGTTTGGTTTGTACAATTCTTTTCCATCTGGCTTCTAGAACCCCCAAAGCTATTCTTAAAGCAAAATTGTTGCTTCTGTTTTGTCATAAGAGGAAATGCCATCTCCAAAGATCATTCATTATTTGTTGGTAGGTTTGTACAGCATGTGCCCTGATCAATTCAGGGGAGCAGGACTCACCAAGTCTACGTCACACGTCTGCCAGAATTGTGCAACACCATGGACCTGAATCTGGACTTATGACCCTGTATCAGGTCAGGGTCAGTTTAGGGTCACCCATAGCCCAGGCCTAATCTCATGCTGTTTTTATAGATCATTAAGAAAAGTCCCCAGCTTTGGTCTTCTCCTTTTAACTCCTGTTCTAAACCTCTTCGAGCCTCAACTTCCTCATCCTTAAAGAGTTGAGTAGAGCCCCACCATATCAGGTCATTGTGGGGTCCCATGTGCAAAGCACCTAGTATGGCATTTGGCATGCAGCGAGTTGTCATTTGTAATTTTTTTAAAAGTACAAATTTCCACAAGTTCCAGTGATACCATCTAAGAATAACAGTGATTTGAGGAGTGCTTTTGATCTGCTGAGTGTCTCTGGGATGCCTCCAAGTCTTAGTATTCAGGCCAGGGTCAGAACTCTCAAGGCTTGTCCAGATGCCAGGTCCATCCATGCAGGATGCTCATCAGTGAATGGATCTTGGTAGGAGAATCTGGGCTGCCCTTTTGCTAAAACAAAACCAGAAAAGCTCATTTCTTGTGGCTTTGCACTAGAATATGCAATCCAACCTAATTAAAGAGCAGAGGGTACACATTCATACCACTAAACCAGAAAATGTACTATAATCTGAGCTACTGTGTGTGTGTGTGCTTGTGAGTGTGTATGCGCGTGCGCCAGAGGATAGAAAGGAAGGCTTAAAATAGAGTAGAGGATCCATTTTTTTCTGGAGTGAGGTTTTCAATGAGATTTTGCATAGAGAACTGTATTAGTCAGTTTTGAATTACTACAACAAAATACCCGAGGCAACTAACTTAATAAAAAGGAATGGTTTACTTATGTGTTTGGAGGTTCAGTTCCAAGATGGAGTGGCCCAGTTGGTTTGGGCCTCTGGCAAGTATGCCAAATGGCGATGGCAAGGTTCACATCAAAGCAAATAGTCACATATCAAGCCATAGTGTAGATATAGAAAGAATGGGGCCCTATAATCCCCACTGAGGTCATGCCCCCGGGGACCTAAGGACCTCCCATTAGCTTTCATGTCTTGAAAGTCTACAGCGTCTCCCAATATCATCACCCAAGATCTTTGGAGGACACTCCCCAATTCAAACCTCAGCCAGACCCCAGAGCAGAAGCAAACCTGTGCTTGATTGTGTCTACCTGCCCTACACCGAGGGGACCCTAAAAGACACACACAAACCACAGTGTATGTAGGGTAAAGTTTTCATGAAGCTTTCCTAAGAGCTCTCCACCTCCATGCCCCTCCTCACAGGGAGGTAGAGGACCCAGGTCACTTCTTATCTGTGACTTATCTGTGGATGTCTGACTGCAGACCTCACCAATTCCTCTTTGAATCTGAATCCTATGTACAAGTCTCAGGGCTCTCATGTAAAACGAGATGGTCGACCCCTGTGAGCTCAGGGCGACGCCAAGTTTCAGCAGCCAGGCACATTCTCGGTGTACCCCATGGCTGAGGCAGCATAGGGGCATCCACAGCAGCCTTGCAGGCTTTTCTTGGTGGATTCAACCAGTGCTTTCTCCAGACCCTAGCCCAAGCACTGACTGCAGGTCTCAAGGGCACCAGCCTCAGAAGGAGGAGATATTTGCCCTTTGTATCTCTTAAAAATAGAACAACAAATAGACAACCCTTGGAAATTTTGTGTCTTGAAGTCAGTAATTAACTTGGGTTCTTGAGAAATTGTACATGTCAACTCAAAGGAGAAAAGTTGGCAGTGAGCCGAGACCGAGGCTGTGGGTGATCAGAAGTGTGGTGTCTTGGTTCAGAAGGCAGGTTCCCAGCCTGTCCTGGATGTGGGAAGGCCCTGGGGACTTGCAGGGATCAGCATAAGAACACAGAGCCCTGAGAAGTACTTGCAGTCCAGTGGAGTGGGCGGGGCGTGTACACAGACAACCGGGTTAGCCACGCCACAGTACAATCCACCCCAAATTTAGTGGGTTAAGAGAAGAGTCAGTGTATTGCTCATGATTCTCTGGGCCAGGAATCTGGACAATATTTGGCCAAGCAGTTTTCTGCTTCATGTGGCATTGACTTAGGTCCCTCGATAGGATCCAACTTGTGATCTGGACTGGTCCAGAGGGTCCAGGAAGACTTTGCTCTCAGGTCAAAGGCTAAGCAGGGAGGAGCAGCAAGGCTGAGTACAGCAGGCTTCCTTAGTTGTGTGGACAAGACTCTCTCTCTCTCTCTTTTTCTCCCTGTAGTCACAGGGCCTCTTCCTTTCCACTGGGTCTCTCCATCTGGTCTGTTTAGCCAGGTCACCAGATTTTTGCATGGCAGCTCAGCGTTCCCCAAAGAGAGGAAGAAACTGCTAATCTTGTTACAGGTGAGAAACACTGGCATAGTGTCCCTGCTGCCATATTTCAATGATGGAGCAGTCACAGAGCAGCTCAGGTTCAAAGAGGCCACCTCAATAGGGAAGTGACATGTGTGCACAGGAAGGAAAGACATTGCAACCGTCACCTTTGGGGATGAGCTACTACAGGGCTCCTTTGGAAGAATGGGAAAGATTCAAAGCCTAGAGTCACTTCCAGGGTAGTCAAGGGCAATGATGCCACAGTGCCTTTGATGGTGCAAGGGTATCCGCCTACTACAGTACAAGATCGGTATTCCTCTGACTCCAGGAATGAGATAGAGCAACATGAACTTCCCTTGCTTCCCAACCTGGACACATTCAGCCCCAGAGTTACTTGCCAGCTTACTTCATTTTCTCCCAGGGAAAGCAATGATTTTCATCAGGAGTGTCACCCGAGTATTGGTGGCTACCTGGAGCACAGTGTGGAGGATTCTAAGGATACATCAAGCCTCAGTGCCGTGATGTATTGGCCATGTCTCCCTGGGATATGGAATTGAGGAGGGGTATTACGTGTGCCATTCAGATTTGTTCTGAGTCCAACCATGCTGAATTCTTACCAGAAGGGAGACAGTTATATTTATTGGCCCCCAAACTTGCCTTGTGATTTCCCAACATTCTCCATTTGCATTTCCTCCTGTGATTGCCTGCAGCCTGCCTGGCCTGCAAAGTCAGCCCACTCCTCCAAGCTCTGCAGAGCCACCCAGCTTCTAGATTTCTATAGCTTTGGGCTGAGTGACTTTCCACCATTAGACACTAGCAGTACTGATAATTATCTTTTCATCTGCATGCTACACATTCCCAATTAGGTTGTTGGATATTTGAAGTCAAAGACACATCTTGGTACTCATTCTTCCAACTCCAGGTAAGTTGGCTTTTCTCCTGATAGTAGTGACTTGAACATCAGAGGAAGATTTAAATATATGAAATCTACCCCTTCAGACAGGCGTCAGTGGTAGAAATGGGTTTATATTCACAGGCTGGGCTCAATAGGGTTTGCCTGGATTGGAAATAGGATGATCCTATTGGGTCAGGGTCCCCCTGTAGGGACCTGGCTGAGGTGGCTGGGCAGCCAGTGCTGATGCATTTGCAATTCCTGATGACATGTCCATGAGTTCACGTGAGTCCAGGACCCCACTGTTTCTATTTCCTGTTGTTTGAATTACCTGTCTGAAAATGATTGAGTCAATATTCTGGTAGATGTTCAAAGACACCAGAGGGGGAAATTGTGTGATCAGGGAGACTAGAGAGACTTTTGAAGGTCCTGTGGAATGGGAAAGACTGCTTCTTTCTGCCTCTGGAGGGTTGTAGTTTATTGGGTGCTTACACCCCTAAATCTGGAACTCAAGAAAGCGGATTTGGCAGAATTCCTTTGAATCATCTGTTTCTGTATTTGGGTTCAACACTTGGAGCATATAAAACCTCTGGAGAGAAATATGAAGAAACACATCAAAATTTATGTTTCTTTATTCCTAATAATTAAAATGCCTGACTCTGTGGAACCTGGGTAGACCCATGGTGTGGGGCGGGGGGGACGAGGAAGAAGAATCAACATCCAGATGGGGGCAGGCCTCTCAGACACCCGTTTTCTATGTATTGCTCTCAGGTCCCTATAGAAAAGGACTTGATAGCACTGCTGCAACATGAGATTGGTTCTTCCCTGGAGTGCATGGCTGACATGGCTGGGTAGGGTCAGCACTTTGGATGCTCTATGTCATGCTTCTTCCTGGTCCTGTGATTCTATGGGTTACCTGATGTCCCCACTGAGTCACTTGTGCACATTCAGGAACCAAATAGAATCAGGATATATTTTATGATCATGATGATACAGAGACAATCAATGTTATTCACAAGCATCAGAAGCTGGATGACATCTTACAATGTATTCAGAATCACCCAAGAAAGATGAAATTATATGTAGCCCAGCCATAATGCTGAATGAATTTCGGTTTTGATAAGGGTCATTCAAAGATGTTTACTAGAAATGCCACTTAGAGAATCTGCTCACCAATCACTAAGAACAGCAATAACAGGTCTAATTTGTTGTGTTCCCTTGTTGAGTGTTTGCAGACATTGTGGTCACGTGTTTTCTGTAACCATGATCTCATTTTATCATTCTGGGTTAATGGGAGCTTCTAATGCCACCATTAAGACATAAACAACATAAGAGGGATGCTTCCTTCATCATTAGTTTAGTAGGTTTGTGTGAATTTAATTAATTCATTCCTGAAAAAGGAGATTCCTGACTTTGATACAGAAAGCATTGACTGGATCATCCCACATTTTCCTGGCAAAGGCGAGGAAAAGCAAGGACTTTTCCCATCAAGGGCTCTCCATTCTTGTTTCCAACCCATGATCTCACATGAGCTTGGGGACTGAGAGCATACGCATTTGGCCCATCTTCTCCCCACACTGACTTCTCCTCTAACTTCATTCAATTTTAACATAAAGCAAGATAGAACTAACACCTCCCCTCTCTCTCTCTTGAAGATGTACTTTGCACTGCTTAGAAGGAGTCATTTGTGAATTTACAGTTACTGAATGCTTATTCACATTTAACCATCTGTTAAAAAAAAAAAAAAGTATCCATGATTTGTTTTAGTCGAGTGTGATAGGACACACAGACAGATGTGACTGTCATGAAGGAAGAAGTTTACAATATATATGTGTTTACTTATTTATTTTTTGCAGTGCTGGGGATTGGACCCAGGGCCTTACAAATGCTAGGCAAGCACTAGCCCTGGGAAGAAGTTTCTACTTAGTAGGTTCTCTAGAAACAGGAGGCACAGCATGCAGGATTGCATGGGGGGAGCATCGGGGTTGGTCAGGAAGCAAAAGGGGACAATGTGGGTCAAAGTCTTTCTGTGGTTTCCAAGGGAAGGAATGGGCAAGGCAGGAAATGGGTTTGTGTTGGTTGGTTTGAATAAATTCAGTGGGCTCTGGGGTATAGGGTCTGTCTCTAGTTGTCTCTCCCTGACTGTGGGGTAATTAGGACAGGAGGTGACTGTGTCAGAGAGTTCAATAAAGGTGGTAGTTGATGGTGAGGAGGGACATGGCCCCTGGATTAATCAGCTTACTTATGAAAGGTGTGCTGAAGGCAAGTGGCTTGCTGAGGACTGGTTAGACCTGGGAGGAGCAGTCTCTCCAGTCAGCAAGGCCCCAGATGCCAGAAAATCACAATTACAGAGAAGAAGAAGAAAACAAGTTAATATACTATCCTTTCAAATATTTACCCAAAGTCAGTAAAAGTGTACCGAGTGCCAAGTATGGTCTGGCCTTGCAATCCTAGTTCCAGTCCTGGACTTTCAGGAGGCTCTCAGGGAGAGCTGAGGGCTGAATGCATGTTCCACACACCTGGCTTGACCACAGAGATGTGCCCGAAACACTGGCTCTACCTTCAAGGAGCATGTGGCCCATTCTGAGAAAGAGATGCACAAATATATTTATTATAACTTGGATAACTGCCATTAAAAAAAAAGAAAAACCTAAACCTATCATTATCACCCCCTTGGGTCCTGTTAGAATGGCCTTTGGTTCTATCTACAGCAGGTAAGTGATCGTCACTCCTCCTTGTCCCTGCTTCTCTCCTTAACCTCCAAACCATCAAGTCTGGGACCTTTTGCCATAGCCAAGTGTGTCACTTCTTCCCCATCTCTACTGGCTGTTCAGAAAGAAAGAGGTGGCCTCCCCTCTGCCCCGCAGGCCTCCCTAGCAGCCTGGTTAGACGGGAGGCCCATCCCTCTTGTCCTTTGTTGGACTGCAGAGCTCTGAGCGCTAATCCACAGCAGCTGTGCACCAGGCGCTGGTGGGCATCCGGGAGGGGAGCGGTGTGGGAGGGGAGCCTGGCAGGGTAAGGCTGGAGCCCTCCCAGGGGCTGAACCACCCACAGAGCCTCTTTTCAAATGCTCTCTTGTCCCTAGAAACGGCTGTCTCTGGAAGGGGCCAGGAGCCAGCACAAGGCCCAGAGACAATCTTGAGGTAGACCATTTGTCTCAGGCCCCTCCCGCCGCCTCTTGTGTGTGTCTTCTCCTAATTTCCCTTCTGGGCCTTCCATAGGGGTCTGGTGCATGCTGACTGTGCTGTCAGCCATTCCGGATAACTCATTCACATTAGTGGAATTTAAAGGTCACTCTTCCCAATGGTATTTGTGCCAGAAAAGAGCCCAAGGAGGAGGCCACAGCGCATAAGCATAAAGAAATGGCTGAGCTGGGAATTAGCTGATGCAAAGAGGGTGTGTGTGTGTGTGTGTGTTTGTGTGTGTGTGTGTGTGTGTGTGTACATACATACGTACATGCTCGCAAGCCCCAGATCATCAGAATCTGTTCCTCCACCTTTCCAGCCAGGGATGTGGAGAACAAACTGGGGCAGGAGCCCTACCTGGGGCCAGGAGATCAGGTAACTGGAAGCTCCAGCTCAGCCTCCAAGGCCTGTGTCTGCAGGCTCTGACTGGAGGCTGGGAGGCCTCAGGGGGGAAGGTGTCTCACTCAGTCGGCTCTAGTTGCCACCACCAAGGACCTCGGACAACATGGCTTTACAGAAACTTTGTTTTCTCACAGTTTCAGAGATTCAAGATCAAGGTGCTGGCAGGGTGGGCCGCTTCTGAGGCCTCTCCGTGGCTCTCAGATGGCACCTTCTCACCGTGTCCTCACATTGTTCCATCCCTGTGTGCGAACAACTTTTCTCGTGCCAGATTTCCCCTTCTTCTAAGGACAGCAGTCAGACTGGATTGGGGTGCACCCACCAGCCTCGTTTTAACTGAATCTCTTCTTTAAAGGTACCATCTCCCAATACAGCCACATTTTGAGGTACTGGGGGTTAGAGTTTCAACATATGAGGGGTTTTGGGGGGACAGGGGTGGGGGTCACACAATTCAACCTATAAGTGAAGGATTGCATATGGTGGGAACTCAGAGCTGCAGTTCTCAAAAAAATGCTCGTTTTAGTTGGCTTTTTTGTTGCTGTGACCAAAATACCAACAAGAACAACTTAGAAGAGGAAAAGTTTATTTTGGTTCATGGGGTTCAGATGTTCAGTCCTTGGTCGACCAACTCCACAGCTCTGGGCTCAAGGGGAGGCAGAACATCATGGCGGAAGGGTGTGGTAGAGGAAGGTGGCTCAGGACGTGGCAACCAGGAAGCAAAGAGAGTGCTCTGCTCACTAGGGACAAAATATAAACCCCAGATGCACCTCCTATCCCATGATCTACTTCCTCCAGCCATACCTCACCTGTCTACAATTACCACCTAGTTAATCCATATCAGTGGATTAATCCACTGATTAGGTTACCTGTCTCCTGATTTGATTATTTCTCATCTCTGAACATTGTTGCATTGTCTTGCACCTGAGCCTTGGGGGAACAACTCAGATCTAAACCATAACAATGTTCCAGTGGCTAAGAGTTGGTAAGCTAGGGGCGTTGATTCAGTAATAGTTGAATCATTGGATTCCATTATAAGAATCAGGAACAACTTTAATAGCAGAAAATAGGATGCTGTGTTAAGTGTGCAATCTCAGATTCCAGCGAGCAAAATAGGCACAGGGAGAGGAAAACTGTTGAACTAAGCAGACTTGCGGTTTTGAATTTTTGCTACAATATTTGCTTACTTGCACAGTTATTTTTTCATCCATGGCACTTGCTGACAAAACAATAGCAGGTGCCACCGATTTTAAAAGTTTCTGAGAGAAAAACCTGAAACCGACAAAATGCCAAGCTTGTATTAAATAAATTCTGTGTATTTGGGGAAACTCACCATTATTCCGTTTTAGTAACGGGTCTATCATCGGTGTTCTAAAAGAACTGAGTTTGAGAATCATGATGGAAAGCAAGGTCTTGTCTTCTAAAATCTAAAAAGTAATATATTTTTTTTTCTCTTTTTTGGTACTAGGGGTTGAACCCAGGGGTGCTCTACCACTGAGCCATATCCCTCGCCCTTTTTACTTTTATTGTGAGGGTCTAAGTTGCCCAGGCTGGTCTTGAACTTGTGATCCTCCTGCATGACTAAGACTACAGATATATCCCACCTCACCTGGCCTCCGCATCTGTTTTCTCATTTATTCAACATAATTGATTTGAGTGTCTTCAAAAACACATGCCACTCCTCCAGACATTGGTGAGAGAGAAAGCATGAGATTCTGATCCTTCCTTGAGACCCTGAATTATCAATTCAGAATTTTGGTTAAGGGGCTGGGCAAGTAGCTCAGGTGATCGAGTGCTTGCCCAGTATGTATGAGCCTTGGGCCTGCTCCCCCTGCACTGCAAAGAAGAAAAGGAAAAAAAAAAAAAAATTGGTCACAAACCACAGAATTCACTGCAGCTGGTTTAAGCCGAGGAGTAATTTACTGAAGAGGCTCCAGCAGAGGAAGAACTAACTAGGAAGCAAAACAGCTGCTGTAGTTCAGATCTGAAATGTCTCCCAAAGGCCTGTGTGTTAAACACTTGGTCCCCTTCCAGTGGTGATAGAACCTTCAGGAGGCGGGGCCTAGTGAAAGGAAATTGTGTCACTGGGGCTGTGCCCTTGGAAGGAATATTGGGACACTGGCCCCTTACTTTCTTTTTTACTTCCCACTTGCCATGAGGTGAACCAACTTTTGGGTCTGACTCACCACAGACCCAAAAGCCATAGGCTAACCAACTGTGCACTGCATCTTCTGAAACCAAGAGCCAAAATAAACCTTTCCTCTCTTTACATTGATTTATCTCAGGTATTTTATTACAGCAGTGGAAAGCTGACTCACATAAAAGCAAATGCAGGCAAAAGCACTGTTCTAGTGGAAACCTTCCTGAGCTCATTGATGCCTAACCAACAATGTTTGATGCTGAGTACAAGACAGCATTTTAAGATGTCTGAGTCTGGTTTTTTTTTTGTTGCTATAACAGAACACTTGAGATTGGGTCATTTATAAAGAAAATTTTATTTTGGCTGGATGGCCCTTGGAGGTGCAAAAGCATGGCTTCAACATATGCTTGCTTCTGGTGAGGGCCCCGTGCTGCTTCAACTCAGGCAAGAAATTAGAAGGTAAGTAGGCAAGTGCCAAGAGAAGTCACATGATGAGAGAGGAAGCAAGAGAGAGGAAGCAAGAGAAAGCCAACTAACTTTATATGAGTATAGATGTATGAGCCTTGGGCCTGACCCCCTCCACTGAATGGTAACTAATCCAATCCTATGAGAGGGAGAACTCACTCACACAGAATTGCATTAATATTCACGAGAGCTCCACCCCTGTGACCCAAACACCTTCCTCTAGGCCCCACCTCCAACACTGCCATCTCGATGAATCAAGCCTCAGTGAGTTTGGGTCAGGACAAACTATATTCAGACCATAGCAAAGATCCTTTGTTGCCCCTGTCTCAGAAAGTTGGATACCTCCAGCCACCTTTGCCAAAAATGGCGTCCAAAGACAGCCACTGCTTGGTGCCTTTCCCTTCTGATTGGCAGAGCCCAGGTCACATGACTGTACCATAGCTGCAGGAGAAGGCAGGAGAGCGAGCTTCTGACTCCTATCTTAAAGATCTATGGGATCATAAGATGGGAAATTCTGCAAACAGAGTGGGGAAATGCTATTATTGATAACATGCTTAGGCACGGTGGGGACCAGGAGAGGGGCCGCTCACAGCATGTGGATAATGAGGGAAGACTTCCTGGAGGAGGTGATTGAGGATTGAGCTCATGTGGATGGATAAACCAAAGGGGGACATCTTGGAGTTAAATTAGACCCCCCCACTATCTGACTAACTTGCCTCTACTGTGAGTGTGCCAAGTTCAGAAAATGGGAACTGATGAAGCAAGAAGAAAAGGCGGGTTGGAATCTGCATATGTTTATGGGGGACCCATGTAGGAGCTGCCTGGAAAGTGCTCGGGGCATCCTCTGCTGGACTGTCTGAGCAACTGACTTGGGTGGTGTCTTTTTTCCTCCCAACTGTGCTCCCTGCAAGTGTCCTGATAGGTCATGGCTTCCATTAGGAAGTGCGCAGTGTGTTTTCAGAAGGGCTTTTTGGAAATACAAAACTTGACTCCAAAGGAGTGCTTCTGTTTTCTCTCTTCCTTCTCTTTGTTATTTTTCTTTCTTTTTAAGTTAAGTGTAAATGGAAAATACAAATCTATCCATCACTAGCACCTGTTTTATACTTTATCTTTTAAAAAGACCTCTAATGCCATCAAATTATGCCTACCATTTTGTGATTTTTTTTTTCTGATTTCTTTATCTTAAATTCCCTAAAAAGTGAGTCTTAGTAGCAGTTCTTTGAAATTGTATTTGGTCAATATATACTTTTTTCCCATACTGGGGATTGATCCTGGGATGCTCTACCACTGAGCTATACCCCCAACCCTTTATATATTTTTATTTTGAGACTGGGTCTTGTTGAGTTGTTCAGGCTGGCCTCCAAGTTGTGATCCTCCTGCCTCAGCCTCCTGAGTAGCTTGGATTACAGGTGTGCACTGTGCTGCCCTGCTAGAATAATAATATGAGTCTGAGGTTGGCTTTAGAGAGTAGGAACAGGGGCTAACCTTCCCCCTAAATCTGTTTCTCAGGCTTGGTAAATGCTATCACTTTGTGATTACCTTAAGTCAGATATATAACTCACAGCCTTTGCTCCCCTCTCTTACCCTCTGGACATCAGCAAGTCCACAGGCTCTGCCTGCAGTTCATCTGGAATTTGTCTCCTCCTCCCCAGGTGCACTACCCCGTCCTTATGCAGGGTCCCCACCCCAGCCTGAACACTCCTCATTACTGGTCTCCTTAAGGCCACTTCTCTTAAGGCCAAGTGAGACTTACAAACAGAAGCTTGTCTGCTGCCTCTGACTCCCCAGTGCTGGTTTCTCGTTGCTTTTAGACAAAACAAGGCCTTTCGCAAGGTGGCCCTGACCACATGGTTTGGTGGTCCCCTCCCTCTCACCCTTGGCCAGCTAGCAGCTACAGGTGGCCTTCCAGCCTTGCCTCAGGCGTGCCTGTGGGCTCTGATGATTCCGTCCTCTGCTCTGCACAGCTGGGTTCTTCTTAGCTACTAGGTTTCTGCTGAAATGTCATTTCCTCTGAGAGCATCTCTCATCTTTTGTCTACATCGTGCCCTGCCCTCCCCTAAACTGGGATTTTCTTATTGCAGCCCCCTGTTTATTTCTCTCCTGGCATTTAACACAATAATCTGCCTATTTTGGGTTTACTTATTATGTACCTCTCCTTCTAGAATCTGTGTTCTGAGGAGGTGGAGATCTTATCAGCCTCTACCCACAGCCTCTGGCCTGAAAGTGCTCATCGAGTATTTCTGGAAGGAGCCAAGCAATTTAGGACCTCCAAGCCCTCTGCCAGACCTCTCCCTGCTCCCCTTGGAGGGGGACTTTCGCTGGGGAGGTTACCACTGTCCTCTCAGAGTTCTCACAGGCTGCAGCCCTCCCAACAGCAGACCCCAGGGTGTCCCCAGGCTCTGAGCTGCCCCTACCCCTGCTCAGTGATGGCAGCCGTCTTCAGATGACCCACATTTCATCCAACCAAGTCTCAGACCAGCCTGACTCACGGGTTCCTTCCCAGCTGTCTGGGTCTCCACTCCCTGCTGTGTGGGTAGTAGAGGTGAAGCAGCTCTCCTGGGTCTGCCCTGCAGGTGTGTAATGCAGTGGAAAGAGCATTGAACTTGGAGGCTGGGATGCAGCTTTGGAGCTCCTTCCTCCCCTGAGCTGTATAACTTCAGGAAATTCACTCTGTCCTGAGTTTCCCTTTCCTAATTTATAGAATGTTAGCTGAGGTCCCTGCTCTAGGTTATCTTTCAGGGTTACCAAGTCGATGTTTGTGGCTGTCTGTGGCCAACTATAAGTACGTAGTAGAGGCATGGCCCAACATGCCATAGCTTCATTTGGAAAGAGGAAGGTTAACTTGAACATGAGGAAGCCAGATCAAAAACATTGCCTGGCAAGGATGTGGGGGAAAAGGCACACTCATACCTTGCTGGTGGGCTGCAGATTGGTGCAGCCAATATGGAAAGCAGTATGGCGAATCCTTGGAAAACTTGTAATGGAACCACCATTTGACACAGTTATCCCACTCCTCGGTTTATACTCAAAGAACATAAAATCAGCATACTATAGTGACACAGCCACCTCAATGTTTATAGGCAGCTCAATTCACAATAGCTAAAATAGGGAACCAACCTAGGTGCTCTACAACAGATGAATGGATAAAGAAAATGTGGTGTATATACACAGTGGAATGTTACTCAGCCATAAAGAAGAATGAAATTATGGCATTTGCTGGTAAACAGATGGGACTGGAGATTATCATGCTGAGTGAAATAAGCCAATCCCCCCAAACCAAAGGCCGAATGTTCTCTCTGATATGTGAATGCTAACACACAATAAGTGGGATAGAAGTGCATTGGATTAGACACCGGGGAAGGAAGGGAAGGGATGGAATAGGAAAGACAGCAGAATGAATCAGACATAGCTTTCCTACGTTCATATATGAATACGTGACCAGTGTAACTCCACATCAGGTTCAACCACAAAAATGGGATCCTAATTTGAATAACTTATACTCCATATATCTATGTCAAAACACATTCTACTCTCATGTCTATGTAAAAAGAACAAATTTTTTAAAAATAAAAAAAAATGTTGCCTGAAAAAGGTTTTAATTCCTCTCAGCAGAAGATTTCCCCGGGGGAAGACTGGGGGGTAGGCAGGGAAGGCCGGATGCTGAGCCTGGGAGTGACCATCCTGTATAAGGCTTTGCCCTGCCCACTGCATTGTGGTCTGAAGCACATGCTTGGTCCAGAAAGCTATCTATCATTCAATAGTAAGGAACCAAGGGAGGACTGCCTTGCAGAGGACAGGCGCTGAGTTGTGCATCTTGGTGAGATGTCTTTTGAGTCACTCTGAGAGTGTCGTTGGTTGAAATTCTTTCCTGCAGTAACATCTCCCACTGCAGATACGCAGGCCAGCATCCCACGATCAACTAGGAGGCAGTTACTGAATGTCTATGGGTCAAAGAAATCTGATTCCATCTCTACCCCTACAGCAGGATTTTTTTTTTAACTTCAGTATTAGTGACATTTTGGGTGGGAAAATTCTTTGCTGTGGGAGCAGTGGACTGTCCTGTCCATTTGGCAGCATCTTCTGGCTTCCACCCACCAGGTACCAATAGCACAACAACTCCCGACTCCATGATTCTGAGATTCATGAATATGCATGCACACACACACACACACACACACACAGAGAGAGACACATGCTCATGATGACTGAATACATCTGCAGACATTGCCCAATGTGCCCTGGGAGCAAAATCCATGCCCTATGCACACACCTCTTAAGAAAAACTGCCCTAACAGAAATAATAAACAGGATAGGTACAAAGAATTCAGAGGAGGAGGACAGGGAAGAGCCAAGTACTTCCAGCTAAATACGAAACACGAATGCATTTATGCAAGTCATCTGACTGCCCAAATATTGAAGAGCCTTGTTTCTGGACATTCCTTGTGTGGGACAAAGATGATTGTGACCACATTAATATGATGCTTCTTTGTAGCATTTATCTAGCCTGGGAAAATTCAGAGATTTATATACTTCTTGGTTGCAAAGATTAGTTTACCTTAACAAAATCATTGTCCATGAAATGAGACTGCATTTGATAAGGTGGTTGTTGTGGGGATCAAGATAGTGTATGCAGCAGCCTCAGCCTCCAGTCCATGGCAATTTTTATGAATTCTTGCTTTATTTCTGTATCATTTGGTATTATCTCTTACCTATTATGCAATGTGCATCTTCTCTGGTCTATTTAGATATCTAATTTGATTTATATATACTAACATGTAATTATATATATTCATATATTAATATATAGCATTAGGTCTTATTTGATGCTCACAAGCACCCTGCAAAATAAGTGGCTTGACACCCATTTTACAGATGGAAAAGTGAGATTTGCAAAGGTTTAGCATCTTATCAGGGTCACATAGCCTGCACAGGTTAGAGATGGTGTTTGTACTTCTCCCGTCCACCTACAGGAGCTGCTTTGGGCACTGTATACTGAAGGAGTGTGAGGTTAGAAGTTAGAGGTCTGTCCCCAGCTCTTTTCATACCCCTATCAATGTAAGAGCAATTGCTCTTCACCTGAGGATTGCATCTACAAAACAGAGAGGTCTGTTTTTAATAGGCATGTCTTCACCCAAAGAGATGCTATATTCGAAGTCGACAGAGGGTGTGTCTTGTCACCCTTGGCACCTCCAGTGTCATACCCAGAGGTGTTTGATAATAACTATTTGCAGTTTGATTTTCCTCGACTCCTGTGTACTTCTGGCAAGGTTTAGCGTTTGAGGAGGAGTGAAAACTCTTCATTCCTCTTAAGGAATGGAAATTCTATCTTACATCTTAGCTGCAGGGATGAATTATTTCTCATTGCCCTCTAATTTTAGACCCCACGAGGAGCAGCTGTTTAAAGAGTTGCTTGAGTCAGTATCGGCATTTTGTGCATGCACCCTGCTCTTTCTGCAGGACCTGACTGGATCAGCATGTGACTCTGACATGAAGTGCATCTCTCTTGAGTTGGGATGCAGGAGAGGGGCAGCTCACTGCTCTGCTGAAGCCAAGGGAGAAAAATCTATTCCAGGAAACCAAATTCTCAGTTGTGTGTGTGTGTGTGTGTGTGTATGTGTTTTTGTTGTGAGAAAGGGGATGGAATTGGTGAAAAATCTATACCTGGGAGTCCTTACATATGATAGACCTAGAGAATCAGTATTTGGGGGAAGGAGAGGTCCTCACACGAGTCATAAAATGAGAAAGTCTTCAGCTGTGTCATGATGTGGACCATGAAGTTATTTATACTTGAAAAACATTTTAGACCATTCAATGTGGGCTGGAGATCTAGCTCAGAAGTAGAGCACTTGCCTAGCACACTTGAGGCCCTGGGTTTAAGCCCCAATACTGCAAAACAAAAACAACAACAAAAAATATTCAATGCGTGCTTGCTTTGAAAGGAGAAAGAAACTTTGAGGAAAGGAACAAAAGGGTGGATAATTGGGTGATAGTCCTACTGACAATGATTGTCACGAGCCAGCAATTGCTGATTCTGCTTAAATGAAGTAGCTGGTTGTGAGGCCTTCAAATGCTGGTGTGTCTTCTCAAGGTTGTGTATATCATAATTGGTCTAAAGTGAATTTCTTTGTTTTATTTCTATTCAAGGGAAAATATCTTGTCTTGCATGTTTGAGCTCCCAAGGTATTTTCAAGCCTAAACTGCTATCTAGAAATTGTTTCGTTTGGAGGGAAGGCCATTTTTGAGAAAGCTGAGGAAGTCCTTGAAAGTTGCACAATTCATGATGTTGATAGGGTAGGAAAATATTCGGAGCATCTCTTTTTTAAAGCAAGTCATTTATTGAAGTATAATAGACATACAGAAAAGCATCCATCACAAAATAGTGCCTATTGTATAGTTCTGTTTATATAAAATTCAACAAAAGGCAGGATATTGGCTACTTTTAGATAGTACACACCTAGCAGGGACCTCGCCGGCCACCCTGCAGGTGCTGGTCATGTTCTGATCCTTGATCGGGAGCCACTCTTTGTGACTTAAAAGAGTTTCAAATATTATTTAGTATACATCAAACTGAGGAAGGAGAAATGCTGGGGGTTAAGTTGGATACCCTAAGCCTTGTGTTTGGGGTGTCTTTGGTTTCTGTCTCCCTGGCATCTTCTCCCCCTTCTTTGGCTATAGAGCACATCCCTCCTCACTCTTGGTGCATGCTCTGTGCAGGGGTCTGATGTACCCTCTGCTCCCAGAGCAGGCACATGTCAGGGACTGGTTAAGCAACAGGCACGTGACTCGAGTCAGACAAGGCCTCTAACCTGAGATTTTTCCTAGAACCACTAGGGAAAAGGCACTCGATCTCAGCTGGGATATCTAAGTTGTTAGGATAGAAGTGTGGGGTTGTTGGTGGGTGTTTTTGCTACTGTGTGGGTCAAATGGGAATGACACCAGCACCAAAGACAGAGAAGTCAAGATTCCTGGTGGAGAATACGTGGATCCCACTGTTCTGAGAGCTACCTCCAGTCCTGTGATGTAGGAGAAACAAAGGAACTGTTTTCTCCTACCATGTTCTCATTCAACAGAACAATGGAACACTTCAGTGACCAAGTGTAAGTTTCTTAACATGAATGACATCAACTGAGTGCCCTACACTTCGATTCTGTTAGCATCAGGCCCCACAGTTGGAGCACTTGGTCCCACAGAACTACTTCAGATGCCTTCACAAGCCTCAGGTTCTTACCAGTGCTTCTGACTCTCTATCTATAAATCTGGGGTCCCCGTGACTTCCTGCTTAGACTAATAATTTGCCAGGATGGCTCACAGAACTCAGGGAAATATTTACTTCTGTTTACCAGTTTATTTTATTATAAAAGATAGGATAAAGGATACAGATGAACAGCAAGATAAGGGGCTGGGTAGGATAAGATGGGCATACCTTCCTGGGGTGCACCCCCTCTTAGAACTTCCACAGATGAAGCAATGCAGAAGTTCTTCAAACCCTGTCCTTTGGGGGTTTTATGGAGGTTTCCTTGTATAGAAATGATTGAATAAATCATTGGCCACTTGTGATCAACTCAACCCTCAGCCCCTCTCCCTTCCCCAGAGATTGGTTCTCAGAGCCGTCCTTGTCCCATGGCCACCCAGGATCCAGGCATCTCCTTAGCCTGCAAAAAGACACTGACTGTGGAAACTCAAGGGTTTTGTGGAGCTGTGTGCCAGGAAACAGGGAAAACAGCAAAGATATATTTCTCATAACAAATCCCACTATCCCTATTCCTCCTGGGCCTCTCCGTCCACATGCATGAGTAAATCCCCTTCTCTGCTCTGCTCTTCAGGTCCGGTTTCTATCAGTTGCCTCCAAGGGCTCTGAGTGATTGAAATAGGTCAGCTGGACCTGTTTGGCCAGGTCAGTTGGAACCATCAGATATATTTAGATGGAGCTCTCAGTCTCTCTGTGAGCACTGGTAGAAGGGCATGGAGACAGCTCCAAAGTAGGAGGAGGGCTGGGAGGGGGTGGGGGGCTGTCAAAGTGGCCACTGGACTGGAGGGATGGGCTGAGGGACTAGTTCTGAACTTGTCCTGGCATAGCTCAAACACTGTTTTTGCCTAGTGTCCTCATTTGGGAAGGCATGAGAGGGACATTTAGTGCTCTCACTTTCCTCCCTTCTCCTGGTACATAGATAGACCTTGATGCTTTTTTAAGTCCAGTACCTCTGACTCGCTGAAGTACAGGCAATAAGAGCATATAGCTTGATGGAGGCTTACCAGCCTGCTGGAAATCACCAGGAAGAGCCCAGCAATGACCTTCCATTACCCATTTAATATAAACTCTGTGGTTTTTTTTTTTTTAAATCCCAAGTTGTAAAGCACACAAAGTCGCTCCAAAATGGCAGTTTCAGGAAAGAAATTGCTAAGGTGGTCCACTCTGGTGACTGGAATGTACTAAATCAAATTATCGGAAAACGGAGGAGATGTTGATAGGATCTTGTGATTTGCTATTTGGGTTGTTAATTATTTACTAGATAAAAAATACTCTTCAACAAAACATTTAGTGATTTTTGATAAGTTTGTACGTCAAAACAAGAGAATATCATTAAAATAATCAATAGACTTCCTTGGTTTTGGCTTATCTTTCTATTGTTGCTCATCTTCTGCCTGAAAGTCTGTGGAGGGCTGGTGGGTGCCACATTAAGGTAAGAGAAGCTGTTCAGGAGATGCCTGGGACTCAACCTCACTTGATGCAAGATTTTTGCACTGAATCCCACAAGTCTACTGCAGCCTTACAACCTTGCTTCATTTTACTGTTTAACCTTCTTGGATTCATCAACTCACCTTGAAGTGAACAACTACAAGGAGACTTGTACAAGATTTACAGGGAAAAATATTTTAGATCTCAAAATTGCTTCAAGGATAGCACCGCATACAATCACATGATTGAAAAGAAGTTTAGGGATGACCTCTAATTCTGTCATCTTATTTTAACACAAAGGAGAAATTATAAAATTTGGCAGACTAGACCTAGGTCTATGGTGCTAAGCCAATGGTATGGTCACCTTCACCTTAGGGCTAGGATGGACTGACCTATTTCATGGAACTTCAGGGCAGCCTTCCTTATTGGAATAGAGGAAAATAAGGTCCAGAGAATCCTGCAGCTATAAGTTCACAGTCAGGTACGCCCTTTGTATGGCACATATCCTCTGGGAGATGCTAAATGGGACCTGGAATAACCACAGGTCATTCAATAATATCATTTTTAGCTACTGTTATAAATTCCTCCTCCCTTCTGTGACTTATAGGAAAGGCTAAAATAATGCAGATGCATCTCTTTAGATTTCATCTCGTTTTTTTTTCTCTTCCTCCGGGGGCGGGGCGGTTAGAAAGCAGTGGTATCCAGAAGGGAAGTGTGTTGATAATTTATAGCTGGATAAATCTGCTTTTGAACTATACCATGACCATGCAAATTAAAATTAGCATTTGCTCTTTTTAGAACAGGTGTTCTGCTCACTGTTTTATGTGGATCATTTCATTTAATTCTCTCAAAACCCATGAGAGGCAGACATTGGCAGAGGCCCCACTTTTTCTGATGAGAAAACTGAGGCTCAGAGCCACCAGGTCACCATGGAAGACAGCAGTCTTGAAGACCAGCCACACAGATCACATTTTTTAGAATGTTGCCAAGATTTCAAGGTATGAAATCCATGATGCATTTAGATCATGGGACTGTGTCCTAGAACCATTTTGTTCCAGAGAGCTCAGAAAAGGAGGGTCCTCCTCTCCACAGATGGGGTCCTCAGCTTTAACCTCAAACTTTCTCACGTCTGCAGGGTCTGATAACAGAAATCTTTTACCTGCAGTAAGTAAGCACCTTGATGATCCTTGCAGGGGCATTTGGGCAGAGGTGTGTCCTGGTTCCATTGAGGTTTTTGCTTTGCTTCAGGGGAGGGAGTACTGGACTTATCAGTGCAGAAGATTCAGGGGTTCCAGGAGGCTTCTGAAGCTGCAGGCGGATTCCTGGGGAGAGGGTGACACTGACGTGCCAGTTCTCCTTACAGTCTGGTTGTGCACTTTCTAAAAATACTCCTGACAAACAGCTAATGGGCATTTTGGCCACACAGCTCTAAACCGCTGCTGCCATTTCAAATGGAATGCTTCTCCTTCAGGCCCGTTCGCCTTGATTTATATGACTGGGATAAGCTCAGCCGTTCCACGGAACTTCACAACAGCCCACTCACCAGAGGCTCTTTAAAAACCAGAAAGTGCATTTCTGCCTCTCTTAGCAAGTGTTGCATGTTTATTTGTTCATCAAAAATGAAATGAAATGAAATGAAAGCTTCTTTGGGAAGGACACATCTGCAGCCATTGCCTAAGTATTGTTTAGTGACACAAGGGGAGAGAACCCCATCCCTTCAGAAGAGCTGTTGGCTCTGAAGTTAAAGGAGAATAAGGGACAAATGTTTTTTTTTTAAATTATGCAATTTTGGTGTGAAATGCTGCAACCTTTTTGGAAACGTGTTTGCAGTATGTACCCAGGAACACCTACTAGTCACCTACTAATTCAGTTTCTATAAATACATGTTTAAGAACCAATCCGAGGGCTGGGGATATAGCTCAGTTGGTAGAGTGCTTGCCTCGCATGCACAAGGCCCTGGGTTCAATCCCCAGCACCAAAAAAAAAAAAAAAAAAAAATCCAAAATAAAGACAGTTTTTATATTCATTGAGGTATCATTTATGATTATAAAAAATGAATCATAACCTAAATTCCCAGCAACAGATAATAAATATGGTGGTCTGTTTGTCACAGCATTATAAAGTTATTAAGATGTTAGACTTTGAAGAATTATAATGATATAATAAAATGCTTAAGATAAAAGAAGTGAAAATACAAGTTTAAATATTGCCTACATAAAATGATCTTAGTTGAGCATAAAATACTAAACACATACTCATACACACTTCAGAAAAAGATTAAAGAAATCCAAAATTACGGTCATCTCTGGTTGGTGAGATTATGGGCAACTTTATTTTCCTTATGTATTTCTCTATTTTGCACAGGTTTTTTTTTTTCCTTTTGGAAATGGAAATTGATTTATTTAGTTGGGAGGATTCCCTCTTCCTCCTCTCCTTCCCCCTTTTCTTACCCCTATCTACCCCCACCATCCTGTGTTTGTGTGTATGTGTGGGTATGAGAGAGAGAGAGAGAGAGAGAGAGAGAGAGAGAGAGAGAGAGAGACTGAGAATTGAACCCAGAGGCCCTCTACCATGAAGCTCCATCTACAGCCCTTTTTATTTTATTTTGAGATAGTGTCTCTTTAAGTTGCCCTGGCTGACCTTGAACTTGTGATCTTCCTGCCTCAGCCTCCTGAGTCACTGGGATTACAGGTCTGTGCCACTACACCAGCTCTCCACCTCCACTCCCTTCCAGAAAAAAAGCTCCTCTCAGAATTTTCATAAGGGTCTTGTACATGGGCACCAATAGCTCCACAGCGAATTTGAATCCAGAGCTGGAAAGGTCTAACTGAACAGGTGTGAGCTTTGGTTTGTCGTAAACAAGGGCTTGGCCCACAATAAAAAAGACATGGAGTCAGAGAATCTACCATCCACCCAACCTTCCCTCTCTTACTGCCCGGGAGCTTTGGGGGAAACCATTGGGCAGTCCAAGTCCCACTCATTGCTGAGTCTCTCAGAAAAAGAACAGACCCACCAGGGCCAGTTCTTGGCAAACTCTGACACACAGTGCATTGCCTTTGCTTCCTTTAGGTGCTTGCTCTCCCCTTGGAGTGCTGCCCACCTCGGTGCCATTCTTGTGCTATCTGCAACACTCTCTTGAGGAAGGTTGCAGATAGCACAAGAAGGATCTGGTTCATTCTTTCAGACACACATTCATTAAATATGAGGTGCATCAATCAGAGAATGCTGAACCCATGACCCTGCCTAGGGAGGGCTACTTTCTTCGGGAAAAAGAAGCATCCCATAGGTTAAAGGACAGCTTTCTCCAGCAAACTGCAGGGGGCAGGGCTCTGTTCAATGTCTGGTGGGGCTCAGGTAGCCCAGCTTTGCTCCCGAGGGCTTGGAATCGACGTTCCTTCCTTATAAGTAAGTGCATTTGCAGAAAGTCATTTATTCTGAAATCATAGGTTCTGCATCCATACATCAGACCTCCTGAAGCTTCTTTCACTGGGGTGTTGTGAAATGTGAAGTAACGCGAATGAAATGATCCCTGGCGAAGCATAAGGCAGAGGTTGCCCTTGGGAAGCACATGGGCCAAGCTTGCGGCAGATGGTTCTGTTGGGTTTGAAGTGTGGTTCCTTTTTATATTTTGACTGAATTTATTGTCAATATTTGAAAATCAAGGAATTTCACAGTTAAAAGGTCTTTTCTTTTTTCTTAGGGATTTTTAAAAAATGTGCCTGCCTTCTTGTGTTATGACCTGGCACTGGTTTGCTGGAGCCCAGTAATTGCTGTTTACTATCAAGGGAGTTGGGCCTCTGCACTGCTGTGCCCCCTGCACTCAGGTCTGTCCCAGGAGGGAATGGTAAAGGGCTGGGGCTGAGGAGTCCCTGCTGTACCACTTCCTGGTTATGTGACTTTTGCCAACACACTGAACTTGCAAAGCCTTAACTTGCTGGGGACCCTCTTTCTTCACCTGTCCAATGGGATAATATTGTCTCTCCTTAGACGATTATGGCAAGGACTAAGTAAAGCATATATATGATATGAGCAGGGCCTGCCACAGAGGCTGTCGATCAGAGTTACCCACTTGGTCTCTGAAGGCGTCTGCAAGAGGTGAGTCAAAAGATAGCCATTGTTTCTATTATCTCTCTATCCATCTATTTAGTAATTTCTCTGCCATGTTATTTGGTAGTTCTGGATAAAAAAAAAAAAGTAGGCTTCTAAGTAAATTCAGGAACTCTTTCAAATATTCTTTTAGATTAACCAATCCATCCTTTCCTTGGGAGAATGTTATATGAATAGTATTAGTACTCGTTTCCCCTGGGTGAGTTTTATATTTATTGATCTAGACCTCTTCTGAATCCCTTTAGCTTCAATCTATATATTTTTTTCTGTTTGTATGTTTGGCAGTACAGGGGGCTCCAACCAGGGCCTCGTGCATGCTAGGCAGGCACTTGATCACTGAGCTATATCCTCAGTCCTTTGATATACTTTCATATTTGATTCTATCCTGCTGCTATTGCCACCTACCTTTTCTTTTCAACTTGTGTGAACTCTGTCTTAGTTTTCTGTTATGTATCCTACATGATGCCTAGCCTATTGAAAATAATCAAAATATTTCTCATGGAAATAGCAAAAGTTATTGCTTTAAAAACCAGTGAAAGGCTCATTTGGAAACAGGCATGGCGGCCTCCAGGTTTTTTAGGACATCTAGTTCATTCGCCTGTCCCTTCAGCCATCCGTCACCGCATTTTGAAAGGCTGTAGGCAAGAAAATGATATAAATATTTCTAGACTCAGTTAATTGGCTCTAGCTATATGAACTGTGGAGCTTTCTGTCCTGGTTATCTCATTTTTTTTCCCTTTAATTGTGGCTGTTTTATGACCCTTAGCACAGACAACAAGGCACTAATGCGGCCTCAAGCAATAAGAAGGGCTGGTCTCCAGAGCCCATGGAACTGGATTTGCCTGGAACTTTCTGAGGCAGTTCCTTTTTAAAGAGCTTATGTTTTCTTTGCCATAGTTAAACCGTGAAGAATGATCCTTTTAAGGGCTACGGGTTTGTTGTCCACTTGACCCTGTTCTGATCTTGTTTCCACTTTAAGGTCTCCATTTCTAAGTCTTGCATATGCGCTGGAACTTTATCAGTTCCTTGAGATTCAGGTGAAGTTGTAAGCTGGGCTTCTTTCAAACCTAGGGTAGTACTTGTCCTACCCGTGTTTACTGGCCAGAGGAGGGTCAGGAGTAAGCCTGTCACATCCTCACTAGGTTAAAAAAAAAAAAAATCTTTCTATCATAGCTGGTGTCCAAGAGAGGATCTCAATTCATTTCCAAAGTGGGCAGAGGAGGAAAGGAAAGAATGCCTTTGATATTGATATCATTGAAATGAGTCATGCAAGTCTTTTTACTTTTGACATTTATTCTCTCTTCCAATATTATCTTGATGCTAATTCTGAAAAAAAAAAGTTTTTCTCCTTTTTATTTGAACAGGAAAAGATCGTATTGTAAAAACACTCTATTCTCTTTCTCCCTTTTTGTATGTATAATTATTAAGGCTAAGGATAGATTAAAATTATTCCAGAGGGTTTTAACGAACTTACTAAAAAAGCTTAATAGTGGTTAAATTCTCCTTCCGGTAGCATAAGAAGCTCCATGTTACAGGAAGCAGCAGATTGTGAGCCATTTCTGTTTCTAGCTCCTTTTTACCTGGGGTACTTTCAGGTCCATGGTCACAGGGGGAGGAGAGCATACCAGGTAACTTAGTGTCCCTTATCCCCGAGTTCACTGGACTATGAACCTAGGAGCACTCTACCACTGAGCCACATCCCCATCCCTTTTTATTTTTCACATTGAGAAGGGTCTTGTTCAGTTGTTTAGGGCCTCACTAAGTTGCTGAGGCTAGCCTTGAACTTGTGATCCTCCTGCCTCAGCCTCCTGAGTCACTGGGTTTATAGGCATGAGCCACCATGCCTGGCTCCACCTTCATAATTTGACTGATTAGATACTGAAAGTCCTAGAGATGTTCATTGTTTCACATATTTCAGTGCCTTCTTTTAAAAGTATTTATTAATACTTAAATAGTTAAATATTGAATCATTTTAATCATATTCATATTAATAAATTTTATTGTACAAAAATTAGAAAATATGGATGGATCCAAAGGGGGTAAAGACCAATAATAATTCTGCCACCCAAATAAAAACACTATTAACGCCTCTGTGTGGATACATGTGTGTCTGTTTCATTTCTGTCTATTCTGTTAGTTGTTTCATCCCAGCTTCTAGAATAATACCGCCTACACAGTAAGTACTCAAAGTTTGTTGAAAAAGCTGGATGGATTCAAGCAGAGGTTGTAAGTCTCCTGCTGCAGGAAGTGCTCTCTCACCACTGGGGGACCTCCTTTTCCAGCTGTCAATAACCACACTCACTCATGAGGGAAGGCCGTCATGCTCCCCGCCTCCCAGCCTTCCACACTCACACCCATCTTAGTGTCTTGTGCATTTATGGAAAAGCATGCTATGTTAGTCAACTTTTCATAGCTGTGATGAAAATACCCAACGAGAACAGCTTGGAGGAGGCAAGGTTTATGGTGGCTCACAGTTTCTGAGGATTCAGTCTGTGATCAGCTGGCTCCCTTTTCCTGGGCTTGAGTTGAGGCAAAACATCATGGTGGCAGGTCATGGTGGAGGACCTCCCCAGTTTCTGGCAGCCAGGAAGCAGAGAGAGAGGAAGGGGCCAGGAAGAAGATAAATTCTTCCAGGACAGACCCCCAATGTCCCACCTCTTCCAACTAGACCTCACCTCCCGGTAGTCCATTCAGCTATTAATGGATTAATCCATCAACAAGGTTAATCCCTCTTGATCCAACCTTTGCCTAAAAGTTCCTTCTAAACCTTGCTGCATTGGGAATCATGCATTCAACACATGAGCTTTAGGGGGACATTCCAGATCCAACCATAAATCATGCTACTAGCCTTTTAGCCTTCCTCTCCTCCCACCTCCTTGAAGGTGAGGAGTTTTTTGTAAGGTCAAATGTCTTCTGTTGCAAGTCAGAGACTCTATCGCTATATCCTATCTGGGCAAGAATATTCAGTGTTTGTTGTATACTTTTGTAATAAGGTGTTTTCTAACCTATGTAAATGAACTTTCCCCTCTAATATCTAATACAATAAAGTTCTAGGAAGTAGCACGTGACATTTAAGCAGAACGTGTCTCAATTGTGCCATCTTCCATTGCTAGAATCTGAGGGAGGGGGAAACTTGTGAAATGTGATCCATAAAGCCAAGTGAAGGGAACTAGAATTTCAGCAAGCCACTGCATAGATTGTTCCTTAGAGCAATATAAACAACCAAATATAGGCCTCTAAATAGAACTGTGGTGCTCTGGCTGGTTTGGTCTGATTGGAAGTCAGGGACTGCTGGTTAGATTCTGGTCATCCTGGGTGGGAGTCACTGCCAATCCCCAAAGGAATGAGAGAATAGTCTTAGCTTTGGCCAACACAATGCCTTGGTGCAACCAGCATAGGGTTTTTATGGCTTGTCCACATGTCCTCAGACAGTTGAAGGCTTCTTGAATAGCTTCCTGAACAGATGAAGTGTGGACCAAAGAGGGCAAATCAGTGTCAATTCATGAGTCAACTTATTTTCTTAACTAACTGGAGAAGAGTCTTGAGAAGATTCTATAGCTTCATCTAGCATCAGGGGAAAGGGAGCCATGATCCATCGGTAGCATCTGTTGTGGGTACAGAAGTGGGAATTAGATTCGTGTGCAAGGTGTGTATCATTGTTGGTGCACACCAGACAATATGCTCAAAAAATAGTATTTTAAATCATCACCCCTAGAATAAAATACATTTCAAAAGGCCCTATGACTAGGGTGGCCATATGATTTTTCATCAAATTAGTATATTTTTGACAGTGAAAGGGGGAGCCATTGTCTGAGAACAACAGGAGAAATTAAGTACCTGGAATACTTTGTTCATTGCAGTGTTATCCTCACCCCAAATTTCCGGATCTACTTGGTCAAGATCTCTTTACAATGCTCTGTACTCTTCCCAGGGGCCCTTTGATTTGAGTGAGTTTGTCTCGTAGAGGAAGAAAGGGTCCTTTCTTATCCATCTTAGGTCCATGGATGAGGCCCCTACAGCAAAAGACAGATGAATAAGAGACTAGTCTACAAATTTATTTAATAAAAGTTTTATGTGTTTCCCAGTACAGATAAACTTGTGCATCTTGATGAAGAGCCACAGTCAGAAAAACAGAATTGGACCAAGGGGCCACAATGTAATGATATAAATGGGGTAGAGAAGGCTAGCAAGGCCTGTTTGTTCAGATTCTTCTCTGTGTCTGTGTCGAAGGTAAAGATGTCCTTTGCCCTGGACGTGGGAAGGCACCACGTGAATGAGGGCCTTGGGCCTTGCTTCCAGGGAGAAAAGCAAGGGGAGGGTGAGCGAGGCCTACCTGTTTGCTCAGATGCCAAGGTACCTCACCTTGGGGTAGCGTGTCCTCAATCTCATCGCTCTTCACCCCCCAACTTGACCCAAGTGTCTACCTTTTGTCCTCAACATGCTATCTTAAGGGGTTTGCATTGAAAGCTCCATGGCTTGGTTGACTTTTCTGCCAATGCTGGCAGGCTTCCTGGGCAAATTCAGCATTGACTTCAGCTCCCCCTGGTGGCAGAACCATCAACGACTGCACTCGTTCTGTGTTTTCCAACTACCTGTTGGAAGGAAGAGTGGCTGCACAGTTCCACCTCAGAGAGCTATATTCCCAAAATTCCAGGCCCATTATGTAGCCCTGAGACCGGCTGGTATCATTTTCTACCAGGGCAGAGCACTCCTGCCTGGCCCACATCCATGAACGAATGATTGCAGAAGCCGGTTGGCCGACTGTGAGCAGGTGGGGAATTCCCTGGGTATTTATTTATTCTTCTTTTTTACAACCTTGAGGATACACACACACACACACACACACACACACATATTCATATCTCCAAGAAGTGCCCATTTCTTATTCTTAGATTACCACAAATAAGCACAAGCTGCACAAGCTGTATGGGACTGAAGTCACCAACTAAAAATGCTGCGATGGGTAGCCAACCCTTAATGGCAGAGATTCCTTCTGAAACTGCCTAGTTGGTGGTATTCCTAATAAGTGTGTTGGCCCTGCTCAGATAAACCACCTGAGGTCATTCCCAGACTGGACAGCAAAATATTTGATCAGGCAATAACATCTTTGAGCTGCCATAATGCCCATTTCTTTTTGTGGTTGTTATTTGGTTTAGTTTTCATATTGACATGAGCATGTGGGAGTCTGGAGATGTTGGAACTGGCTCTCTCACACAATCTGAGTCCCGCCTTGTCACTACCCCTACTCACAACTCATCCTGCATCTGGAAAGCAGCTGTGTGGGCCAGAACAGTGGTCATCGAGCTGTTTCAGAAATGGTAGTCCTTTTCAAAATACTGCACATAATCACAACATCAAAACCAAAGCTGCCCTGATTAAACCCAAGGTTTCTCTTCAGAGGAAGCAGGAGGGGTCTTTCAGACTCCCCCAGCAGTGGACTCTGTGATGTCCCTTTCCCGCTGCCTGCCTTCTGGCCATCTTTCTGGGAAGGCTGTTTCCTGATGTAGGCACTCCTGGCAGTGGGGGTGGGGGGATTAGATGGAGAAAAAATTTAAATCTCTCCAGTTTGCTGCGTGTGCTTGGTTGGGGCAGAGTTGAAACTAAAGACTCAGAAAAGGTTTTAGGTTTTCTATCTATGCATTGCAATTCCAGGTGTGAGGTTATTTGTGCATTGCAGTGACAGATTTTCTGTTATCTATGCATTACAATTCTGGTGGGGCTGAGATTGCTGTTGCCAGGAGTGGGTAGTGTGTGTGGATGTCCTGTTCTGTATCTCACCTTAACACTGTCCTCTAGGGAAGTGGCTACCAGGTCTGGAATGGCACTTGGAATAAACCTGATCCTGGGATACACTAGACCCTTGTCAGCTTTTATTAAAATTAGAAGCAGCCCTAAGCAAGCGAGACAGAAGTGACTTCATCGACTCACTATTTTATGTGGGTCCCTTAGTTTAAATCCACTTCTTAAATCCCTAGAACACTCTGTGAGATAGAAGTAGGGTTTCTTATTTTTTGTTTGTTTGTTTGTTTAGTCGTAGATGAACACAGTACCTGTATTTCATTTATTTGTTTTTATGGGGTGCTGAGGGTCAAACCCAGTGCCTCATGTGTGCTAGGCAATTGCTCTACCACTGAGCCTCAACCCCGGTCCCAGTGTTTCTTATTTTGAAGTCGTTTCCTTATCTGTCTCCTGGTGGAACCTAACATGGCTTAGGTGGCAGGATGATGTACTCTCCAGGCATCTTGGGGCCTGGATCAGTGGCACACAGGAGGCTCACAGATCTTTGTTTTCCATGAGTTGCCTAGGTAAGTGAGAAAGGAGACGAGGCTGAGAAGGTTGGGTAATTAGCTTGGCTATAAGTATGGGATGGACATCTGTCTCCATTATTCCCTCATCCCCAGCTGATTCCAGAGTGATGAGGGTGACAGTGTGATCCTAGTTCTTCCTCTTGCTGGTGCTTCCCTGCATTGCTGGGTGCCCTCCCCCAGGAGTCCCTGGGTTGTCCTGCAAGCTTTTTCCGCCCCCCTCCCACTCCCCCCGTCCCCAGGACTACTCCTCCCCACAACTGAGTTGTCCCTGTCTCCCTCTTCTCAGTGAGGCTCTCAGCAAGAATTACAGTGTTTCTTAGAAAAGTGGCATCCTGCTGTGACATCATCTGTCTCGGGCTTGCACACCCCCTATACAGTGGCTCACAACCCTGTTCGAGCTACAGATTCCCTGGCCATCCAGGCTGCTGACTCAGGGTTTCTGGAGATGGCAGGTGATGTTTAAAGCAACCAGCTCTTGGAAATCATGACAGCTGATCCTGCCCTGCTTATCCAATGTCATCGTCTGCTAAGAGTCCCCAGAAAGTGACTTTTGGGTCACATGGGCCAATTTACCCCACCACGCTAAATCCTACTTCTATGCTTCCAGTCATGGCTTTTCTCACATGTAAAGATACTTGCCCTCGTCCTCTTTGGTAACCTTAAGTGGCCTTGGAAACCCAGCTCATGCCTTCAGACTCCGCCTGACCACCTTCAGCTCACCCGTCCATCCCCTTTTCTGAATTCTGCTGTTTCCTTCAGGCAGGGCCCTGCAGATTAGTCCGTGCATCAGTCCTTCAGTAAATGGTGAGCAGCAGTGGTATGTCAAGCACTCATAAGACGCAGAGACACTGCAGTAAGTGAAATAGATGAAAGCCCCGTCCCCGTGAGGCTTGTGTTCTAATGGAGGAGACAGACAATAAATATAATGCATAATTTCTGCTAAGGCTAGGGCTAGGAGGCAACCAAAGGGGGATGAAGAGCTGTGTAATGAGGGGTGCGATTCTAGGTAGGGGATTTGGGAAGGCCTGAACAGCGTGAGGGGGAGTTCCATGGTTTCAGGCACAGGCAACACCTAGTACAAAGGGCCTGAGGCTGGAGCATCTTCATTGCACTTGATCAAGAACAAGGGGACCATTGATTCTACTGTTTTCCTAGCAGCAGGAGGGACTGCTGGGCTCTTGGTAGACACCAGGGAACTACCTGAATGCTGTGGCTAGAATGAAGCAACTGGGATGGGGTGGGAGAAAGGGAGTCAGGGGCAAGCTGTTCAGCACTTTGAAAGTCACTATGAAGACAACCTCAGATTTTATGCTAAGTTAGACGTGATGCCATCTGGTGGCCTTGAGTAGGAGGGTAAGGTGATGAAATTGGCCTTTTCTCCATTGTGGGGAACAGACCATGGGCACTAGGGTAGCTGGGGGTTAGGGCAGAGGTCCCAGTGGGAGATGATGGGGTCTTGGGCTAAGCTGACAGCAATGAAGATACTGAGCAGATTGGCTCAGGATGCATTCTGAAGGCAGAGGAGGGGGGTTTTGAGGATGGGCTAAATGGGGAGCCATAGCTGGACTCCAGGGCTTTTTGCATCACTACCTGTATGCAAAGATGATGCTAAAACCATGCGCTAGCTCTTTTCCTGCTTGTGGGTTTCCTTTATGAGGACAAGGACCATGTCTCATACTGAGGCATACCCCAAGAAACTGGTCCTAGTCATTGCTGCCTTAAACTCCAGGATCCGTGAGCAGCCACTATGGAGTGGTAGCATTGAGTTTCACCACTCCATGTCATCAGCATACCAGGAGGGGGTTTGGGTGCTCTTGTGTTTGAGATCTTTGTGAGGGTGGCTCTCTGAGACACACAGCAGTCACCAGGTAGTTAAGATGCCGCCTCTGCCTATCTGAAGCTGGGCTGGGGGAGGAGGTGGGAACAGAACCCAACGTTCCACTACCTGGCCTCTCCCTTCCCAAGTCTATCAGACTTTAGGGCAGGGTTACTCACTGTTCCCTGCACACCCCAGTGCTTCTCTGCCTCTGCACATGTTCCCCCCACTCTCTGTCTCTCTCCAGCAGATTTCTCTTGCTTTCCTCCTCTACTTGTCAAAATACCACCCGTTCTTCGAAGCGAGTTCCAAATACTATTTCTTCCATGTAGCTATTCCTGATGTCCCAGCCAGATGTGGTTTCTGCCTCCTCTGCATCTCATGGTGGTTTGTGCCTTTCTTATGACATCATCTTCTCCAGTGTCGTACCCAATCTTCTGAGCTGAAATGCCCACAGTGAAAGCATCGGTCCTCCATTATCCTTGAGCCCCTCCCCAGTGCCAGCCTAGTCTCTTTACCCCAGTAGGCATTGATGATGGTTATTTGAATTGAAATAGACTTTCTTTATGACTGATATTTATTAACAGCTACAGGAAACTTGTCTCCTAAAGGAGATTTGGATCAGAAATCAAATAGACAAATGTCCAAGATGTATTTGGTGGAATAACATAAATAAATATAAGAAAAGCAGAGTTACCATTATAAGAAAGATTTCACTTTCTTCATAAGGTTCAATAAGCATGAGGATAAAGGGTATAGGTGTACAGGCAAGCATGAGGATAAAGGGCATGGATATATGTTCTCTGTGTCAAGAGACAGTAGGGAGTGGTGGAGACTGGGTGAACAGAGACTGCATGCCCATCCATTTGTCTCAAGTTGACATCCAAGTCTTGGCTCCAGCCACTGCCACCATGTTGCTGGGTAATTGCTTTGTCAAGAGCAGCTTCAAATTCAGACTTTTTGCACGGAAAGTCCTGATTTCAAGATGCTAGCAAGTGATTCCATCCTTTTAATTTTGCCTGCTTGTTTGTTTTATTTCTCCAGACAGCACCATAGGGAGGGCCTGGCTACCAGTGTGAGACTTGATTTACATGGAGGTATTAAGCTTTCTCCCCTTTGAGAAAAATCAGTAAATTAATTTTGAAATCCCTCTAGATGCTTTTTGGTAAAAGGAGATGTTTGCATCTCGTTTTGTGCTCTAGCATTTGCGCCTCATTGTCCTGCTTCCGTCTGAGTGGGAACCCCAGGGTTACTATTATCAATGTGTGCCCAAATCTCAGCTTCATGTGGCACAGTGCTTCTGTCGCTTGCCTTGAACTCTGCATCACAGGCTTTTTATTTTCCTCCAGGAGTGGTTTAAATGCGGGCTGCAGTCTTCTGCAAAGTATAATTGGTTTTAAATTGTAGGTTTAATAATAATGATGCTGGGCTTAATGCAGTGCCTTTCAGCCTCAGCTTGCAACCCTTGGCAACCAGGAACTCATTGATCCTCACACTCTCCTCAGGAGGGGACAGCTGTTAGGGACCTCAATCCCCAACCCCATCCAGATAATGGTGATGGTAATGGGGATGGGTGGTGAGGGATGGAATGCTCCTCTGTAGCCAAGAACCATTGGATGAGGAGGCCGATGGGAACCCCTTGGTGCCCCTGGGGGTGGGGGTCCAAGGCTAGATTTTCAAGGTTCTTGGTTGCCTCTTTCCTTTCTTTTTTCACTGTGGTCTCTGCACAGCTCATTAGGAATTCTACTAGAAGATAAACAGAGGGACTCCAATTCCATGATTCTGTTAATTGGAAGAGCATATTAACCTAATTGGCTATCATCAGCCTCCTGGATTTCTGTATTTTAAGGAAGTTTTTCTCATTTTCTCTTACCACAGCCAGTAGAGCATGCCTTTAAAAGATTAGATCTTGTTCTTTGGTCTCTCCGTGAAAAGAGCTCCAGTTCTGAAGTCAGAGAACCTGGATTCTGATTATGAATCTTTCTGGAATGATCTGCACATACTTTAGTAGGGTACTCACTCACCTTTCCTGACCTCATTTCCTCACTGGGTAGATGAGTAGGTTACATTACACGACCACAAAAGTCCCTTCCTGGGCTCGCAATGGATGACTTAAGTGTTTCTGCTAAAGGACACCAAACTCCTCCTTGAACAACAGTTGGTGTGTTTCAAAAGTCAATCAAAATGCCAGTCTACATATGTTATACACAGACTAACCAATGCTTGGACAAGTGAGGGCTTGTTCAGCAAAATCTCAGCATTTATGTTATAAAAAGCACAGAGAAGGATGTGGATGTTGTGTGATGTGGGGCGTCCTGCTTGAAAATTACAGGCAGCAGAGTCAATGACAGGGTAGCAGTGGCCCACAGCCGACTGGGGGCTGCCTTCTGTAGGTTTCCCAGGGTACACGCTCAGGACAAACCACAGATGTTCAGAAGTTGCGGTCTGGTTCACCATCAATGACAAGCAGCTCCTCATTTGTGTTGGTTTCTGAGCTGCCTTTACTGCCACCACTGTTTCTGGATGGTTTTTGGTTTTTGCTGTAGATAGGAGCAAATTATAATGCAGGAAGAATGGGTGGGGGTCAATGCAGAAACACTGGGCTTGAAGAAGTTTCTGTGGCCTTGGAAGTCTGCAGTGGCTGCTGTCATCAGCATCTGGGGGGATGTGGATCTTGCAGAGTTGAAGTTAACATTCATAGGATGTCCTGTTTTGTACGAGCATTGACTATGGTAAAGCTCATCAGGTGCTGAGTTCTCTTCTGCTTTTGACTCTCCTTCTAAAAGCACACTTTGTTCCTGAAGGCTCCCAGTCTGTGCATCGGTCCATCTTAGCTATCGACATCACTTTTACTTCATAAAATCATTAGGTGGTGCCTTGCATCTTTTTTCAGGGGAACATGAACAACAGAAGTTAATAGATCTTACCCTTTCAAAGTAAATATTCTTAAAAACGACTGAGCTTAACATAAGGGATTCGGACACTGGGAAGGGAAAGCATGAACTTTTTCCAGAAACAATTTGCCCATCTCTCTGTGAAATGGATCACAGCTTCTAAATGGCAGACATCAGCAGCTGATGAGATGGCCTTGCCCAGCTGTGCCATGCAAGAGGAGAGAGGAGTGTAGGCTGAGCAGCCTGGAGTAGTGGCTGTGCGACTATGGCTCTCGGGAGTTAGAATTGGCCATATACAGCAGCTCACAGTGCCTCCAAAGCTGAGAATTTAGGTCAACATTTTTGGGTCTAGATCTTAGCTACAGAAGCCTATTGTCTTCAGATTTCTTTAGGCAGCTTTAAAAGCTGCTGGCTGCTAATGTGTGAGAGTTGTTGCATTTTAGACCTTCAGAAATGCCCCCAGGCTGCAGAGGAATGTGACACACAAGGGGACAGGCAGAGGATGGATCCAGGCAAAGTCTGCAGGCCCAGGCTGATATCTGCTGCACCATGTGTGGCTTGAGGCCATGCATTCACCTCTGACATCACAGACCCTGGAGAATAAGGCCTGGAGTGAAGATGAGGTGGAGAGAACTTAGGATTTTTCTACAAGCCAATTGTACTCTCTGAGAAGAGCCAGAGGAAATCTCCTTTTTCAAGATAAGCACCATTGCCAGACTGTTCATCACCACATCCCCAAGACCTACCAACAAAATATTATTAGTTGTTAATATTTGGTAAATAATTAAAGAAAGGGCGGGGAACTGGAGAAGACCTTGCACCAGTGCTGACCAGCCATTCTCTTGAGCACATGTGGAGACCTGTAGCCAATGTGGGGCCTGTGGCAGGATCAGATCAGGGGACACGCTGGTACCCAGAGGAGTAACAGTCCTCCTCTGGATATTTAATGCAGAAAAAGAATCTAATAGAAGGATACTGGGCAGCCCTTGAGGCCAAGAGGAAGACTGCATATAAGAAGGTACGTACCAAGCAGAGGTAGCTTGCAGGATGACAGCCAGGGTCACTTGCAGAGATGGTCTTGGGGACACTACTGACCTGATACCCATGCACTGCCAGGACTGCCAGTTGCCATCACTACTTCTCACATGGGGAGCTTTCTTCCATGTTGGCCGGGAATAGTGACCAAGCAAGGACCCATGTACCCCGGGGAAAGGGCTTGGAAGGGTCCTCAGCACCATGAGAAATCCAATTAATGAAGCAAATACAGAGAAAGGAAATTGAAATACCACTGCATACATATTAGAACTTTATTTTGTGTCAAATCAGACCGGACCAGGGCCAGTAGGATATAGGATATAAAAAAGAATGTGAATGGAGGTGCCCAGGGCTTCCAGCTTAGTGCCCGAGGTGACATTCCTCAGTTGCTCAGCACATTCTTTAGGAAGAATCTCCCCACAAAACAGAATGGTCAAGGTGGTTTTGCTATCAGCTCAAGACAAGGCAGAACCCTGGAGTTAGTCTCCCTGTCCAGGCTGTGATTTGTCCACTCTGTCCCCTTTCTATCCCCAAAGCCACCAGCTGTGCTTGGCTGTTGCCTTTCTGTGGGCCCTAGGTCAGGAGGAGGAGTCAGCCAGGCTTGTCAGCCTCGCCTTGTGCCCAGTACAGTGCTCTGGCTTCTGAGGGTGAGTTAGCTCTGTTTTTATTGTACTGTTCATTCCAACTCCTGTCTGTCTCCCTAATTCATTCCACATGTCTGGTCCCTTCTGCCCCTAGTAGGCCAGGGCCTGTCCATTTTGTCCTTCTTGTCCAGCAGGCTCTGGGGGCTCCGTATGGGAGCTCTCGAGCTTCTCAGGTGCCTCCGTCAGGTGCTGTCTCCTCTTGCTCTCGACCTCACCAGTCTAACCCTCTCCAGGGCTCGGACCTTAACTTTGTATTTTATCCTTCTCTGAATCTGACACTCAGGTTTGAATGATTCAAAGCACCTTGGAAGACCTTAAGACGTGCCAGCCACCCTCACAAAGAGCATGCTTGACTGCAGTCATCCTGGCTCGGCGAGGAGCAGTTAGGTCATATAACCTCCATGAAGGAACACCCCACAGCAGAGCAGATGCACATAGATCCAGAAATAGACTGTGGAGGAGGAGCAGGCCCATACTCCACCTTGCAGTGGGCGGCACACTTAGGGTGATGCAGGCTCCTGGGCTGGGAGGTCATCAACCACCTTTAGGGGGTGGTAATAGGCCCTGAGAGGCTTTCCCTCTAACACTCAGGCCCTGGACAGGCTGCCCTGATATAATCCCATAATCATGTGCTTTCTTCAAGTAGGAAAGGACCTTAGAAATCCTCTAATTGCAAGTTTTCCAAAATGCAACCCCTGGAGAGACATCCTTTCTCCCATATTCTCTCTCCTTCTCTCCTCCCTCCCTCCCTTTATCATCTTAATCTACTTTTTTTCCATCTTCCCTTCCCAAAGGTGAAAGGATAAAGAAACATCCCAAGGGTTAAATATGTCTGTTTTAGAATCTAGCCATTCCCTCCCAAAATATGGAAAGTCTATAGCCTCTGCCTTAAAAGCGAAATGGTAGCGTGAGAAAGTGTCAGAGATCAAGAGTGCTGCTGCCTCTCACCTGCCTCCCCAAGTCCTCTCATGACAGTACGTTCCTGTCCCACTTGACTGATTCCTACTCCTTCCTCCTCCTCCTCCACCTCAGTCTCCAACAGGTGCTTACCCCCGTGTGCCATTAACTTTGCCCCAATTTTAACCCCATTAGCAAGACTCTCAGAACCCATCAGCAGTGAACACCCCCTATGCCAGCACTTCTCACCAGCAGCCCCCACTTCCCTGGCTGCACCCACCTTCATGCTCTATCATTTCCATTGTTGTTATTTCTAGGTGCCTGGGAGGGAACAGCGTGCATGAGCTGCTGCAGAATTACAGTGTATTGTGACCACCCTACTCATAACCACTGTGTGCTTTGAAAAGGATGCATTCCAGCAGCTCTTGGTGCACACACACCAGTCTCTTTCAGGAGACTCTGGGGGATCAAAGCTTCCTGGTGAGAAATGAAAAGATCAATTTTTTTTTATTCCTTCATCCAAAACTTTGCTTTAGCCTGATTTGCTGGCTCTCTCATTGGAGTCTACAGTCTGATCTGTGGCCTGGAGCATTGTTAGATGATTCTCAGAAAAGGAGGTGGGTGGGTGGGTATAATCTGGGAAATCGAAGTTCAACAAACAATCCTAAAATCCCTTTACTAAGGGACTTCTCAGAGTTTTAAGAGGCTCAGTTTGTGGAGGGCAGGAACTGGGTCTCTACTGTTCATCCCAATGCCTGAAAGCAAAAGATGATTTTTTAAAATGAGTAAATGCCTTATGAATTCCTGAAAGAGTGTGGCTCACAGCACTTTCCAACTTCAGGACTCTGCAGCTGAAAAACATCTCAGAGGTGAGGCTTGAGGATGTAGAAGGATAGGAACAGTGTTTTCTGTCACCTCTTTAAAGAAGTCAACAAAGAGGAAGAGGAGGAGGAAGGTTACCCTTAGTGGATCAAGTGGCCCTTGGGTTGGTGGCTGTGATGGTGAACAGAGACACAATTGCTCTACAACCTGTTTTTGCTGAGCTGATGCAGGCTATAGGCTGGGTGCCTGAACAACAGAACCAAATACAGCTCCTGATGTGAAATAACTTCAGGAGTTTCATGAAACAAGCCTAGAGGAATAATCAGAGAACAAGTCAAGTCAATACGATGCCAACAATAAGTGCTATGAACAGCAAAAATAAGGGAGAAATTGTCATGCCTGACATTGCCATGCAGACTTCTGGAGGAAGGTGGATCTAGAGGTGGATGTGGAAGAACAACATGGACACGGATCATAGAGCAATCAAAGGCAAACATCCCAAGGGAGAGGCTTTGTGCACTCCTGTATTCTAAGCACTCACCCCTCAGCACAGAGTAGCTACCATGTGCACTAGTTGATAGAGGGAGAAAGAATATTCCAGAAGTCAGCAGTTGAAAAGAAGCTCTGGGGTAGGAATGTACTTACTGCATGTGAGTAGGGTGAGCAGTAGTGGGGTGAGATTGTGGGATGGGGTGGGGGTGTTCAGACACCTTAGGGCAGAAAAGTAAGGTCCAATTACAAAGAAGTCAGAATACCAGGATGGAAAATTCAAACACGGTGCTATAGGCTCTGGATTTAGGAGATAACATGGGAAAGCAACCACAATAAAAAGCCAACAACACAGAAAAATAGAAACAGCAGCAGTGTTTTAGTCTGGACGATTAGTCCGGAGACTGCAGGATGACAGAAGAGCTAGACTTTTCCATATGGGGTATCCGCAGTGGGAAGAGAGGATAAAAGGATCTGAGAGGTATTTCTTTTGTATCTGGCTTCTTTGACTTGGTTCATAATGCTTTCAGGGTTCGTCTGTGTTATAGCATGTATCAGGATAATATTTCTGTGGTTGAATAATAGCCTACTACATGGATATTTCATGTTTTGCTTATCCATGTATCATTTGATGGGCGTTTGTGTTGTTTCCACCTTTGGGCTACTGTGAACCGTGCTGCTATGAACTTTCATGGACAAGTATTTGTTGACACCCTTGTTTTCAATGCTTTGGGGTATGAACCTGAGAGTGGAGTTGCTGCGTCACGTGATAATTCTATTCTAACTTCTGAGGTCTCGCAGCCCCGTGCCTGTTTGAGGGGCAGGGGCTAACCCCAATGGCCATCGATGGAGAGAGCAATTTTCCTCCCGATGCTTCATGCCGTTCACCTCCATCACTACCCAGCAGTTACCTTCCTGTTCAGTCACTCCTTATGCCTGCCTTGCCTCCCAAAGCTTCAGAAACCACAAATGAGAAAGTATTACAGGGACTTCTCATGCCAGAATGGGCCTTGCCTTTTCTTTGCTGTGATGGGTCAACACTGAAACCAGTTCATAGTTGCACATGGACTTTGACGGGAGCCATGTGTCATAGTGGCTGTGGAATGAAGCTGGCTGAGTGCAGCAACAGGCCACAGATCTGAGGTCTTTGTAGGGAAGCATTAAATAATATCAGGGTTGGGGAGGGAGGAGATCTTCAATGGAGTGTTCAATCCGAGATCTAATCTGTTCGGCCTTCCTTAGTCCCTTCTCCAGCCAGAGGGCTCCCTTCAGCTGTTTAAAGTCAACCTGACATTTATAGCATATTTTAGCCACAATCCTGCCCCCGCCTCCCCCCACCAGCCCTCTACCACACACTTCCCCTCAGCAATGAGCACTCTGGGAATAATCTGAGTTGAAGTCAAGGTGGAGTTCAGTAGAGCGAGTAATTAAGAATGCGATTTTTAAAAAGTGCTTGGAGGGTTATTTGAAATCGGAAATGTCTTTTTTTTGTTCGAATAAGAGTTCATGGTATAGGAGGGCAGTGACTAAGACATCATTGTCCTTGTTCTCAGAAGCTGAGGGACTCTGAGTAGCCCTCAGTAGCTCTTAGCATCAGGGTGAAGCTTGTCAGAGTCAGCCTGCCCCCCGGGTTTCTGCCCAGAGAGAACCTCCGTGCCAGGGCCTGCAGCCCCAACTGGTTCCTGGGGACGAGCCTGTCAGGCTGACGCCCTTCCGAAGGGAAACTTTCCCCCTCTGCCTGCTGCACACTGTCTCCTTCAGCCATGGAGCTGTGCCCTAAATGGCTGTGCGGTTTCTTGATTAGACCAGAGCAAAAAGAAAGACAGAAACTCATGAACCCCAACAAAACAACAACCGACCACAAAGAGCAAATGATGTTTACGAGCTGCCCTGAAGGGAAAGAGCTCAGAAGGAAAGAACCACTTTGGCAAATTCTTCATATAAATTTTAATGACATGTGTGTGTTCTGAAATGTAACTTGAAATCAGGAGCCTGGAAACTTTGAGCAGTGGAGACTGAGTGGGAGTGACGTCAGCCAGGCGGGAGACCAGGTAGCCCCACCTCCTCCTTCCCTCAGTGGAGACTTCGAGTCAGCAACAATACACAGACCAAGGCCCTTGGAAGAGACCCAGAAGCCAGTGAGGAGGCCCCCGGGCCTCAGGCGGGCCCTTCACCAGCCACATCCAAGCCAGTCATCTGACCACAAGTTGCAAATGGCCCACCACAGGCAGTTGTCAAGGAATTTGAAAATAAAGGACAGGAGGCAGCCCTCTGACAGTAAAAGACAAGCTCACCCCATGAAAGGTTGCAGTGGAGAACTCAAACCTCTGAGGGTGGTGACTCAGGCGCTGGCTTGACCAAATGCATCAAAGTCAGGTGGAGGGTCTGGTGTGGGAACCCCACGGAGAGCACCACCTGCTGCCCACCTGAATGTCAGTCGCCCCCGCTGGGAGGAGCACGTGGGCTCCCGGGACCCAGTGCCTTTCCACATACTTCTATCCGTCTCTCACCTTTCCCTTCTCAGGTCCACCTGAGGGCCGCATTACTTATGATAAAGTGAGCATGATTCCGATCTCTCAAAACATAATCATGGGAAGGAGATTCTTTACTTTTTCCTTCCTGAAGACTTGAAAATAATTTGGGGACTCCAGCTGGTTATTTTTCCATGCCAATTTCTAGTTGTCCTCCCTCATGTATTTTTTCCCGCCAGACCTTTAGGATGATCTCCTAGATCCCCTAGGAAACTTGCCTCCCGGGGCGAGGGCCCCTCCTATACATGTAAAAGATGAACAAACCAAACCTTCTTCGTCTTCTTTAGGAGTTCTCTGGGAATCTGAAGGCAGAAGGGACTTTAGTTTCCTCTGTGAGAAAATTCACCTCCCTGGGAAGAAGCATCCCCTCATGCCAAAATGCCCTCCTCAGACTCATGTTCTGGATTTTTTTGCCCTCACCATTTTTCATTGCATGTTCCTTCAGCAAACACCAATTCCAGAAGCACCACGGTAAGATGGTCACCACTGCTTCAGGACTGCCTGAGGACAGAGCGCAGGGACTGGTGACCTGGCCTGGGCTCAGGGCTCCTCTCCTCCATGCCTTCTCCTGTCTCAGCCATCACCCTGTCCACACAGCCACATCTGAGGACTGCTGGCCTTCCCACCACACCGCTGCTATGGTGCCCAGATTATCAGAGCCCCCGAGGGGACACTGCACCTGCTTGTCCATGGACAATGCTTCCCCTCTCTCCCAAGTTCCTCTGATTCCAGCCTCAGCCTTCAACCTTTCAGCCCAATAGTTACTATTGGGAAAGGATTTATTGTGTTAGGTGAAGGGTTTTAAGGATGATAATCAAGTTTATAGTGAAGATTAAAAAAAAAATTCCTGCGCATGTGCGCTCTCTCTCTCTCTCTCTCTCTCTCTCTCGCTCTCTCGCTCTCTCGCTCTCTCGCTCTCTCGCTCTCTCGCTCTCGCTCTTTCTCTCCCCTTCTTCTTTCTGCTCTATTCCCTGAAAAAAAAAAATGTGGTTTGAGAAAATATGACCCTGGGGAATAATGGATGTGAGAAAGCTGTGTAGCTTGAGCCACAAAGCAATTAGTTGTCCCCGTGCAGGCCGAGGCCATCCCTGAGCTAGGGAGATGTCACCATGATTTAGTCCTGTGTTGGCTGGTTTGCTGACAGCATGCTGTGTGTTCTGGGGCCCCAGGAGAAGTAGCTGGCAAAGACTGAGGTCCCGCTTGCATTTTAGACACCCAAGAGTCAGTGGGTAAGAAAAAGAAGACCAAGGTGGATCTAGATGTGAGCTGTTGCTCAGGTTTAAAAATGGTACATGAAGAGTTTTCCACAAATTAGAACTAATTATTAATTATTTTAAAAAAGAGTCTTCCTGCTTTTTGATTTTTGCTGAGCCCTTCTTTGTGTTTAAAAAACAAAACAAAAACTCGCCTTAGTAGTATTTCCCACAATGTGAAACCCAGAGGTGCACATCTGAGAAATGCTAATAGATAAATATAAAAACAGTTTCATAGTCAAATAAGTCTCAGAAGCTCTGGTCTAAACCTTGAAGGAGCTTTCTACTGTATGGGACTTCCCAGACACTTCCATAGGAAGGGGGACTCAAGAAGACCATGCAGTGGAGAGCTGTTCTCACAGGTGGCTGATGACAGGAACCCTCCTTCAATACAGTAGCTCTTGGAACTTATTCCGTAGGAAATGTTTTGCTGCTGTCCACCTGTTGCTCTATCCCAAGACCTTCATTTTTCCTGCTGATAGTTCAAGCTAGCTGACTCGATGCCTTGTATTCACTTCTATTACAAAGTGAATATTTTGAACAAACCTGCCCATTTCAACCATGTCTTAGAAAAGATCAGTGCATCAACTCAAAGTAAGAAGAGGATTATTTCAAGTTTCAGACGGCCTTATCATCTGCCACATGAGGAAACCGAGGCCCAGTGAGATGAAGCACTTGCCTGTGGTCATGCTACTGGCCAGGAAGTGCAGGGCTGAGTTAAGCAGCCAGGTTACCTGACCGCTAGCTCAGTGTCCTTCCTCTGGCCTCACTTTTTCCATGTAGGATTTCCTTTGAACCTGAGGACATGTCCCCCGGGTTGTTCTTTATTTTATTTTGTTTATTTATTTATTTATAATTGTCGATGGGCCTTCATTTTATTAATTTCTATGCAGTGCTGAGAATCAAACCCAGTGCCTCACACATGCTAAGCAAGTGCTCTACCACTGAGCCACAACCCCAGCCCCGCTCCATGTTGTTCTTGATCCCTGCTCCTTGAGAGGATTTATACTGGTCTCTTATGCCAGCTGTAGTTTAGACATTTTTACTTTGCCCCATTTTGAGTAGGGAGATTCCTCAACAAATATTTTTTGGAAACTTTTTGAGGGCAAAGTAATATATTAGGAACAACGGGGCTCTGCAACGGCTTCCTCCTTGCAAGCCTTCCCTTTCACCCGCGGGGTCAGCTCTTCCTTCCAGGGCTGTCACCACATCTTGGCGAGACAATGGTGTGTGTAGGGAATGACATGGTGTGGACTGCAGTAAGTTCTCTCCGCAATGTGGGGTGGGCAACATTGCATCTCAAAGGGTCCAGCAACGGCACTGGTCCATCAGTCTCCAAAGGCTGATGGAACTCAGTGAAGGGAAGGCCAGGCAGCTTGTGACACGCTCCAGCCATCAGTTCAAGGGACAGGGTGATATTCCAGATGCTCTTATGGGAACTGATATAAGAAAGAGGAGGCTTCAGTGGTTAGAACTAGGACTGGGATGAGGACTTCAGCATTGATGAGGCTAAATTGATGCAGAGTCCAAGGGCATGACTGAGCAACTCTTCAGCCTTCTCTGCCTAAGGTCACAACTGCACCAAAGAGGACCACAGTGCTGAGCAGAGACGAGGCTAAGGTGGCTGAGGAGATGACATGCAGGGAGAGGGGAAGGCAGAGGCTGGGAACCAAGAGCACCCTCTGTCTTCCCTATTGCAACACCTCAGTTCTTGTCCATCTTCACTCACAGTTTCTCGAGAGGTCAGGATGCTGTTGTGCTCATTTTTGTATTGTCTGTGCTGAGCATAGTGCTGTCCCCCAGACACCAGCAAACAGTTTGGAACGAATGAGTGAATGATGTGAGCTATTTAACTGCAGTGGGGATGGAATGAAGTTTGCAAGGGAGGCAAGCTCGGGAAGTTGGAGGCCCACATCTTCACATTGCTGAGGGCAGAGTCATCTGGTGAGCCCCACCCCGACACAGTGGCTTTCTGGGGCCCTGGGCCTAGTGTTTCAGTCAGTGCTGACCAGACAGGCTGGCAGGAAGCTCAACTAACCTAGATAGAGGCAAATACAGCTGGATCCCAAGGCTGCAAGTCTGTTTCTTTTGAATAATTTGTCTGGTAAACATTTAGCAGACTCTGTTTCACCTCACTGAGGATAAGAGAAGCTTTGGATCAGAATCCTAGTGCCAGAGTTTCTGGCTAGCAATGACATTTCTAAAGTCACCAAGCAAATGTTTCCCAATTACCACTTGTAATTGGGAGCTTCAATGTCAGAAAAGGACAGCGGAACAAACATTAAAAATGCACAGCCTCCAAGGTAAAAATAGGAGGAAATGTCAATAACTTAATTTTGACTAATAGAGCCGGGTTTCCACCCAAACTGGGTGCTTGGCTTTTATTTTTAAATTGTTCCTCCTGATCCTTTAAAACCGTGATGTGCTCTGAGTCATTGAAAAGTTGGGAGAAGTCAATCTTTAATGCAAAATGCAGAGTTTGGAAGTTCCCAAGTGGGTTTGGGAATGTGGCAGAATTCCAGGCCTAGGCCACAGAGTCTCTCCTTACAGGTCTTGGGCTGATTTGAGGAACTGTAGCATCACTTGGCTAATCCATAAAGTTTCGAGCCAGGCATGGTAGCACACGCCTATAATCCCAGTGGCCAGGGAGACTGAGGCAGGAGAATGGCAAGTTCAAAGCCAGCCTCAGCAACAACAAGGTGCTAAGCGACTCAGTGAGACTCTGTCTCTAAATAAAATACAAAATAGGGCTGGGGATGTGGTTCAGTGGCCCAATGTTGCTGAGTTCGAAAAGACAATAACAACAAAAAATGGTACCCCTCCAAAATAATAATAATAATAATGTCGTCTTGATTCTTGTTGATGAAAACTTTCAGATTAAATGCAGTTTGCCTCCAAGGGGCCAGATCTGGATTTTGTTTTTGTTGTGTTTTGTTTTCTCATGCTAGGTCAAAGTCCCTTATGGGTCCCCGAGTGAAGTCTTGGTAACTCCTCCGTCCTCCTGGGTCATCACCAAGATTTACACGCTCAGGCAAGAGGATGTGAACTCTTCTTTTCCAAAAGCTGAAAAGCTTGTCACTGAAAATATTAGTCAGGCTGAAGACAAAGCTTTGCGAGTTCTGCATAATCAGAGAGCAAGGGAAAGTAGGTCACATTCGGAGCTTGTTCTGTTTAGGGAAGAAAAGAAAAGGGGATGAAGAAGGAAATGTCAGATAATCCAGCTTTATCACAGCTTTTTATGCCAAACTGGTGGTGGTAGACACTTGAGATCTGACACCATCACTCTCTCTTGCGTCTCCCACAGGTTTAAATAAAACCTTCCTGAGCCAGGCTCAGAGATACCTGACATTAAAGAATCCAAGGTAGCCATTGAGCAGGATCCACCAACCGCCACCCCAGCCCTGGACTTCGAGGAAAATTTCAATTGCTGCTGAATTGGGAGACAGTATCTGGGGGCTTCTCTGGGGTAGGATAACTCATCCTGAGTTGCTGTCATCCTAATCCCAGGTCACCCCCAGCTCCTAGTTCCCAATTCAATGGCTGCTATGTTACTGGGGGTCAGGAATTGTAAACAGAACCGGAATTCTCATCAGGTTCAGAATCTAACTCCTCTGGTCTTTAGGGTTGTGGGATTTCTTGGACCAGGCCACATTCTGTGAGGAGGATGTTAATAGCATGCAATGACCACCTCAGAATAGCCTGATCTTAACGGAACCCAGCATTGATCCCCACACTCAGGGGTTTGGAGGGATGCTTGATTTTCATAGCACCAAACCAGGGCAGTTTCTGTGCTGTAGCTATAGCTCACTTAGAGCCATAACTTGAGGAAAACCATCAAGATGCCATGAATGTCCTTAGCTCTAGGTTTTGCCTTCTTTTTCATTTCTTTCCCTTATTTTTTTTTTCATTTTTAAGTGCACATCATTTTTTTTGTTCTGTTTTTTGTTTTTGCAGAAACTATGATGTGGCAAATTTGCATGCTTTTTTTCTTTCTTTTTTCTTTTTGTAAAGAAGCATGTATGATTGAATCCTTAGGGAGGATTGCTATTTATGGAAACACTGCAGTGATACAATTCGTAAAGGAACAAATCCTTTGGTTGTGCAAATGAGAACAATTTAAGACACTGCTTGGGGATAAGTCTAATGTATTTGCTGTTCATCAACTGGGAACCTCTGTGAAAACACATATAGTTCTGCTACTCTGTATTTGGCAAAAGAGGAAATAGAAAATGATAAAGGAACCATCAATGGCTATTTTAAAATCCACGTTAACCACTGAGAACTCTCTGGGGATCTCAGTCTGTGCATGGATATTGCAATCTATCTTGGTGTTTATCTCGTGCACAGCCCTCCAGTCATCCTTGAACTTATCTCAGCATCACCAGTAATGTGGAGTCAGTGTACATCATACCCCGGGCACTGAGTCAAATGTAGTCTACCACATCCTGGGCTGATGGGGGTATTTTGGCAGGACCAGGGCCACCAACGTTGATGGTCGATTTGCATGGTGTAGAGTGAAGAGGGCCTGGCAAGTCTGCTGTTGGACTGGCCAGGGTCCATGAACAGGACCTCTAAGCCAGCAAGTGGGCGAGCACAGGTAGTGGAGCCAGGTCCAGGGCTGAAAACTATGAGATCATTTCCTCACCGGCAAGAACAAGAGCAGCAGCTCACGAGGCTGAGGCCAAGTGCCTGCCAAGTTAAAGCACAGTGAGGGCAAGAGTGACCATGGCCTTGGTAGGAAGACCTGGTTCCTTCACTCACTGCGTGAACTTCACCTCCCTGAGCCTCCCATTCTTCAATCTTTTAAACAAGATGCTTAGATTAGAGGAATGTTTTTCAAACTTAACTGTTTGTTAGGTACTGGAATCCTTTCTTAAACCAAAGTTTTGACAAGGAAGTCCAGTGTATAAATCAATAAAGGCGAGTGTGCCCCCATTCGGTTGGCACTACAGGGAGGATCAGGCTTGGGCACCTGAGCCCCAACTATGTTGGTCTCTCTCTTACACATCAAGGTGGTCCCCTAATCTTGCTGGAGCAGCATTAGAAGATAGTAGATCGGATAAAATTTTAAAACCCCTCCTATTCTAGAAGGTTGGTCAATAAGTCTTTGGGATTAGTGTTGCCTTTTTTCATGGTTTCCTAGACACTTCAGCCTGGAGGACCTTGTCTTATTTTTAGAAGGGCCACATCTGCACAGAGTCAGGCTCTTTGTCACTCACAGAAGAGCCAGAAGTTTCCGCAGGCCAGCTGAACAACCAGAGACAGGAGGTCATGGCATGGACCTGTGTGCTGTCCACTGTCTGTTGGAGAAGGTTCTGGAGTGCTGGACAGCCCTTCCTGTCCCAGCCTTCTCATGACTGGGAGCAGGACTTTGGAGGCAACAGGTAGGCCTTGAGATTCACGGATTAGGAAGTGAAAGCTGTTGAGAAGCCGCCAGGCAGTAACACCAAATCCACCCCACACTCAGAAGTCTCCCATCCAAGCAATATGTAGGAAGGAGAAAAAAATAAGGTAGAATTTCATGTACCTTCCTGCAGAGACCATAAACTGGTTCCAAAACCAAATCAAAATGGGATTAGTAGCCCCCTTAGGCTTAGTCATGAGACCATGGGAAATGATTGTATTCTAACAATACAGTGGCAAACTTGAGATCTGAAGACATATTCAGTTCAGTCTAGTGGGGGAAAAAACCCTCCGAAATTGGGTATTAATACCTAAATTGCTGTCCCAACTCTGCTCCTGGCTGTGTGACTTTGGACAAGTTGCCTGGGCTTCCTGTACCTGGGTTTACATGTCTGCTCTACTGGGAAAGCACCCCACTGTGGCAAGGATGCGATGAGATCATGTGATGTTGAGAGTGGGCATCCTGCTCCACAAGTGACAGGAATACAGCTGACGAAAATGGATACCTGGGGGACACCACCGAGCCCCAAAGGCCACCCTGTGTCAGACTCCTGTTATCCTTAGCGGGTCATCCCTCCTTTCCTAAGTCTCCAATAGCAGCCACGTGCCCAGGGCAGTCGGAAGCTAGTTCTCTCCAGCCGCTGCCTGGTGCGGGCTATTTGGGCTCTGTGAGCCTGAGTCTGCCCTCGTGACACGGATGCCTGCAATCCTGCTTGGCCTGCAGGGAGGGGAGTAGTTTGTGTTTCAGCACCACCCTACGCAGAGAAGAAAAACCGGCAAGCCAGGCCAGCAGGAGATTAAAGAGGAAGCCTGAGGAGAGGAAAGGGTGAGTCAGAGACCTCAGGAGGGAAAGAAGGGCTCCCTCTCCCCTCTGCCTTTAAAAGATTGGTTATTACATAAAGAATACATATTCATTGTAGAAAAAATACAGGAAGTAAAAGAAAATAAAAACTACTTGTTAGTCTCACCTCACCTCCAGAATTAAGTGGCTAATGTGTTAGCTCCTTCCTGACTTTTTACGTGCACATCAATTCAACTATGCATAGACTTTCAAAAATGAAAAGAGATCAGACTGGGTTGAACGCTGTTAAATGCTTAACACTGGCTGGAGGGAAGGGAAGGGACCGTCCTGACTGGTAGCACTCACCAATGTCCCTGGGGTGAAGTTTCCACCATCACTGATTTCAAACTATCAACACGAGACGTTGGGACTGTAGCTCAGGGACAGAGCGCTTGCCTCGCAGCTGTGAGGCCCTGGGTTCAATCCTCAGCACCACATAAAATAAATAAACAAATAGAGATATTGTGCCCATCTATAACTAAAAAATAAATATTTTAGTTATATATAAGTAAATAAACATATAAATATATATAAGTATATAAATATATAAATAAGTAAATAAACATTACCAACATGATTTCAACCAACTGTTCCTGAAAATCAAACAGGTAGCTCTCGAACCAGCAAGAACCAAATCCAACACACTGCCAAATAAATTTCTTTTTAAGAGAGAGAGAGAGAGAGAGAGAGAGAATCTTTTAATATTTATTTTTTAGTTTTCGGTGGACACAACATCTTTATTTTATTTTTATGTGGTGCTGAGGATCGAACCCAGAGCCCCCGCGCATGCCAGGTGAGCACATTACCGCTTGAACCACATCCCCAGCCCCTAAATTTTCTTTTCTAATTAGTCTTTCTCCCTCACAATATAGTGCAAAAAAAATTCTTTTTTGCCTAAATTTTGGAAAATTGTCATCTTTATCAGGTTACTTTTTTTGAGTCAATATTATTTCCTTTGGGAATTTGGAACGGAGTCACAGTCTATTCAACCAATTTTAAATAGTATCCTTTAGTTAGAATATGCCTATTTTTTATGTTCCATAGATCCTTACGTGAGTGGGGAGTGAATCCATACATTTTTATTAGGTGGCAGGAATAGAAATGTAGTTGGGAAAAAAAAATCAGATTAATGAGATCAAGCAAAAGAGTGTGGCGGCCTGGAACAAATTCTCTAATCCATTATCTAAGGATGCCTTTGACTTAATCAAGACAATTTTCTCCTTTGCAGTCCTTCACCTTGGCCCATCCAGCTCAGTTCTAAAAATTGTCACTCATTTTCTTTGGCTTGTCCAATGGAAATTGGCCCCTTCTCTAGCCTGTCTGCTGAGAATAGGGTTGCAACTGTTTGGCCCAAGCGAGGCCTCCTAATCAAATCCACGTTTTCCTTTGTCAAATGGGAGCTTCAGGAGATGGGATGGGATAGGGGAAGGGAAGAGCTGTGCTCCCAAAGCAGTGTGCATGTGGAGCTGTCTCCCTGTGGGCTCTGGAGCAGGTGGACCATTAGGTCTGTGGTCAGGTCTGCTAGGTAAAGAAGTGGTTGGTACCAGAAGTCTCTCACAGAGGTTTTTCTTGCCCTAAAAGAGCTTCATGAGCTTCCAATAATGAACCTGGCTGTTGCAAGCCCAGTGAGTTTGGATAGAATTTCAGACTCAGACCTCATGGATGTAGGGAGCAGTGTGCTGTGGGTGGTCTTTGGGGAGGCGGTGAGCTCCTGCCATGTAAGAAGGAGAGACTTGGCCTCTCCCTCTGCTGGGGTCACCCGTGTGAACAGAGGAAGGCATGGACCTGACGAGAGGGCCATATGAAGACTTCCAGAGTGTCAGAGACAAAATGTCAGAGCTAGTGTGATAAGGTGCCTTTCACTGGGTGAGCCCCTAGGTCTCTCTGGTCCCCTGGGTCATCTTTGACTTCTCCTTCCCCACCAACCTAAGTGGCCCCCAAGACTGGTCAGCTCTGCCTCTGAAGTGGCCAAGAAGCCACCCCTTCTCATGGATCTTAATGTCACTCCCTAGTCCATGCAGAGAGTTCCAGAGCTCTGAGGAGTGTCCCCCACCAGGACTCGCCACTGTCTGGTCCCACTCAGTCCAGAAACTTCCCAACACATCCTGACACCATTGCCCACTCTACTAACTAAAAAATCAGTTAACCAATATATGTTCACAAGCATCTGGAAAAATCCAAAAATGGGGAGATGAAAAATCACTCATGAACTACCTTATCTGAGATGAAAACAGTTATTTCAGTGAATATCATTCCAAGAGATTGTTTACACTTGTAAACAAAACTGACATGCAACCAGAACTACTGTGTTACGATGGTGAACCTTTCCCCATATGCATACTTTTCTGAAATGAAATCTCGACTCTGGCTATAACATTCTCCTGCTTATAAATAAAACCATCACCAACCCACACCCATTGTCTACGTGAGGAAAGTCAAACTCCCGGAAAGGTCAAACTCCAGATGTCACCTGCCCCTACCTACAGCTTCAAGGTCACCCTCTGTGCTAGTACATGGTGCCTGTCCCAGGAAGACACCACCTATGTGTTCATAGGACAAGACCATGCCAACTGAGCTTGTGTAAAGATGCCAACCACCCGGGTTTTAAGATCATGAAACTTTTTTATCCTTTAAGGTTCATCTTAAGGAATTTATGTCTGTCCCTAGGAAAATCGGAAATTTCCTGAAGGCAAAAAGAATGTTTTCATTTTTTACTTTTAGCAATTGTGTAATGCCTGGCACCAGGTCCTAGGCACTCAGCAAATATTTATGGAATGAATTGGCCTCAATTTGGTGTGTCTGTTTTCATCCTTTTGCTGGTTTCTCGTGTTTGTTTTCATCAGGATCTGTGATTGATCTGTATTATATATCTTTTCCTCCTTTTCTGCCTTGCTCTGCAGGGCTAAGAGCCTCTAACTCAGGGCCATGCCTCATTTGGCTGTGTCTCTGCTGGTGGGTTGAAAAAGTTATTGATTTCTAGTGGCTTTGCCATGGCGTTTCGAACCTCTGACAAGCAAGTTCACTTTTCCAGAGTCAACAGACCAGAGTCAGGCCACCAGCTATCTTTAGAAGAATTGATTTAGAGGCTTTACGGAAACTCGGGAAGGTAGAAAGTTTTCAGAGTGGGAGTTCCAGCCTCAGAGCCAGGGGCCAGCTCAGAAGTCCCTGTAGGAGAAGGGAGCAGCAAAAAACGCTGAGAGTGTGTGGGTAGCGTGGGTGCTGAGGGCCCAGGGTTCTGCCCATGGCTTGTGGGATTCTGTGTCTTAAGAATGCCCTCAGGACTCTGGCCTCTGCCTGTTCCTGTGTTCTACCAAAACATGCATAACACAGTTCAGACTCCATGAGATTTGTGTGTGTGTGTGTGTGTGTGTGTGTGTGTGTGTGTGTGTGGTTTTGAGGATGTTTCAATATGGAGGTTTTGCCAGAGGGAGGAATAAATTTATTTCCCATATTTCATCAACAAACATTAAAGCAGAGCTATTTTTTTTTTATTCAAGCTCAAAGAAAGGAAAAAGTTAGTGTCCGCAGAGAAATCAGATGAACACTTTATTTCTGCCCTCTGGGATAGAAATAAAGGCAGGTAGATCTGACTTTATTGCTATGAATCTCAGAAGTTTAAATTTGCATATCTGTCTCAGACATTCCCATTTAATGGAAGCGCCAAGCACACAGCCACACAAATAACAGGATGTTTTCTGGATGCAAGTTATTGAAATTTAACCTTAACCAGCTTCAGCAGGAAAGATACTAAGTGGTTCCTCAATGTCCTCAGGTCATCAAATCCTAATTTCATCTTCTCTCCCCCTGCGCTAGCCTCAGCATTAAGCTTCATCCTGGGCTGGTAACCAGATGGCAGCAGCAATTCCAGGCACCCCACTCAGATCCAATGACATCCAGAGCAAGAAGAGAGACCATGGCTTCTTGGTGCTTTCTCTTAGGAGTGAGGCAAGGTCCTCCAGAACACCCCCAGAAGTTAACCAATATATGTTCACAAGCCTCTGGAAAATCCTCCCCTTGGGACTCCTTGGCCAGCATGGGTCACTTGCGTACTCCTGAAACCTTCACTGGCAAGGTCAGGGCAGTAACATTGATCACAGAGGCCCAGCTCTCAAGCTGAGGCACCCACTGTGTGGAAGAGGATGACCGGATCCCCTGGTACAGGGTAAATGGTTTGAATCGGCCAGGAAGGCGATCTGTGGCATTCTCTAAAACTCAAAATAAGCTTTCATAGAGTTGGTTGCCAACTGTATTCTCCATTGGTTTTTAGTGTTTTAACTGCTTAACCTCATCAAAATAAAATCTTGCCCCAAAGAATAAGCAAATGAAACTAACCGAATCAGCACATCTGCTGAAGTTGAAAACCTGTGGAACACTGAAGTTTGAAAATGGCTTTAGATGAACTTCTTTGGTTACTTCAAACAGTTTCCTATAATCTCCTTTCATCTATGACAGAGTTGTATTACGTGGGACAGACATGTCCTTGTGTCAAGGGCTCTTCCAAGAGATCAGCTGACCATAGGGGACCAGTATTTACAGGGTTTGGGCAAATAGGGGCATTCAGGGAAGGCAACTGGGCTGGGAGTAGCAGATGAGACCAAAAGCTGAGATGACAGGGAGCCAGGAAGAGAAGTCCCTCTGCGTGGGGTGGGGAGCTGTGACCTTGGAGCTGACTCACTTGCTCTCTGCCTGTGCGATGTGGGTGGCCTGGCCCTGGGTGACACTGGCTTCCAGGAGGAAGTGAAGATCAGCTCTGCCAGGGCAGAGACGCTTCCATATGTCACACAGGGCAAACAAAGCATGCAGGTCAAAAGCTCGAAGAGCTTCAGTTTAGCATGGAGAGGGTGTGGATTGCCACATCAAATAACAGATACCCAGTTAAAATTTGAATTCCAGATAAATGAATAATATTTTAGTATATGTATGTTTTGAATATTTCAAGGATAATATTTGCAATATTACAGAGATGCTGTAATATTTGGGACACACTTATATTAAAACATTTTTGTTATTAATCTGAAATTCATATTTGACTGGGCACCATGTGCTCTTATTTGTGAAATCCATCACTCCTACATGGTGGGTAATGAAATATCTCCTGAGCCAGTAGGAAGTGGGAGAACTGACTTTCTTTCTGTGGTCCCAGTGTCAGTCCAAAATCATGGCATTTCCAGAACCTCCCATTCCACCTGACCAATGGTTTCCAGGGTCTTGTCACATCAGTTACCCAAAACGCTCATTAAAAATAAAGATATATAGTTTGGAGATTCCTCAGAAAACTTGGAATGGAACCACCTTTTGACCCAGTCATCCCACTCCTAGGTTTATACCCAAAGGATTTTAAATCAGCATACTACAGTGATGCAGCCACATCAATGTTTATAGAAGCTCAATTCATAATAGCTAAACTCTGGAACCAACCTAGGTGCCCTTCAGCAGATGAGTGGATAGAGAAATTGTGGTGTATATACACGTTGGAATATTACTCAGTCTTAAAGGAGAATGAAATTACCAGCACTTGCTGGCAAATGGATAAAACTGGAGAATATTATGCTAAGCTAAATAAGCCAATCCCAAGAACCAAAGGCTGAATGTTTTCTCTGATATGCAAATGCTAATTCACAATAAGATGGGGGAAGGGTAGAATAGAGATACTTTGTACTAGACAGAGGGGAGTGAAGGGAGGGGAGAAGGCATGGAATGAGAGTAGAATGACTCGGACATTAGTACCCTATGTGCATATATAATCACATGACCTCTGTAACGCTGCATCATGTACAACCAAGAGAATGAGAACTTACTCCATTTATGCATGATGTGTCAAAATATATTCTGCTGTCATGTATAGCTAACTAGAACAAATAAAATTTTTTTAAAAGTACAGATATCTGCATGACACCACATCTCCCAATGCTTGTGAATCAGAATCTCTGAAGATCAGATCTGGCCTGTCTTTAATAGGCTCAGGTGATTCTGAGGCTCAGCCGGCTTGGGACACCCCTTCAGATTTTAAATTCCCAAGGTTGAAGATGTTACTTTATTTACTGCACTCAGTAAATATTTGCTGAATGAAGGAATGATTCCTTGCCATCTTAGCCAGTGTTTATCTTGGAGAATCTGGGAAGACCTGAAGCACAGGCCTCTTCACTTCCATTTCTTTTCTGGCCTTGAGACACATGGGAAAGGATTGGGGGGAAGGTGTAATGGAGCATCTTGGAGAACAGTGGATAAAGTCAGGATAACATCAGGACTGAGCAGGAGAGAGGGAACCTGGGCCTGCCAGGCAAGGGGGCAAGAGCATCTATGTTGGGACTCGGGCCGAGATTTTAATCGCCTCCTCGGGCAAAAAGACTTGGGATTTCAAGTTGAGAACAAGTCTTCTGTTATTTTCACCTGATTCCTTTAGAATCAGACTTGGCACAGTGCACGTGCTCAGGACCACAAGGAGAATGCTGCTGAACTTGGAGTCATCCCACCAGGGCGCTTACAGCATGTTGGAAGTGCTTCCACGGGACTTGGTGGGTGGCAGGTAATGGCCACTTTGCTCATCTCAGTAATTCCCCAGAGCAGCGGTGCACCAGGGAGCGGCCATCTCTCTGTAGGGTTCTGCAATGGCCAGACAGCCTCCATCCTGAAACTGAAACCCAGAACCTACCACTGCCCATGTTCTGTGGAAAACAACGTGCCCCCATGCCTACATTTTCTTTAATACCAGGACTAAAAAGGTTTTCGTTTTTTAAATTTTTGATTTCCCATTTTCCTGGAGGGAGACTTTGCCTAATGGACAAGAACCTGCCTTTTATCTGAAGAGAGTGTTTGCCCAGTGATGTCACGGGCACATGGGGGCTCTGTCAGTGGCGTCTAGGGTCCCCTCTCAGTGTGTTCTCCCGTCTGTGCCACAGGGATGCTGAGCTCTGGGAAATGCCGGAGCTGTCTGGAATTTCAGCAGCATAAGGTTCCTCAGTGGGACACTGGGTCAAGAGCAGAAAAGAGAACATAGGTTCCCTTGGCTTTTCTTTTGTGACTCTAGTTCTGTCCCTCCTGTCCTCACCTCCTTCAGGCACCCATGCGCACCATTCTGAGCAGATCAAAACAGCTGGCACGTGCCCTCTGGGAGACTACTTTGTGGTCCCCTGTAGTTATGTCCCCTGTAGTTAGGCCTCCTCTGCCCATCTGGGCTCCTGGTTTTGAAGTTTGTCCTCTGCCTCCTGCCCTCAGGGAGAGCAGGCATTGATGGGGTCAATGCAAACATTATGCCCACTTAATAATTGTGTTTCTGATTGAAAATCAATGATTGATTGAAAGATGTTTGAAAGATTGAAAGATGCCTATCTTAGTCCCTTGTGCTGCTATCACAAAATACCTGAGACTGGGTCATTTATAAAGAAAATTTAGTTTTCATGGTTCTGAAAACTATAAGTCCAATATCAAAGTGCCAACAAGGTTCCTGTCTGGTGAGGGCTGCTCTCTGCCTCCAAGATGGTGTCTAGTTGGGGCATTCTCTGGATGAGATGACTGCTGTGTCCAAATCACAGAAGAGCAAGAGGCCTAAGTTAGTTCCCTCTAACCCATTTATAATACACCAATTCATTCACGAGGACAGAACCCTCTTAATCAACTTCCCAAACCAACTTAATCACTTCCCAAACCACCCCACCTCTTAATACTACCACAGGGGGATGAAGTTTCAACACAGGAATTGGCAGCCACATTCAGACCCTTAGTACTTGGGGGCCACAGTGAGACCACCTCCTCACCACCCAGAATGCAGAAATAAACAAGACATGCTTCTATTTTGAGAATTAAACTGGGAAATACAACATCCATGATTAAAAAGCCAGCCTTGGAAATACCCAAAGTAAAAACAACTGTACATGAAAACACAGAATCCAAAACCCAAGTCATAGTAATCTTGAAGAGGATGGGCCGAAATGCAATCGTGCCTGTGATTCAGAGAAGAGAAATTGGTCTTTATTGATGTCAAGGTGGGCAATGTGGAGAAAGTGCGTGGGAATAGGAGGGGGTGATTAATGCAGAGGACAGGAAAGAAAACCTGTAGGAGCCAGCGTTGTCTATAATAAAGGGGAGTCTTGGCTATGCAGACAGTTTCTTTTGCAAAGTGCAGCCTATCTATGGGGGGAAGAGGCTACTTAATCCGGGAGGCCTCCTCTGCCCATCTATGCTTCTGGTTCTGAAGTTTGTCCTCTGCATCCTGCCCTCAGGGAATTCAGGCATTGATGGGGTCAATGCAAACATTATGCCCACTTAATAATTGTGTTCCTGATTGAAAATCAATGATTGAGCTCTCTTGCTGGTAACAAGAGAGTGGAGACTTTTTCAATGTGCTAACAGAATTCATGATTCTAAGCCTAGAATCCTAAAGATAGGAATGATGGGAAACTTACCAAGATCAAGGTCACTTTATAGCATCTTTCTATGTACCAATGGCTTTCCCCAGCAATATTGCCCCTCAACCTCTAACCCCCAGTACTGGGTCATTGAATCCAGGGGCCCTTTTTATTTTTTATTTTGAGACAGGGTTTCTCTAAGTTGCCCAGGCTAGCCTCAAACTTGTGATCCTCCTGCCTCAACCTCCCAAATAACTTGGATTACAGGTGTGCACCACCACACCCAGCTCCCAGCCATATCTTGTAGTGTGCACATGCCTCTGCAAAGCAGGATCTTAAATGATGATAGTCCAACCTCCTACTTTCCCACAGATCCCTCTTGAGGGCCATGTGGAACACCCAGAGTAGAACTTACTTAGGTCATTTCCAGTTTAGTTTGTCTCTGCTGTTGCCATTCTTGTTTCCCTCTCTGTACTTCATTTGTTTCCCACCCCTAGGAAGGACCAAGAGGGTGTCTGAGTAGCTGTGGAGCCCCTGAGGGAGTCAGGGCTAGTGTATCTCAACCCTCCGCGGTCATTTCTTCTCCTTAACTCTGAGTTCATGAATGGAAGAGGTCAAATGAGGACTCTTCTTTCTCTCACTCCCATGGACTTTGACATGCTTTCTCATTGTCTGAGTCTTTCTCACAGGAAGGATGGGAAAGGGGGAGCCTCCCAGAGAGGCACATGGCTGAACCTTTGTGCTCTGTGATCTTGCCTTTTCCTCTGAGGATTTTCTGTGCACCAGGAGCTCTGGCCAGAGCCCTGGAACCCTGCAGTCCGGCCGAGGCAGGGAGGGGCTGGAGCCTGGTCTCCACACCATTTAGGTCCTTGCCAAGTTGGAGAGTGGATGGGGCCTCGGAGGAGACACCAGATTTCCAAATACTGCACCCTCCAGGCAGGCTCCTCCCACTTCGTGAAACTTTGGTTCTTTCTGCTGCTCCAAAGAGTCTTTATTTACTAGGATATATTTCTTCTTTTCTTCCAACAGAACTGGACTAGGGTTATAAGCACATGAATGTAAAACCACCCCTGGGGCTCCCCTCCTCCCTTTGTCTTGGCAGATACTCAATATCTGATAAAACAATTTGGCCCATCTCCTCTGCAGTTTAAAACATCCATGTGTTGTGTGTGTGCTTCTTAATGAGGCCAGTAACTCCATCCCTGACTCACTAACTCAGCTCTGAAGGCCGAGAGAATGCCGGAGCTGGAAGGAAACTTTGTAAAACCACCTCATTTGGCAGATAAGGAAACTGAGTCTCAAAGATTTTAAAGGACTTGCCTGGAGACCTGTAGCTAGCTAATAGCCAAGGGCATTCCTGACGATTATACATACTTAAGTTTTGTTATTAATAATGAGGTCAGATCTTGTACAGTTATATCCTAAGAATCTAAATACAGTAACTAGATTAGGTACCAAAGAGTCTCCACACAGAAACATCTGAACAACATGATTACTCTAAAAGGATTTGTACAAGAACCATTCTTTGTTATTGTTGTTGTTTTAACATCATTCCAGGGTAATGGAAACAGAACTTATTAATGCATGCTCTACGTTGAGAGTGAGATCTACAGGGTTGTAGATGACAGGTTGGTGGCATCATGGCTGCCCAGTCTGTTCAAGGTGGACAGGACAGTCTGATTACAGTAGGGTGTCACAGTGAGCTCATGGCTGTCTGGCAATTAACATTGCTGCTGTCATTGTTCTCAGCCATTCAGCAGAGAGCAGCTGTTTCAAGGTGTGGGATGGCCATTGTATAGATGTACACCTGCCATCGATGCCCTTTCCCCAATTATTATGCAAGATCTTTCAGAATCCACATACCTGAGCTCCAGAAATAGTACTAACCTGGAACATGCCAAATCCTGACATTTCAAGTAAATGATCTTAAACTGCAGATTCACAAACGTGTTTCAGTATTTGAAGTCACAGCAAATATATTTTAGAAGTAGATGGGGAACCGAAATTACTTCTAATATTCATTTTGATTATCTGGACCCAAACCATTTTCTTGCACTCAGCTTATTTGAGAGGAAGCATTCATAAACCTACCTGCAATTTCCATTCATTCCCATTTTTTGTTATTTGGACAAATGGTTCATGTTTGAAGATATACAGTATTTGCAAATAGTAGAATCTCAAAACAGCTGCCAAGTTGGTTTTTTTTTTTTTCATTTCATTCATTTTTCCTCCTTTCCCCTATTCTTCAAGGATCATTGGACCCAGGCACCAAAGGAACTCAGGCCTGTCTTGAATGAGTCAGATGAGTATGCTTCTCATCTGTAAAATTAAAGGCCAGATGGGGTAATTCCTGAAGTCCTTCCTAGGTCCTCACCTTCTTTAATTTATCAGGGAAACATCTCTCCATCCCTGCAGCCCCTGAAAAGCCATGCTTCCCGAATCCATCATGCATCCCCAAATGCACCTTTCATGACCCTTAGCATACTTCGAGGTAACTGCTTCTTTTATAGTCTCTTTCTGGTGGAGCTCAGCCAACCTGGGTCTGCCCAGCCTCGCACAGCACCTGGCACAATCAGTAGTGGTTGCATGAAATAAAGTGGTGATCAGATCCTTCTCCTGTCTCTTGGGCGCATCCTCCAGTTAGTGGCCAGTCAGCTATGTAGAGAGATAAAAACCAGCCAGTGCTTTGCTCCTCCAAAACAAGCCCACTTCAGGGAGTCATGACGGTTTGTATTTGCAATGTTTCTCAATTTCTTGTAAGCTTATCATAACACCTGGGCTTCACAATGGTGCTGACAAAACATTGGAAGAATTCATGTGTGATTTCAGCTCCTGTTTTATTTGTTTTGGATTCTGGTTGTTTTTGGTGGTTTTTGTTTTGGTGTGGTTTAGTTTGGTTTTTGGTGTCCCAAAATCAAAATAGTAACTCAACTACTATTAATAAAGTAGCAGGGCTAAAGTTGAAAGACTCAGGATCATATTCTAGGTCTTGAATCTAAGGGTGAAGAAGGAATTAAAATAATGTATTTATTAAGGGTTTTATTCAACTGTAACAGAATGTCTAATTAACAAGGCTTTAATAAGGTACATTTTTTTTAACCTCACATAACCTGGAGGTAGAATGGCTGGGTTTGGCCCAGCTGCTAAAGAACACCAGACCTTTGCCTTATCACAAGATGGTTGCCAAAAGCACCAGTCATTGTGTGTGCACTTTAAGCAAGAGAAAAGGCAAAAGAGCTTGCATTTATTTATTTTTAAATATTTTTTATTTATAGATGGGCACAGTACCTTTATTTATTTATCTTTATGTGGTGCTGAGGATCAAACCCAGGGCCTCACACATGCTTGGCGAGCATTCTACTGCTGAGCCACAATCCCAGCCCAAAAGAGCTTGCCTTTAAAGGAACTTTCCTGGAAACCCTACAGACAACTTCATGGGCTAGGACTGTATCTATGGTTTCCACTCTCTCAAACAAGAAGCAGCTCTTTGGCTAGATACTTCCTCCTCAAACACAAATTGGTTTCTAATAGGAAAGGGATAGAAGGAATAATGGGTAGGTACTAGCAGTTTCTGCCTCAGTCCCCTTGTTTGGTTTCCAACATAGCTGACTTTCCAGCATGAAATAGACTCCCCATTCCCAGTGGAGATAGCACCCAAGCCTATTGAGTCAGCATACCCAGATGAGAGCCCTGGTGTGTGGCCCTCTCCATCAGTCCTAGATCTGACTCCTTACAACAAGCCCCAAAGCACTCAACAGACACTTCTGGGAAAAGCAGAGAATAACTACAAAATAAACCTGCCTTTACAAAAGAAGGTCTGGAGAAGACAGCAGTCACTGTGGATAGCAATGGTTACGTCCTCCAGTAACAGTGAGAGTCCACAGGCTGGCCAGGCAGCGGCTCCTTGCTCTGGTGGAAGGAGCGCTGTCCATTGCCCCCTGTGGCCCTTGCCTCTGACTGGCAGGTTATTCCTCCTTCATTAACCTTTATGGTCTCCTCTTTCCCAGGCTATGAATTTCAGGGGGAGAAAGTTTCAAGGTTTCTAAAGGAATTGAACCATCCCAGGCTGTTGCAAACCAGGTTTTGGGTGCTTCAGGCAGAACAATTCTCTCAAGTGTAGTAGGTGTCTAGTCTACATGTTTCTGGTCAGTTCCTGATGATGTGTAGCTTCACTTTCTAACTCAGGGGCTGTGCCCTCTCCCTGTGTTATAACTTCACACCTGCTACTTACTGAATGTATGCGGCAGGGGGCAGTTGAAACAATGGTATTTGGGGAATAACTGCATTTTTTCCAGGAGATAACCAAATCCAAAACCCATTACTCCAGACTCATTTCCTTCTGATAAAACTGGTTTTGCAGTACTCCAAGGTCCGTAATGCAGGTCTCTTGGGCAGTTTAGATTTCAGGCTGGATGTCCAGAGTGCCTTCCTTAAGACAGTGGTACTTCTCTCCATCTCTGAGTAACTTCAGAACTGAGGCTCTAGATTCTGCTGCAAGAGACAAAGCACCTACCAAAAATCTAATTTTTCCCTGCCATTTTCCCTAAGTCCATGACCTCAGTCGACACATATATGACTTTCCAGGGTACAGTTGGCAGTGTGATCGAGTATTTCACATCACATTGCCAGGTCACCACTTTCCAATCTGCAAACCCAAGTTCTTTACATCTGCTTCCTAACTTCCCCTGCTCAGCCAATTCCATGTTTTAGGTTCTGTTACTTTTAGTTCTCCCACTTCCAGCTACCAGATTCTGTATTTATTCGAGGTCTCATTGAACTAATTGATTCGATTTAGAAAAATCCAGGTAAAAGTGAGTTAAAGAAGATGGGGGTTATTTTTTCTTTCATTTCTGTCTTATTCTCCAAGGAGTGTTGGTGTAAGCCCCACCCCAAAATTTCACGTTCATCTCATTGGCTAGAAATATGTGGTATAACTATCTCTACCTGCAAGAGAAGCTGTGTTTTAGTTGAATACATTGCCACTCCCACAAAATGAAAGAGGAGGGGCTGGATATCTGGTGGACTGTCACAAGCTTCTGGCACAAACTGTGTGTTTATTTATCGTATGAGGCCCATTGGAGCCACCAAGCTGGGAAGGTGGGAACGAGGTCAAGAGGGTAAGATCAGAAGCAGACAGGCAGGATGCTGATGGAGAAGAGCAAGGCCAGGACAGTCCCCATCAGTATGCCGTCCCACTCACATCCAACCTGGCAGCTGTGTGTGAAAAGACCCCTTGGAAGGTTGCAGGAGGTTCTGAATGTGTCGAAGACTTCACATTCCTAGAAGTTAAGATCTGTGTTTATTTGCCTTGATCAGCCTAACTATACACACAGGAGGACTCTTCATTCCAGAAATAATCCTTGATAATGCTGACCAAAGGAGAAAGAGCCAAGCAACGCCACGGGAGATTCACTGTGTCCTAGGGCATCACCAATCCTAAGTTGACTCCTGGTTCCCATCTTGATCATGTCGCTTTGCAGGGAATTGTGAACCTTTGCCTCCTACATTTAGTCTCCTCTCTCCTTTTCCTGTGGTAAACTGTTGAAACCAACCAATTTTTTAGGCTAACACCAAAGTTATTTTCTCCAGGGAAACATTTTCCCAAAGGTCTGGGTAAGAAGACATGGCCATGGCTCTTCCTTTACCTACCTTGTGGTACCACCCATCAGCCCGTGTGGCCAGCTGTGGCAGGTGTGTCTCCCTAACACAGCCTGAGCCATATGCCCTGAGCTCTGCCCAGTGTCTGGCACAAAATAATTCCCCAGTGAAAGGTTCATTGAATCAAATTGCCAACCAGCCTTCTCCATCAAAGAAAGCTTTCGCCTCCGTTCTCCATAAATACAGAAAAATGATCCCTTTCACTCTCCTCTCTGAATTTCACTCTCTCTCAGAGAAAGTCAATATAAACCATGCCATCCAAGGTGGAAAACATTCTCCAGCCTTCTCAGGAAGTGATTTATTTAACAAGGAATAATAACACATGGGCCAAGTGTCAGAAGCCATGTCAGTAATAAATGACCTTATTACTCAGACACCAAAAAGAGATTTCCAATAGAGTGTGTTTTGAGTTTCCAAAGAACTTGAGTGTCAACTATTAATTGGTTCCAAATAAATCAAAAGCTTAGCAAATACCTACATAATTACACAACTCTTAAAAAGAAATGCAAGATCAAAAATAAAGATAATTCATGTATGTGCAAAGATTGAATGTCTCCTTTGGCCAAAATAAGTAACACCTCTCACTGAAAAATAACTTTACTCACAGATATATTAAAATCTGATGAACAAATCAAAACATTCTCATCAGGTCTAATGGCTCTTATGAGTCTCCTTTTTCCTCATCTATAAAATGATCTGTGAGGTCTCTCAGACCTAACAAGGTTTCCTTGAATACAGGGATACTATCTTCTTCAGCAGCGTGTTCCCTCCCTCGGCTTAGCACCTATCACATTGTAGATGATCAATAATTTACAAAAAGCATTCTGAAGGTCCTTTAAATTAAATGTTTAATGTCTTGGGATTCAAGGTGCTAGTCACAATTCAGATGACTCCATACATAGAAAACAGGTGTAAACATCATGGGCAAGCTGCTCTTTAAATAGGTCTGAGGAAAACCAAACTTAAGAGTAGTAGAGAATTTCTTTTTCCTAGTGTCAATTTGTGTTCCCACATCCATTCATTCACCAAGTATTTATAGAACATACATGAATAACCAGGCCTTGAATGTGTCACTGGGAGTGTGCTATCAATATGGCAAATTTCTTACCCTGGAGGAATTCGTGATATAGCGGAAGCACAAATAAATGGAAATTATAGGCTGGAGGTGTAATTCAGTGGTCATATACTTAGCATATACTCAGCCCAGGGTTCAAACTCCATCACCCTCCAAAAATCTTAGGATAAATGAAAATTAGTATATAATATATATGACAACCCTCAGCAGAATCAAGAAGTTGCTGGGTGCCAAGTTCAAATAATAATGCACATGCGCGCGCACATCAGTTCATGAGTCCATGTCCATTGGTCCCCAGCTGGGACAGAGTTCTTCCTTGAAAATCGTGTACAGAGACTCAGAAGGTCCTACTGCAGGTGGCAAACACTTCTTTTGAGTGTTTGGATGCTCTGGATGGCAACATCCTGCCTGCTGTGTGCACTGAGATGCAAAGAAATCATCCTGCCAAGAAATAAGGTCGATCCCTGGAGTTCAGCGGTGCAAGGCTGGGGAGAGAAAGCACCCTGGCTCCCCCCAGGATTCCTGTTCTTAGCTTCAGGAGCCTGGATGAGGCTGCCTTGCTGCCCTCCCCCTCAGCCTGAAAAACTTCATCAAACTTTACCTTAAATTACATTTTAAAATTAAACTACTCCAAAGAAACAGGAAAAAAAAATAAAACTTTATGTGAACATAGACTTAAATAGACTGGAGTCAGTTTCTGATCTTGGAGGTGAGCAAAGCCAATTGGCTCAGCTTATACCCATCTGTAGTCCAATCATCTTTGGTCAAGGAAATACAGTCAAAAGATGACAACTCTGCTGAGAGTCCAAGCTCTGACTCTGAGAAGTGGTGAAGACAGGGAAGCCGTTTTCAGGAGAGGAAAAGTTGTTGTAGCGCAGGACATCCTCCCAGTCTTATTCTTATGTAGGTGTTCATAGGCTCCATAATCTTTCAGTTCCATGCCTATAATTGAGAATTTTCCAGTAGTTCTTCTAGTCCTTTATTCTATGTACTCATTTTTCTGGGTTTTTCTATTAACTAGAGAAGTACAGGGGCCTCATTCACTTGCAACGATTTGAGATGATTCAGGGCATAAGAAAAGTCTGATGATTTCACAATACAGGTGGAGCATCCCTAATCCAAACATCTGAAATCATCCAGAATCTGAAGCTTTTTAAGCACTAATGCGATGCCACAAGTGGAAAATTCCACACCATGAAACTTTGTTTCATTTCAAAATTTATTACAATCGTCGTGTAAAGTTACCTTCATCCATATATAAAAGGTCCATAGGACACAGAAGTGAATTTCATTTTAGACTTGGATCCCAACCATAAAATATCTCAATATATACTCAACCTGTACTATGAAAAGAGTCAGTCTTCAAAAACATCTGATGAAACATCCCAGTAAGCAAAATGTTGACCCTGAGAAGACAGAGACCACAAACCTGAATTTAAAAATACTGATGTCCTTCCGTGACTAATCTGTGCAAAGATCTACAAGTTCTCTGGGTTAGTCAGTTTTTTGTCACTGACACAAACAGCTTAGAGGAGGAAAATTTTATTTCGGCTCAGAGCTTTCAGTCTGTGGTTAGCTGGTTCCATAGCTCTGAGCGAGAGGTGAGGCACATGAGAACATCATGGTGGAAGAGCATGGTGAAGGAAAGCTCAGGACAGCTGGGAAGGGACTAGGGACAAGATATAGTCCCCAAGGGCATGCCCCAGTGATCTTCTTCCTCCAACTATGCTTGGCCTACCTGTGGTTTCCACCCCCTCCCAGTGGTCTGTTTAGCTATTTGTGGGTTAGTTCACTGACAAGATCAGAATCCTCATGATCCAATCTGTTCCCAAAGCTCTGCCTCTGGATATTGGTGCATTGGGAACCAAGCCTTCAACACATGAGTTTTTGGGGGGACATTTCATATCCTAACTGTCATAGTCTTCCAAAATCAGTTCATTTCATTTGTGAGCAGAACTCTGGCCACTGAGGCCCACTGTGGCAGTCCAATCTATCATATGCAATTCTCCAATTAGATTCCCATCTCAAACAAATAGCCATGGTAATTTAAATCAGTTTTGAGTAGCTTGAAGCTGACAGCCTTAGCATTCAAAATAGATGCTTTGGTTACTGAGGTAATCTATTACCACACTGTTGAAATCTACCAGCTTTCTTGGATCTTCTTTCAGCTAAGTCATGCATCTTCAGGAGAGGTGACATTATTGTCAACAGAGTGGACACTGGTCCAGAACTCTCTGTGACCTTCCAGGGGAGCTTTCCACACTGCCTTCCACTTGGTTGTGAGTTAGATGGCATGTTGATGGGGGATGATGTAGCAAAAAGCATCTCACTTCTTTGCTGATCAGAGACACTTCCTAGAGAAGGTCAGGGTTCCAGAAGCTTCTGACTGAAACAAGTGTGTATTTGCATGGGTGTGGAGGGAGCCACACTGGGGAATGGAGAGAGGCCTTAGGTTCCTACTCGAAAAGTAAACATGGTCCTCCCGAAGCCCAGGGGCCTTGTGTCCTGTGCCACCAGGTTCACTATTTTGACTGGATTTTTTGTTTGTTTGTTTGTTTCCTCTTCCTTTCCTAGGTGCCAATGAGCCCAGGAAAGGACACACTGTTGCTGCTGCAGGAATACCCAGTTTCCATGGGACGTGTATGGACCCTGCTGTGAAATGAACCCAGCAAGGACTTGTTGGCTACGTCCTCCCTTCCCCTGAGGAGCACCCAGAGCCATCGTTCCTTGGTTTTCCCAATGGTGTCCTGTCCTCTTCTTGCCAAGGTCAACAGGCCAGTCTTGAGTAGGCGTCCCTAGGCGGCTCATCTGCCAGCCTCAACATGAACACAGGCCCAGCTGATGACAGCCAGGGTTCCCCAGGGACGTGGGGCCCCACGGGGTCCGGCCCCCAGCAGCAGGACCTTTCATGATGCGGGTGTCCGGGAGTGAGCACCATGCCCATCACCCAGGACAATGCCGTGCTGCACCTGCCCCTCCTCTACCAGTGGCTGCAGAACAGCCTGCGGGAGGGCGGGGACGGGCCCGAGCAGCGGCTCTGCCAGGCGGCCATCCAGAAACTGCAGGAGTACATCCAGCTGAACTTGGCCGTGGATGAGAGTGCGGTCCCCGCCGACCTCAGCCCTCCAGAAATGGAGATCTGTACTGTGTACCTCACCAAGCAGCTGGGGGACACGGAGACCGTCGGCCTCAGTTTTGGGAACATCCCTGTTTTCGGGGACTATGGTGAGAAGCGCAGAGGAGGCAAGAAGAGGAAGACCCACCAGGGCCCCGTGCTGGACGTGGGCTGTATCTGGGTGACAGAGCTGAGGAAGAACAGCCCCGCGGGCAAGAGCGGCAAGGTCCGGCTGCGGGACGAGATTCTCTCCCTGAACGGGCAGCTGATGGTTGGAGTGGACGTGAGTGGGGCCAGGTGAGTGGGCGGGGCACAGGGGCTGGACCCACCCGTGGTCGGCTTGGGTCTGAAGGGCGAGTCTGCAGCTGCAGCCGTGGGTCCTGTATTCTTCCTCTAAGGGAAGAAAACACTGAGTCCAAGTTTCTCTGTATGTCTTTGTTCTCTTTCTTCACTTATTCATGGTATTTCTGTTTTCCCCTGTAACTTGGGGTAAGAAAGAGAAGGAACAGGATGTGAAAGGAGTATGAGAAAAGCCACACTAAGTTAGAAGAGGAGGGGACAAGATTGATTCTTTTTCAAGGTTCACTTCTTAGCTCTCTTGAATAATTATGAGATAACGTTTATGGAGCTGGGTCTACTGCAGTGGGCATCTGCCAGCCAGTATCTCACTTCATACCCACCTCCAGAGGACAGCTTAGATGAGAAAACTCAGCTTCATGTATCTTGTTCAAGGTCACTCAAGGAAGAGACCAAAACAGACTTGAACCAGCAGTGTCTGTCTGCACCACAGTCTGTGCTCCTGACCACTGAGCTGTACTTTGTTGTTTTGTGGCCTGTGCACAATTTCATGGATGGTTTATAGCTGCACCAAATACCTCCTTAGCAAAATTGCAGACACCAGCAAGGAAATTACTAGAACAAATTAATAAGGCTTCCACCCACCCAAAAAAAGGAAAACAGAAGCCCTTTATCAAAGGAAATTCAATTTTTATACACACCCTGTATTAGGCCAGTCATGGTAGCACACAGCTGTGACCCTAGCTACTTAGGAGTCTGAGACAAGAGGATCACAGGTTCAAGGTTAGCCTGTGCAACTTAGACCCATCTCAAATTTAAAAGTAGAAAGGTGGTAGTGCACATCTAGGTTCAAACCCCAGTACTGGGGGAGAAAAACTGTTAGTTCAATTTACAATACTATAATTGAAATATCTGACAGAGACTACTTATGAATAAAAGAGTCTATTTAGTTAAAAATTCTGAAAGTCCAAGATTGGACAGTCCATTGGTTCAGATTCTGGTGAGGGCCTAATGGTAGACCGTATCATGACAGGAACAGATGGGTGAGGGAAAAAGCATGCCACCAGATGGGAAGCAGGAAAGAGACTGGAGTCCCACAATCACCCCAATCCCAACCTCCCACTAGGCCCCCACCTGTTAATAGTCCACACCCCCTCCCAACATTGCCGTACTAGGGATCAAGGCTTCAACACATAAATCTTTGGGGGACAAACCACATCCAAAGCAAGCAGAATCCCTTTGGCAAATTCCATCTAGCAAGAGCTTTAGGGTAGAATCTCTTTGAGATTTGGGTACAGTTGTTCCTCCTTTTCTGATGGGCATTGGTTCCAGGACCCCCAGTGTATTCTAAAATCCAAGAATTCTCAAGTCCTTTACATACAGTGGTATCATATTTGCATAATTTCTATACACTTTAAATAATTTTTGATTACTTATAATATCTAACAGAATGGAAATGGCATATAGTGGTTCTTCTGTACTCTATAGGGTATAATAGCAAGAAAAAAGACTGGCCAGGTGTGGCCTGTAATCCTAGATATTCTGGAGGCTGAGGCAGGAGGATGGCAAATTAGAAGCCAGCCTCAGCAACTTAGCAAGACCTTACCTCAAAATAAAATCAAAAGGGCTGGGGATGTGACTCAGTTTGTAAAGCACCCCTCGGTGCAATCCCTTGTTCCAGACACACACACACACACACACACACACACACACACACTTCCTGTTCATGCTCTTTTCCTTTTAATATTTTGGATCCACAGTTGTTAGAATCCTCATGAATAAGGAAGACAAATTGTAGTGGGGAGTTTAAAGTTTTTGGAATGTTCTCAAAATGTTTCTTTTTCAATCATTGTAACTGACTGTTTCTATCAACACCAGAATTTCCAACTACCCATGTGGATTTTATCTTAAAGAGTGCTGATCAGAAATTGGGGTTTTGTAGGGACCCAAGGTATTCCCCTGCTCCTCAGCCAACAGCCCCCTCAGCCTCTTCATCATTATTTGTAAGCCACAGACTTCAGGGGCCAACACACCGACTCCTTGCCCACGCTGCCAATCTGATGAAATCATCTATACCATGAGGCATTCTTTTGGGCAATTTGGTCTGTTCCCTCTCTTGAATTTGATTTTTAGTTCAGAATTATCTTCAATGATATTATCAGTTATCCCCCCAAATTCATATGTCAAAGTCCAAATCCTCAGGACCTCAGAAGGCAACCTTATCAGGAAGTAGCTCCATAGCAGATGTGATGAGTTAAGATGAGGTCATACTAGAGTAGGGTGGCCCCTAATGCAATCTGACTGGTGTCATTACAAAAGGCACATTTGGACACAGACACAAGGAGAATGCTAAGTGAGGACTGAAGTTCTGCTGCTGCATGACAGAGAATTACCAGAAGCCTGGAGAGAGCCCTGGAACAGATCTTTCCCTGCACCAGGGGAGCATGGCCCTGCTGTATCCTTGATCTTGGACTTCAAGACTCTAGAACTATGAAACAACACATTTCTGTTTCTTAGGCCACCCCATTTGTGGTGCTTTGTTATGGTATTAGAGTTAAAGCTTCATCCCAGGGTTTCATAAACTGACTCCCAGACCACTCACGTATAATCCAATCAAGCCTTTATTGAAGCACACCGATGGCGGCTGACCAGAACATAAAGCTGTTCCCCTGATCAGCCCCGAACACTTGCAAGGGCACTCCTTATAAGCCTGAAAACCGCAAAAGGGATGTTCAGGGGGTCTAGCCAATGCAAGCAAGCCAGGTTACAGAAGCAGGACAGTGCAGTCAAGCAGAGGGAAGCCTAACCAATCACAGTTAGCCCAGTCACCCCAGTTACAGAGCCCCGTTACCCTAGTTACAGAATTAGTTGCCCCATTAGGTAGTTCCGTGAAATTCTTAAAGGTTTCTATAGCAAAAGGAATTGAACATCTTGGCCCAGTCCTGACTCTTCTACTTGGCATGGTTGTTTTACAGGATGAAGTCATAAAACAAAATGGAGTCACATGGGCTCCTACTATCACAATGGCAGCCTTAGGAAACTGACACAGGAGATACTTTGACCAGTCACCTTATGCCGAGTCAGGTTTCAATTTTCTCCCTGCCACGAGTTCCTCTAGAGCACTGTATGTGTTTGGAAAGGACACTGAGAATGACGTGTGCTCAGCGTGGGAGGATCAGGTGCACCATGTGCAAGATGAGGTCATGGCTTGCTTCTTTCGAAAATTAGATCAATTTGGAATGTCCACCTCTGAGGAAAGAACAGGAAATTCATAGACATGGGTGGGTTCGACAGCCTTCTGTGCCCCAGACCCTTAGGAGAACTGAATCCATGACTGCCCTGAATCACAGGCACTATTCCTGCCTTCTCAACTGGCCCACCCGCCTGAGGTCCACGGCTGGGTGCTAGGCTCCCCGAGGACTCCTGGGCGGTCCTTGTTCCATATCAGTGATAATGACTTTATCCTGGTGTGAACGTCCAGAGAACTTTCTAGGATGGGGGAAGGACATCAGTTGTGTTTGATGTCACACACCCCATCTTGCAGCCGTAGCCCATAACACACCTGAAGAAGGTTCTGTTTGTGAGCTCTATCACCACCCTCTGAGGCAGATAGTGTTTTCTGGAATGTTCTGTTTGGTGCAAAAGAACTGCAAAGGTTTTTAGCTTAGTTCCTACAAGGAATACTTTGTAATCCCAGTTACTCCCTCCGCTAGCTTTCTATAAGTAAACCAGATCTGTTCCCTGAGGACAGATTGTTCCAAATTGGTAACGAAATGTGGAATTAATTAAAATGAAACCCACACACCAAAACCAAAACAAATAGACTTTTCTAAAAAGTAGAAGGGCCCACGTTTCACTTTTAGAATTTTTATTTTTTTTTCAGAATGTGAACTTTGGGCATTTTCATACATTAATAAACATGAACAGAGCAGAGTGCAGAGGACTCAGGCCCGAGAGAGACGTCTCCGGCTTCCAGAACTGCTTGTTGGCCGTGTGACTGTGGAGGTGGATTCCGTTTCCTTAATAGGGCCGTGCAGTGGACGAGCAAAGATGATTTACTTGATGCACTGAGTACAGCATCTGGCACACGGTAGATGTTCAGTCAAAATAGCTTTTCACACCCACCCAGTGGATCTCAGGCAACCTGAACCCAGAGCACATCCTGCAAATGAGAAAAGGCCTTTGAGTTTTGAAAAAGAGAAAAGCCTCTAACTCTGCCAGTCAGTTCACAGAGAGACAAAGAAAAAGCTTCTGTCCCCAAGCTGGGGAGATAATCAAATTACAGTAGTCCCCCTTCATCCATGGGGGTGCATTCCAAGACCCTCGGTGGATGCCTGAAGCCACGGGAAGTACTGAAACCTGTACATACTATGCTTTGTCCTACAGGTACCAATGACAAAGTTTTAAATTAGGCACAGTAAGAGATTAGCCACCATAAGTAATGATCAAATAGAATAATTATAACAATTTACTATAATAAAAGTTATGTGAATGTGGTCTCTCCCTCTCTCAAAATATCTTACTGTACTGAACTGTATTTTGGGATCGCGGTTGGCCACAAATAACTGAAACTATGGGTAAGGGGACTACTGTTTTGCACAACTGGTGTGGCATGGCACCAACCACTTGGAAAGGACCCTGGCATGTGTAGAAACAGTGTCCCTGAGCCCACTGGCCAGAGAGTACTGGAGTGTGAGCAGTGTGTGGTCCTAGAAGAGCCAGGTTCAGGGGCAGTCAGGGGGTCAGAGGGACAAGCTGCCTGGCCCACAAGAGTTCCGTGCTGGAAGGACTAGCCGAGTATCAGCCCTGGCCAGAAGTAACCTTCAGCACGGTCCCCGTTGCCTTGAAATTGTGTGTAAAATTAAATTTAGGGTTGGTACCAGCTTAGACTCCGGTTACCCATGGCAACCTAGAGTTCTGTCTGGATTATAGCAGATTTGAAACAGAGTTTCAAGACGCTGCAAGAAGGTGTTACTTGGAGAAATGACACAGGGAGTGATATAGGCAACAGAGAGGAAGAGTGGTCAGTTAGAGCTTTATTCTATAGTCTCTGGGGCCTGCCCACCTGAATGTGCCCAGAGTACCTGATGTTCCACGAAGCACTATACAGGTGTAAGAGATGGTCATCCTGAAGACCCAGGGACATTAAGGAAAGGCTAAATTATACTCCGCATACTGTTTAAAAAGCCAAAGAAGCGTGTAATACACTTTAGAAAGATTTCCATTACAGAAGGTTAAAAGGAAAACAAGCTTCAGCATTTAAAATTCAATTATCTGGAAAACTCACCATGTGGAACAGCCCATTCCCCGAGGACGTGGTGTAAATGAAGCGTTGCAGGCCCCTACATTTGCACCCTACTTCATTCTTTTCCGCCTGCTCTCTCCTCATGCTATTTTGTTTCATGCCTGGGTTTCTGGAGGGTGTCCCAGAGTTCACCCGAGTCCTGTTTTCTCACTGTGGCAAGGAGGAAATCGAGGCTTGGGGAAGTGGCTTCCTGAGATCAAGTGTCTTCATAGAGAAGAGCAAGGACTGGAATTCATGAACTTTCTCCTCAACACTGTAAATAGGAACCAATAAAATTAGGAGATTTTTTTTGTATAGTTTATTATTTATAATGAAAACAGAAATCAGTTTGTTTTATGTGTTCTGTGAGCGGGTGGGGATTGCATCTAGACCCTTCCATTCTCAACAAGAGTTTTGCATATAGCAACTTCATGAAAGGTGTAACTGAGAGCTGGAAGTCACGGCTGGAGCTGGCACTCCTCTGGCTCTCAGTGCCACCAGGGCAAGGCTGCAGAGGATCAGAGGATCAGAGGGCCATCGCCTGCCACCTTGTGGTGGAAATCGAGCACAGTGAGAGAAAGTGCTGGGAGTTGAGGTCAGGTGTGTGATTCATTGAACGGTGTGTGCTTCACAACTGTGCCTTTACAGTGAAGCTTTTGGCCTTCACGTCTCTCCCTAGAGTGGCAACTTCTTAGCCATCTGCAGGCGCCATGCCCCCCTCTGACTGATGTTCTCGTGTTGCCCAGGAAGTCGCTCTATCCCTCCTAACACACCCTGGTCCTGAGGTCCCCCACTGGTAGTAGATGAGGAGCTGATCCCACAAGCTCTTTGTGGCTGATGGGGGGGGTTGCCCCTACCTGGTTTCTCTAACGCAAGCCTCGGAAATCAGGGAGTTTCCAGGGAAAGTGTGAGTGGCAGCAACTAACGGGATGCCAGGGTGGGTGGGGGGGTCTGTTAGAAAACTGGCAGTGTTGGCACACCAAGATCATTGTCACAGCCCAGATCATCGTCCCAGCCACTTACAGAGAGGTTTCTGAGGGCCCATTTATGATGGGATCGTTTACATTAAAAGGATAGACTTCTCATTATTTAAGGGTGGAAGTTCAGGGCTACATCCACAGATGCTCTTTGATTTTTATTCCAGCGACCTGCTTCTCTGATGGTACCCACGTCAGAGCTGAATGGGGCATTGCAGCCACCGCTAGGTGACAGACTCCTGCCCTGGAAGGTGGAAAACCAAATATCTCACTGAAGACACTCACTTTTAAAGGGTTAATATTACTTCCACAAATTATAATTGTAAACCATAAAGAGAAAAAAAGATCAAAGCATCTTAGTGTGATTATAGTGTTAGCTCTGGCTTCAGAACCTTCTATTTATGGGTACCCCTGGGCCGTTTTCAGGAATCTTGACTTCTACCTCACCTTTCATGTCCAGGTATTAAATACATTATAAGCATTTTTATTCTCTCATTTGAGTACCAAATGCCCCCTCATGACTCTCAAGCTTATTTTTTTTCCCCAAAAGAGCTTTGAATTCCAAGCTTTGGCACTTGTTCACCTCTGGTCTCTCCCTTCTGAAGTGGAGGAGGTAACCACATCACTTGGCTTTGCTTTCATCCTACCCCGACTTGCCAACACAGAAGTAAAATGACTTGAGCCCCTGTCTTCTGTTGTTCAGCTGAGGGTGGCTGCCTTCTGGAGAGCAATACAACCTGATGCCTTAAGGGCCCAAATATATATCACTTGATACAATTTAAAATAAAACAAAGGCCGGGGTCTAGTTCAGCAGTAGAGTACTAGCCTGGCATGTGAGAGGCCCTTGGTTTGGTCCCCAGGACTGTATAAAATAAAATATAGGTTTTAAGCCAGATGCAGTGGTGCACCACTATAATCTCAACTACATGGGAGGCCGAGGCAGGAGGATCACAAGTTCAAGGCCCAGCCTGGGCAAATTAGACCCTGTCTCAAATTAAAAAAAAAAAAAAATTAAAGGGCTGGGGGTGTGGTTCAGTAGTAGAGTACCTCATTCCCAGTACCATGAGAAGGAGAAGGAGAAGGAGGAGTTGTTTTTATATAGTTTGATTTCTCCATAAGATTCTTCTTTGAAATGTGATCTTCCTCCAAAGATTTTGAGGATGTGAGTTTAAATCATGCTAGTTTAAAATGTTCATGGAGACATAACTACTCGTAGCTTTTAGGGGGACGACATAACAATGTTGAAATGCACAGAGTAGTACACAAAGGTGTTGCGTATCTTGTGGATTCTGCCATCTTTGATTCTTAGACTCAGATGCCAGCCCTGTTACGTAGGTCTAACAGCCAACTCATCCCACAGGTGCCTGTGCAGGGCTTTCTTCACCAAGGAAACGATGACTCTGTCATTTATAATGTCCCTTGGCCTTAAAATGAGCCTTTTCCCTTTGGGGAGAGAGAAGAAGACAAAGTCTGGGTTATTTCCAAGGCTGGAATACTAGGTCTAAGATCAGATGGTTTAAATGGGACTGGGATTTTATTAAGACACTCTTGACCCTTGGGATCCCAGATGTGTATTCTCAAATGTCCCCGAAAGATGTTCTAAGTATCCTGGGGTAGGAGATAGAAAGTGTGTATCCCTCAAACTTCCACTTGGAAAGTACAAGCCTCTGTCAAATTTCGTGGCAGTTCTTGTTTTTCCCAACTCCTGGGTTTTCCGAAGTCCAAGTGTACATTCCTGCAGTCCTTTTCTAACCCAGCAATGTAAACAGAAAGGACTTCCATGGCGGTCCACCTAAAAATGGCTCATGCCCTAGCACAGAGATTGCCAAAGTGGAAGATCCATGGGGAAGCAGAAAAAATATTTGCATCCTGAAGTATATTTTTTATCTTAAAAAAAAATAAGAAATTTAGCTTGACTAATATTTTCAGTATGGATTGACGACAACCTCCTTATTCAATGTGTACATCAGAAGGTCCCTTGTCCTGTATGACATGTGATGTACTGTGAGGAAAGGGGGAGAGATCCACAAAAGGCCATCACTGCTTAATTCACTTCTGACTTATTTCAAAGGACTGTAGTTGATGTAGGTTCACTCAGTGAAATAGGTTTATGGATTAAATGACTTTGTTTTAACTTATCAACCTTCACAAAATGGGCAGATAAAATAAAGAAATTCTAGACTGGAAAACAGAGGATTAAAAATAATACAATGAAGCAGTCAGAGAAATGCAAATCAAAACCACCCTAAGATACCATCTCACTCCAGTAAGGTTGGCAGCCATTATGAAGTCAAACAACAACAAGTGCTGGCGAGGATGTGGGGGAAAAGGGTATACTTGTTCATTGTTGGTGGGACTGCAAATTGGTGCAGCCAATTTGGAAAGCAGTATGGAGATTTCTTGGAAAGCTGGGAATGGAACCACCATTTGACCCAGCTATTCCCCTTCTTGGTCTATTCCCTAAAGACCTAAAAAGAGCATGCTACAGGGACACTGCTACATCGATGTTCATAGCAGCACAATTCACAATAGCAAGACTGTGGAACCAACCTAGATGCCCTTCAATAGACGAATGGATAAAAAAAAATGTGGCATTTATACACAACGGAGTATTACTCTGCATTAAAAAATGACAAAATCATAGAATTTGGAGGGAAATGGATGGCATTAGAGCAGATTATGCTAAGTGAAGCCAGCCAGTCCCTAAAAAACAAATGCCAAATGTCTTCTTTGATATAAGGAGAGTAACTAAGAACAGAGAGGGACAATGAGCATGAGAAGAAGATTAACATTAAACAGGGATGAGAGGTGGGAGGGAAAGGGAGAGAGAAGGGAAATTGTATGGAAATGGAAGGAGACCCTCAGGGTTATACAAAATTACATACAAGAGGAAGTGAGGGGAAAGGGAAAAATAATACAAGGGGGAGAAATGAATTACAGTAGAGGGGATAGAGGGAGAAGAGGGGAGGGGAGGGGAGGGGAGGGGGGATAACAGAGGATAGGAAAGGTGGCAGAATACAACAGACACTAGTATGGCAATATGTAAATCAATGGAAGTGTAACTGATGTGATTCTGCAATCTGTATACGGGGTAAAAATGGGAGTTCATAACCCACTTGAATCAAAGTGTGAAATATGATATATCAAGAACTATGTAATGTTTTGAACAACCAACAATAAAAAATAAATAAATAAAAATAATAATAATACAGTGAATGCAGACACAAGCAAACAATAAGAACATGGCTTTGTTAACTAACACTTCTCTTTCTGCCAGGATGTCCTTGGCCACATTATGAAATGAAACAGCCTGTTCATATTGCCAAGAAGTCAGACAAAAAGATAACATTGGGAGCTAGCAAGAGTCTATACGAAGTACAAATTTATAACCACTATCATTAAAGAAAAAGTTCTGCCTATATATAGATTATGTATTGAGATACTACTTAGTGATGGTATGAGGCCCTCATGAATACCAAGATATTTAAAATCTAAATATGCACAATAGGGATGCAAATAGTTTAAAATATTCTAGCAATGTTTAAAATTATGCAATACTAAATCCAGTCCAGAATTTTACTAAACTGAATATTTAAGAGCCTGTCATGAGGGTGTTTTTTTTTTTAATTTAATTGCTTATCACAAAAAAGCCACATACCATCAGGAAAACACTCATTCTTCCTAGTGTGGTAAAATAGCTAGACTAACACATGGAAAACAATATAGGTACAAAATAAACTGCATGGTTTTGTTGTCAGCAGTTTCTTTTGGAAGATGCTCAGAAATACACTGAAGTTTTAAAGAGAGAGTGATGCAGTGTTGGGAATTTGCTATGCAGCTGGGCAAAAGTACTGCTGATTTTCATGTGAAGTAGGTTTATGGATTAAATGCCTTAAGGGAATGTGCTTGGTTCAGTTTCAGTAATGAAATAGAGCTACTTATCCATGAGTCACTAAAAAGGTACCAAAAATAAGGGCTACGAAAGAGAAGTCTCCTTAGTTCAGACTCCCACTCTCTTGTCCCTATCAATTACTGCACCCCAAAGCAACACTCTTACTGGTTTTAGAGTTCCTTTTCAAGAATTCTCTAAGCATATACAAGTGCATATTGGCTATATTTTCTCTAGTGAGAGCACACTGTCATACTGTTCTGCATCTTAACTATTTTAACTTAAAAACCTATTTTAGAGATTGTTTCAAGTCAGAAGATCATTCTGTTTTGTCTTTCACTTTTGAACAGCTATATAATAGTCCACTAAAGGTTGCCAATGTGATTTTATTTAATCAGTCACCAATGAATGAGTGTTTTATTGTACAGTTTTCTTTTGCAGTTTTAACAAGTCTGCAGTCAATTTTATGTTCACATGTTACTATGTACATGTACGAATGTATGTGAAGGATAAACTCCTAGAAGTGGGATCCTCAAACAAATCACTTGTTAAATTTGTTACTCACATTGCAAATTGCATCCCAACTGACTTAATATATAAAAAGTACTGCTTTCCCTCTTAGCTTCCCCAACACTCTAGTAATATCTTTAAAATACGGGATCATGCTACATGCAGAATTCTGTTTGATCCTTTTTTCACTTAACACATTTAAACATGTTCCTCCTTATTAAATGGTCTTAAGGTACGCTCATCCATAATCTAGGCGAGCATGCTCTTTCTGTCATTGCCAGTCTTTCAATATTATACTTAACATCGCATCTAAAATGTTTGTACCATGGCCTTTTCCCCCTTTGACCGTCCTCTTTAGACACATTTCTTGGAATGACGTTATTGTGTCAAAAGGACATTTTTGTCAAATTGCTTTACATAAATTGTTTTTCATAAATTGCTTTTACCAGATTATTCCACTACCAGTAATGTCTGAGCAACAGTATACCAAGCCATTTCCAGACTGATCATCACAAATTTACATTTATGTATTTTTTTTTAAATCTGTACTTAGTTGATCGAGGAGCTTGGTTATTTCCCCCCAAGGGTTCTTTTGTTTGTTTGCTGGAGGAAAGTAAATGTCCCCATCGTGAGCAACAGATGGAAGGATGCAGCCTCGGAGCAGAGAGCAGTTCCTGGCTGGCATCTGGCAAGGAAACTGGGACCTCAGTCCTACAACTCAAAGAACCAGACCCTGCCAACAGCTGGTGAGCTTGGAAGAGGTCCCTGAGCCCCAGATGAGATTATTGGCAGCCCAGGCCAACACCTCATGCCAGTCTTAGCAATGCTGAGCCAGAGCCCAGGCAGTCTGTGGCTGCTCCTCACCTGCAGAATTCAGAGCTAATAAGCGGGAGAAGCTCCAAAGACTGTGCATTTATGGCAATTTGTTGCACAGCAGGAGAAAACTAATAAAATGGTAACAATAAAGTACTTGATTCCTCTCATGTCATTTACTGCTTGGTTCACATGTGGAAATCTTGTCTCCGTTAGCCAGATTATAACCTCCCTGAGTACAAGACCAGTTGTGATGTTTCTCCTGCACCAGCCCCATTATCTGCCTGCCATAGGGTCTGCACTTGGGGGAGACAGGGGTCAGTGGGAGCAGCCTAACTATTCCCTGCCTCGGCTTAAACCTTGACTCAACCTGTCTAAACTTTGGTTACCTCATCTTTAAAATGGGAATAGGATGCATCAGGAAAGATCATTAGAAAAATATGCAAATGTGACCACCAGTCACTTCTGAAAATGGGCAGTGACAGAATCAAATTCCACAGGAGATTTGTGGGGATCAAATGAGACAATTTTAAAGCCCTTAGTGGAGTTCACCGTGGTACATGGTTGGTAGAAAAAGGCCATTTGTTTGGTATCATGTTACTCTATCCCTTTTTCCCTACACACACACACACACACACACACACACACACATACACACACACCCAACAGCTCCAACAGCCCCTACAGCCCCGCTTCCACCCACTGGCCATCCATCAGGGGTAGATAAACTAAATCCAGCCTTTGGCACTATTGGCAATCCGTTTTATCTCCTGGGAATTTGGAGCAACCATGCTGAAAGGTCAAGTGGAACGAGGTCCAAAATCTGGTCCAGAAAGAGCCAGAGCCACATGCACACACTGGAGTTTAAGAAGGACAGACATCAGGAGGAGACCTATTCCTTTAGAGGAACACAGAGAGCATGCAGGATCAAGAGAATGTCCCCAGGTAAAAAGTATGGGACAGTGCTTCCAGGGGCCAGGGGACTTGCAGTTCCCAGCACAAGTTCCCACAGTGCCTGGCCAGACTTGATTCCATGAGACTTGTGTGTCCTCACAAAGTATCCAGATAAGCCTGGCCAAAAGGTTGCTGTTGGGGGACAAATCAGACAGCTGGTCAGGTTCTAATAAGCCCTAGCACACCAAGCCCAAGTGAGTGCTGATTCCACATAAATCTTTAAAAGAAAACTAAATTGTGTTTCTCTTCCTCCAGACCGTCCTTCATCTGTCCGCAGTTGAATTCCCAGTGGCCTCTGGGGGGCACTATTCAATTAAGTTTATTGCATGGTAGCGAGCAGAGCACTGTACCGACGGAGCATTTTAAGAAGTGGGTGTTTGAAGGAATCATTACCATTTATTGAATCCCTGCAATGCGCTTGCTGGGTGCTCTGTATATATTACAGCTGGAACAATTACAATTCCTCTTTCCACCCACCAATTGTAGATTCTTTTCTAGCTTTGTTTCTTGTTTCTATAGACATGTTATTAACAGGTATCAGGCAAAAATGAAAGCTTTTATTTTTCCTTTTAATGAACAGGAAGACCTGAGGTTACTGCTTCTGTTGGGAACCGGTTCAAGTTCAGTTGGCCTTCAATTACTTGATGTACTTGGACATCATTTGCATTTTTATGGGCATGTGCTCCTTTTTAATTAGAAAAACAAGGAATTAAAAGTAGCACCACTATAAAACAGAAAGAAAAAGTATTCTGCTGACATGGGTATAATTGGCTGTGACCTTCTCTCTCAAGAGGAGGTGAGGCGCTTGCTGTCTCATCTCTTTTATCCTCCCAGAGCCTTGGCTGGTGGCTGCTGGGGTGTGGGAACTGGGCGGGGCGGGAGGGGGGAGTGCTTTCTCCACTTTGCCCAATACCACGGCAAACAACCACAGACCTATCTCCCATCTTTTTCTTTTTCATTTCTTTTTAGTCTTTAATTGGGATATTTGGGAAACTTATCTATTCATTAGATAGTATCAATTTAATTGTTTATAAATATTGTCCACAAAATTTGATCCCCAGAACCCCCCCCGCTCTCCTCACACAAATATATGTATATATATGTGTGTGTGTATATATATATATATATATACCCCCACACACACATACACATACCTGTTGTTCACAGGAAACATCTATTACAGGTACTTTTCTCATTTAATTTTTACAACAACCCTATGAGAAAGGAGGTAAGTATTAGTTTTTTTTTTTTTTGAATTGGCACATAATAATTGGACATACTTATGAGGTACCATATGACATGTATACATTTTATAATAATTGTATACATTATATACAATAATTTGAACATTATATTATAATGATATCATAATGTTCAAATCAGGTTAAGCATATATATCTCATCTGCCACTTCCTAGTGATGAGAATATTTGCAATCCTTTCTTCTGGCTTCTTTTGAAGTGTGCAGTACATTAGTGTTATCTGTAGTCACCGACTGTGCACACCAGAACTTCCTGCTCCTATCTACCTGTAATATAGTACCCTGCTCAACCTTTCCTCCATCCCCCTTCCCCCTCTGTCCCTGGTCTCTGGTCACCACCATTCTACTCTCAACTTCTGTGACGTGAACTTTTTAGATTCCACATATGAATGAGATCGTGCAGTGTCTGTTCTTGTGCCTGCTCATTTTGTTCAGCATGTCCTCCAGCTCCATCCACATTGTCATGAATGACAGGATTCCACCCTTTCTGTGGCTGATTAGCATTCCACCGCTCATATACCAAGAGGGAAGCATTTCCGTATTATTGGCTACATGCTTCAGTGGGAAAGTGTAGGCTGAGACAGATGGACAAGCCTACCAGGTTGCTAAGGGTGGGAGCCTGGGATGAAGCTCAGGTTTACCTGCCTCTAAGACCTGAGTCTTTTATGGACAGGATGCTCTATGTACTGCTATCCATCCCACAAACAGCATATCTGTCCCAACAGAGAGCACATCCATACAAGTAACAGCATGTCAGTCCCCAGTAAGGAGCATGAGAATTCTGTAAATTCATCCTGATCCAGACACCTCACTCCTTATTTTTGACATCACTGTCTTTCACATGTAACCACAGTAGAAGAGAAGAACCCTAAATCAAAAGGTCTGGGTTCTGAGATGCTTCTTAATATCTTTATATTCTTATTCACATAAGGATGTTTATTGATCACCTACTATGTTTTAGCTGTGATGCTACCTATCAGAGGAATACTAATGCACAAAATGTAGCAGGTCCCCTGTTTTCTGGAGCTTGCAATCTAGGCCTTGAGGAACTGCCTTCCTTTTTAGGAGTAATTGTGACTAATAAGGATATGAAGGACTTTTTAAAGTAAACTTTCTTATAAGAGCTTTACTTAGATACAGTTCGCATATTGATTAAATTTGTCCTTTAAAATGTACAAGTGGTGTTGTACATTCACAGAGTGAAATATCACCAATCGCTAAGTTCAGGATGTTCTTCTTTTTCAAAAGAAGTCCCAGCCCATTGCCAGTCATTTCTCACGCCCTTCTTCTCCAGGCCCCGAACCACCAATCTCCTTTCTGTCTGTTAGAGATTTGCAATCCATTCTGTGCATTTCGGTTGTGATCTTCTGTCACTGGCTCCCTTTGTCTAGCCTGATGCAGTCCGTGTTCACTCATTTTGCAGCCTGTCTTATTAGAACTTTGCTCCTTTGTGTTGCCAAACAGTGTTCAGAGGCTGTTTAGCCACATTTGTTTGTCATCCATCAGTTGAAGGACATTGGGGTCATTTCCGCTTTTTGACTGTAACAAATAATGCTGTGAACCTTGATGCATACTCTCTTTTGGATGTGGTTTGTCTCTCAAGGGTTCATGTGCTGGAAGCTTGGTGCCCAAGGTGTTGGGATGGTGGAGGAACCTTTAAAAGAAGCAGTCTAGTGGGAGGTCCTTAGGTCATTAAGGGTCCTGCTCTCAGGAGGAATTAAAGTAGTTCTCATGGGACTTCTTGGTAGACCTCTCAAGAGGATTGTTACAGAAGCCTGAGCCTGACCCCAGCCAGCTCTCTGCCTTCCTGGATCAAGAAGAGATCTCTCACCCACACACACACGATCCTACAGTGATGTGATGCTATCACCAGAGGCCAAACCAGTGGGGCCATTCGAAGGTGGGCTTTGAACCTCCAAAACTGTGAGTTAAATACACCTCCTTTTCTTTATAAGTAGCCTGTCTCAGGTATTTTATTATAGTAATAAAAATCTGATGAGTAAAACTTACAAGTTTTCATGTGAGCATGTATTTTCCATTTTCTTGGGTGCCTACCTAGGAATGGCATTGATAGTTATAATAACTTTACATGTAACCTTTTGAGGAGCTGCCAAATTGTTTTCCGGAATGTCTGTACCATTCCCACCAGCAGTATTTAAAGGTTCTAATTTCTCCCTGTGCAGATGTCTTTGCTCCCCTGACCAAGGTTTCCCAACAGTGTAGAGCCTTTGTTGACCCAGCCCAGTTGCAGGAATAGGATACCTCCTTGGGGTGATTTATGAGGTATAGAGACCCAACTCCCTTCCACTGTTTTTCCTTATCATGGATCATTAACCAGTAGAAAAAGAGATATTCGAGGGCGATTAAACTAGATTTAGGAGTGACAGTAACGTGGACATTTAAGAGTGATTGCTTGAGAAGTAAAAAGGGGTCACAGTAGTTGAATTTAGTGGTACAAAGACTAACCAAAGGGTGGGAAGAACTGTAAACTGAATAAGAATTTGGGCAAAGATAAGGAACTCCAAATAACTAATAAAAATTACTAAGAACCAATTCTGCCTTTTTTTTAAGAGAGAGGGAGAGAGAGAGAGGGAGAGAGAGAAAATTTTAATATTTATTTTTTAGTTCTCGGCGGACACAACATCTCTGTTTGTATGTAGTGCTGAGGATCGAACCCAGGCTACACGCATGCCAGGAGAGCGCGCTACCGCTTGAGCCACATCCCCAGCCCCCAATTCTGCCTTTTAAAGGAATTTGTCATTATAATAGGAAATAAATTGCCTTAAAATATAACAAAGGCCAAAATTTTCAGAGTCCAAACTAATATACTATATAAACATTTTTCAATTTTTAAAAATTATTTATTTTTTAGATTTTTTTAACCTTCATTTTATTGTTACATGGTACTGAGGATCGAACCCAGTGCCTCCCACATGCTAGGCGAGCACTCTATCTCTGAGCTACAACTCCAGCCCTATTTTTTAAAAGTTGTTCTACAACTTTCTACCATGAGTAGCAAGGAAAATGAAGTGTGTAAGACGGTATTCTTTAAAACTTAAATGTAGAATTAGCATATGATCTAGCAATTCTAATTCCAGGTATATACCCCCTAAAATTGAAAGCAGGAACTTGAACAGATATCTATACCCATGTCCATAGTTGAATTATTCACATTAGCCAAAAGGTGGAAGCAACTCAAATATCTATTGATGGATGAATGGATAAACAAAGCTGTGGAATCTACGTTCATATTTTTTCAGCCTTAAAAAGTGTATTAGGGCTTCCAAGAATCACAGAGGGGAGTTCAGAGATTTATTTTCTCTCAATTCTAGAGGTTGCAGGTCCAAGAGCTAGGTGGGTTTCTTCTGAGGCCTTGCTGCTTGGCTACCTTTATGCTGTGTCCTTACATGGTCGTGTGTGTGTGTGTGTGTGTGTGTGTGTGTGTGTGTGTGTAATAAGCCACACATGAAAGATAAGCATGTATGATTTCACTTATGTAAGGGTCCTTGAAGAGCCAAATGCAGAGAGAACATGGAATGGAGGTTACCGGGGGCTGAGAGTCTGGAGTTGCTACCTAAAGGAGGCTGAACTAGTTTCAGAACTAGATGATGAAAAAGTGGGGAAGATGTACTGTGCTGATGGTTGTGTGACATCATGAATGTTGGTGCCTTTAAGAATAATTAAAGTGGTAAATATTATGGGATGTATATTTTACCACAATTTTGAAAATGTACACTAAGTACAAACTTAGTTGTGTGAGGACAGGTCTGGGTCAGAGGTCTGAGGAATGTCAGGGTCTTACAGGTCCTCCCTTGTCCCTCCACTCTACCCTCAACTCCTATACGCAGGTCTTAATCAACCCGGTGCCAGGGTGTGGCTAACACTCTTGGTTCTATTTAACCAGTAGCCATGTCTGTACCTGGTTGATTAATAGGATAGTACAAGGCTTCCTCTCCAAGCTGGGGAAATGAGACAAATATCAAAGGTCAAGACATTTGTTGTATGCATCTGGGAGCAAAGGTGGAGAAGGAAATGTGGATACTTTCTGATTTCCTGGGCCTTCTAGACACCCTGAGAAGCCGTTAGGGGAGAGCTTTCCATCTTTCCTCCCAAACAGGGTAGCAGCACATGGGCTGGGATACCCTGATGATACCTCAGCTGCGACCCTGGGAGCCACACTAACCTGGCTCAGACTCCCCATGTGTGGACCGTGGCCATGCAGTGATGTCTGGGCCAGCCAATGCACACTGGGCCTGCATGGCCCTGCAGGGCAGGGAGAGGACAGGTCAGCTGTCTGTGTGTAGCAATGCCAAAGCTGTGGGGGTGCCTCAAAGGAGAAGGTTCTACGGGGTGCCCACTATTTCTCCTCTGATGCACCATCCATTGTGATGGCTGCACATTTTCCAGGCTGATAATTTTCATTTAATACAAAGTGGACTTCAGGAATAAGCAGCACCAGAAGCTAAGCCAGGTTTCATTGCCAAGAAGAGAAAACAGCTCTAAGGATCTCCCTGGCCCACTGGCTCCTTCTCTGTGGGTCTCCAGGTCTGGAGAAGCATGTGACCAGTGGGAGTGACTGCCCACCACTCCTCCATCACTAGTTATTAATTGAAGGAATAACTAAAAAGAAAGATCCTGAAATTCTCAGGAATATCTATTGGTGTTTCCTAACCCTTCCCAGTCAAGAGGACCCCACCAATGATGCTTTTGAGTTAAAGAACATTCTGTGTGTCACAGCAAGACACTGCAAGACAAATATGTACACACTTTTGTGTATGTAATCCAAGGATAATGATATTAGAATTGTCATCACTGGTGTGTGGATACTATTGGTTGGATTGTTGTTACCTGAAATTGCTGCAAGTTACCATCCCTCAATATCTTCTATGCCTTTTTTCTATGTGCTGTGTCACTCTATTTAAAGTTTTTATGAGTTTATGTTATAGCCTCTAGGATCCTGCCTTTTGTAAGAAGGTAAGGGTTCATCTAGGTACAGTTATATAAACTGTCTTCTTTCAATAATTTCCAGAACTGACATTTTTTCATCATTTATACTTGGAAAATGAGAGCTTCCTTGTCTTGGACCACCATATATACCACACACATAACACATAATGAAAGCTTAGCAAGCATGTGTTGAATAAAATAAATGTTCCTTCTTAAGATGAAAGTGTGTTAATCAGCTTTCCATTGCTATAACAAATACCTAAGATAATCAAGTTATAAAGAGAAAAGGTTTATTTTGGTTCGGTTGTACAGGTTTTAGTCCGTGATCCATTAGGTCTGTCGTGGCACATCATGGTAGGACGTATGGTAGAGCAAAACCACCCAACTTACGACTGGGCAGCAGAAAAAAAGAGAAAGAGAGCAGGGTCGCACAATCCTCTTTGAGAGTATGCCCCCGGCGACCTGCAGACCTCCTACTGGCCCCACCTCTTAAATTTTACACTCCCTCCCAACAGCGCCACACCGGGGAAACAAGCCTTTAGCACATAAGTCTTTGGGTACCATTTCAGATCCAAACCCAGAGCAAAAAGCCTTGGGTTTGTCCATTTCTATAACTGGTGCTGAGTCAGTTCCGTTATTTCTGGCAGACACATCAGTCACTGAGAATGTCTTCTTAGACCCTGGAGGGTCCCAGATTGGAACTTCCATAATTGTCCACCTAAAAATAAACAGAAGTGTTGTATGTTGTGTGCTTTATAATCTGCTGTGTTTGCAAAAGGGGAGGGGGGCGTTTTACATTGGTGTTCCCAATTTACCAGTCTGACTTGTATGTTTTAAAATAGGATGAAAGTTATTATAAAAAATAGCACACGGATGGCATTTGTGTATGTGTATTTCTTTGATTCTATAAAGTAAGGGTAATTTTATTGTTTCTGTGTGGGGAGGAATGACTTTTACAATTTCTACAACTCAATCTTACTCCTTCCTTCCTTTGCAACCTCTGCTACCCAGGTGGCTTGGTGCCCCAGTGACAAACGTGAGGGGCAGGCGAAAAGGCTTCTGTGATCATCTCTAGAAACCTCATTTAGAGAAGGAGGCCTCATCTGTCCAAGCTTGTTTTAAAAAGCCATGCATACTAATCCACTTTTGGAAGAAGAGGAAAAGTACACTGAAGTAAATTCTCATTGTGTGATAAGAATCTGTATTGGATTTTTAAAGCAGAGTACAGGAGCATAGATCCCTCCCCACAGAATTCAGGCTCAGGTGCCTGGGTGTGCATTCTTCATGGTGAGCTAGGCAGACCTGCTTGTTATCCTGATGAGAAGCTCCCAGCCTAGGAGGTGAAGGGACTCCCTCTAGATCTCAGGGAACTGATGGCAGAGCCAGTCAAAGCCGCCAGGTCTCCAGACGCCACCAGGACCTTCTCGCCAGGGAGTAGCAACTCCCACCTGCCAGCTAAGAATGGCTTTTACATTTTAAAAGGTCACATAGAGTATGAGACAGAAACCATATGTGGCCGGCAAAGCCCCAAATACTTAATCTCTGGCCCTTTTACAGAAAAAGGTTTGACAATCCCTGCTCTGTCCCTTGTTAGAGATAAAATTTTCATAGCTTTTCTTTGGGTCTGAGGCCCTAAAAGCCCTTGATTAGAAGCTGGATAGTGAAGCTAGAGGCTACGGTGGGTTGGTTTTGTGTTGAATTGACCAAGCCTATAATGCCTGGCACATTTCCAGGTTGGTGTGGGCCACAGGAGGTGTTTGGGTGAGATGCGGAATGTGGGAGTAAAGCAGCAGCCACACTCTCTGTGCCCAGAAGGGCAATGTGACAATGCGATGTAACTTACTTTTGGGAGCAGAGCAGCAGCTGTCTGAGCTCCTTCCCTGTCTCCGTCCTCAGCTCCCCTGGTTCTGGCCAGGGCGGAGGGTGAGGTTCCTGGAGCAATGGCTGGGCCTGCAGCCCCTACTGCCCCTGATCTCCTTTAGCTACTCTGATTCCCAAGCCAGAAGCTCCACAGATGTTCAGTTCCTTGATGATGGACACCAGCTAACCCAGTGGGTCAGCAGAATTATCCAGGATGGAGGCTGGAGGCAGGGAGAGGGTGCCTGGCCCCTCTCTTGGTTCCAGCTCATCTTTACACATTTCGGCTTCTTCTGACTCTCCTCCCTTTGACTTCTGGATTCCCTTCCCAGTTGCCCACCTGGCTGGCCTTAAAGGTACTGCCGAATACAGACTATTTACCCAGTTCCATTCATTGACAGGGTCTCACTAGTTTGCTTATCTAGTGAATTGCTAAGTCACTGAGGCTGGCTTTGAACTTGCAATCCTCCTGCCTCAGCCTCCTGAGCCACTGGGATTACAGGTATGGGCCAATGTATCCAGCCCTATAACATTAAACATTAAATTCTGTGTTTCCAGACTCTTCAGGCCTCAGGAGACCTGTAGAGCTGGAAACACTACCTGTAGAGAGCTATACAAGCCTCACTCTAGAATCGGAGCCCGGAAGACTTTGAAAACTAATCCCTTTTTGAAAAAGAAAATTGCCCAAATTCAAAGAGCTAAACACTCATGCAAATGTGCAGGTGGATTTTTAAAAATGTGTCTGGAGGCACTGTTCTCTGAAAACGGATTAAACAGAACAAAGACTCGGCCAAGAAGTCTCTCTCCTTTAAGGTGTCTCTTATTCTTCAAAAGTTCATGGTTTCTCAGCAGTGGTTTTTCATTGACTTAGTAGTTCAATATCACTGTAAATTTGACTAGACCTCCCTGCCATCCTCATGCGACAGCCCAGTCAGGGCATCTCGCCCTGTTGCAGAAATCCAGCTCTGGGGCATTCACAGGACCTCAGGCCTGTGAACACAATCTGGGCCTCCCTGAGTGGACTGTAGCTGAACTCCCAGCCATTGCTGTCCTGAGTGCCCTTTACCTTCATCTTCCAAGTGGTCTCTATGGTCTGCAAGGGAGGCACAGCCTCTGCATTGCCAGCCTCTAACTTGACTTGTCTGCACACCTCCTCCAGCCCCCAGATCATCTGACTTGGGGAGACCCATAGATCTCTCAAGGGTCCCCGCAGAGAGCAGAACAGGCATCTCTCTCTTACCTCCTCCTGCATTGTTACAAACTGCAGGAAAACAGGAAAAGGCCATTGCTTTTGAGTTCCTTCGATTTGCTTTCGGTTCCCTTACTCCCTCCCAGAGGTCATCTTTGAAGACCAGCTCTGTTTATAGGGGGCGTGGAATCTTAATTTATCATTGCGGTTCTCCTTGAACCGCAGGGTTTGGAGCAAACAGTTAAGACAAATGTTTGCTTTGGTGATCCTTCATCATTTTAACTTTAGTAATGACCATGGAAGAGAAAGAGTTTGTTCCTCAGGGATAAATAATCATGCAAAGGGAAAATGTGATCAACAAAGAAAACAGATTTTTAGGAACTCGTTGCTAATGTTACAGAGTAAATAACTTGCACATCTTTGGGTCAGTAATGCTCATGCTCAAATTGTGAATACGTTCAAAGTTTAGAACTCAGATCTACCACCCCAGAGACTGAGCTAATAGAACCTGAGCTTTTAGGCTACAGGGAGGATATAATCTTAATTTTCAAGAAGTTTGGGGATGGGGGACCGGAAACTTTAGTTATAATGGACCTTGAAAATGCTACATCTGTGTCTTTCCACCCTGCCCCTACTGCCGTCCACTGTGGACTAGCTATTCTCATTTTTAGGAGCCTAATTTTGACTTATTTTTTAAAGTTTGCTATCAAAATGAAAAACATTTTTAAACTGTAGAACATGCACATTCAGTTCAGTAAGGCATAAAGAAGAATGTAAACGTCACCTGTCAGCCCACCACCCGGTGGTGACAACTATAGCTGCGAGGTACATTTTCCTCTGAACTGAACATACACACACCATAGAAGCATCTGCAAGAATGGCTTGACTGGGCTTCAAGTGGCTAAGAGCAGGAACTTGCTGAGTCCTGATCCTACTACTTGAGAAATGTGTGACTGTGGGCGATTTCTTAACCCCACTAAGCCAAGGTTTGCCTAACTGTAGAATGGAATAAAGAACAATCCCTAATTCACGGAGTGATGAGAGATTAAAGGAGGATGTGCATGTGAGGGTTTATCACAAGGTCTGACACACAGCACTTTTTAAGTGAGCCATGCTGCTGTGGCACACGCCTGTAATCCCAGCTGCTGGGGAGGCTGAGGCAGGAAAATCATGAGTTCAAAGCCAGCCTCAGCAAAAGTGAGACACTAAGCAATTCAGTGAAACCCTGTCTCTAAATAAAATACAAAATAGGCCTGGGGATGTGGCTCAGCAGTAGAGTGCCCCTGAGTTCAATCCCTGGTTTAAAAAAAAAAGCCAATATTAATTTGTAACTTTCTGTTGTCATTTTTTAAAAAAATGTTATAACTTGGTAAGCCTTGTGATAGCTATAGAAAACTACCAGTTCCCCTCCATTTCATCCTGATTTCAGTGGAATTTGCATATATTTGAACTCTTCTACACAGTTAGGTTCCTGAACCTACAATTATAGTCATTGTTCAAATAATGTTTATACACATTCACAGTTACGTGCCAGCACTTGACACATGCCAGCTCATTACAGCTCACAACACCTCTGCAAGGTAATTGTCCTTATCCTCAGTTATAGATGAGAGAATCCAGGCTGATAAAGAAGAGCTCAGATCCAAACCCAAGTCTCCCAACTCCAAAGCCTTCCCTTACTGGGCCACTTGCCGGACACTGCCCAGTCCCCAATCAATAGCACATCCTTCCAGGGACATTGGAATAAATCTGAAAGCAGCTTTCTGGCCAGAGTCCAGCCAGTTCCCAATAGAGCTACCAACTTTGTGCCAGGAAAGGAGGGCATACCCTGGAACAGAAGTCAAGACACCTGGGTTCCAAGGTGGGAGGATCACAAGTTCAAGGCCAACCTGGGCAATTTAGTGAGACCCTGTCTCAAAATTTTAAAGGCTGAGGATGTAGCTCAGTGACCTTGCATGCACAAGAGTTCAATTCCTAACACAAAAGTAACAAGGAAAAGGAAACCTGAGTTCTTGAAATTTTTATATCTTTCAGTGGCATTTTCATCTCTGTGGAGTGGGTACAATCATATCTATCATTCCTTCCTTGTGGAATGAAGTGATATCCAGATAAAAGTGATGATAACACTAATAATACAGCACCCTTTTCTCACTAATCACTAATGCTTTTATGACTACTTACTAATACTTTCATTACAAATTGCAAAGTATTAACAGCAACTTATTAAGTTGCTAAGTATTACTAATAGCAACTTACCATTTTTACCACCATGACTGTGTTTAATGATGTCATTCATGACTCCGATAATTCAAAATGCATACCGCCCCCCACCACCAATCCTTACACTAACAACTTTCTCTTAATCTCATTAATGTCCTTCCTTCAAGGCCCAGGCTGGCCTTGAATTTGCAGTCCTCTGCCCAGCCTCCCAAGTAGCTATGACTACAGGCATGCACTGCTACATCCAGGAACAACATGGATTTAAAGGTTGAGATGCCCTGGGGACCTATAGAGGAAGCCAGCTTTATTCATTTTTGAGTAAATTACTGGAGGCTTTGCCTGGTCCTTTGTTTTTCCAACTAGGAGCTTCTCTAGCTGATGGAGAGTCGTGGAGAACAGATCAGAACTGAGGTTGGAGACCTGAGTGACCTTTCTGGAAGGATTTCTTGGAGTTGGAAAGTGTGGAGTAATTAGGAATAGGAGTGCAATCCTTGAGGTCAGTTTGGAAGAATTGGAGCTAGACAATACCTGCTCGGTATTTCCTTAATGTGGTTCATTGACTTGTAAAGAGGAGACATTTTGATGTAGCATCAGAAGAGAGCAAGTCAAGGTGAAGCGCTCAATGGAATGGTAATTGCTTGGGAAGGGAAGAGGGTCAAAGTGGTTGAACTTAATGATGCAGAAAGAGTGATCATGGAAAGAGAATTATAAACGGAGTGAGAAAGGTTAGGCAAAAGTGAGGGGCTTGAAGTCAGCTATAAAGAAAATGATTAAAAGCCTCTCCTCGTAAGAAGGCATCCATCAGTGAGGGACAGGGACCACAAGGAATGTTTTCAAGGGTCCCAAGTTCTGACCAGGTGATATGTTCTATCTTCTCTGTATTTACCCATTAATGAGTGCAGAAGTGATTTTTTTATAAAGGCAAAGTATAAGTACAAATTAAGATTGTCAGATTTAGCAAATAAAAATTTTCATGTGCTATTTGGGATTTATTAGAATAAAAATTTATTCATTTTTCATCTGTCATTCAAATTTAACTGCATTTCCTGTATTTTGTCTGGCAACATGAGCAGGAACCTGTGTAGGGAAGGGTACCAGCCATGCTAGATGAAAGTTTGTAAGGAAAAGAATAGCCTCTGGGAGACTCTCCAGATTTAAATCTCCTTAAGAGTTTATTGTAGGACCTTCTGGATAACACAGTGCTCATTATTATAAAACCATCTGGTAGGGCCAGTGTGGGCCAGGCCTAGAGAGAGGTAGGCAGTGGCTACATTGGATTTTCTGCTCCTGGATTCATGGTGTCCAATGCCCAGTTCTCAGGGGCAGATTAAAGCCAAAGACTTCTGTGAGTTGGAACAAGTTTCTTTGGTCCAGGAAACAAAGAAGGAGGAGCTTGAGTGTTTGGTACAGACCAGGGAAGGAGAGATGATGATTTGGATCTGTAATGCCCTGATATTATTTCCTGGGAAAGCAAACACTGAAAAAACATCAAATCATTTGCAATTGACAGGAACACATATTAATGGGATTAAGGTTGGGTAAGATTCTGAATCAGGTTAGTTGGAGTTCATGAATGCTTCTTGCAGATGGGAGACTGCTTTATTTTACATTTAATATGTCATGAAATGGACGTAGGATATCTGATGGGAGACAGAGGCAACTCCACTTAAATGGGATTACCACTAGAAGACTTGCTAGGTGGTAGGAGAGGGACCTCTTACAGCTGGGGCCTGTATGGAGTCTTGACAAGATGAACTAGCAGAATGAGCTGGGCCACAGTGAAGAAAAGGTCAGCATAGGGTATTTAGGGGACTGTGAAGACTAGAATCAAGTCTTCCTATGGAAGGAAGTAGAGTCACTCTATACCTTGGAACATCTAAATGTAACAAAGAGTATAGTAATGGGTGAAGAGAGTTTTTTTCAGGCAGAGAAGATGGGAGTAAGGGTGGAGTGAGGTTAGGGGGCTCCGGTGATGAGGGATTAGCAAAAGTAAATCATTTTGCACATAAAGAATTCTGACATTCAACATGCACAAACAACCCTTTACTAAAGGTTTTACCACCTGTGGGGAATGAGGCTCCAGCAATGAGTATAACAGTCCCCCCTATGGTCTTGCTTTCAGAGGTTTCAGCTACCTGCAGTCAGTCATGGTTTGAAAATATTAAATTAAAAATTATAGAAATAAAAATTTCATAAGCTTTAAATTGCATGCCATTCCGAGTAGCAGGATGAAATCTCATGCTGTCCTGCCCCATCCCTCTCAGTACATAATTGTCCCTTTGCCCAGTGTATCCACACTGTATATGCTACCTGCCCATTAGTTACTTAGTAACCATTTCAGTTATCAGATCAGTTGTTACAGTATTGCAGTACCTGTGTTCAAATTCATTACTTTACTTAACAAGGACCACAAAGTGCAAGAATAGTGATGCTGAAAATTCATAGATAGCCAAAAAAAAAAAAAGCCATAAAGTGCTTCCTTTAAATGCAAAGGTGAAGATTCTTGACTTAAGGGAAGAAAACATGTGTGCTAAAATAATAAATCTTCTATCTATAATATTATGGAGAAGGAAAAAGAAATTTGAAACTGCCAATGTTATAGCCACCATGCATGATAATTGCCTACTTCACTAAAGTTTATATGTATAAGAAAAACTGAGTACTTATAGGGCTTGGTACTATCTGTAGTTGCAGGCATCCACTAGGGTCTTGGAACATATCCCTTAAAGATAAGGGGATACTACCATAAAGTCCGAAGTCTGTCCCTAAGAGACTTACAGTCTGGTGGAAAGGGGGAGCCTATAAACAGTGCAATGCTGGAGTGTCATTCCTCACACCAGGGAAGCTTGGGCCAGGCTCCATCTTGCCTGGTTTCTTATGGCAACTTCCTCACCCCTCTTGCTGCCTCCGCCCAGGATATTCTTCTAGGATATTCTCCTCCTTGAAGCCCATGTGATCTTTCCAACTGGAGAATCTGTCCATACCGCTCTCCTGCTAAAAGCCCTTCAAGGATGAAGCCCAAACCACGGCTTTGTGGGCTCTACCTCTCAGCCCCTGTTCAGTTTCCCCTCTCCTAACACCAGCCCCAGGCCAACCAAACTTGCAGCCAGTGTGCATTTTCTAAGGCCACAGAACATGACCTCCCCTGTCTTGGCATGAACCTTGGCACTTGCCATTTCTACTTCCTGGACTCTTTTCTTTAGGGTTCATCTCATAGTCACTTGTTCTGGAAGCCTTCCCTAGCCTTTCAGGTCTAATTAACAGCCCCTCATGGGATTCTGCTAGCTCCCTGGATTTAACATTATCCCATCATCTCTGCCCATCACTTCATTTGCCCACCTCGGCCTCTAAGCTTATGTTGCTCATTGGTGTCTCCTCACCTAGCATGGCACCTGGGTCAATAAAACTTATTCTAAAATGAATTCCTGGTAAATTAGAATTTTTCAGGGTGCAGGAAGAGACCTGCCCATGTTATCATAGCCAATTGGGGTTCGCAAGAAAGAGCTCAGCAAGAAGCCATTTGGGCAACTCTCAGAGATCCCAAAAGGAGGTGATTTATCAAGAAAGCCTTCACAGTAGGGGGGATTTTTGAGCCCAGTGTTGAAAGATGGATGGATGTTTGCCTAGCCAGGGAAGGGAACCCACCTGAGCTGCCTGCTCAACAGTTGTCAGGTTCTTTTGTTCAGCATCAATAGCCTTAAATTATCAGGAAAGATTAAGGACTACCTGTCCCCTGACCCATAACCTCACTACCAGGTGGAAGGTTACCAGGAATGCAAATCCTTGACTCTGGCCATGCGAAGAGTATTAGTGACCAGTCACAGAAATAACCCCACCTCCTTTGTAAGTCTGGCGATATCACCAATCAGCCCCTTCCCAGCAGGTTCACTCTGGAGCTCATGCAATAGCACCCTGAAGGAAGAATCAGCTGACTTTATCATCAGAATCCTGCCTTACTGGGGGATGCTGGCCTCATCTCCAAATGAATGAAGTCAACACTAAGAAGGACAAGGAAGCTGGTTCCCTGATTCTCACAGCCCAGCAGGCAGGGACAGGGGTGTTTGTATAAACTTTCCTAACCAAATTACCTTGAAAATTTTCATTCCACAAATGAGAAAAATTTGTTTCCAGCTTCCATTTTGTTAACTACAGAACCTGCTGTAGTTAATGTAGATAATGATATTTCAAGAATTTGATGCAACCATGGAATGTAGACTCCTGATAAATGTCCTTCACACGTCAGTTCACAGTCTCTAAAGTGTGGAGTGTGGTTGACACTGCTTGACATCGCACAGTGTGCATCAAAATATTTTAAAGTAAATTTCAAACAAGATGAAGAGTGAGTAGGGACACTCCAGGCAAGGTGATAGCCACCAGCAAAGCACGGGAGTGAATTCATGAGTAACCTTGTCTTAGCTGGTGTGAGTTAAACCCATGTATGTAGAGCTCTGAAAACTCAAATGTTAGAGATTTGTTTACATTAAGGTCCATGTGAATGACTTTCTTCATGTGTACAGTAGGAATAATAATAGTACCTGCCATTTGGGTTTGGGGAAGAGGATTACAAGAAAAAAAAAAGAGAGAAGAATTCAGCATGATGCCTGGTACCTGGTAAATGCACAGTAATCATTAGCCATGGTTCTTTTTATCACCATCATCATTGTTAATATTAGGGTAGTAATAGTTGTTCTCCCAGTGCTTACCCCTGTACCTGGTTCATAGTAAGCACTCAATCAGTAGTTGCAGGAATGAATGTATTTGGAAGTCTCCTGGCTTATACTCATTCATTTGGCAATATTTCCTGGGCACCTGTATGTGCCAGATACAATTCTAGGCCCTGAGAATAAAACAGTAATCAAGGCCACATGTACTTCCCCTAAAAAAGCTGCTAGTCTACAAGGGTTACAAACAAGTGCACAGGCAGCAAGGCTGCTATAGGGTCTGAAGAAGAGCCCTGAATATATTCAAGGGGAAGGTCAAGATGGGGCCCCCTGACTTGGGCATAGGAGGGTGGTTAGAGTAGGGAGAACAGCCCCAGCCCAGTTGTGTACAGAGGCCCCAGGGAAGAAAGAACTTAACTTGCTTTCACCAGCTCTGGGCAGGCAGTTAAATATCTCCCCGAGAGGATTAAGAATGACTGGGGACTAAGGTTTTAAGTTCTCTCATATACAGCTGTACCAAAACCACCTGTGTTTTCTGACTGTAAAAGATACATCTAGAAGATGTGGTCTTCAAATCTAGAGAATGGGGGATGCAAGAATGGGGGATTCTCTCTCTTCCCCTCCCTCCACACCCCCTTTAGTCTTCTGGTTAATGTAGTGTGATTTGTGCTGTGTCTAAGAATGTTGGCCTTTAATCTTAAGTTTCCAGGTCTTTGACCCCATTTCACTGACCTGTTGAAATCTACAGGTCATGGCTGGACGATCTTGCTGCTCCCACATGTTTTCCCAGCAGCAGCAGGAGAGTTCTTTGGCTTGAGGCTGCTGGAGGCTCCAGGTTGTGTGGTTGTGGTTGGAGTGGGTGGTGGACAAGGGCTGAGAGATTAAACAAATCCCTCCATGACCTTCTGGCTCTTTTGCTATATTTGTTCTTTGAAGCTGGGTGAAAATCAGCTGGGGAAGTTTCCACAGCATAATAGTGCGTCACTGCAGATGCCACCAATAAGGAGGAGCTGACCTTTGCCCAAGAGTGACAGTTCTCCTAGGATCCACTTCGACATCCCTTGCATTGGGCTCAGGCTCCAGTGTGAGATTGGGTTCATTTCAGAATTCCCTTCTGGGTACTGGGTATTGGACGGTTCTGGTATAGATAAATTAACTCCCACCCAATGCCCTGCCATCATAAGACCACCCTCAATTAAGTGTTTCCTGCAAAGGATCCTGGGAGTGGCAGTCATTCAGCCCATTCTTTCATGTTTACTCAACCAGTATTTGTTGAATTCCTACTAGAAGCTTGGTGCTGTAAGAAAAGAGAAAGAAGATGGGAATTTACATTTTTAATAGATTTTTAAGAGCTTTTAGCGGTTTCTCCACCTCTGCATATTTACATTTCGAACTGGATAATCCTTTGGGAGGCTGTCCTGTGCTTTATAGAATAAGAAGGGTTGTGTGGGAAGTTCACAGGTCAATGGGGTTGTGAGATCCCATCCTGTTCCTCTCTTTTTCCTTCCTATCTATAAGGTGAGCAGTTTGTCCACCACACACTCCCTACCATTGTCATCTGGCACCCCCACCAAAATCCTAAAAGCAATGGGTTCCCTCAGTCATGGACTGAAACCTCTAAACCATGAGCCAAAATAAATCTTTTCTCTTTATGATTCATTCTCTCAAGCATTTTGTTACAGTGACAAAAATCTGACTAACATACACTCTTAAGATTGTAATAAGGATTTATTGAGGAACAGATGAGTGATGTGGCACACACCTATAATTCCAGCTACTTGAGAGGCCAAGGCAAAAGGATCCCAAGTTCCAGGCCAACCTCAGCAACTTAGTGTGACCCTGTCTCAAAATGCAAAATATAAAGAGTGGGGAATGTAGCTTAGTTGTAGTGTGTCTCTGGGTTCAATCCCCAGGACCACAAATGAAATGAAATAAAAATTAAAATGTAAAGAGCCTAGGGAAGAATTTGGCTTCCAGCAAGTCATCAGTAGATGTTAACTATTTGTACTTGATTCTGTTGGACTTCAGAGTTTAGAATCTATACTATAAATAATAGTGACTTTTAAATCAAAGCCTGCAACTCCACCTCCCTTATTTATGGCAAAAACACAGTAGGTATCTTTGGGTTGGAAACCAATCTCTGGTCCCATGCACTGTTTCCAAGGTACCAGTGTCAAATGGCTCAGCCCCTGTGGGAGCTGTGGGCTGTGCAGCATTGATGACATCTTCCCAATGTAGAATCAAAGGGGCAAAGAGGCGGCACCAGCATCTGTTGAGACATCTGCACACTCATCCATCCCTTCAACCAACTTTACCAAAGACCTTTTTGATTCTGGGCATCATGTTTCTATTAAGTGCATCTGGAATGCCAGTAAGTCACCACTCTGTCCATGTGTTAACTGAAAGTTTATTGGGTAGAAATGTCATTGTTTAGTTTCAGGACAATTCGAACTTATTTATGTGGATTGTGTCAAAATACTGAGGTTTCTTTTCGTGCTTTGCTTGAGTTGGGCTTTGTATGTATGGAGATCCCATGGCCTGGATGTGGTTGGGGAACTCCTGGGAATTTCCGCTTTCTTCCTCTCTCCAGCTTTTTATAGCTACATAAGGTTCAGATCTATTAACAAACACTTGTATAATTACGCCCCTCTCTGTTTACAGACTCAGGATGAATTATCTTGATGGGAAAATATCTATCCTTTGGAGTAATTTTGATCAAGGCTTTTTAGTTTGTGTTTGCATATGGTTCATTTGCCCTTCTAAAAATCATGTTGATGTCTGTTTCATGAATCATCTACTGTGGATAAATTACAGTACTCAATAAGCCTCATTAAAAATTTCATCTTGACCTAAAAGTAGTTGGCATAAAGAAAATATGTGACCTATCCATATGCTTTCTCATGGAGCTAAATCAAAAGAAATAGTTGAGGGCCGGGGTTGTGGCTCAGTGGTAGAGCGCCTGCCTAGCATGCATGAGGCACTGCGTTTGATCCCCAGTACCACCTAAAAATAAACAAATAAAATAAAGGTATTGTGTCCATCCACAACTAAAATATATATATATTAAAAAAAAGAAATAGTTGGGTTTTAAGATTCTTAGGTGATACCCATAGGGGACTCCCTGGAAATGATCGACCAGGGCCTTGGCCACCAGCATGTTGGAAAAGTTCAGTTCAGCTCAGTTTGTTTTGAGCATCACAGTCAGAATACACTTGTATTCATAAATTCAACAGTCACAGAACCACGATATGCAAGGTGAGACTATTTATGGGAAAATTTTTCAATATGTTACTGAATTTCAATTTTATTAAAATAGATGTGACTCTCATTTGGATTTTTCAGCCCTGTGGAAGACAGCCATACACCCTCTGAATCAGAAGGTCAATTCCATCCTTCTCTGTTATACTGGGAAAATTGACTGTGTTCCTCCAGTAATATAAACATGTAGAAGACTTGACTTTTAGTCCACTTGGGTCAAGAAGCAACGAATTATTTCCCCAGTGTTTCCTCCCTCTGAATAGCTAAAAATGCTTAATGATGGGAGGCAGTGTTTTAATTAAGTACACCCTTTTGAGTCAGACTAAATGTGTTTGAATCGGGACTCCCAACATTTACCAGCTATGTTACTTAACCTCTTGGTGACTCAGTTTCTTTGTGTTAGAATAAAGCTAATAATTATTTCCACTTCACAGAGCTACTGCAAGAAAATAAATGAGAAAGGTAGCCTACATGAAATAGATTGGGCACTGTGCCCAACATAATTATAGTAAGAGCTTAATAATTCATAGCTATTATTATCATTATCATCATCAACTAATATTTCTTTGCCCACGCAAAAAGCAACGCTTCCTGTATACTGAAACATAAATTTGAGAGTGTATCTATGAGATCTTCTTATCATCTATCCAGTATGTGAAGTTGGTCGTATTTTTAGAGGTACCCATTCCAATAAAGACACAGGCTCAGTTTGGAGATCATTACATTCTTGGGGCACCTTGTTTGTGAGTTAGGAACACAGAGACTCAGGGTCCTTGCTCCTACATGGATGGAATAACTATCATTCAAGAAGGGGATGGAGGTTTTTCTTTAGCGTAGCTTCTGCATAAACAGGCAAGACTCAGACGACATCTACATGGAGACTGCAAAGGAATGGCAAATGAGACTGTTCTGAAGTCAAGTCAGTTACCATTAGGACAAGCAAGATAAATCCGACCCAGATTTAAATTGGTATTTTGAGTCTCTTACCTCTTCTGTCCTCTGGAGAGATGAAGAACAGCTGGTCGGTATCCTCTGTATAATAACCCTTCAAATAGAAGACTGAGTTTGCCTTTAGGTACTTTTCCTCTCCAGACTAAACAACTCCAAGTCCTCTAACCTTCCCTCATAGATTCTATTTTCTGTCTCTTTAATCACTTAGGTTCTCCTTTGGAACCTTTCCAGTGTCTCACATCTTCCTTAAAACAAGGAACCTCAAAAGAGACACACTACCTCATAAGATTCTGTCTGCTACCAAATTCTTTATGACAGGATAGGGAGCAGTGGGGTATTTCCCTTCCATGTCACCAGTGTGAACACCCTAGTGTTGGGTTGCCTGTTTCTTATCAATATGCGATGCAATTCCCATTTCATGCATGATCTTCCACAATCCCCATGATCCTCACCACTTTGTCTGTTTTTTTTTTTTTTGAATGTAGATATTAAGCGTCATTTGAGCCCGTCCTGCTGATTATCACCCCCGAGGATACTACTTTGTAATCAGCCATCATGCTGAATTCTAAACTGTCTTTAATGAACCGTTCCTTAATGTGTTGAAGCCACTTTGGATTCTCTTAACACATTAGCAGTTCCAACTTAAATTCCTGTTGTTCGTCGTAGAGTCTGGGTGTGCATGGAGCAATTTCAAGTATTATTTAAACCAGACCCAGGATGAAATCTTAGAGTACATTTTAAGCACTACTTTGTTTACTGAGCCATTGATTTCTTTTCCAGGCAGCAGTGAAGCCTGGGTAGGGAAAAGACAGACCCAATCCTATCTTTCTGACCTGCTGATGAGAATGACATATGCTTTTTAAAGCCTTCCTGAAGCTAAGATATTACGCAGATGTGGTTAGATTTTTTTAATTCCCAGCAATACACACACTAAAGTGATATTAAGCAACAAAGATGGAGTGGGAGGGCAGGATATTTATTTACATTATACTTAAAGCCCCTGATTTACTTTAAAAGGTACTGATTTACACATCATAAATTACACACTGGATTGAAAGAATAAAGAAGCAACAGCATTAGGAAATCATCAGTGGAAAAGGCTCTCAGAAAGGAAGAAAAGGAGCACTTCTGGAATTATTTAAAAAATTATTTAATTTGAACATGGTTCCCATAAAACTTATCAAATACCGATTTGCCACATAAAAGGATGCTCATGAATCTGCTTAGAACTTCCACCCCATGTCAGGAGAGCTGGAAAAGGGGAGGGAGGAGGAGCTAGCATTCATTTTAATATGTGTAAGCCAGATACTTTGTATTGGCATCATGATACATCTGGCTTTTTCTGAAGTCATCAGCCTCTAACTTGCCTTGACCCAGGAATTGCAGTCTTCTGGGGACTGGCTGGCAAAGCTTGTCTCCCTGGACATGCATAGAGTTCTCCTCAATTCCACGAGGTGGTGTTGGTTGCAGTACACAACCTCCTTGAGATAGACTTTATCCTGAGGTTTTGTTTCCTTCCAGTACTTCTAAAGGAGGCATGCCACAGCCTGGCACTCCTGCCTGTTTCCGGTTTCCTCTTGCACTGGCCTGAATGAAGCAACTGGAGGTGGTAGTTCCAGGACTGGCAATTATGATGAGTATTTACCGAGTGCTCTTGGGATGCTTCTCAGAATGGGCAGATTTCCAGCCTGGGCTTGACATGGGCTGGCCTCTCCTAGGCTCTAATTACCCATTCCAGTGGCAGTAATGGTACTGGGAATTGAAGCCTTCCCAGGCCTCCTCCATTTTAATTAATTGCTTTGAATTCCACCAGATCTGTCCATTGCAAAGTTCATTTACTTTTAGGGGTTGCTAGATGCCTAGGGGAAAAAAAATAGCTTAGAGACACAGGGGCAGGGTGGAAACCCGGCAAGATTTTGGTGCAAACCCCAAGGAGAGGGGAGGGTGTGTACCTGTCCATGCAAGTATGCAAGTCCCCCGGAAGGACTCACAGGGCTGCAGTGAGTTTATTTGTGCCATTTAACCCCAGGTGCTCTGGGTACCTCCAGCTCAGCTTCCCCTGGGAGCTCCAACTTGGAGCCCTCCCCAAGCCAGGTGAAAATGTGTTTTGAGCAGAAGTTCCTTAATGGTTTGAGGTTTGGCACAGCCATGCTCTTACTTTTCAACAAATGTTAGAAGTGTAAAAATGGAATAAATTTACTACTGAAGTTTTGAAAAAGCAATGAAAAGCGACTCCCCCCTCCCCCCGCCGCCCCCAAACCCCTCTCCTACTTTTAAGAAAAGCAAACACTCTTTTCCTGTCTTATTTGTATTACCATTAATTTAAGACAGGAAGCCCTCAGTGGGTGTGATGTAAACAATTGGGCCTCGTGGGTCGGGCTTCCTCATCAGTTTGCAGCTGGAGAGATGGTGGTGCAGCCCAAGCGCCTTCGGGCCTCTCTAGGGGTTGACTTGCTGACTGAACCCGCTGAAGGTGGGAGGGGCAGGCGAGCAGGCGAAGGTATAAAGGAAATGCTTGAGTCGTGCAGTCACGGGCAATTGTAATTCAGGGGTGGTAAATTTGGTTACTCCTGCAGAAAGGATCTGACTGGTGATTTCTGGAAAGTTCCCTGACATCCCACCCTGTGTGATAGTTGTGATTTTAGTACACTCCCCCCCCCCCCAAAAAAAACCCATGCTTCTGCTGATTATGAAACTGAGTGGTTATGAAATGAATGATGTTAGGGAGGTGGAGCCTCTTTGAGGGTGGCTCTGAAAGAGCTGGGTGAGGGTATCGGGGTACCCACCGGGAGGGCGTTTTCTCCTTCAATCCTGCTCCCAGTTTGCAGCAGGAAGCTCCCGAGCACTGGACATAAACAAAATCGTCTAAGAAACCCCCCAACTCCTTGCCGTCCTTCCCGGGGCGGTTTCCTTTTCCCTGCGAGAGGAGGGGAGTGTCGGGGAAGGGATTCTGGAATGCTGTGGAGTTTTGACAAGTGAGCCCGGGAGTGCCGAGCCGCGTTAGGATTGCATTACAGTCTTTTCATAACCTCCTCAACCGGGGCCCGAGGCGGGAGGGAGGGCGGGCGGGGGTCCTCCCACAGATCTGTAGCCAGGCGAGGGGAGCGTTCGGGAAGTCCTGCACGGATCCTGCTCCAGGACTGCCCGCCGCCCCGCCGTCGGGACCTCGGGAGGGCGGCGGCCCGGGGCGGGGAACCGGCCTCTCGCCCGCCCCTCCCTCCCGACGGCCAGCAGGTGATTAGGCTAATGACCGGCCCCTGGGGGTGGCTCCACCCGGCCCCTACGGATGACCCGAGGCCAGCGGCTCTGGACGCAGTCTCCGAGGAAGCCTCCAGAGGTGACTTCAGAACTGGAGGTAGGAATCTGCCTGGAAACCCCTCCCGCTCACCGATCTGATCCGGGCTGCGGTGCCGACCGAGGCTGGGTCCCTCAGCCTGGGAACTGAGCCACCGGAGGCACGAGACCCAGCAGCCGTGCACGCTCGCCTGCTCCCAGGTCGCCGGCGTGTTTGGTTTTCCACCTGGGGATTTGCGTGTTGAGAGGTGGTTTGTGTTCCTCGGGAGGAGTGATGTGGAGCTCGTTTGTCAATTACTGGACGGAAGGAGGCGCCCTGTGTGTGTGTGTGTGTGTGTGTGTGTGTGTGATGGGCAGGGAGGGGGCGCGCGCCAGGAGGAACCCCGAGGGGCTCCCGAGCCACAGTCCTCTCCTACACCTTTTGTGAGAGTGCTGGGGGGCGGTGAGGAGCTTGGCAGCCCAGGCACCTGTCCTTATCGCTTGCTTCTCACTTTAGCTAGCAGGCCAGCAAATCTGGAGCCGAACAAAGCTGTGTTCTCTATGGCAGGGAGCTGTGTTTATGACCCCACCAGAGGTCACAGTCTCCTTTGGGACAGATCTTTGCCCCAAACTACTGAACATCCTGCTTGGACCACAGCCCCGCCCACTAATTCACGAAACGTTTTGATTAGAGTATCCACTAATGAAAAGATCTTTTAAAGATGAAAGATGTTTGGAAAGATCGTGGCATTTTCCATCATGTAGCTTCTCTCTACTAGAGTTTATAAATACTAGGAGTGAAATGAAGTCAGTTTTGTCTCATGACATGAAGGGAGGTAACTTAAGCTGTCATTCTGGGGGAAAAGATTATTTTGAATGTAAACAATAAATGCTTTTCATAAAAATAGGTCAAGCTGTTTGATATAAGGGGATGGCATAGACTCTAATATGGAAGTACCTTAAAATACACAAAATATAGCAGTACGGGTGTTTTTGCAAGTGTAAATTCACATTGCAGATGAATTTTTAAAATATAGTTAAAATTTTTAAAATATAGCAGAGAGCACGGTGGTACACACCTGTAATCCAGCTATTCAGGAGGCTGAGTCAGGAGTATTACAAGTTCAAAGCCAGCCCCAGCAACTTGTCTCCAAAAAAAAAAAAAAAAAAAAAAAAAAGGCTGGCATGTAGCTCAGTGGTTAAGCACCCTGAGTTCAATGCACAGTACAAGATAGATAGATACATAGATAGATTGATAGATAAAGATGTAAGGCTTTCAGAGTCTCCAGTCAAACTAGGGCAGCTGTGGGATTCCAGGATGGCAGCGGGAGGTTCTGTCGAAAGAGGGGTTCTCAGATGGGCCACCACCTGAAGAAATTCAAACAGGACATAGAAGAGAAAGTGACAGAGAAAACCAACCTGGACTGAGGACCCGAGGCTCACTCCACTTGCTCCCAGGTTTGTGTTTTGAGGCTGCACAGCCAGGCATAACTGTCCAGGAGGTGCATTCAGCATCCTCCCCACCCCCGCTCCGGCCCCATCCAGGGTAAAAGGGAGAAGGCACAAAGCTGCAGAATTACTAAGCACTGCCTTTCAGTTTGCCTTCTTGCTTCCATAAATTACCCAATGCCGTGCCTGGCATGGAGTTGAGCTTCCTTTCAGCCTATTCCTGCTGATTCCATATGCTCCAGCAGGTCACATTTGGGAATTGTTTCCTTGAAGGGACCCCACTCCCCCCTGACTCCTGGGACCTCCAGTGTTGACTCTGCTCCATGGTGCTTAGCCAGTCGTCTTCATCAAGGCTTCTGTTTCCCAGGGCATTCATTACTCAGGCACCTGTGCTCTGCCTTCTAGAGAGTAGGCGCTCCAGGGTGCTGCTTGGGAATCTCTGAGTATTCTTACTCTCAATCTGAAACCCAATTCCTAGTCTGACCTTCTCTTCTTTCCCTCTTATATGTGTATCAAAAGGACACATATACATACTTTTAAAAGTGATATGTTTCTATAGGACTTATAACTACGGACCCCTCACCAACCCCAATATCTATGCCCCAGAAACAATCACTTTTCAAGTTTTTGTACATTTCTTAGTGCCAAATGTATCCTGTCCTCTGGTTCACCTCCTGTCCTCCGGTTCTACCCTGGATTTGCTGTCTGCACAGACACTCTCATGGGATGACCTTTCTGTATCATACTGGGGAGGCATTTTGTCCCTTTCTCAGGTGGCATCCCCTGTCTTCTAAACCTCACGACTTTCTTCTTATATTCACTTTCTGAAAAACACATCTTCCGGAAGGAAGGTCCTGACAAAACCACATGTGAAGTGATTTTTTGATATCCTCCAAGGTTAACGGACAGTTTGTAGGGGATATGGATTCTATATTGGGGATCCCTTTCCCTTTGAATTGGGGAAGCACTGCTCTTCCAGATTTAATACCGTTCAGATGTCTGATGTCATTCTAAGTCCTGAGGCTTTGAATGTATTTCTCTGAAGGTTTTTAGGATTTCCTCTTTGTCCCTTGTAGTATTCCTTTCTCTTTGTAATGAGACTTCACTGTATCTCGGTGGTACTCTTTTTTCATCCACATTACTGGGCTTCCAGTGGCTTTTCTCACTCTGGAAGCTCTGCCCTTTTGTTCTGAACAGTTTTCTAGAGTTTTAAAAACTAAAATTTCCATTCCTCTCTTCTGTACCACGTATTGATTGGAAGGAAACTCTTATGGACTGACTCCCTTTCTTTTTCTATTACATTTTTCTATCTCCTTTAAAAAATATTCTACTTCCAACTGTGCATGGTGGTCATGGTGGTCATGAGTGTAATCCCAGCTACTCAGGAGGCTGAGACAGCAAAAGGATTGCAAGTTCAAGGCCAGGCCAGCCTAGGCAATTCAGCTGTTTTTTTTACCTTTCCTCAACAAGACTCTGTCCCAAAATAATAGTCTAAAAAGGGTTGGGGACACAGCTTATTTGTAGTGGTAGAGCCTTTGCATAACATGAGTGAGGCCCTGGGTTCAATCCTCAGTATCACACACGTATAAAAAAAAAGTACAGAAATACTTTCTGGGAAATCTCTTCATTTTATCTTCCAACCCATATATTCCTTTTTTATGTCTGCCATCAAATTTCTAATTCCCAAGAGCTCCTTAAAGATCTGTGATTTTCTTACAGCCTCCTGTTATTGTTTCATGGATGAAAAGCTGCTCAACTCTGCAGATCTCATTACAGCTTCTTTGAAGTATTTCTCTCCTCCCTGCATTGTTTCTGTTTCCTCTGATTTCCTCTTAGTTTTGTTTTTGTTTTTTAATCTCCTCCATGTAAAGACTTTCCTCACTTGTCCGATGATCCCTAACTGACTACTAAAACCCTAACTGTAATGTCTGAGAGGATGGAACTTGCACCCAGAAATAGCTCCCTTCCAAGAAGGCGACCCAGGAAAATGTCAGAATCCAGAACAATGCCTGGCACACAGTAACTTCCCAGGGACATTTGCAGAGTAATGGAATGACGTATGATCTTGCTAGGTCCCAGGTGGTGGTGCTTATTAAGAGCTCTGCAGGTGACTTGAATGCACAGCTAGTGCGGAGGACCTCTGCTGTAGAATTAGCTCGCTGGTGGTTTCACTGGAGGACTCTCTCATTAGGAGAGGATCTTGTATCTGGAGAAACTACCCAGGTAAAGAGAAATTTCAAGACACAGAAGAGTTGATTGGTTGTAGCATTCTGGAAGCCAGATGGAAAGAAGACTAGGAGTCTAGCCATTTGGTATGGAGACTTTCTCTTATCCTGCTGTATTTAGAGTGGTATGCCTTCTACAAAGTTGGTGTCCCCAATCCATAGCTGTCCCGACTCAGAGCAAACAGGTCACAGAATGCAATCCCTTACCAGGGATCAACAATTAAGAGAGGGATGTGGCGGTCTGATGGCTTCATATTTAGATCTTCAGCGTGTCCTCCTGCTTTGGGGTGGGTCCCCTGCTTCTTCAGTGCATGGTGCTCACAATTCCAGAGCCTCTCTGGAGTTCTGGCTGTGAATCCCAGACTTCCCACACTGCTGGGCTGTTTGGGCTTTCTCTCATCTACAAAGTCAGTTATCACTAGTTTGTGTGCTTTCCAGCAGCCAAAATTTTGTTGCAATCGTTGTTTCTCTTGTTCTCTTTATTTTTGAGAGTTTAGTGCTTCTCCCTTCCCCAAGCTTTTTAAAAATCCTGTACTCTCCTTTTACTCCATCATGTTTACTGGCAAGAGTCTCCCTGCCTGGGACCCAGCTTTGACTTGGAACCCTCCTCTAAGTTCTTTCTTCAACATTTATACCCTGATACTGCAGGTGCCCACTTGGCATGACTATGCAAATAGGCCACCACCCCATACTGAGGGATTGCCCCCAGGGGTACAGTACAACTGAGCTGCGTCTTATTTTTTAATTTTGAGATAGTCTTGCTAAATTTCCCAGGATGGCCTTGAATTTTCAATCCTCCTGCCTCAGCCTTCCAAGTAGCTGGGATTTCAAATATGGGCCACTGTGTCTGCCTAGACCATATTATACTTTGATCTCAGCCAATAGTGCTTAAAATTCCCCCAACAGGGTGGTTGTTGAGCATTCATATTGATGTGCCCGAGAGTCCTCCATTTGGTCATTATGCCGCTGCTTATGGATAAAGTATCAGGCAGAGGGCATTTGATCCTGTGGCTTATCAGGGCTCCATTTGTAAGAATAGCTGTCCAGCATGTTAACTTCTTTGAATTAGGGTCATGCTCGTTTCCCTCTTTGGACTTCACCAGCAGCCCCTTTGGTGGGTGGAGTGGATTTGAACTGGGAAGCATTGTTCTCTGAGATGATTAGCCCATTCCGGTCTGGTGCCTCCATGCCACATCCCAGACACAAGTGTAGGAAAGTGCCTGCTACCCAGTCCTGGCAGTGGGGTGTGAAGACCTCTAATCTGTTGGGGAGATTTTAGGGAAGGTTTGCTCATTCCTAAGAAGGACACAAATGGGTGGTCCCTTTGCTTCCTCTGCATGTTGCCATCTTGAACTGCTAACAGGTCTTGCTTCCCGCTTGGGACAAAGCCAGCGTGCAGGAGAAAGCAGGTTGTAGAAAGCCCCAGAGAAGCCCCTCGAGCCCCTCCCCATGCCCCCTCTCTTCTGGTCTTATGAGATGGTTCAGTTCCTCTCTGTTTAAGCCATTTGGAGTCAGGGTTTGGTATCATTTGCTGCCAGACTGATACAGGTGGAGATTTATTTATGCCCCGCCTTATTCTCCAAAAAGAATTAAGGAGACCGGTGGGCTCACTCGGATCTGAGCAGTCCGATTCCTCGTTTGATTCTTATTTTGATTCCATATGATATTCCTCTCCACTCTGCTGTTTTCTAGGCAGATGAAAGTAATTTTACTCTCTCTTCCAACTTCAAAGGTAGGAATGACTATGAGACATTTGGGGGTAAAAAGGTTTCTTTGCTTTGGAGCTTGCTAGCCAGTCCCCATGTGAGAACGTCCCAGGCTGTCTCGGCAGTGGAGACTGTTTTAAAATGACATGGCACTGCTGGAGTGGAAAGCCAAACGGTGGCTCTGACTCACCCCTGCCTGCGCACTGGCCATTGTTCCCTCTGCCTTCCATCCTTTGTGCATGTCAGCCTCTGGGAAGCCTTGAAGATGAAATAAACTCCGGAAGTGCTCAGTGGCGTCAGGAAGACCAGAATGCAGGAGAAAGTGGACTGTTCATTTCTGTGTTTTCCGGTTGGGCTCAAGTGCAGTGATGCCCTCTCTTTTTTTTTTTTTTTTATGAATGAAAGGCCTATTGGAGCCATTCCACTCCTCCTAGAACATTGGTGTGAAAGGAAGTTCTTAATTGCACTTAGCATTGTACCATCATTTTCCTGTTTATATCTTGTCTCCTACTAGACCCAAATTTTAGGAATGCAATTTTTATATCATAGCCAAATTTTCTTGAGCACTTACTACTTACCAGGTACTGTTAGAAGCATCACATATATGAGCCTATCTCATCCTCATGAGGATTCTGTGAGCAGAGATTCAAATATCAGCTGCTGTAATCCCAGCAGCTCGGAAAGCTGAGGCAAGAGGATTGCAAGTTCAGATCCAGATCTAGCAATTTAGTGAGGCCCTAAGCAACTCAGCGAGACCCTGTCTCTAAATAAAATATTTTTAAAAATGGCTGAGGATGTGGCTCAGTGGTTAAGTACCCCTTGGTTCAATCCCTGATACCAAAAAAAAAAAAAAAAAAAAATCACCAATCTGGTTCTGGAGCCTACTAAATACTATATAATGTGTATACTTTTCACTATGTAATTCATTATTTTATCCTGAACACCTTTATACCATGGCAGTATATAATAGGAATTCAGATGTTATGGTGAATGAATAACACCAGGATTTTTCATCGTATCATAGACACTCATTAATTGTATTGGTAGTGAATTTTCCCGCAGAGGCAAAGGACCATAATATGGGCAAGTCTCCTCCAGATCTGACATATAAGTAGCGTGGGCTATAAGAGCTGAGACTGTCCTGAGGAATCTCAAACACACAATCACTAATTGGGAGGCGACCACAAGGCATTTTATTTTTAATTCAGCTTTTCCTTCTCTTTCTTCATATTACCTTTCACCCCCTAAACCTCCACCCCTAGAAGGGGCGCTAATCCCAGTTCCAGATTTCCATTGCCATCAGTAGAATCCTGCACAAAAGCAGATGCCATTTTGGAGACACTAATACTTTGGAATCTTTTTCCAGGGGAGCCTGTTAAAGGTTAGCATCAGTTGGCAGAGAATCGCTGTGTGAAAGTCAGATCCCTGAAATGCTGCCTGCTGAGTGCCGTTTCTCAGGTGGTTTCTCATAACATGTCTTATTACGTTTTGGAATCAAGAGATAATATATGACTTTCATTCGTTATTTAAGACTTTTGGCTGACCTCCGAGATTCTTATTTCAATTGCCAACCGATAAAATATATAAATGGAAAAATGCATTAGTATGCAAACTTTGGAGTTGGTTTTATCATTTGAAATTGGGGGGAGGCCTGTGGGGATAGATCAAAGAATACTTGTGAACCAATTTTGTCTGGTTAGGAAGCTGTCTTCTGAACAGTTTCACTTTTTAGGTCCTTTGGAAACAAATACACTATGTCTTAAACAATACCAATGTCCTGAAGAAGTTATTTGCACTTCAGGAAGTTCCCATTTTAATAAGTTAACTATATATGAGATGTTCTAGAAGACCTTTATGTTTCCCTTTAGATCGATTCTATGGTGGGAGCCATTTTGCAGAACAAATTATTTTTTTGAAAACTCAAAAGTGTATTTGCCCTCTATACAGCATAGTTATGGACATGTTCTTGTTCCTTCCGGTCCCCAAGGTCAACTGCCGCCTTCCTCTATGCCATGTGGATCACTTGTATGACCTGCAGCATCTGGGTTCTCCTGCCTTCTCTTTCTGCTTGGGTTCAACCAGTGTGATCTGTCAGTGGGAGGCAAGAGGAGAGAGCGTCAGGGTGTTTATCCTTCCCCTCACTGTCCTGCCCGCCCGCCCAGCTGAGGTTCTGACAATGGCTGACTTCTTCCAAGTTCTTGAGGGGCAGCTCACTTTCATGGCTCCAGCTCCCACACAGACCACTACCAATGCTTCCTTCCCTTGCCTTTCAGATCTAGAGGTAGCAACCATTTCCCATGGTTGCTGGCCTCTGTGTGCTGCGCCCTGCCTGACACTTCTGTAAACAGTCCCCTTTAATTAAACCTTTCTGATCGTGCCTTTGGATTCCTGCTAGACACTGACTGACAGCACACCACCGTCCATCTCTTTCTCATTTATAGTCTTAATTGTTAAGTCTGGCTCTAAGATGCCAGTTCCATTTACCACATTTGAATTGGAATCGTACCTTGTCCGAGATTTGTCATCTTCTGCCTTTTCTTGGTTTGCTAGTCTCAGGTTGCTGTGGCAAGTGAGGAAGATTATTCTACCCTCTCCCTACAATGTCTAGCACACTGCCTGACCAAGGTCATAACACTTTGCGACTCTTGAAGTAAAATAACACATCTGGGAATGTGTGTATGTGAATGAATATGGTGTACTGTATCTGTTAAAGAATTTTCTTTTTTAAAAAATGTATTTCTAGTTGTAGATGAACACAATACCTTTATTTTATTCATTTTTTTTTATGTGGTGCTAAGGCTCAAACCCAGTGCCTCACGTGTGCTAGGCAAGCACTCTGCTGCTGAGCCTCAGCCCCAGTCCCTGTTAATGAATTTCCATAGGCTTCCTTTGTATCCTTATCAGCGTTGGTTCATTCATTTATGCAGAGAGCAATTATCCAGCACCACTGAGAGGCAACAAGCTATGCTAGATATTAGCATTCATGTTTCATCAGTCAGGGGGTCTCTCTCTCTTAAAGGACCAAACTACTAGAATTTTCAAGCTAAAAGGGATCTCGGAGCACATCTAATCCAATTTCACTCTTTCGAGGTAAAGTTCAGGCTGAGAAGTTCAGGGCTTCATCTAGAGCACATTTGGTAGATGGTAGGGATGATACCAGAACTCGTGTTCTGATTCCTCCTGGGGTCCTTTCCCCATCTTCCTCCAGCCACACTGCCTGGTCATCTTCGAGGTGCCTTCTGGTGCAACAGACTTCCACCAGGTGTCTTTTAAATAGCCCATTCTGCTGCTCCTTATTGCTTCCCTCTGTGCCCCAAATGCAAACCAGACAGTCATGCCCTGAGCTCATAAACGGGCCTAATGGGATGCAGATGGTGGATTCCAACCCAGGCTCCAACATGAGCCCCAAGTGTAGACAGCGGGGGATCATTCAGAGCAACCCACAGTCACTCTTGGAGATGCCTCTCCACCAACTTTAAACTTGGAGCAACAATTTATGTGGGGGGAATGAGGTGCTGGGGTTGGGTTGAAGGAGTTCGTTAGAGTTTCTGTGGTTACAGGAGCCAGAGGCTTTGCTCTCATCTGCAGATGTGGTCTCCTTCAAGCCAGCCCAGGGCTGCTGGTGAGCCTTTGGGGGACAGGGGTGGAGAGTGTTGCTGTAGAGGGATCGGTGCTGCTGCTGTCATGGTGGATTTTCATGGGTCCATTTAGCACAAGGATCACAGTATAAGGTGTTCCCTACAAAACCCAAGGTCTCTGTCTCCACTAATTCGCAGCTTAAAGTTGGCTTAAGATGGACGGGGGAGGGGGTGGGGGACATTTTTCCTTAATGAATAGAAACAAAGCAAATTAGATAGACTGCGGAGAGCAAGATTAGGTCTTTGCGTGATGAGATGAATGCCCAGTTAGTGTTCCAGGCTCCGTCTCTCCTGTGTCCCGATGAATCCTTACCTCATACCTGTGGGACTTATGTTCACAAGATTAGGGAAAGCAGGGAGGGTTGGTGGCCTGAGTCCCTGTTCTTTGTCAGGCTTTGTGCTGAGGTTTTTAACTAAAGGATCTCATGCTTAGATATAGCTCAGTGTTGTCCTCATTTTGCAGCCCTGGACCTTAGGCTCAGAAGGACAGTGTCCTACAGACTTACACAGATAGTGTAAAGTGGTGTTACGGCTTAGATATGAGGAGGTCCCCCAAAGCTCATGTGTGAGATAATGCAAGAAAGTTTAGAGGTGAAACAGTTGGAGAGCCTTAACCTCATCAGTGCATTAATCCCCTGGTAGGGATTAACTGAGTGGTTACCATGGGCAGGTAGGGTGTGGCTGGAGGAGGTGGGTCACAGGGAGCATGGCTTTGGGGTTTCTATTTTGTCATTGGTGAGGGGAGGAGTCTCTCCCCTCCCTGATTCCTGGTGCCACGTTCCCAGGTGCTTTCCTCGGCCACACACTTTGGTGTGATTTTGTCCTCATCTCAGACCCCAAAGAATGGAGTTGGCCATCTACGGGCTGAGACCTTGGAAACCATGAGCCCCAAATAAACTTTTCTGCCTCTAATTGTCCTTGTCAGGTCTTTCAGTCACACCAGGGAAATAGGGGACTAAAACAGGTGGCATAGCACATACTCGCTTCTTTTTGTTTGTTTGTTTGTTTGTTTTTTTGATACTGGAGATTGAACGCAGGGCTCCGCACCTGCTAGGCAAATGCACTACCACAGAGCTCTATCCCCAGCCCTTTGTATTTTTGATTTTGAGATACGGTCTGTCTGAGTTGCCCAGAATGACCTCCAGCTTGTGATCCTCTTGTCTCAGCCTCTCAAGTAGCTGGGATTACAGGTGTGCACCTGGGCCTGGCCACATATTCAGTTCTAGGTCTCTTGTAAATGAAGTACTGACTTTCCAAGCCCAGTTGGCCCACGTGACTTTGGGGAAAATTAGTTTTGCCCTTGGTTTTCTTGACTATAAAGTGGGGGTGAGGTTTGCGTCTCCCTCATAAATTAGTGCTAAGTATTAAGTGAAATACTGTACAGAAAGTGTTCAATACTGTGCTGGGCACATAAGCTTTAAAAAATAAAAAAAAATAAAAAATGGACCCCCTGAGCTGAGCTTTCTGCTTCTCCTTTCTCCAGTGTTCTTTGTCACTTTGGAGCCCATTGTTAAGGCCCCTGAATTAGTTTCCATGTTCATCAAATGAAGCTTGGGTTAAAGACAGTTTTCCTAATGGGGAAAACACTAAGGAGAATTAATCAAATCTATGTTTTCATATTATAACTATAAAACTTCCTGATGTGCCTGGTCTGTATGTTACTTTGGGACCTTATTTGTTCATGTCTACTGTGAGAATCTAGACTTTGTCAGTTACCTGCAGGAACCCTTGTGTCTCTAGCTGTCTCAGTCTATATTCTGTTGCTATAACAAAATATCCAAGATTTGATAATTTATAAAGAAAAGAAGTTTATTTTGGCTTATGGTTCTAGTGGCTGGGAAGCCCAAACTCAAGTGGCCACATGGAGCAAGGACCATGTGCTGCTTCAACTCATGGTAGAAAGTGGAAAAGCCAGTGCGCATGTGAAGGGGGAGAGAGAGAGCCTGAGGGGAGGAGCTGCTTTATAAAAATGCACACTTGTACCTAGTATAGTCCTATGAGAGTGAGATCTCAGTGCTATGAAAAGGGCATTGATCATTGATCCACTCCTGAGGTTCTTCCTTGACTCAGACACCTGCCACTAGGTCCCACCTCCCATCACTGCAGCAGTGGGATCCAGCCTCCACATTCATTTTAGTGGGAACAAAACATATGTAAACCATACCACTGGGTAAATCCCAGCAGCACTCAGTTCTTTTATTTTTATTTATCTATTTTTTTTTTTTTTTGGTACCGGGAATTGAACCCAGGAATGCTTTACCACTGAGCCACATCCCCAGCCTTTTAATTTTTTGTTTTGAGACAGAAGGCTTAGGGCTTTGCTAAATTGCTGGGTCTGGCCTCAAAGCTATGATCCTCCTGCCTCAGCCTCCTCAGTCTCTGGGATTACAGGTGAGGGCTACCATGCCCAGCACTCCTCAGTTCTTACTGCTTAGGGTTTTTTCTCCTTTATGACTTATTGTCCCTGCCGATACCCATTTGTCATTGTTACCAGCCTCCTTTATTCCTCCTCTTCTCCCTTCCATTTGTTGGTTGCATTGAGCCTTGTTTACAGCTTGGAATGCTATCCATTCTTTCTTTCCACTTCAGTCAGTGGTGACATAGGTAATAGGCTGGAGTGGTCTCCAGTGAAGCTCCCAAGAAAAGTTAGGCCCTTCTTGAGAATGTTCCAGAAAATTCTCCATCTCTCTTACACACAGCCTCCCTGGCTCGTGTTGCTGTTGGCAGTGCCTCCGGCAGAGCTGGAGCTGAGCTCAGATTCTCACTTCTGATGCTGTGCGCTGGGGCATCTGAGGGCAGGAAGGGTGGGTCTAGCCCCTTCAGAAAATAGTGATGGCATCCGGGAGTATTCATGGCCACACAGCTGCTGCCCAGGAGCCTGCCCCCAGCAGATACTTCCTGCCATCCTTAAAGGCGTCTTGCCACACTGCACAAATCACTTTAAAAGGAAAAAGGAAGAAAGACGAGCCGAGACCGAAATCCAGTGGCCCTTCCAATGCGTCTCAGATGGCAGTACCCATCTGCACTGTGAAAGAGGCACCTGTTTCTGGATCCTCTGCACCCAAAATTTTGGATTCCTCTGGAGTTCCCAGAGCCTCTCTGAGAGAGTCCACTTACGTTTTTTGTGCCATGTTGCCATGGCTACGTGCTGGGGAAAAGAGGCAGAGGAGAGGAAATGTGGGAAATGAAGTTATAATTTACCTCATATACTCAGATATAAGGCAGGGTACCCCCAAAAAAGTTACCAGAAACGAGAGATTTGGCTGAGCACAGTGGCATACACATGTTCTCCCAGCTACTTGGGAGGCTGAGGAGGGAGGATCACAAGTTGGAGGCCAATCCGGATGACTTAGCAAGACCCTGTCTCGAAATAAAGAGGGCTGGAGATGTGGCTCAGTGGTAGAGTGCCCGTCTGGCATGGCACCTGTGAGGCCCTGGATTCAATCTCCAGTACCAACAGAGCGGGAGGGGAGGGGAGAGAGCAGTGGCTTACGTCGAAATCTTAACGAATCTCTCATGTTGTGGGAAGATCTTGCAATTATTTTATTTTGGAAATCAGAGTCTTATTTAGGGAACACCCATGAGCCTGAAATGACCTTAGTGCTGGTTTTGGCTGTTTATGAAAGTCGACTGAGAAAATCATATTTTTAAATGAGGGGAGTGTTAAAAAAAAAAATCTAGTAACATTACAGGGCATCTGACCTCACAGTAAGAAGTGTTGGATTTCTTTGTCAACAAGACTTTTAAAGATCCTCTGTAAATAGAACCAGTTAAGAACCTTATTCAAATAACAGCACAAAGTGAAAAGGGTATGTTCTGGAAAATTCAGAATGCAGTTGTAATCACAGAAACAGGTGTAAACTTGCCACTGACACAGAAGAACTGAATAAAGGTCTCCTAAAGTGTGGGAGCCAGAGGTGGAGGAAGCCAGAAAGCTTCTAAATTGGCAATAACTTCTATCATGTTGACATGCTGTTTGTACATGTATAATTCTCTATATTGCTATTTTGAGATCTTCAAGTAAATATCTTAAATGTAGCATATTTTAATATCTTAAATAGAACATTTATACCTATGAATACAAATTCTTTCATTTATATCATTTATGTCTGTCTAATCAAATTGTCCATAAAACATTTTCAGTTTTCATCTGATTGGGACAGTAGATGATCACTTATATTTGGAGTCACCTTATGATCCAGTGAAGGGGTCTTTCACTTACCCCTCATTATACAGGAAATGAAATTTGGAGTCAAGTATTTATATGAGACATATTGTCACCTTGAATCACTGCATCAGTAACTCCATTCTTGTTTCTTACTTGAGATTTTTGGGGTGTGCAAGAGGCAAATCAAAACAAAAGAAAATGAACAGAAATGCAGAAAATTAAAATGACTCAAACATACTTTTTTTCTGAAATCAATAAGGACGCTAGCTGGGCATGGTGGCACACACCTGTAATCCCAGCAGCTCGAGAGGCTGAAGCAGGAGGATCACGAGTTCAAAGCCAGCCTCGGCAAAATCGAGGCGCTAAGCAACTCAGTGAGACCCTGTCTCTGAATAAAATATAAAATAGGTCTGGGGATGTGGCTCAGGGGTCAAGTGCCCCTGAGTTCAATCCCTGGTACCAAATAAATAAATGAATAAATAAGGACCCTATACTAGGAAAGGGGGACCAGCTTATATTTGGGGGTGGTGTGGTTTAGATATGAATATCCTCCAAGGTGTTAAAGGCCTGGTCTCCGGTGCAGCAGTGTTCAGAGGTGATTGGGGAAGTGATTGGATTATGAGGGCTCTGACTTCGTCAGTGGATTGATCCACTGATAGCTGGGCAGTGGTAGAGAATGTCCTCAGGGGGACCTAGCTGGAGAAGGTAGGTCATTGCAGGCAACCCTAGAAGGGTATTTCTTGTCACTGGTTTGTCTGTCTGTCTGACTGTCTGTGCCTCTCCTGGCTGTCATGAGCTGAGAAGCTTTTCTCCTCCAGACCCTTGGCCATGATATTCTGCCTCACCTTCGGCCCAAAGTAATGGAACCAGCCCACCATGGAATAAAACCTCTGATACTGAGCCAAAATAAATCTTTCCTACTCTAAGTTGTTTTTCTGAAGTTTTCATCACAGCGACAAAAAGCTAATAACACAGGGGTCACTTTGTACCCAGGATATGTGGCATTTGGAGGTGCATCAGGCAGATTATTTTCTGTGGTGTACGGCCAACCCACTTGACGTTTTTGATAACTATATGAGCAAAACAGAGTGCCATCTGCAGGAGAAGCTGTCTCTAGAGAGTAATCATCCTCAGACAGCATGTCACCCTGTGGTTTTGTTGAAGCAAGCATGGAGAGTCCCCCTGTGGAAGCCTCCCAGGGGCAGGAAGGACGGACCTCTCTTCTCCAGCTCTTCTTCATCCCCACATGGGAGTGTGGACTTCTGTGCTCCCCACAAGGCATCTTGCCAATAAGTCATCACAGGTGGAGAGAAAAAAACCCATATCCAACAAGAAGCCACCTCTCCAAGAGCTTTATATTCTCATGAGATATATATTCTTCCAGAAAATAAATGCAAGATGTGTTACATCCCAGTGTGTCAATGTTAGCTGGACTATCATTGGCCTTCCCTCCCACAAAGCACGCTTGTCTACCCTTGTCAGTGTTACAAAAATTGTGCGCCATTTTAGTTGTTGAGAGACCATGGCTGCCCCAAAACTTGCAATGTTGGTGCATTAGTCAGGGTTCTCTAGAGAAGCAGAACTGAGAGGGTATGTATATCTGTGTATATTGTGTATGTGTGGAGAGAGAGAGATTGAAATTTATTTTTTAAAAATAGCTGTCAGAATGGCAGCTATTAAGAATACAAACAATAATAAGTGTTGGTGAGGATGTGGGGGAAAAAGGCACACTCATACACTGCTGGTGGGACTGCAAATTGGTGCAGCCAATATAGAAAGCAGTATGGAGATTCCTTGGAAAATTGGAATGGAACCACTATTTGACTCAGCTATCCCTCTCCTTGGTCTATACCCAAAGGACTTAAAAACAGCATACTATAGGGTCACAGCCACATCAATGTTTATAGGAGCACAATTCACAATAGCTAAACTGTGGAGCCAACCTAGATGCCCTTCAGTAGATGAATAGATAAAAGAAAATGTGGCATATATATACAATGGAATATTACTCAGCATTAAAGGAGAATAAAATCATGGCATTTGCAGGTAAATGGATGAAGTTGGCCAATCCCCAAAATCCTAATGCTGAATGATTTCTCTGCTTTAAGGATTCTGATTCATAATGTGGTGGTGGGGGACAGGGGGGCAAGGGAGGATTAGATGAACTCTAGATCGGACAGAGGGGAAGGAGGGGAAGGAAGAGGGCATGCGGGTAGGAAAGATGGTGGAATGACATGGACATCATTCCCCTAAGTACATGTATGAAGACACGAATGGTGTGACTCTACTTTGTGTACAACCAGAGATATGAAAAGTTGTGCTCTCTATGTAATGCATTCTGCTGTCATATATAACAAATTTTTTAAAATGGGGAAAAAAAAGAAAAGAAACTGGCTTGGGGCTGGGCTGGGGCTGTAGCTCTCAGTGGTAGAGCGGTTGCCTCACTTGTGTGAGGCACTGGGTTCAATCCTCAGCCCCATGTAAAAATAAACAAAACTGGCTTGTCCATGTGATTGTGGGGGCTGGTAATCCTAGTATCTATGGAACAGGCCAAGAGGCTAGAAATCAAGGGAAGAGTTGATGTCCCAACCTTCAGTGAATTCCACAAAGGCCAGCAGGCGGGTGTCTGTGCTGAAACCTGAAGACAACTCTGTGTCCTTTGAGAAACCTTAATCTTATCTCTCAAGGTCTTCAGCTGCTTAGATGAGGCCCACACACATTTTAGAGGGTGATTTGTTTTGCTCAAAATCTGCTGATTGAAATGTTAATCACATCTAAAATCCACCTTGATAGCAACATCTGGGCTGGTGTTTGACTGAGCGACTGAGTAGCCAGCCATGAAGACATATAACATTAGGTACCACAGCTGGGATCTGCACTGTCTATATTTTATATTTTGAAGTGAGAATGAGATTATGAATAATCAAGAAAATACTCTGTGGATTGATAGAGAAGTTGATGGAGAAACACTAGATTTGATGATTGTGTTTTTGAGAATTCTTTTAAAAACTTAAAACGTGACAAATTGCAAAAAATAATCTAGCAAACATCCATATTCCTGCCACTAGGATTTAGAAACCATTAGTATTTTGTCATGTCTGTTTTTAGGTTTTATTTATTTAAGCAGAGAATTATGGTTTTAACCAAAGTCTGTGTTTTTGTTTTTTTAAATATCTTTATTTTGTTTGTTTATTTTCATGTGGTGCTGAGGATCGAACCCAGTGCCTCCCATGTGCCTGCAAGCACTCTACCACTGAGCTATAACCCCAACCCCCAAAGTCTTTTTTAATCCTGGGGAACCTAGCTCCATCTCACCCCAGTTTAGTGCATATCTTCCAGTCTAGGTTTTAGATGGATAAATATTATGTTACCTAAAAGTAAATATATGCATTTTTGTATATTTTAATTTATGTAAATGCTATTGAATTGCATCTTAGTTTTTATATATAACATCTTTTTGAAATCTGGCTATGTTAATGAAGTCATTAACTAATTAATTTTTATAGTATAGAGTATTGAACTTAGGGCATTTTACCATTAAGCAACATCCCCAGTCCTTTTTATTTTTTATTTTGAGACAGGTTCTTGCTAAGTTGCTGAGACTGACCTCCAACTTGTGATCTTCCTGCCTCAGCCTCCCGAGTAGCAGGGATAACAGGTGTGCACTACCACAGACCACTTGGAGTCATTCATTTTAACTATCTTTTCTGTTTTAAGAAAATCCTCTATGCTTTTCCTTCAGCAGTTTTTCAAATTTAGGGGAGATCTTTTGGCTTTCATGTGGAAAATATATAATTAGACACTTAACTCACTCTGAAGAGAAAAACAAATTTAAAATGGACTAAAAATAAATTTCAAATGGATTAAAAATCATTACAGTGATTAACATGTTCTCACTCCACATATATCATGTAATCCCTAAAATATATATAGGTCTCCTAAATACATATATAGATAGGGCTCCTATTCCCTTCTGATAATTCATCTAATCCTGCATTAATATCACCTTGTCTTAATTACTATAGTTTTCTAATGTATTTTAACGTCTGACAGAGGGAGTGCATCCTTTTGCATTTTTTTTAATGTTATTGTATTTTTATACCTTTATTTAATTATTTCTATGTGGTGCTAAGGATTGAATCCATTGCCTCACACATGCTAGGCAAGTGCTCTACCACTGAGCCTCAATCCCAGCCCCCTTTTGTACTTGTTTTTTGGAATGGTCTTATTCTTGGTTCTATACTGCCCTACATAGTTACTAAATTTTTTCAAGTTTTCTAAAGATTATTGTTGAGAGCTTGTGGAAATTTCATCAAAGATAATCGATCAATCGGGGAATATTGGACATTTAAAATATCTCTTCTCTCCATAAATAAGGCTTATCACCCCATTAATCAAAATCTTCTTTTATATCCTTTAATAAAGTTTTATAAAATTTCTCACGAAAGTTGCTTTAGACTTTTGCCTTTGTGCTGGGTGCAATGACGCACACCAGTGATCCAGTGTCTTAAGTGATTTGGGAGGCTGAAGCAGGAGGATCAGAAGTTCAAGGGCAGCCTCAGCAACTTAGTAAGCCCCTGTCTCAAAATTTTAAAAAATGAATAAAAATGATGGGGGATGTAGCTCAGTGGTAGAGCATCTCAGGTTCAATTGTCCAGTGCCACCAAAATAAAAAAGACTTGTGCCTACATAATTTACAGTTTTGGCTATGATGGCAGCCAATTTTTTTCTTATATCATCTGGTTGCTGCCGGTATAACATAATGCAACTGATTTTTGAATTTGAATTTTTGTTTTCAGCAATCTTGCGGCATCCTCCTAATTGCTTAGAGGTTAGTCTTGGTAATTAAGCATAAACAACTGACTGCAGGTCTAAAGTACCTTCTTAAATCATAAACTCTGTAATTACATTGTCATCTCTAATCGCACAAATTTCCCTGAGCCTAACACAGCACAGAGAGCGTTGCCTCTGGGGCCCGGAGGTGTGCCAGGGCGCACACAGGCACGATCAGTGGAGCTCCGGTTGTCATGGCCTCAGATTCTGTTAACAAAACTGCAATGTCTGGACAGCTCTTCAGACCACTGGGTCCTATGCCACCCTGCCCAGTTTTCACATTTTCACAGGAAATGGTCTGTGCCTCGGATTTTCTTTTTTTCTGTAAAATGCTGCTAATAATAATATCTCCTCATAAAGGACTATGAGGAGTCAATGAGTTATTGCATGGACCTGGCCCAGTTTAAGCTTTCAACAAATGTTAACTATTATTTTAGGAGAACATTACTGCATTTTAAAAATTTCAGCTATTTTAGTAGGGCTGGGGATGTAGCTCAGTAGTAAAGTGCTTGCCTAGCATGCACAAGGCCCTAGGTTCAAATTCCCAGCACCATGAAAAAAAAAAAAAAATCAGCTGTTTCAAAACCTCTCTTGAGTAGCATAGGACTGTTAGTAGTTTAGACTTACAAGTGCTTTATCAGAAAGCCAACCCTTTCCCTTTCATAACTTGTTTTAAAGTGCTGTGCTTTGTTCTTTTGTAATCACATTTTGTAATCACATCGTTTCTGGTACCCTCCACACAAGTCTAAAGGAAAATCACTTCACAGAAGTTTTGCTTTGCAAACGTTGCTGAAAGGCTCCTTGTTTTGTTGTTGAAGATATCTCACAGCTCTATGTTAATTGGCTCTGTCATAGTGTCTGAATAAAATGATAAACTAGAGTCCAGAGATTTGAAGTAATTTGCATTTTAGTTTCTGAGACAAGAAGGAAAATCCCATGACGGTGGTTTGTATGCGCGGCAGCCAGAACCGCACATGCTCAGATTGCTTACATGGTGACAGCCCATGCCTGGAAGAGTTGCCTGCCTCTTCTCCATTCTCTGAAAGTACACTCGGCCTGTATCTCCCTTAGTGACTTTGTTCTGGGTCCCAAACAACGGACGGATGCCATCCCTTCCTATTGTCCCCTGTCAACCAACCTGTCTTCTAAGCATTTGGATTCAAAAGCGCTAGTCTCCTTTTCTGAATCTCAGAACAACAACCCCAAGATCCTGAACGGCACAGGTGGCTGTGAAGTTCCCTGGCCTCTTGTTCTGAGGGCCACAGCAAGGGAAGAGGGGAGAAGCACTTCAAAAGGTGCAGCTCTTATTCTCCAACATGCATCCCGCCAACCCCCACCCCATGGTGCCAGGGATTGCACCCAGGGCCTTGTGCTTGCTAGGCAAGTGCTCTACCACTGAGTCACACCCCCAGTCCAGGTCATTTTGTCATGGTTGAATGAACGTGGTTGATTTTGGAATTTGGTAGAAGTTAGCTAACATAGTATTTAAGTGTCTGTTACTATACATCCCTCAATCCTATTGGCAAACTATGTGGACATGGCACCATCTCACAATGAAGGTGTCACACAATGTCAGTAGTCTGGCTATGACATTGATGTGGTCATTCTTTGAGGGTAGCCCAATATATATTCCAGATCTTCTCGGTGTGGGATTATTCAAATGGATATTGAAATTTGACATTTCTTCTCTAGTATGACCCAGTAAGTTGTCACACACTCTTGTTTTCTTAGAGTAGAGTCTGAGACCGGGAACAACTCTAGTTTTCCTGATCACTGTTTCCTGAGACCTTTCTCAGCAGGAGAGGCGCATCCCATGTTGGTACGAGGGGTTCAATCCAGGGCCATGTACTTGCTAGGTAGGCTCTTCCCATAAGCTGTACCCACCAGCCCCGGGTAGATTTTGTACATTTCTTTTCCTGCCTATATTTTACTTTCCCTCTCCTTTTCTTCTTTCGATGCCATCTTCAGAGCTCTGTAAGGATTGAGATTTTTTCCCCCCTTTCCTTTTGAAGCAAATTTTAAAATGGTTTCCTTACTCTCTGTCTTCGTGCCTTCAATATCTGTTAGGTTAAGAACAAATCCTTCTGGTATGAACAGAAGGGTGCCTTTAGCGACCAAACAGATCCCCAGCTCAACCCCAGATGGGATTTTGGCTATGCTGTTGATGGGGTTCTGAAACTCCTCACGATTTTTCTCGCAACATCTGTTTTAAAAGACCAGAGTGATGATAGACCTTTTGGCTGATGCTTTATGCTAAAATTCATGAAGATATTTCATATTTGGTCAATTTGAAGACACTGACTTTTCAATTATTTGAAATTATCACCATACATGGATCCCCTGTGTTTCAACCACCTGGAACCACCTCTGAATGGACAGAAGCAAAAGTGTTCAAAATTCCATGAACAGAACGTTCTCTCTCCTTTGCTTCTCCAGAGTGACTGTAGCTTTTATCCTCATTTGCAGAGATCAAATCTGGTCCTCAGGAACCCTATTTGTATTGGCCGTTGGGCCCTCATACCTCTGTAACTAAATACCAATGTATGAAATAGTTATTGTTCCCTGGAGTGGGGGCCCCCGGCCAAAAAACATTCCTTGTGATTTCAAGGAAGCCAAATGGAAGCTGTAAATGTCCTGGCAACCAAATCGGGTTAACATGAGCTCCTCTAGCCTCAGACACAGAGATAGGAAGGTGACTTTGGGGCTGTGGTTCAGGACTAGGATCTCTGGTCAGCAGGTTGGCATTTAACTGGAGCTTCCCCATCAACCTTCCCCTCTGCTCTACGAAGTCTAAGACTTAACGACTAATATTTGCTGTTAGGATTGGGTTTGACTTACTTTGTAAATTAGAAGTATTTTCTCAGGAATGTATTTTTAACAATGTTGGTTCATCTTGTCCCATTTTGCCATATTTGCCATATATTTTGATGAGTCCATTCCCTGATTCTGGGCCTCTAAAAACTCATCCTGAAAGTTGACAGCTCTGCGGACTGTCTTCCCTGAGCCAACCAAATAAACTCCAGTGATTCCATTCTTGTGGCATTATGCTAAGCAATACCCTACGAGGTGCAGAGACTATTATTGAGTCCACCTGACAGAGGAAGGACCTGACACAAAAACCCCACAATTAGCTAAGTTCCCACAGTTGGGAGGTGGAGCTACTATAGGTGAGAGGAGGATCTCAACCAGAAGCACACTGACTCAGGCTGTCCCTGCTCCCTGGGGATTTTGCCAAGGGGCCCTCAAGTGCCAGATTCCTGTAAAGCACAGGCATAAGGATCAGAAGACTGGGGAATTCCATAAAGAAGGAGGAGGAGGAGAGGCAGCCATGTGTCTTCAGCACTGTCACTCTCTCTTCCATGTGGGTTATCCAGACTGACTGGTTCCCCCCCACCCCCTGCATTCCACATTTTGGGACACTCATTCATGGATAGCTAGTCTAGCAAAGGCTATATTGATACTTGCAGAGGATTTTTTTTTTTAAAGAAAAAGGCAAAGTGCATCATTTTTTGATTATTTTCAGCTTTGTGAATGGTTTTAAAAGTAATGACTGGTGTTATCATTCAGCACCTATTGATGGAGACCAGTCATTACATGGGTCCAACTCTGGGTCTTAGGAGCACAAGAAAGAAAATTAAAAAAGGAAAAAAAAAAAGACAAGGATTTTCTGCTCTGTTCTCATTTAGCTTAAAGTCTAGTCTGGAGAAAGAGAAAGTTAACATGTTGGTAAATAATTAGACAGCAATGATAAGTGCATATTTCAATGAGTTTTTTTGAGTGAAATTATCAGTTACTTTCTTTTTCTTTGATGAGGAAAAAAAAAAAGTACATGAATCAGATACAGGCTTGCCAAGTTTTGTTTTCAGGTCAAATCTCAAATCATCTCCCCCGTGCAATTTAAATATCGGGCTGGCTCACAGACACAAAGTGGAGACCTGAGCCCTGACTGGTCCTGTCTCTGTTCCGAGGCCTCTGGCTTGCCTCTCCAGCCCCTCTCTTCTTGGATGTCATTTGTTGCCTGAGGGAGCTGTATCACTCTGTGGTTCCAAAGTCTGCTCCTGGGAGCCCCAAAGGTCCTTTCAGAATCAAGAAGGGGAAGTTGATGGGACTCTGGACACCCACTCGACCTCTGCCAGAACAATTGTGCCGTTGTCTGTTGGCTGTTGAGGATTTTCTTGCATTGGAGAAATAATGCTGCTACTGGAAAGAACCATTTGGCAGCCAATGAGTTGTACGTGAGAAACTGCCTTTATCCTTTGTGGGAAAATGCCATGACTCAAGTTTTTTAAAGTAATAGACTGAGAGTTATATCAGTAATTGCTCTCCATCATCCAGTCTGGACAATGTGAAGGTTAAGTTCAGGCTTGGGTAAAAATGGACAATGGATTAATAGCTCATATAAAAACCTATGAATTAATGAAATAACATTGGAGAATCCAGAAAAGGGCAGAATACAGTTGTCTCTTGTTATCTGCAGGGAATTGATTCCTTACAATGCAAATACCATTTAAGTAGTTGTTAGGCTGTATGGTTTAGGGAATAATGACAAAGTCTGTACATACTCATTAAAGATGCAACCCCCTCACCGTGCCCCCAAGTATTTTTGATCTGGTTGAATGCATCCATAGGTACAGAACCCACCAGTATGGAGGGCTGACTCTATTGGAGATGGTAAGTCAGAAAAGAGAACATGCAAATGCCCAAAAAACGTTTCTAAAAAAATGCAATTTTGTCACTGTGACTAAAATACTTGACAGAAACAACTTTAACGAGGAGGAAAAGTTTATGTTGGGTCAGAGTTTCAGAGGTTTCAGTTCATGATTGGCTGACTCCATTGCTTTGGGCCTGAGACAAGGCAGAGCATCATGGTGGAAGAGTGTAGCACAGGAAAACTTCTCAGTTCCTGGCAGCAGGAAGCAGAGATAGAGAGGGAGCAGGGGAAGGGATGGGCTTGGGTCAAGATATCGTTTCCAAGGATGCATTTATCGTGACCTACTTCCTTCAACCAGGCCCCACCTGCCTACAGTTTCCACCACCTCCTAGTAGTCAACTTAGCTATCAGTGGGTTATCCACCTCTGGATACTACTGCATTGGGAACCAAGTCTTTCACACAGGAGCTTTTTGACATTCCAGATACAAACCACAACAACTCAGATCATCAGGAAAATGCAAATCAAATTTGTTGCTTTTTTTTCCCTACTGCTCTCCATCATCCAATCTGGACAATGTGAAGGTTAAGGTCAGGCTTAGGTAAAAAGGAAAAAGGAACATTGAATCAAGTCTAGTTAGATTAGGGAAATGGGTATGTGCATGCTATCAATAGGAGTAAAACTTGTCACAGGTATTTTGTCACTGTCTATTAATATTTAAATTGCACATATTCTTTGACCCTAGAATTGCACTCTAGTTAAATTCTTGCACGTGAACACACATTCACTCCAAAAGTGTTTGAATGGGGAAACATGAAAATTAAACATTTATCAGTGTAGAAGAATGAATGAATAAAATATGGCAAGTCTGCATTTTAGAATACTATGTGGCTGTTTTCAAAGAATGAAGTGGATCTCTGAATGGAATGATCTCTAAAACTTATTGTTAGGTGAAAAGAAGTAAGTACAATATGTGGCCATTTAAAGTAAAGGCATGCATTTTCCCCCCCTGAATGAATCTAAGAGTAGGTAAATGCTGCGTCCAGAAGATCTAGATGAAAAACAGAAAACAGTGGTTTGGTGGGGGAGAGGTGAGTAGAATTAAGGAGGAGATTAAGCATTATCTCTCTCTCTCTGATTTGAATAGAGAACTGAAGGAATGTCTGGGTACAGATCTTCAGCAATTAATGATACATTTGTTAACACATGCTCTACCCCAGAGGAGCTCCAAGATGGTCACAGCTCAGAGGTCTGATTGCCCAGCTGTTTATCTGCCTGCAATAGGCCCCTTCCTTCCCTGCCTCTCCTCCTTCCTCTGGCTTGCTGAGTCCACTGCCCTGACTCCCTTCCTCTCTCCTCCCCATTGAGGATCTGCCAGCTGGAGACATTCCTCCCTTGGCCTTCCACCCTTCTGAGAACTGTGGGTTGGCAAGGGCCCAGCAAACTCCCTGAAGGAAACTGCTTCTGTGACGGATGCTGTGAAATACGGGCCCTCTGCCATGTCCGGGGACCTCTCCTTGGCCCTCCTGCCTTGGTGCCCAGGGTAGATTTCAGTTCTTACCTCGGGACCCAGTGACTCCCTGAGGCAGAGCCCGGAGGCAATTAGGCCCACAGCAGGTTCTGTAAATGTCTTTTGAGTACTTACGGGTACAAAATCCCATGACTGGAGCCTTACAAGTACTTGGATCAGCATATCCCTTCTGTCTGAATCCTTAACATTTTGATATGGGCAGGACTCGTGCTTACAGTAGATTTTTATATAACCACCACTCTGATAAGTTCTAAAAACCCTGCAAAGTGGATAGTTTTAAGTAGGGGCTTGATAGTCAAAAACAGATCACATACACAAACTATGGTCTGAAAGGAGCCGCAGGGACAGAGAGGCATTGTTAGGAAGTTGACTCTGGTCACAGAGATGCATGTGCCCCAGGGACACGCTCTGGAGGAGGGATAGGACTTAGGGTGTCAGCAAAGACCACCCACACTCTGTTTCGTTTCATTTTGCTTTTTGCGATTGAGAAGTAGCCCTGCAGGTGAGGATGGCAGCTTTCCCAATGAGAACCTTTTCCACAGCAGGAAAGGGCCATTCCTGAGATCTGCAGAATCTGTTTCCCCTGTACCTCTTTCCTTACTATCAGTTGCCCTTGGAACAATGGAGCTAATTTTGGGGGGCTAGGAATCTGACAAAATTGAGTGTAACTCTACAGAGACCTGCCAATCAGGGGGATAGAGTGGAGAATAGCCAGGGACAGATGCAGAGGGTGGCCTGCACAGACACTCTGTTCTGAACCGACCCCCTCTTTGGTTTCAGTCATTAATTTTGTATGTTTTTTTTTTAAATTACTTTATTCTAAAGGAAAAATGAAATGGATTGGCCTACTGGGGGCCACACATAGCTTTGAAAGTTTGCTTAGTTGAAAGGCACTGAGAGTAGGGAGGGGGCCGTTCAGCACTGTTAAGTTCAAACACACACTGAGTATTTGGGGGCACATCAGAGAGAAGCAAGCTTGGTTTCCAGGGGTGCAGTTGTTTCGGCCCATTGAGAGCAGTGGAATTTGGCTGGAGCAGATGATGCCCGGAGAAGCTTTCTAAACAAGAATATGGGGTCGGGTTGGTCAGGACTGTTCTAGGATTTGTGAGGTGGTGAACTCCTTGTGGGCTTAGCTGTTAATTTGGTGGTTTATACTCTACAACGCATGTTAAGTGAGTGTGGGGGTGGGAGGGCAGGAGGGCTGCTTATCCACCCGTTACTTTAATGCCTCACACGCAGGGGGATGTTGGTAGCCAACTGTTGGCCATGCAGCTTTTCTTAACACTAAATCACTCCCTGAGAGAAGCCAATGAGCTTGACCGATTTAATTACCGGCTACTTAGAAAAATTCTTATGCTGAACACCAGGAGGGGTAGGAAGTCAGTTGGCCTAGGATCTCACCATTTGGGAGAGTGGTCCCATTCAATGATGGATAAACAAATGTTAGGGTGGAAATGTTCAAAATGGAGAGACCCTAACATCCCGAGCCAGGAAGAACTTGAGCCCCAACCTCCGTGCTCAAATTCTCCTTTTTTCAGCTTGCTTGACCCTCCTCCCCGTCTCCCTCAATCGCACACATTTTACAAGTTGTTCTATTGTTTGTCTTTGAAAAGATTGATTTATACATCTGCACAGAAAATACCAGAGCCTTTTCCTCTTAATGCTATAAAGTTGCCATTTAATGAGGCGTTTGGAAGGCCACCCAGCCACTTGAAATCTGAAGTGTCACGCTGAGGGATTGTTACCAACAAGTATTTACGTTGGAACCAGGGCTCTAACTCTCTTTTGGCAATTGATTAATTTACTGCAAGAGCCAATAAATCTTTGGACAGATGAGGAACAGATTGGAGGGGCGGAGCTTCTGTTGGAGGTCATTTTCTTTTGGAATGCTTTTAACACTTGGCCCATGGAGGATTCTGCTCTTGTGTTTTGTTAAATAGTTCCAGTTGACCATTGAGGGGGTTGGGGGTTACTAGAAAGACCTGCCAGGCCAGCAGGAGGGAAGTGACTGGGGCGTCCTGGGCCCGGGCTTTGCATGGACCTGACACTTCTATGGAGAGAATATTTCAAAATGCATTTCCTTAAAAGTAGGACTGTGTAAATTATAGATCAGGTCTGAGAGGGTGATCTGAGTGGAGCAGGCTGTAGGAGCCGTGGGAGAAGAGCCCCTCACTTGCCAATGCTATTTTATGTGTTGGGGGAAAAATAACTGCTGCTTTCTTTGAAAAATTTGGAAGAGGTCCTGGTTGTGGCCCTGACATGTCACTGTGAAGGACTTTGCTCTTTGTAGTCATTAAAACACATGTGGCGCGTGGCCTCCTGAGTGTGGATAGGGCTGGGGCATTCAAGCTTTTGAAGAGAGGAATCCAAGGGAAGCTCTAGAGCTGCATGGTTCAGTAGAACTTTCTGGATGGTGGCAATGTTCTCTTTTCGAGGTGACCCCAATGGCAGACACTAGCCCTGTGTGGAAGGTGACTCTTGTGATAGTATTTCTTCTCTTCTTTTCCTGTGGGGCTGGTGATGGAATCCCGGGCCTTGCACTTGCTAGGCGAGTACTCTATTGTCGAGTTACACCCACAGCTCAGTAATTGAATTTTTAATTTTAGGTTTAAATAGCCACATGTGGGGAGTGGATATCAGATTGGCCAGTGTGTTCTGGAGGGCTTTGTGCTTTTTCTAAAGAACTCTAAGTTAATCTTTGATTTTCACACTGCTGGTGAGGAATGGAGGTTTGGTAGATAGTCTGCTCCCAGTAGGGAAAAAAAAAAAATGAAGAAACCAAGACCCAGAAAGCCAAATGAATGGCTCAAACCATGGACTAATTTATACAGTGGAGCCAGGACTAGAGCCAGGGCCCCTTCTGCCCGGGACTCCCACCTCTTGCAGTCTTCAGAGCCTGGCTTTAGATGTTAATTAGACGTACTACTTAGCAGGGGACCCCAATCACAAAGTGAAGGCTTGCTTAACATCTGGAATCTTGGCTGTGGGCCATGTATTTAATCTTCTGTTTTAAAATCAAACAGGCTTAATGAGCAGCGAGAGTTGGGAAATCCCTCTGGGCCCTTAAATCCAAGAAGGGGTTTCTGGGGAACCAGAGGAAGTGGGCCAGACAGGTGGAGTAACTCCCCTCCTCTCCGGCCTCTTTCACATGGCCCTGTCTGTGGCCATTACAAGCAGGGAAGGACCTGTGTTGATTTGTGGTCCTAGTTTCCCATCCTTAATTTGCTACAAAAAGACCAGACCCCAGGACAAATGGCATAGACTCAGATAATCCTGATTTTATCAGTGCTTCTGGCGACCGTGTATCAGTGTGCTTTTAGCAGCAATATAAAACCAGAACCCTCAACCTCCAAAGCTTTAATTGGTTCCAGCTCTTTCCTCGCCTTCCCTCATTCTTTCTGCTCCATCTCATGCTTGAGAACCTAAGAAAAGCTGAGAGATTTTTCCATTTCTAAAGGGTACCTGTAGCCCCTTAGAGGATGACTCTGAGGCAGGGCACTTAGCCTGGAAGCAGAGAGGACTGGGTTGCAACAGTGAACACTAGCCATCGCTGTGGAATTCTCAGGAATCCTGGGGTAGGTTTAATGCTGGACTGGTTTTCCCCAGTGCCACCAGCATGTGGTTACCCTTGCCAGCCTCACTCACTGCCCAGATTAGTCCAGTGTGCTCAGAGGAGCAAAAGCAAGGCCAGATTGATACTGCTATTAAAGGATTGGCCAGATAATCTGGGAAAGGGAAGGGAAATATGCTGAGACAATTCAAACCACCATCATGCTTTCAAATTCTTAACAAAATTCTGCATTACAAATCCACAGAGTCGGTCTACCCATCTCCCTACCTACCTACAAAAATCAGAGCAGGTAATGGGAACATGACCTTAAAAACAAATCTCATAAAACCCAAAGCAACATTCGTTCACTGTTTATTGACTGGATAGTTGTAGAATTTATCAGACATACCTGGCCACTTCTGAGAGTGAAAGGAGGTATCAATAATTACACTAGAATGACTAGGTTAAACTAGAGTGAACCAAGAATAACAGAGCAAGGTGAGCTTCTGCTGAGGGCCAGGCTGTGCTTGAGTTAGGGATACACAGGCACAGAAAGCTTTGCGTATTCTCTTAAGAAGCTTACAAATGACAGTAGAGACAGGTGTCTAAGCACAGGCAGTGCTACGGCTGAGTATGGAAATAGGGATCTCAACAAGATAGCGGAGTGGGAAGATGATGGGGAGGAGAAAAGAGGGGAAAAAGAGGCAAATTGTCCAGGGGACTATTAAACTTGCATTCACTGATCAGAAGGGAACTTTCAACCTCGTTCTTTTCAGGGTTATTTGTGTAGAACTTGGTGAAGACCATCTGTATACCAAGAGTCATCCTTGGATGTTCAAGGATGTTCTACCATGTTCAATCCAACATCAACTGTGGTTCATGGGGAGGGGAATACTCTACATATATGAGTAATGAAATTTAAAGAGTGTAGATGACTTTCCAGTGGTGAATATAAAGTGATCAGTTTGGCCTGAAGTGTGTCTTATGGTATAAGTCAGGTCATGTAGGTTCTTTGTCTCTCCTCCTCCTTATACTAAACACTGTCTAGTTCCACAGCAGAGATGCAGGTGCGTCTGTGTGTGTTCATCTGTGTGCTGTTGCTACTACAAACTTCAGTCTGGTTGGCGGGGGGAGGTTATGCATTTGTTGGAATGAAGTTAGTTAGACCAGAAATTCTCAGATCTAGTTTGAGATAAGTATTTTAAAGGTGGTCCATGGGATTGGAATTTGCACTGAAGTTTTGACCAGAAGAAATTGAGTCTTTGGTCTTTCATTCCTGGAATCTCTGGACTCAGTGGGCTGCAGCACATCTGGGCTGTTCTTCAGTGGATTGAAAGCCAGGCATGGTGTAGTGTGTGATTTCAACAGCAATCTTGGGCCAAAGGCTCCTAAGGCTAAGAGGCATGGATAGGATTGGACTGGGCCTGACTTGATATGTTTTTCCCTTCTCAACTTTTATATATTACACTACTGAGATCATAATAATGTAAAAAATATTTTAAGGGGAAAATTCTCAGTCCTACTCTCCAATGCATAACCACGGCATTTTGTTCTTCCAAGCTTTTCCAGACCTCTGTCTGCATGCACACTCTTAAGAAGTGCTTATATAATAGTGTATCCTGATTTTATTTTCTTCTGGTTTTTCCATAAAATGAGATTAAGTTTGGGATGAGCTGGTGTGACCCAAAAGATTGAAAGATAATGTCCTAAGTGTGGTCCTGCCTTCATCCCAATGATTCCTTAATGATGATTGAGGGAGATATCCCGGAAAGTGAACTGATGGGTTATTCAAATGCTGATAGCGTTTCTGGAATTTATTGCCTCATTTTCTCAATCTGGCCCCTTTTTTCCTTTTGCCAAGTGCAATGGAATGTGTGTTTATGTTCCCCTAAAATCCGTATGCTAAAATCCTAACCCTGAAGGTAATGGTATTTGGAGGTGGGGGCCTTTGGAGTGACTAGGTATGAGGGTGAGCCTCTCATTAATGGGATGAGTGTCCTTATGAGAGAGTCCTCATCCCCTCTACCATGTGAGGACAAGCAAAAAGACAGCCATGTATGAAGAAGGCCCTTACCAAGCACATTAGCCCTTGATCTCAGACTTCCCAGCCTCCAGAGCTGTGAGAAATACATTTCAGTTGTTTGTAAGACACCTGATTTGTGGCATTTTGTTATAGCCACCAAAACAGAATAGGACACCAAGTTACTTTTAGCTCCCCGACATGTCTTCTGTAGGATTCATCAGAAAGAGGATCTTCTGTTTTAGCTGGGCCAAGGGAATGACTTAATTCCACCTGGAATCTTACATGAACATATCATACATCTTCTTCCTCTTTTTCGCCCAGCCACAAAATAAGCATACCTCTGGCACAAAAGCCTCTCTACCTTTCCTTTCCTCACTCTGTCTGCTCCCACCCGTCCCAAAAGACTGCTGTGTTCATACCTGAGCAGCAAGCACTGGCTGAGAGCCTTGTTTCACCTTGGCTTTCTCCTCTGTTCTTGACTGTGGATAATAAGCTCCATGTTCCTGCCTCGGCTAGGGACCTAGTGCCGTTAAACACCAACCATGCATCAAGAGCTTCTGCATACACTTGCCGCAGCCCTTCCAGAAGCTCTGTGAGACAGCTATTTGTTCCATTTTACTAATGAGGAGACTGCAAGTTGGAATTGAAGAAATATGCCCAAGGACACAGACTCAGGACTGGTAGGATCCATAACTGGCTCACTAAACCCGTCATTTTCCACTGGGCCATGCTTGCCTCTGGCCCTCATTGACACCAGGTACTGTGACAGAAAGGAAAACACTTGCTACTCTAGGCACAGAGAGTTTGGCAGAATGTCATCCGCTGGGCAGAGAAGGGATTTAATAGGGTGCATCAGCTAGTTTCCTGGTGGTAACCATTGGCAGAGTTGGCCCATCCCAGGTGTTTGATTGCCTCATCAAATTCCTATTTGACACCCTCATGTGATTCTTAAATCCAGCTGCTTGGAGTCACAGTTCAGTGCCTGCTTCAGCTTGCCCACCTCAGCCATGTTTTATATTCTGGACTTCACCCAGCTCCTTTTCCCAAATGAATTCATCTATCTAAAAAATGTTTATTGCACTCCTTCCACGCACAAAGCCCTGTTTGATAAGAGACCATTGAATAGATTATAGTTAAGTTTCTCAAACAAGGACTTCTGAGTCTTTACAGATGCATAGGAATTTTTAAAACTGTATTATTACCATTATATTTTTTAAAAAAAAAATTGACGGATTACTAAGAAATAGCTTCCTCTTTTAGAGCAATAATTTATAACTGAAAAGAGCGATAAAATAAGATTTCATTTTCTTAAATCAGTGTTATTCAAAATGAAGTCTGACTATATGGTGGGGGTCTGATAAGACTGTCTTTCTTTATAACACATCATAGGATGGGGATGTGGCTCAGTGGTAAAGCACATGTCTAGTATGCACAAGGCTCTGGGTTCCATCCCCAGTATTGTTCTTCTTACTTCGTTAAAATAAAATAGTCAGTACATTATTCAAGTGAAAAACAAAAGGTTAAAATATTTTTCCTCCTGCAGAAACATATTTCTGTTTTACAATACATTCCGAAATAGCACCTAAACCCATGGAAGAGCTCAAACCTTTGAATTCAGGGCCCCAGAACGTATTGGCTAATGGAAAAGCTATTTCTAGAAAGTGAGCCCTTGGTGTCCCGTCACAACATGGAAGCTGTGTTCCTGCCTTGTGAAAATCTATAGGCACGTGGCCACTCTCTATTCTTTGTGGTGCTTTCTCAGCTACCCAGTATGGTCCCTCTGTCCTCTCAGCCCTCAGGGGTTGTACTCACTTCTGATCTCACTCCTCTACTTTGTCTGGTCTTCAGATATAAGTCAAGAGTGATATGCGTTCAGAAGTATCACTGGCTGTAGTTGCACTAGAGATCACAACTGGGATGACTTTGACACTCCTTCCCTTCCCCGGTGTCAGCAAGACAGTGCCTTCTATTGCCACAAAAACAAGGCAGGTAGAGAAGTGTTGTATGCAGAAAGTTCCCAGCAACCAGCAAATCACCATCTAGCTGGGTACAGAAAAATTGCACATGAAACATTGAGGCCATGCAAGGTCTCATTTTGCTTGACCACTGTTTTGTCTTCATCCTTGGACACTCTTCATCATTCATTTCCTCTCTGGAGTTGACTAAGTCTTATGAACATTGTGTTTACTGATGAACTGAAATGAATCATACCCAGAAAAGTATGGGGTCTGGTAAGATCCAGACCTGCTTTGAAACCATGGGCCCTTGCTTGTCTGTAGAATTACCTGCTTCTATCAATTTATCAAGAAATTGCACCTAATAGACTGTTGATGATGGAAGTGATAATAGACAATGAGCCCTTAGTGGCAAGGCTCTGGGAAGGAGTAGTGGCAAACTAGACTCTTCCAGCCAGTGGCCAGGGACAAAGGACAGTGATGGGTTAAGTAAAATACTGACAGTCCAGCTCCAGTGCAGGCTGTTGACAGAGGGTAGAGGCTTGGTGGGTTCCGTGCAGAAAGCTTTCCAAAGCTGCTCCGCCACCTTTTCCTTTGGAGCGGAGCCTCCCACCTTCTGCCCTGCTTCTATGAGCTCTGCTCTTGGCAGCCCTAAGAGACTCACACCCCTGGTGTGTGTGGTGTGAATTGTGCTCCCCTCACCTGGGAGAAGATGTCCACACGCACAGGTGGGCTCAGAGCTTCCTCCAGCTAAGCCTTTCCTAGCTCTCCATGATGTTTCCTTAAATGTGTGGGCACTCGCTGGACTGGTCACCCAGGATGGCCTCAGGGTCAGGCTCAGGGATGGATGGAGCCTCTTTTGCACAAGAGGAGAAGCACTGGACTTCCAGCTCTGTCCTGGCATGTCAGAATCTCCCACCTTCTGCGACTAAATATTTTAGCTTCAAGGTCCTGGTATCACATGACCATGTTCGACCATGTCCTAACCATGCAGCCTTAGGTGAGTTAATTAGACGCCTCAGTGTATTTGCTATGGTCGGAATGTTTGTGCCTCCAAATTCATATGTCAAAATACTTCCTTATCCCCAAAGTGTCAGTATTGGGAGGTGGGCCTTTTGGGGGATGACCAGGTCATGAGGTGGAACCCTCATCAATGGAATTAGTGCTCTTATTAGAGTGAATGAAGGGAGCTCATTTGCATCTTCCATCATGTAAGGACACAGTTACAAGGTCCCAACTATGAACCAGAAAATGACCCTCCCCAGACACTGAGTCTGCTGATGCCTGGATCTTCGACCCAGCCTCCAGAACTATAAGAAATAAACCTCTTGTTTATCGGCCACCCTCCCTCAAGTGGTGTTACAGTAGCCTGAACAAATTAAGTGTTTATCTATAAATTGAAATCAACGACTGTGCCTCCCACTCAGAAACATGGTGGGCTGGAATGGAAGAATGCCTGTGAACGGTGGCGGACTTGGCTGTGGACTAGCACACAGGTGAAAATGGCAGAGGGTTCATTTGGGACCGGAGGTTGTGCACTTTCTGGTGTGTTCCCTCTGGCTCCTCCTCTTGGCTCCAGATTCCAGAAAAGCATAGATAGAGCCACATTCCAACCTCGCCTGGTCCTGGGCTAGGTCAAGCAGTCAGGAAAAGCTCATGAACAAGTGTGATCTCAACTGCTTTAGGCACGATGTGCCGGCTCTCACCCTGACTCCCGAGGAGGTCACCTTCCTGTAAACAGAATTGTAAACAGCTCCCTGTTGACACCTTCCTTAACAGAAGGAGATGGGCAGAGGACTCTGGGCCTGGCAGGAGGTGAGCTCCAGGTTTCCCAAGGCCAGCTCTTCTCCTAGAGAAGGGGGGGACCCCCTCGGGCTGCTGTGGAGGTCGGGCCAGCCATCACACCCACCAAAATTCCTCCTGTCAAGCATCTGTCTGAGGAATGGCCTTGGCCTGAGGAAGCAAGGTCCTGCCAAGAGGAAATAAGGAGACGGGAGATCAAAAGAGGGACTCTCACGTGTAAAATGTGTTGAGTTCTTTCTTATGGCGGAGGGGACAGAAGGATTGGAGCCCCTAGCAGTACTGAAGCTCTCTCTCTTATCACCCTGACACTTCTCTGAATTTTTGGTACTTTATGTAATAGACTTGTTGTGTCAGCTCCTGGGAATAAGGAAACAAAAACCTCTCTTGTTTTCAGGCCCCCAGGTTTGTGTGGGGTCATGGGGGGAAGAAGGAACTACCCAGCAAGAATGCTTAGATTATTTTATTTATTTACTTTCTTTAAAACACATCTTCATCAATCTTAGAATAGATACTTTTCTTTTTAAAATGTAGATTTTTTTTTCTCCCTAGTTTTGTCTGACCACTGTGTGCCGCTGGTTTAGAAAAGAGGAAGGCAAAGCAAGAAATGACCTTCCTGAGAACTTTCTTCTTGATAAGCATTCAAATATGCATTTAGGCCAACGGCTATAGGAAAGGGGGACTTGAAGTGAGATAGTATTAGTGGATCTTGACTTTTGCCTGTTTCAAATTCAAGAAGTAAATATTTCTCCTTCATCAATCAATTTTCAGGATCTAGTGAGGGACAGATAATCTTAGGGAATCCACGTCTGTCCTCCTAGGATATTTCTTAATAACTCTGTTGATATAAAATTATTATACATACAGTTTATGCACTGAAAGTCTTCAATTAAATGTCTTTTAATATAGTCACAGTTATGCAAACATAACTATTAATTTTGGAACATTTATATCACCCCCAAAAGAAACCCTACATATTAGCAGCATGTATTAGTTAGCTTTCTATCAGTATAACAAAAGAGTGCTACGTGCAGAGTAGTGAGAGGCTTATTCTGGCTCATGGTTCTGGAGACTCAGGTATATAATTGGGCAGCCCCGTTAGTCTGAGCCTCTGGCAAGGTGGGACATCATGTCAGGAGCATGTAGCTAAGCAAATGGCTCATATCATGAGTCAGGAGGCAGAGGATTGACCAAGGTCCCATCATTCCCTTTGGATCATGTCCCCAGTACCCCAGGGCCTCCCACAAGGTCCCACCCACCCATAGTAGCACCATCGGGACCAAACCTTTAATTCACAGGCCTTTGGGGGACATTACACATCCAGACAATAGCACAGGCGTTCCCTATTTCTCCCCAAGCTTCCCCATCCTGGCAACCACTAATCTACTTTCTGTTGCTTTTTCTTTTCTGGACAGTTCATATAAATTGAATCACATAATAGGTGGTGTTTTGTGACTGACTTCTTTTCAGGGTTCACCCATGTTGGAGTATATATCAGTACTTCATTTCTTTTGATCACCAAATAATTGTCTAATGTCTGAATATAGCACATTTTATTCATGTTCTCATCCATGATGGGTATTTGGGTTGTTTCTACTTTGGGGCTATTATGGATGATTCTGCTATGAACATTCATTTACAAGTTTTTGTGGGGACATATGCTTTTGTTTCTCTTGGGTGTATATTGCAGTCTCACCTACAATGCACAGGGATTTCAGTTTCTCTACATCTTCACCAGCACTTGTTAAAAATCTACCCTTTGAAATTATGATCACCCTAGTGGGTGGGAAATGGTATCTCATTGTGGCTTTAGTATGCAATTTCCTAAAGACCAATAATGTTGAGTATCTTTCTACGTGCTTGTTGTCAGTCTGTCTCCTTGGAAAAACATCTGTCCAAATCCTTAGCCTATTTTGAAGGTTGTCTGTTGATTATTGAGTTATTAGAGTCTTTAAATATATATTTGGTACTGGGGCTTGAACCCAGGAGTACTTAACCACTGAACCACATCCCTAGGCCTTTTTATCTCTTATTTTGAGACAGGGTGTAAGTTGCTCAGGGACTCACCAAATTGCTGAGGCTGACTTTGAACTCTCAATCCTCCTACCTTGGCCTCCCGAGACTCTGGGATTATAGGCAGGCACTACTGCACCCAGCTAAATATATTCTTGATGCGATTCCCTCATCAGATATGATTTGCAAATATTTTATTCCACCCTATGGGTTGCCTTTTTTTTTTTTTGTCTTGATGATATCCCTTAAAGAACAAGTTTTTAATTTTGATGAAGTCCACCTTATTTTTTGGTCACTTGTTTTGTTTTTGTATCTAAGAGGCTTTTGTGTAACTTAAGGTCATGGAGATTTATCTTTATGTTTTCTTCTAAAGGTTTTATAGTTTTAGCTCTTATATTTAGGTATGATCCATTTTGTGTTCATTTTTACGTATGGTATGAGGAAGGGCTCCAACTTCATTCCTTTATGTGGGAATTTCCAGTTGTTCCAGCAATATTTGTGAAAAGGATAAGACAAACTATTTGCAAATCATGCATTGATTAGGAATTTGCATTCAGGGGGAGAAAACTCCTACAACTCAATAATTAAATATCAGACAGTTTAAATGTGTGTATTCTAATGAGTCAAATGCAAGTAAAATCAAATCAGCAAAATGCAGCCAAGTAATAACCAATAAGTCTTTATCATGATATATTGATTCAACATTGAATTATGCCATTTCTTATAAGCTTAATTATTAATAAGAACTTACCATATCTACAAATTACAAATTCATCGGGGCTGGTTTGAATAAATCAGCCACAAATGTTTTAAAAAAAGTTTATTTAGTCAGTAGTCATTCAGTAAACAAACATTTATTGAGTGCTTGCTGTAGGTGAGATTGATCATGGTTCATGCCAAGGAAATAAAATAGATCTCTGTCTTCCTAGGACCTTTAAAATGAACTTGTGTTTGTAAACATGCCGATATATCCCCTGGGAAAACAATAAATATTACTGTTGTCAGAACCTAGTAGGTGAGATATGGAAACTTGAGTCCAGATAGTTTAACACAAGGTCTGGAGGGTGCATATCATTGGAAAGGTGCAGATAAGGAATTCTGGGAACAATTACACAGAATAAGGCTGAAGTTATAAATTAGGCATTGGAAAAGAAGCAGCCCATTTAAATGTTGCTGCTTGTCTTTCAAAGTAACCTATAAAATGATGCAAGTGAGTCTGCTTTTGCCTAAGGGGACAGGCTGGTGATTAGGCAGCAAACCTTTCTCACATCTTTCTTTAACAGTTGAAGCAATGCAAAGCCAACCTTTTACTCCCTTGCAGTCTTCTCACTTAAGCTTATGTGGTTTATTAATCTCTTTCCCCTTCTCTATCCAAAACCAGAGGACTCTGGGATTGCTTTCTTCTAACTAAGTCAGCTCATGGGATCTTCCTCCTTTGAGGTTGCATCCAGTCTGCCGCTGGAAGATGTTTGCATCTGCCAACCCAGCCCCCAGCTAGACACCATGAAATACAGTGCAGATGGCTTCACGCTGCCCATGTGCATTTTCTTGTTACTCGGAGGAAAAGTTTTGCCTTCCTGCTGAGAACTTCCCAGGCAGAGGAAGGGTGCCCTCTGTGAAGTGGAATGGTGGCAGCATTGATCCATCCCATTTCACGTGACTTGAAAAGCTGGGGACAAGGCATTCATCGACTGGAGGCCATGACACATCTGCCACAGGTTGACAACCTTCCTCCCTGGACTTGGGAAGGGTAGGGAAAGTTTGTTTAATGTTATCTATAATTAGCTTTCCTCAGGAGAGTGCCGTTATATACATCGCCCCCCTCTTTTAAATCGGTTTCCCTTCTCCAGTTCTTGGCTAAGTTCAGCGATTCTTCTTCGTTTTTAAAATTGAGGGAATTTTTACGGAGATTCCACGCGTCAAATATTCCTCATGTTACCAGTGTCTTATTAGTTTGGTTTTCCCAATGATTTCAGAAATGTATTAAGAGGTTACTGACAATATCTAGAATAGAGACAGGCGTGGTGGCGCACACCTGTGATCCCAACAGCTTGGGAGGCTAAGGCACAAGGATCAGGAGTTCAAAGCCAGCCTCAGCAACGTGACCAGACCCTAAGCAACTTAGCAAGACCCTGTCTCAAAATAAAATTAAAAACAAAAAGGGGTGTGAGGGCCATGCTGAGGATGTGGCTCAGTGTTTAAGCCCCACTACAAAAAAAAAAAAAATTTAAAAAACTACCTAGAACAGAGTGTTTGGACTTCTTTTTTCACGTTTACACACTGCCATGTGTAGTAAGAATTATATTGTGTTCTTAAGTCTAGCTTGAGTGTGACTCTTAAATTCTGGGTAGAATTTTGGATTAGTGCAAGTTTGTAATCATAAAGAAAACTGAGAAAAGACCAACATCAAAGGGTGATTTTGTTACAGTGGATGATTGTTCTGTTGGCAGTTTGGTGATGATGACCTCTTCACGTTTGAAGTGGCCTTGCTCCTGACCTGTCTTGGCTTCAGCTACCCTAACAAAATACTGTAGAAAGCATGCCTGAAACAACAGAAAGTTCTAGAAGCTAGGAGTTCCAAGATTGAGGTGTCAGCATGGCAGGTTTACAATGGATCTCTTCCTGGCAGTGGAGGAGACCTTCTCACTGTGTCCTCACATGGGAGGGAGGGAGGGAGCAAACCACCTCTCCAGGATCTGTTCCTACAAGGGCACCAATCCCATCCTGAGGGCCCCACCCTCCTGACCTCATCTGAACCTAGTTACCCCTTAAAGGTCCCATCTCCAAACACCATCACCCTGGAAGTCAGGGCTTCATCGTGGGGGACGCAGTCCACAGTGCTGCCTGTCGGGTTCTCCTGGTCGTCGACGTTGTGGGGTTGCAGTCGATGTGCCTGCCAGAGTTAGGGTTCATTTCCTTCAGGAAACCTACTCAAAGCCACATGGTATGGAACATCAGACTGAATCCATCCATTTCCAGGGAGGAGGAAACGAGATAAGATATGGTGAAATATAATATTCTCTGTGCCTAATGTTCCATGCTTTATGAAGGAAGAACATCTTGTTCATTTAGTTGGATTTCATTACTTAACCCTGCCCCCACTCCCAATACTGAAGGCATAAAATAAGGTGATCAGGTAGAAACAAGTGAGTGACAGCCTTAGCCTTTTTGAAGATTGATATACATTTAAGACACATGAAGATTTTCTGTATTTCTCTCCATTTTATTTTACTTTGGTTTGATCTTTATTACCATTTAAATCTAAGTAGAAATCGGGAATGAGAGTTGTAAGCGTGCTAATTTAGGGAGCAGAGGCATATGGTTTGAGATGCTTCTTGATACCAGTTTGATTTTTCTATGCAGATTTAAAAGAATAAGGATATTTTCTTTTACCATATGCAGTGGAATATAAGCCCCACACCTAAGCAAGAAGATCCACAAAAAGGTTTTGTCCAACATAAATACAAGTGAAATAATGCATCTAGTACACAGATAAGATATAATCTGGTGTCCCAATAATGACACAAAGATATACATGAAGTAGTCACGTCCGTCTTTAATATTTGTTTTGTTAATTTAATTCACATGCATGTGTGAAGTCACATTTAAATTTTAAATATAATTAATTTTGAATATTTCTTTGCCTACTCATGTAGGCTATGAAACAAATTCATTCAAACTCAGGGCTATATTTTGAACATTTTCCCAGGCATATCACCTCCACTTCCACCTTTATTATTTGAAAGACAGCAGTTTTCACATCCTTGTCCATTGGGCTTTTTATCCAAGGCCACATGTATCCATTCACATAACCCTTGCATCATTCCCCCATCCTTCATTCTATAATTGCAAATAGCTTACATATATTTATGGGTATATTTATTATGTGTCAAACATTGCCATAGATGATTTTCATGCAGGAAGTGATTTACTCCTCAAGGAACTTCATGAGAAAGATTCCTTTATTGTCTCATTTTACTGGGGAAATTCAGGTCCAGAGAGGTCAAGAAACTTGCTCCAAGTCACACAGCTCATGAAAGAGCCAAGATTTGAACACAGATAGGGAGCTCCAGTATCCCTGCTTTTAACCACCATGCTCTCTGCCACAAGGAAATCCAGCACTTAAGATTATGAGATCATTTCCCCTAGCAGTAATTGTTAAATTTAACATTAAATTCATTTCCTGCCTTTATTTTAAACCAATTCTAAGTAAGCATCTAAAAGTTGCATTGATTGACTCTGAGATAATTGTATCTTCTCCAAACAGTAGCTCATCATCCAAATTGAGAGGTTCATTGTGTAATTTGTGCAGATTCAAATATAAAATAATCCGTTTCTTATGAAAATAATTTTAGAGAAGAAAAAGTATAACCTTATGCTTTTGTCTGAAAAGGCCTAAGGGCACAGTCAATTGATGAAGGCTTCATAGGAAAACGGTACTGTTTCTGGACCAGCTACTGGTCCCGAGGTGCAGCATTAAGCGGTTTGCATACATCACCTGGCTTTGTTTTCTCCATGCCCTATAAGGAAAGTAGCCTTGTCCCAGTCTTGTAGATGAGTAAATTCAAGCTCAGAGAATGAGAAAATTGCCCAGTTCAGATTGAGAGTTTGCACAGCAGCCTGGAGATTTCAGCCTTTGTGCAGCCAGCTCTGAAGCTCGTGCTCTGCAGAGGACACCATATGGACTCCTGGGCATACAGCACTGGGTTTAGAAGGCTCTGCCTTACAGCAGGTGGGCACTGCATTACCCACACCAGCTGGCGTCCACTGGCCTACTTCTTTTCATTTCTCTGCTTTCTTCCCTGCTGAGCCTGCCCAGGGCTTTTGGCTGCCAACCGCAGAAATTCCCGTCGCTAGTTTAAGCAGAAAGGGGTATGTTAAGGGATATTAATTTGGTGGCTCACAGAATTTCTGGGAAAGACCCAGGATCAGACTCAAATGTCACGGAGCCAGGAAAAGAGCCCCAGATCAGACTGGGGGACTGTTCTAGCAGAAAAACCACACTGCCTCGACTTGGGTCTTCAGGGAAGAAGTGCCTCAACGGGGCCTCCTCTCCACAGTGCTGGTCAGAAGGCCTGTGTCCCGCCCGCCTCCTATCCCTCACCTCTGCACCCAGGCCCTGCTGGGATCCACGACTGGTGAATAGGAGCTCACCTGCCAGGATCCTGGCCTCAGGGAGTATGGGAAAGGTGGGGTTGTGTGTGTGGGGGGGGGATTTTTGGTTTGTGTTTCAGATTTTCCACTAAATGGGGATCGAGTAAAGCAGTTTTCAGTGTCTCCCACAATGAACCCTGGTCCTAGCCCCAACCTTGGCTCCACCACGTGAAATCCAAAGGTGTTTTAGCTCATTTGGGCAGCTGTGAGAATAAACCCAGGGGTTTATAAATGAGAGAAATTTCTCAGAGCTCTGAAGGCTGGGAAGTTCACAATCAAGACACCAACAGATTTGGTGTCTAGGCCTATTTCCTGTTTCAGATACAGCACTTCCTGCTCTGCCCTCACAGGGTGGAGGGGCCAGGTGGCTCATCTGTCCTGAGGGTTCCACCATGATGGCCAAATCACCTCTCAAAGGCCCATCTCCTGATACCATCTCCTGGGGTTTACAATTTCAACACCTGAATGTTTTTTTTTGGGGGGGGGGGGCAGGGCGGGTGACACAAATATTCTACCACAGTAAATGGCTAGTATGGTGCCTCCATGTCCTTGGTGAATACAGAATGAACTGCCGAGTGACACGTCTGTCCAGCCTCCACAATTCACGCGCTAGGAAAGGTCTTCCTTGCTCTCTTTCTCCTGTGGCTGGTACAGGCCACAGTGAGGCCAACCGGATGGTCCTACCACTTAACTACTCAGAGGAGACTTGCCCCATGGAGGTGCCTCTCTGACACGACAGTATTTTCTGAAGTTACATTTTGTTTTAATGGAGGAAGTCTTTTCTTCTGAAGCCTGGTGTAACAAATTGGAGTTCGTTCAGTGAGGACCATAAGTTTTCATGGCTGAATTTCTCTCTTGGAAGTTTTATCTTCTGGGTCCCACATCCTGAGCACAAAAAGCAAAAGTTACAACCAAGCAACATTTTAGCATCTTCCTTATTTGTAAGAAAAACATGGAGTCCTTTAGCCTTTGGCTTTTCAGTTGCTTTTGAGAAGGGTATCAGGTATAGACCTGTATCAGTCAGCTTTTTCTGTGTGACCAAAATGCCTGATCAGAACAACTTGGAGGAAGAAAGTTTTATTTTGGGTCACAGTTTCATGGGTCTCAGTCCACAGGAAGGCAAATCCATTGCTCTAGGCCCAAAGTGAGGCAGAACATCATGGCGGAAGGGCATGGGGAAGGAAGCTGCTCAGAGAGGTGTGGGGAGCCAGGTGGGCAAGATACAAATCCTTCAGGGCATACCCCCAGAGATCTACTTCCTCAGCCATGCCCTACCTGGCCACAGGGACCACCCAGTTCAGTAGTTTTTTCAAGTTATCAATCCAACAAATGGGCCAACCCACTGATTAGGTTACAGTTCTCATAATCACTTCACCTCTGCAATAATGTAGGAAATTGGGGGGGACACCTCGTATCCAAACCAAAACAAAAACCAAGATCTGAAAATAATAGACTTTAAGGAAATATGTTGATTAGAAGACTAGAGCAAAGGGAAAGGGGCGTGAGCCTAAGATTTGGCCAACGGTCTGCCTATTGACTGGGTGACTTCAGACAAATAAATTCATGCCGGACTCATTACCTACTCTCTAAAACAGGAAAAAAAGTACAAGACCCTAAGAGTTACCGTAAGAATTAAATACTCAAACTCTGGCCAGTGTCTAGTGCATAATTTGATAACATTAACCTCTTGACCTGTTGAGAAATCACAATCCCCCTGGGTTGGGGCCATTCCCACCTTAGATCTCACTGCTCACACTGGTTCCTGTCTTTCCTAGGTTGACAATTCACAAGGGTAGTTTGCAGCGTCAGGTGAATAAGTAGATCAAAGTTTAAATAATTCAAAATAGGTAGGGGAAGAAAACAGGTCTGTTTCTTTAACATCCTTGTTCATGATGACTGGAGTTCAGAGCTTTTACAATATTAGAAATAAAGTCATTAGGAAGGATTATAGTTGGCGCTTTTTTTTTTCTGATTACCTTACAGTCTTGATTTTGCCCGGAGCTTGCAATATTATGTCTGAATTTTCCTTCAGGGTTCATTTAGCAGCAACAAGGAGTGAAGTCATTTGCATTTTAATTGGGTCACTCTCCATCTTCTCCCCCCACCCCAGTCTTCTCTCTCTACCACTGAGAGCTGGTGCCAGATGTCATTCCCTGCATCTCTGTGACTTGAATGTAAATGTCTGTGACTCTACAGTGGCTACCATCCCAGGCACCAGGTGCCTTGATGAGCCGCTCCCAAAGTCCCACAACTCCCAAATTAAAAAGCTAGGACAGTCCTCAGTTCAAGTGGCACGTGCCCATGCAGCTCCGACACAGGAAAAGCTCAAAGTTCTTGAAGTTTAGAATTACTAGTAGCAAAAGTTTATTGCATTTTGATTCCCGGTGTGAGTCATCCTCAAGACTCTTCTTAAAAACACAAGGATCTTGTGTTGAAAAAGAAAGTTTTACAAGTCAACGGTATGTGTCTCGGAGGACGCCTTTGAAAAGTTTGGAGGACAAATGTAAATGTAAGAAAGGTGACACCTCGTGCCATGGCCTATCCTTAGATGAAGAAACCGAGGCAGCAATCTATGGCAAAGGTGGCTTCTTTCTCTCCAGCCGGAGTTTCTGTTGAGATTGAGACTGTGCTGTGCACACGGCCACTTCGCAGCCCAGAACTGACACAGAAAGCTGGTGAAGCAGACCTGAATTCAGTCCAGCAGCCTCCGCGACTCTGACATGACTGTGCTTGTAGGGAGCAGAGGCAGCATGAAATATTTACAGGGAGCCGGACCGGGATGAGTGCCTCCAGAGGTCGAGTTCAGCAGAATGTAGGGCATGGAGGAAGCCGGACGCGGTGAACGCTTACCTAGTTGTCCCCCAAACAGGCACAGACTTTGAGACGCAAGCTCTGGGGGTAGGGGGAGGGGGGCAAGGGTTTTCATTCAATATCTTTACCTTCTCCCCCAAAAGGAACAGGGGTGTTGGATGTGGCAGGGATAGGAATATTGGGGACAGTTGGTGCCCATCCTCCTGTGATTTGTATACTCTGGGGAAACATCTCTCACCTGAATTCACCAGCTGCTGTTAGATGGCTGCGGTCCCATCTAGCCAAAGGCAGTGGTGATGCCGCGTCACCTACCCTTGGTCCTCACTGGGTCAGATTTATCCTGTGGCCTCCTCTAGATTGTGCTTATCCTGGGTGAGCCAGTCACAGACCTCCTGTGCTGGACACTGTTCCCACAGAGGCAATGCACCCCTAAGCCAGGGGTCTCCCATACTCCCTGCTACTGGTCCCCTGGGCTCTGGGCCAAGGTAACCATCTTGGTTTAGTATCCAGACAGTTCAGCCTGGAAGCCGGGAAACTCTGCCCCCAAGAGGAGGCCGTTTCTGGGTGTGTCTGAAAACACCCCGGAGACTCTGAGGATACTACAGGCCAGAGGGTTTCAGAGATCCTGAGGCCAAGGATGTGAGAGGAAGGGAATTCTGACGGTGTTAGTTATTTGTTGTTCTTGGTACTTCGACATTTATCCTGTTAGAGACAATATTCTTCTCAGGTTTTTGTGCAGATGAGTTAATGAGCGCTTGGCCCTTCTTTCTCTGAGCCTGTCCTGTGTTCATTCGTCCGTGGGGGAGATTTCCTTCTTAGGGTGCACCCTCAAGGGCTTTGCTCACAGACCCTTCACGTGGAGCTGCTTGTTTTTGAGGAAGCATTGATTGCAGGTCAATTTGGCAGGGGCTGTGGTTGTCGGGACATGAATGTTCTGGGGGACCGTGGGAGAGAGCGTGAGGGGTATGGGGCTTCCTATGCGCTCAACAAATGTTCAGGAGATCAAAATACCAAATCCATCCAAGGCAGACAACTGTTTGGATTTTTTTAATGCTAGAATTTTGTGGTCCTCCTCCCTCTCCTCCTAGACATTTTTTTAAGATTTAGAGTGCTATTTTGCAAAATACAAGGCCCTTAGTGCTTCCTGGAGCAGCACTGGAATCTGTGGTTGCCCTCTCTGGGACAAGCCCATCCCACGGTCTACCACTCAGAGAAAGCTGGTCGTATTGAAGGGTTGGCTTCCACTTGCTCTAGCTGCAATTGTGGGAAGCAGGCGCTCTGGTCCCAGGGAGAGTCCCTTTAGGTGCCCTCCACAGTCAGGCCTGAGCTCTCCTCCCACGGGGTTCTGATTGCCTTTGAGCCCGAGGCCAGTTAGTACACCTGTGTGTCCTAATGTTGCCACATACGTGGGGACACAGGTGTCCCAACCCGGTGAATGAGACCAGGTGAGCTAGGCGTGGTGATGTTTGCCTTCTGAAACTGTCCCATGTCCCAACTCAGGTGCATCTATTTTTAGGACGGGCTTGCCCTCGTTGGAGGATGGCTTTTACAAGGCCGTGAGCTGTACCTGTGCTGTTGTTCCCTTTAAGGATCCCTATGTGTTCACTTATTGTGATCAGAGGCCTTAGAATGCACAAAGTGCTAGTGCAGAAACCACTTGCTTGGCTGCCCCTGGGCCAGAGCGCTTCATTCAGCCAGAGAGGAGAGTGAGTTAGCGTTCAGGTGTTTGGGGAAGGGAGGGGCTACCGGATCGATGGGGGCCATTAACTGGAGTGTGAGCTGGGAAAGAGACGTGAGCTTGTTACCAACATCTCAGAATCGACTGAGGGCCTTGTGCTAATTGTCAAGTAGCAGTCCTAGGGCCTTGTCTGTGGGTAGCTATTTATACACTCTATAGCTCCGTATGTAAATGTGGGGAGCCGAGAGCCGCCAAGGGTGGAAGGCCGTGACTGAAGACTGTACGGATGCTGGAACAAGGAGGGCCCAGCGGCCTGACATGGGAGATGGAGAGGTAACCTGGTAAGGAAGACAGTCAGCAGGTTGAAGAGTTTGGACGTAGGATGGGGACACTGATTGCCTCTGGATCCTGCCAGGTGGAGAGCACTGAAAACCTGTGTCCATGGAGAGTGGAAAGGAAATGAAATAAGGTCCTTTCCACTGGAGGGTATAGAAAGGAGATGCTGGTGGGGTTTCTCGAGAGCTCAGATTGGAGGTGCCTATGAGGCAGAGGGGTTGCCTTGGGGAAAGAAAGGGTGTTGAGCTGGCTGAAGGTCCTGGGCACATTCTGTTGGGAAGGTCAACTCCCTGCAGGTAACCTGGAACAACCAGGGTTGGGGGGAAAGGGCTTCCAGGGTTGAGAGGTTAAGATGGAGAAAAACTTGGGGCTGGGGTTGTGGCTCAGTGTTAGAGCACTTACCTCGCATGTGTGAGGCACTGGGTTCGATTCTCAGCACCACATATAAACTTATAAATAAATAAAGATCCATCAATAACTAATAAAACATTTTTTAAAACAAGTTTATAAGAAGATGGAGAAAAACACCTGGAAACCATTCCTGGCTCTCTTCTGGGTGTTCAGGACCCCGCCCCCTCTCCGGGGCACTACACTCAGCACCTGGATAGCACCAGGAAAGGTGTGGGGTTCTCCCAGGTTATCCGAGATCTGCTTTCTTTATAAATAGCATAGTTAATCGCAGGTCAGCCCTCTTTTTGATCTTTAGGGTAGCCTTAGTCGTTATACTTCTTTTTCTTGTATTTATCAGTTAAAAAAGGGAGGGGGTGAGAAATAAGCCTGGGCTCCTCTCTAACGAGAAATGATTTAGGAAGTAAAAAAAGATGAAGTTCATGGTGCAGTTCCCGTCCAAGAGGGAGCCCTGGACCAGGTTGGTGGCAGGACTCCTACCCAGAAAACGGCCAAGATGTCTTTCGGTGAGACTCCAGAGAGTGTTTAGTGTAGCTTTTCCTGGAAAATGCCGGGTGGCTTGTGGTTCTGCTACCCCTCCCCCCCCCCGTCAGGTAACGGGTGCCTGATTGGAGCTGGCAGCCCCTTTGGGGACTGCTCCGTGCTGACTTCAGAGTCTTTTAACACAGCTGCTCCCACGGCACTCTGTTTTCCTTTCCCAGTTTCCCCTTTGTCACTTTCAATTAAACCAGGAACTTTTGGAACCAGGACAAGCCGTGCATAATTTGGCCAGTGATGTCAGTAAGCTAAGCATCGGAGGGGACCTGAGACGTGAAGACACAGGGGTGGAGCAAGGAGTCTCTACTCAGAGTCACTGTAAACCTTGGTTGATCAAATGTCTCCTGTACAGTCGGCGCTGAGACGGTCCAGAACATTCTCTATCTTAGCCCAAACTCTGCAGATGCATTACATTCTGTCAGATGAGGAAACTGAGGCTGAGAAAGAATATTTACTAAGCTTTCACCTAGCTGGTAAGCAGAGAATGCTGTAGTCCATGATTTCCTGACGAAAGCTCTTTTTCCTTTTTTTAAGGAAAATTTTTAAAGAGAAGTTTTAAGTTCATAGCCAAATTAACCAAAAGATATAGGTAGTTCCTATCTACCCTCTTTCCCCACACATGCATAGCATACCCTATTCCCAACACCTCCCAAACACCAGCATTTTCATTGGTTATACCCAGTGGCCTGCTAGGAGGACGATAGACTCTTATGTTGCTGGTGAGACTGCAAATTGGTGCAACTACTCTGGAAAGGAGTATGGCGATTCCTCAGAAAACTTAGAATGGAACCACCATTTGACCCAGTTATCCCTTCCTCAGTTTATACTCAAAGTACTTAAAATCAGCATACTACATCGATACAGCCGCATCACTGTTCACAGCAGCTCAATACACAATAGCTAAGCTACGGAACCAACCTAGGTGCCCTTCTACAGATGAATGGATAAAGAAAACGTGGTATATACACACGATAGAATACTAGTCAGCCATAAAAAAGAATGAAATTATGGCATTTTCCAGTAAATAGATGGAACTGGAAAGTATCATGCTAAGTAAAATAAGCCAATCCCCCCAAACCAAAGGCTGAATATCCTTACTTGCAGATGCTAATACACAATAGAAGCGGGGAGAATAGGAGTTTATTGGATTAGACAATGGGGAATGAAGGGAAGGGAAGTGGATAGGATTGGGAAAGACAGTAGAATGAATCGGACATAACTCTTCTCTGTTCGTATATGAATACACAACCAGTGAAACTCCACATCGTGTACAACTACAAGAATGGGATCCTAATTAGGATAAGTTACACTCCATGTATGTATAATGTGTCAAAATACGCTCTGCTGTCATGTATATCTAAAAAGAACAAATAAAAAGTAAGTAAATTTTAGCTGGGCATGGTGGCGCATCCTTCTAATCCCAGCAACTTGGGAGGCTGAGGCAGGAGGATCACAAGTTCAAAGCTAGCCTCGGCAATGTGAGGCACCAAACAACTCAGTGAGACCCTGCCTCTAAATAAAATAAAAAATAGGGGTGAGGATGTGGCCCAGTGGTCAAGTGCCCCTGAGTTATACCCAGTACCAAAAAAAAAAAAAAAGGTAAATAAATTTTAAAAAAAGAACAAACCATAGAGGCATTACCTCAGTACTCAAAGTACTAAAAAATACTAGCAGTACTCCGAGTACTAGAAGTACTCTAAGTTTCACACCTCAGCTCAGTTCTTATTGCCAGAATTTGCATTGTTACAGGCTAACCAGGCACATTCTTGGGTCTTTTGTTTCTAAATTGTTTTAGATAAAGTTTAAGACCTGGAAGTCACTGTTGCCTGATTCCCATGGGAAATCTCCTCCAATTATTTAAAGAAATTCTTGTGGGAAAAAAAGGGGCGGGGGACAAATAACTGATTGTTTGGAGACCCATAGAAGGAAATTTCCATATACAACCCAATTTCCTCGCCAACATCTCTGAAAGCCGTGGTTTTGTAATGCCAGTTCCTACCACCACAGAACTGTACGTGATTCCAAGAGAAGATTCTTCTTGGTAAAGATGAGAAATTCCTTGAAAATACAGCTCTGAGCCCAAACATGTCATTGAGCATTCTGTGGTTTTTGATAGACTCTTTTCCTCCAAGGACTCGACTCCACCCTTCCTCACTTGAGTGAGAAAGGCTCTCATAATTTTTTTTTTTAAAGAGAGAGAGAGAGAGAGAGAGAGAATTTTTAATATTTATTTTTTAGTTCTCGGCAGACACAACATCTTTGTATGTGGTGCTGAGGATCGAACCCGGGCCGCACGCATGCCAGGCGAGCGCGCTACCTCTTGAGCCACATCCCCAGCCCGGCTCTCATAATTTTTAAGCGTAATGGAGACTTGGCAAGCTTAGAGTGGGCTGAGATCTGGAAGTTACAGACCAGCTGCAATGAACCCTGACAACTCTGCGCTCCAGGGGCTGGGGGTGTGACTCAGTGGTAGAACACTTGCTCGCATGTGTGAGGCACCAGGTTCATTCCCCAACACCACATAGACAAATAAATAGACAAAATACCTTTATTTTATTTATCTACAACTAAAAAAACAAAACTGTGCTCCACCAGGAACTAAGCATTGGCTCTGCTGGGTTTACAGAAGAGCAAGGAAGAGACGGTGAGGGTAGGAATGTACTAGTGCAGAAACTACTCTGAAATAAATCCCATTTCCAGTTCACAGAAGTTTCACTAGCCCTTCTCAACCACACCTGCAGGCAAGGTGTGACTTCCTCTGAAGTCACTTCCATTTTCCCAAGGATTTGCATAACCTCAGTGCCTGCCCTGCACCTGTTTAAGTGGGGCCAAGGTGGAGCCCCTTTAAGTTTCTGAGAACTGAATGAATGGCAATGCTTTCGCTATTGGACACTGTCATTGTAGTAAAAATAAAGCGGAAAGGGTTGGAGTTTCCAAACTCCCCCACCGTTTTTGTTTCCTCCTATGGAGCCTTAGTGGAATTATGACAGTGACCTTCATTGTGCTTTTCCACATCTGGGCTCCACGGAGCATGGGCAGCAACCTGGTTGGCCATGCCCTTTGCAGGGTGTCTGTGCAAAGGCTTGTTCCATGCCCTGAGGTGCGGTGCCAGGTCAGGAGCTGGAGCCAGAATGCCCTGGTCTCCAGGGGAGCAGCCATGAGAGTAGCCTCCTGTCCTTTCGTAAGTAAAGGGGAGAGCTCTGAGCTGGGAACGTATCAAAACTGAGAACCAGCCTTTAAGATTTTCCTTAAGACCCACTTCCTCTGAAGTCACTTCCACTTTCCCAGCTGTGGGGACACCTCCCTGTGGAAATCCTGGAGCTTCCCCCACCGTTATCCGTCCTGTCACATCTCACGGGCATCGCCTTATGGTGGCAGGAATTTTCCTACGTGTAGGGTCTCATCTGCCCTGCCAGTCTGCATAGCCCAGGTGATTGGAGGAGACCCTTATTCCTCATTCATCTGATTTGGGACTCCAGTGGGATCCTGTGCTGAAGCTCTGGGGGAATGGATATCTCCAGAGGGAGGCTCACAAAACTGACTTCTTAGAGATCCCAGAGCCTTGAGTGGCACTGCAGAGAATTCTGTACCTGAAGGTGGCTGGTGACATGGGCTCAGGAAATGACTCATTCCCCCTGTGCCACTAATTGTGAGTTTTCACTGACCCCTGGAGCCTGTCTGTGGGGGCCGTCAGGTGTATGGCAGGATTTCTGAGAGTACATTCAAGTCCTGATAGAGCTGGATTTATTTTCTATAACCCAAACTGTCTCTATTTCTGTGAAGGATAAAAAAAAAAAAAAACTACCCCCAATTCAAAGGACTAACTGGACTGACTAGCCAGGCTGGGAAGTGGGGACCGAGTGGCTATCTGGTAACTGAGATGACCAACTGGTAGGTCGAAGCAGTCTGTCCTTCTCCAGGGACCAAGGAGACACAGGCTGGACCAGTCCAGCTTTCTCTGTGGACTGCAGCAGGCACAGAGGACCTGTGGACTGTCTGCCCCTCTGAAGTTAGACTTTCTTTTCCCAAAAGTGATGGATCCTTTGCTTCATCTGTGTCTGGAAGAAATATGCTTTTTAAATGAAATTGACCTAATCCTCGTTAACGGAACTTCATTCTGAAAAGTTGGCTGGAGGTGACTGATGGCCCTACAGACACATCTGTCCCAGCCCCTTGATTATACTTCTTCTGTTTGGCCACATGCCCTTTCCCAAGAGGACCCTCTCTGCTCCCTCCATCTTTAGCCAAGATGGCTCCTTCCTGAGGTTAACTGAGCCATTTCAAAATGCCTCTGAGAGGAGGAGAGACAGGCGGATGAGTACAGGTGAGGAGAGAAGAGGTCCCTGGTGGAGGGGTGGGGACTGAGGGACAGGGAGAGAGCTGGTACTTTTTTGCACACAAATGGAAGTTTAAACTGAGAGCACTCTGTAGCAAAGGGAGAATAAATCAAAACAGCCAAGGAGAATGCTTCAAAGTATATTTCAAAGTCCTCAAAGTACTTGCTCCACAAATATTAATAAATTACACTATGAAAAAGTCTGGGGTGGGAACTCTGATACAATCCGACCTGGACACAGCAGTGGAAGGGACTTATTTGACCATGGAGTCCTTTTTCCATGGAGAGCATCTCCCCAGAATGATATTTTATGGGATGTATTTTTAGAAAAACTAGATTAAGGGTCACTAGAAAAATTACAGAGAAAGAGACCTAGAGAAGAAGATTCAAAAGGACAGCAAAACTGTATTAAGGGTCTGAGATGAAGAGGGTTTCATCCTATGTTTTCCATTTATTTACTAGAACTTAGGAGTCTGCTGGGCTCTGAAGGGAAATAGAAGAGAGGACTTTTCAATAAATATTGATCCGATACTTCCAATAAAGTGTGCGCCAGAGAGGAAAACAATCCCCAACCCTTGCCCAGGAGCCCCCCGTACAAGCTATAAACCAGGCCTCTTGCTGCGTGATTGAGCTCAGTGTTTTTAGAGTCTTGAGACTGAATGCTTTGGAAAGGGCATTCTGCTCCAGTCCCCAACATCCCCCTATTGCTTTGCTTTACCTTTCCTCTCGTTCATATAATTTTTTGCACCCTGCCAATATCTATGCTTGCAGCCTCTAGAGCAGGAAGCAGTCGTGGTAATTATAAATACAGTATACTGTGGCATTCTAAGAACCCATCTGGTGCCTACTATCGATGATTCTTGGTCGTGGGGCCCTGTCTTGTGCAGAAGTGTTTACAGCATCTCTGGCCTCTACCACTAGATGCTAGCAGCAAATCCCCACCCCCACCCATCCCCATTTTGACAACTAAAAATGTCTGCAAATGTTGCAAGTGTCTGCTGTGGGGTCAGAACTTTTCAGTAAGGATCACTCGTTCATGTAAAAGCAGATACATGCAGAAGAGCAGTAACCATGTATGTGTGTGCAGTGGGTTTTTTGGTGGGGGCACTGGGGCTGGACCAAGCATGGTCTTAGAACCATCCAGGGATGCTTAGGCTCTGTCTTTAAGGGCAAGGAGACATTGCTAGACAGTGCTAGACAGCCCTTGAGCACTTGAAGCAGATTTTCTGTATTTGCCATGGGAAACCTCGGTGTGCAGGGTAGACAGCTGAGGAAGTGAGAAAAGTTAGGAATCAAAGCCCTGAAATCAACACAGGGGAGGGGAAAGGTGCGAGAGTCGACAAGACCTGAACTTCTAGGGAGGGAGGAGTCGAGGAAGACTCATTTGTGCTTGGGTGACTAAGGACTGGCATTCATTGGAAGAGGAAGTCCCGGAGGAAGAACATGTTCCAGAGAGAGCATAACTGGCTTTATTTCAAGGCATGCTGAGTTTGAGGTGTCTGCAGACATCCAGCTGAATCCGGGTAGGGGGTAGGCAGAGGTCTGTGTCTGAAGCTCAGAAGAAGGATGGTGACTGAGGGTTGGTGGCTCTTACATGGTTATTATAGCCATGGAAATAGAGGGAAATCACCCAGAGAATAGGAGAGAGAGAGTGAGGGGGAGAAGCAGGTGCCCATCCACATCCCTGCCTGGCCTGGCAGGGGGAAGGAGGCTGAGAAGAGCTGGTCAGAGAGCTGGAGGTACCTCTGTCCCCCAGAGGCTTATGGCCTAAGTGGACAGATTTGACAGCTAAGAGACAGATCTGTGTACGATTAAATACCATAAAGCACTCTGACCTCAGCATATGCTGCCAGAGCTGCAAGGCGAGTGGCATTGCAAGCTCTAAGGGGACTTGGTGGAGGACAGAGGCAGGCCACAGCTTTCTTGGAGGTGCTCGTGAACTCTCTGCAATGGCTGGCCAGGGTTCTCCTAGCTTGCAAAATCCACAGGGTGTTCCCCGTCAGCATTGACACTGTCATTCCCATCACAGAACAGGAACACACACTGAGCACCCTGTTTGCTTTCATGACTGTGACTCGTGTGGAGTGGGGCATGAGGAAATGGAAGAGGGAAATCTTCGTGCTTCCTCTTATTTCCAAGGTCATTTAGGAGTTTTATTTAATGGCGTGTGATAGCCTTTACATTTTGCAACTTTGATAATGAGAAGCACGATAGCCATCGAGGTAGCTGAAGGGAAATTATAAAGAAAATCCACAAAAAAACCAAAAATCAAAAAAAAAAAAAAAAAAAAGAAAATCCAAGTTCCATTTGGCTTTTTAGAAAATAATATACATACTGTAAAAATCAGCATTTTGACTATTTTAAAGTGTACAGTGTTGTGGCATTCACATTGCTGTGCCAACCATCACCACCGTCCTTCTCCAGAGCCTTTTTTCCTCTTTCAAAACTGAAACTCCATACCCAGTAACCCCACCCACACCTCCGCTGCTGGCAACCACCGGTCTACTTGCCATCTCTATGAATCTGACTAAGTTCTTCACATGAGTACAATAATGCAACACTTGTCCCTTTGCAACTGGCGTATCGTCTTAGCATGTCTGTTCAGGGTTCATCCACGTTGTAGCATGTATCCAAATTCCCTTCCTTTTTACAGCTGAATAATATTCCATCGGATGTTTATACCACATTTTGTTTATTCACTCATCCATCAGTGGAAACCTGGGTTGCTGCCACCTTTTGACTTTCTGAATAATGCTGCTGTCAACATGGGTGTGTAAAGGCCTTTGTGTTCCTGCTCTCAGTTCTTGTGCATACACCCAAGAGTGTCCATTTGCTTTGGTGATTTAGTCCATCCCCCTTCCCTGCTGGGGACTGCTGGAATCGCTCCCTAGCCACCTGCCCTCCTCACTGAACTCCCCAGGTTACTGTTCTGCTTTTGCTGTTGGGAGACTCTTAGGTGTATCCCTAGGCTGGGCTTTGGAACCAGCTGGAGAGCCATAACTGAGCTCCTGCCTGTAGCTCTTGACTACGAGATTCACATCTCATCCAACTGGTACTGGCCTTAGCAGGCAAGTTAGCACATGACTCTAACCTCAATACTTCACTAATATGCCCTGTGACCTTGGCAAGATTCCGCATCTCTCTTGGGGTCTTGTTTCCACATCCTGACAATGGGAGGTAGAACTAAGTGTACCACTCGGCCCTTCCCAGCTCAGAGAGGTGCACACTGTGGTCTGCTGTGCCTGGTGACCAAGGGGGACAATCAGAAGGCAGAGCTCCTAACTACTACCATGGACAGCTTTCCAGAAACTCCCCCAGAAACCTCAGGTGGAGAGACGGCTTGTGTACTTCCTGCATTCTAGTATGTGCTACGTGGCTAAGGTGGGTAGACAGCAGCAGTTCCCCCTTAAAGCAAAAATTTATGTTCAATATTATCCACCCTTTGTTTGAGAAAACAGGACAAAGACAGGTAGAATAACTGGTTTTACCATAGATTTTTGGCAGATGTCACACTGACACTGAAGAGAATATTCTATAGGCAGATTTTACCTCTTGCTAGGACTGCAGTTTGGTCATGAGCCAAGAAAATTTAACCCTCACTTTGCCCCTTCTTCTTAAAAAAAAAAAAGCAGACTTCCTTCTCTTGCCTTTTTTTGGGGGGTTGGGGGTCCCAGGGATTGAACTCAGGGGCACTCAACCACTGAGCCACATCCCCAGCCCTATTTTGTATTTTATTTGAAGACAGGTTCTCACTGAGTTGCTTAGCACCTCGCCATTGCTGAGTCTGGGTTTGAACTCGCCATCCTCCTGCCTCAGCCTCCAGAGCGGCTGGAATTGCATTCTCCTTGCCTTTAACTCAGAGCAGAGTCCACTCCCTCCTGAAACAGGAAGGGAAGTCCCAGGAAGCCTCTGGCAAAAAGCATGTGAAAATTCAAATGGGTCTGGGGTTCCCTGCATGGTTGGAGCCTAGGTGCTCATCTTCCTTTCAGTTCGCTCTTGCTCTACCACATATGCTATGCCTCTGTGTCTTCCCTGTCTCTGCCATAAAACATAAATCACCTGTTTTCTTTCTTTTTAAATTTTCTTCCAAAGATGTTGCGTTGGGGTGTCAGGATGAAGGGAACCCATTTAGAGCATATGCGAAAATGTATAAGTTTCTTCTTAGGAGATAAGGTAACCATCTAATAAAAACAACCAAAAAACCAAGACGAGTCCAGCTACCAATCTATCAGTCTTTTAATAAATAAAAAAATGAAATAATTTGGGGATGATTGGAGCTAGGATATGACAATATAGAGTTCACAGAAGGAAAGTCTGTATCGGATAAAATTCCAAAATAAATGGATAGATTTAAAAAGACAGAAATCTGGGAGTCCTGATTTTTCTGCAAGCATGACCTGAGAATGGCTGCAATAAGGAGAAGGTGTTGGTGCCTCTTTTGTCCCTCCCAAATGTACATTGGAATTATTTTTAACGGTGTCTGCTTTGTACAGAAACCAAATCGTCTTTGTAATTGTTGACGTTGTGGTAGGATTAAGTGTTCTCCCGTGTTGACGGGTCATCTCTGGTTTTGCTGGTAGTGGTCTGTAATAGAAGATGGGAGCTCAGTTGGATTTGAAAAGTTGTAGATTTGGTGTCATGGCGACAAGTAGCTCTTATTCACCAATGAATTTATTACAAAATAAACGCTCCATTCTTGTACCCATTTGAATGCAATAGGAAAAAAAAAATTGGCCCGTTAATAGGTGTGAAATATTTTGAATTCAATGTGAAGCGTCAGGTCACTGGGTGGAAAGTTTCTTGGCATTGTCCTGGCTTTGCCTTTTTAGTATATGAGAAATATACACTTTGGTATATTTTTAGTTGTCTCATGCCCGAACTCTTCAGTCCACCTCCTGGCCTGTACCTGTATTACAAAGCTGTTGTGCTTCTATTGCCAAGGTGCATGTCCTTTGCTGATGGAAGAGCTGATTTGCAGATACCTATGTAGGAGGAGGTCATGGGTGACTTCTGCCAGGGTCTCATTTTCCTCTGTACTCCCAGAAAATTAAAGCTGTTTTTAGCAGCACAGATCCAGTAGGCTGGCAGAGCAAGGATTGGCTCATTCTCTTACATGCACAGAGTAGCTGGATGCACTCATAAATGAAAAATGATCTGAGTGCTGAGGGTGGGTGGGGCTCTGGAGCTCAGGAGGTGAAACGGGAGGAGAGAGAGAAAATCTGTTCTAAGCCCAGCAGAGCATGGGGCGCTGGCAGGAAGTCGGAACACACACTGGCGTGGCTCACGTTTTTGTTGATAGTCAATAACCCACTACTTTAAAGAAACTGAATGGAGAAGGGAAAGAAAGCCTAACAAACTTTGGAGTGTGTCCTATGTAAGTGGCTACGGAAGCCCAGCGGAGGACATTCACCCGATCAGCTCATGAAGCAGGTAGGAGAGACATGCGCAGCACAGAGAATCGTATCTTCTCTCTAAACACAACTTTTGCCTTCAGAAAGTTTATTTTTTTTTTAAAAAAAAAGTGTATGGAAAATGAGCAGATAATATTGACATAAGAAACAGACGTAGCCTGCATTGTGCTGATATCTGCCTGAACAAGAGTTTTTCTCAGCCACTAATTTGATAACCAAATGTCAGTTTTATATTCTGAGGGTTGCTTTAAAAAGAAAAACACAGAAGATCATGCAGAATTTTAGTTAAAAGCAATTTTTAAGTTGGCAGATGATAAATGAACCGTAGACATTCTGTTTTAGAACAAATACTTTGAAGAGAATTGACCAGAAACTGATTTTCTGACTTGATTATTTGCTACATTTTCATATTTCAGAGCCAATGAGGGGCTTGCTAATTTTTGATGGCTCTTGTATGAAAAGAGGTGGATATCTAGCAGCTGTGACATGTACAGCAATTGACTGGGATCCACAGTGAAGCCCAAATGCACTAATGTTTTCTCCATTAAGGTAGGCAGCCTCTGCCCAGTCTCCAAGTCAGGGAATTGAAAAGTAGGGAGAAAATACGGTGTGGATCCTGAATATGTGTCACGGAATGGGTTGGAAATTGTCACAGTGATGTAATTGCGCTCAGCAGCAGAGAATAATCGGGGAAGACCATGGTTGCAGCCATATACAAGGATAATTTAAAAACCAACTCATAGCTCCGGTGATTGTAGCCGAGTCTCAGAGCACGCTTTCTGTGTCAAGGCTTGGCGTTTGTGATAAGAGAAGCAGAACAGAATAAAGACCATCTTAGCCTGAGGTTCAGAACCATTTCCAACTGACTTCTCCCAGGCGTTGGGGTAATTTGACATGCTTCCCCCCTCCACTGACATGGTCAGAGCACTATAGAATTGAGCTGATGGGGAGAAGGTTGGAAATGGTGTGTTCCGGGGAGGGGGAATTCAGAGGTAGGTGGAGAACTGTGTTTTAGTTAGAATATTGCATCCTGAATATAAAACTCTTTGATTTGAGCTCTTTGAGGAAGAGTTAGCCTTAGAGCTGTGTCTGTGCATGCAGATGTGGGAATTTGGGTTCCTGCTTACTGGCCAGTTATCACCCTTGTCCTGCAGTGGCTAGCTCTTAGGGCTTTGCACTTTAGGACAGGAAGGCTGGAGAATGGCTGTGCACAGTCAAGGCAAGCTACCTGACTGCTGTCTTTTCTTCTGTATGATTTCTTTCCTCTGTTTAGCATTCCACAGCTAAACTTCTGTGTCACACCCTTGCTCTTGCCTACTGTCCACCTGTCCACCCTTCGTCTCCCATCCCATCTTCAGACTGAGCTGTCCCAGATCACCGCTGTCTGCAGTGAATTAAGCTGAACTGGGAGACAGGATTCTTTTCAGGGTCCATTCTGGAAACAGTCAGAGGTCAGCAAACTGGCCCAAGACCAAATCCAACCTCACCCAGACTTGTTTTGTATGGCCCAGGAGCTAAGGATGTGTTTTGCTTTTTAAAAAGCTGAAGAAACAAGGCAGAATATAAGATAGAGGCATCTGTGGTCTATGAAGCCCAAACTATTGACCATCTGACCTTTTAGAAAAAAAAAAAAAATGTTTGCCGTGAGGAGTGTGAACAGTGAGTGGGTCAACACAGCTCATAAGGTGCCCAGCAGTTTGAATAGACTGTGGTTTGGGGAACTGCTTTTGGTTTCTTGTCTGTACTAAATGGCACCATTACCTCCAAAAGGTTAGGTTTGGAAGTCAGAATGTTGACGTTTTTCTTCAGGGTTCAAACAGTGGTGAAGAAGTATCAGATGAAGTGTGCGCCTGTGCTAGATTTTCACCCTGTCCCCTGATTTGTGAACCCACATGACACCAACCATATGCCCCACTGAAGGAACCCAGTGGAGAATAAAACTCTGCTAACATGACACAAAAATCACTCACTTCCCTGTTTCTCGATGGACTGAATGGACTTCCACCATCTCTGAGTGATTGGTGTTGTCACTTTGAAAAATGTATTTTCTGTAATAAAAAAAAAAGACGGAATGTTAACTGAATATCAGATTTTCTTGTATTTAAAACAGAGTTTCTTTATGGCTCTCTAAGAAAGCTTACTGCAAGTCTGCCAACCTTACCCCTGAACATAGTTCTCTATCCAGCACAGTATTTCATTGTTAATGTCATTTCTAATAAGGGAAGAGGAAAATCTGGTGACCTTGTTCATGTTCAACTTGTGTCAAAACTGCAGGCCTGGATATAGAGCTGACTTGTGTAAGGAGCTTATTGTCCATTGCAGAAAGTTGGGAAAGCTTCTCACAAGGAAGCTGTCATTGGAAAAGGAGAATAAAGTGGCTGAAGCTAAATTATTTTCTCCAGGACATTTTAGCCATCTATCCTCCTGTGTTTGGAAATTGGGTGCTGTCAGTAGAGAAGGGGGAGGGAGGGGCTTAACTTGATGGTGGAAAACAAGGGAGGAAGGATGAAGATAGGAACAGTATGGCGCCTTGTGGGAGGTAAAGCCTGAACAACAAGATGGCACCCGTACTGTTGAGGAGTCCGGTTGTCAGCGCGGGAGGGCAGGTCCTTTAACCTACCATGAGAGCCAGGCAGTGCCTGGTCTGTATTTAGCAAAGGGGTTGGCTCTGAATTTAGAGATTAAGCAACCTGCTGTTCCTGTATGCACTGGAATTTCAGACACAGTCAGAAACCTAATTTGCGTAACTGCTGAAACTCAACTGGAAGCCGACCAAACTGAGGCTGGACTCCCCAAGTGAGGGGAGGTGAGGACTCTGAGCTGGAGCTTATGAAGGAACTCACTGAGCTCACCCAAGAGGTCGTGTTGCGGTGTGGCCAGGCTCAGGAGGGCAGGCTCTGGGGCAAAGGGTCAGCTTGGGTTCCCAGAAGACCTTGAGTAGAACAGCAGTGACAGCTTTCTCCGAGAGTTGACGGTGCATATGCCAGAGCCCTAGAACTTCCCAGTGTCTCAGGGTAATGAGGAGCCCTTTCACTTCCTCGCCGGGCAGCCAGGTTGGGTAAAGACACAGAAACACCAGGCAGTAAGAGTCCAACCCCTGGAGTGCCAGCCATGCACAATCCTCATGAGCCAGCTCACCTTCGCAGCCTTGGGAGGGTTAAGTGTTTGGCTTAAAGCAGGAGCATCTGCCCCTTCCCTCTGGCTGTTGAACAGGGGTGGAGTCTGACATCTATTAGTCAAGTTTTTTATGGCAGTGAATGGAATAAAACACCCAACTAGATGTGCATATTATATGTGCAAAAGTGTGTACATCTAGAGGAAAGGAATAGCTTATGATTCTGACTTAGAGAAAACCCTCAACATGTCCTTGAAGGGGAATCAATAATTTCACAGCCAGCGGCTAGCAGGGCAGTGTTTTGCCAGGTTTTGTGTTCCCACACAAGTCATGCCCCCTTAAGGACTTCTTTAGATAACACATTCTCCCCCTTCCAGACATGTTCTCTATACATTTCCTGCAGTGGGGATGGAGAAGCATAGGTCTACTCCTGCATCAGTGGTTGGAGAACAAGACGTCATCTTGACATGGTATCTGCTCTGTGTAGCAGAGGAGGAAGAGATGGAGCGTGCGCCACCATAAGGTCTTCTGTTGGCTTTGCTCCTCCTGCAAAGGTTTGTTAAACCCAGGAGTGCCTGGCTGTAAGGCCACACTGTGACTCCACAGGTAGCCCAGGTAGGGCATGGTGTGAGCTCCCAGTCTCTGTTTAAATACAAAGTCCCTGTGCAACGAACGAGTCAGGCCATGGAGGTGGGTGACCTGGGAGTCTGGGTCTGCCCTCCATATCATGATCTCTTCCTGAAGAATCGGGTCACCTGTATTTTTCATGTGCCAGTGGAACAGCACTTAGAGGGACCAAGAGTGACTCATTTGCTAAAAAAAGAAGGCTCAACCCATAGTCCATTCATTTTATAATTTCATGATTTGGAGGCTATCAGACAGGCTGAAAGCCAGATGCAGTTGGACCATCATTTTACCTTTCTAATTTCACAATCATTTTCTTTCCAAATTAGAAGGAGAAACCAAGTTGGAAATTGGCAGAACGGAGGCTCTGAGGGAGGCATGGGGAGGCCTGGAGAATCCACTTGGTGATAAGCCTCCATTTCAGTGAGACTCCTCAAACCATGGGTTTGCAGGTTTGCAGGCTGCTCCTTTTAAAGAGAGCAAGTGGTCTTGTGTTCTAATTTTGCAAGACTTGCCCTTACAACAAAAACTTAGAGAAACTCCTCCCAACCTCCCAAAAGAGTGGCCCTGCAGAGAACAAGTTAGAATTCCTATGTAAATCAGAACATGAATGGGGAGCCAAGCCAGAGGGGAGCAAGAGGGAATTCGAATGCTGCACCCTTGGCCTTCCTTTGAGCTCAGGAGTCCCATGCGGTGCTCATAATGGGACAGCAACCTTTCACTCATGCCTTTTGCTCCTGTTTCTGCCTCTTTGGCCAAAGTGTTCATATTTTTCCCTGCTGGCCGACTCCCTCAGCCAGAGGAGGCCGGCCTCCCAAGACACCTCCCGCTTTGACTTGCAACTTGCCAAATTCCACCTTCACTTTCTGCTTGCAACACTTAGACAAGTTCCCCAACTGCTGCCTGTGGGGTAGCCCGTGGACTGTTGGCGGTAAGCTGCTGGCTTCAGAAAACATCACAGGTATTTACTGTAACAGAGAAAGATAGTTTTGGCAGGGGAGCAATAAAGACCTGGAGGGGAAACAGAAAATTACCTCTAAGTGCTGCAGGAAAGAAGGTAGTAGAAATAAAGGATGCAGTTTGGATTTGTAACGCTAAGCCATTTGCACAATCCGTTTACAGGCTAGAACTTGCTTGACTTCAGTTTATCCCTCAAAGGAGTCCAAGAACACTGAAGCTGAGGAACTTACTTGGGGAGATCTTGGTGCATGAGGATTATATTGGGATCCCACTACCCTGACCAGACTTTGGTGGAAATCCTGCTGCTTTCGTGATACTAAGACATTAGACACGCTTAATGAATTTGTTAGGGTAGCAAAAATGTAACATTGCATCTTAAAAGTGAGCTGAGAAATACCAGTCAGCTCTACAGTGTTCTGGCGGCTTAATTAATTACATTTGTTGCCGTTGGGATTTCAGAATAGGAAGAGAATCTGCTAGTTCCAGTGCTTTTTTTTCTGCCCCCTGTGGGTCCTTTATCCACTCTAGAAGTAATCTCAAAGCAGAGATACCAAAGCTTGCAAATAGTCACCTTTCTAAGCCAGTGACAGTCAATAAAACGGTGCCAATTTTACTGTGATGTGATTTGCTGTGATAGGTTCTTTTTACTCACAGGCTGATTCTGAAATCTGTGAGGTTTCCTCTGCTTCCACCTTATGACCACATCTTAGGTTATGTATTAATCAGAACCAATCGAAAATGTATGAGGGGGTTTATTAGATTGACTCATACCATCAGAGGCTGAAAAAATCCCACCATGACTGTCTGCAGGCCAAAGAGCCTGCAATCCAAAAAGCCAGAAGCCTCAAAACAAGAAATAGAGAAGCCAGTGATGAAACCCTCATCTGAGACCCAAGGCCCAAAGTCCCCAGAGAGCCACTGGTGCAAGTCCATGTGCAAAGGCTGGAGAACCCGAATCTGATGTTGATGGTAAAAGAAGCCCCAGGAGGGGTATGCAAGCTGGAGCAAAAGTCCCCCTTCTTCCACGGTTTTGTCCTGAGGCTCCAGCCCATTGAATGGTGCTGCCCACATCCAGGGCAATCTTCTTGTCTTAATTTCCTTACACACACACCAGTCTTCTCTAGATATGTCCTCTGTGACACACCAAGAATATGCTCTACCAATTCTCTGAGCATCCCTCAATCCAATCAGCTTAACAACCAAAATCAACCATCACGGGTTATTAGCCCTGGAATCGTGGTAGGTGCAGAACTAGATAAAGATAATGCAACTAAATAATGAGACGATGTTTGGACCATGACGGTTAGAAATCTACTTTTCTGGTGAGCAAACTTAGGTGAGGAAAATGTGAGTGTGAATGCTATCATGCTGTGCACGTGTGCTTTCGTGAATATGTGCACATACATACTTACTAGGAAAGTGCAAGGGCTATGGCTGGCGATTTCATGATACTTTCATGGATCTGGGACATAGCTGGGATATTTTTGTGTAAAGCCATGTGTCTCCATTTGTCGTTCTTTTCTTTGTAAACACCTGGTTCAGACACACTGGCGTGATTTGTTGTTCTTACAGAAATGCCTCCTTGTGTAGTAGCAGCTATCCTGTGAGAGTCCACACCGAGGGTCAGATGAACCCCCAAAGGTGGTGTGCCCAGTTCATTTTGTTTTCACGGTACCTTAATGACCAGGAGGGGAAAAGTAGCTTCAGAGCCATGAAGATGCCTCGGGTGGACAATTCTGAAACCCAGAGACAAATCCATTTTGGCTTTCCCTGGAAATGAATATGATTTTGAAGGCCACAGTTGATAAGGCGGTGGGAAGTTTAGCTTTCTCTTGGCACAAAAACTACCCAGGAAAGGTGCTTTTGATCCAAAAGGCAGGGAGCCTGCTCCAGGCACTGGGCAGAACAGGGAGACCATTCAGCACTCGGTGTCAGTGATTATTAAAGTCACGTTTGAGAAGAAGCACTTGTGCGGACAGAGAGGGCAACTTCCTTACAAAAACGGGAGGATTTTAGTTTCCCTGGGCACTGGTATTCAGAGTGCAGTGTGACAGGTCTATTTCAGAAATATTTAGAATCCCACCGGAAGAGTTTGATCCCCTGTACTTGTTACACATCCAAGTGCTCATCTGTGTGAGGATCTGGTGCGGATGCTGGGTGACAGAAGCTGACAAGGTAAGAGCGGGAGTAATCAGAGAAGGAAGTGATTTGATCAGTTCATGCTCAAATTAAGATTAGACCAAGAGACAGGACACAACATTCTTTTCATTCCTCTTACATAAAATCTTTAAGCATCTCTTCCTTTTATTATAGATTCTATTAAGAGATTTTAGGGGGCCGTGAACTGGGATGTGAAGAAAACATGTTTATTGTCACTCTAGTTCAATTTTAGTGTTTTCTTCAGCTGTTGATGTAGGCAACAAAGTACAATGGTATTAGCAGTCGCTCTTTGTGGCCAGAAGAAAATGATGCATGTGATTTGTGGCATTTGTCTCCTAACTTCATACTTGCTCATTACTACTCTGAAAACATGCCAGCTAGAAAACATGTTGCTAGATCTTCCAATTTAATGTGTTAACAAAGAAGCACACGTAGGTTACAATATTAAACATTTAAAATATTTAGGATATCATATTTCAGCCTAATTGGTTTTCCTTGTAATTCTATTTATCTTATGCATTTTAAAATACTATTTTGAGCCTCCACCAGATCTCTAGAGAACTTTATGGTACAAAATAGTAACAAAGAAACAGACTCCCTGACCTTAAAGGCTATTAGTACTCAGATATTCATTTGCCAGGAGGAAAAAAAAAAAAATCACCCAGGATATTGTGGTATGTTCTGGCCTGTGAATGGGGATTTTAATAAAATTCAGGTTCTTATACAGTAGACCTGGGGTGGGGCTTGAGATTTCTGCTTTTCTAACAAATTCAGATTAGCCAGGCTGTAGACTGTAACAACCCCAAATAAAGGCCTGTGCTTTCCAAATTCACTTCCTAAATGTTCATAAGTCTTAGTTGTAAGTAATAGCTTAACTATTCTAATACTTGGTTAGGGGAAGACTTGTCCCAGGAGGGGAAAATTGAGAAAACTCCCAAAGACAACTTCACCTGCTTCGTTTGGAACTCACAGTTACTGCCAGGTTGGGAAATTAAGTGGGTGGAAGCTCGGCCCCTGGGAGAGAGTGCCAAGGTAAAGGGTGGGGTAGCAGAGTAGCACGTGTCTCCTGGTGTGACACACATTCCCTGGGAAGCCACTGCAGCTGAAGCCTTGGAGGAGCCATTTCCTGAGCTCTGGGGCAGGTGTGAACCAGGTGAGCTGTGCACAGCCGGCAACAGCTGCCTGTCTGCAGCCAGTTACCTCCGTCAGCTTCAGACTGGAGGAAGACAGGATTACCATGCGATCCCTGGACACGTGTGTGGTGGATGTTCTGCACTGAGGAGCACTGCAGGTGGCGTTTTTCTTTCCCAAAGTATATTTTGATAAGTGTATTCTCAGATGATGATGCAAGTTGTATATCTTTGTAAGGTTTTTTTGGGTTTTGTTTTTGTTATTTTGCAAGTACTGGGGATTGAAGCAGGGGCACTCTACCACTGAGCTACATCCCCAGCCCTTTTTATTTTATCTTGAGCTAGGGTCTCACTAAGTTGTTCAGCCTGGCCTCAAACTTGGGATCCTTCTGTCTCAGCCTCCCGAGTTACTGATATTATAGGCGAGTGCCTCTGCTCCCTTCTATCTCTGTAAAAAATTTTATAGATATTTGTTAATTAAAGTCCTTTGGCATAGGATGGCAGTGGTGAGGAGGGGTAGGCACTGTACCTAAGCCACTCTCTTTAACTATTCCAGAGCCCCCAGTCCTGACCAATATCTCCTAATAGTGTGCTATTGACCTTGGTCAAACCACTGTCACACAGCCAGCTGTGGCTTCAGGGTGGCCACAGAGGTCCAGATATCCAATTCTGCCTGAGGTTATCAGCTGCTTGGAGACTGACTTACCCTAATTAAACTCCCGGGAGACTAGCACCAACCAATCCAAACCCCATTTATTTATTAATTCCTAGTGGTGGGATCCTTCCAGTGTGACCAGATATGCTACTGCCACTTTTCTTTCTCTCTTTCTCTCTTTCTCTCTCTCTCTCTCTCTCTCTCTCTCTCTCTCTCTCTCTCTCTCTCTCTCTCTCTCTCTCTTCTTTCTTTCTTTCTTTCTCTACCATCTTAGTCCTATCTTCCCCAGAGAGAGGTAGTGGAATATAAAAGACATGTTCACATGGAATGAATCTTAAGGAATGTTCTAGAAATCTAGACTTAGTGTCTTCTCTCATACATAGGACTGAGGAATCACACCAGAATTTTCAGTCTTTGGGCTGCCTTTATTGAGACCCTCCTTCCTCCCTTGTTTTCCCTATTCTGTGGGGACCCCCCGCCCCCAGATATTCGGCTGAGCCTTCCATATTTCCAGGCTCTGCCTTCCTGAGACCAGAGCTAGCTGCTCCAGGGGACTGAGTCCAGATGTCTCCTGGGTCTCCTCACCCACACACCCACCCACTCGTGTGCAGGTTGTCTCTGAGGGGAAGGATGTAAGAATGGGGTCAGGCACAGAGCCATTGCAGGGCAACCCTGACTCCTTCTACTATTCCTACTCTCTTTTCTTACTTTAAAAACAAAAGCAAAAATCTTCTCACTGTGGGCTCAATTCCCTGTCTCCCCAATTGTGTCAGTTCCAGCCCTGAGGAACATAGGTAGCACCTTGTGCCTGAAAGAGTTCTCCCAGACAGAGGTGCTGCACACATAGCAACATTTTATCAACAACGGACCACAGATACAATGGGGTCCCATAGATTATACTGCATAGTTATAGCAGAGCCATATAGTTAGTTTATGTACACTCTATGATATACTTATAAGAATGAGTGTGTCATGGAGCTGGGGTTGTAGCTCAGTGGTAGAGTGCTTACCTAGCATGTGTGAGGCACTGAGTTTGATTCTCAGCACCACATACAAATAAATAAAATAAAGATCCATTGACAACTAAATATTAAAAAATAATAATAATGAATGCATCACAAAATGCTGCATCTCTCAGAACAGATCCCTGTTGATAAGTGACTACCGATTTCCACAGGAAACATGCTTAAGAATCATCTATTCCCCCAGTTCCTAAATACCGTTCCCGGGAGACAGGATGCCTCACGAGAGACATTCTATAAAACATGAATTGCTGGGCCCCATCTCATGGGTCTGCCTGATATCCAGAGTCACATCTGCAAAACATTCGTCAGGAGCAGAGGAGTCCTTGATGGTGGCCACCTGTTTCAGAATAGTTTTGTAGCACTGCCGTCAACAGTTATGGGTTCATTGGCAACCACTTATCTTATTTATGCTTCTCTGTTTGCTTAAATCTTTTACATGATGAACATGTATCAACTTACAGTCTTCCCCCCCCCCTTCTTCAAATAAAAGACTCTCCAGATTTTTCTTTTAATTGGCCAAATTTGGAAACCACTGCTGTGGATCTGTTACCTCACAGCTCTCATTTTAGGAACAAGGAAAGTGAGGCTACAAGATGAACTGGCTAACTAGCATGGGAGTTCCAGGACTGAACAGTTTGGAAACTAGTAGGTGAAGAATATGAAAACCACACCCAAGATATACTCCTTTCTTCTTGACTAGACTCATGGTTCTAAGCCCCAAGGGGCTTTGTTTTGTGGTGATTGCATTAGACTATGACGTTCAAGTGCCCCAATATGTAGAGTGCTGGGACAGATTCCACCCAAGCCTCATCCCTCCATTCTAGACTAAAACATGAGTGACGTAAACCATCCCGATGCTTCACAGCTGATGAACTAGAGCCCCCAGAATAGCCAGGGTGCTCTTCATTAGACCCTTTAATCCTTCAGTGCCTCAACTTCTTTGTAAGAGGAGGATACATCTATCTGCACTGATTCCCTTAAAAAGTTGGTGTGAAAATCAAATGAAATTCCATAGAAGGATTTGGGAAAGAAAGTACCAGCCAGGCATGTCATTTCAAGGTGGTCTCAGCAGCCTCAATATTATTATATTATCCCCCAAAGCATTTACATATCTACTGAGTGACTTCAAGTGGAACCATTACAGGTAGAAGAAATGCCTTACCAAGCAAATGAAGGACTACTGGGGACACATAGAGGAATCAGGATTCTCATAGAAATATATCATTTCTGTATTTCCTGATTACAGTAGCTCTGATGACCCATTAGTGAATCATTTTCTGCCCTCTGCCCATTTCATAGCCACTTCCTGTCTAAACTCTAGAGCCAGGAATCCTTTGGGTGAGCAAGTTGGTACAAGTAAGTCAGAGGATGTTGTTCTGTCTGCTGAAAGGCAGTAACTGTCTTTCGTGCTTCTGCTGTTCTGGGTGGTGACATGCTTTCAAGGTCTGTCGTTTTGAGGATGGCAGGGTTCTCGACCTTGTGTTCCAGCCTACGTTAAGAACCAGACAGATCTGAATATCTCTTGAAAGTTTCTGCAACTGTTCCAACAAAGACATATCCCCAAATGGATGAAGTCTTATTCTTCTCTCCAGAAAATGATACTGCTTGACAACAAGGAACTTAGTCATGATAATTAACTTTGATGTTAAGCATCAACTATGTCTTCTTGGAGTTGCTTAAGGAAAATGTGCAGATTTGGAGAGACATGGAATACAAATACAGAGAACATTTACATAGAATGTAAAATTAATCAGTATGTGATTCAATGACATGATAACGAGTGCACGTGCTTACTTACTAGAGGGTGCTTCTATCTCTGATCATATAATTCTCTGCATGGCCCGAGGATGCAATTGTTAGGAAAGAGTTCATGGGAAAAGCTGTTCTTAAATTGGACCTTGATTCATAGCAGGATCTGTATAGGTGCCGAAGCCAAGTGTCAATGTCTCGGCTTGGCACAGAATCACGAGCCACCACACAGCTTTGTAGGTTCAAACAGCAATTCTTTATTCCCGATCTCACACCAGCCTCCACACACGTTCAGGGGCAATTCCAATATGTCTGATCCCAAATCCTACTCCACGAGGCTTTTTCCAAATCCCATTTGAATCTCACGAGAACTCAACGGGAACAAGCAACAGGAACACCCTAATCCCAGCAGCAATAATCTTCAACCTCAACTTCCCTAAAACCCATATTCTTAAACCGGGAAACGCCTTAAACCGGGAACACCCTAAGCCCAAGGACCGGGATACTTCCTCAAACCTGCAGGATACTTCCTCAAACCTGGATCCACCCTCGATCACCTTGAGCAGGGTCATCTTTCTCAAACACACAAGCAAGGTCGCAGCAAATTTCCAAGGCAAGTCCATTTAACATGGGGTACACTGGCAAGGATTACGATGCGTCAATACCTACTTGGTAATGGCCCTCAGCATATAGGCAGAGCAAATGAGAAGTATATTCCCAGACAGCACAGGTAGAACAGAGGAAACAGGTGAGTGGGGATGGGGTGGTTTCGTGTGACAGCAGACTGACAAGGAGAAGTGGGAGAGGAAATGCTGTCGATGCTTGTAGGCTGGTCAAGTTTGGTCTAAAAAGAAAAAATAGAAGGTTAAAAAAAAAAAACAGTAAAATGGTGCAAAAAGATTTTAGTAAAATTCAACACAGAGACATTGTGTAAAATGGTGTCAGTCATTTGTCTTTGCTTAGGAACCCCATTTGCCAATGCTCGACTCCTAAAAGTCTGTGTTAGAATTACCTGGAACTTCAAAAGAGAAAAAAAAAAATATGCTCCAGGCTTTTTCTCACCCTCACCCCCAGATTTATTCTTTCTGAACTTTGGGAACAATTGGAGGAGGTAGGGGTAAAATTAGGAAAGAGAACTTCATCTTTTAAACAAGTTGTCCAAATGGAAGCCACATTAGGAACTATAGATTTTTCTAAAAATTTCACCCTCATGTATGACTAAGGACGATGCAAAATAGCAATTAGAACCCCAGTTCTCCAATCCTAACAGGATTTTCAGGTTACAAGGAACAGAAAACAGTTCTGGCTCATTTAAGCTAAACAAGAAACTTAGTGACAGAATACAGCAAAGCTCACAGAAGCCACCAGGAGTGTTGAGTCTGGACTTGAAAAAAAGGATCAAAAACCGGGCTGGGGTTGTGGCTCAGCGGTAGAGCGCTTGCCTAGCACATGCGAGGCCCTGGGTTCTATCCTCAGTACCACACAAAAATAAATAAAATAAAGGTATTATAAATAAATAAATTTTAAAATCAAATAAATAAAAAAGGACAAAACCTAAGGGAGACCAGATGGTCAAAGATACCAATCATGGCACAGAGACCCCTCCACCATTGTTAGACTCTTAGGTCTAGTTTTATCTGTCCCTGTCTCTTGCTATCACCCTATCATGGGTCATAGTGCCAACCAGGGTACTCCAGTGGAACAAATCTAAGTCATGTGCCTGTGGACAATTGCTTGGGAGTCGGGAGAGAGGACAATGGCCTTCTCCTCATCTGTCACACAGTGGGGACTTACACAGCTCCGACAGGTGAATAACCACAAAAATGTCCACCTCCCTACCACCTGGGCCAAGTGAGTTGGAGAGACTGGGCTCCTCTTCTCTTCCATCTTCCCATGCATAGGGAAATGCCCTTCCTCTGCTCCTTCTAGCCTTTCCCAGACGCCCAGCCCCTCATAGGCTCGGCTTTGCTGACCCACCACCAAGCTCAGTGTGGTCAGCTTACTCTTGGGCATTTTTCTTCATGTTAGTCCTTTCACCCAGCCGCCTACTAAATCAGAAACCCTGGTGGCAGCATCTCTGGTGGCCTCCCTACCTCAGATGGCAGCCATTCCATCAAGTGACAGTGCCAGATGTGTGAAAAGTCTTATTTTTTTTTAAGTCTTTGATAAACCTAAGTGTCTTCCACCATTTATCTTTTTCCTGTTGGTATCAATTCTATAATCTGTGCAGCACCGAAGTGGCCTGCCCCTTTCTCCAGGTAACCCTGCCTGTATGTGTGTGAGATCATCCTCTCCCTCCCAATACTCATGGTCCTCCTACATTCGCTTCTCCAGAGTAAGCAAGTTTAGTCCTTTCACGGTTCATTGTAAGATAGAATTGCCATTTTCAAATTTTGGTGCCAAAACTGAGTCAATTTCTCTATATGCAGTCTTACCCAGAACAGGATTATCACCTTCTCTGGTGACATGGACAGTTTGCTTCCCTTAATGCAGTGAAGGATTACAGTACTTTTGTAGTTGGTTCACTCATGAAATTGTTCACGGAAGCCCCTTGGTTTTGCCTAAATCTATATGGAACTTGTTTAAAACATCCTGTGGGATCAGATTCAGGAGCCTGTAGCTGCCATTAGCTGCAGGATTAACACAGTTAACTTGATTCACTTGAGAGAACATCCCCCATGGATCTGTAGGAGAACTGAGTCAGTGAGATCTAGGTGGCTAGGAAAATGAAGAACACTAGCCAGGTGCAGTGGTGCTATAATCCCAGGTACTTGAGAGACTGAGGCAGGAGGATCATAAATTCAAGACTAGCCTGGGCGACATAGTGAGACTCCATCTCAAAAAATAAATAAATAAAAATAAATGAACAGCATTAACCTATGAGCAAGACTCAATTGAGTATACTTTATTTCCATGAAGTGGATCTTCATATATAAGCAAATAAGTAACTGATATGCTATTGATGGATGGATGATGTTAGGAGAAAATGGGGTGAAGGTTTAGTTTGCAAGAGTTTTTTTTTTATCATTTTTTATTAAGCCAAGTTCATTGATGTATAATTTGTGTATGTTCTTTAGCATAATGAATTTTAATTTTCCCCAATTCCAGAAAAGAATAAATGGAATACACTTATAATATGCTAACATAAGAACTAAAGGAAGACTTTTCTTATTGTACCATCTATAAATTCTGACCAATACAAGTCATGTGAATTTGCCACCACACTTGACAGATGCCATTCTGTCACCCTTAAAAGTGTCCCCCCAAAGTGAACTCCTCACCTCATTCTGGCAACCACTTATATGTACTCTGTCCTTATTGTTTTGTCTTTTTCAAAATGCCATATATGTTTTTTTTTTAAAAAAAGCCTTATAAATGGAGTGTCTTAGTATGTTTGGGCTACTATAACAAAATATCTTAGATAGTAATGTGTAAACAACAGAAATGTATCCCCTCCTAGTTCAGAAACGGTAGGTCCAAGATCAAAGTGCCAACAAATTCTGTGTCTAGTGATGGCTGTCTTCCTCAGAGACGGTGCCTCCCTGCAGCATCCTCACACTGCAGGAGGAGCAAACAAACTCCCTTGAGCCCCTTAGACCAGGGCACTTCTCCCGCTCGTGAGGGTTCTACCCTCATCCCCTAATCGCCTCTCAAAGGTTTTTTTAATATTTTGTTTTTTAGTTATATGGACACAATATGTTTACTTTATTTTTATGTGGTGCTGAGGATCAAGCCCAGTGCCCCACAGGTGCTAGGCTAGCGCTCTATCACTAGCCCCAGCCCCAGCCCCAAAGGTTCTAGCTCTTAATACCATGGCCTTAGGGATTAAGCTTCACCATATGAATTTCTGGAGTCACAGACATTCTGACCCACAGGAGAATCATACTGAGTGCAGCCATTTGAATCTCCCTTGACCTAGCCCAGTACATTAGAGGCTGTCCATTTCATCTGTGCTGATGGTCCACTCCTTTTACTGTTGGTAGTATTCTCTTGTGTAGACGTGGAGCAGCAGGTTTGACATTTGCATCTTGAATGTTCTGTTACATCAGGAGGCGATCCATGAAGATCTAATGGAGGGGGTCTCTGTGCACCTTCTCCTCTCAGACCTGTGTGGTCTGTTGGACAGTTGTGCTGTCCTTTGTGATCTCTGCATGTAGTCATGCTAGACTGTCATTTTCTTCATATCTCCTGAAACACTGAAAAAAAAATATGAAAAGTCAAGTACTCAGATGGAGTAGGTATGTTTTCTTTTGCTTTGCCCGCAAGCATCAGCACTGGGGTTTTTGTCTATTTTGAATACAGATCTTATTTCTATATCTTATTACACTTTGGAACAAGTTTAAACCCTCCTTGGATTTTGTTTATTTATTCTTTTTAAAGAAAGATCAGGGTCAGTATCTTTAAGGGAAATCAGTCAATGTTCTAATATTATATCTTTTTTATTAAATTGTAATTATTACATGAACAGGGATGCCAGAATTTAAAATCTCTTTTAAAGTGCTGTTTTCAGTTTAAAATTGGACTTGGTCCACGGAGTGTCTAAGATAATAATTTTGGGATATCTATGCCAAGAGACATAGTTATACCATAAACACTGCCGTCTGAAACTCAGGTTATCACAGAAGAGGGTGATGTGAAGTAACTATGAGAGGGCAATATCTGAATTTGTAACCTCTGCGTGCCTTTGATTTATGATCTGGTAAACACAACATTTAAAGAAAGCCTTTTTGAATTTCACAATCTCAATTGAAAACTTGTGGGCTGCTGATTACAGCATAGAGGTTCACTCTAAAGATTCAAAACTGGCCACAGAGGCTGGCTGAGTGAATTAGCTGTTGCTTTTTAATGGGGCGACTTTAACTTATTGCCTCCTTAAGTGAAGAACATTTGTTCAGGTTATGTATCTACACCCCCGTTCTTGTAAGTAGTAAGTAGACTCTGTGGACATTTTTTGAAGACACCAGATTCTGCTATCTTCTATTCCTATCTATAAATAAGAGCAGTTTCCATCAAAATCTGAAAAAGAATTATTTTGGAACTTAAACAGGTGAATTATAGGTCATCTGGAATGAGGAGAAGTGATTCAATAGCTGAGCAATTCTTGAAAAATAAGAACAAGGGGGGTGGGGAGAGGTATGTTCTTACCAGAGAGCAAACTATACTTTGAAGCACTAGTAATTAAAACAGTGTGGCCCAGGAACTGACAACAGAGCAGCCAAACAGAGCAGGAATCCAAAGAGACACATATGTGTCAGAAAATGTTGTGCATGAAAAGGAGGTATTTCAAAACAAGTATAAATGGCAGTCTGTTGAGTAAATCTTATTGAAATAATTAACATTTTAGGGGGAAAAAAAGTATAAAGTTACATCCCACACAAAAGCAAATTCCAGATGGGATGAAAATCTAAACATAAAGAAGTCTGTGGCAGTAATAGAAGAATATAGGATAATATTTTTATTATCTAGGGTGGGGAAGCTTCCTGAAGTGAGACTGTAAATGCAGGAAGTCACAAAGGAAACCAAAATACACTGAACTCTTACATATGATGGTGTACCTTCAAAGTCAAAAGTCAAGTTTTGGGGGATGATGGAAAGAAGTGATTTTTCCCATTCTACTTGATATACTTCTCCACCATATGAGTATGTTTACAAGAATGTGTTCACAAATTGCATAATTTTCTCAATGTGCTTGCCACAGTGGGTGGACTATAGTAAACACTCATATAAATTATAGCAGCTATTACTATTTTTAAGCTTCTTTCCTCACAATGATTCACATTTAGAAAATGTGGTTCCCTGTCTAAATGTATTTTTTAAATTCTCTCACGTTTGGAAAGCATTGCCTCTCTGTTGTTACTGATACTCGGAGTGAATTTTTCTACCATTTGTCATTATTGCCCAAGGCAGAAGGTAAAAGATTGAATTCTGTTATTAAATGCACTATGGCTGTTGGCTTACAGTGTGCCTAGGGGTATTCTGCATACCGGGGGAGGAGGCACAGACAGGAGGTTGTCAAAGGACCACCAATCCTCCTCGAGGTGTACAGTCTTATCGATTGACATGATGGACATATAAAAGCCACCAGAGAGCAAGTGGAGAAGGTTTTATCTCAAGTGCCGAACTGAGTGTAATCAGCCCCTAGTTGGGCACTGAGGACGCCTAAGACTTTTGCCCTGTGGAACTTCTTCCCAAGACCTGACTCTCCAGGAGTCAGGAACTTTTGGACTCAGGTACACAAACACTCATGGAAACTTTCCCAGTCCTCTCTGTCCTTTTAAGTAGGCTTCTTTCTGGATGCACCTGTGCTCTGGTACTGGGGTGATTCACATGTGGCCCTCCACAATGCCAAGTGAGAAGGTGGATTTTCTTGGGGGGATGGGGGGTACACAGCCTTTCCAGGGAAAGGAAAATGATGGAAATCCTATCATTTATGACATGGATGGACTTGGAGGACATTATGCTAAGGAAAATAAGCTAGACACAGAAAGACAAATACCACACAATTTCATTTGTATGTGGAACCTCAAAAAGTTGAGCTCATAGAAGCAGAGAGTAGGATAGTGGTTGTTGCTGAGAACAGGATTGGGGAGATGTTGATCAAAAGGTGCAAAATTTCAGTTAGATACAACAAATACATTTTAGAGATCTGGGGCTGGGATTGTGGTTCAGCGGTAGACCGCTCGTCTAGCCCGTGTGAGGCCTTGGGTTCGAACCTCTGCACCACATAAAAATAAATAAACAAAATAAAGGTACTGTGTCCAACTACTTCTAAAAAATAAATATCAAAAAAAATCCAGAGACCTATTTTATAACATGATGACTATAGCTAATAATGTATTTTATAACTGAAAATTGTTGAGGAAGTAGATCATAAATGTTCTAGCCACAGAGATAAGTATGTGAGGTGATGAACAGTTTAATTAGCTTGGTTTAATCACTTCACAGTGTGTACACACATGCAAACATGTTGTACATTACAGGCACAATTTTATTTATCAATTATGCCTTAATAAAGTTGGGGGAAGAAATAACAATATAACTAATCACAAAAAAAAAAATGCATAATTTGCTTTCAGGCCACTCAGTTGGTAAGTGATGGAACATGGATTCAATCCAGGTCTCCAGGTTCTAAAACCTGTATTCTGTCCAACAGGCTGCTGGATCTAGCCTGGTCCCTTCTTAGGGAATATTGCACACTTCCTGCAGCACAAAGAGAAATCTGGAAGATCTTCCTGGCCAGAGTCCAGCTCGTTCCTAAAATAGCAGCTGCTATCTTTTAACCCTCTCTACAGGGGGAGGAAGGAGCCTGGAGTACAGATGAGCTGCATGAAGCTCTTTCATTTCTACTCCTGAATTTTGTCTCTTATAGACCAGAGAAAACACGACGTCTTACCTAGCTCACTTTTGCAGCGGTCAGATGATGATGATACTACTACCGACAGTGACTCGCAGGAGATGAAGAGACTTCTGTTAAAGTAGGGCAGGACTAACAATAGCAGTGAGATCTAAACTTCCCCGTCTCCTGTGTCACCCTAGCAGTTCTGATGGAGATTTTATCCTTCTGCTGATACACCTTGCCCAGGACTGTCCTTCTGACAGTTTCCTTCACTGTCTCCTAAAGATAAGACCTTGAGTAACAAATCCAGACCTCCTTGTATAAGGAAGGCAAAAGAGCCTTGTAGATGAAGGTGCCCGTTAGAAACGCGGACATGTCTTCGATATGCACATGGGCCTCTCCTTTCATGAGACCTTTTGAGTGAGGCCTCAGCAGAGCAGGTGTCCAGTCTTTGATTCTGTTATGTAACAGATCTGTCCATGCTTAGTTAACAAGATTAGCGTTTCTTGTGCTACAGCAAAATGAGGGAGTTGCTACTGGGTTAACATGGGCTGAATAACTCTTGAAGAACAAGTAGGACAGAGGACAAAGAGGAAATGGACCATCCCAAAGAGTAAGCTCCTTTAGCAACCTGTGCCAAGTCCGGGTCATAGACTCTGACATCTTCCTTGGGTTCGTGGGCCTCCTCAACAAGCTCTGACAGGTGCTCAGTGATAAAGCAGGTTGAAGCAGCAGCACAGTTATGCCCACAGGTTCTTCGACCCAGGGGAGGTCACCAGTCACTTGGTTCTTTGAGCTCTGGGCAGCTTACTCCACCACAAGATCTCCCCCCCTGGGTAGGGGGTTGCACATCACAAACTGAGGGCTGGGAAGTCACCAGGGGTGGGGGGCCCAGGCATTCCTGAGGCTCATGGCATAAAGGTGAGTGGTAATGAGTCACTTCAACATATCACCGAAAATCAGAAGATAAAATAGTTGCTTAAATATTTTCCTTCTGCAACAGAAAGGGGTGAGTCTCGAAGCAGGTGCTGAATGAGAGAACAGCTGGTGTCTTATTGATACCGCTGGTTATTGGTGATGAGTTCTGCTTCCCCACATGCTGAAGTTTGAACCTTAGAGAAGCACGCCCAGGCAAGCGTATGAAGCAGGGTTTATTTTAAAAGGGGTTAGACTTCTCCTGGAAGGGAGAGGGGGGCCACAGCTGGTATCCTGGTATCCCCAGAAGCCAGGGGTTCTGCTCTTTTTATATGTCCTAGGCTTCCTTTGTTCTCCTTCTCTCTTCCCCAGGACAGAGCAGCCCAGGACATACTAATTAACAACCTTATGGCTCCCTGTGGGGAGGGGCAATTCCTGGAACAGGTTACCTCAGCCACAGGTGGGAGCAGGGAAGAGGTTCTTGATAAGGGTGGAGGAAGGGCTCTGAAGGAATTAACATTTCAGTCTCTCAGGAGACAGTCTCCAACTTCCTGGACTCATTCAAAATTAGCCTTATCCTTGATCTGACCTGACTTGATTTACCTATTTATACTGACTGCATTATGACCGACCCTCAGTTCATCCCAACCATCAGCTCTGTGGGGGCTTTGCCCATGCTGTGATCTTAAATGATCTCCTCCACTTGGGAACATCTTAATGAACCCATAAGAGACCATTGGTTAAGACAAGAAGTGAAAGGGACACTGATGATTCAAGTTAATGAGGACCACGGGATGATGATTCTCTACATCTCTCTCACTGTCTTCCCCAGACCTTCAAGTTAGAGTCATCCAATCAAAATGTTTATACAACAGCTGCCTCTTATTCTGCCCCAGGTAGCTTCTGTTGGTTGAGGGAAAGACGTTCATCCCTACAGTATGGTAGTTCCCCCTTATCTGAAGAGTATATGTTCCAAGACCCCAATGTATGCCTGAGCCCACAGATAGCACTGAACCTTAATAGACTATGTTTTTCCCATATGTGAATACATAGGTTTCATGCTTTTTTCATCTTAACTAAGTATTTATCATGCATTGTGGTTGAACCAGCTTCAGGTTTAACAGAGGACTAGCACGAATTTCTTCTTCCTTCTTTGTAATTACATGGATGGAACAGGTTTTGGAGTACATTCATAGATAATCTAATATGTCAATATGATTTCATTCTTAACATTGGTCTTAGCAACCTTAGCATACAATTTTTTTTTTTTTTGCTAAGTTGAGAATTTTTATCTTTTCACTTAAAAGAATCACCTTATGGCTTTTCTTTAACATGTCGCAATTGCTAGCATTGTTCCCCTTGTGCTTTGAGACCTCATTAAGTAAAATAGGAGTTACTTGAACATAGTGCTGCAGTACCACAAAAGTCAGTCTGATAACTAAGCTGCTAAGTAACAAATAGCATATACAGTGTGGATACACTGGACAAAGGGATGATTCTCTTCCTGGGCAGGACAGAAGAAGATAGCCAGCGATTTCATCACGCTACTCAGAACAGCAAATGATATAAAACGTATGAGTTCTTTATTTCTGAAAATTTCCATTTAATATTTTCAGACCCTGGTTGAGTGTGGATATCTGAAACTGCAGAGAGTGAAATCATGAGTAAGGAGGGCTAATACATAGAGTTTGAGAAATGATTACAAATCACAACTGAAACACTTCCTTCTCATCTTGTCATTTAGACAGTAAACATCATGCTTTTAAAAATAAACTAGGAGATTTTATATAACTCAAATGCCTAACATACAAAAAGACTTAAGGCATCCAGGTTGAGGGTTTTTTTCCCCCCACCTCCAATTCCTGAGGTAGCACATAAGTAATTTTTTTCTAACTTTTAAAATATATTTTTTTAATATATTTAAGTGATATATATTCAAATTCTATCAGTAAATCGTCTTCACTCTTATGGATTAATGTGAACTAGCCAGGCTCAGTAGTACACACTTGTAAAAAGTCTCAGCTAATTTGGAAGGCCAAGGCAAGAGGATTGCAAGTCCAAGGGCAGCCTGGGCAACTTTGCAAGACTCTGTCTCATAATAATATAAAAAGACTGGGAACGTGGCTCAGTGTAGAGCTGTTGCCTAGCATATGCTAGGCCCTGGGTTCAATTCCCAGTACCAAGGGAACAAACTCAATGAAACAGGGAAAATGATCACTTGTGATAATTTGTCACTTATGAAACAGGGAAAATTATCTTTTATTTTAAAGATTATATTCAAACAGATTTTAAAATACATTCATAGAGAATCTAAAATATTAATATGACTTTGTTTTCATGCAAAACATGATAAAAATCATTTTAACAGTCTTAGGGATGTTACAAGATTACATCTTATTGTAAAAGTTCAAGAGGCTTCCGGGCCTGGTGGCATATGCCTGTAATCCCAGCGGTTTGGGAGACTGAGGCAGGAGGATCACAAGAAAGCCATCCTCAGCAACTATGGAGGCCCTGTCTCTAAATAAAAAGTGAAAAAGAGCTTGGGATGTGGCTCAGTGGTTAAGTGTCCCTGGATTCAATCCCTGGTACCAAATATAAGTTCAAGAGGCACCAAAGGCTGGAAAAAGGACTTTTGTTTCTTAGCAAAGCACCACAGACTGGATGGCTGAAAACAAAGAAGCTTATTCTCTCTCTCAGTTCTGGGGACTGGAAGTCTGAAATCAAGTTGTCAGCCAGTCCCCCTTTCAGGAGCTTCTAAAGCCAACTGTTTCTATTGGATTATTCATATGATTAATATAATTTTAAAATTTACATAATAAAAAGTTTATGTATTTATTATTGGCCTAACATACAACATTTAATAGCTATTGTCTTATAAATAGATAAGTTTACATTTAATATAATTTATATAATTAGTCAATCTCTTAGGAGTTAACATTGACTGTGAGTCAATGAGGGCAGGAACCACCTGCCATATTCTCTGCCTTGTACCAACATTGAGCCTCTGGCGTGTGTTCAATTTTTGAATGTTATGTATTTATATCCTCTTTTTATTTTTCAGATAAAATATTCTAGGTCTGCTGCTGCCTGCACCCCCAGGAATTGCCCGTGGTGGGTGGGGCCTGAGGGAATTGCCTGAGGTCCAATGAAGCAGGGAAGAAAAGGCCTCCTATTGTGTTGTCTGGGGGAAGCATCCATTGTCTTGAAATCGGAGGTGGGGCAGGTGCATCTGAATTAGTTAATCCTGTGGAGATTTAAGAAAGATTTAATGAAATCTGAAAGCTCACTTTTACGACTCATCCTTCCTCTCAGTTGTTTTATTTTTTTAATCTTCCCTCCCCCCACTGTGGCCTCAGGTAAATCATGTCATCTTAACATTAAAAGGCAGCCAGGTGAGGTGGCACCAACCTGTAATCCCTCCACCACTTGGGAGATGGAGGCAGGAGAATTGCAATTTCAAGGCCAGCCTGCACTCAAAATAAAAAGGACAGGGGATATGAGAGAGAGAGAGAGAGAGAGAGAGAGAGAGAGAGAGAGCGAGCGAGCGCGAGAGAGCGAGAGCGAGCGAGCGCGCGCTTTGCCTAGCATATATGAGGCCAAGGCCCTAGGTCCAACCCCAATACAGGAAAAAAAATTTTTTTTTTCTTTAGACAAAACAGGTAGGATCTTTGATTTGGGACTTTAGCCATTTGCCAGGATCTTATAAAAAGGTCCCCTTGGTCTTAGTCAAGTATCTTGTTTTCCAGTTCTGGGGATCAAACCAGGGTCTCATGCCTGCTAAGCAAATGCTCTTTCATGGTGCTACATGCCTAACCCACACATTTATGTGATTCCAGTGAAACTGGATCTTATAAACGTTGTTTCTGACAATTTAAAGAACACTCCTTTTTCATTTCTTTAAGAGACAACATAGTGGGCTGAGGCTGGGGCTCAGTGGCAGAGTGCTTGCCTGGTACTCATGAGGCACTGGGTTCGATCCCCAGCACCCCCATAAAAATAAATAAATAAGGGTATTGTGTCTACCTACAACTAAAAAAGAAAATAGTTTTTAAAAAAGAGACAATATGGTGTAGTATTTATACCATACTTTTAATCATTAATTTAAAGAGTACACCTACTTATTTTGAAAAATGTTCACTGTAGCACAGTATGCCGTGCAATGCCAGCCCCAGCCTTGTAGTCCCCTGTTCTCTGTGTCTCTCAGTTCCATCAGGAAGCTGCCCTGAGCGGTGGCCTTCTACCATCTAGGCCTGAGTGAGTGCACGCTATGATGTTCACACAACCATGAAATTGCCCAGCCATGCATTTCTCAGAATGCATCTCATTTCAAATGTGACAGTCAGTCTCGTTAGGAGGAAACCTCTGAAGAGGACTTGGAATGCACAGTGTTAAAACAACAACTAACCCCATTGTCGAATGTTGCCCTGACCCTGCAATACCGTGTCCTGGGTCTGCCCCAGAGCCCAGGTCCCGCCCTTAAGCAGCTGATATATTGTGTATCCCCACCTTGAACGGGGACTGCCGCCAGCCTCATCAAGTGCCAGTCTGTGTGAGGAATGAGCCTGGGGAGCCAGAGCCAGTTCAGATGCCTGTGAGAAACATCTCTGAGTGTAAATGGAAAGCTGCAGCCATGGAAAGCGCTCTGTGTTTCCCCCCAGAGGTTCAAGAAGGTCCTCTGGTCAAATGCTTTTTGTTTCTCTTCCCACTTCCAGATTCTCCCAGGTCACACTCTTCCTGGTGTGCAGTGCAAGACATAACTTTTCAGAGCGTTTGTTTGTTCCAGGCAGCCCAGGGTTTCGGTTTTGTTTGTGGATGTTTTCCGTTTGCTCTAAGGAGGGTTGCAAGGCTGGTGTTCGCCTGCCAGCTATTTCCTGCTGAGAACGCTTGGTAACCCAGCCAGTCCCTAGCACTCGAAAACACACCGGCCACTCAAACCCCCTCACCTGCTTGTACCTGTGAAACTAAGCCAGAGCAGAGGCTGCCGTTCATGCTGGGGTGGCAGGGTTCTCCTGGATGACATCTGATGTCTGCAGCTCTAAATGCTTCAGCTCTAAATGCTTGAATAACATTTTACTACAGACTCTCTATTTGTGCTGTCATCTGTTGAAATATTTAATGTGAGAACAACTGAGTTTTTGAAACTCTTGCTTTATAAAAGTGGAAAAGCCCTTTTAAAGGAGGCCAAAGAACCCAAAGGGAAGCTTATCATCCAAGTATTCACGACTAGTGAAGGGAAGATAAAAACAGTCACTCTGGCTGCAGGTCAGAGCGGGGTGGACGCCAGGAGAGGCAGCGGCTCTCCTGTTCACTTGTGCATCTGATTTATTTGTGCCCGTTGTTTGTATCGGTGTGAATGGCCCATGTACTTTACAGAATAGTCGGGGGGTCAGCTGATCTTGCAGCCTGATGGGATGGACAGCCTCCAGACTGTGCCTTAAGTCCTGGGACAACTTTAGGACCTCTGGGACCCGCCTCAGAGTTCAGATCGGGCCAGAAATCTTGCAGTTGCTCTGGGAGCTGGGAGTCTGCTCCTGGCCAGATGGACATAGAAGTGAAACAAAAGGCCACCACTGGTCTGCGTTTTGAGAGAGATCTGTCCCATCTGTCTCTGGAGGAGAACGCGACCTGCAGTTAGCCATACTCTGGCTACTATCTACACTAGCCTGATCTCCACCCAAGATGTGCACACACACCCCTCCTCAGCACAATGACTTAGGTCATGTGGTCCCCCAGACGCCTCTGTGCCTCAAGGGTGCCTTCATCTGTAAGGCCTTTTAGGTCTTTGGTGCGAGTATCCATTTTTTTACTCTCTTCCTGTCCAAGTGAATTTGATTTTTCCAGAAATTCTTTTCCCCTAACTTAGCTCCCTTTGCCCCATTCCTATTACAGAATCAGGTCTTGACCTTCCCCTCGGTGAGTTCACCTTCAGTGGGATTCTATCCAGGATAGTAGCAGCAGATAAGTTTAACTAGTTGGCCTATGATCACCTAGTTAATTTCTGAAAGAGAAACAGACTAACATTTATTGACATTTACTCTGCGCCAGGCAGGAAACCAGCTATCTTGGTCCATTATCCCATTTAATCCCCCCACCAAGCCCACAAGCAGATGATACTGAGGAACGAGTCTCTGAGGTTGGTGTCTTGCCCACATGGCAACACTGGAACCTGAGCCAAAGTAATCTTAGTTAATAGTTGATATTCAGATGAATTTTGACAAAGTTCTTTAGTTATTAATTCAAGAGGGTCCCAATCAGATAGAGCTTTTCACTGTTGGGTTTTTGTTGTTTTGTTTTGTTGGTACCAGTGGTTAAACTCGGGGGCACTAGACCACTGAGCCACATCCCCAGCCCCATTTTGTATTTTATTTACAGACAGGGTCTCACTGAGTTGCTTAGCACCTCAATTTTGCTGAGGCTGGCTTTGAACTCATGATCCTCCTGCCTCAGCCTCCTGAGCCACTGGGATTACAAGTGTGCACCACTTCGTCTGGCTGCTATTGTTTTTTTATGCTACCAGCCAGAAGATTGAAGGGAAATCCTTGTGAACACCATTCATCTGACCCGATTTTGTCAAAAATCAGGGGACATGCCTTTGGGGCTTCTTTTACACCCAGATTAGCTGAATCCTGTCCATTCTCTTTCTGACTATCCCGTCCTCTCCTTTTGGGGAGATACCTTGTTATCCTCATTATATACTCTCTTACATTGGGCTCTCTAGGAAGCAGATACTGCATTGGAGTGAAGAGTGGGAAATGTTTGTTGGAACCATGCTGGTTAAAGAAAAAGGGAGAAGCAGGACCCAGTAGGAGGACTGGCACCCCATGAAACAGACCTGAGGGAGCTCAGGGATGAGGCTGGGTATGGGGGGACATGCCTTATATTCTGGCCTTTCACACCCATTACCCAGGTGTCACCCCAGAAGAGCATGACCTTGACTTAAAGCTGAGGTGGACCCTGAAGAAGCCAACAGCTGGAGGTCAGGAGCTAACCACCCTGGTCACCACTCAAATGCAGAGCCTTCCTTGAAGGGGATCTGAGTGGTGTGTTTGTGTCAGCCACACATCCCAGGGATTGGCCTGCTCCTCCTTTGTTCTGATTTCTCTTGGCCCATCACCACCTGGCACATCAGCCTTCATGAGAATCCATAAGAAAAATGAATATGGTGTTAAGGTGCTCTACAGGTGTGGGTAGACTGTCTACAATCAGAAAGGACCTTTCATCTCGGGGAGAGATCTCCAGTACATGTACTGTTTGAGAGGGGCCACGTTGGGAGGTGCAGGAAAGAGAGGAGGTGACTGAATGCCCCTGATGGAGGAGGCCAGCCTTGGAGGAGCATATCCTGTGGGTCCATTTGCTTGGCCTTGGCTGGAGATGGGGTTCATAGTCAGATGGGTTGGTTGTCCTCTGAGTCTAGGTGATCTGAACCAGTATTGCTACAATAAGGATTTAGAAGTTGCTTTTTCTAAAAACCCTGACTCTTTATTACAAATGTAAAAAAAATATATATATATATATTGCCTAAAAATTAAAAAAAAAAAACAAATTAGCATCTATTCCTCCATTTTACATCTGTCTTGTTTCTGCATCATCTGGGATTCCAGGAACAGCAAGTCTGATTGATAAACCCTGTGTGAGTCAAAACGACCCCACCCCCAGGCAACAACAACTTTCTTTTTTCTGTCTTCTTATCACCAATAAAGCCCCACCTGACCAGTCCTGAGATAATGGTCACCTAGACCACAGCTTGACCAAGACTGCTGAGCATATTCTGATCCCCTTGTCTGTAGAATCTGAGAGCTCCTATCAGTACCCTCAAAGACAGGGCTGGAGATGCTGTTCCCTTGTCTTCCCATTATAGTTAGTTCCTTTCCTGCTTTTCACCATTGCTTTTTTCATTTGGTTTTGGAGGAAAGTGGCCAACCCTGACTTGTCGGGACCCCCAGAGTTGGGCCTAGGTCTCCAGTAACAACGCCTCCATTTTTTCTAGCGTTCGTGGGGACTAATGCAATCTCATTATTGAAAGACGGAATGGAGCACTCCACTTCCACCCATACCCTGAGAAACCACTTGACCTCCTCCTGCCCCGTGGGCCTGCCTGAAAATACCTCTTGTCTTCCCTGAGGCCCTTTCCTTATGGTTCAAGGTATACCTGGGGTGTTAACATACCACTAAAATGAAATTCCTTATAATGCTAACGTCGATGGAGGCCTTTCGGGCTATCAGAAGGTACAGACTTTTATCCAAGTCTCCTGAACCGCAATAGGATGGGCCTTTGCCTTGAATTCCAAGGTCACTTCCAGGGTTTGTTTGGAATCAGATGAGGACTTGAATCATAGCTCCACCCTAACCAGTTTTATGAACTTTGACATCTCTGAAAGTTGGATCATAATGTATACTTTAATCAGGTTATTTAGGTTGAAATGAGATGGTATGTGCATCACGTAACACAGTAAACAGCATATGGGTAAGACTTAATATTGGTGTCCATCCCCTTGTCTATTATAAAACTCACATTCATTTTGGGAATTTCTACTACAAACACACCATTAAAAGGAAACTCTTCAGTTTCAGTGTTTGTACTTATACATTGATTTTTTTTTTTTTTTTTTTAGTTTTTAATGCTTCACTTGAAGTTATTTAAGATTTCTAATAGAGAAAAACAAATGCTTCTTCATTTTCCTAAGAACTAAAAATTAGGGGACTCAGAGAACCCAAAGATATATGTTTGTTGGAACCATGTTACAACTGGTCAACAGACACAGGAAGAGTGCCCAGATTGGCAGCCAAAATCTGAAAAGTTGTTCTGTCCACATCTGTGAAAACTTGCTCTATCTGCTTTTCTAGGCTAATGTTCTATTGATTTGGCTTTCTCGGAATGAAATTCCTCTGAACCAAAAAGAGTCCTTCCTAAAGAACCATGAGGAGGGACAAATAATTGGGGGAAATATCCAACATTTTCTTCAGCTTCTAAACTGTACCCTTTCCTGGGGATGGAGGGTTACAAAACTTAGTCTGCTTGAACCTTAGTAGGTTATGAGGCCCCTCTAGCCCAGCCATACCTGCAAAGGAAGAAAGAAAGAAATCAGATTTAAAAAAAAAAAAATCCTTGGTAAAAGAATAGTATATGACATTAGCCAGAACATGTGGCTGGATAGTCATCTTGCCATTTCTCCAGAATCTCTTCTCTGCTGATTTCAAAATAGTAAGAGTGATTTGGAAAAGAGGACCACTATTTTGACGGAAGCTGTTTTGACATAAGTGAAACCAGGCTTGGCACAAGACACGGGCAGGATCTAGCCAAGCCAATGGAATGGACCCTGGAAGGATTGAGGAGAGCTGGGGAAATTGTTTCAAGATGGAGCTGGATCCACTTGAAAGGGCAGGAAAGTGGAGGGTACAGACATTCCGTCAATGTCTGAGGTAGTGTGTGAGAAGCATCCTGCGCCTTCTGAGATTCATGGATCCACAGGAATCTCCTTGCTCATGGAGTCACCTCTGAGGAAGGGAAAGGGGGTGGCCCGCTCCTTTTGAATGGGGCACTGTTGGGGAGTGAGGATTCTCCTCTGGTTGTGAACCTTTGGGTTTGGCTGCTTGAGGGAAGGAGAATGTGTGTTCTAACTTTTATAGCTTCTAGCAGCTTCCACGTGGGGAACATGGAAGATGTAGTGGGGGCAATATGGAAATCCATCCTCGGGTCATCTTGAACGCATTGCTAAGATGCCCCCTAAATATACATCTGTCTTCTTATCCTTGAGCATTGATAGGAGCCTCTTGCAAGGCAGGCCAAGGGCAACAACAAAGGTGAGAAAACACAGGCACTGCTGTAAGCTAAGATTATATCAGACCAGAATCAAAATTTCTTGACTACCCTGATTCATCACTTGTATTTCCCTATCCAAATTTTATGATAAAATTAATTAAATTCATATGATAAAAATTAATTAAATCCATACATTTTTATAACAGAACATACTCGCTTTTCCACTTTCTCTTCTCTTGGTTACAGATAAGGGAGAGGAGAGAAATGTTAATGAGCCCCAAAATTCAGTGACTCCCCATTTCCTACTAAAGTCTTTATGGAAACATACAAGGCTTTGTAGGAACTGGTCTGATACCTCACCCGTTTCCTCTTCACTCCTTCCCAGCCAGAAAGCCCTCCTTGCTGTTTCCCCAACCCTCCACGCCTGCTTCTAATTTACCCCTCTGGCACTTGCTATTCCCTCTGTCTGGAACATTCTTCTCCCAGGCAACTCTATGGCCAACTCTTAACCTTCTTCAAGTCTTTGCTCAATGGAGTCTTCCCAGTGGGGCTAACTTACCCACAGAATTTTAAATTCATCCTGGCTTTTCAACCCTTAGCATACTTAAGGTTCTTTCTCATGCTGTTTTCTATTTCCCATAGCACATCTCACCTTCTAACGTGCTGTATAGCTGGACACCCATTTCAATAGGTCTCTTATTTGTTACTTGTTTGTCCCATCTAGTCTGTAAGCTAGATTCCACAAAGACAGGAATCTTTACTTTATTCAATGCTCTACTCCCAGGTGCCTAGAGGAGTACCTGGCACATAGTAAATAACTATTTGTTTAATGATTGAATGAACAAATGGATAAATCTGTAATGAGCAAGTAGTCATTTTATAAAAGAAAAAGAAATAGCACTGGGTCACAAGAAAAGAAAATTTAAAGTAAAAAGCATTTCCAGGTACATTGTCTGATGCTCATCAATTCCCTGATGAGGAGAGATTAACTCCTTCATGTACAACAAAGTCTGACTTTATATCATTCCAGTAAAGTCTTCCTTAATCTCCTAAACCAGGAAAATATGTCCCAACATATCAGGATCCGTGGGCAGAGTTATGTGACTGCAGTTCTAATTGGATTCCCTATGGACTGCAGGTTGCCCCCATGTGATTATAAGAAACATTGATCTGCTCATAGTAATCTGATAATGAAATGCCATCCATTGCAACTAGAAACCTAGAAATTCTCTGCAGGGTCAGTATCTCGGTAGTATATTTTATAAGATCAGTTCTCATTGTTGATCAGGAATATTCTATTTGTTTCAGCTTGTGAATTCCTATTCCCAACAGGTGTATGAGTTCTTTAAAAAGCTTTTCTTGACTCCTGCAGAAATGAGGTGCATGAAAACCTTTGAGGAAAACAACCTTCACATAAGCCTACTGCTCGATGATAGGAGGGACCATACTTATGTTTCCTTCCTGTGTCGTTCTCTTCTTACTGAAAATGTGTGATGCATTCTAGTGTTACATTTGCCATAAGGGCTGTGAATTGGAGTCAACCTTGTTAGTTTGAGTTGTGAGCTTTCAAGATAAATATGAAAATCAGTGATACCTTGTGGCGTGGAAATCATAATAGTTGATCCTGTGATTTAGCTACTTTTTACCTAGTGTTTCTCTATGTTATCCCCTTTTCCACCCTTTTGTACCCAGAAGAGCTCTTAGCAGGAGACAGAAAAGAGAACCAGCTCTGCTTCAGCACAGAAGGGCTATCAGGCTGGTGGTCTAGTGGTTGCAGGAGATGGAGCTGAAGCAGGAAAAAGACAGAAGGTGTTTGTTTAATGCCAACAGACACAAATGTAGCCGTCATCTTAAAGGCTGATACTCTGAATTTTATCAGAGAATTGTGGACTCACAATTCTTATTCTCTTTGGTATAATTCTACCTCTCTTTCACTTTACCTAAAAGAAAAATCTATTCGATATTGGCAGGATTCAAGATGTGTCTTGGTTTACATTTGTAGTTACTGGCTTCAAGAATAAAATTTTAAGCTCCTTTTTTAAAGTTTGATATTGGGGAACAAGTCCAATTTTAAACTGAGTTATTCTGTGTATTATCCTACTATATGTCAAGAGCTGTGATTTTACTCTGCTGGTAAGCTATCAAGTTAGCCTGCCATAGTTTCATGGACACGGTCAGAGATTTGAAACTCTCGGGTCAGAGATGAAAAATAGTTCATTATTCACTCCCCCTTTATGCTCAGTCTCTGTTTTTGAATTTTTACTTACTGACCGTGTATATCAGTCTGAGACTATTATGTAGGAAAAAATCCAGAAACAAGTAATTCGGACATTTTAAATTGCACACTGTTCTGAGTGGCATGATGAAAATGAGCACCATCCCACTGTACCTCTCCAGAGATGTGAATCATCCCTTTGTCTGGTGTAGCCATGGTGTCTATACTACCACCTGCTGCCTAGTTAACCATTTGGTTTTTCAGATTGACCATCCTGATATAGTAGTGATTATTTCAAGAAACCCCTATTTTACTTAATAATGTTCCCAAAGCATCAGAGTAGTGATGTTGGTGTTTCCTTTAAGTGAAAAGTGAATATGTATATGTAGGAAAAGAACAGAGTATTTAGGTTCAGTACTGTTTTTAAATTATACGTTCATTGGGGGTCTTGGAACATAGCCTCCCTGGATGTTGGAAAGTCACTGTGACCAGAGTATTAGTTCCAAGCCCTCATTCCCTGAGGGTAACATGGACCTCTGTGCTGGTGTTCAGATAGGTATGATTTACATTTCACTGCTAGACTATGGCAGTGGTTCACAGTCTGTAGCTGATAATTTGGATTTTTAAATGGCTAAGATTATATCATAGAACCAAAATTTCCTTAAATATCCTGACTTCTTATTCTCAACTTGTGTTCCCTTCTCCAAGTGTCATGATAAAATTAATTAAGTCCGCATATTTCATAACAAACCGAATATATTCATTTATTCATTTTCCCTTCTTTATTCCAGATAAAGGAAAGAGAAAGAGTTGGTGAACCCAGCCATTTCGGCTCCGTAGAGGAAGTTTGGTAATGGAAATTGGCTTCCTCAGTCTGTCTCTTCAGCTTGGAATACAGTGTTGTAGTCAGGTCTACTTCCAAGCCTAGCTGAGACCTACTTTCAGAGCCTCTTGGTACCTAAACCCATCTTCCTCCACCTACTCAAGACTTTCTTTCCAGAGAAGCAAAGCAGTACATTGATTTCTCTTCAGAGAAATGAAGCGTGTTACTCTTGTCATCATCATATTTAGGGAAAAAAAAAATTCTACCTTCAGAGTCCCCCAAGGATAATTTGACTCTTACTAGGAAAAGCTGTGGAATCCGTGAGGATTGTCTCCAAAATTTCAAGATATCTAGGAGGTGATGCCTGAGAGGGACTGTCCTCAGACAACCAGATCCCATCCCCTTTTATGAAGATGTTCAAACTTGTCTCCTCTGTTTCCCAGCCACGCCTTCATTAGGAAATTAGTCTCTATATATTTAACACTTCTTCTCAACCTGCAGACACACAGCCCCAGACAGCCCTCTGGAGTCATTAGGCCTCACAGGTTTTCAAAGGACTACAAACAGCTTTTGGGCTTCTCATTACATATTAGGGGAGGAAAAAAAATCATGGGGAAGAATAATTGACCTCCATTGGTCCTGAGTGTTAGACAGGGTAGCTATTAGCAGTTGGTCCTGTTCTATAAAACTCCTACCCAGTCATGATAACTCATCTATAAACATCCTCTTGCAGTCAGTGTTTATGCTCTTGTTATCTGTACCAAAGGCCTGACATATTTCTGCTTTGGTGAAAAGTCTGAGTTCCAGAATGGTTTTATGTGTTCTTGAGTTAGACAGTATTTTTATGGCATTGTGTTGCAGGCCAGTGCCCGGGTGACAATCCAAGTTGCTTTGAATCACACACACATATATACCCCTGGTTCAGCTTGGCAGCACCCCTCTGTGAGGTTATACTGTGTGCCAGCCGTCACCGGTGGTTGGCTGAATGCTCAAGATGATCTTCAGAGGCACCTGGAGATTGTTCCTTCCAAGGATTTGGGCAGAACCATCAAAATATCAAAATGGTACAGCTGCCTCAAGCCCTGTTTTGATAGAATCGGGACATAGATAAGTGATGTGTGTCTTTGGCTTTCTAATCCCTTCCTGTATCTGCCCTCTCTATTCTTCTATTTCCTTGTATTTGTTGTACTTCAGACTCAGATAACTTTATCCTTCCAGCTTTTCCAGACATCCAGCGTCACCTGCCAACTCCTTCCCAGTCCTCCTACGCCTGGAGGGTGCAGACTCCAGAATTATGACAGTAGCCAGGAGCAAAAGAGATGCTCAGAACTTCCCTTTGGATAAGGCCTTTTGATTGGGAGTTGGGGCAGAAGAGAGAGGAGATGAGCTCAGAAAAGGCCAAGGGAAATAAAGAACTACGAGTTTCAAAGGAAAAGTTCTAGGCTAATATGTTGGTCTTTCTTCTTAAGGTCATCTTAGGAAGGTTAAAAATCAACTAAATTTTAATTGAATTAATAATTTCACTTGCCAGAGGACAATCTCAAATTTGGGGGAAAAATAATTATCTGGGTTCAGTGGCACACACCTGTAACCCAGCTACTTGGAAAGCTGGTCCAGGAGGATTGCAAATTGGAAGTCAGCTTGGGCAATTTTGCAAGAAGGTCTCTATTTTTTTTTTTTATTTTAAAAGGAATGGGATTTTAGCCCAGTGGTAGGAGAGCCCCCCTGAGTTCAATCCCCAGTACCCCCAACACACACAAATAAATTCTACATAGAGAAGCTTTTAAAAAGCTAATCGCTTTTATAAAAAGGAAGCTTCCTATTTTTCTAAATCACATGATTTAGAAAATTATCTTTTTCAAATATTCTGTTATGCTTTGAATATGGTTTATTCCAACCAAAACTCATGTTGAGACGGTGTCTCCCATGCATCAGTGTTGGGAGATGGGGCCTGGTGGGAGCATTTGGGACTTGGAGGAGGAGCCCTCGTGAGTGGCTTTTCATCTGACTGAGTTCTCATTTTCGTGGGACTGGATTTTGTACCTTGAGAGCTGACTGTTAACAAGTAAGTCCACAGTTTGTATTCTTGCTCTTCCACATGCACCCACTTTCCCTTCTGCTTTCTACCATGAGATAAAGCAGATGTTGGGCTTCCCAGCCTCTTGAACCATGAACCAACATGAACCTTTTTTTTCTGTATAAATTCCCCAGTCTCATATATTCTGTCCTACCACAGAAAATTGACTGTGACATACTAACTTTAAATTTTAGTGTAAAGATGATAATATCAGGGCCTGAGGTTGTAGCTTAGTGGTAGAACGTTTGCCTAGCACGTGCAAGGCCATGGGTTTGAGCCTCAGCACCACATAAAAATAAATAAAATTGATATTTTTTAAAAAATTATAATATCAGGGCTGAGGCTAGGACTCAGTGGTAGCGTACTTGCCTGGCATTTGTGAGGCACTGGGTTCGAGTCTCAGCACCACATATAAAAAAATATAATAAAGGTCTATCAACAACTAAAGAAATATATTTTTTATTATAATATCAAATAAGAATTCCACTGAACAAAAAAAAGTGGGGGGGGGCTTGGGGATACAATTAGCCAGAAGGTACTGGGAAAGTTAGGTAAATCATTTGAATGCAGATGGATACAGATTATGGAGTGATTAGGTTTAAAGCAATTTGAATAATTCTAAGAAAATTACTCTGTACCCCCAAAATCTCTTTCTCTCCATCTTGCTACAGTGTCCATAGTTCATTCATTACCCTTTGTCTTTGGAATGACCTCAGAAAATTCCCATCCAGGAAGGAATAAAATAACTTGTCATATAGTTCCTTTAAGGTGTCGGGATCTTATTTATTGCTAGGAAGCCAGGAGAGGGCAGGGAGATGGTACTGAACTAAAGATAAACTCGTCTTGGCTCTGTAGTTTTGCCAAGTAGGAACCCTGCAGAAATACAATATTGTCTCAGCCATAGGCACCTTCAGAGATTCTTGGCACTTTCCATGAGAATGCATATTTAAAATCTTATACTGCAAATCAGCTAGCCTTTTTGATACCAAAAAGCTATTATTTCTCTGCAAATAATACATCAAATTGTTCAGATTTTTTTTTTGTATAAAAGGCAGATTTCCAAAAGCAATTTTAAGTGAATTGACTCTGTACTAAATCCTTTTGTATTCGATGTTAAGTCTCCAAGGGACCTGTATTAATCAGCTTTCTGTTGCTGTAACAAATGCCTGAGATAATCAACTTAAAAAGAGGAGAGGTTTGTTTTGGCTCAGGTTTCCATCCATGGTTTCTTGGCACCATTATCTCTGGGCCTATGGCAACACTGTGCATCATGGCAGGAACTCGTGGTAAAGAAAGCTCTATTACCTCATGGGGCAGGGAAGCAAGAAGACAGGAAAGGGTAGAGTCCTGACATCCCCTTCAAGGGTATGTGCCCAGTGACCTCACTTCCTTTTACTGGACCCAACCTCTTAAAAGTTCCACCACCTCCCATTAGTGCCACAGGCTGGTGACCAAGTCTTTAGCATGAACACTTATCCAAGCCACAGCAAGGCCTGAGACAACTTGGACTTAGAGTGGATGTTCTGTTCTTCATTTGTGTTTTGTGCTCAGCACTGCATAAGACCATTGAGATGACTTGATTCTTTATCCCCAGAACCCTGCCTGGGAAACTAGCACTCACAATTATTAGAACGTGAAAGCCTCATGGAGAGGACCCGTTTCAACACCCTGGCTTTACAGATGAGGAAACCAAAGCACGGGGTTGGGAATGACAGCAGAACTGCACAGCATGAATAGTGTGGGCTTTGGAACTGGATAGAGTTAGACCTGTCTCTTAGGAGCTCTGTGAACTTGGGCAAGCTGATTGGTATTTCTGAGCTGCAGTTTCTTCTAAGAGAGTTAGTTCATAGGGAAATGGGGTCTGTCCAGCACCTACTCCAAGAATGAACTCAAAACTTGCCCAGATCATTATATATCTGCTACTTTTAAAAAACCAAGGTATAATTTATGCCATAGTTTGAATAAGTGTCCCCCAAGGCCCAAGCTTTGGTTCTTAGTGTGGCATTAGTAGAAGGTGATAGAACCTTTGAGAGGCTTGGAGACTGGTGGGAGGTCTTCTGGTCACTGGGAGCATGTCCTTAAATGAGATAGTGAGACTCCAGCCCTTTCCTCTTCTCTCTTCTGTGTCCTAGTCATGAGGTGGATGGTTTTGCCATACATTGCTACTATGATGTGTGGTCTCGCCACAGGCCCCGAACCAACAGGTGGTTGAAACCTCCAAAACTGTGAGCCAAAATCAACCTTTTCTCTTCATAAGGTGATTCTCTCAGGCATTTGTGACAGTAACTGAAAGCTAACACTATTGCTATAATAAAATCCACCATTTTAAAGTGGGCAACTCAGTAGGCTTCAGTATATGTCTAACCATCACCAATGTCTAATTGCAGAACATTTCTATTCCCTGCCAATTTAGTCCCAATACTCCTGTCTCCTAGCTCCTGAAATAACTCCTCTTTCAGTCTTCATGTGTTTATGTCTTCCGGATATGTTTTGTAAAGGAATCACGTCACACAGGGCCTGTTGTGGTCTGACTCCTTTCACTTAGCACAGTGGCTCCAAGTTTCACCCAGGATATGGCATAGCTCATTTCTTTTTATTACCAGATAATATTCCATTATATGGATATGCCACAATTTATTTATTCATTCATCCATTGGTGGAAACGCTGTACATTTGTCCTTGTTTTAAATGGTTGGGCCAAAGCCAGAATGAGAACTTGCTTATCCAACTTTTCACCTGGTCCTGTTTTTACTCTCCCACCCTTTTTTTTTTTAAATAACAATCGAACAAGCATGTTATTTTAAATGGCACTGGTCAGCTAAAAGAAACCCTCAAAACCTGGCTACATAATTTTAGGATTTTAAACCTTTTTTTTTTCCTTTTATGTAAATTTTTTTATTTAGATACGGCAGTGGAATGATTACAATTCTTATTACATATATAGAGCACAATTTTTCGTATTTCTGGTTGTATACAAAGTATATTCACACCAATTCGTGTCTTTATACATGAACTTTGTATAATAATGATCATCACATTCCACCATCATTAATAACCCCATGCCCCCTCCCTTCCCCCTCCCACCCCTCTGCCCTATCTAGAGTTTGTCTATTCCTCCCATGCTCCCGCTCCCTGTCCTACTATGAATCAGTCTCCTTATATCAAAGAGAACATTTGCATTTGGTACACCATTTCAAGAGTTTTTTTCAGGCAGGGGGAAAATACACACAATCCAAAGAAATGAAATTTAAACATCGTAGGGCAATTGTGCCGAGAACCAGGTTTAATTGCTATTTTTCTGCCTCCTTCACCCTCCTGCCTTTTACAGAATCACCTGAGATCTGTACAGTATCTTTTTTCTACTTGTTTTATGTGTGGCTTCACTACCACGGTTTATAGCTCAGGATCAAAGAAAGTTTTTATTAGATTTAGTTGCTGTTTGAAGAACTTTCTCTCTTGTTCGCTTTATTCCATGACAAAGATGGAGAAATATTCCCTCCTTTAGTCAGTCACTGTTGCTGCACTATCCACCAATTAGGCCTGGGGAATATGTGCCTTTGGGCCAGAACCCAGTGCATTTCAAACACAGCCGTCACCTCTTCTCCCCTCCCACTGCCCATGACCTGAGGGACAGCTCATGGTGAGATGAGAGAGGACCTCAGTGACCTGGCCTGTTTCCCACCTGCTGGCTGCCCCAGCTCTCAGATCTGGTTTTCCCTGGTGACAAGATCACAGAAGGGCACCTTAATGTCTGTTTACCTGCGGTCCTCATTTCTTTAGAGTCAGCCTCCTGCCTGGGGGCTAGGGAGCAGCTGGCTTGCTTCACTTGGAAAGGTTCTGTTTCTCGCTTACTGAAGATGTAGGCAGCACAGCCTCAGGCTTTCTCTTTGTAGGTGTAGGAAAACCGGAAGCAGGTCCAAATTGTGAAGGATTTGGTTGTTGACACTCTTTGTTTGGGAACCTGTGAGCTGTAGGAGGTGGCAAGATTCCAGCTGGGAGGAATCTCCCTGGGTTCTGCGAGGAGGATGCTGGATGCACGCCTCTTGATCTCTTGAAAGGCACGAGGGTGGGGTCCAGCCTAGCTTCCTGACTGCAGCAGGTATTTTCTTTGTTGAAGCTTTAATGACCTGAAATCCTGACTGCAGCTAATTACTCACTTTATTCAGTGTTCTATTTTCTTCATATGCTTGAAGCTCTGGAGCATTCTTGCATATGATACTATACATACAAACTGCATTTATATTATTTCCTGTTTCTCAATATTTGCCCATCCTCAAATATATATATATAAAAAAAACAACTGACCCTGACCCTGTCTTCTCTGCTGAATGTCCCTCATTCCCCTGACTCCTCCTGGTTGACATAGTTTCCAGCATCCTTCCTCTTCCTGGTCTTCTAGGTGCTTTCCACTTGGTTCGGTGATCCTCTTAAAATTATGCCCAGATTGGGCATGACTGTCCTTGTGTGCTATGAACAGCTCACATTAGGACCATACTAAGAAATGAAGCTGATACTCATTCTATGCAGCACATGGCTGCTAATGCTTCCTTAGCATCTTCATATTAGTCTGGCCCCTATCCAGTATGGGATCTTTTTGGTACACTTGGAAAGGTTCTATTTCTTATTGAAGATGTAGGCAGCATAGCCCCAAGCCTTTTCTCTGTAAGCGTAGGAAGACTAGAAGCAGGTCGGATTTGTGAAAGACTCAGTTGTCATCACTCTTTGCTTGGGAACCAGTTGCTGTAGGGCAGAAGCTCCTAATGTGCAGTTAATCTTTTTGATCCTAGAAACAAAAGTTAACATTTCCCCCAATCCACGCTCTCTATTCTTTCTTTACCCTGGGGACTCAATATCATTCCTTCAGCAATCTATGGATGGCAGTCTGGCTTAATGCCAATGTAAGATGTTCTTGAAGGAGTAAAGAAAAAAAGTTCTTGATTTTATTCACCCACTTCTTTTATTAATCATAGTTAGCCTATTGTGCTGGAGAACATTTGAAGTTTTTAAAAATATTATTAATTGACATATAAGTATATTATGTGTGTCAATTATGTGATGAAATGTGACATTTCAATACATGTACACAATATGTAATGATCAAGATAGTTGGCATACTGTCACCATAGACATTTGTCATTTCTTTGTGTTGGGGTTATTCAAAATCCTCTCTACCACCTATTTAGAAATATACAATTAAATGTTGCAACCACAGTTACCCTACTATACTATAGAACATTCAATGTTATCCCTCCTATAAGAATTTTATTTCATTTCAGTGACTGGGGATATAATTCAGTGGCAGAGCATTTACTTAGATTGCATGTGGCCCTTGGTTCAATCACCAGAACTGAAAAAAAAGTTTATTTTTTAATATGTTAGGATTGGCTCTGTCGGTAGAAAAACCCTTCTCTGACTCCTAATGCTAGGAAACTTAAATTAGTAATTTCTAGTTCATGAGGTCTTTTTGTTTATTTGAGGGCTTGGGGATCATTTTATCAATTATATAAACAATTATATAAAAAATATAATATTAACAATTATATAAATTTTAAAAGTTGAATGGTGAGCTCTCTAGAAAGCTCAAAAGTACCTCAGTGTGTTGGCCAGGGTTTTCATCACCAGGTCCTGCGAGGTTTGTCCACCCTGGGTGTTAAGAAGGGCGTTGGCGGCTCTAACGGGCACCTCTGTTTTTGCAGTTACCTGGCTGAGCAGTGCTGGAATGGCGGCTTCATCTACCTGATCATGCTGCGGCGCTTCAAGCACAAAACCCAGTCTACTTATAATGGCAACAGTGGCAACAGCTCTGAACCAGGAGAGACACCTACCTTGGAGCTGGGTGACCGAACTTCAAAAAAGGGGAAAAGAGCAAGAAAGTTTGGGGTCATTTCCAAATCTCCCACCAACAAGTCCCCGGAGGAATCCAGGAGCAGCGCCAGCTGTGAGTTGGCCGATGACACCAGCACTGAGCTGGAGAACGGCACTGACCCTGAACTTGGAAACGGGCATGCCTATGAGCTAGAAAATGGCCCGCATTCTCTCAAGGAGGTGGCTGGACCCCATCTCGAGAGATCAGAAGTAGACAGAGGGACGGAGAACAGAACTCCAAAGACAGATGCTCCTCTGGCCACAAGCAATGACAAACGTCGCATCTCAAAAGCTGGAAAGACAGACTTTCAGTCAAGTGACTGCCTGGCTCGGGTAAGGTTCCGTTTGCTTATAGAACCTACAGTTTTTTAAAAAAAATATTTTTTCAGTTGCTTTTTAAATATAGAAAATATGTCTAAGATGACCTTGTACTTGGAAGCCAACAAATTTATCAAGATAAATGATCAGAGCACATAACAACAGCAACCATGAAAATGTTCAAGTCATTTTATCCCATTTAAATAAAGAGCTAGTCAAGTGATCATAAGTGGAAAAATTCAAGCCTTCTCTGGTAAAGTGGGTGTCTTGAGCTGTGTCATTATTTATCATTGCTGTCAGAGTGAAATGGCTACTCCAGGGCCAGGAATTCCCGGTGGTATTTGAGAACACAAACATCCCATCTTCAGTCTTACACAGGAAAGGAAGCAGCTGCCTTTATTTTTAACAATTCAAAACCAGTGGTATTTTCATGGGGTCATATTCTTGCATTGGTAAATTCCAGTGAAGTGGGAAGATTCACAGAAATCTCTGATACTGTGATATTCAGTTGCAATGGTCAAGGTTGGTCTTACCTAAAAGCAGAACAGATGTGAATATTCTGACAGGTGATGGGTGAGCTTCTCGCCTTGATTGTCTCCTTCATTATAACCAACATTCTTTCATAGCAGAGTTACATTTCTCTAAGGTAAACATGTCAGTCCCAAAAATCCCCTGGCAGATGTTTTGATGAACCCTAAATGAAACAATAGCTTCCTAGGTGAGTGCTGATTGGTGTCTTCTTTAGTCAGGAGACACCATCTATAGAGATGGAAAAAAGTTGGAAAGGTGGGAAATGGACACAGAAGAATCATGTTCAGTTTTGCATTGAGAAAGGGGTGCCCTGGGAGTGAAAATAATTTTCAAAAGGCTATTTGATGCAATTATTTCTATAATTTCAGCCAATCTACATGATGAATTGAATCAAAATAATACTTCTCTCAAGGGATTGTTTTCCTTCATTTTAGGAGCTAAATGATCCCCATAAATCCAGAGGAGGCATTATTTATAGATGGGATATGTAAACAAATGAGAAGGGAAACCTTGTGTCTTTATCAGTGATTTTCCTACCAATTTTTTGAGATTCTCCCCAAATTAAAAGCAATGAAAATACTATATGCTCCTTATCAGGGACTCTGTCTTGCTATGATTTTTCTTCTAATGATTGGATTACAAATACCCAGAAAGTCTAACGTGAAAAATAGAAAGTAGGGTGTGTTTCTTCCTTAATAATTTTGAAGGTTTGGGCACCAAAAGAGGGTGAATCTTGCTTATAGTCCAAAGAACAGGCTTTGATTTGGCCTAGGACACAATAGAGATAATTTGAAATGATAGTAAAGGAAAAAATGAAAAATGCCACCAAACTTTGAAGAGTACCCATCCTCCACTCATCTTAATTAAAATAATATCAGAATTGATTTTTTGGGGGGATTTGGCTATCTGAAGACTACACACATGTCAGAGTGTCTTTGCCCAATCTTTTAAAATTTTTTATTTGTTCTTTTTTAGTTATGCATGACAGTCGAATATATTTTGACATATTATACATACCTGGAGTATAACTTCCCATTCTTGTAGTTGTAGATGATGTGGAGTTACACTGGTCATGTATTTATACATGAACATAGGAAAATTATGTCTGATTCATTCTACGGTCTTTCCCATTCCCATTCCCCCTTTCCTTCATTCCCTTTTGTCTAATCCAAAGTACTTCTGTGCCTTCACACACACACTTATTGTGTGTTAGCATCCACATATCAGAGACACCATTAAACCTTTGATTTGGGGGGATTGGCTTATGTCACTTAGCATGACAGTCTCCAGTTCCATCCATTTACCAGCAAATGCCATAATTTCATTTTTCTTTATACCTTTGCTTGATATTTGTGCTCTTTTTGTCCCAGAAGGTATAAATGAAAGGGTGAAAAAAAAATTTCAAGGCTTGATTGTGTTTGGGGCAATTGGTTTGTTTTGGAGCCACATTGCTATAGAAGGGAGAGACTGGCCATCTGGAACTTGCATTCTTTGTACCTGTCCATTAACCATAGACTGGTTGTTGGCCCTGGGTCAGACTTTTGGTCTTGGTAGGTAGGAAGGGCCCATACTCCTTCTCAGGCACTCATGTTTTACCACACTTTTCAGCCCCAGAAGTAACCTCATTAGATGGCTTTGCTCAAGATTGATGGAGTTGGCAAGGAGATCTTCATGTCCTCATAGCACCTAAATTGGAACCAGTCTCCCTTCATAAAAGATTGCTTAGGTTCTTGGGCTGGAGTGGATTTTTATTTTTACTCTAGGATAGTTGAGACCAAGGTCATGCTAAAATGGAATTTCCAGGAAAACAGAAATTAGCTATTTACCTCTTAAGCCTTTGGGGGAAAAAAATTCCATTGCATTTGAAAAATGGGAGATTAACTGTGTCAGCATTGTTCCGTTTCTGCTTTATTAATGATTTAATATATCTACAAAGACTTAATAAATTACAGAAAAGGCCTATAGTGCTCATTCAGACCAATTTTGTTTGCCAGGTACTTCACTTATTTGTTCTAAGAAAATATTCCATTAAACTAAATCCTGTCTTTGTTTCCCTGGTCTATTCTCTCTTCACAGAGCAATAGGAAATGTATTTCCTTTTAACAAATATTTTCTTTTTTAAGAAATGGTATGCTTGTGTAAGATAGTAACACACAACGGTACATAGGCAAGCACATTAATTTTTAAAAATACAAAAGTTGGGTTCATCTTCTAAAACATAAGGATTTCCTAGGATATCAACCAGTAATTTTAGAAATGAACCCAAAGTTCCTCACCACCTTTTCAGCAAAGATCATTATTCATTCAAGATGACAGATTTCTCAAGTCTGTTTATATAGAAGGTGTATTTTTGTAGTGTTGTGTGTTGAAAATGTGTACAACCAAACAGTCTCATAACAAAAGGAAAAAAACCCCACTGTTTGTCAGGCAGGCAAGTTTATTCTCGACTGGCATTTGTATGTCTGTGGGTACATTTGAGGCCTTACCCCAGAAATCATAATCACCCTGTAGAGTACCAGACCTTTCTGCTGTGTCGTCTCCATAAGTGCTTCTTCAGAGAACTCAGGCTGCAGGATGGAAAGCTAAGAAGGCAATTCACACCCAGGACATCCACTGATGTTTGCATCAAACAGGGGCAGCAGGAGGATGATCCTCTTCTAGGAAGTCCTCAGGGCCACCTGGCGAACTCACATTGTCCTAAGGATCATATTCCCCAAGTTCATGTCTGAGCTCTCGCCTACCTCCAGAACCTGCCGGCTTTATGCCAACTCCCTACAAGATGTCCCCATCTTGGATGTTCCACTTCACCCTAAAACTCAATGCATCCACTGTCTGCACCATCAAACCCACCCCAATGTTCCAGGTCTCACCATCCACAAGTTGTCCCATCCAGAATCACCTGAAATTCAACTGAAGTGGCCTGGTTTGTCCAGGTTTTACCATGGTTTCTCACATGGTTTATCCTGGGAGAGTCTCCCTGGTCATCCTGGTGTCCACTGAAACTCTGTCCTTTCCTTTATACCATATCCAGTCAATTACCAAGTCATGTCAACTCTAGTTCCCTTTAAGATGCACAGATCTGGCCACTCCTTCCCCACTCCCATGCTGCTGGTTCAAGGCTGGGCTGCTTTTTCATTGCTCACCTGGGAGGTGTGGTAGTCGCCTCCCACCTCACTGCCCCTACTCCCCTCCCTTTCATCTATTGTGCCCTGTAGCCAGAGGAACATTTCTGAAGAGCCAGTCTCATGACTCATGTGAACGCACGCACACACACATACACACACACACACACACACACACACACACACACGTGCAGATGCATGCATACCATGCACACACATATACGCACACTGTAGCTTAGATCCTTTGGGGAAGTCCACTTTCCCTTGAGGGTAACATCCAGACACCTTGCCCTTCATTATGTGATCCCTGCTTAACTTTCTGTCTCTATCTCCTCCTTCCTTTCTTTTATTTTTTAAGCATGTTTACCAGTTTATTAGATAATAAAGGATATGATAAAGGATGTAGATAAGCAGCTAGCTGAAGAGGTCCACAGGATGAGGTCCTCAGGGTGCCCACCACAGGAGCCTCTATCTTTGTGGAGGTGAGACACACCCCTCTTCTGGCACATGGTTGCATTACCCAACCCAGAAGCTCTCCAAACCCCTTACTTCAAGAATCTTTATGGAAGCTTCACCAGATTGGTGTGATCCATTGTTCACCTCCAGGCCTTTCCTCCTCCCTGAGGTTGGGGGCAGGCTGGGAACTCGAGCCTCCTTATGACGTGGTCCTTCTGATGGCCAGTGCCTCTCTGACGCTGTCTGGGATGTTCAGTTTCTCACTGCTTGCTTCCTCTCACGGAGGGTCCTTCAGAGGCTGTGTTTGCTTGGCCACTGAGCCAGGTGGGGACAGCTGTCTCTGCCCAGTCGCCCACCCTACCCCCACCCCCTCCCCTCCATAGCTTGGCTTCTGCCTTCCATGGAGACCAAGCATCATGATACTCTCTTCTTGGAGGCTTTTTGTGACATTCTTGCCACCTGCTCCATCTTTAGACCCCCTCCTCTCTGGGCTCCTGAAGTACCACCTGCCATTTTCACTGATGCACAAACCCCACATCTTCCAGTTATCATTGGCTTCTTGTGTCCCCAGTAGACTTTTAAGTTGGGCCTTATTTGTCTGTCACGGGTCCCAGCTCAGGGCCTTGCACTTGCAGGTGCTCTGTAAATCTTTATTTATGAAGATGCTCACGAGCACCATGCCCAGGAGATGGGACAATGGATTCCAGCCCCAGTTCTTCTCTCCCCAACTGTGTGGCTTTGGGGCCGTCATCACCCTTCTCTGATTCTGTTTTCTCGCCTGTAAACTGAGCATGTGGGCCCGATGACTAAGGGACTTCCAGCTCTGACATTATGATCACAGGTTTCTTTGATTTCTCACTGACCTTTCTAATAAGAAGGGGAAAGCAAACAGTCTCAGAGTAGGTTTGCAACAAGAGCCAGAGTATTTGCTGCAGTGAATTTCAAGTTGGATGATGTGTCTTCTCACATTTGGGGCAAAGATGCTGTTGTAAAATGTTATTTTTGGTTCCAGCAGAAATGAGGTCATTTAAATGCTGCAAGACAGCTCCCTTTAATGTTCCGCCCCCGTTTTAGTAAATAAATCCCTGCTTTGGCTCTGGGGAAGCGAAGCACGTGTGGACTTACACAGTAGTTGGCAGCGTGCAGGAGAGGGTAACGCTGACCACCTTAGTTCAGAAGTCCACAGCACCTCCTTTTTCATGGTTTGGCTTTTTCTCAATAGGCCAACAAAGTTTCATTGCCCTTTAAGCCAACGTAAGAGAAAACAAATGCCCGAACCATCTGTCTAGACATAGTCTGTTTCAGAACTCAGTTGTCTCTACAACTGGATCGGTCGGTGTTCACGTGTTCACATATTGAACATTGGTGAACACACAGGTCTCACATCTGGTTCAGCCTCTTAACATCTCAATTGTCCAAAGGACCATAAGATTAGTGGATAAATGTTCCTTTTTGTGTATTCCATCGTATTTGTGGAAAATTGATATTATGTGATAAGACTCTGTTCCTGAGGGTAGAGAGTCTTCAGTAGTACTGATAACTAGCTTCCTATCAGTTATGCTGATAACAAGGAAACCTGCACTGATTTCTTTGAACATTCCCCTTAAAATTTTTTACTTTCAATTATGGGGAAATAATCATTAATAGATGAAGATGAAGATCTGGTTTCACTGCTAAATGAGGTAACAAGGTTCCTTGTCCTGTAGTACTTATACCATAGAAGAGACTGTCAACAACACATAAGCAACAAATCATAAGGTCCAAAGGGGACAAATATAAATGAACTAAACGGGGTGAAGTGCAGGATGGCTGGGCAGTGTCATAGGTAGAGGGCTAGTTGATATTGGGTGTCGGCGAAGGAGGACCTCCTTACAGAGGTGATGTTTGAGCTGAGCCCGAGAGTCAGGAGAGGGCAGCCCTGTGAAATCATGGCTCAGAATGTTCCCAGGGAGGAACCAGCAAAGACAGCAGCCCTAAGACAGGAACAAGAGAGTGTCCCAGGAGTGAAGACACCGAGTGCCAGGAGATGATTCTGAGAGTGGACAGGGCCAGCTTACAAAGGTGCCCAGCTGCCATCCCAGAGCTTTGACCTTCCTCTTGGTCTGTGGGGAGTCACTTCAGCCATTGGAGCATCATGTCCTGTGCTTCTTAGTCACCCCCCTGGGTGTTTAATGGAGAACATTATAGGAGGTGAAGAATGAAACAGGAGACCAGATCAGAGGCTATCATGGTCACCACGCTGAAAACACTGGTGGCTTTGATAGGGTGCTTATGGGGAAGATGAGCAGAAGCAGATCTATTTAGGGAATAGAACCCACAGATGCCTCACATGGCTATGATGTTGGCAATGAAATATCATTTCATTTGCATGCACGAGAGCTTTTGGCTTGCATATCCTCTGTAGCTTGAGTAGATGACAGTCCTGTTCCCATTGAGATGAGAAAGCCAGGAGTAGGAGGGGAAGAGTTTTGTTTTGACTGTACTGAGGTGTGAATTAAATACCCGTGTGGAATTGTAAGAAGGCAGTTGGAAATATATTTGATATTGTTATATTTAAGTTAGCCTGTTTGTTTTGGACCAGTACCAGCTTTAGCCTAATAAACTTCAGACACTCATTTTATTTTTCACTGAACATTGCTTTTGCTATAGGCAACTCAATTTAATACTGGCAATTAAAACTGATAATGTTTGCCTCTTGCTGCTTGTGTCTTCCTTTCTATTCCTCTGAACTCCTTCATTAGATGATCAGAAATCCCAAGGCAAGGAAACTTGGCATTGATTTCTTTGAACATTCCCCTTAAAAATTTCTATTTTCAGTTATAGGGAGAAAATCATATCATTGGACGAAAGTGAAGGAGATCTGGGTTTTTCCTGGAATAGTTAGAGATATTACAGACTGTCCTTTCTACCCTCTGAAGCCACTTGTATTCAATATATGTTTTATCTTATTTTTATTTTTTAATTTTTTAAATATTTTTAATGCCTTCATTTTTATTTATTTATATATAGTACTAAGGATCGAACCCAGGGCTTTACACTTGGTAGGCGAGTGCTCTAACTCTGAGCCACAACCCCAGCCTTCTTAGTTATTTTTAACTAGCTGTAAATGTGTTGGGACAGGGGAGGATGTGAAGTGGGTATGTTAGTGCTCTTGATGAAAATTGTCTTGAACTCCTCTGCCAGAATAAACATTTAGGTCATTTATCTACCTACATGAACATAGTTTTGCAAGTTTCTTATCACAGGTTCTAATTTTAAAAGCATTTTAAAATTAAAAGGAGCATATCTAGTGTTATTGCACCTACTGTGAATCATGCAGGTTCTGTTTATAAAAGAGGAGAGTAAACGGGTGTGGAGGGGAATAATGGCATAAACTAGTAATGGAGGTAGATAGGTTGTTATTACTTTGGGGCTCAAACTAAATAAAAGAGTTTCTTCTTTCTGGACTCCAATTACATACCTCGGTGCTGTTTGGAAAGAGTTGCCCAGCTTTTCTGTGCTGGGGAGGGAGGACTGTCTCTCATCTGCTAGAACCCAGGAACCATGACACCTCTTCCATAGAAAGAAACAGGTCAAGCCACTGTCCTGCTCTTGTGTCTCTCACTGCACCATGAGGCCCAGGGAGACAGCCACAGGCTGTCTGGGATTCTGGCGTGGGAGACCCAGCAAGCCAGGACAACTCATCAGCCCTCCTGAATGTGTTGTTTTTGGTGATCTCCGCCAGGCATTGGAGTCTCTTATATTAGAAGTGTTGAAAGCTGCCATCTTGATGATCACATTGATTCCCAAGGATGGCTTTCTGGAAGTAGTGGGGCAACAAGAGACTTTAACATCCAGGGGAGAATGTTTCTGAATGGGAACGAGAAAGGTGTTCCAGAGGTCAGAGGCAACAAACCAAAAACTGTGAAGTCCAAAGTGAGACTCCTGGATGAAATAGGGATCGATGACAAGTTGGTGAACGAGTGTGGTAAGCCAGTGACTTCTGAAGTTACATTTGGCCAGACAAGCTTCATTCGTCTGTGGTCAGAGGATGCAGGAGACACTGGGCACCACTGCCTGTTGCTGGAATGACGGAGTCCCACCGAGCAGCACTGTGCTAGAAAAAGGGTAGGATCCAACAGGTCTCTGTCTGCTCATAATTTCCCCAGACATTCCTATTGCTGCACATCAGTGACTGCTCAACATCTGGTTTTTTCACTATTGCATAAAGTTTCATTTTAGTTTCTGACAGTGTGTATTTCAGATTTTCCAAATGCTTCACATTCTTTCTCCTTTGCAAGCAGCTTGAAAGGGCAGGTTGCCTATTTCTAGGGGGCGATGGTTCCATTGGGCCTTCATGATAGATGAAGAAAACAGAGAGCTTTTGTTTTATATGGTGAGATACATATGGTGACCCAGGACTAAAAAGAACTATAGGGATGAGCCTAGATTAAGACCCCCCCAAATAAATCATTTTTCAAGATTTTGCTTTCATTTTTCTGAACAGCTAAGTATCTGAAAGAATTCAATGAGTTTGCCATGAGTATGCTTGCATCCTCAGAATAAAATAAGGATCAAAGGGAAGGATTAACCAAAGCAGAGAAGCTATTAGCAATCCGATAACTTAAAGACATTTATTAGTTTTTAAAATATTTTTAAATGACAGATTGTTACAGGGGTTGGAACAGTTTTTAAATGTATTTAAGGAGCATGTAGACCAATGTCACCAATCCTATGAACCAACAGTTGATATCAACATTAATTTTCTGTACAAGATCTCATTTGGATTGAATTCAATATGCTTTCAACATACATATATGTACGTGTGTGTGCACAATTGCATATGTTCATATAAGTATAGATTGAGCATCACTAATCTGAAAATCTGAAATCTCCAAAATACAAAAACTGTGGAGCACCAACCTCACGACACAACTGGAAAATTCCATACCTAACTTCATGTAATACATCACAGTCAAAACACAGGTGCACTAAAAATATTGTATAAAATTACTTCAGGCCATATGTATAGGGTACATACGAATCATAAATGAATTTTTGTTTAGATTTAGGTCTCTTCCAAAGATATCTCATTATGTATATGCAACTATTACTACACCCACCCAAAAATCTGAAATCTGAAACACTTATGGTCCCAAGCATTTCTGATAAGGGATACTAACAAATAGTATATGATCGGGGCTGGGGTTGTGGCTCAGCAGTAGAGCACTCGCATAGCACGTGTGAGACCCTGGGTTCAATCCTCAGCACCACGTATAAATAAATAAAACAAAGATATTGTGTCTAATTACAACTAAAAAATAAACATTTTTAAAAAATAGTATATGATTACCTATATTCATTATGTAACTGCTAGGTGTTGTGCTGACACCTATTTCCATAAATATCTCATTTAACCCTAACAGCCAACCTAGAAATACCAATCCTTATTCCCATGTTAAGGGCAAGGAAACAGATTTGTATGCATTACATGACTCATAAGTTACAGATGGCAGAACTAGGTTCAAACTAGTTGAAGTCTCCTGAGGCCAAGACATGATCTTTCTTCTTTTATTAATTAGTTGCTATGAAAAATAAAAGGAGTCAGACTAAAGCCACGGTGTACCTACAGAGTAGCATGTAGGTCTCAGGAAGAAGCAGTTTAACAGGACCCTGGTCAGGAAATTCAGTAATCACACTTGCTGGGCTGTCCAATGTCAAAGCCACTAGCCCCACGTGGCTATATAAATTTAATTAGAATTCAGTGAAATTAAAAATTCAGGTCCTCTGTCACCACCAGCTGCATTCAAACACACCATCGCCACCTGTGGCCAGTGGTTCCATATTGGGTGGCACAAACAGAACATTTCCACTATCACAGAAAGTTCTGTTGGACAGCACTGCCAGCCAGAGACTGGTCCAGTCCACAGGAGCTTTTCCTTCTGAGATGAGCCGTGAGGGCTCTTGCTGAGCGATGGATATTTGGCGAGACGTGACAGCTCTGTTCTCCGGGTCGGTGCCACATGTCTGTGAGCGTCCTTCATGCGTGTTCACTTTTTCTTCGAAGGAGGAAGTTGGTCGGATATGGAAGATGGAGCTGCTCAAAGAATCAGATGGGCTGGGAATTCAGGTTAGTGGAGGCCGAGGATCAAAGCGCTCACCTCACGCTATCGTTGTCACTCAAGTGAAGGAAGGAGGTGCCGCTCACAGGTGACTAGATAACTCTCCCCTGTCTCTCTGTCTCCTGTCCTCCCCTCCCCTTTCCTGGGTGCTTGTCCTCTTCCGGTCGGTCAAAGTCCTAATAATTATAGTTTATAAAGATCCTGTGGGTGCATGGGAGGAAATCAGGCAAGAACAGTGCTAATCGCACGTCTCTGAGCACAGGAAGTGGCTAATTGGTGAGGAGAGTGCAGGATTTTCCAAACCACGGAGGCAAGGTTGGGTTTCTTTCTACACCAGATGTAGTTTCAAGCAGATGTTATTGATCCTACTTCTTGGAGGCTGGTACTATGGAATATGTGGTGACTTATCAAGAATATGCTGGTAAGCAGAACACCACATCCCTGACGTCTTAACTCCCTGAGACTGTGACTGATGACTCAGGAAAGCGATTCATTTCCACTGTGACCACAGTTCATGCACTAGGGCTTCCCTTGTCGAGTCAATCAGGATTTCACACACACTTAATGCACATGTGTCTGTTGGGCAGATGTGGAAGGGAAAGAAATAAATGTGAATTCCTTTCCATGTGACCTGAAAACAGTTCATGATTAAAAGCTTATTTTTTAATCTGAACAATCATCGGACATAAGAAGAAGCATTGGCTAGAGCGTGTGCAAAAAAAGGAGGTCAATTTGAGTGTGAGGGATGCAGCTCGACCAAAATATCAGGCATGTTCTTTGCCCTGCTAATTGCCTCCATTCATGTAGGGTGCCTACTATCTTCGAGGCATGGTGGAATGGGTGCAGGTGCTACCTTCCCACATGTGCACAGTAAGAATGTAAAGAGAAAGTCACTGATGAGGGAGGAGATTGTCTTTTATCTAGTCTGGAATTGTTCAGTCCAGGTACCCTGATTCTAAGGGGGATATGACCAGAGCAGGATCAGCCTGCCCGAGAATGAGAGGGAACCAAGTATGTCTCATGAGCTTTAGTTGAAGGAGCTAGAGGCATTTAGTCTGAGAATGCAAAATTAAGAAGAGGACCAGGAAACAGTAGCAAAACATTTCCTGCTTCTCAATCCTCTTAGAGAGGAAGAAGCTAATAACTAAAGTAGAGAAAGGTTAGCTACAACTGTCAGTTATCTGGGTGACAGGAATTATTAAAAGATTAAAACCTGAGATGGTTTTAAACCAAGTGAGCATTATCAGACTTCCCAATGACACATGCTTTAATGAACTCCCACCAGGTAGCCATTTTCCCACAAATCCTAAGCTTAGGTTCTAGTCTATCTTTGGCAAGTTGGCAATTAGGAAATTCCTGTGCCCAGAGATAAGCTTTGCATGGAACTGTGTTTTGTCTATTTCCCACCGGAATCCCTTCTAATGGCTCTCATCATTTTCCGTTCATTCTCAGCATGGAGTTGTATGTCTAGCTTTGCTCCGGGGTGTTGACTCCCAAGTGGAACATTCTGGCTAATAACAGGAGAAGAGAGAAATGAAATTAGAGTGAAATAGGAAAGGGGCTGGGCTGAGGCTGGTCTTGTGGGTATTATAGATAAGCAAGACCAGGGCACTGGCCAGAGCCCTTGGATTCTTTTATACCAGAATCCTTCTTCTCGGGATCACCTCGGGAGTCCACCCACACTCCTAGTCTTGAGATTCTTAGGGGTTTTCTTCCTCCATGATTTTTCTATTCCCTTCTTCTGCCTTTTAAAGCAACCAGAGGTGCCCTTAGCATTTCTATGCTTCAGGGATATTTTTCCCCCGTGGGTTGCTGGGGATTGAACTCAGGGCCTTGCACATGCAAGGCAGGCACTCTACCAACTGAGCTCTATCTTCAGCCCATGCTTCGGGGATTTTTAAAGGACAGCAAATAAGGCTGTCAGATGTCTGTGCTGCCTCCTGTCTTCTGTTAAAGCCTGAATCTATAAAAATAAAAAGATTATGATGTATGTCCTAAAGGAAGGAGACAGAGAGAAACAGCTGAAGACAAAAGGTAAGGATGAAAGGAGAGATGTTGGTTAAAAGAAAGCGAGAGAGAGAGAGAGAGAGAGACAGACAGACAGACAGACAGACACACACACACACACTAGACTAGAGAGAATAGTGTTGGCTGGATCTGCCCACAGCAGCCCCTGGGTGCCTCTTTGGAGGGCACTATAACCCTAGGTGAGGGTTTGTTCACCTTATCAGACTTGAAGCCATCTGTGGCTCCTTTGGGATTTCAGGATACCAGACCATTGGAGGCCCAGGTGGAACCCATGGAAGAGGCCTGCCCAGGGTTCTGGCACAGTGTGCCACTGAGAGCCCTGAGTCCCAAGGAGACAATTTCCAGGGACAGCAGAGGTTCCTTCCAGCCCACCAGGAAGAAAGCTCTGGATCACCCATAGTTTAATTGAAAGGAAATCAAGAATCAGAAAGTGTTTGTACACCCATGTTTACAGGCCAGGTGTGCTACCTACCATAGCAAATTAGAGTTTATTATTTTGATTTACCCTTCTCCTTAGGAAGCTTGGTTGTAAGGATCCAATGATTAAAAACAAAAGTGTGGAAAGATTTCCCCCCCAAGGACCTGTAACCTTGTTGGGGGTGGGGGGAAGGCAGAGACCACAGAGTGTGGTGGTCACAGGTTCCCCAGAGGAGACCTGGTGAGGGTCCTGTCATCTGGGAAGAGAAGGGGCTGTGGGTCAGGGAAGGCTGTGATGGGCTTAGGATACCCTGGCTGGCCCTGGACTGAGCTCAGTGACGGGGTTGTGGGGACAAGATGACAGGATTAGAAAGAGGATGACCTGACTTCCCCCAAAACCCCGGGGTCTGGGTTTCTCTGTCCCCCTCCCCACCTAGTTGGGTGCTTCATGGACACCGATGCCAATCATGGGGGAAAGCCGAAATCCTAGAAATTTTCCCTCCTCTAGTGGGAATCTGGACTCAAAAGACAAGGCTCTTCCATCCCAGACTGTCTTTGGTTGTCACCGCTTCCTCTGTAGCCCGACTTTAACTGTCCCTTCTCATGACCTCCCCTTGTTCCTGGAGAATGACCCTTCTCAGGCCCAGGACATCTTGATGAGGGATTTTTTTTTTTTCATCTCCATTTCCTCAGGGATGGCAGACTGTCCTTAGGAGATGAGCTGCTGGTAATCAATGGTCACTTACTGGTCGGGCTCTCCCATGAGGAAGCTGTGGCCATTCTTCGTTCAGCCACCGGAATGGTGCAGCTGGTCGTGGCCAGCAAGGTAGGTAGTTTTGTTCAGTTTTTGAAAAAACTTTGAATGGTGGTGTTGGGTTTGGCGTCGAGCCCTCCCCCTGCCACACCCGGGTGCGGATGTGCCTGCACACACTGACCCTGGGCCCTGATCCACAGGGCAAGCCAACGTGGAGGCCCTCCTTAGCTGAAGTACATTCTATTCGTTTTGCTTTTCTTTGAGAGTCTTTAAAGTTACATGTTGCAGGGTGAAAAGATAATAATAGAACTAAGGAAGAGGTAAGAACAGTAGGGTGGAAGGAAGGACGATGTGGAGGGAGAAGCAGTTCTCCCAGGAGAAACCAGAAATGGGATATGGAAACCTGGACGGCAGGGAAGAGGGAGTTGGGGGATTGTATCTTCAAGTTCAGAAGGAAAAGAGGACACAGGGTCCTCCATGGGCAGGCCAGGGGCCTGCTCCTTCAGGCCTCCCTGGGGGAAGCCTTGGGGGGTCTTTTGCTCCCTCCACCCTGCGCCTTTCCTTCCTCCCAGTTCTACAGATGAAGAGTGAGGCTTCCATTTGGCAGGGGCCGTGATGCCATCAGCATCTGGCCATCAGCAGGCCCCCAACCCTGGTCACTAGTCTTTAAGTGCTAGAGAAAGACTGCAGGCTCCACAACTCTGATGAGAAAGGGAGGCACTGACCTCTCTCCTTCCTGTCACCTGATTGTGCTGTTGGTGAGACTAGGAAAGAGTCTGTGTGAATGAGCAATTAGTGAATGGAGCCTGGGGACTTCCTTCTACTTCTGGCAGGGAGACTGGGTGTGAGGCCTTGTGTACCTTAGCCCCTTCTCACACTACACTGTTGCTGGTCAGGGTGATTCTTTTCCCATCATCCCTGTTGTTTTTGAACCTTGCATCTGAGGTTTATATATATATATATTTTCCCAGTTAGATTCCAAGATTGATTGCTGATTAGAGGAATACAACTGGTGCCTCTTATCCATAAGTTCTGCATCTGCAGGAAGGACTAGTAACCTAGGGATTATTTGAAGTATGCGGGAGGATGTGTCGGTTATAGGCTATACACTATTTTATAAAGGGACTTGAGCATCCTTGGATTTTGGTATGGGGGAGCGTGTCCCAGAACCAATCCCCCAGAGGTACTGAAAGTCAACTGTATTTAACCAGTAGATTAGAAAAATACCTGGAGCTGTCTGAAAAAAAAATAATCTGCTTTTATTCCTTTACACTTTTTACCCCAGATCCTTGACTGGACTTTCAGGCTTCCAATATGCAGAGCCTTGGTGAAGGCTCTGTGGGAAATACAGACATCTGAGCCCCTGGAGGCAGGAGCTGAGCCCATTCTAGGTCCTTTCCTCCCCTTCCAGAAGTTCCCTGGGGTCCTCCAGGGTATCCTAAGTCCCTGGAGCTGCACACACAATGCCTGCCTGAGGGCTGTCTCTACCCCTCACTGGCGACAAGGAAGGACAGTGGTCCTAAGGATGTCCCCTGTCAGCCTGCCCAAGGCCCCTGGAGGGAAATGCTGCCCCAGAGGAGAAACCATTTCCTCATTTTGCCAGATCTACCAGAGCCCGAAAGCACAGCTCCCCTCCCCACAGCTGCAGCTCGAGAACCTGGGGTCCTGCCTGAGCTCTGTACCGTGTGTCACCAAGCCTTCATCTGGATGCTGCCTCATTTTTTTCAGCTAGCTTGGAAAATAAGGAAGGAGGGAGATCTTTTCTACATCAAGCTGTTATCCACAAACAAAAAATATATAATATTAAAACAAAAAGGGCCCCTCACCCACAGAGCTAATAATGAAGGGGGATCCACTGGGCTCTGAAAACTAGTTCCCAGGGGATGCCTTAAAGGAAGAGAGGACACTGCCAGGGGCTTCTCACCTAGTATCTATTATGTCCTTGGATTCTTAAGAGTACAAATCCCATGATACAGGTATGGGTTCTTTGTATTCAAAGGATGGAATTGAATCGCCAGTTAACTTGGGCGTGTGGTCATGCGGCAATAGACAGCAAACGCAGGGGTTATGCCGAGTCCTCCAGACTGCAAAGTTCATGCTACTTCTCATACTCCATGCTGCCCTTCAAGCAAATAAAATATAAAGGACCCCAGAGCCAATGGTACTAGGAAAAAACGTAATGTGTTCCTGCCAGAGGCATTGACTTTTAGGGACCCTTGCTGGGTTCTTGTAGGGCTGAGCAGTGTGCGGACAACAAGAATGGGTGTCCATTCCAGCTCTTGAGCATCCAGCCCAGATCCCAAAGGCGTGGTTGGGCCCCTTTTGCAATTAGACAATGAACAGCGGAGCTGCCACTGCTGCTGGTGTCTAACCTCGGCCTCCACCAGCCAAGGTGTTCATCCATTAGGGGGAAAAGAAGTGTCACTTTAGGCTCCTCTGGGCACCTGTTCCTCTTTTGTATCTAACAAGGGGAGATAATCCACAGACTTTGTTGTTGTCTTTATATTTGAATGAAGGAAGCTTCTAACTTGCTGAATAAAGAATAATAACAATGTAAAATGTCTTGCTGGACATGATGGCACACACCTATAATCCCAGCTACTCAGGACGCTGAGGCAGGAGGATGGCAACTTTAGAACCAGCCCGGGCAACTTAGAACCTGCCTCAAAAAGATAAAAAGGGCCAGGATGGGGGTCAGTGGTAGAGCGCCCCTGGGTTCGATCCCTAGTACCAAATACACACACACACACACACACACACACACACACACACACACAGTAGATTCTTGTTATTCTAGGTAATAGTCACCTTGTCACAAAATTTTAAAGCATTGTTTGGGAAATACAGCTGTTACAGCAGAGAGGCTATCTCATGTTTCTCCACAAATAGGTTATATGTTTATAGTAAGAGCTTAGAAAGTCTTTGTTGAAGGAACTCAGAATTTCCAAGTTAGTTTTGCTATTTCTGGAAGCATCACATAGCAATACAGAACTCTCTCTCTCACTCTTTTTTTTTTAGTCCTGATTTTTATTACCAAGTAGTAGATTTTTATTATTTCTAATGTAGAAAACCCAGAAAAAAAAATAAAGAGAAGAAAAAGATGAAATTTTGATAATGTCACCAATGATATAATCCACTAAGTGGTGTGTCCTTCCAGCTGGGCACATTTCTTTTAAATGGAGTCAAACACAAGGAGACAGGGTTCAGTCTGGGGGCAGTCCCACCTAGAATTAAGTGCCAGCACAGCCCTTGAAAAGCCATGCTTCCTAGGCACATCCTTGCAACTCCAGGTCTCAGTTTTTTCTTCTATACAGTAAGAGTCAGTGACCACGTCACAGGGATGTCATGGAGACTGTAGGAGATGGAGAGGGCCCTGAGCAGTGGAGGAGCATTTGGCTTTGCGACTTTATTACCTCTAATTCATTATTACATGCCTCATTAATATCATGCTCATTACTGTCATTTTAATGGGCTCGTTCAAGGAGCAGGGTGCGGTAAGATCCTGCCTTTCCACCCAGGAGGTGATTTCTACAGCCCCCCGTTTTCATGGATCTGGAGTGTTCCTTCCTGTGGCTACCGTGCCATTTACTCACCGATTGGCACCTTTTAAAAATTCTTCTGTTAGTCCAGCAAAGTTGACATCCCAGCAATTAACTCACCTTCTATTTAGTAACTTTTTCATTTCCGTGGTTAAGAACTACCAACATAATATTCACAAATTGCAAATCTACGATGAAAATTCTTTAGGTTCCTTAAAGGTGGAAGCAGCATCAAACAAGTAACAAATGCCACTGTCATTAGGTGTTCAAGCACTGTGGTTTGTGAAGTCCAGTGTTGAACATGGGTGTTTTTTTGTTTTTTGTTTTTTCTTTGTCTTCTATTCTGTCAACCTCAAGGCATATGATGATGAAAACTTTCACTTGTTTCCTTCTCTGAAGAAGTGGCTGGTGTAGGAGGGAGGGGAGAGAGCACAGTTTCTCGCTGGCCTCTAAGCAGCTCTGCCACTGCACCCCTCCCTCCCTGGACCCCAGCCCCCCATTTGTGGCATTTCCCAGGAGGGCACCAGACTGCCACGTGTCCTCATTTGCAGTTGGCGTTTCCATGAGCACTTAACGATCTCACCTGCATCCCACAGCCTGCTTTGGCCTTCTCTGCACAGAGGAGCAGAGGGCTGGGCGGATGAAGCCTCTTGGAGTCTGATCTTGATGGAGTCTGATTCTCTGAATTGTTGTTGACCTTTAAAGGTTGTTCAAGGGCTGCTTTCATTGGAAAGACACTCTCGTGTCTCCAAGTTGGCATTTTGATTCAAGAAACAATCTAATCTTTCTCTAACGGGCAGATGCTGCTGAGATGGTAGCAGGGCAGGGAGGAGGGGGTCATAGATACTTGAGCTCTGTGCTAGGTCTGGGGACGTGGCTGTGGGTAGAGATGGTGTTAGGTGGGAGGAACACTCATACAGGCAGGGCAAACAGGCAAGTGAAGTTAGACATACACGCAGGGGAAAAAATAAATAATCCAGGCTATCAGAGAACACGCCTCCAGGATGATCCCAAAGGAGGAAGCTCAGGCTTCGCCCAAGCAGTGGTGGTCAGCGGAACTGGTTGGTGCCAGGGGATAATTCCTGGACCTTTCCTTGCATCCCCACAGGAAAGCTCTGCAGAGGACCTCCTCAGGTTGACCTCTAAGAGTCTGCCTGACTTGACCAGCTCGATAGAGGATGTGTCCTCATGGACCGACAATGAAGACCAGGAGCCAGACGGGGAAGAGGAGGAAGGGACCAGCTCATCCGCCATCCAAAGAGCAGTAAGTGTGACTCTGGTTTCTCCCAGGCTGCTCTTTTGGAATGGTTTCCCTGAAGACATGGGTGTCAGGATCAGAGGAGAAATACTTCAGAGACTGGGATAGACACCAGGAAGGGAAAGGACCTCAGTGCACTCTTTTTGATATTTTTCTCAGAATCTTCCGGAAACATCTGCGAGGGGAAGGCGTTTCATTTCAGAAAAAAAAAAAAAATTGAGACTCCAAACAAATCAGAATGCAACTGGCTATTGAGTTTAGTGCCTAGATCAGTGTCTAGGGTGCTTTGTGATATAAACAGGATTTTGTTGCTGCTGCTTCTCGATAGTGTTTGAAAACAAGTGTTCGTGAATCTAAACTTAAGACAGCAAGCTTTCTGGTTCCGAGTGGAATGTTAGCACAAAGATCACCCAGACAGATTTGTGTAGAAGACAGCTTACCATCTTAACCAAGCCAGGATACCCCGCACAGCTTGGGGCTCTTCCTCACATGGCTGGTGTCACTTCACACCCTCACGTTCTGCACATGTCACCTGGTGTACACGAAGCTGTCAGAACAGCTTCTGGCTCCATGGTCTCCTCTTTGTATCCCAGATCTGAAAAATGTGTCATTTTTTTTTGTGTGTGTGTGTATGTGTAAACTCTTCTTAGTCCTTTTTCTCATCCAACTAACCTTGGGGAAGGCACCCTCTTCTGCCATTTGGAACCTGTTATTCCTTCCCACCAGCTTTGAACCTAGGTAGCATAGATAGTGTTGGAAAATCAGCTTTGTTGATCATAAGGCCATCAAAGGCCAAAAAAAATGCATCTCATCTTATTTGCCATAACATGCCATATTACTTTAAGAAGAAAAAGATTTTCCTCTTTACTTTTGGTCCCTGGAGATCAGGGCCACTGAGTATGGTTTTACAGGTTGTAGGCTGCACAAAGGTATCACATCTCAGGAATCACGATTGCATCATAAAATTCAGAAGTTTTTATACCCTGTATTCTATAGAACCATGATTGATTTCAAACATTTTTCCAGCTGCTTTTCCCTCAAAGGAGGGAGCTTTCTCAGAAGACCAACCTGTAATAGCAGGCAAACCTGAACTTAACAAGTGGAGCCGAGGTTGACAGTTTGAAACAACTGTGTGCTGATTCCTATCTTTTTGCATTATGGCCATTTAGCTTTCCTTTGACTTTTGGTAATAGTAGAGACTCAACTAATTTTCATGACCTATCATGCACTCCATGATTGACCCCTGCTTGCTTCTCAGACCTCCCTGTAGACCAAACTGACCCTCAGTTCTATGCAACCACCACAATGCCCATTCCTGAGCCCCTCATGGTGATTACCCACTTTCATGCCACAGGACCTTTGCAAATGTTGTTCTGTCTCTATGGAATCCTCTTTGCATAACTGATTCATGTTTATCTTTTGGGTCCCATAATGTTACTTTCTCAGAGAAACTTCCCAATACCCTTTTCCAATCCCTCAGCTCTAGCACCATGACCAAGCATGTGCCCTCCTGTGAGCTACTTATCACAGATCTGTTTGATGCCTGGGGGCAGGTCAGACTAAGGTATGTTTCTCCCACCCCATGGTGAGCTCCAGGAGGTCAGAAAGCATGATGACTGAGGCAGTGATCTGGTTGTTGAGTTATATGAAACAAAATTTAACAGCAAGGCTACTGCAGCAAGCCTGAGCAAAGCCAGCAGCTTGCAGCCCAGCAGCCCAGGTAGGGGATGGGGGATGGGGGATGGGGGTGCAGGTTTAAAATTTAAAAAGCAAAGCAAGCATTCACTGAATACCTGCCATTTTCTCAGCTCTGTGCTAAGCCCAGAAAATAATGAAAAATGACAACAAAATCCAACCAGATTTACCTACCATCAGTTTCATGGCTCTTCCCCTAGCCCACAGATGACCACAGCATGGCAGCCTCAAAGGGCCTCCGCTTCCTGTGCATGTCCCCATCCCATGGACCTCAGGGATGCTCCTGGAATAAGCCTTGAGCACGCCTAAGCATTGTGCCTTCTCCCCACCACCTTCTCCTCTACTGTCTACCTATTGTCAAGGCCAAGGTCATCCTGAGCTCTTCCTCCCTGCGACCTCCAGCCCCAGGCTCTGGGCTCTCTGCTCCTTGTGGTACAAGGTACAGCTTGTGGTACAAGAAGGAGCAAGGGCTGTGTCACCATACAGCTAGGGACTCCTTAACTCCCACCCAACTCCAGCACTCCACCTCTAGCCAGACGCCCTTCGCTGCTGGCTCTGCCAGCCCCGCACTAGCCCAGGGAGTCCCCTTGCTCTCCCCCTCCCAATGCTCCCAGTCTGGACAGTTCACCCTGGCTGAGCAGGAGCCCTTGGCTGAGCAGCCATGCCTGGGGGCTGGTCAGCTAGATTTCCATGGAAAGCTCAGGGAGCTCAGGGTCTTCTCCAGAGGGGAGAGGGGACCTTGGCTGCACGTCTGATAAAGCCCCCAGCCTTGGTGTAGCACAAAGGCTCTTTGTGGGGAAGGTCACAGTCCCATAAATTTTTAAAACTTCATAAGTCATATTCTCTTGCAGAAAAACTCCAAGGAATTATTTAATTGTCTGGGAATTTTTTTTATACCAAATACTGCTTTAATAAATAACACATGGACTATGTTAAATATATTACATGTTGTATATTATAATTTAAATTATAATTTATGCTTACAATTTTTATAGATTTCTTTTGGGAAAATTACACTAATGAACATGTAAAACAATGTGATTAATAGGTAAACTATTTTGTTGTTGTCGTCGTCGTTGTTGTTGTTTAAATATATTATTGATGATCTTGGGAACTGGCCACTTCTAGGAGTATAAGTATCACTATAGCTCAGTTGGTAGAGTGCTTGCCTTGCATGCACAAGGCCCTGGGTTTGATCCCCAGCACCACAAATAATAATAATAACAAGTATCATTTCTCTAGAGAAAGCCTTTGACTAAGAAATTCTGCTAGAGGAGAATTACATCAAAAATATGCACAGATATATACAGGCAAAGATATATATACATAGATATCTACATAGAGATGATAAATTTTCACAAATTTATTATGATAGATTTTGCTATGCCTTTCTAACTGAATTATTATAGCCCCAAAGGCCATCTATTTTTAATTAAACTTAGAAAACCATGCTTACAAAACAGGCTGTGATTTTAGTGATACAACCCTGAGCATGTCTCTTTATTAAAGCTTCTTCTGAAACCGTGGTTTATAATGGCTAATATTCCCTAACATGGAAGTGCCAAAATTTGTGTCACCAATTTACATCACTCACATGTATATTCAGTTTTTTTTCAAAATGATAAAGACTCTGTATATCTTTGCTCATATATGCCAATGCATATTTTTTATGTTTTTTTTTCCTTAAATACCTTGTAGCAGAATTGTTTGATCCAAAGTTTTCTCCAGAGAGGTTATACTAACATGCATAGCAGTGGCCACTTCTATGATCACCAATAACATTGTCTTTAATTTAATTGTTTGTCAATTAATCACATTATTTTACACCTTTATTATTTTATGTGCTTTTCCAGAGGAATTTCTGTGCATGCTGTCATACACATCTGCATACACTTTGTTTGCAAAGAGGCGAGAAACAATGGAACAATCTTTTTTGTGTGTGTGGTGCTTGGGATTGAACCCAGGGCCTTGTGCATGCAAGGCAAGCACTCTACCAACTGAGTTATGTCCCCAGCCCAAGAAACAATCCTACTTCAACAATCTCCCTTCTCTGGGCTCCTTTCCACTCTACCCCTCACGAAACATTCACGGAGAAGGGTCCCAGTTTGTCCCCTGGACCTGGGCACCAACCATGTCTTAGCCACTCTGGCTTCACACCAAGAGAACCAGTCCTGAAGCAGAACTGTGGGCAGCCAGCCTCCCTGCTCCCTCCCAGGGTCTGCCCTGATGCGCCTTAGACGAGAGCTGAGCTGATGAAAAAAAATTCTTTGAGTTATGTGTTCACAATCTAAGACTCTTGTTTTGTAATTTTTAAAAACTAAAGAACCACTGAAATGAAAGAAATCTGGTACCATTTTAATCAACTAAGTCACAAAGGCCCTGATTCCACAGATGATGATGGCTAAACCTGCTGCCCAGGTCCACTCGGACACTGACTGCTTTTGCACCTGTCCGTTGCGCTGTACTCCAAGTGCTTCCGTTGAGCAAATGTGAGGTAAAGACTAGGGATCTGTTGTGAGTGTGCTTTGATTTACTTCCCATTGCTACAATAAACAGCAATGAGATTTTTCCTTTCAAAAAGCTTAGTATAAAACCATATGTTGAATATCAAGTTTGAAAAGTAAAAACTGGATCAAAAGAAACAGGAAAGGATGGTGGGAAAGACAGGCATTTGCACAATTGCTGTCCTGAATGGGGCTGGCTTCAGTGATAGGGCTCACTCTCCATCACCTGCCCCCAGTGTCACCGCCAGCGCATGCATGATTACAGTCTGTCAATTTTGGTCTCAGAAATCCCTAAGTCTAGACCCCTCCTCCACTCCACCTGAGCTCCTTGAACCCCAGATGGGTCTGTCTTCCTGGAATCTCTCATCTCCATCTCATCTTCTGCTCAGCCATAGTGTTTTAAATGAGAGTCTAGTTCTGTCGCTTAAGCAAGTAATATAATTGAGTAGCTCTCTCGGGGCTGGAGATGTGGCTCAGCGGTAGCGCGCTCGCCTGGCATGCGTGCGGCCCGGGTTCGATCCGCAGCACCACATACCAACAAAGATGTTGTGTCCGCCGAGAACTAAAAAATAAATTAAAAAAAAAATTGAGTAGCTCTCAATTATTCTGAAGTTAAAATCTCAACTCCTTAATGTAGAATACAGTCATCCCTCAGCAAGCATGAGCTCTGCATCAGCAGATTCTACCAACCACGGATGGAGAATAATTTGAGGGGGAAAATTGCACCTGTACAGAACATGGAGACTTTTCCTCTTGTCGTTGTTGCCTAAATAATATTACAACTATTTCCATAGCATCCACATGGTATTAGGCATTATAAGTTATCTAGAGGTAATTTAAAGTGTAGAGGAGAATATATATATATATATATGTAGGTTTTATGCAAGCACTAAGACATTTATATAAGGGACTTCTACACCTTGAATTTTAGTATCCAGTGGGTATCCTGTTACCAATCCCCAGCCTATGGCAAGGAACAACTGTGCTGCCAAACCCAGCCTGGCTGTGCTGCGCTGTCTCCTGTGTATGCTCCCAACAGTTCCATGCACGCACACGCACACACACACACACACACACCACTAGCATTTTGAGCTCTGTGTTTCCCCTGTATTCTAGAATTCCTCGCTACTTGGTGCCTTCACACCTGCTGTTTTACCTGGAAGACCACCTTCCTTTCCTCACCTGGCAAGATCCTTGGCAACCCAGCCCAACTGTCACTCCACCCCTGAAGCATCCCTTTCCCTGAGCCCTCGGGTTATTTAGTCTATGCTCTGTGCTTAGGTAGCACTCTGTATCTATCATAGTGTTTATCATCTTTTTTGTATCATTTATCTTTTTACTGCTCTATCTTCCTAATTGGACATAAAAGTTTCAAGAGCAAGGAGCAGGAGGGATTAAGCACCTCTCTATCCTGAGGATGCAGCATAGGACCTGAAGTGTAACAAGGGGTGAGGGTAGGGTCAGATTCTCCTGTGATATTTTTTTTTAGTTGTTGATAGACTTTATTTTATTCAATTATTTACATGTGGTGCTGAGACTTGAACCCAGTGCCTCACACATGTGAGGCAAGTGCTCTACCACTGAGTCATAACCCCAGCCCTCTCCTGGGATCTTCTGACCATTCAGAAAAATGTGTGTTCTGTCCCAAGTGTAAATACTCATGGTTCATCTGAAAAAAAAAAAAAAAAGACACTTTTTCAGAGGGGGAAAAAAAATCCATGTCCTACACCCCTGAAAGTGGCTTTTTTTTTTTAAATAAAGAGAAAGACTTTCAGAATGACAGGGCGGAATATGGGTGATATCTCTTCAGTGAATCAAAACTTGTCTCCCTTTTTTTATATTTTTAACAAAGAACAAAACCCTCAGAAATGGAAGTCATGGTTGTCTCTGCCAAATGTACAGTTGTCACCACTCAGCTAGGAAGAGCTTGTTTAGCACATCAATCAGGAGACCTGTATCCGGCTTCCTCTGGCATCAAGAGAATCAGTTCCAGCGTTTCTGGAATCACAAGTTTGGGGAAATCTGGGAGAACTTTGGGAGATTGGGATTTGGGGAAGATCTCATCTCTTGAAAGGAACGAAGAGCAAAACTGGACCTTGCAACTCTGTAAGTCTGATGTGGGTGTGTGATGCTCTGTCGTTGTGGAGGTGAGAACCTGGAAGATGGTATCCTTCAGGTAGATATTCATTTTTGGAAAGAAAGGAGAGGGCCTCTTGTGTTTTGTTTGGATGGAATAGCTGAGAAAATGTCCACTCTGTGTGTTTGCAGAAGTGTCTGAAGACTTTTATCACAGCATCTGAAAGTGTCATTTCTGGTTGACTCAAGCTGCCCTGGCTGGGGAACTGTCTCTCCTTTGGGGTCTGAACTAGATTTTTCTGGTGAATCAAACTTAAGCATCTGATACAAAAAAGCAAAGAGCACCAAGCGCATGAAGCTCTGATTCGTGTTAAAACGGACTGGAAATCTGATCTTCACAGGCTAAAACAATTAACACAGAGAAATACTGGCACAGGGGAGCCAGTGTTCTTTCCCCACAGCTTCAAGGGGACAGTGTGAAGACTTGGCTGCTTCTCTGAGGTCCTCAGAATCCCTCTAAACCCAGGGCAGTTGCAGTTTCTGCTTAGAGATTCATGCAGGTGTGCAGGTGGTCCCTCGTCTGTCTAATGTGCAGCAGGAGGGTGTAGTATATGTGGGCTGGCGTCAGATTCCCCAGGTGCCATCTGGAAAGGCCCATTCCACAGCTCCATGTGGGGCAGGCCTAGGAGTCTGTTTTCAGAATCTTCCACAAGACCCTGCTGTTTACCCAGACTAAAAATGAAAACAGGAGGTCTCTTAGGAGCCTGCTATTAGGAGCTGGTTGAAACTCTGGGACCTCTCTGTGCATTGAGATAAGAGGAGATTTTAGGCCCCCACTTGCCTCTCTCCTTTTTGCACTTTGGGAACAGAGGAGCAAGGCCACAGGGGTTGTAGTGCTCATGGGACACTTGGCAAGCACAGGTCCCCAGCCTGCTTCAGCTCCTCAGGCATGGAATTGGGCATGTCATCTTCTCCTTACCTTCCCCAACATCAGCTTGTGGTGTATAGGCTGTGCTGTGGATGCAAGGACTGTCCCAGCACCTTGTATGCTGATCCTCTACCCTGAGTTCTGCATTTTTCTCTTCCCTGCCCAGATCTACAAACTATTCTTTCTCCACAGTTCTGCACTCCTCCAGCTAGGTCTCAGTTCACTTTGATGTTCCTTGGGCAACACTTTAACTGGCATGAGACAGACAGAAGTCATTGCATGAAACTGAATGCAGTATGCGAAATTGCCAGAGCGAGATAAGAAAGAAAAGGCTTGCCATTGCTGCTGGTCTAGGAAAATAAGATTTAAATTTGGGGGTGGTTTTGATTTGGTTGGGTTTCATACTTAAGGAGATGAAGCGATTATTTAAAGGGGTGGCTGAAGATAAGAATAATTATTTGGCCAGAATGAATTGCCCCTAAAACTGCTGACATTTGAGTTAGGCTTGTCCTAGTGGCACTTTGCCAAGGACTTGTTCCAACTTGCTACCTGGCTCGGTGCTGCATTTCCACCCATGTAGTTTGCAATTCTCAGGGAAGTAAATAACTCATGTTATTGACATAGAAAAGCAAGTATGGTATTCCACGTGGAATCTCTAAGCCCAGGGCCTTCCAGAGGGGAAGCCAGGTGGTCGCTGAGAGAATGGGAGGGAAGTATTAGAACTTGCCTAGATCTTATCGGTTTCGGTTGCTTTGTGTCTTATTGTGCATGTAGACATGAGTGCAGTACTGTAGGCTTGTGATTTATGAATCTGTGTTGGGAGTTTCTCAAACTAAAAGGGCTGACCTCAGAGCATGCAGCCATAGGACATATAGATCAAGAAATCCTCTCCATAGGCAGTCAACTTTATTTGGACTTGAAATTTTCCTTCAAATTTCAGTGAAAAGAAAATACAGCCCTCTAGAGCATAGCATGAGGTTTCTCTGCCCTCAAGTTAATTTCTTTTATTAAAAAAAAAATATTGTAGGACTCATAGGGTGACTATGATTGCTTTAGGTAAATTGCTTCCTGTCTTTGCATCTTCCAGCACGATATTTCAACTCTGACCCTTATTAGATACTTTCCTTTTTTTTTAATATCACCCTGTTTTCTTAATTTAGATCTGCATGTCTTTGGTGGGGGGGTTTGAATCTGTGGTCTACACATGGAAACCTAAAGTAAAATACATGAAAAGGCTTAAAAGAAGGTGACAATTCAGTAATGAAACTGAAATTAAAAATGTCTTCAGCCATAGACAAAGTGATAGCAATAAATACTGTGCACTGTGTGTCTCAGGATAACTTCATGAGCCTGAAAGTCTTGAAGGTCTAGAAAATTCCTGAGGTGCCTTCTGAGACCACCAGTGAAGGCAAGGCACACTGAGAATCTTCCACCAAGAGGAACAGGAGGTCCCTCTTTGTTTCCATTCCAGTTATTGTGCTGGTCTTGAGGCAAATGACAAAATAACCTTTGACAGTATGCCCATGTGTTAGATACATGGGCCTTGAGTGCTAGGGAAAAACACATCTCACTTAAAGGCTTCAGGAACCTTGGAAGATTTGAAATCTTTTGATATTTTTTTCTTTCTACTCACATCTTATGCAACATGGTAGCACAGAGCCTGGGAAATCAAAACAAAGCAAAATACAAGAGGTCAGAAGTTCCCCTGTGGAATCCAGGGCAGAAATTTCTCAGAGAAGCAGAGCTGTGTAGGACCAATAGAATTCTCCCATCCCCGCCCCCTGGAGTTACTGTGTGCCTGCCTGGCTTTTTGTTTGCTGTTTGTTGGCTTGTTTTTGCTTGCCTAGCTTTTTAAGTACTGATTTAGTTCCCTAGATGACATTTGCAGAAAAAGAAGGCCATGATCCTTGCTGTTTTCATTCCCTCACTTGAAATACCTTCCCTTCCATGCCTTGACTATCAAGATTTTAAAGCCCCTGTCCCTCAGAGACTTGTCTAATTGCTCCAGCCTTCTGTCACTTCTGCCTTCTCTGATTGCCAATTTTGTCTGTTTCTTGCCTGTTAGCGCTTAAAATCAGAAAGTCAACTCCCGATTTCATAAGTGGGTGGATAGAACACATGTATTTACCTAATTAAAATTTGTGGATATATCTTTTAAGCTAGGAGTCACAAATAGGCGGTCTGCATGTCACACACACACCCTTCCTCTTTAGCTCCCAGGGCAGACATCTCTAAGTCTTGCTAATGTTCTTCCCACCTACATCACAGAAGTTCATAGCAGGTGCCCCCCAAGCAGACATAGTACGATTCAGTGCTGTTCACCAGCCAGCTCTACATCTCTCTCCACATACCTAGAAAGCCCTGTGCTGGGTACTCTCTTCCTCTCTAACAATATCTGTTATTCCAAAATGAAATATTATTTCTGACTCTTTCTTTTTCCTTCTTCTGTATAATAAATCCTTTGGAGCCATAGGCTGTATTGATTTGGAGGAAAGAGAGAGATCTCATTTTTTTCTGGAGATCAGGGAGGGCTCAATAGATACAATAATATTTGACTATTCCATAGGATTTCTGCAGGAGCACTCCCAGAAATGAGTGACATTCTAGTGCAGAAACATAACACAGACAGTGGTCCACAAAAAGGAAATTTTAAGGCCCGTTCAAAGGTCAACAAAGGGCCCATGTTCAGCCTGTGCTCTTAGTTCCAGACTAAGGAATTACAGATTCTTTTATGAGGACGGTGACTCATTGATGGCTTTTCAGTTGTGACAGGCTCAGGGATCCTGTGGTGAGGTCACTTGGGCAGTGGGGTAGAGAAGGAGGTGGAGAGAGAACAGGCAGGTTGGAGGCACAGAGATGGATGTGGAGGCCTCTACTATAGCCCCACTGAGAAATAACCAGATCCAGGGCTGAGGGAGAGGGGCCATGAAGCTAGGAAGAAAGAGAACAGTGGGAGTGGGTGGTCAGAGGAGAGAGGAAGCTAAGTTCTCCCAGCATTTGGGTGCTAGGTTCTGGGTTGTCTTTTTTTTCCTTTTTCTTTTTCTTTTTTTTTTTTTTTTTTTGGAGGGGCGTATGTTTTTTGTTTTGTTCTTTTGTTTTCCCCCCTGAAGGCAGGGCCATTACTATGTTTTGACCAGGTTTCTGTTTACTTTTGAGCCTTCCTGCCTCCCGTCCTCTCCTCCTCTCCTCTCTTGCTGGCTCCCTCTACACAGGTTTCCTGGAGCCTAGTACCCTCCAGCTGCTGTACATTGGCTCACCGAGGTCCCCACAGCATCCTCCGTCTTCTACAGGGTTCCAGGCCCCCAGGCAGCCTCTCTTCCCTTCTCCTCCCAGCCATTTTCTCTCTCTCCTTTCACGACCACCAAGAAACAAATGCTTTCCGTTCCTTCCAAACCATGTCCGAAAAGCTACCTGACTTCAATGATATTCAGTAATCCTATGACACTAGCAAAGTGTGAATATTGAAGAGAATCCTTGTTGTTTCAAGTGAGTCTCTTTTTTTTTATTTTTTATTTTGGATATCATTTTAAAATTAACTTTAAAGATAAAATCAGGCAACCTGGATGAGTCCAAAGAGGAAATACTGTGGTAGACCAGCAAGCCTTCCAGCTTCTTACCCACTTGCCAATTCCTTCTGATTGACTTGCTAAGTTATGTTTTCTAAAAATGCTCCAGTTTCTTTGCCTTGACTTACGACTGGAATTTGCACCATTCCTGTGGATGAGGAGTCAGCACCGGTGAAGGCCAAATGGTAAACATTTCATGCTTTGCTGGCGGGAGTCTCTTGCTCAACTCTGCCTTTGCATTTCCAGAGCAGCCATGACAATTAGTAAACTAGAGAGCGTGACTGAGTTCCAGTTACAAAAACAAGTGGTGTGCCCCCTTGGGCCCCTGGGCAGCAGTTTGCAGAGCCCTGGCTGATCTTTGGTGCATCTGGGTTAGCTTCTGGGCCTTCACTTAGCACATCCCTGTTTTTCATCAGATTCTTAGAGAAATATATATCCAGCAGCACATACTCAGTACTGCTCCTGTACTGATCTAGAAGAGGCAGTAGAAGGCTTAAGCTTTAAGGTAGTGCCTAGAACCTAGCAATGAGCCCAAACTGAACCACGATGATACCTTCCTCTTATTCTAAAAGCTGCCTCTGATATGCCCCGTTAGGATGACCTTTTTCTGTTATCATAGGCCACGTAAGAGTATGAAACTTTCTCTCAAAGTTGTATATGTTTGTATATCTTATATATGTTTGTATGGAATACTGTTACTGCAGAACTGGGTTTGGTTAGCTACTGTCTCGGGGCACCTCTGACAACTCATCCCGCCGTATTTTCTTTCCCGCTAATCCTCTTACTTACCTCTTTTAGAGGCCATTTGTTTGTATTTGTATTTTTTATTTTTTCTGGTGCTAGGAATGAAACCCAGGGCCTTCGCATGTTAGGCAGGTACTCTGCCACTGAGCTACATCCCCAGTCTGTGACTGTTTTCCACCCTCCACCTCGATTTCTTATATGTCTGAAGGTCTTCCTACACACACACACACACACCTGATTTTATCATTCTGGAACTTAGGGTAAAGCATGTCACAATCCTGCTCTGAGAGATCTGTCAGTATCAGTGAACGTGGCAGGTAACTCCTGCTGAGAAATGACCTATGTGTCTTCCCTTCAGTGAGCCCACAAACCCAAAGAAGAATGTCAGACCCCCCACACACATATTCACCTACTAGGTCACAGGGACATGGCAAGAGTGAGGGAGCCCTACTTCATAGACTGTCTGTCCTTGCCTTACCTCATTTTGAAATCTACAACCAGGAGAATGTATGCAGATTCCTCCTGTCATCCACATTCAAAGAACCGAGAGTCCCTGAAGGACACTTTCCTCTTTTTAGGAAAGTGACACAAACTCACCATGAGATGGTCAAACAGGGCACAATGACTGATGTCTTAAAGGTGACTTCTTTACCTTGAATTTCTTTTTTTCATTCTTTCTTTCTTTTTCTTTTTTTTTTTTTTTTTTTTTACACACTGGAGATTGAACCCAGGGGCACTGTACCACTGAGCTATATCCCAGATTCTTTTTATTTTTTACTTGGAGATAGAATTTGGTTAAGTTGCCCAGGCCAGCCTCAAACTTGCCATCTTCCTGCCTCAGCCTAGCAAGTCGTGGGATTAGAGGTGTGTGCACCATGCATGGCTGTCTTTACCTCAACTTTCTTTTTTTTTTTTTTTTTGGAGGGGGGGGGGCAGGCATCAGAGATTGAACTCAGGAGCATTCAACCACTGAGCCACATGCCCAGCACTATTTTGTATTTTATTTAGAGACAGGGTACCTCAACTTTCTGAGCAACCAAGAGATCTGTTTAATTTTTATGCATAAAAATCATCCAAATAATCACCAACAAAGTCCATTAAGCCCATTCAGCTTTAGGGGGATGATGAAAGGGAAGAGACTGGGAACAGGCTCAGATAGAACAAGGGCAGTATTATCTCATTTGCAAAGCTACAGCGTCAGCTGTGGCTCTTCCCCCAGCTGCATCTGACGGGGAAGAGTGCACATGTTTTACACTCTGCATGGACCAGGGCATGCTGGGGGCTGGAGAGTTTTACTTTCCAGTTTTACTGGTCCCCTCTTTAGTCCTGAGTTACTGTCTTTGCGGGAGAGCAGTGGGTCTGGCATAGCAGTAGGTTCACGGTTTTAATTTCTGCAGGCAGCTTGCAGGCTTCTGGCCACTTCGTGCTGATTTATTGTTGTTCTGATTCCTTCTTTCTGAATGGTTATTCATTTCCAGCCCTGGCCTCTCGGATGGCCATCTGGTTCTCTTTTGGTCACTCGAACATCTGCCCCAGAGATTTGGAAAATGAGCTTCCTTTGGCAGCCTAAAAATAATCTTAGTGTGGCTGAAGCATGAAAGGGTAATCACCAGGCTCCATGGTCCTGTGGACACGGATGGGAGAAAAGCCAGTCAAGCTTCCTGGGATTCAGAACTGAGATGTCTTCTGTCACATCTGTATTTTTTTAAAAAAACAAATGCTGGGAACCATAAAAATGTGGTGTGACCGACCTGGGTACCACCAGTCCTCCTGAAGTTTTCCCTGGGACTAGATGTTTGCACAATGGGATGAGGTAGAGAGAAAGGCCATGCTTCAAGAACTAGCTGAGAAAGACAGGTGGTGCTCAGAAGTTAAACATCAGTCAGAGTGTGTTCAAGGAGCTCTCACAAATGCTTTGAATAGCAGTTAGAGGACATTCCTAAGCAGTCGTCTTTAGCTTGAACCCAAGTGGCCTGTCTCATGGGAAATGGCTTGCTCCCCGCTCCCAAAAGACGATTTTTTTCCAGAAGCTAAAACTCTTGTCCCTATGATTTTTCTTATACAAAAGTGCAGCTTTTCAGAAGTTCTGCAAATGAAATAAAATGCCACCACAATGATCATCAAGCAAATGCCAACAAATTTATATCTTCTTGCAAGTCATGATCCAAACATGTTAAAATCTCAAGCAATTAACATCCAAACTTAAATTTCCTTGACTTTGTGAATTAAAAAAAAAAAAAAGCATTTAATAGCCTCCTTTGATCTCTCCTGTATCTTATTTTTCTCCATCTAAGCTAATGAGATTTTTGAAGCTGAATGCTGGAAAGAGATTGTATTTTTCAGTGTCTGTAACCTGAGCTATTTTTTCCTGGAACAAATATGGTTTCTTCAGCTCCAATAACATGGAACTCATTCAATAGCAAATATCTCAGTGACTTGTAGATGAACAAAGAGTAAGTGAACACACAACGATGTCAAAACATTGGCCCCCACACCCACGACATTTAGAAAAATGAACCAAATCCCAACCCCAAGATAGTTGTCCCAGGTAAAAAAAAAAAAAAAAATGGGAGATTTACACAATAGTTTTAAAGAGTCTTCTTGGCAGAAGATGAGATTCCTGGGTTTAAGACAAATGACTTTATTACTCATGGTGCAGCGACTGGATTTTGGCTTTCTCTATCTAGTTTAGGATCAAATCCCAATTTAAAGTTCCACCTTCACATCACAGCCCACTCCAAATCCTGCAGCTGTAATGCAGAAAACTCGGGTAGAGACACATGCAGTGGACTCGCTCACAGGTAAAGAGTCCTGAGCATAAGCAACTTCAATGGATTAGACACAAGCCTAACTAGGGTTTACTTTGGAGGGAAAGAGATATTTCTTATACCAGAGACCAAACAAACCCACACCTTCTTCCTCGTACTCTATCTCTAGCTTTCAAGGCTGTTCACACTAGGTACATCCTTGAGAGATTGATACCTTGGTAAAAACAGCCTGTGCCTCCATTCACAAGCCATGTAGAAACGCACAAGATCTGTGGAGAGTTGTCTCCCAATTGGCTATAGCCAAGAAATTCAGTAACATCAAGTAAAGAAAGACAGATGATGAAAATATTCTTGACCTCTCTTGAAGATGCCAGTCATTCTGTGATTATTGTCAAGAGTGCATAACCATGAACTTAAATTCAACTGGCAAGGAATCTTCTCCCAACTGGTCCTACTTAAAACAATTTCAGTGCATTCAGAAGCTTCTTGGTTTGCATTTTACATTTTGACACAAAAATATAGGGCTTCCCGGTGTACTGTATTGAGTATAGATTGTGCCTCAGAGTAAGAATCTTCCATCCTGGACCATATTTTCCATTTATACTGCCTCTTGCATGGAAGTGCTAAAACTGAAGAAGCTACATCTCTCCTCCCCTATTTATTTGCTCAGCTGGGAAAACACCCTCTGCAGATTCATGAACCAGACCTGCTGTTGATGATTCTACAGCTTCTGCCCCTAATAAACTATTAGAGGATAATAATACCTCTGCCACCAACTCCTCCAGATTCATCTTTCCTCGGGTTTTAAATGTTCAAAGGGTCGAGTAGTGTTGCTTTCTGTCACCTATTCTTGGTCAGTAATTGGATGCCTCTAAGGTTTTATATCCCTCCCCTCTGGGGAGGACTCCACTCCCTTGAATTTCTTTTTCACCTACTGCTTAAATTGGTTCCTTTCCTTCTTTCACAGCCCTGTTTGCTGGATTTGGATGCCTTTAAATGTTTTCCTTCTGTTCCTTTGCTTTCTAACTCAGAATTTTTTTCCTAAAATACTAATCTAGATTCTGTCATATGAAAAGATGGAATCAATGAGTCCCCTAAAAGTCTCTATTATTCTAGTGCATCTTGACCATCACCTCCAGCTCAGAATTAGCCAGGGCTGGCTCCCTCCCTATTTCTCACGTGTACTCCCTCTGGATTTCTAATTTCATACATTTCTCAGGTCCCTTCCATTAGGGCAACAACAACAACTGTGTCCTTGTGAGTTTTACTCAGGAGTTCTTTTTATTCTTTCTTACCACCCACCTTTAGACCTGTACACTTTCTGATCTCTCTTGGTATAGCTGTCCCAAGGCCTTTTACTAAAGCATTTCATTTGCACGGGTTTCTATTTTTGTTTTTGTTTTTTGTTTTGTACTGGGGATTGAATCCAGGGCCACTTAACTACTGAGCCATATTCCCAACACTATTCTCTCCCCATACACACACAGGCTTTTTTTAATGATTCTATTTTGAGACAGGGTCTTGCTAATTGCTTTGGGCCTCCCCAAGTTGCTGAGGCTAGTCTCAGACTTATGATCCTCCTGGACCCATCTTCAGTTTTAAAATCACATCTCTCTTTGTTTTCTGGGCCTAGGATGCCACTCTCTTTTCTCTGTTTTTGCCTCTGTTCCTTGGTTAGATTTCTCTTCCTTTCTCCTCCTCCTCCTCCTCCCCCTTCTTCTTTTTCCCCCTCTTTCCCCTTTCTTCTTCTTTTCTTCCTCTCCTTCCTCCTCTTCCTTTCCTTTCTCCTCCTCCTTTTTTCTTCCTCCTCCCCTTCCTCTCTTCCTCCTCTCCCCAGCACACAAGCTTTCCTACTAAAGGCCAAACTCAAGGCCTTGCTCATGCCAGGCAAGTGCTCTACCAATGAGTTACACCACCAGCCTGCATACACTTATGTGCTTGAAGTCCAAACACTGAGTGGGACAGGTTTCCATAATTGCTGTTCAGAATACATATATTCTAGGGGTTGGGGTTATAGCTCAGCAGTAGAGTACTTGCCTCGCATATGTTAGGCACTGGGCTCAAACCTCAGCACCACAGAAAAATAAATACAATAAATAAAGATATTGTGTCCATCTTAAAAAAATCTTTAAAGAAAAAAAGAATACATATATTCTAGACAGCAGCATGATGATGATAATTCCCCATCAGTTTTTGCCTGATGGGCTACTTCAGTGTAGCTACTCTTCATCTCTGGAGTAACTCATGAAATAACATGGAAAATTGCAGGTTAATTCTACATCTCCTTTGGCTGGTGCTTCCACCTAGGGTGGTAAATTCTGAAGGGCCAGGCCCTGACCTGCTTCTGTAAGCCTGGGCCTTAGTATGCTTTAGTGGCTCTCCAGGTGATTCTGATGCACACCAAAGATTATCCAGGCCAATCCCAGCCCCCAAAAAATCTCTGTAAAAAATCAGACTACTATAAATGCTTGCTGCAATCACCTTGAATTCTTGGCCATTTCTTGTACCATTGTTCCAGCCTTACCTTTGTGCCTGCTTCCAGAGGTCCTCTGTTGGCCACCCCTGAGTTTTGGGAAACTTTCTATGCAAACTGGGTTTCTATTCAGTTTTCTCTAATCCCTACTTAGAGAAATCCCTACTCAGCATAAATCAGATCTGTTACCACCCATCTGATTGCTTACTGGTTTCCAGCATTTTGTTGCTATTGTCTTCTATTCTTTTTGCCCTTGTAGAATTATTCCTTCCTCCCTCCTTTCCCCACCTCCTCCCTCCTTCCTTCTCTTCCCTGTCTTGTAGCATTGTTTTAAAAGGGAAATCTATCACCATTAATCAGAATCCTTTACCACTTAATTCTTAAATGCAGACCTATGTTTGAGATGAAGATAATAAAATGGTGTAACCAGGATTTGTGCTCAGGCAATTGGACTCTTAACCATTCTGCCCACCAAGGTGCTAGAAGCTGAAGATGTTTCTTCACTGAGAGAGAGTTTCACAGGTTACAGATACAGAATAGGACAGAAAGAGAGGGACTCCATGGAAATTGGCAAATATTATTAGATTGCAAAAATCTAATGGCATTGTTTTCTAACATGTGGATTAGAAACTGCTCATGAATAATACATTATATCAACTGTTTCACTGAACTGAAGGTCTTCCAAGAGAAATTTCTGCAAAATTCATTTTAGAACAACTAAAGTGATATCTTCAGAACAGTTTGATTTGTTCTGTGTATCAGGGCAAAATTCACACAGCAAAGGGATTCTGTTAGAGTGTGGACCTTTTTCAGACAATAGTCAGAAGACTAAGGAAAGGTTCATTGCAATCAAAATTATACTTTGTACACTGCTACTTCCTGCTTTAATCAGGAAATAATGTGGCTAGGTAGCCACTTCCTGTTCACTGAGTTACAATCCATCTAACATCATGACAAACCAGTTTTCTGTTACAGGAGGAAATAGGTCCCATTTAAATTCAGAACTCTATTGCTGTGGTTTGAATAAATTCATGTGTTGGAAATCTAATCCCCGGTCAACGGTGTTGGGAGGTGGGGCCTAAGAAGAGATGACTAGAGCCCTCATGAATGGATTAACGTTGAGAGCCACAGCCCAGTCAGAATGATGCCTGGCATATTGCCAGAGGGAATGGTTGAAAGGTGACACCAGCGAACCATTGAGATGATGATTTGAGTTAAGCTGTAAATAATTGCTGTGATGCTGGATTGATTGAGTTGTATGTGGACCCTGCTCCTGGGAATAGGGCGCCCGTTACTTTGGAGTTACTTTGGAGTTCCCGAGCAGTTCTCACAGGTGTTTGGGAGAGTTGGGGAATAAAGAGTTGCTGTTTGAACCTACAAGGCTTTGTGGTGGCGCGGTTATTTGTGCCCAGCCATACTGCGGCAGATTAATGTCATTATTGTGGGAGAAGATTATTTATTGCAAGAGCAGGCTTATTGTAGAGGTGAGTTTGGCCTCTTGTTGCTCCCTGTCCTTCTGCAAGGACACAGCAAGAAGGTCCTAGTCAGTTGCTGGCACTTTGATATTGGACTTCCCAGGCTGAAAAACTGTGAGAAATACGCTTCTTTTCTTTATGAATTATCTATACTCTGGTATTGTGTTATGGAAACACAAAATAGATTCAGAAAGTTTTGCTCACACTTTCAGTAGGTTCTGAAATAGAATTCATTCCTACTCTGAGCTCACCATTTATGATATTTTGAGATGTCTCTAAATCCATTCTTATTGGGTCTACCCACAAGATTGGGTAATAACATGCACTGTTATTAGCATAAGATGTCTCTGGCGTTAAAAAAAAATCTCATTACTGGACTGGGGTTGTAGCTCAGTGGTAGAGTGCTTGCCTCGCATGTGTGAGGCCCTGGGTTTGATCTTCAGCAACACAAGAAAGTAAATAAATAAAAATAAAGATATTGTATCCATCTACAACTAAAAAAAAATTTTTTTAAATCTTACTGCCTTCTTGTAGAACACAGGAACTAAATCTCATTTCATTCTTTCATTGAGGGATTAAGAGAAAAAAAAAAGCATTGTTTTTGTTTTGTTTTTTTGTTTGGTTTTTAACCAGGGATTGAATTCAGGGACACTCAACCACTGAGCCACATCCCCAGCCCTATTTTGTATTTTATTTAGAGACAGGGTCTCACTGAGTTGCTTAGCACCTGTCCATTGCTGAGGCTGGCTTTGAACTCAAGATCCTCCTGTCTCAGCCTCCAGAGCAGCTGAGATTACAGGTGTGCGCAGCATTGTTCTTTAAGGCTCTGATTCCCTTACTTTTCAATGCCTGCCCTCGACTTCTAATACTAAAGAAGAGTTTACAGTTTTGTATGTGTGTGTCTTATGGACTTCAGATTTGACATAGTACATGTAACCTCTTGTACAACTCAACACCACTTTTTCTGTACTCTTTCTTTCTTCATGAACAATCTCTTAGATCCCAAATATATGTCATGAGCAAAAGAATCTAACTTAAGGGTCTTGCTTTTATTTCCTCATCTGTCAAATGGAGGTGATACTGTTGACCATGGGTTGTATACTTGGCTATGAAAATTAAATGGAAAAACAGGTGGAGTGAACGAAATGCTTGTTTGGTATTAACAATCCACATCACTCGTTTAGTTAAAACGCATCTTCAGGTGGAGGGGGAAACATCCTGGTAATATATGAGCTGGTGTTCAGAAATGGAGAATCAAGCCGCTGCCCTGTCTGTATGGTGCTAAGAGGCCCTGGTCGGCCACTTACCTCCCTGGGTACTCGAGAGTGCTGACGTCACCTCCAGAATCCACTCATTCTGTGAACACTGGGGGTCCTTTGGGGAGATGGAGGGGAAGAAGGAGGTCACTTGAGGAGATCAGAAGCAGGAGGCAGAGGCAGTTTTCTTCCCTGGACAAGAGAGCTCAGGCAGCACCGTGTAGTAAACTGCTCACTTAATGAGCACCAAAGGAGGGAGTGACCTGCAGTCAGGGGAGAGCCTCTCTCTAAAGGCCGGCGCCTGGGTCAGGTGGTGTAACCAGAAGGAGGGGGGAGAAAAACAACCCGTGTCCAGTAACTGCTGTTTATAGCTGGGTTCAGGTTCTTTCCATAAAGTCTTTAAGCCCCACAGAAGAGAAGCCCTGGGAGTCCTCTCTGGACTATTCCTATTTGTTCCTCTCCTTGTCGCATGAGGCTCTGATCTCCGGCATATCTCAAAATGCTTCTTTTTCACTGTTGGCATCAGTGTCAGGATTCAAGGTTGGAAAAATCATCCCTCTAAAAAAGTATCTAAAATTGTCCTCGAGATTCCATTGTCTCCCCTGCCCCTGTCCCCACCCCTCATACTGAAGATTGAATCCAGGGATGCTTTACCTCTGAGCTACAGCACAAGCCCTTTTCATTATTTTATTTGTTTGTTTGTTTGTTTTTAGTACAGATGGACACAATACCTTTGTTTTATTTATTTATTTATTTATTTATTTATTTTTTTTTTTTTTTTTATTGGTCGTTCATAACATTACATAGTTCTTAATACATCATATTACACGGTTTGATTCAAGTGGATTATGAACTCCCGCTTTTACCCCGTATACAAATTGCTGTATCACATCAGTTACCCTTCCATTGATTGACATATTGCCTTTCTAGTGTCTGATGTATTCTGCTGTCTGTCCTATTGTCTACTATCCCCCCTCCCCTCCCCTCCCCTCCCCTCCCCTTTTCTCTCTCTACCCCTTCTACTGTAAATCATGTCTTCCATTTGTATTCTCTTGACTTACCCCTCCTTACCTCTTATATGACATTTTGTATAACCCTGAGGATCGCCTTCCATTTCCATGCAATTTCCCTTCTCACTCCCTTTCCCTCCCACCTCTCATCCCTGTTTACTGTAAATATTCTTCTCAAGCTCTTCGTCCCTACCCTGTCCTTGTTTACACCCCTTATATCAAAGGAGTCATTTGGTATTTGTTTTTTAAAGATTGACTAGCTTCACTTAGCATAATCTGCTCTAATGCCATCGGACACAGTAACCAATCCACAAAACTACAACTATCTTATTTTTGATAAAGGGGCTAAAAGCATGCAATGGAGGAAGGATAGCATCTTCAACAAATGGTGCTGGGAAAACTGGAAATCCATTTGCACCAAAATGAATCAGAATCCCTATCTCTCGCCGTGCACAAAAGTTAACTCAAAATGGATCAAGGAGCTTGATATTAAATCAGAGACACGGCATCTGATAGAAGAAAAAGTTGGTTATGATCTACACGCTGTGGGATCGGGCTCCAAATTCCTCAATAGGACACCCATAGCGCTAGAGTTAACAAATAGAATCAACAAATGGGACTTACTCAAACTAAAAAGTTTTTTCTCAGCAAAAGAAACAATAAGAGAGATAAATAGGGAGCCTACATCCTGGGAACAAATCTTTACTCCACACACTTCAGATAGAGCCCTAATAACCAGAATATACAAAGAACTCAAAAAATTAGACAATAAGATAACAAATAACCCAATCAATAAATGGGCCAAGGACCTGAACAGACACTTCTCAGAGGAGGACATACAATCAATCAACAAGTACATGAAAAAATGCTCACCATCGCTAGCAGTCAGAGAAATGCAAATCAAAACTACCCTAAGATACCATCTCACTCCAGTAAGACTGGCAGCCATTAGGAAGTCAAACAACAATAAGTGCTGGAGAGGATGCGGGGAAAAGGGCACTCTTGTTCATTGCTGGTGGGACTGCAAATTGGTGCAGCCAATTTGGAAAGCAGTATGGAGATTTCTCGGAAAGCTGGGAATGGAACCACCATTTGACCCAGCTATTCCCCTTCTCGGTCTATTCCCTAAAGCCCTAACAAGAGCATGCTACAGGGACACTGCTACATCGATGTTCATAGCAGCTCAATTCACGATAGCAAGACTGTGGAACCAGCCTAGATGCCCTTCAATAGATGAATGGATAAAAAAAATGTGGCATTTATACACTATGGAGTATTACTCTGTTTTATTTATTTATTTTTATGTAGTGCTGAGGATCGAACCCAGTGCCTCACACATGCTAAACAGGTGCGCTATCACTGAGCTACAACCCCAGCCCCTCATTTTGCATTTTGAGACAGGGTCTCACTTAGTTGCTTAGGACCACATTAGTGGCTGAGGCAGGCCTGATGCTTTCGATCCTCCTGCCTTGGTCTCCCCAGTTGCTGGAATTATAGGTGTGTGTTACCACATTGGCTTTGCCTTTTCTTTAAATTTAAACCTGGACAACTACCTGCTAGTCCCTTGTATTGTAATATGAATGCACTAAATTTGTTATCTTTGTTTTGTATATCAGGATTAATTTATTTTCCCAGTGCTCCTTATTCAACTTTGCTTATATCTCTTCCTTCTCAGACCTTTTATTCCTCTTCCTTATCCAGAAAGATACTTGAGCTTAAGAAAAAAAGAGGAACTTTTTCAGATATTATTATATATAAACCTATATAAATAATATCCTCTACTTCATATATTTTTATACACTGATTTTGAGATACAGGATATAATACATTACCTGTTTAAATCAGGTAGGGCTATCTTGCATTATTATTACATGATTTTTCATTGTCAAAGAATATAATATATGCATTTTAAAACACATACATGTTCCTTCATATGAATCTTATCTACTTTATTGTTAGGCTTTTTCTCCAGAACCTCAAAGAAAAATAACTTTTCAAACAAGGAGTTTATTGTTTCATGTATCTCATAAGTTTGTTATGTATAAATTACCCACTCCACGTTTTTAACAAACCAAACACACAAATTTCCTTCCTCCATCTTGTAATGGTACTTTTTAGCGTTTTTGGCTTTTCTAGGATGGAGAGCCCCACGAACCTTGGGAGCACCCTTGCCACGTCACTCTCAGGATCCAATTCTACACACACGGCTCACAGATGTGGGCCGAGTCCTGCACATAACCTGGGTGGTGCTTGTTTCTGGGAGGTGTTTAATCGGGGCACGGGAGTGTAGGGCATGGAACATCAGTGACTGAAGGTATGTAGTCAGGTGACGCAGACTTCAGTGAGTGACAGACTGCACCTGTGACTGTGGACCCGTGAGATTACTGTAGAACTGAAAGGTTCCTATTGCCTAGTGATGTCATCAGGCAATGCATTGTGTGCTCCGGGGACTGCTGGTATACATAAGCCTGGGTCATCAGTCATGTAAAAATATGGCATATGCCATTATGTACAGCACATCATATTTGACAGTAGCCATAGTTATGTTACTGGTTTATATTTTTTTAACTTTATTTTATTTATTGTCTGTGATGCTGAGGATCCAACCCAGTGCCTCACACATACTAGGCAAGCGCCCTACCACTGAGCCACAACCCCAGCCCTGAGGTTTATTACATTTACTATGCTTTTTAGCATTATTTTAGAATCTACTCCTACTTACTAGAAGTTTACCTGAAGACAACGTGCCGTGTGGTGCTGGCAGCAGCCTCACCATCTCTTGTTTACATTCAGTTGTATCAGGAGGCCACTCAGAGTAGTTGACTAGACCATCTAGCTTTGTGCTAGTGCACTCTGTAGCCAGGCATGGTGGGGCACACCTGTAATCCCAATGAATCAGGAGGCTGAGGCAAGAGGATTGTTAAATTGAAGGCTAGCCTCAGGGGGTTAGCAACGCTCTTAGCAATTTAGGGAGATCCTGCTTCAAAATAAAAAGGACTTGGGATGTAGCGCAGTGGTAAAGAGCCCCTGGGTTCAATCCCCAGTACCAAAAAAAAAAAAAAAAAAAAAACCAATAACCACAACAACATTCCATGATGTCCTTACAATGACAAAATTGTCTAATGCCACGCACATTCCCATCATTAAGCTATGCATGCCTGTAGTGTTTTTGACTGCCACAAAATCAAAGTTTTGCTATATTTTAGATGTTGCCTGCTGAAAACTCGGTTCTTATCCCCAGTGTCAATCCAATAATGAGGACTCGGTTTGGGGAAAATGAAGGTTTATTGCTTTGCTAGCAAAGGGGAAATACAGGGGACTCCTATCCCAAAAGCTGTGATTCTTCCCATCAGCAGCAAAAAGGGGCTTTTAAAGAGGTGACTCAAAGGCTACATTCCTTGGATTCTCTGTTGGAATCGTAATTCACTTGTTAATTTGGGAGTTTGTCATTTCTGAGATCTTCTGATGCCATCCCCAAAGTCTGGATTATTTCATTCTTATGGTGGGTGTGTGCTCAGGGACAGATAACTCTGCCTAGGATGGGGAAGTAAGGTAATCTGTTTCCCCTGAGATTAGGAATAGGGGGAGAGAAGGAAAAGAAACACTTCCATTTTAAAACTCAGTTGCAGGGCTGGGGTTGTAGCTCAGTGATAGAGCCTTCGCCTTGCATGCACGAGGCCCTGGGCACTACATGAAAATAAATAAGTGAAATAAAGGTATTGTGTCCAACCACAACCAAAAAATAAATATTAAAAAAACATAAGTTTAAATAAATAATTAAATAAAAATCAGTTGCAGTGGCCGAGCTGCATCAAAGCATAAAGTGGACCTCTGTTACCTAGGAACTTTAGAATTTTAACCTCTGGTTTCATATTTGTTGCAACTTGCATTTAGGAAAGCACTGACCCACAAGCCAAGAGACCAGGCTGTGATTTTTTTTTTTTTTTTTTTGCCATTGACTACCCTGGGTGACCTTGATCTACAGTTTCCTCTAATCTAGAATGAGAGACAGAAGAGTCCAAGGACTGCTTCCAGTAGAAAACCTCCCTGTGTGCTGAGGAAGGACTTCCCAGCAGATGATGCTGTCAGGCTGCAGGTTATCTGCAGGTTATCAAGTACTTTGATCCTCTGAAATTTTTTTCTCACATGATACCTGCTCCTTGAACTCTATTGAGCCTCAGTGGTTCCAGGACTAGCCTCTCCCACCAGCTCTGTGTCCTCTGTATTTCAGATGCCTGAGTCAGATGAACACCAAGATGTGTGCGGCCCTGAGGATTCCAAGGGGAACTTGGAAAGTCCCAAACAGGGCAACAGTAAACTGAAGCTCAAGAGTCGTCTGTCAGGTAAGTGTCAACTCTGCCTGCTGAGGCCTGCCCGAAGAGGAGCTTTCCGCCTTGGGAGTGGGGAGATAATGCCATTAACGGAATGAGCACTTTTCTTCCTTAACCTCAAAATTGTTTTTCCTTAGATGATGCATGCTCCTGGCATAACAGCGCCATTAAGCCTGGCTGCCCACGTAAATATTTTTATTTGAGTCATAACAAAGTGAATGCCAACGTTGCTGTGTGTCTCCACCAAAATGTAAATTTGTTTGGTTCATTTATTTCTGTAGGATTTCAGGTGACCCCTTCAGTGTGGAACACCCCTGATGGTCCATCTTCCCCACCCTCAGCCAACCAGAAAAAGGGACAAAGAGCCATTGATCTAATATCAAATTTGCATCTCAACTAATCAAGAACAAATGGGATGGAATTTCAGCTCTTCAAACAAATAGATTCTGTATTCTCTACTTCCCGGGCATTTCCTTAGAGTCACTGGCCTGTGCCCTGAATGCTGAAAGCGGAGGCCAAGTGCAGGAGACACAGGATGACTTTCATGGGTCTCAGGCACTTTTGCCCTGATGGGGCATTTCTTCCACCAAAAAATAAGAGTTATATTTTATGCATGTGTTGGTATACAAGTACAGTCCGGGTTCATGTAAATCTATTTGTTGAGATTATGTTCAATTTTTTTCTGCTTTTAAAAAGTAATTAAAACATTCCTGTGGGTCCTTGGAAGTGTCATGGGCCTCTGGCACTGTATTTTCTGGCCTAATTGGCCTAATGGAGAAGTCGATCCTGGCTGCCTACCCCTGACAGTCATCTGGGATGACTTTTCTTTTTTTTCTTTCCTGGAAGGAAAATAAAAAGGAAGACACAGAGACAAGGTGCAGAGGCAGGAAGATGGCTACTCCTACCTGTTCCTCTTTATTTTTATTTTTATTTTTTTGGAGCAGGAAAGTTAACAGAGAATTGAACCCAGGGGTGCTCTACCTCTGAGCTACATCCCGGGCCCTTTTTATTTTATTTTGAGACAAAGTTTCACCAAGCTTCCCAGGCTGGCCTTAAACTTGTGATCCTCCTGCCTTAGCCTCCGTAGTCTCTGGGATTACAGGCTTGTTCCAACCTTCCTGGCTCTCAAAGCAAGAGCTGTGTGGCCTGGCAGCGCCAGGCTTACCCTTCTTCAGCTCTTGAATTGCCTCACACCCTTAGGCTGATTTCTGAGCCTCCCCAAACTTCTACTCCCCACCTGAAATAAGAGAGTAATACCCTGACTTTGAAAGGTTGGGCAGATGTGTGTTTTTAATGTACGTGATTCATCTAGGGCAATGCATAGTGTGTTGTATCCAAAAACCATCTGCATTGTCCTCCACTACCCAAATCAATAGAGGGGGCAGTAGCCAGGCTACCAGCCAAAGTCTGGTGCCACCTCCCTCCCTTCCCTCCTCCCTCCCTGGCTGGCCTCCGCTGAGTCTATTCTCAGGCAAGATGGCAGGTATGGGACCATAGAATACATCACTTTTTCAACAAAGTAAACAAAATCAATTGTATTTGCAGCTCTGCAGACTGAGGTGGTGTTAGAACATTTGTGAGAAAAGAGACCGTGAAGCCAGAGACTGATGAGGAGAACCAGTGCAGGTTCTTACCTGGAGGCAGCAGCCAACAAAACTGCCCCCCGCCCATTACCAGTCCTGAGGAGTGGTTGAGAGAAACATTTAAATCCTGTTTGCGTTTGGGTGGGGAAGGCCCTGAGGTCAGCTCTCTGACACCTTAGAAACAACCCCCTGGGAGACTCACAGAGCTCTGGGGAAATACAGGGACCTTTGGAACCAACCTGGTCACATTCTTCATTTTATGGATGAGACCCGAGAAGTTAAGGGAATCCCAAAGGTCGCTCTGTCAAAGTCGCTCAGGGAAAAGAAGCTGCCCCCACCCCTACTCCCACCCCCACCGCAGACATTTCTTCTTCCAAACCTTGAGTTTCCTGATCATGAAAGAATTCTGTCCCCTGTCTGGGGCTTCCTAGATCCTTCTACAAAGGGAGTGGGATATAGCAGGGGCGAGGGGGGGGTGTCGGCTTCCGCATGTGTGATTTTCTAATTCTGTTCATGCTAGAGTTAGTCAGCTTTGTTGCTGGGACAAAATACCTGAGAAAAGGAACTTAGGAGAGAAAAGATTTATTTTGGATCATGGTTTCAGAGGCTTCGGTCCATGGTTGTCTGGCTCTGGGGCTTTGGGCCTGAGGTGAGCAGAACATCATGACCAAAGGAAAGGGTGTTATGGAGTAATACCTCATGGCACTCAGGAAGCAGAGGAGGGAGGAGGAGGGCTCAGGGTCAAATGTACTCCCCAAGAACATACACCCAATGACTGACTTCTCCATTCAGCTATAATTAATCTACTGATGAAGTCAGAGCCCTCCTATCCAATCATTTCCCAAAAGATCCACCTCTGGACATTGCTGCATTGGGAACCAAGCCTCCAACACATGAGCCATGAGGGGACATTCCAGATAGACTGTAGCAATACTGTAAATTTGGAATGAGCGGCACGTCCAGCTGAGCATTAAATCCAGAACTGGCCACTGTTTGTCATGAAGGACTGCCCCCCCCTCTTCCTGTGTCCTTCCGGGACATCCAAGGCTGTGACATGGGAATGCAGAACAGGGAGAAACACAGACACATTATCCAGAACTGTGTTCAGTTCCCAGCTGTGCCACTTCTGGTGGGACCAATGACCTGGGACAAGTGACTTCTCTGGGCCTCAGTTTCTTCTCTGTCAAGTGAGGGTTATAATATACTCTCACCCTGACAGTACTTGTGAGAGGCTTCCAAGGTCCAAGCCTGGTTGACAGATCGAGTTGAGAGTATGCATGTGGCACTGCCATTCTGAGTGTGGCAAGTGCGCCCTTGCCTCGTGGTGGCTGCCACCCTTATTACCCTCATCATCTTTAATACCGGGCTCATTCTCATCATTTTCATCTGAATCCTTCTCGCCTCTTTCCCTCTCAGAGAGAGAGACCTGCTTGAAAGGATTCAGGCAGGAAACTTCCCAGGAGTGCGTGGTCCCAGGGGAGGCTGCCCACAGGTACACAGAGCAGTGGACACCATCAGCCACTCACCAGGCAAAGACAGGACCTGTACAGGTGGTGGCGCTGTGGGGAGATGGCCGAAGACACAGATGAAGGGGCGCCAGGACTCTGGCAGGATTTGAAAGAGAAATTTTAGGGACCATGGGGGAGAATGTATTAGAGAAGTTTTGGCCACTGTTTTTATTCCTCAGCCATTTGAAAGAGCCAAGATAATCTGACAGCAACAATGATTCAGGGCAGCAGAGCTCGTCAGAGGGATTAGGAGAAAAGAGGCCATAGAATCCGGGGGGTGGGGAGGCAAGGGGGCAGGCGAAGGTGGGAAAAACTGCATGTGACATCTGTGTGTCCCAGTCCAGAAAGGAGGGGGAAGAGGACAAATCCTTTCCTTCGACAGTCATCAGCACAGAGCAGGGTAGGAGGAGATAAGACTCCAAGTGTAATCTGGAGACATGTTGAAGAGGCTTAAACCCAGCCGTTCAGTCCTGTGAAATCCATTCATTGTAATGACTTATTTGCATACAGATTTCCATGAGATCAGCTCCGAGTTTGTACTGTAAACCTGGATGTTGATTTCATATTTTCTTAAATGAGTCACTCTGGCCTTGCCCTAGTCAGTCTATGGACACTACAATGTGGTTTCTGTCCTGTTAGTGACAAGAGCCTCCCTGTCAGCTCAAGGGGAATTTTTTCCTAATAAATCTTTTTTCAGATGAACAAGCATGCCAAGAGAGATTAATCAGGTCATGAATTATTAACTTATAAACTATTAAAGAGTATTCGTAGGGAGGTTCCAGCCATTTCCACGAGGGTTTTGCCCTGTCTGACTAGAGCCGCAGCAGTCTCTCCTTGCAGGGAGAATTTTTCTGATATTTGCACCTGAGTTTTTCCTTACTTCATGCTTCCTTTTTACCAGCAGGGTTCCCCTTTAATATTGGTACTTTCAATTTATCTGTGTTAATCCCTTAGGTTTCTGATCTTTTCAAATGCAAAATTTTCCTTGGTTGCAAAGGAATTTCAGATGTTTAAAAAACCTACTTCACAGAGTTAGTATTTAGCTTTTGAAAAGCCAAGGCATTAGTGATATCCATTATAATATAACTGTATCAGCACTTTTCTAACTTTTTATCACTATTAACAACTCATCAATATATTCTTTTTCAAAGTACCAAATTACCTTGCTTTATTCTATGAAAAATTTTCAGAGAAAGTTTTAGGTAAATAGAAATTTTAGGTCATCAAATGAATCATCACATAGTACAGAAGAACTTGATATTCTAAATTATCTATATGTCAAGATATATACACACCATACATATACATACATACATGAATACATATATACTGTATATAATAAAAACATTGCAATAGAATTATAGCTGTATTCATATTTAAATGACCCATTATTTAAGATTAAAATCTCTTGCATTATCTTTTTTTTTAAATTTCTGGTTATAGGTGGACACAATATCTTTATTTATGTGGTACTGAGGATTGAACCCAGTGCCCCACATATGCTAGGCTAGTGCTCTACCTCTGAGCCGCAACCCCAGCTCTCTTTCCTTATATTATTTTGAAACAACATACAATGTAAGTTGGAAACTAATAACGCTGCCTTTCAAAATCATTAATTTCTTAAACAGGACATTAAAGTTCTATCCATAAAGGTGAAAAATGATACATTGTCATGCACTACGTGACATTTCTGTGCCCAGTGGCCCATGTATATGGCTATGGTCCCATAAAACTGTATCACCATTTGACCTTGTAGCCATCTTAGTTGGTGTAAGTACACTCTATGGCAGTCTCACAACAAAGTCACCTAACAGTGTATTTCTCAAGACATATACCTGTCATGAAGTGATGTATGATCATCTTGTACTGAATTAAAATTATGAACTCTAATTCATCAAAAAATACCACTAAGGTAATGAAAAGGTTGGTCACAGACATGGAGACAATATTTACAATACATGGATCCCACAAAGGATTCATAATGTAAGATATATTAAAACTAAGTAAAAACTATGAGTCCACAAGAAAATGACAGAAATCCAATAAAAGAATGGGCAGAAGCCTCCCATAGGCACTTTACAAAAGAAAAACAGCCAATGAATATATGAAAAAGAAACGTGGTCACCTGTGAAATGCAAATTAAAAACCACAGTAAGATACCATTGTGTACCCACCAGAATGATTGACATCAAAGACTGACACTATCAAAGACTGGCCACGAGGACATGGAGAAGCTAGAACTCATACATTGCTTGTGATACAACACTGGCAAAGGTGAACAGATGCCTGTACCCAGCACTGCCACTCCTAGGTGTCACCCAACAGAAATGACTTGTGCAAGAGATGTGTATGAGAATATTCAGTAATGGTATATCTAGATCAGAGGTCAGCAAACTACCTCCCACAGCTATTATTTATATGGCTAAGAGCTAGAAATGCTTTCTACACTTTGAGTGGACTATTAAGAATGTGTGACAAAGACCATACAGAGCCCACAAAGCTAAGAGATGTGATATCTGGCCCTTACCGAAAGAAATATTTGCTGACCCTTATTCTAGTTCTAAAACTGGATACAAGGCAAATATCCATCAACAAAAGAATAAGTAAATAAATAGTGGTATGTTTACATGATGAAATATTATACAGAATAGGAACAAACAAGCTACTAGCATACAAACAACAGGAGTAAATCTCACAAATGAATGTGAGGAACAATGAGCCAGACACAGAAAGTACATATTGTACACATTCATTTATATAAAGGTCAAGAACAGGCCAAAATCGCCTGTGATGTCAAAGTCCAGATCATGGTCACTGCTGGGGGAGGGGTGGGCAGTGGCATGACGGGTCACCCTGAGGTTCTGGTTAACTTTCTGTTTCTTGACCTGGGGGTGTTGGTCACTGTTACGTCCACTTTGTAAAACTTCATGGAACTGTCGGTTAGGATTTATAAGTCTTACATGTTAATAAAAATTTTATTTAAAACGTCGTGCTACACGTAGGCTAAAAAGTGTCTGGCCCGTGATGGAACTGTACCAACCACAGAGTTCTGCTTCTCCACCACTGGACGCGCATCTGCTGATGGCCTTCTCCCTGACATTCCTGGCTTTTCCACCACATCTATATCTGACTTGGATCAAACATATCCATGGCCTCTCATCCAGTCTGGTCACTTAACTGGCAGTTTCTTCATAACCATTAATAGGCCTTACTACACAACAAGCTTTTGCAGAACTTGGTCTGGGATCCTGTGGGCTTGGTACTTTGGGTATCTTGGACACCAGGCCTTCTGAAACTGTGCATATGGCCTAAACACTACAAGTTTAAGTCTGTGGATACTGTAAAGAGTCTTCTTATCCTATATCAAGCCATATTTCCCACCCCCTCTCTTTCCCAAGGGGGTGTCCACCGTCTAGAGTCAGTGGAAGAATATAATGAGCTGATGGTGCGCCACGGAGACCCCCGGGCCAGGATGCTGGAGGTCTCCCGAGATGGCCGGAAGCACTCCCTGCCCCAGCTACTGGACTCCGGAGCATCGCAGGTCAGTCCTGGGCCACGGGGTGTCTCACTCAGTCACAGCCACAGTTGCTTAGTGGGAGAGCAGGGTTACCGGCCTCTGGGTCTCCAGACTTTCTTCTTCTTCTCCTAACACATGGTCTACTGTGTGAAGAAGAACCTCCCATCTGTGTGGGCCATGAGAGAGGGTGGAGACGGTATAGAGAGGGAGGTCTACTCAGAGAGACTGGAAGGAAGAACCCTAATAGGTGAAAAAAGTTAGAAAAGAAAGAGAACCTCCATTGCATCTCAGCCTCTCATTCCCCCTGCTGCTGTGGATTTTGGAACCAAGAGTCGATTTCGACTGCCAGCAGACAATGGCGTCTCACAGTCTGTGGTGAACCACCATGGCTTATTTAATGGGCGCATCGGGTGTCAGCATAACAACTGTGGGGCTGGGGTCTGCTGGAGCCTGGGCCACGCCTGGGGCCTACCTACTCCATGGTGACAACTCACACAGCCAGGGTCAGGACGGGCTGCCCAGAGCGGTGAAGTAGCTGGTTAAGTTAATATTCCAAGCCTGTTCCCCTCAGAGCACTGGGCTCCGTGACCCTGGGTGGGGGCTCCTCCTCAACTGTAGTATCCCCAACCTACTAGAAACTGGGTAGATGGTCTCACAACTGAGCTGGCAGCAGGCTCAGTTTCTAGGGAACTTGTGGGGTTCTTTGAGTCCTGGTCCCATGGGCCAGAGGACAGTAGTGGAGACATTGGCATTGTATCCCCAGGCCTACGACGAAGCAGAGCTGGAGGAGGAGGAATAGCACCAAGGACACCCTAAGTGCCTAGAGACTCGCAGATGGTATTCTTACGGTCTTGGATCAGGTGTTCTAGGTTGAGCCCTTACTTTTTGTGTGTTATGACCATTTTGCACCTGTGACAACTGAATCTCAAAGAGGTTAATTATTTCATTCAAGGTGATTTGCCAGAGCCTCTTTTGTTTAAAAGTGCATGAATACAGGTGGCTATAAATCAGGGTCAAGTATTTCTCTTGCTTCTGTTGCTCTTTACCTGAACCAGGAAAAAAATAAAAATGTTCATGTTTCAGAGCCAGTTACTGATCAGGGTCTTTTGTATTGCATTCACCCAAAGGGGAGTGAGGCACTGAGAAAGAGTAGCAAGAAAGAATTGCATAGGGCTGGGCATGGTGGCACACACCTGTAATCCCAGCAGCTCAGGAGGCAGAGGAAGGAAGATTGCTAGTTCAAAGCCAGCCTCAGCAACTTATTGAGGCCCAAAGCAACTCAGCGAGACCCTGTCTCTAAATAAAATATTTAAAAAGCCTGGGGAGGGCTGGGGTTGTGGCTCAGCGGTAGAGCGCTCATCTAACATGTGCGAGGCCCTGGGTTCCATCCTCGACACCACATATAAATAAATTAATTAAATATCTTTTAAAAAGTGTGTGGGGGGGGCTAGGGATGTGGCTCAACGGTTAAGCAGATCTGGGTTCAATCCCCAGTACCAAAAAAAGAATTGCGTAGGATCTGTTAAAGCTCATCCAGACCTACAACTAGGGACATACAGGTCTGTGGCCTGCTCAGAATGATCCCATTGGACCCACTGAGAAAGAGAAAGACCAGAAAGTGGTAGGAGAGGAAACAGGTTAGGCTCTTTTAGTGTGGAAGATGAGAGAAGGTTACTACCATCAGGGTCGCAGATCTAGCATTAAGGTGGTATTTTCATAACTGACTTGTTAGGCAACCTGACCAGATTTATAGTCCAAGAAAGGTTCATTTCTAATCGATCTCCAGAAATCAGGAAACTTGTGCTAGTAAAGAAAGAAAAGAATTTTTCCTTCTTCAAATGTCCTTTCTCTTGATTTCTTATTTTCTGCCTGCAGGATTCACCTTTCTTTTTATCGGTTTTCTCCCTCCACTAAAAAGTATCCTTACCTGGAGTCGAGGTATCCAGTGACACTGTCCACACGGTTGGAAGTGCTTTGTATCTGTACTGTCCAAGATGGTAGCCGCGTGTGACTACTGAGCACATGAAAAGTGGCTAGTGAGACCAGTTTAATTTAAATATAGACAGCCAGTGTGGCAGGTGATGACCATATTAGGCAACACAGGTCTTGAAAATGGAGGGGGACCCCTGAAACTCTTGGAGAGACCCATGAAGTGGGCAGGCTTTGATACTCACTGGTTCCCAAAGGGAAATGGAATAAGGTAGTGCTGAAGATTGGTCATCAGCAGAAGAATTCCCTGGTCAGGTCACACGGAGATCTCTTTATTTGAGGGTTGGAAGCCAATAGGCTGTATCTGGTGCCTCTGCAATGGTTTCAGTAAAAGGTTAGTGACCTTTGCCAAGCCCACCACATCATTTATTTAATGAGCCCAAGTCTGGGAGGCCCACATTACTGGCAGATATTTTGTAAAACTACACAGTATAATTTTCTAAGCTGCCAGGAATACAAAAAAAAAATATTATTGGGGGACATCTCATTTCTACCTTGGAGGGTAGCATATACGAACGAAGGATAAAAAGCTATTTCGTGATATCTCTTTCCTCATTAAATATGAAATGATTATTTTTGGCTTGTGCTAGAATATCTGGGTCATTTAAAGCATTTATTATTTTAAGAAGAATAACAAGGAGCTAGAGTGCAAGAGTGTGTTAGCCAGAGTCACTTAATCTCTTGTTTATATTGTAAATCGTGCACCTGGCTAACACACGGGAATATCATGGGCGAGGGACATGAAAAGGGGATTGAGATTTGAGCTGCTGAGTGCCAGGAAGGGAAAGTGGGGCTTAGGGGAAAATATCTTATTTTCCAAATGGGAGGGATTAGATCTTAAGCGGCTGCCGTCTCTCCGCGGGATGTTTTATGTGGAATAAGTTGTCTGGGTTTGTGGTTTGCGCTTTATAAGAAACAAGGGCTCTCTGAGTTTTTGAATGAGTGAATTAAAATGGTGAGAGACTTTCTAACCATGTGAAGTCGGGATTCAGAAGGGGGGGGATTTCTGAGGAGGGACTGACCCTGGGCAGTCATCCTGTATCTTTGAGGCCTCTTGGTTCCTAGTTCCTGACTTCATTCCAACACTGCAATCTGTGGGACGTGGCCAAGAAAGAACACAAGGTGCTCGTGGGCTCCACGCAATACTTTTTATTTTTTTTCTTTATAAATTTTTGGAGTTGTAGGACAGAATACCTTTATTTTGTTTGTTTATTTATATGTGGTGCTGAGGATCCAACCCAGGGCCTCACAAATGCTAGGTGAGCGCTCTGCCACTGAGCCACAACTGCAGCACTTCTCTTTGTGAGGGAGAACACCTGGCTGGCTGTTACAGCGGAGGTTTCTTTAAGCCACTGAACCAGGGGATGCACCCCAGGGAACTTGCTGTCCCACACAAAAGACAACTGAGATTTTCCAAGTTTGGGTGATATATTTGCATACCAGAGCCCACCGGCAGGCAGGATGAATGAGATTATGTCTGGTCTTGTCATCTGCTTTTAGGAATACCACATTGTGAAGAAATCCACCCGCTCCCTAAGCACCACCCATGTGGAATCTCCCTGGAGACTCATTCGCCCGTCTGTTATCTCCATCATAGGCCTGTACAAAGAAAAAGGCAAGGTGAGCTCTTCCCACGGTCTGTTTTGCCCTCTAGGTGGTACCATCTACTTCTTCAATGGCTAATTTTAATTTTATTTTTATTATTTTTTTGTGAAATTAAAAGTAACAAGTATAAGGAAGGATAGACCACGTGGCCTTCATGTGGATTCTCGGCAATGTTTCCTATGGACCTCAGAGTGTGAGACGGTCATACCCTCTTTGCCCTTGTGTTGTGAGGAGTCACCAGTGCCCAGCTGCTAGGGAAGAATCCAGGGTGGAATGAATGACCCTCAACCACTTTTGTTTGTGTGTTTTTGAGAACTGAGTCCATGACCCCTAATTTTTACCTCCATTGAAAGAAACGCAGAACCAGTTTTGCTTCAGGGAATACTTCCCATGTCCTTTCGAGTGAATTTCTTGGCATTACCACTATCAAGGAATTATATGAACAATTTGGTATTCAACAACTATCAAAATATCCACTTTGATGTTATATAAAGTGGAAACACTGAACCAAAAGGGAAAAAAAAGTGTGGCCTTGCATAGTGTGAAATGACTCTCAAGCTATCCAGTTGATACATATGAAATTGGCTTTTTTTGGCGGGGGGGGGGTACTGAGAATTGGTCCCGGGGGTGTTTAACTACTTAGCCACATTCTTGACCCTTTTTTATATTTTAGAAACAGGGTCTCACTCATTTGCTAAGTGCCTCAATAAGTTGCTGAGGCTGGCTTTGAACTCACAATCCTCCTGCCTTGGCCTCTCAAGCTGCTGAGATTACAGGCATGCGCCACCATGCCCAGCGAAATTGGCATTTTAGGAGGTCAAAAATTGTCAAATATTAGCAGGTCCATGTGTTTCAACCTATGATTTTCTCCCTTTAATGTAATGCATAGCTAGTATGAGAAGTGACATTTATAAATTCAGACTTGTCACTTGAGATAGCGACAAGTCTGAATTTGTAAAATTCAAACTTGAATTTACAGCTAATTGACTGGCTTAACACTGGGCCTGATTAGAAAGGACACCTCAGCTGAACACTAGGTAGGAGAGATGCCCTTGGTTAAGTGCTGCAACAGGAAAGACGTGATGTCGACCTGACTCCCATCTGCTTTGAATGTAGGGCCTTGGCTTTAGCATTGCTGGAGGTCGAGACTGCATTCGAGGCCAGATGGGGATTTTTGTTAAGACCATTTTTCCAAACGGATCAGCTGCAGAAGACGGAAGACTTAAGGAAGGTAGGAGAACACATCTTGGTGATCTGCCAAGACGCTGAGCTTTGATCCCATGAGAATCTGCCCCTTTCAGAAAATGGAGCCAGTGGCCCCACAGCGGAGGTCAGGGGCATGGGAGTCCTGCAGACCAGCACCTCCTCATTGTGATCTTGAGCAGTGGTGTCATCTGAGCTTTCCTTTCCCAGTGGTGAACTTGGAACGTTGATACCTGCCTTGAAGGATTGTTGTGAGAATTAAAAGAGACATACTCAAAGTGGCTTGATATGTGTATTGGGGACCACAAGTGCTGATTTTGTCCACCTGCTCCGTGGTCCTTCATTGTGTTCCTTGTCTGTACTCTTCCTGAGAGTTCAGTCCGTTCTCACCTTGGGGCTAGTGTGAAAATAGAGAACCTAATCTTTAGTAGCCATTTACTATCCTACTGTTGAAATCAACCACCATGTAGTTTGGTTCCTAAATGAACATCTTTTACAATTCTCTCTAGCATCTACCATTTTGCAACACAAAAATAACACTAAACAAGTGCTTTTGAATGCAAGTTAGAGTAATATTGAGGTGCCAAGTTTTACCTTGAGAACAAAATTTTTAAATGCTTCAGTACATCTTATGTCTTGTAATGCTTTAAACATTTACTATACATTTCCATATATTTCAATTATTTCGTTAATTGTATTACAAGCCTATCGAGTTGGCATTTTGGACTGATCGTACAAGTGAGGACACTAACACTCGGGAATGTTAAGCGTCTAAAACTTTGTCCCACCCTTAGTAATGAAAGCAGTGAAATTCAAATCCATTTTTCTGATCCCAAGTTCAATTCTCCCCACCTTACTACCCAAGACTAACTCATTTCTTCCTTCTTGAACATGATACTTCAAAAAACAAGATTTGAATACACCAAAATTTCCTTTGTATTCAGACATACTACAAGCTGCTTTTAATAAAGGTAGAATCTTCCTATGCATGTTTGCATATTTGTATATTTGCCACAGAATATTATTCTGGATTAAGACTATTTTTTCTTTTAATTGGTTCATTGTTGTTATACATAATTTAGGATTCATTTTGACATAATTATAAAAGCATGGAATGTAATTCATTCTAATTCAGTCCCCAGTACTTTCCCTCTCCCTTCCCTCCTCCCTCCCATTCCTCTGTGCCTCTGATCTTTCTGCTATTGTTTTATAGTTTTGTTTTGTTTTTTAATTAATGTCTTGTGGATGTACTCAATGGTGAGATTCACTGTGGAATATTTATATACAAACATAGGAAAGTTAGCTCCGATTCATTCCACTGTTTTTTCTCATCCCATCCCTTGTTCCCTCCCCTTCAATCCTGCCCCCCCTTTTGTTGGCATGGATGTGGGAGGAAAAAGGTACACTCAGACATTGTTGGTGGGACTGCAAATTAGTGCAAGTGCTCTGGAAAGCAGTAGGGAGATTCCTCAAAAAACTAGGAACAACCATTTGACTCAGCTATCACACTCCTCAGTATTTATCTAAAGGATTTAAAATCAGCATGCACAGTGATGCAACCACATCAATGTTTATAGCAGCACAGTTCCTCAACAGCCAAGCTATAGAGCCAACGTAAGAGTCTTCTACAGATGAACAGATAAAGAAGAATTCATAAAGAAAAACTTTATGACATTTGCTGGTAAATGGATGGGAAGGGAGACCATCATGCTAAGTAAAATAAGCCAGACTCAGAAAGTCAAAGGTTGAATATTTTCTCTGATAGGCAGAAGCTAATCCAAAATAAAGGGGGAGAGTTTAAAAAAAGAAAGACTATCTACTTTCATAAAGCACATTAACAAATTCTGAACATATTTTAAATAACATTCACCAAAATGTCAATCATGATTTTCCCTCCCTTATTATTACTCATCTTTCATGAAATGATTAAATCAGAATATTTCTAGATACCTTCAAAAATGAACTGCTCTGACTCTTCAGTTCATTCGACCCAAATTGTAGCCACTGCTGTATTTTACTGATTTACTTTTTTTTTTTTTTTTTTTTGGTAGTGGTGGTCCTGGGGATTGAACCCAGAGCCTTAAGTATGTGAGGCAAATACTCTATCAACTGAGTATCCCCAGCCCCTCTCCTTTCTTTTAAGGTAGAAAAACCATAAAGTCTATACTAAAAACAAGATGTGGCCAGGCTTAGTACTCCTAGGGCAAAACATTTATTTCTCTCTCTTGGAGGAAGGGTTAACACCCAGGTGGTGTTTATGTCTAGTTTCAGAACAATATAAAATTATCTTGTGTTTATTGGATTGAAAAACATCCTTCAAGACTGTTTTCTTTTTTCATATGTGTTCCTTTATGAGAAATGTAAGTCATCAGAACAGATTTTCAACCTGCCTTATCTACAGAATTCCTTTTTTCTTTTTTTCTGTAATTGTAAATGGACAGAATGCCCTTTTTTGTTTGTTTGTTTTTATGTGGCACCAAGGAGCAAACCCAGTGCCTCACCCATGCTAGGCAAGCACCCTGCCACTGAGCTACAGCCCCAGCCCCTACAGATTGAATCATATGCACAGTATGCTTCTGGGATTGGCTATCTGTGAGAGGTGAAATGTGTGTTCCCAGGTTGGTTGGCACTTTCTTTTAGGTATACAAATCTCCCTTCCCTACAGCGTTGGCTCACGAAGTTCATCTGTACTCTCTGGGGCTTCTTCAGAGTATTTTTGTTGAACTGTCATTCAGAAAAAAAACAAACAGCAACAACATAAAACAGCCCCTGTCATAAGAGTGCAAACCAGAAATGAGTTCTTACAAATCGACAAGATGACCAGGGTCTTTTGGATTCCCAGCAGACACTACCCACAGCTTAAAAAATGACCTGCCCTTCCCTCCTTAGTGTTGGAGATTGGAGTAGCTTGAGGAGGCCAAGAGGCAAGCCAGCGTGTGCAGGCCCATGCCTCACAATCAGACATCACCTTAGAGTTATCTGACATCACCCTACAGTTATCTCTGAGACAGAAGCCTACAGTCGCTTGCCAGCTCGATGGTGGAGAACCTGGAACTGCATCAATAAGACCAGACATCTACACTGTTTCTGAAAGCCAGGCTGCTGTTTCCCAATAATATCTCAGCAAGTTTTTTGACTCTATTATTGAAAATGTTTTTCATACACTGTGGATTTGGGGAGCTTGTCTCTCAGCAAATACAGGACTTTATATTTGCAATTTGATCTCTAAACATAGGATATGTTGTCAAACTTGACAATGACTAAAATAATAATAATAAGAAGAAGATTTTGTAGATGTTTTCATTGAAGACTGGAATACAGAATTACTGCAAAGGAAAATGAATTTTCATTAACTGTCCCATTTTTGTGACATGCCTGAGAGTGAAGTGTAACAATAAAATTTACTTTATAAAGTAGCAAATCAAGGACCATATTCTGTCTCATTCTAGCACAAACCATGCACTTAGATTCCAGTAAATCAAAGCTTAATGTTAATGTGATTCTTATTTTATGTCACTAGGTGATGAAATTCTAGATGTCAATGGAATACCAATTAAGGGCTTGACGTTTCAAGAAGCTATTCATACCTTTAAGGTAACACCATACCTGTTGATTGATCTCCTTTGTCCTCTTTCTTCTTCCTTTATTTCCTTCTGGTGTGGGTTGGATGAAATGTTTTCCCCCCTTTGCCCTAAAAAACAGTCTGATTGTTTGAGGCCACCTTCTTTCTTGTTTTTGCAGCAAATCCGGAGCGGGCTGTTTGTCTTAACAGTTCGCACCAAGTTACTGAGCCCCAGCCTCACACCCTGCTCGACCCCCACACACATGAGCAGATCGAGCTCCCCAAACTTCAACACCAGTGGGGGAACCTCAGTGGGAGCCTCTGACGAAGGCAGCTCTTCATCCCTGGGTCGGAAGGCCCCTGGACCCAAGGACAGAATTGTCATGGAGGTCACTCTCAACAAAGGTGATTCTAGCTGTTCCTCCCTTCCACTGGGTTCTCTGGATAACAATTTAAAATCTCTTCTTACATTAAGTGTTTCTAAGTTTTCCTTTGAATTGTTCCTTTGGGACCATTTGCTATCAACAACAGACAGTGTTCTCTAAGTGGACAGGGGGAGCAGAAGTAGAGATTTTAGTCATTTTACAAGTGAGGAGAAGTTACCCATAGTACAAACTCTCTGAGCTCTCCCAGATGAATCACTGTGAATCAGAGACTCATGTTAAAACAAAATTACTGAGTAGCTTAAGTCTAGGGCTTATATAAAATTTTAAAAAACTAAAGATTATAGTTAAGAATACGCAGTTAACACCAGTAACTAGAAGTTATGGGTGATCACCAAATCTTACTGCCTTTAATCTTTGTTTGCTTTTTTCCTCACCTATGGAGATATGGTCAGCAATTAAATAACCAAGAGATACATTGCTTAAAAAAGAGGCAACAAAAGCCTAAAAGTGTGTATATCTAGAATAAAAATGTTACTGATGCTCTGCCTATTTCCAAAAACAGATTTGAGCCAGCCTTAGACTAAGCAGAGAATAAACACTTGGATAAAAGAAGAGCAGGATATACATTCTGATTCTGACCCAAAACTAAATGCTTACCTTCTGAATGTATGTTAGTACAGTTGCAAATAAGTTAACTTCTTTTCCGGTTACTGTGATTTTTGCTTTTGTTTTCTTTGAATTATGCCTCTCACAGAGCCAAGGGTTGGACTAGGCATTGGTGCTTGCTGCTTGGCTTTGGAAAACAGTCCTCCAGGCATCTACATTCACAGCCTTGCCCCAGGCTCAGTGGCCAAGATGGAGAGCAACCTGAGGTGGGTGGTACCCCTGAGAGGAGAGGGTTCTGGCATGTTTGTGAATATGTGATTGCACACACACGTATCTGCTGTGCTACATTCCTTTGTAGAATTATACATCTTTGAATTATTTCCAGTAATATAGCCAAGACTACCATTCATAGCCTCTCTGAAGACATAAAGCTGACGTAAATGAAGTGTGGCTGAATCTGAGAACTCTGGATCTTGGTTTCCCTGTCTGTTCTGTTCTATTTGGACTCAGAAGTTTAGTTTTAGAATCCTGACAAAATACAGCTCTCTGATTATCTCAATATATTCTTTTACTTTTATATTCACTTATACAAAATTCAGACAAGGTACCGGAACTGCTCATAGTGGTCCAGAATCACTGGATGCAAAAGAATCTTGAAATCATCCCCTTGAATGGGAGGCCTTTCTTGTTATTATCTCTTGAACTTTTTCCATTGCTTTCACTCCTGTGTGAGCGGTGATGTCTAGGTGCCTGTGGTCTGAGATCATGGGGCGTCTGATTTCTTAATCCAGGTAGTTGAGTTGTATCATGAGTATTCTGTTTATACAGGAGATGTCTACGTGTTCCATTATACAGGAATTGCAGTGGTTGGTGCCTGCCTTCACAGGAATGTACACGCACTGTACAGAGCACTCTGCAAACAGTACCACCTCTCTCCCCTATAAGCTAAGACCTTCCGCAGTTGAAGAATTGTCACAATGGCATTCCTTGAGGTTGCCATTTTAGGGCCCTGTTAATAGGTGATATTATATTTTTAGTTAATCATCACAGTGAATTTTCATATTTTAAAAAAACTTAGTAAATCGTCCAAAGTACATTAAAGAAAATATACTTTTAGAACCCAAGGAAAAAAGAAAAAAAATCCTTTAATGACATCCCAAGATGATGTTTCTTTCTTGAATGGTTCCATATGTCTGGAGGCTGCCAAATGAACATTCTTCAAACCCCATGTAAAGAGTCTTTGTTCTGTCTTACTGAGTTCTCTCCCTATAATTTCAAGTGGGCAACTTGTCCCCAATTTCTCATTTTTTCAAATTTGAAACGTTTTTACAAATTCCTGAGTAACCTTTGAGCTCCAGATATTTCCTCCTTAAATTATATTACAATAATCATTTCAAGATGGTGGGAAGAAAGAGGAAACTGGTGGTGGTCGAGAGCCTGTCACATGATGATCAAGAGGCAAACAGAGCTGAGTTAGTTCAACATGGTGTGACATCTGGGTGACCTACTGAGCCTGTAGCCTTACCTACATAATGGAGCAATAGTTATGCCTTTTCAAAGCATTGCTACATAAATTTCTTGCTATAGGGCCTGGCATACAGGATGTGCTTAAAAAATAGTAGCCTTCCTTGTTTCCTTGTTAACTATGTTATTTAGCTTTACTACTTCTGAAAATGATATGGATAATTGCCTTTGCCAGTTGAAAATCGTACATTTTTATATGAATGTGTTGCTTTTTTTTTTTTTTACATGTGTGCAGAAACCTTTGTTTTCTTTGCTAGATCCCCACCATCTTTATAAATCACTGAATTTTTGTACCTTTGTCATGACTGATTTGTTTTTCATGGGCCTGGAGATAGAACCCAGCCCTCATGCATGCTAGGCAAGTACTCTACCAGTGAGCTACATCTCCAACCCTCATGACCATAATTTTTTTTCTTCTTCTTCTTCTTTTTTTTTGGTACTGGGGATTGAACCTAGGGACACTTAACCATTGATCCATATCCCCAAGTCTTTTCTTTTTCTTTTTGTTTTTTTGAAACAAGGTGTCACTACGTTGCTTAGGGACTTGCTAAATTGCTGAGGCTGGCTTTGAATTTGTGATCTGCCTCAGCCTCCCAAATTGAGACATTACGGGTGTATGCCACTGCACCTAGCTTATGACTATAATTTTAAAGCAAAAACACAACATCTTTATTTTCATCTGTCTGTATTCTTACAGGTGCATGTGTAGGTTCATATGTGATATGTTTTGGCAGCATGTATGTTTATAAATGTGTTTATATATTGTCTACATTGTACCACAGTTCTATAAATATTAAATACCATGCAACAAAAAAAACACACAACTTTTCTCTCAGAATCACAAAAGTTAGGAAGTTTGTAACTAAAAACGAGAAAATTAACTGGTTGTAATTGAGAGGAGTTAATAAATGTAATATTAAACTATAATTATGTTTTAGAGCACAAATATATGTTTGCTTAAGTTTTCCAAGTCTCTTTGAGAGCTACACCCTTAGTCTGAATAAACTAAATGAAATGATAGCTATTCAGTGACTACATAGGACACTTCCAAATAAGATAAAATATTAAAACAGTCATTGCTAAATCTAGGTTTGTGTTTATCCACCTTTGGCTTTGTTACAGGCGTAAAAAGGATGCTAAAAGATGGTGGTCATGGTACAATTAGGAACACACAAATTTAGGCCTAATAGGAAAAAAAAACATGAATGCAAAGATGAGAGGATGATATTTACTTCTTGAAAGTATTCAGAAAAGATTTCATGATAAATCTCTCATAGAAGGAAGACTTCTTGTCTTTTAAAATGCTGATTTTACCACAAATTGTTGACTATGTCGTCCTCCCTAGCCGCGGAGACCAAATCCTGGAAGTGAACTCAGTCAACGTTCGCCATGCAGCTTTGAGCAAAGTGCACGCCATCTTGAGCAAATGCCCCCCGGGACCCGTCCGCCTGGTCATCGGCCGGCACCCTAATCCTAAGGTGAAGTGTTCCATTCTACTCTGTGCATGGGAAGGTGGCTTAGCCATTTGTCCAGCAGTAGTGACTCATATTCCTAGACTGACACTAAGTATGAGGCTAACTAATTGATTTTTAAAGTAGGTTCAGTGAACTTTAAACTTTTTTGAAGAAATGAGAAAGTGACAAGATGGAAATAGTATGAAATTACATTTCTGTAATAGTTGGAACAATGATTATTCAGAATGTAATTTAAACTTGGACGATACCCTTAATTCACTTATACCAATGACTGTTTTTGCATTTCTGTAGGATGTCTAGAATACAGAATTTTTCAAGGACAAATGTCTTTTAGATTTGAAGAGAAAGGTTTCCTTCTTAATGCTCATTTAGTTGTTTGTTGGGCCAAAAAAACTACCTGTTTATCCTATCAAATGACTGTCTCACACAACTTAAAGAAATGAAAGTAAGATGAAATCTGGCTTTGCAAACCAATTGCTTCCTTGCAAATATTTGTGGATTTTGCGTCCATCAAAGGAAATGAGAGAGCCCAGCATTTCAAATAAACCACAGTGGAGAAGTTGTTAAGTGTATTCAGTATTACAGAAGATCCTATTTTTCTGTCCAGTGGACCCAGACTAAATTTTTAAGTTCATCATGGTGTCTTTTCCACTAACTACTACCACAAATGTTCTCAAACCAACCTATGTAGCATGTGTTAGTCAGCTTTCTGTCACTATGACAAAATACCTGAGAAAATCAACTTAGAGGAAGAAAACATTTCAATCCATGATCAACTGGCTACATTGTTTCCGGGCCTGTGGTGAAGCAGAACATTGTGATTGGAAGGGTGTGGCAGAAGAAAGCTGATTAGCTCATGCAGCCAGGAAGCAGAGAGAGAAAGAGCACAAGAAAGGGATGGAGGACAAGATATACTATAGGGCACAATACCAATGACCCCCTTCCTCCAACTAGGCCCCACATCTTACATTTCTACCACTTCTCAATAATGCCATCACATTATTAATCCATCACTGGATTAATCCACTGATGAAATCAGAGCCCTCATGGTCTAATCACTTCCCAAACTTTCCACCTGTGTACAATGCTGCATTGGGGACCAAACCTTTAACACATGGGTCTTAAACACTTCATATCCAAACCCTAGCACAGCATAAATACATATTGAAGTTCTCCCAGACATTTAGCATATATTCACATTATCCAGCGCTGGTTTTGCCTGTTCTGCTGAAGACACATTCTGAAAGTGGGAGTCTTTTCTTGGCATGTCTCATGAAAGCAGCCCCGAAGAAGAGAACAGGAACCATGTGCAGTGTAAAGTCAGTAGCACATGCAGATCACTGCAGCTCAGCCCATTTTCTGGTGGTAATGATGCCCATGTAGTTTTCTATTGAGAATGAACCATTAAATGACCTTTTCTTGGTTCCAAGGTTTACTTAATTAGGAAAGAGGAAAGATCTAACACTAGTAGCTCAGCTATAAGTACCAGCAGCCCGTGTAAACCTGATACCAAACAGAAGAGGCAGAGTGGGTGAGCTGGAATGGGTGTGGAGGCTGGAAGCAGGCAGGAGGCCAAGCATCCAATTAGTGGAACAGAGAGCCTGACCTTCCCTGTCTCCACGCTGCCCGTGTGATCCGATCCTCATCAATCCCTGTCCTATGTCAAATTCATTATCTAACATTTATTGAACTTCCACTGTTAACATGCCAGAGCTGCACAGAGGAGTTAGAATGTATCCCAAGTCCAGAAACTTATATTCTTAATCTGAAGGGGTTCTTAACCTGAAGTCGGTGGACCTTTACTAGAACTTTACAAATGACATAATTTGGGAACATATTTACATTTGTGGATGAAGTCAACAGGTTGCATCAAATTCTCAGTCATTTCTGACCCCTCAACATGTTAAGGTGTTAAACAGATGGAAAAGGAGACCCAGCTTAAAGAGAGGCCTCTTCCTCTGTCCAGGTCATCCTTGGCCTGCACAGATACTCTGTCAATAAGACCAAAGAGTCCATTAATTTTTTCTTTTTCAACAGCAGCATCACATTGTTGATCCATACTGAACTTACAGATAATTGTAACCCATAAGTCATTAGTCTCTGCTATTTGGTTCCGTCTCTTCTGTAATTCCATAGTTGCTTATAATTTTTTCAAGTTAACCACAGGACCCTTCAGCAACTTCCACTCAATCCACTTAGAGCACCATTTTTGGTTGTTTTGAGTCCATGACATAAAAATATTGTAAAGTTAGTTTGCCCCTAAAATTACAATCAGGTCCTATTTAGCAAAATCTAGACTTTTCCTTTAAACAACTCAAAATGTCCATTAAGAACATTGGAACCCCACGTCTGTCACATTGCCCTGCCTTTTATATCATTTGTAATATTATTCAATTATATACTGAATGGTCCCAGGCTACCAATGTTTGATGGATTTGTATGCCACTGTAAGAGTAAGAAGTCTGTTCCAAAGGATCTTGTGGGTTCCCTCATGGGCCACATCTGATATTTCTTGACAGCATCATTTGTAAATTCTCAGTGATGCTCCTGGATTGAGCTGGTGCTTCCCAGTGCACATAAGTGCTATTGAGCTGTAACTCTATGCCTCGATCTGGGGGGTGCGGCAGCAATAACAGTGCTAGGAATAAGATGGCCCTTGAGTGATTCAAAGGCAACTGCCTTGCACATTGGTTCTGTTACCTATATGCATTCTCAGAAATGTCTTGCATCAAAAATATTTGGTATCATTAATATAAAACCAGGTCCTCCTTCTACTTTTTTCCTCCTTCCCATCTTTCTCCTGTCCCTTCTGTGATCCCGATACATTCTTTAAGAATCTTCTCTACTTTTTAGAATCTCTCCACTGCTGTCCCTATGGCTCTCTCTGGGTCAATTTTAACACCATTTTGTCTCATAGTTACAGAGAACAGTTCTCAGCTCCTTTCTCCAGGGTTTCCACTTGGGTTCTGTCACCCCCATCATCTCTTCCACCTCAGGAAACAGACCAGTCAGTAGTCGGCTGTGGCTGACCTAATGCATCCCTTGGCAACATTAGAGAAAATTAAGTTTTCAGTGGTTTTCAGTCATTGGCTTCAAGGCATGACTGACTTCAAAATCCTTCCAGCATAACGTGGGCCATGATTCGTTCAAGAGACCATTCATCTCGACCCCAAAGCATTTGCCTATTTGCCAACACAATCAAAAGTCAAGACAGCATTTCAGTGCAAAGCATAAGAATCCTGATAGCCTGATGGTCTGAGAGTCTGTTGGACACAGGTCAATTTGTGCTTCTAGTCACAGTAAAATGGGCTTCTGTGATAGTATGGAGATGTGTCCGGCAGAACCACATTTCGGTATTTGACTGGATTTCACGTTTCTCCCTAGGTAAACATGGTGTTCTTGGTTGTAACACCATACTATATTTTTCTTTTGGTCAAGGTTCTGTTTTATGTTCAATGTATTCTTTATACCACTTATCCCAGCATTTCATGCCAACAGAACATTTTGATACTGAATGTATGTGCTCCCTTAGTTTTTGTGTTGTTCCAAGAGAAATACCACAAGGATTTTCTTTTTCTTCGGTTTCTCATAATGTCTGGTGCAGCAGCTGCCCAATTAGGATATTTGAACCTTCCAGGTCTAGACAGGCTAAAATCTGGACCTGCTAGGGTAGCAGCTTCTAGCTTAGATTAAGTAGAAAAAAGTAACAGAAATCCATTTTTCTCCCACTCCGAAAAACTGTTGTAAATATTGAAAGCCTAGTATTAAGAAAAATAGCAAGCACTGTTTAAGCTCATATTTTCCCTGGCTCATTTGTACAAAATTCTTCTTGTTCAGGGGTGGGGGTGGTGGAAGTATATATATGCCTGTGTGTATGTATACATGTTTTATTTCTTGTGGCACCTACTATAAATTATTATGATTTATCTATTTGAAATGTAATCAATGAATCCTATAGAGAAATATTTATAATTATTAAGACAAGTCACTATACGGATGCAAATATTTACTTTTATGCCATATGTTATTTTAGTGCACAAAATTACCACTCTAAGTTTGAAGTATTCTTACCTTTAAAAAAAGAAACTATAAGTTTTCTAATTGAAATGGTATCATAGTTCAGTATATGTCATGCTTTAAAAATATCTTCCCATGAATAATGACAAGGAGAAAAACTGATAGAAAAAAAAGAATTCCATAAATCTATAATAATACTAACAAATATAGAAGGAATAGAAAAGTTACAAAATAGTTGTTTTGAAAACTTCATGGTCATAATTGATTCAGGCAAGAATAATCAATAACACTAAAATCTTGGGGTAAAAATAAATTGAGGAGCAGGGTATCTACAGTCTCAAACTGTTTCCTCACAGATTACTCATTAATGACATTCCAGTGGAAAAATCTGACAAGTTGCATCTTAACCAAAGAAATTCAAGTTATCATCACCATTTAAGAGACACATTGACCCTTAGTGCCTCTGGAAGCGCTGAGAAGGAAACTTTTTGTAGTTTTTCTGCCAAAAAAAAAAAATTAAATGCATAATCTGAATCTAAGCATGAGGAAACTATCAGACAGATCCCAATTGAGGGTTTGGGTTGGCCTGGGTTTCTTCCAAAATATCTGTATCGTGAAAGACAAAGTAAAGCTCATAACAATTTCTGATTAAGAAAGACTAAAGATGAGCGACAGCTAGAATGGATTACGTTCTGAATTGCCAAAAACGATTTTTCTGTAAAGCACTCTTATGCAGAGAAGCGGATCCATGATGGTCCCACACAGGTTTGAAACAAGAAGAGCTTGCACCAGGATGTAAACCAGTTACCTCACTGTACATGCCATTTGGTTCAGTTGACATTTTTCCCCTTGGCAAGACTTTGTTGATGAAGCAAGCCGGGTTCTAATTTGCATTCCAGATTACAGTCTTTATGTCACCACAGGTTGGTGTCAGACTTTCTGTGAACTAGTTGCAACCCACAGATACACTCAGAGTAGGTCTTCTAAAATTAGGATGGTATTGGAACAGTTTGACAGAAATTGGAATATGACATGTAAATTAAAGAGTCATCTGGGATGAATTTCCTGAATCAGACAATAGTATCATGGTTATCTGAGAGAGAGTCCTTATTTTGGGGAGTTACCCATTAAAATATTTACAAGTGAAAGATCATAAAGTCTACAACTTGCGTTTGGTTTAACAAAAAGTTGTGACTCTGTGTGCATTCACATGCATGCCTACAAAGAGAGGGCATATACATAAATGTGGCAAGTTGTTAAAAAATAGTGAATCAAGGTGAAGAATGTACTATTCTTGTACTGGTCTTCATTTTTTGTAGGCTTAAAATTGTTTAAAAGAAAGAATTGGAGTGTTCTAGAAAGAGAAGATGCAGTCATGGCATGGTACCTGAGCTTGGGAAGTCGAAGGTCTTATTATACATTCATCCTTTGAAACAACCCACTAACCCAACTGTACTTACTGTCCAGAGTTATGGCTTCAGAGGATGGTCATAATCTTTGACCATGTGATTTGCCTTTTTTTATCTGCATTCAGCTTGGACTCTGGTCTCAGCTACTTTTATTGGGGGAAAATAAATAAATAAAACCATCTAATTTGTGCTTTCTGCTGAAAATCAGGTTTCCGAGCAGGAAATGGATGAAGTGATAGCACGCAGCACTTATCAGGAGAGCAAAGAGGCCAGTTCCTCTCCTGGCTTAGGTACTGTAATTGCACATTTTCATTCAACATTCAGAAGAGTGTCTCATTAAGTTCACCCAGGGGGCGCTCCCCAGTGCAATAGTATTGGATTCTGTAATTATCAGGGTTGGTGAAAGTAGCTGTCAGAGAGAACCAGTGCTTTCTCTTAGTTGGTACTTTTTCTTTCCACGGTTATTTAATGTGCTTCATTAAAGATCTAATCATGCATGCTTCTTGTACTACTCTCAAATAATTTGCAAAAGTGAGTTAACAGCATTTCATGTATTTATACACGATTCATCAAAAATGCTGTAGATGAAAGTAAGATGATACCAAAATATGAGTAATTTGATAGATGCAGCATATTACTCATCTAAAAGCCTGAGATTTCTTTATATGAATTCAAAAAGTTTTAATGTACAGAGAGTAACAGAGGCAGCAAAAATCATGATTTGTAAGTGGAAAAAAGTTCAAGCGGAGAAGGAGTGGCCAGGAGTTTCATATGAATTTAGAACACTGTCTTGCATTTTAAAACTAATGTTTCCTGTAGCATGGAAACCTAAAGAGACTCTTCAAACATTTCTGAGCTGGAGATTTTACTGATGTTCAGATTGATGTCCCAGAGGGAAAAGGAACTGAAATATGAGTTACTGGTTGTCAGAGAAAAAGTAAGGCATAATATTTTTTGGCAACCATGAAATACCCTGATTATTTGCATCCATAATTAATATATTTGAAGTGGACTCAGCCATAATAGACTCTTTATTCAACCATTCCATTATTCTGACCTGCCTGAAAGCTGCAGTCTCTTAATCCCAACATTTCACTCTATCAGTTAGAAAAGATTTTATTAAGCATGATCCACATGCCCTAAATCTCTTTTGCTTGTGGCATAGAATTTAAAATCTAAATGCTGAGCTTTTCATCCTTTAGTTAAAAATTAAAATAGATATCCATCCCTCTCCCTAGTTCTTTCCTAAGTTTCTTGAATGGTGTTCATTTGTCCATTCATCCCTCAACCCATTCAGCAGATACCAATGAACACTTACTAGACAGCAGGTGCAATGCCCAGCTCTGTAGGGTCCAACCAGTCAACCTCTCTGCTGTACCCATTGTGAAATAGTCAAGCAAGGCAGATGAGATACATCCACTCATCACTAAAATTTCCTATGTATCTGGAAATGGAGGTGTGATGTCTAAAAGACTTTGAGAATCCAGAGAAAGAAATTACTTCTAACTGGGGTCATTATGGAAGGAGGTAACATTGGAGTCAGGTCTCAGATCATGAGCAGAGTCTTGGGAAGGAGGATGGGGTGAGTCAGGGACCCAGGTAGACTGTACGCATCTACCTATGTGCACAGTCCCTCTGTACCCTGGCAGCAAAGGGAGCTTTTGTTTAATATGTTTGGTGCCTCCTTTTCTAGTTAAGTGTGTGAGCCTCTTAGTGATTTGAACTTCATTATTTTGACAATACGGTGCATTCTCCCCCCTGCAGGTACTCCCTTGAAGAGCCCCTCTCTTGCCAAAAAGGTGAGTCGAGACATGTTGCTACCTACCCTGCTCAGCAGGACTATAACCAGGAGCCCCTAAGTCAAGCCCAGAGTGCCCAGCACATATTTCTGCCCACGAGTCCTTTATGTCACTTTTTACAGGAAATAGCAACCATGCTAATTTGAGAACAAATCCCCAAGTGTGTCTTTCACTTATTAAATATTCATCCAGGAAAAGAGTAGAGCAATAAAATTAAAGAACCAGAACTGCAGTTTTGAAAGTAGGTTTTTTTGTTTTTTGTTTTTTTTTTAACTGCTCCAATTTAAAGCAGGCCTGAGTTTTGGAGGACCTGTGACTTTAAGGAAATGGTGGAACATCTCTAAATCCCACTCTATCTGGGTGCAGGGTTCTCCCCACCCCCAATCAATGGGCTGGGCCAGTTGGCTTGGGATTTCATTCTGTGTTCTTATCCCTTCCTCCAGTGTGTTTCCTGGGATGGTTGATAAACTGCTACTGTGGCTTTTGTGATCATTGCCAAAAATGTGACCACCACCACCCCCAAACCTCTAAAACCAGGGTCTGGCAACAGCAGTCACCTTTTTATTCTGTAATCGTTAATTTAGCCATTCTGAAAAGTAAATGGAGATGGGCGTTTACTATCACAGCTGTTTTGAATGACCGTGGATTAGAACAAAGTGTTCTTGCAAAGATAGGAAGTAATTAGTTTCAAATAATCTGCTTCTGGTACATTTTCTGAGAAAGCGGAGACATCCAGCATTTTCTTCTCCAACAGGACTCCCTTATTTCTGAATCTGAATTCTCCCAGTACTTTGCCCATGATGTCCAGGGCCCCTTGTCAGACTTCATGGTGGCCGGCTCCGAGGATGAGGATCACCCAGGAAGTAGCTGCAGTGCCTCTGAGGACGGCAGCCTGCCTCCCAGCTCCTCCAGTAAGCAGGAAGCGCCAGTGGGCCCTGGGCTCTGCATTCCAATAACCACGTGCTAGTTTGCACCTCTCCCCTGGAGGCTATGGTGGTTCAACTCCCCCTGGTGCTAAAATGTGAATGGAGGACTGGAAAGCATGCCTCTGGATGAACAGAGGTCATCTTTCCACCCTGACTAAACACAGAGTTTACTCTTGGTCGATGCAGCCACTGTAATGATGGGCCACTCAAGTGGACAGTAAATGGGCTGAGTGCACACTCCATTCATTCCCAGGTGGGGAAGGTTGGCTACCCCATGATGCAGATGGAGAGACCTCAGGTGATGGAAAGGCCCAGGTATGGGGGACACATCATTGGATAATTCCTTCTAGAGAGGAATTATCCACAGCAGCATTTAGGTTGGACCCCAGCAACCTGTGAGACATCATGGACAGTTACAAGTCTCTGTCTCCAGACAGCACACAGTCTACGTTAAATTATCCAGAGGGCTAGGGATAAAAGGGTGGGGGATACCAGAAGGGAAAGGGGAGCGCTAGGCTGGCCATCCACTCTGAATAGAGCCTAAGAAGTCATGTCACTTAAGCACGATATCCAGGGGTCAGAGGTTGAGTGTCTGCAGTTGGGAACGCCGAATGCTCCTGTGTTGGGATGGAATTCCATTATCAGACCAGGCCAGATTCAGGAACTTGGTTTCATTTGACTTTTCTCTCTGCCTCCCCCAGCTCACAAGGAACCGGGAAAAGCCAGGGCCAACAGCCTTGTGACTCTGGGAAGCCAGAGGACCTCTGGGCTCTTCCACAAGCAGGTGACAGTTGCCAGACAAGCCAGTCTTCCTGGAAGTCCACAGGTCCTCAGGAATCCTCTGCTCCGCCAGAGAAGGGTGGGCTGCTACGACGCCAACGATGGCAGCGATGAGGAAGAGTTCAGCAGAGAAGGGGACTGCATTTCCCTCCCGGGATCCCTGCCAGGTCCCAGCAGGCCTCTGAGAGAAGACGACTCTAGGCATGCCTTGGTGACGTCTCCCAAGATCACAGATGTCAACAGGCAAGAGGAACAACCCCAGAAAACCCAGGTCAGCAAGGCCTCCTCAGTGCCTCTCCTGGGCAGCTCGTTGTACTTGGAGGAGAGTGTTCCAGAGGGTATGGTGGATGCTGCTTCCCAGGCAACCAGCCTGCGGGGTTCTACAGAGGTCCCAAGGAATGGCCCTGGAGGCTCAGGAAGAAAGGAACTGTCAGGATCCAGAAGTTCACCCAAATTGGAATACAAAGTCCATATAGACACCCAGAGTGTGAAGAGCACAGAGAACCCCATTCCCCCCCAGAAGAGTGAAAACCTGATGTCCAGGCACAAACCCGTGGCCAGGGTCAGCCCACACTGCAAGAGGCCCGAGGCAGAGTCCAGCTGCTCAGAGACAGAGTCCCTGAGTGACAAGGCTGATGGACCATGTGGTCAGGACTTAAAAATCCAGGCCACTGCCTTCAAAGAGACTGTCACTGGTCTTCTACCCGATGGAACTGCAAAGGAGGTAACTGACTTTCTCTTGGTCACTTTGAATCTAAGTGAATATTGTGTGACTGAATAGGGGCTCTGTTGGTAAGCACAGGGAAATCCACCTCCACAAAAAGGATGCTGGTCTGGGGTGTAGCTCGGTAGTAGAGCACTTGCCTTGCATGTGTGAGGCACTGGGTTCGATTCTCAGCACCACATAAAAGTAAATCAATAGAATAAAGGTATTGTGTCCATCTACGACTAAAGTAAATATTTTTTTAAAAAAAAGATGTTGACAGGAGAAATATCTTTCGGGAGAGTCATTCATTTAATGGGAGCCTATTAGCATATTGGTAGGTCATCAGTCCTGAGGTCATTCAGCTAAAAGTGATTGCTCCCTTACCTGTACACAGGGCCTCTGGTTGAGGATGGAAAGGCAGTATGGTGTGGGTGGAGCAAAGCCCTGGGCCTGGTATCAACTGCTCCACTGACTAATTGGTATAAGTTGAGTGACTACTTAGGCAAGTTACTGAGTCTTTTTTTTTTTTTTTGGGGGGGGGTGATTACCAGGGATTGAAATCAGGGGCAATCAACCATTAGCCACATCCCCAGCCCTATTTTGTATTTTATTTAGAGACAGGGTCTCACTGAGTTGCTTAGCACCTCGCTTTTGCTGAGGCTGGCTTTCAACTCACGATTTTCCTGCCTCAGCCTCCCAAGCCGCTGGGATTACAGGGTTATTGAGCCTTTTTGAGCCTCCATTCTGGCTGTAAAACAGGGCTGGTGCTGTCTGCCTGGTCAGGTCGGAGTTGGGGGAGCCACCAAATCTATGTTGGCGGGGATTCTCTTCCACTGATAAGGTTATGAGTGGTCCTTACTATAGCTTGATTATTACTATGTCACGTGAATAAGGGGGGTCATATTCATTTAGAAAATTTATAATGCACCCACATTAGATGCAAGTTAATTTTTTGTTACTACTTGGTTAGCATTATTGAATTGTTCGGTTTTTTTTTTATATTTTGATATATACCTCTTCTTTAACAAGGAGAGAGGAATTAATGTTGTTTATTAATCTGCTCAACATAAATAATTTCTCTTTATCTCTGAGCAAACAACCTGAGGTGACTTAATCAGGCCGTATTTGAAGATGTTAATTGGCTTATGTAAAAATACATGTAGATAGATCCAGAAATGAAAAATCAAAGACACTATATGAGATCAGAAGTCTTTTTTTCCAACCCTATTTAAAACAAAAACAAAAACTGGGCGCCGTGGCACATGCCTGTAACCCCAAAGACTTGAAACGCGGAGGCAGGAGGATTGTAGGTTCAAAGCCAGCTTCAGCAACTTAGCGGGGCCCTAAGCACTTAGTGAGACCCTGTCATAAAATTAAAAATGAAAAGGGCTGGGGATCTAGTTCAGTGGTTAAGCACCCCTGGGTTAAATCCCCAGCCCCAAAAGTAAAATAAATTAAAAAGTAGAAATATGCATCTTTTTTTCCCCTCAAATTATATCTTACCTCTAACCAGCATGAGTTTGGGTTTTTTTTTTCTTTTTCCAACCTATATTTTATAAAATAATGTTTAACCAATGGGTATGTTCCATTTTTTTTCAAAAAGTATCATAATCAGTTTTGGATAACTACAGAACACCAGATCAGGATTTTTATTCATAATGATGTCTATCTATTAAAAATAAGAGCCTTTTGTACACTTTTGAAATTATATTCTCAATAAGAACTTTTGAGCAGCATTTAAAACTGGGGCAAAAGAATTTTTCTCACAAAACTTTTTGTTCCAAAATTTAATTTAATTACATACAAAAAAAAAAAAAACAACAACAGAATGCATCGCTCTGACGTATCCTCAAATATTGGAAGTTGAAAGCAAAGCCAGGGGGCTGGAGTTGTGGCTCAGCGGTCGAGCGCTTGCCTCACCTGTGCGAGACACTGGATTCGATTCTCAGCACCACATATAAATAAATGAATAAAATAAAGGTCCATCAACGTCTAAAAAATATTCTTAAAAAATCAAGACCAGAGAAAAGCTGTTGATGAGTAGGTTTTCTATTGCTTTTATTTAATTCTTTTTATTCAGGCAAAATGTACATAATGTAAAATGAACCATTTTAAAGTGCACAGTTCAATGGCCGTGGGTGCATGTGACGGCCACCTCTGTCCCCTTCCAAAACTCTGCCACTGCTTTTCCCTGACACTTACCTTGCCTTACTGAACCTGAATGGAGTTAAATGCTAGGAAGGTTTCCCTCCCCTGGCAATTGACATTTTAAAAAATGAATTTTTACAAGAGTTGCTCGGACACACTGTACCCCTCACTTCTCTTCTTTGCCGCCACCCTTGGGCCACTTTCTGACTCAAATTCAGTAGATAAATTCCAAATAAATCCGATTTAACTTTCTAATAAGTTCAAAAAAAAAATTTTTTTTTTCCGCAACGAAGAGTAGGATAGAAGAAAGGAGGATAAAGTCACTGACACTTGGCCTGAGAGAGATCTTAAAATATTAAATGTCAGTTTCATTTATCCAGATTTGTCGTTTCCCTCACTACTAAGCTAAGGAATTGACTTTACAGTCTCGGAGATCTCTAAATAGTATTATAATAATACTGCCTTCCATCTCGAGAGCCTTTTATATGCCATTTTATAGCTATTCTCACTTGAGCATCTTTTATTTAATACTCCATCGTGAGGGCTGAGGCGGTGGCTCAGGGGCAGAGCACCTGCCTCACATGGGTGAGGCACTGGGTTCAATCCTCGGCACCACATAAAAATGAACAGTGGCATTCTGTCCATCCACAACTACAAAAAAAAAAAAAATTAAAAAACCTCCATAGTGAGACTTCTCATTCCCATTTTCAAGCTGAGGAAACTGGGTCTTGGGCCAGAGGAACAAGACCACACTCCTTTCAGGTCCAGATCTCCTGGCTCCTCCTCCAGCCTCTTCTGACTTTTCTCAAACCACTCTCCTCTGCTCTGTATGATGTTGTCTTATGATGCAGAAAACCTGAAAGCCATCAGCAGTGACTTGTGGTTGTAATTGTACCAGGAACCTCTGGGGAAGCTGACCCCTGGGGATGGATGTGTCCCGATTGACTGTGGGCCAGCCAGTATTCTGTGTCACCCTGACCCCGGACATCTCACAGAGAACCCCCCCGAAGCTGCACCAGAGTGGGGGCAACAGCCTGTGACTGGTGAGATTAATTTATCATTTGTTAAATTTAAAAGTAGCAAGGCACACACCCTAATAAAAGTACTACAAGTGGATGATTTTGAGGAGGGGAAAACTTCTTATGCGAATTTATGATGTTTAAATGCTGCCTTCACTTAACAATTTGACTAGACCATTGTGTCTAACTTTATACCTTTTTTTTTTTTTTTTTTTTTGGTATTGACGATTGAACTCAGGGGCACTTGGCCGCTGAGCCACACCCCCAGCCCTGTTTTATATTTATCTGGAGACAGGGTCTCACTGAGTTGTTTAGCGCCTCACGTTTGCTGAGCCTGGCTTTGAACTCAAGATCCTCCTGCCTCAGCCTCCCAAGCGGCTGGGATTCTAAATTCATAGTTTTAATTCCATGTCGATGGTGTCCATTTTCAGGCATCAGTACTATTTTCCCATTTTGTGTCACAAATGAGACATGAGATAAAACACAAGGATCTTCCACCCTTCAGAATCTCAACACACTGCTTATGTGAAATCAAGTGCACTAAGAATGGCGACGAAAACCTCCACCAGGGAAAGTAAAAAAAAAAAAAACAAATATTGGAAAAAGTGTTGATGAGAGATGGAGTGATGTTGTGGAAGCAGAAATCGTGTCAAAATCAATTTGACCACCTAGCATCTTGTAGTCATCCAGAATAATGTGGCAGAATGAGCTGTTTCTAGTCAGGCTGAATTTCAATAACTTGTCAGCCTTTTTAGTGGAAGTGGCAAATTTGTCTTCTAAACTTGCACTTTGGTGGGGACACTTTTCTCAGTGGCTGAGAACCGCTGGAGGGCCTCTGAGGTGCTGGCAATCCCTCTGCGGCTGCCACCAGAGAGTCTTTGCCGATTGCAGTTCCTGCTCTCTAGTGAGCAGCTATGGCAGAAGGAGGGACATGAGAAGCCCCACTTGGTAGGGCTGTCCTCATACATAAAAAATTTGGAAACTCAGAATATCCTCCCGATATTTTGATGGCCACTCACAGAAAAAAAAATACAGGTCCCTGATGTTTTGTGATCTGTGGCTCTTGGTCCCCCTGTGGATAAGGCTGTTACCCTGGTTTCTGTTCTGTACGGTTCGCCCTCACTCACTGACCCAGTGTGAACAACCAATTTTATTAACAGTCTGACTTTTGCAAAGTGTGTTAGCTTTAAGGGGTTTTATTTGAGGGAAGATAAGTTATATGGAGGAAGCCCTCGGGGTCACCTTTCAAAAGAATGCTTGATCTGAGGCCAGCATCACCACACATTTGAAGAGTGAATATTCTATAAAAGGATCCTCTGGAAGTTTCCTTGGAAGGGACGTTTGCTCTGGAATTGAAGGGGAGGGGCAACAAAGGGGCATTTTTTAAATCACCAACGTAATGCAGAAATCCTTTCTTTTCTCTTTCCACATGAGGACGTTTTCCTTAATTCTGTGCATTTGTGACTTAAATAAGTGGGTGTAGGCATGTAAATTTCTCCTGGGTTGTATTCCATGTAGAGAGACATCCAGCCTACCCCTCCCCACTTCCCCCCCCACAGAAGAACCGCCTTCCCCTTGTGCCGCAGCTTCTGATCCTTCCCACGGCAGGTGTGTGGGTGCTCGCCTGTCTCCCCGTCTCTGGACTCCCTAGAGATGATGAGCCCTGAGAAAGGAGCAACTTGTCTCCTGGGCATTCGCTGAGCAACCAATTAACACTGTGCCAGGAACCGATACTTGGTATTTGTGCTGTGTTCAATTAACATACAATTCATGATACCCATTATCATCCAATTCTTAAATGTCAGGGTCCTCATTATGAGGACTGACTGTTGAGTTATAGTGACACCCTGGCACCCTCTAGGCTTTTGGGGTGTATGAGAAGTATTACACATTTTACCTGGTCCCAAGCCAGACTTGATGGTACACACTGCTAATCCCAGCTGCTCAAGAGGCTGAGGCAGGAGGATCGAAAGCTTGAGGCCAACCTGGGCAACTTATCAAGACCTTGTCTCCATGTCTCTTTTAGAGGGGAGGCAGGGAGGTACCAGGGGTGGAACTCAGGGACACTCAGCCACCGAGCTACACCCCCAGCCCATTTTTGTATTTCCTTTAGAGATAGGGTCTCATTGAGTTGCTTAGTGCCTCACTTTTTGCTGAAGCTGGCTTTGAATTCGTGATCCTCTGCCTCAGCCTCTTGAGCCACTGGGATTACAGGTGTGCACCACCACACCTAGCTCCATATCTCTTAATAAAATAAAAAGGTCTGGGAATGTAGCTCAGTGGCAGATCACATGCCTATCATGTGTGAAGCCTTGGGTTCAATTCCCAGCATGGCAAAACAAAAATAAATAAATAAATAAATAAATAGGTAGATAGGTAGATAGATGGATAGATAGCATCGTCCCTACAATTTTATCAGAGCTTCTGAATCCTTTTTGTAGATTTCTATTTCTCCTTCCCAGTCAAAAAGCTAACTGTGACCAGTTGGTCCTGCCAAGAAATCGACTGCTAATCAAAGCCTTCGTTCTTCTAATTTGATTATAAGTAGCTTAGCTACTTTTCAATATGTAGGAAGAATATTCTTCAAAATATATTCTTTTTTTATGTAAAGATCCCAGAATGCTTAACTGATAAAGAAGGAACACCTTACCTTTTTTTCTTTTAATCCTTTTTAAGATTCCAAAACAATGTATGCACAGCAAGATGGTGAAGCCTGAGGCACCACCTGCAGGCTCCCTGGGTTCAAGTCCAAGCTTCAAAGTTTGACCAGGGAATTGACCCTGGGCAAGTCACTCAGGTCCTAGGTTGCCCACCCTGTGGTTTTAGGGGTGTTTATTGTTTTGTTTTGTTTTGTTTTTTGGAGGAATCAATGAAGTTTTTCACAGATAACACTTGGAGCCCTGTCTAGTATACCATATACACTCAATAAACTTTATGCACATGATTTTTCTAAGGAAAAAATAAGCACGTATTTCACTGCCTAGAATATAATATACATGCAGTAGGATACATGCATGTACACAGACATACAAACAACACGATTTTTCTAAGAAACTTTCTAGAAAGGAATAAAGATCGACTTGCTATTGGACACAGGAGTGATCGGCCAACCAAGCAAGTGTGCCGGTGGGGAGGTCTGACGTAGAGCCCAGGCAGCTGGAACTGACCCCTAGCGGGTAGCTCTTAGAAACCAGGAGGAAGAGGCAGCCCAAAGCAGTGTGGGGAGTGTAGAAGCCCTTGTTTGCCACTAAACTTTTAAATAACTCTCATGAAATACATCCATGATGATTATTTTAAAAAACTGAGAAAATAATAGTTAATAGAGAAATTGTTAAAAAAATCATCTAAGCCCCAGGGTGGGGAAAAAACTCTATTAACATTTTGCGTTGCATCTTTTTGTTTTTTGGTTTTTTTAGAGAGATTGAGAGTGAGAGAGAGAGAGAGAGAGAGAATTTTTTTTTAATATTTATTTTTTAGTTCTCGGCGGACACAACATCTTTGTTGGTATGTGGTGCTGAGGATCGAACCCAGGCCGCACGCATGCCAGGCGAGCGCGCTACCGCTTGAGCCACATCCCCAGCCCCCTTTTTTTTTGGTTTTTAACGTGTGCTGCTAGTATGGAACTTGGGTCCTCATACACTCTGGTCAAGTGCTCTACCACTGAACTCTGTCCCCAGCCCACTATCTAGCCTTTTAGTCCTATTGTGCATACATGAGTATGTGTAAAATATATCACTCACAGTCCTATGCTGTTTCTTGGTGGGGGACAAAACACTCCAGTGTTCACCTGTACCTAACAACCTTTTTTTTTTTTTTTTTGCCTTAGAAGATAATTGAGCAGTCTGCTGGGGTGACTAGACTGATCCTAAGCCTGTGTGATCAATACAGTCCCCTGCAGCCTGTCCCATGCCCTAGCCCCTCCACAGCAGCCTTCCTGAGAGAGGAAGCTACACTGATGTCCCCAAGTCCTTCCACACTACAAACCATGAGTGACAGCTCCTGGGCCTTTGGCCCAGGGCTGTGCCCATTACTAGGCATTTGGGGAGTCTCCAAACGAAGCATTATTTTGGAAGATGACATAAGGCTGCCTGCACGCAACTTAATCTCCCTCAAATAAAACCCTTCGAAGAGTCACACTTTTGCTATTGCACAACTTGCCTGGGAGGGGTGTATTCAGTGAGTGAATCTGAAACTGAAAACTCAATCTGCACCTCTTGTCTCATTGCTCCCTGTATTTGGTGTTAGTAAAAGCAGGAAAATTATGCTTTGCAAGTCCAGGAAAGGCCGGGCAGAGAACACCACTGGATCTGGCTCTCTGAAGGGCCCTGGCTTCCCCAGGGATCCCAGGAACTCGGTGCCTGTCTCAGAGATCCGCACTTGCTATTGCCACATGCTGTCAACACAGAGGCCACAGAATTAGGGTTCAGTCTACAGCGTGGCTGTAGATCCAGTTACATCACCTGTGAACTGTGACCTTGGACATGCTGCTTAACCACTCAGCAGCTCCATCTTCATCTGCCCAAGGCCGATGGTCACAGGGCATTGCCCACAGTGTTGGGAGGAAAACTGGGTGGACTCTTAGCATGGTGCCGACCTTCCTAACAATTACTTCATAATTATTCACAAAGGAACTTCAGGAGGGGGGGAAGTGCAGTTAGGATGATTTTATGTGAGAGATGAGGGATGAATGTAACATTTGGGGTAGATGACTGTTCTCAAACCAAGAGCATTCATGTGACTGAGCTTTGCACTCCAACCTATGACCCCAAGAAAACTGCTAATCCTGGTTCTTTTTTATACCAATCTCCCCACCAACCTCGTTGCCAGGTGCTATGTACCAGAGGTGGATAGATTAGCCCAAGAGTATGCAGGGCTTTCCTAGGAGCCACCTGCAGGATAGAGTGGCTCTTGAAACATGTCCCATGAGTGACTTAAGTACCCCGTCTCCTGCCACCATGAGCGTCCATGCTTTCTTACCTCTCTGCTTTCATTCCGTTGCCTTTCTCACCTTCCTTCCCACCGCTGTGCCCAAACTGTCCTCGTGAGCACCACTCCAGCCCCTACCCGCTCCGTGGAGGCTTCCTGCAATAGCACAGCCTTCCAGCCCCACTGTGCTGAGCCTCAAGACGTGCCAAGGCCCCAAGTAGACGTAGCCCTGAGTCCCATCCACAGCCTCTGTCTCTGTGCTAAAAGGAGGCCTCTGAATTCAGAGATTAGACTATCTTATGCTGTACCCTGTCCCTCCCGTCTCACAGCCTGAGGGACCACCCTTCCATGACGGGCCAGATGCTGGGACTGGGTGAGATGTGAGGCTCTGCCGAGTCCACCCCAAATCTAAGGCATCGCACAGAACAACGGCTCCACTCCTCCTGAGCTTCTGCTGTCAGAGAGCAGATGGTGTAAAGAAACCCAAGGATTTCTGGTGTCCCCCGTCCTCAGAAATCACCAAGAAAGAGAAAAATGGGCAGGCTCCCACGCTCCTCCTGCCAGCTCGTCTGAGTTATTTTGGGGCGGCTGAAGCAGTGTGGTGTTTGCTGGATGTGAGCGCTCTGTAATTTGAGAGACAAAAACAGACAGACAAGAAGGCCCACGTGTAGGCTGTGGAATGTCCTCCTAAAAAAAAGAAAGAAAGAAAGAAAAAAAAAAGGCTGAGATGGTTTAAGGTTCTCTTTTCATTGCGAGGGCTTCTGTTTTCCTCCCTTTGCCCCTTCGTCTTCTCTACCTCTCCACTTTTTGTTCTCCACACAGGACCAAACAGCCCTCCAGCCCTGCTCCCTGCCCCAGGAAAGGAGGCCACCCATCCTGATCTCGGCAGGACCTCCCCGGAGGCCTGGCAAGTCAGCAGGCCTGAGAAGGCTGGCCAGCCTGTGCTGCCCGGGGTCGTGGAGCCTGAGGCCCAGGGCAGATCTGCTGTGACGGTCCCCCACGAGGGCAGCACACCCCCAGGGGAGAAGGCAGTGACCCCTCCTGGCTTCAGCAAGACTCTGGCCAGCTGCCATGGCACCACCAGAAAGGCAGCTGCCCCCAGAGTTGTGGGACCTGGGGCCGAGGAGGCAACTCCTTCCAGTGCCCTCCTGCCACCAGACCTCATACCCCAGGAGCAGAGTCGAGGAGCTCCAGCCACCCACTGCAAGGGCTCCAAATCCACGGAAGACCAAGCCCCCGAGACCCCCCAGGAGGCCACTCTGCTTGAGGTCACAGATGCTGTGTCTGCAAGGGCGTCACGGTCCAGCCCCTCCCTGCCAGTGCCCACTGACAAGACCAGCGACACGTGTGATGGTGTCTCGGGGCACTGCTGCCCACTGGGGAGCAGAGAGAGCCTGGTGACAGACATTGACAGATCCATCCAGGGGTCAGAGGCTTCTGAAGTGAGGCCTCAGTCTTCTCAGAAAGGGGGAGGCAGGGGTCACCAGGGCAGTTCTCAGGTTGTGCTGCAGGCAGGAGCTGGAGGTGGCAGTTCCCAGCATGCCCTTCCAGCCACAGGTGACCAGACCTCCTCCCCCAGGAAGGCCTTGGCCACTGCTTCCCCAACAGCCCCACTGTGGGCCTCCCAGCCTTCAGTCTTAGATTCCATTAATCCCCATAAACATTTTACTGTGAACAAAAACTTTCTGAGCAACTACTCTAGAAACTTTAGCAGCTTTCATGAAGATGGTCACTCCCCGTCGGGCCTGGGCGACAGCACAGAGCCGTCTCTCTCCTCCATGTATGGAGATGCCGAGGACTCCTCTTCCGACTCCGAGTCACTCACTGAAGCCCTGCCAGCTTCCACCAGGGACAGCGGGTCACAGCCTCGTTCTCATGGGCCTTCTCCCAAGGAAGATCCTACAGAGTCTGAGGAGGAACACGTTGAAATTTGTTCCACGAATGGTCACCCCAGTCCACCCTCGACGACTCCCGCTCAGGCTGCGCCCTGCCCGGCTTTAGCCAAAGTCCTGCCGTTGAAGCACAGTGCGCTGAGCGAGTCCCCGGGAGACCCCTGCGAGACCGCGTCCTTCTTGCCAGGAGCCTCCTGCACCTCCAGCCCCAACTCTCCCCAGCTGTTTTCACTCCTGGATCTGAGCGCTCAGGAGCAGGAAACTCCTGCGGAGGTGAGCATTTCACAGGGTCACCGGCCTTTGTGTGCAGAAGAAACTATGGAAGTGAACGGCCCACCTTCTAAAGTTGTCAGGCACAGCCCACCAGTCCCGCTCGGCTCCCCTCACGTGGTGAATGGTTTGGGACATGACCGGCTGCATGACAAAAACCCAGACAGACAAGAAACCAAGGCAGACACCACTGAAAACGCGTACCCCCCCTTCAGTGTGGACATCCCAAAGAACGGAGAGTCTGTTCTGGCAGACCTCCACATCTCGGAGAGTCAAGACCTGGATGACTTGCTGCAGAAACGAAAAATGATCTCCAGGAGGCCCATCATGGCCTGGTTTAAAGAAATCAATAAAAATAGCCAAGGTTCCCACGGACAGAGCAAACCAGAGAAGGACTACCCCACCGTGCCAGCCAGAAGTCCCGACTCCAAAATTCAGATGTTGAGCTCAAACCACAAAAAGGGGGTTGCCATACCTAATAGCCCTCCTCCGCTGAAAATCAATCTTGACAATAAAGATTCAACTAAAAAGGGTTCGGTGGACACACTTTTAAGTAACTGTCAGAAACCCAAGTGCGGCCCGAAGCTGAGGAGACTCAGCATCAAAAGCAAAAGCAAAGTCGGCTCTGAGGCCCCTGCTGCTAATCCTGCTAAGGCTGGTGGGGCAGACCACAGGAAATCCTTAATTTCACCCCAGACCTCCCACAGAACGCTTTCCAAGGGAGCGTCACACCGGTTTCACACAGCTGACCAAGAAGAACAAGACAAAAACACCACAGACACCCCCCAGGCTCCCCAGTGTGTGCTGGAGAGCAGGCCACCCCCGGCTGCCTCTGGGTCACTGAAGGCCTCCGCATCAGACACGAGCATCAGCACATTCATTTCCCCCCTGACCTCCCCAAAGACACTTCCTGAACAAGGCGCATATAACCGGTTCCACGCGGCTGTCCACTCAGAATCCAACAGAAGTTGCCCAGCGACCCCCAGATCTCCCAGGTGTGGACCCGAGGGCAAGGCACCCTGTGCTGTCTCTGGGCTGGTGAGTCCCGCAGCGTCCAGGAGCAGTGTGTCCCTGGCAGGGGTCAGACAGAGTGAGCCACGCACATCCAGTCAGATGGTCTCAGTGTCAGATGCAGCCCCACCCAGGGGGACCAGCGAAAAAGGAAGCAAGAGAATCGCTAGTGATCCCCTGGAAAGAACAAACCAGCTGAAAATAGTTGAGATTTCTTCTGAAAGAATGCCAAAGAATGCATGTGGTGACAAGCCAGCTGAAAGTGACAGACAGGGAGGGTTCTTGGCCCAGGGCAACTGTCAGGAGAAGAGTAAAATCAGATTCCACCAGTCAGTGGAATCATCCCCAAATCATCCATCCTCACTCGTGCCTCCTGCCCCCCAGGTGGAGCAGGAAATGCAACGATCCTTCAGTGTGGCCAAACTGGCTTCCTCCTCCTCCCCTCAACTGCCTGCTAAAAAGGCAGATCCCTCCCAGGGAAGATCGAGCCTGATGTCAGACTCCCTCGGGGTGCCCAAGAATGACATACCAATGGCCCCTGCTGGGGAGGACCATCCCTACTTCACCCCAAGGCCAGCCACCAGGACCTACTCCATGCCAGCCCAGTTCTCAAGCCATTTCGGACGGGAGAGTCATTCCCCACACAGCCCTGGTCGCTCCCCTAGGAATGGCCAGGTCCCTGTAACTAGCACGGGTCTCCCTGAGGCAAAGGCATCCAAAGGCAGTATTCTCAGCCTGGCCAATGGACAGGCTGTATATAGTGTCAAGCCTCTGCAGGAAACGTCAAAGAACGTCCCAACCATCGAGGAAGGCGACATCACCGCCGTCCAGGAGACAAGCTGCCTTGTCACAGACAAAATCAAAGTCACCAGGAGGCATTACTACTATGAGCAGAACTGGCCCCATGAATCTACCTCATTTTTCTCTGTGAAACAGAGGATCAAGTCTTTTGAGAACCTGGCCAATTCTGACCGGCCCACCACCAAGTCCGGGGCATCCCCATTTTTGTCTGTAAGCTCCAAGCCTCCCATTGGCAGGCGGTCATCTGGCAGCATCCCTTCAGGGAGCCTTGGCCACCCAAGTGACGCAGCAGCGAGGTCACTGAGACGCAGCTTGAGTTCCTGCAGCGAAAGCCAAAGTGAATCCGGCGCTCTTCTTCCACAGATGACCAAGTCCCCGTCTAGCATGACTTTGATTGTCTCCCGGCAGAATCCACCAGAGACCAGGAGCAAGGTTCCAGATTCAGACCAAAAGAAATCGCTTGTTCCTCTGGGAATCCCCACCCCAACCGTGACTCCAGCCTCTCCCATCAAGAAGAACAAGTCCTCGGTGCGCCACGCCCAGCCCTCCCCTGTGTCCCGCTCTAAGCTGCAGGAACTGAGAGCCTTGAGCATGCCCGACCTTGACAAGCTCTGCAGCGGCGAGGACTACCCCACAGGGCCCTCCGCCATGCTCTTCAAAACCCAGCTAGAGATCATCCCCAGGAGGTCGCTGGGCTCCCCCAGTGGCTCCCCAACTGCAGGCCTTCCTGGCCTTGATGGACCGGCCACCCTTTCATGTCCGGGGAAGGGTGGAAACAGGGCCTGTCCAGGAAGAAGCAGCCCTACAGCCAGTGAGCCTGCAGCACCCAGTTCAGCCAACGAAGTGGGTAAAACCACCCAGGACCTGCCTTCGGGAAAAAGCTGGTCAGTTAAGTAAGTATCTACCCTCCCTTTGTTTAAATAAACTTACATTATTTTGGAATAGTTTTTAAGTTCATATGAAAGTTGCCAAGGTAGTACAGGAAGCTCCCATGTACCTCTCACCCAGCTCTAACTGTTGTTAACGGTCCATTTGTCGAAAGTAAGAAATTAACATTGAGCAATCCTATTAACCAAACTACAAAGTCTATTCAGATTCCGCTAAATAAATTCCACTAATGTCCCTTTTCTATTCCAGGATCCAATCCAGAGTACCACATTGCATTTAGCCTCCTCTGTTTTCAATATAGTTATGGGAAACAAGTACCTGCAGGGAAGAGTTTGTCAAAATGCTGCCCCAAGTAGCACATTCCCCAGGCATGGCACTTACTAAGCAAAAGCAACCTGCAAGGGAGATGGGAAGGAAGAGAAGGCAGCACCTGAACGGGGAACCTGGGCCATGGAAAGTGACTGCAGTCCAATGGGAATTTCCAGCATATTTTAAATGTTTCACCTGAGCCTACATATTAAATATTTTACATGTCAGAGTGTCCTATTAAACCCCTGTATCCATCCCCTAACATCTTGGAGGAATCCCTGAACCCAGAGCACTCCTATTGCTATTGTCAAAAATTGTCCCAATAATTGTCAATGTGAAGGACATTCCTGCTCAGCATTCAGGGCCCTTGGTTTGGAGTGGGAGTTACAACTAGAAGAAAACATAAGCAGCAGCACCTCAGGAAATAACTGCCATATATTTGAGTAGCATTCATTTCAAATGTGTCCTTAGAAAATGGAAAAATTGCTTCCTTCTTTAATGTTTTCCAAATATATTTGTTATTTAGTTTGGATCAACTTGAAGTCTCAGTGGGGGACCAGCAGAGATTACAGGCTGTTTTGTCATCGGTGGGATCAAAATCTTCCACCCTCACTCTCATTCAGGAAGCGAAAGCACAATCAGAGGTGAGTGAAATGCAGAGGGTGCACAAAAATGACAGCAGCATTAGTGGCCAGGTGCCCGTCGCCCGCTTTGACAGCCAAGGAGGGCGCGCCTGGTCCTGGAAGGCCTGGCTGGGCTGGGAATTCTACAGCTCAGTCGGACTCTTGCCTCGTTTGCTGCCAGCTGGCTTCAGAAGCTAGACCTTCATGGAAAGTTCACATGCCATATTGGTGTCACTGCTATTTTAATTCCCTGGTAGCAAGTTACCACCTTTCCCACCCCCAGCTTTGGAGTTTGTCTGCAGAGGGTCTTCTAAGCAGGACTATGAAATGCTTCCAATGACCAAAAGTCCCTCCAGCCACTTCACTGTGCACATAAACTAGTGAAGGGCGCCACCTGCAGGTAAAAGAAACAGTTGCACCAACACAGCCCTCCTTGTATCCTGAGGCCTAGGAGTTTGGGGAACCCCTGTAAAAGACAAAGGAGCTAATTACAAATAAAGTCTTTAAATGAATCGGATGTAACAATAACAAAAGAGAAGATGGCTTCACATATAGAATACTACTCTGAAGAATAAAAGCTTCTCAGGACTGTTCATAGAAATTTGAAACCTAAGAGTTGAATATTAGGAAAATGCAAAAATTTTTCTTTCCTGGTAATGTATTTGGCTTACTAACTTCATCCACAAACACTGTTCTAGAAATTAAAATATTACTCAAAGGATGCTATTTGAGGTTTATTATCTAAGTAACAGTCTTGCCTTTTTTTTTTTTTACCACTGTGCCACACCCCAGCCCTTTTTAGTTTTTGAGAGTGTCTCGGTAAGTTACCCAGGCTGGCCTTGAACTAGCAATCCTCCTGCCTCAGCTTCCTAAGTGGCTAGGGTTCCAGGCATATGCCACCCCACCTAGCCAGCTCTGGCAGCTAATAAGCTGGCAGGGGGAAGAGGGGAGATGATACCCTTTTAGTTTCACCTCCCTCCAGAGTCTCAGCCCACTGGTTTGGGTGTGTGCGGTTAGGAAACACCTGGGCACCAAGCAGTTTTCACTTTCAGTGAAAGGAAGTAGTCCAACTCTCGCTGCCTTCTGGGACTTGTCACTACCGTAAGCAAGCATCTCACGCAGGAACAGTCTCAGATCTCTATCAAGGTGGGAAGGGTGGGGTCACACTCAGCCAGGACCCTCTGCTCCGAACATTTTATTTACAGTGTTAGATAATGTGGAGAAAGAGAAAAACAGTCTCAGCCAGCCTCATACACCAGGTGCCCATTTCAGGAACAGAAATACAATGGGGACTTTTTCTGTGGACAGGATGCCCAGTGCTGCCCTTGCAGCCATCGTCTGAGGCCTCCTTCCCTCTGGTTTGATATACATCCCCAGTGTGGCTTGGTGTTGAAGATCAAGCCTACTTTCATCAGAATACAGCTCTCTCGCGCGTTCTCTCTCACTCTCCCCCCCTCCTTCCCCCTTGTTTTCTTATTGTGTTCCCAAGCTGATTTCAGAGAGGAGGGGTGAGCAGAGACCGCCTCATTCTGCCATCTTCACACGAGCAGTTTTCTGCCTTGCTTTTTTTCCAGTGAGTATGGTTTGCAGGTGCTTAAAATGGAACTGTACAAAACTACTTCACAGCCTTTGGTGGTGCTGTGATGACAGAAGTCATCTCACAACCATCCCTGGTCTTCTGACTTCAGCACACCCAAGCCTTGAAGAGCACTTCATGGTTCATCTAGCTTCCGGGGTGCTGTGCTGAGCTTCTCAAGCAAAATTTGGCCAGTTAGCCAGCTTCTAGCATACTGGTATCCTCACACACCCTGGAAAAAAACAATTTGAATGAATTAAAATATTGGTGACAACAAGTACTGCATTATAGGAGCTCTATCTTCAAATGTTCTGTCGCTTTGTGGTTAAATACCTGGGAAATATTCATATTCCGTATTCATATTTCTTTACCTTCCAGAAGCTACACAAAAATCATTTACTGCCCACATGTTTCCATTTTTGTTGAGAAGCCCAGTAGACATCCTTCTGTCTACTGATGTGTGCTTGGGCACAGGTATGGCTGAAGGACATTCTGGTATCAGCACATGTGCCTTGGTCCAAATCCGCTTCTTAGGAGAGAGATAAAATGCTTGGAAATTAGCCCTTGAGACTTCCTAACAGGACCACTTTCTCCTACCAGGTTCTCTCCCTTGCTGTTATAGAGTTGGTCTTCTGTCTCAGCTGTTTTATTTCATCAAATCCATCTTTAAGGGTTATTTTTAGACTCTTGTTCTAGTGCTATATTTGAGAACACCTTGAAGTGTGGATTATCAATCACTTCAGAAAAAAGAACAATGCAGAGCTTTAAAATGTTGCTGAATCACATGTCACATGTGGGTGAAGGAAATAAGTTCAGAATAATTAGCCCAGCCAGTTTATTTATTTTAAAATCTTTTATTCCAAAAATATCTTTGGATGCGCAAGACTGGGACAGTCTTCTGGTACTTAGTCCTACGACACTACTAAGAATGCTTTAGTCTCAATATCAGTTGAGTATTAGTTTTAACATAGTTTTTAGGTATTTTCTTCTTTCCTTCCCAGGGATTGAACCCAGAGGTGCTCTACCACTGAACCACAGGGTTTGTTTTGAGACAAGGTCTGACTGAGTTGCAGTGGCCAGAAATTAGGGACCTTTCTGCCTCAGCCTTCCAAGTCACTGTGATTATAGGTGTCCACCACCACCCCCAGAAACATACTTTATTTTTTATATTCTGAGTATTTTTGGACTGCTAGTTAATTTGCACCTGAAATCCAGTAACTGAACGTGCCAGAAGTGAGCATATAAAACACAAGGCCTCTGTCACTTAATCTTTTTTACGGCTGTTGAAATTGGCTTTGCTAAATGTAGATGTGAAGAGTTCTAGAATAAGGAATTCCCTTCAAGGTGAAAGTCTGTGCTATCGTCAGATTTAGGAAGATACAATCTGGTGCCTCAAATGGCTTGAAAACGTGGGAATGCTTAACCGCCCCTGCCCACATCCTCGTTCATGTTCACCTTCCCAGGGGTTCCACAGCTACAGCATAGACCCTCAGAACTTTCCACTTAAGCACTACCTAGAGGGGTGCCGGTTGAGCTGGGGACTGCTCGGACTTGTCTGTGTGAGCTGGGGAATCACTGAGACCTGGGATGGGCACCTACAGGAGGATTTAAGTTGGAGCTTCTCATTCTTGGCACTGGGAATCTACAGTAAATTGTTTTCCTGTTTCTCTTAACTAGAATAAAGAAGATATTTGCTTCATAGTCTTGAATAAAAAAGAAGGCTCAGGTTTGGGATTCAGTGTGGCAGGAGGGACAGATGTGGAGCCAAAACCAATCATGGTAAGTGACAGTGCCATTAGGACACAGATTGAACAGGATACAGATTCTAACATTCAAAGGCTACAGAGTTGTGTTAGCTACTACTTACACAGACATGGAAACATGGAGGAAGTAGTTCACAGTATTTTCATTGACAAAGAAGACTGACATATGACTGACATGTAGAGACCACATGTCAATACATATAAGCACAATTATCTATATCCTTAAAACTTGCCTAAATATCTTATTTAAGCACTAGAAAAACTTGAGGATCAACTGACCTAACTTAAATTCACTTATAAAATTACTTCTTTCCAAAGAATAATAATGTAAGACATTGTCACTCAGAGGCCTCGAGATCATGAAGGCCACTTTCATTGGTCTCATTTGTCCTTATATTCCTGTTACCTCACGGATGCCACACACATGAGACACTAACAAGAAGTTGAGTAAAAAATATGTGCTGGTATTGACATTTGTAATTCCACGTCCCGCACTGAATGATTTTGATCAACTTAAATATTTGTCATGAATAAGAAAACTTGTCATGAGGAACTTGTCTTCACTACAGAGTAGCAGTTGCTGTCTTGCCATCCCTGGAGGTATAAATGGATTCTAGCTTTTGTTCCCCTTTCCTTTCTCCTTTCCAGGTCCACAGGGTGTTTTCTCAGGGGGCGGCTTCTCAGGAAGGGACTGTGAACCGAGGGGATTTCCTTCTCTCCATCAATGGCACCTCGTTGGCTGGCTTAGCCCACGGAGACGTCTTGAAGGTTCTGCATCAGGCACAGCTGCACAGACATGTCCTCATGGTCATCAAGAAAGGGAATGAACAGCCCAGATCCTCCTCCAGGCAGGAGCCTCCCATGGCCAATGGAAAGGGTTCGCTTTCCAGAAAGACCATGTCTCTGGAGCCTGGAACTGGTAAGATATCAGTTCAATGACCAGCATTCTGGTGAGACATTAAAAAAATAATGGCCAGTTCCTGAATCAGAAAAAGTGAATGTAGTGAAATATAGTGTTTGGGGATGCTTCCTGCAAAAGAAGTATTACAAACAATTTTGTTTAAAACTCAGTAGTGAAAGCCACACTGCTGAAAATTACTTGGCAGCTTCTCTCAACATCCTAAGGAGACACCATCATATTTACATCTCTTTGTTAGAACTTAAGTGGCTGGTAAGTAAAATCAAGGAATTTTTGTGACAGGGAAAATCCGTATTGAAGGAGAAATTCAAGAATGAGATTTGTCCCTGGGAAACATCAAGGTTGAGATTTTTTTCCTGTTTTGTAAGAACATAAGGAAATGAAAGAGCAAACATGTTTTTGTTTGAAAACAGACTGCAGCCTTCATCTGCTGAGAAGAGTTTGCTACAAGGGGTTCTCTGTGCCCCTCTGCGAGGTACTGCCTCAACACCAAGTACATTTGTTTCTGACCACAGGCTGATTTCAGCCTCCAGAGAAGCACTGCACCCAGTGTCCTCCGCCTCTGCATTTGGGAATGACCTCTCTCTAGTCCAGAAGGCAGACAAGATCTGCTGGAGTTCAGTTAGGCCACTGCCTTCTGGGAGGGGCCTTTTGCTTTCTTTTCAGCATCTCCCCCTGATGATCAAGGGCAGCTCAATGTCTCTGCTGAACTTGGCTTCACTGTGGCCTGAGCAATCTGTAAAGATTTTGCTGAAAATGGATTAGATTCCATTGAACAAATGAGAAACTCTACCTGTCGAGATTCCGACACAGTGGCTCCCGTGTCCCCGGCTCTTCTGCTTTCCACTCCTAGAGAGCTGACACCTTTCCCAACACACGGAAACACCTTCCTCGTCAACTGATGCTCACCTTTGCCCCAGCACTCTCCAGTGGTTCGAGTATTTTCAGTGGGCTCCTGGGGATTCAACCTATCAAAGGAAACATTTGGCACTTAATCGTAAGAGCTTCCAGAGTTTTTGAGATTTACAACTCAAGAGAAGACCATCTTATTATCACTTATAATCCTGAAGTATTTCTGTAGCACCTCCAGACCACTGAACTTGAACCAGACCCAGAAGCATGATCCAGCTGTCAGCACCTTGAGGGCTGAAGCTCATTGCTATTCTTTGGGGTTTCCCTGCCCTGGGGCTCCCTGGTCCTATGCAGTTATTTTTTGGCAAACACTGACAACATCTGATTTAGGCCTGATATGATAAGTTGCACATTGGAGATACCTGGAAAGCTTTGTCCAGAAAATTCCTCAATGAAATCAGAATGCTAAGGAGCGGGGACCTGGCATCAGCACCTCTTTAATGTTCCAAGTGATTCTGGGAGGCAGAGCGCCCCTGGATGGGTTTTTTGTTTTTCTGTTTACACCCATTGAAAAATTGTGCCACTCCTCCTATTAGTAAATGTCCTTCAGACCATGTGCTTTGGCTTTAAGCCGCAATAATGGTTTATGTTCAAAGGTGATGATGCTAGCTAGCTCCGCCTCCGCCTTAACAAATGTGTTTAAGTGGGCCCTTTAATTCCTTTGTGGTCCTTCCCCTGCCTCCCGAGCAACTAAGTGCACCTTTCCACTCAACTCTAATATCCTTGGCGGGAACAGCACAGAAGAATCATTAAAAGGCGAGTTTACAATTCCTACTCAGACCTCAGCCTGGCCTCTCCAAACTGGCACAGAGTGGGCGCCAGTTCCTCGCAATGGAGGAGGTGTAACCATGGAAACGCTTCTCTCCACAGTGGAGCCAGATGCCAGTGAAGGCAGCCGTGCCTGGAGGCAGGATTTCCCCTCATAGGAGCATGATGCAAGGAAGGAAGCCCTGCTCAGTCCCAGGGAGCTTCTGAGTCAATTATGACAGCCCTCATGTGAGGCCAGGCACTTTGGTGCTGCTGCTGTTAGTACCAGATGGTGACACTCTGCGGCACAGAATTCAGGGTTAGCAGGAAATCCAATTTGATTCCCTAAGTGTTATTTCCATCCTCACTAAGATGCGTACCATCAAGCCCTGGGCTTGGCAAGAGCAGTATTTTCTGGGGATTTCTGCTTGGGTGTAAAAGCATTCTCCACACTTGCGGAAAATACACAGGAGAGCAGAATACGCAAGCACAGCAGGAACGTAGCCAGGCAGGCAGCCACATGCTGGAGACCAGCCTGAATGCTGGAGCCCAAAGGTTTTGCTGAAAGTTACAGGACTTGAGGGTGGCAGGAGACTACAGTGGGAGTAATGCATTTGGGGGTGGGTCATTCATTGGGCATGTGGCACAATGAGCAACCCTGTCATTTTTATCCTGATAAATATCATTGCTGCAGGGAGAAGCGGAGCTGCTCCTGGTGCTCTGTGTGTTGAAGTGCTAAAAACCTCAGCTGGGCTGGGACTGAGTCTGGATGGAGGAAAATCATCCATGTCTGGAGATGGGCCCCTGGTAATTAAAAGGGTGTACAAAGGTAATGTCCGGGGAAGCTCAGCCAGCCTCCTCCTACCATTTCCACATGTCTCCATGAAAAATCAGTGCCTTCCACTGGAAATCAAACTTGATTTGATTTTGTTATTTTTATTTTATTTTATTTTAGTATTGGGGATGGAACCCAAAGAGACTTTACCACTGAGCTGTATCCCCAGCCCTTTTTATTTTTCACTTTAAGACAGGGTCTCACTAAGTTGCTGAGGCTGGCCTCGAACTTCAGATCCTCTTGCCGCAGCCTCCTAAGTCAGGCATGCACCACTGTGTCTGGCTTCACACTCGTTTTTAAAATTCTAAAATGTTTTTAATGCTTTTGACATGTAGGGATCATTCTGGGTCAGCCATGTAGTTTTTTACATATATTAAAACTCATGCCTTATCCTTGTAACAGCCTGTCAGGTGACTAACAAGCTAAGTAACGCCATCAGACTCACCAGTCAGGAGTACTTAACACCAGCCAAGATCTCTCTAACTGAAAATACTAGACTGCAAGATGGGGACTGGGGTTGTGGCTCAGTGGTAGAACGTTTGCCTAGCATGTTTGAGGGTTAGGGTTCAGTCCTCAGCACCACATACAAATATATAAAAATGAATGTTCATTGACAAGATTTATATATATATATGAAAATAGGAGGTAGAACTTATTGAAATGATCAGTAAAGATGAGGTTTCTTTGTGAACTTGGATAATTCATTTTATGATCTTGAGCAGCTTTCAAAAATCTCTTCAGATTCCTAAACTGAATAACTATATTAATGATATAATTGTAATATAATTATGTATTGACATTGTTGGTACAGAGTAGAAACCCATTAATGTGGACTGGGGTTATGGCTCAGAGTGCTTGCCTAGAATGTGTGAGGCACTGGGTTCGATTCTCAGCACCACATATAAGTAAATGAATAAAATAAAGGTTCATCAATATCTAAAAAATATTTTAAAAAATTAAAGTTAAGAGAATGTTAACAAAATAAGTAAGTCAATAAATAGTAACATCAGTTCTTAGCTAAGGATTTTTTTTTATTATTTTAATGACCACTAGTCACTAGTTACTGACCTTTGGTGTATTTCTATAATTATATAGTAATTTTGAAGCCTTTCTCCACTCCTGACACACAGTACTAATAGTAAAAAAAAAAAAAAAAAAAAAATATATTCTTCAATATAAAGCTGTGCTTTAAAAAAACAATCTCCAGCGCTCTTAGCCTTACCCCATCTTCTAGGAAACCTTGAGAGCCACATAGAGGAAGAAGCAAATGCACAGGGTGAAGTGCTTGTGAACTGCTGACCTGGTTAAACCAGAGGCCACAAGAACCAAAATAAGGGCCTCTGGGGGCCAGGGAGGCTGGCCCAAGTCGTTGACGGCATGCTGCTGTCTAGAAGTTCTTTGAGTGGATCTAGACCTTCACTGCCATCGAGTTGCCAAGCCTACCTCTGAGAGCGCCTGTGCACACAATAACCTTCTCTGTTGGTCATTTGCCCTGACCTTATGACATTCTGAACTAGTTCTGTTCTCCACTGTGGCCAAGAGTAACACATGGACACTAAATTATCTCTTCTGCTAACTTAGCTGAAGGAGGGGGGGGAGAACCTCTATGGTTCAAAAGTTGAAGTGAAATCCATAGTGACAGGTAAGTAGGGCTGCCACCCTGTGGCCCAGAGGAAGCAGGAGATGGGAAACAGGCAGTGGAAGCTGGGGCTCCAGTGTCCACCCAGGAGTGGGGGCTGAGCACCTCCTGAATTTGTGGACAACTGGAACCAGGCATCTTGTGAAGGGAAGGGCTGATCTGTTCTCCACCAGTCAGCTGGGGGTGACAACAGCTCAGCTCTGTAGCTCTGGGTGGTGGCCAACACAGGCTGTCTGCCCTTGGCCCTACCAGCAGGCAGAAGACAGGCACGTATCAGGAGTCGGGCCTCTGCTACGTGGTGTCTGAACTTAACAGTACCAAGGTAGAGAAACCGCATTCGTTACTCATCTAGTTGACAGAACAGTAGACAGAGAGCTGAGCTAAGGCAAGCATGAAGCAACTTAACTATAACAGCATTGGCAAGGGACAGCTCTCGGAGCACACAGGACGTGGAGATCCATTGCCGGGAGTCCCATGAGTAGGAAAGCCCATTAAAAAATAAAGGCAGGAAAAATAAAATAAAATAAAAAATAAAAGCAAGAATAATATCCAAGCATCAAGAGCGTATTCAAAAGGAGCAGAGATGTTAAACAAAACAAAATGCCCACACACACCTTTAATGGAAATAAAGTCAAATGTATTTTTAATTAATAAAAAAAAATAGACTGAATTCATATAAGGACAGAATTTGTAAGAATAGTGATAGAAGAAACAATTTAAACTACAAAAGGGTAAAAGGGGTAAGGTGTTTCCGAAGGAAAAGACAGATGAGAGGAAATAAGAGGAGAAACTGTAACTAAGACTTTTCCAAAACTAAAAACAGGAGTCCTCAAACTGGGGTGGGGGGGGTGGGGTGGGGGGAGATACATCATCAAGGGCAAAACAGGCTGCATATATAAAAACCCAAATCATGTAAAGAATAATGTGGAAATCTAAACAGCCAACAGATCAGTTCCCCAGCATGAATGCCAAAAGTTAACAGAGTAACACCTACAGAAGATGGAGGACAACTGCTGTCCATCTACCCACTAAGCCATCACTCCAGAGGAACAGCTGAATGGAACTCATGAAAGGAGCTGGAGTCGCTGCCTCCAGGGCCAGTCACAGGACAGCCTCCATAGGCTAAGAAGCACACAGCAAGCGGGGTAGTGTTCCACTCCTGTAATCCCTGCAGTGCAGGAGCCTAAGGCAAAAGGATTGTGAGTTCAAGGTCAGCCTCAGCAACTTAGCAAGGCCCTAAACGAGACCCTATATCTAAATAAAATATTTAAAAGGGCTGGGGATGTGGCCCAGTGGTTAAGCAATCCCTGGATTCAATCCCTGATACCAAAAAAAAAAAAAAAAAAAAAAAGACATAGCTTAAAAAGGTGTCCAAGGCCAATGTACCCTAACCCCAGAGCTGCAGCTGGCTTAGCACCCAATCTGACTGGGGAGCCTGTGCTCAGTTTTAGAATTTGCAGCATTTTCAATTTTCATATTAGAGATGCTCAGTTGGTAAAGTCTATCCACATATTCCAAAATCCAAAAAACTCCAAAATCCAAAAACTCCAAAATCTAAAATACTTCTGGTCCCAAGCACTTCAGTTAAGGGAAATTTAACCTGTACCGATTTTTTGTGTAGACCTAATCTATTACCCCCCACAAAATTTTTTTTTAAATAACCAAATATTGTATCTCCCTTAAAGGTCAGAAATTGTATCCATGACCAAACTAATAAACAATTTTTTAACTCCTTATATGCAGCAGCAGCCACCCAAGAAAAAGTTAGAACATCGTCACTGGTACAATTCTGGGTCTGGGCTTCTTCTGAAATGTTTCTCCTTTCATCATTTTACCAAACAACTCAGCAATACATAATCCAAAAACAAAATAAATGAAAACTGGAAGTATAGGAATATAATTGAAAAACTGTTCATACTTCCTGATTGGGAGGAGGGGAGAAGAACAACCTCCTAAGATAATCTAATGTCAGGCCAATGTGAATAGTTCACCAAACTGAGGAGTTCACAATCAATATAGAGAGATCAACAGAACTTCTCATACATTAGCAATAACCTTTATTTTTAATTCACACGGGAAGATTTATTCAACATAACAGAAAACCATCTTAAAAAACCAATCATATGTCACTTAACAACAGAGACAGATTCTGAAAGATGCACTACTAGTCAACTTAGTTGCCACAGGATCACCACAGTGAAACTTACACTAAGACAGCCACGCCACTCTAGGTGATGTAATATTATGGTACCACCATTGTATATGCAGCAAGTCACTGACCAAAATGTCATTATGTGACACTTTTGACAGCAGAAGGTTTAATACATGGGGGGGGGGGAGTCTGAGCAGATATAAAAATACAAGTGACTGACTAGAAGAACATCTATTGTATTTAATCAAAAAAAAGGTTACTGTCTAGAATAAAAAACTTCAAGAAAAATACAAACCATCTAGTGCAGTGGTGCACACCTGAATCCCAGCTACTTGAGGGACTAAGGCATCAGGATCTCCAGTTCCAGCTAGCTTGGCAACTTTCCTGTTTCAAAATAAAACTTCTTTAAAAGGACTAGAGGAATAGCTTATCTAGTCTGTACAACGCCCTGGGTTCAGTAACTGCAAAAAAGAAAAGGAGAAAGAGAAGGGAAAGAAAAAGAAGGGGGAAAAAACACAACTAGACTGGGTCCAGGGGCACATGCCTATATTCCCAGCTGCTGAGAGGATGAGGCAGGAGAGCTGCAAATCCGAGGCCAGTCTGGGCAGCTGAGCAGGACCCTGTCTCAAAATTAAAAGAAAAAAATTTTACAGGGATGTACCTCAGTGGTACAATGCTTGCCAAACATACCAGAGACACAGAGTTCAATACCAGGCACAATAAAAATTAAAAATTCAGGTTACAAGGAAGCATAGAAAATTAACAAATGTTAAAAAACCTAAATGGCCAAGAAACACAGGAGAAGGGCAAACTTAAATTAATTGTGGGATGAAAATTATGACAACAGTCAGGAATCGTTTTTAATGTCAGGTTGGCCAAAAATAACGAATCTCGTATGTTGTCAAGAATGCAGAGAAAAGAAAGCCCTCGTTCCTTCCAGTGGAACCACTTATTGGATCATCTCTCAGGGGGGAATGTGGTAGGACTTACTAATATGAAGCCATGAAACAGCTTACCATTCTGTAACAGAACGAAGGACAACATAAATTCATTAAAAAAAAGGAAAGCAATACGGCAACTTAAGAAATACATTAGATCTTTGTACACTAACCAAGACCAGCTCAAAAACAGCATAAACTGGGTTAAAAAAAAAAAAAAGCCAAATGCAGATTCTGCTCCAGTTAATACCAATTCATAATAACAGCAGCAAGAACCTAAGAAAGTGTCAAAGAAAACCTATGGAAGATGATTTGGGGAAACAGCATAAAAGCCAGATTCCCAAAGGATGTTTTTTAAAACTCAATAAATGAGGAGAGAGACCTATCCTGCTCAATCAGGATTTGTTTGGCCTCATGAAATATCAACCTTAAAATAGCAGAGGTATAAACCAAAGAGAAGATTGTTTCTCACTCCTTTAAAGTCCAAAAGCTGGTATCACCTTTGGTTTGCACAGCATCGAATGTTTCCTGAAGGATTTTCATGTAGTTCATCTTATTCAATCCTTTCACCAACCTAGTAAGATAACAGGGCAGATATTACTGTAACCATATTTTGCAGATGAGAAACTGGTTTAGAGGAATTTGTAACTTGCCCATAGACACAGACTGGAGACCACAACGCAGCTGTAGTCCATGTAGGTATGCCCCGTAGGTGTGCATCCCACTAACATAGGCTTCTGCTTTTGTTGTTTGGAACACTCCACGTTGTTTAGACCCAGGTGAAGACTCCAAATTACTTGTTTTCATATAACCTTCTTGAGGCCTTCAGTTAATATTCTAGAACAGGAATATTGGATGTACTAACACAACTATAACTGGTTATGCCAAACAACAGTGCTCTGGTTCCTCCAGGAATTTATAAAAAAAGCAATGACTGTAACCAGCTCCTTCTCTTTGTTCCACTATGGAGCTGATGTGAGGCCTAGACTCTTCTATGATATCTGCCTCTATCATTCCCATAAAAAATGTTTCTGTCCTTGGGTGGACTAGATTTGGACTTACTTTCTTTCAGGCTGTATTTTTATCAAATTTGGTAAAAAAAAAAAAAAAAAAAAAAAAACCTTTATGTATAAATATTTAATGACTTTCAGATCACATACTCAGTCTTTTGAGATCTAATTAAGATTTCTAAAAAAATGAATTTTTACTTTCATACTTTGGAATTTTTTGATGTCATTTTGTCATGATAAAATGATTCTATAGCCAATGTGCATTTCTTCTTCAATGTGATGTTTGTTTTCGATGTATACGTGCAAGAAAGTAGGTGGAGAAAGCTTAATCGTTTTTTTCAAAGCTCACGAATTTGCTATAACCTACAAAAAGCTGTAATGAAGAAATATTTGTTTGCAGAGAATCAATTAAGTAGCTTCCAGTCACTGGTGAGCAGATGATTCCTGCTTCTCAGAATTTGAATGTTTCAGCCAATATCTGTTAACAATTGGAAGTTGAGCCTATTTCCCTGAATTCACTGGCTATTTAACTACTGATTTCCTTTACCTAACTTTTTTTCATTTTGTATTGTTTTATTGGTTTGTAGTTCTTCATCTAGTAATGGATACTAACCCTTTGTTGAATACATTTAAATTCTCACCCCCTTGTCAGTCGCTTATTTTTGTCTTGTATTTTGGTGGGGGGGGGATGAGAAAATTGATTTTTTTTAATGTAATCCAACTGATTTTTATTGGTATTTGTGTTTTGTATCCTAAGAAATAGTTCCCTATTTTAAGAATATAGGCATACATCATTTAGAGCTTCTCCTCATTTAAATTTTAGAAATTTTGGAAAGCTATTAAATTTCCAAACCCTCATTCTGCATTTGTTCTGACAGGTGGTGCAGCAGAACAAGCTGGAACAATAGAAGCTGGAGATGAAATTCTCGCTATTAATGGGAAGCCCCTGGTTGGGCTCATGCACTTTGATGCCTGGAATATTATGAAGTCTGTTCCAGAAGGACCGGTGCAGTTAGTAATTAGAAAGCATCGGAATTCATGAATTTCATCATGACTCTTGTTTTCTCAGTCCTTTCCTCATTTTAGCAAATCAGAATGACTTCTTTAAATGACAGGTTCTTGAAACGACAAATAGTATAGACGAGACTATAAAAATCTCCAATTATTTTGCTTTTCCACGAAGCCTGACCTGTTGTGTTGCAGCAGCAATGAAGTTGAACTCTGGAAGCCTGCAGGGGTCGTTTGGTTCCAGTGCCTATGCCCTCCTTTTATGTTTGCATTGAGGACACAAGAGGTGACATGCTCTTCTTCATCTGAAACACCTAGATACACCTTTACTTCCCTCCTGCCACCTCTCCCAACATACAGTCCTGGTGCAAAGAGACCGGATGGGTAACACAAATGTCACAGCTAAAATAGTTTTATATAATTTTTTAAGTAAGTGACATGCTTTTAGGCACAGTCAATGGAAGGAAGAGCTGTAAGTCTATATATGTTATCCTGAAAAGAAAATAAGGCTTAGAGAAAAAAAATGAAATTATGACCTAATCATTAGGCTGAGCTCAGGAATTATCTAAATAATGAAAAGGTGAAATAAAGAAAGTAATATTTTTTAACTAGTGTAATGTACAATATATGGGTGCAGAGTTCAATTCAATGGGTCACTGACTATGAAGTAATGATCACCTTCTAGCTCTCCAAGGTTAAGTCAAAGGCTGCTTTACAGTATAACAGTTCCAAAAACTGCACTGAACAGCCGTGAGCTTCACTGCCTACAGGAGCAGGGAGTTGCAGATCTGAAAGCACCTTGCATCTGGTTTTCAAGCCTGTCTTGGATAAGTGCTTAAATTCAAGACTGGACAACACAAAGCAGACAAAACTATCAGCCATGGGTTTCCACTTCTATATTTCATGCACTCCAACCACGCATTTCAACTAAATTTTTAGAAGTATCTTTTTAGTGTCCTTAGATTTATAAGCAAAGGTATTCTATTTACAAATCCAAATTGAGCAGCATATATTAATCCTTTTGAGAAAAACTTTGGGTTGGTTTTTCTCTGCTTTCCCAGCACACTTAAGAAATGTGACGTTTCTAGTTAATAGATCTCTTTTCTTGACCTGGTATAACAAAACTCTATAATGATTGAAGTTGTTGCTGTTGTGTATTCCTGTTTTGCAAATTCTTCCTTTTGCTAAAAGTATTTTCCTCCAGAAGAATGTGACTCATGCTGCTTGTGAACACCCCCCCAGCTGCCATAAGCTTCTTCAAAGTACCCATTCTTATCCCATGTGCCATTCCCCTGTGACAAAGTTGGCTTTTCTCCCCTTGCACTATACCGTATTTTCCTAAATTCCAAAGCCTCATCAGCTTTGTTTACCAAAATGTAAGAACGAAAATGGAAAAACAGGGTGAGTCACTGTCAAGGTGAAGGAGTATGTAGTATTTACAACTTAAATCCTCGGGTGGTAAGAAGCCAGCCCATTGAATCCTGGAAATACGGGTGGAGATTGTATTTGTCATACCTGCATGCATGATTCTAAGATTTTATGTTGTGATTTTAAAAAATAACCTACAGCCAGGTAAAGGGCTATAAGTCCCAGATCATGGAGATACTTGAGCTGTCATCTATATACATCATTTTTCTGAGGACCAATTCTGCTAAAGATCTGTGAAGTTGGCCCAGTGAGGTCCCTCAGATGGGAGTAAAATACCTGGCTTGTCTGAGCCCAGATTTCTCATTTTTCAACAGGTTATGCAAAGGAAAATATAGTGCAGCAGTTAGCTAGAAAAACCTGATTGATTAAGCTTAGATTCTAATTTTCATTAAAGTTACAGGTAGGATATTATAGGAAGTCAGTGCAAGGTGCATGCTAGATTATTTTTGAAGTCTCTGGGGTCAATTTCATGGTTTCTACTTCTTGCCTAAAAATTAAGAGACTACTTGAAGTCAATACTGAAAACCATTTTTTGCCTCTACTTTTACAGCTCTGCCTTTAAGAAATGTAGAATCCATCATAAAACTCTTAATAGTAAAGAAATGCACACTTCTATGTGAACAGACATAACTTTCTAGAGCAATGGCATTACAAGGGTGGACCTCTGGCTTCTCATACCAAGTCATCAGCTATTTCTATTCCATCATGCCAGAAGGATTCCCTGACCAACATTAGGAATTTAAGGGAAGAAGCAAAAGCTGAATTTTGATCCTGAGAGATAGAAAGCTATTTATTTGTCTTCAGTGTTCAAGGCATGACTAGTGTTTCTAATTAGTCTAATAAGCTCCCACGCTTCCTGAAGTGAACACTATAGTATTGTCCTACTAAAACTCGTTTGTTTTTTTTAAACTGGTCAGTCATTCACAGTAAGCTATGAGGGTAAATGTGTCATAACATGTAAATCGTAGTTGCAAGAATATACCGTGAAAGCTGAGGAGGTTGGGTTTCATTTCCACCCTCCCACATGCATCTCATTGAATTGTATGGTTTGACAATTATTGGCACCACACTTGTTGTATATTATACATTATCCTTTATTTATGTAAAATAAAATGCCTTATATATTAAAGAGTAAGTGCAATAATATGAAATAGCTTGTACATTTTTAAATGTTCTTGCCAAGTTATGTAAATCCACATCTCTGTAAACAACTTTTTTAAGTAATTTTAAAAAAATAAACACTCTGCTTACTACTTGGCCTTTTTTTCCCCAGCGGTTCTATATTTACAGAGTAATATCAAGATAAACAATGTCTGCTATAACCTAAATAGGTGAGAGGTACAAAGGCAAGATAACTGAAGTTAGCCATTATTTTTCATGGTTACAATCAGAGCTTTGACAGAATCTAAAACCACTCTGCCTTTAAAATCTTAAACATTACCACAACCTCCTGGCTCTGGTCACCTCCTGGCTTCAATTACAACAAGGCCTTTACTCCTCTGACAACTGTCTGTTTTCTCCCCATCAGAATCCTATCCTTTCTTTACTTCCTTCTCTTTTCAGACCAGACCCCATGGCAAAGGACAGCCCAGAGACTTTAGATCCTGTGTGCCACTAACCAGTCTTTCCAGAAGTCCTGGATCTTCCTGACTGTCACACACCAAAAGTTGCCACAATAAATTCATAATTTCCAACTTCAACTGGGCCCTTGATGCTGCTCAGCAACTGTTCCTTGTCAGTTTTTTCTCTCATTTTTCACAATGACTGTGTTCTTTATTGGCACCACACTTGTGCCACTTACTCACCTTCCCCCTCACACATGGATCATCTGGGATCCTATTTCAGAGTGAAATAAAAAGCATCTATTTTATTTAGGCGTTTTTTGGTTTTAAGATGCAGACACCAACCTAGAGTAGCTCAAGGAAGAATGCAAGATGGAATCTCATAGAAATTTAAGAATGGGACCCAGCACGGAACTACAGGAACTCTAGGGTTCCGGGTTTTCACCCAGCTCCTTCTACTGGTAGAGCTCCATGGTTGTGGGTCTCTTTCTGCTGGCCTACTATCTCCCAGCTGGTATCCTTATCCCCAGTCCTTAACTGTCACCTAGAAACCTACCATGAGTGCCATTTTGTCTTAATTTGGCCTACTTAATATCCCAGAATCTCTCTGGACATATGCACCACAGTCTGCCTAAATTTCCAAAATATCCCAAATATAAGGCTCTGATATACTGGCTCATATATCAAATATATTTCCTCAGCCCACCCCTACTTGGGTAATTTTTCCTCAGGAGAATATCTATCTACAAAATTCTCTTCCCTGAAACCCACTGATGTGTGAAATGAACAAATACAAACAGGAAAACTCTACAGATATGGTGCATTCCCCTAATCCCAGCAATTTAGGAGGTTCAGGCAGGAAGACCATCAAGGTCAACCCAGCAACTTAGGGACAGCCTGTCTTAAAAAATTTTTTAAATGGGGACTATGGATGTAGCTCAGAGGTAAAGCACCCCTAGGTTCAATCCTCAGTACCAAGAACAAAAATAAATAAATTTTAAAAAGGAAACTGGAAACCTAGTTCTAATATGGAAATTGACATCACATATTCTATGAATGTGGAAAACTATGATATTCATTGTATAATAAAACCTAAGACCAAACTGAAGAACAATGGAATGGGAAACAATTCTCTAAATGAGAGAAAGCAAAAGTGGTATGAGAGTTTTGAGGAATGCCACCAAAACACTTAACCTGAAGAACGGGGTCTACAGAAGGTAAACCCTTAAAGAAGCGGGTTACACCCAAGTCATCTTCATGCTTTGTGACCTAAGGGAAGCTTCCCTCAGTCAGGATCTTGCAATGACAGGACTCAACTGGCTCAGTAAGATACTAGCTGTCCCAGGTCACCACTCACTGACAAAGGCCACAGTGACCAACACTCCCCACACCCTCCTCCTGATACTCCTGAAACAGCTGAGAACCTCAGTAAAGATTAACATCAGGCTGAGTGCGGTGGTGCACACCTATAATCCCAGTGGCTTGGGAGGCTGAGGCAAGAGGATTGTGAGTTCAAATCCAACCTCAGCAATTTAGGGAGGCCCTAAGCAATTCAGTGAGACCCGATCTCTAAATAAATACAAAAAGGCCTGGGGATGTGGCTCAGTTGGTTAAGCACCCCTGGGTTCAATCCTTGGTATCAAAAAAAAAAAAAAAGATTCATATCAGCAAGGATAAAACTTTCCTCTCTTGGCCTAAGGGAGTTATTGAAAAATTCTCAAACAGAGCTATGAAGAACCAGCTACTGACCAATCTTGGGCCAAATGGCAGGCTTATAAAGAACTTAACCTAATTCTACCAAATGTGAGTCAGCAAGGGTCTTACTTATGAATAAATAACAGGTAAAGAAAAGGGCATAAAAAAAAAGAAAATAGAAAGCAGGGCGAGAGAGAAATATTAACATGCAAAAGGTGCATGCACACAACTGATACAGAAAAACCACATTAAATTGCAGCTGAAATTGCAAGTTTTTCACCCTCTCATAGTAGCCAAGTGTGTGAACTGGATGGGATGAAGGAGGAAAAGGGCTGATGCAAGCTGTGCACTCTCAGACTCCATAATGAGGAGAAACCACGGGAAACAGAATCCAAGTTCAGAAGGACAAGAACAGGGAACAAGAATAAGAATCAGATGAAAACAGGTAAGGGGAACAGTGGCAAAAATCAAATAGCCATATATCTGAACACTCCACCAAAACAAATAAGAGCTAGACAATAGTTGAGCTACTCTCACATCTCTCTCCTAAAAGAATAGGAAAAGAAATTCAAGAACCAGAGACAGAATATAAACGAGGTCAAATCCCATAAAAAATGATAAGAAAAAGTAACATGAGATGCAAATACACTATCTGCAGACACAAAAGTACATCAGAGCTGGGGATGTAGCAAGGTGGTAGAGCACTTGCCCAGCATGAGAGAGGCCCTGAATTCAGTTCCCCAGTGTGGTACCAAAACAAGCACACAAGAGAGACGCATAGGAAGCTATTAAGAACCTGCATCAAGTACATCAAAAAAATGATCTGAGACAGGTACAGTGGCGCATGCCTATAGGCCCAGTGACTCAGGACGCTGAGGAAGGAGGATCACAAGCTTGAAACCAGACTTGACAACTTAGTGAGACCCTGTCTCAAAACAAAAAATGTTGAAAAGATCTGGGGATATAGCTTAGTGGTAAAGCACTCTTGGGTTCAACACCAGTAACAAAAAAAAAAAGGAAGAAGAAAAAAGTCACAAAATATGACTGAATAACAAACATAAAAAATTTTTAAAATGTAGTAAAATTCAAGAAAAAATTAAATGATTTCAGAAGAATCAACTAGAAATATTATTCTTGGTGAATAAACACAAATAACACCTTAAGAGACTATAACGGGAGGGAAATGTTGAAAGATCAGTAAGAAAGAAGAACCCAAGCAAAACTGACAGAAATAGAGTGTATGACAGGAATCCCCAAAGAGACAATCTAAACAAGGAAACAGAATACTTTAATCTTTAATTTTACTGAAATCAAGAATAGAAAAAGAAAATTGACACTTTTTAGTAAAAGAACACACCAAGACCAAAACATCCTCTCTTAAAGTTGGAAAAATACCAGGGAAGAAAATCCCATGGCAATTCAGGCAAAAACAAGAAAGCACTCATGAGGGATACAAAATCATGATTCACAAAGCTCTACAGCAATGCTTTTTGTCAAAAATAGAGCACACTTGGGCTATGGTTGTGGCTCAGTGGTAGCGTGCTTGCCTAGCATGTGTGACGCACTGGATTCAATCCTCAGCACCACATAAAAATAAAATATAGCATCCACCTAAAACTAAAAAATAAATATTAAAAAAAAACACTTAACCCATTAATCCCAAGTTTCTAATTCTGCGAATATTTCAAGGATGGATGCATTAAAATTGGTTAATATTTACTGTTCAGTTTAAGTTTTTATTGGTGTTACACATCTGAGACAATGGGCAAAATGGATTAAGATACTCAAAGAAAATGTGATCCAAGAATCTTGCCATCAGCATACAAAATCTTAGGGAATATTATTCTCACAAGCCCTTTCTGAAGACAACCTAAATGACTTGATAGACTGTGACATCAGGAATGGTGATAAGCATTAAATATTGTGTATACTTGCAGAGTGTAAAAAAGAAAATCAAAGGAACAGTCAAAGGAGACTTAATGACTTTGTTCTTGCAATGCAGATGCAGCATTAACTACAAAAAGGATTGGAATGAAGAGAGCATATTTAAAAAAAAAGTGTTGCCAAGATCATTGTAATGTCATGTGTAGATAATTTAAAAAAAAAGAAAAAAAACCCAACTCAAAAACAACAAAAAAGCGTTTTTGTTTTGTTTTCGCAGTGGTGGGGTAAATATAATATTTTTTTAACTCTCAGTAATCATATATTGCTGATATTGTGGCAATACTGTTATTTTGAGGATATCATGAGTGTAAAGATACAAAGAAAATTAATAATTATGTATTTTAATTTGATCATTACCAATTCCTTGAGAATTAGGATTCCTGATATGGAAAAGTAGAGATACAGCTTTATAGATCAAAGATGGAAAACCTTAAAGTATCTGTATTTATTTTTATCATAGTAAAATACAGATAGTCCTACCATTTTAAGTATACAACTATATACTGTATACTGTAGTGTCACTGTATATAGTGACATTCAGCTACTGATATAGTAAACCATCACCACCATCAGCTTCCAAACTTTTTCATCTTCCCAAACTCAAACTCTGTATTTTATTTTAATTTATAAATATTATATATATATATATATCTCCTATAAAAACACAATTTTTTTGCCTAGAAGCAATGACCATGGCAATAATAGTAAATATTCTGAAAGCCCACATTATGGTCTTAAAATACCAATTTATGCCAGAAGAAATCATAGCTTTTTGAAGAAAGTGATGATTACGGATATGGGGAAGAAAACATACAAACGAATTTAGAACATCTGACTGTACCAGGTCATTAAAGATGACTAGGATTGTACCAGAAAGACTAAGGATCCCTGAAGAGGGGTCCACTGGCCACAGATAGGTAATCCCAAGCATTAATAAAGATAACCATGGTAGATCAATACACATAAATGTTACATTATGCTGTGAAATAAATAGGCACAAAAAGACAAAATTCTGTTATGATCTTATTTATGTGTAGATTCTTAAACAGTCAATCTCAGAAGAGAGTAGAAAGGTTATTACCAGACATATGGGTGCGGAAGTGAATGCTGAGCAAAGAGAAGATGCTGATCAAGGAATACAAAATTTCAGTTCAATTAGAAGAATAAGTTTTACAGTGATCAACCACACAGCATGGTGACTAAAGGGGTAATCTATTTCAAAAATGCTGTAAGAACAGACTTTTGATATGGTAACATTTTCACCACATACAAAAAAAAGGTAAGTTATCGAGGTGACAGACATGCTAATTTTTTTTAGCTTCTCTGAATCTTTCTATAATGTATCCATAGATCAAAACATTATATTCCACATATATATATAACAATTTGACAATTATATAGATGACAGTTTCTTTCCATAAATTCTTTGGAGAAGACAGACAAGTGTATTTTGAAAATTGACAAGTAAATTGTGGAATTTATCCAACCTTTCTTGTATTAACTTTACTCAAAGGTAATGTAAAGTTTTTCTTTTTAGAAACATTCTAGCTAATGAATAAAGAATAAATAACAAAATTTAAAAAGCACCACTCTGCAGCTCCAGTTAATCACAAGATCGAAGAATTCAATGGCAAGGCTGCTAGTACTGCCAAATGGAGAGACAAGGAGGCATTATTTGTCCCCTGGTGGAAGTATACACCACACAAAGAAAACTGAATGTCATGAACCCTCCAGAGCCAATCACCAATTCGTGAGAAATAAAAAATCAAAGAAACATATTAAATTACACCATGCAGATGCAACTAGTAGAATCTAAACTTTAGAAAAACTCCACAGGAATCTGTAAGTCTATAATCCCAACAACTCAGGAGGCTGAGGCAGGAGGATCACAAGATGAAAGTCAGCCTCAACAACTATTTAGCCCGGTCCTAAGCAACTTAGAATCTGTCTCAAAACAAAACTAAAAGGGGTTAGGGAATGTGTCTCAGTGGTTAAGTGCATCTGGGTTCAATCCCAGATACCAATAAAAAAGAAAAAAAGAAAGAAAACTCCACAGAACAATTGATCCAATTTCACCAATAAATAGTTCGCAAAGGAAAAACCAGAGAGATGCAGGGAAGAACCTATAGATTAAAACAAACTTAACAGGGCATAGATGAAAAAAAAGAAATAAAACAGAATAAACCTATTAAGGATGCACACTGGGTCAGGACAAGTGTTTACTCTTATGAGTTAGGAAGATAGCTGGGAGGAAGACACAAAGCTTCAGGGTGCCTGGAAGGTTCTATTTTCAGACCTTAGTGATAGCTATAAACATATATGTGTTAAAATAATTATTGAATCTATACATTTATGTTTTCCCATTTGGATTTTAATCAAAATCTTAATGAAATGTTTGCATATAAATGTATCTACAAAGTTTTCATTTGTTAATTTAGTTGTACCTCATCCAAATTTATACCTTTCTGAAATCTGACCACCAGGCATATGGCTTTAGTAGAATTAAGATCTCTACCAACTCCATGCTTGAGAAGTGTACCTTATACTTCTGAATACTAATGAAAGAAAAGTAAAAACTTACCATAAGCTAGCTCCAAAGACTGGGAAAACCAACTGCATCACAAACACATGGTTAAGTCCTGGTGAATCAATACATAATAACATCAATGCCCATTAGGGGGAAAAAAAAAAAAAAGATAAAGAACATGAACGGGTGGGGGCTGGGGTTGTGGCTCAGTGGTAGAGCACCTGCCTAGCATGTGTGAGGCACTCAGTTCAATTCTCAGCACCACATAAAATTAAAAGAATAAAATAAAGGTCCAGCAACTTAAAATATATGTATGTGTGTGTGTGTGTGTGTGTGTGTGTGTGTATTTTCAGAGAAAATACAAATTACCATAAAGACAGTAATGATAATTAATTCCTCCATAATTAAAACAACTTAATTCTCCCCTATTAGCTTGGCAAAGGCCAGGTTGATAGTATCTTCTATCTGCTTAGGGTACAAGGAAGCCAACATCAGCATTATTGGTAAAAGCAAAGAAGTTAATATGAATCTTATAAAAAAAACTTAACTTTTACATTTTCAAAGAATATTCTTTGATCAAGTCCTTTTCTATTAATTCCATCCTACATCAAGACAAACCTACAAAAACATACAACACTATCTGTAATAAAGAGAAATACAAGCATAACTCACATGTCAACTAACGAGAGGTGTTTTTTTTCTTTTATTGGTACCAGGGATTGAGCCCAGGGGGGCTTTACCACTGAGCCATATCCCAAGCACCACCAACCACCTATTTTAATATTTTTAGTTGTAGATGGACACTTTTTTAATGTGGTGCTGAGGATTGAATCCAGTGCCTCACACGTGCTAGGCAAGCACTTTACCACTGAGCTACAGCCCCAGCCCCCAAGCCCTTTTTAATATTTTATTTAGAGGGCAGGGTTGCCGAGGCTGGCTTGAGCTGCTGGGATTAGAGGCATGCACCACCACACTCAGCCAGCCGGGAGATTTAACTAAGCTGTACAATGAAGCCTTTCAGAATAACATGTACTTATTCTGAAAGGTTTCTAAAAGCAAGTCGTACATCAGTATGTAATGACGCTAGTGGGAGTTACATTATACCACTATTCTATTAGGAGTAAACACCTATACAACATTGGGCTAACAAAGTGTGTATATCAATTTAATTAATCTGTTTTACCCACACCCTACTGAAGGATATCCTGCAAGGTTATGAATACAACTTTTCCAGTGTTATTAAAGAATACATGACATTTGTGCAGAACTTACACAAGGCAGTCATATATATTACCCTGAGACTCAATGGGCTGACAGACCTTAGTCTGAAGTCATCTTGATCTAAATGAAGTCAAATGGAGCAGTACCATCTGACAATAAGTTAATGGAAGATGGAGAGGCCATGGAGTTGAAAATTTAACTTCATAAAGTAAACACCTCACATAAACATGTGACTGGCCATTTCCAAACTGCTGAGGCAAGAATAGCCATGCCCAGTGGTCATAGACCCTTGTCAACCTCAAGCTAGGTATCACCACTCACTGGTCCTGTGCTGCTACCACACCATTCAAGACACCAGCCCTTTTCATTTTCTTTTGAGTAATGACCAAATTCAGGGGTTTACTAGGCTTAAAAAGATTATTATACCCATCTCTTCACAAAAAATGGGAAGGACAGAGTGGTGGTGTGAGTCAGAAGTCACTGTTCAATCCTGCTTCAGCGGGCCAGTGGCATTCATAGACATTTGACAAATGTCAATGTTTCTTCCTTTTTCATCCCCCAAAAGATAACATATGTAAATTACACCAGGATCTTCATTTACACCACTATGTGAAGCTCTTTTGCATGCCTGTTGTTCTGGTTCTGTCTCTTAAAGAATCCCCTCCTCACGCCCAAATAAAATGGAAAAATTATAGTTGAATGCATCACTATTACTCAATCACTTTAGGATCAAAAGCTTGAATAGTTATTGGATAATGGGAGACTGAGCAACTCATCCTCTCTATGCCTCTTCTCTATTAAGTAAAGACTGGTAACTAGAGTCTGGGGAGATCAAAATGAAACATAAAATACTTCACTAGCACAAACCATGTGTTTAGTAAACTTCTGTTAAGAGTACTACACTAGATAAGGTTATTTTCAGGGACACTCATCAATTAAACAATATTATAAATAAGTCAAAAGGAAAAAACAACTACTAATTTTTTGCACAATATTTATATTTTACTATAAAAATACACTGCCTGATTCTGCGTTCTGACAGTATTTAACCAATATGACAATAACCTATGAAATACTGCTCCTATCACATGGAATAACTATTTCCATAGACACACATCTTTCCCACTGTAAGAGACTACAAGCAATATCTTTTATAGAAGACAGTTCTAGATAACACCTGCTCCATGCAATTTTACTACTTTTCCTATCCTCTGGCTCTAGAAACAGACTGAACTGGAGAAACACACAGGCAATGGTTAAGTATGAGTGTGCACTGTTTAGAAACAATTACTGACAAACACTAACAGACGTACAGGCCAAGCCCCTTTTCCCTTGCTTGAGAATATCAATGCTGCTGCTGAACTATGTTAGAAATCCCAATAACTTTGCTTCTAAAATCTTTCAATGGAAAAAGATTAATTTTTCACCTGGTAAGAAACTTCAACATACTGGTTTGTTTCCAATATTAATTTTATGGGGAAACAAACTTTCAATTGTTTCTACATGTAACTACAGTAATATCACTTTTGGGGGAAAAAAGGAGGTTTCTGCTTTTGAGACAGGGTCTCTCACTAAATGCTTAGGCAGTCTTCAAACTCAGGAACATCCTCAGCTTCCTGAGTAGCTGGGATTAGACAGGCAACACCACACCCAGTCAAGGAGGTTATTTGAATGGACAGAAAAATGTGTCTTTTTTTCATGCATTAGTACAGGGGCTGGCAAACTGTAGGCCATGGAGAGCTGATTGTTTCTGCGAAGTTTTATTCCAACACAGCCTAGTCTCTTATTTATAATGTCAATGACAGCTTTCATTCAACAAAGTTGAGGAGTAACTGTAACAAACAAAATATGTGGCTCTAAAAGCCTAAAATAGGGGCTGGGGATGTGGCTCAAGTGGTAGCGCAGCGCTCGCCTGGCATGCTTTCAGCCCAGGTTCGATCCTCAGCACCACATACAAACAAAGATGTTGTGTCCGCCGATAACTGAAAAATAAACATTAAAAAAAAAATTCCCTCTCTCTTAAAAAAAATTTTTCTTAAAAAAGCCTAAAATATATATCTGGATATTTAAGAAAAAGTTTTCCAAGTCTTGCATTGAAATCTGACAATTCTATACTAGGTAAAACTTTATTTAAAAGCAAACTCAAGGGGCTGGGGTTGTGGTTCAGCGGTAGAGCGCTCGCCTAGTATGTGTGAGGCCCTGGGTTCGATCCTCAGCACCACATAAAAATACATAAAATAAAGGTATTATGTCCAACTACAACTAAAAAAATAAATATTTTTTAAAAAATAAAAGCAAACTCAAAACACAAAAATACAAATGACATGCTTGCTCTGATTCAGGCACTTTCAAGATCATAGTTTATTTATTATTTCAGATAAAAAGATAGTATACATATTAGGGAATCCCTTAAAATTCAACTCTAGAGTTATACACCATCTAGTACTTTTGCAATGAATGTTAACCAAAGAAATTCCTAAACACCTGAAAGCCCCACTATTAACATGAACTATAGTAATAAAAAATTGACATTTAATTTGTTCAATGTGTAGTATTTACATTATGAAACCAATGGTGGTATGATAAACAGTGATAAAGAAATAGTAAAAATAAACTTTAAAAGCAAAGATTTCTAGTCTTACAATGTGCTAATTATCATAATTGTATATAAAAAATTAAAACAGCAGAGCTTTCTGTTACAAAATTCTTAATCATCTGAGTTGTAGTCATTACTTGCTACCAATTTACATGCAACATCTGCTAGGACTGACATTTGATTTTTTTTTCCCCCAAGGAAGTGTAAGTAGTTAAATGACATTTCGGAGCAGACATTAATTTACTTGTTGACAGAAAAAAACTGTACTCAAGATTAGTACTGGTCACAAGCCTCTTCCCTACAGAAATCATAAGGACAGTTAAGACACACCCCCTCCAAAAAAAAAAAAAATCCAAAAACAGATGCAAAGTACCATGAACGGCAGAGCTCAAAAAAATCCCAGCACCAATCAGATACACATTTTTTCTCTCTTTCAATGATGAGAGGTCTATTTTGCCATCAAATAACAATGACTGAAGCTAGTAAGGGGCACCAGGTGTACAACTAATCAAATCTTGCAAAATACTAAGATGGAGGCAGGGTGGCCAGAAGAAGGAGTAATTTATATATAATTCAACCTATATACAGCTTAACTGGAATGCAGCTCATCCCAAACTGGCTTTGTGAAACAACTGGACCTTTATGATTTAATAGTTAAAATTATAACAAGTGTAATAATACAATAGATTTACATGGGAAGCAAAAATCCAAGGGGCATTTTATATTAAGTATTTACTGTGCTGTCTCAATTTAAAAATAATTTTGCTAAGTATACATCTCAACTGAGGTCTATGTATAAAATGTCCTAATAGATACAGATATTTACCTTTGGTGAGTTGAAGGCCTTGTTGTGACTTCTGTCTGAATTGTAGGCAGAATGATATAGATGGACATGCACATGTGGGAAAACTCAAGTTGAGGTAATCCAGAAACTGTGCACGTGAGGTGACTGGAAGTACTTTGAAGACAAAGTACATCAGAAACCCAAAACAGGTAACAGTGAGAATGGCAACGGGGAATGGAATGCCAATATGGCAGTAAATTTGTTAAAAACAGAAAGAGGAAGGCCTCTCGTACCAGCAGAATCCTGCATACATACAAAAAGAAAAAGCCACCCACCATTTTATAAAACAAAAGCCAATTATAGTGTGGGAAAGTACAAACTGCAGAAAACCAGAAGTCAATAGAAGAAAAACTACTGGTTTACATGAAAGAAAGGAAACATTTCATTCCGACAGAGTTACTTGGTGAATGCCGCCACCACTGCCCACAGAACCTCGTTGGTGTTGGCCTTCAGACATTCTACCTCAGGGTCTAAGTCAAGAAGCTGCCGCACTCTCTTGGTAGCTAAGTCATACTGCTCATCCAGAAGAGGTGCAAAGGCATTCTCCAGGACATCCGAGGCATGGGCTAAGTAAATGAGAGCCAGCAAGCGCTTGTCCATGCGGTGAGGGTCATTCACCCATTTGTCAAGAACAGCTTCTTGTACCTTCTTGATGAGGCGCTGCTTAATGTTGTTATTGGTGAGAGGATGTGTCGTCATGTCAAAAAGTAGGAAGTTCTGTTTCTCTGTCGTCAGTACACCCTTTTCCACCAGGTTTTTAGCTAATCGTTCCCTCACGTTTCTTAATTGATAATGCAATTTTAATGGATTCCATGTCTCACCTAAACAAAAGATTTTGGAAATTAGAAATGAAATGATGAGTATTACTTGCTAATCTTGCAAAGTTTAATAGTAAAAGAATGAGCAGTAAAATTTAATTTTTCCCCCAAGAAATAAAAAAACTCAACAATATTTTGCTCCCCAATAAGACCATGAAGCATCTGAGGCTAGACCTTTGAATTTTAGGCACCTGACATATTCTCAGGCATGGTATTCACACAAAAATCTAATCAGAAAATAGTTTTCAAACCATAGTCACCCTTAGTCTAATGGGAAAATGAACTCAAATTATATTTCTAGTTCACTCCAGCTATTGCCAAAAAGCAACCAACAGCAAAATACAAACTTTCTCTACAAAACACCAGTCTGCAACAAATGGACAAAAAAATTGATGTTTTCATGATATTCCTAGAAGTGCCAAACACATAGTCTAAAGGCTTTCCTGTGCAGGCTTGCTTTGATGACAAATAACATAAAGCTAATTCTAAGAGGACAACAAATTTCACAATTTTAATCTTGTGCATACTTCCAAGATAAATATTTTAAATAAAAGCAAATATTTTTCACAAGTTTTTTTCTTTATATTAGATTGAAAGAAATACAACAAAATATTAACCTTGGTTATCTTTTGGATTCTGTGTGACAATTTTTCTTCGTATTTTTCATTATTTTCCAAATGTCTCAAACAAATGTTAACTATTTTTGTAATTTGAAAAAAAAAACTATAATACTTTCCAAAATTAGGACATGACAAAGATCAACCACAGGTATCATTAATTAGTTGCAAAAGCTCTAAGGTTAAAATTTTATAAAACTGAGAAAACCTTTAACTGGTCTGCTCACAACAGACCAATAAACACCCGAAATAACTAAATTTAAAAGTAAAAAACACAGTTCCTCAGTTGCACAAGTCACATTTCAAGTACAAATAGCTATGTGCAGCCCTTGGTTACTGACTAGATGGCATGAAATAAAATATTTTCATCATCACAGAAAGTTCTAGTGGTCTTAAACTATATTACTGTTCAGTTAGCCATGGACAAATATGTTACTATATGATTGAATACTAGTGAATACAGACTTATGACAGAGTAAGCATTCAATCCTAGACTTGCCTCACCATAAATAGAAATCTGGAGGAAATCTAAGCAACCCCTATGATGTCCAAACTTACTACCTGGAGGCACACACAAGACAACAGAGCAGAATAGTCACTCTGGTCTGAGATCAGAGGTCAGAGAAGCCAAGGAAGCTGGAATGTGCAAGGCAGAGTACTGAAGCAAGATCTATGCACAGAAAGGAAGTCTAGAACCCTGGGTGGTATACCCTTGAGTCTCTGACTAAAAACTAAGGCACACATGTTAAGGTAAGAAATTGGGCAAGGTTAGACAAAGAAATACCAGAAAGTTTTAGCTGAATAATTCCAAGAGTTCACATAAAGATCAGAAAAACTTTAGGTGAAAAGACCTCAATGAACACGTAGGATGTGCAGAAGAGACCACAGAAGGATGACACTTTAGTAGTACGGTTAAACTAGATCAGACCACCCAAGATCGGCTCTAAAATAAGCTGATCCAAGCCAGGCACAGTGGTGGGTGCCTGTAATCCCAGAGGTCTGGGAGGCTAAGGAAAGTGGATCCAAGTTCAAACCCAGCCTCAGCAAATTAGTAAGGCCCTAATAAGCAACTCAGTGAGACGCTATCAAAATAAAAAAATGAAACAGACTGGGTATCTGCTCAGCAGTTAAGCACCCCTGGGTTCAATCCCTGATACCAAAAAAATAAAATAAATATAAGATGATCCACAAGTAGTTTAACTATTTACTCCAAAACAAAATTCAACACTCTTCAAAAAACAGCACTCAACAATCTAACATTCACAATGTCTGCCATTCAGTTAAACACAAAAATCATTAGATTTGCAAAGAAGCAAGAAAATATGATCTAACACTAAGGGAGAAAAAAAATAAAGGAAATAGTAAACCAAATCAGACATCACCCAGAAATGACAGTGGTAATGGAATTAGCAGACAAAAAAACTTTAAAACAGCTACTGTAAGTATCTAATTTAAAGGAAAATATGCACACCAAATTTTTTCTTTTTTAAAAAGGCTTGTTTCCTCTTAAGGAATGATACAGAATTGTCAATTTTGGATTTACTTTGAAAAAGCAGGGAATTCAAAACTGTCAAATATTATATGACATCTAGGCACAACTGCACAACCCTATAATCCCAACTACTCAGGAGTCTAAATAAGCAGGAAGATTACAAATCCAAGGCCAGCCCCAGCAAATCTGCAAGTCTCTGTCTCAAAATAAAAAATAAAAAGGGCCAAGAATGTAGTTTAGTCATAAAGTGTTCCCTGGATTCAACCCCCAGTGCCAGGAGAAACAAACACACACACACACACACACACACACACACACACACACACACGTACCTAACTCACTAATAATTAAAGTCACTCCATGGATTTAAAGACAGCAAACAAACAAAAAGTAGTCCTGGCAAATCAATTTCCACAAAAGAAAAACAATTGCTACATTCAATGTCTTTGGTACTTTCAAAAAGAAAAAGCACTGAAATATATTTGGAGCCATATTAGATTTAACAACCTTACAGTATTAAAGAAAAACAGGGAGTAATAAACATGATTCTTATTTCAACTTCTGGTGTCAAACAAGATCATAACTACATTCAATGTCAAGAAATTAGTAACTGCTGATGAGGCAGTATAACAAAACAAGATTAAGAACAGGCTCTATAGCCAGACTGGTTCAGTTTAAACCCCTACTTAGGCAAACACCCAGCTATGCAGCCTGTGCAAGGCTCAACCTCTCTCCTCCATTTCTTCATCTGTAAAGTAAGGATAACATTGTATCAAGCTCAAAGGGATATTATGAGAATTAAATGAGACATCAAATTCTCAGAATAGAGCCTGATACACAATTAAGTTCTCAATAATTGTTAAGTATTATGTGCAAAATCAACATCCTGGATGAAAAAATTTATAGTATTCACAATGTTCTAGGCATAGAGTAGGTACCAAGAGTATAAACATTAAGACATTTTTTATCCTGAAAGAATTTAAAATCGAATTAAAGACACATTCATGTTAGTGGATAGAATAAAATGGAAAGAGGGCCCTATGAATGACATGAACAAAGTTCCCAAACAAATGAGAAATGACTTGGGTTTAATATTAAGGGGTATTTCTAAGAAAGTTAGAAGAGAAAGGCCAAGCTAAATTTAGAAATCTGAATTTCTAGAGAATCTGGATTTCCAGAGAAGAACAGCCTGGACTATGGACCAAAGAAACAACAAAATACATAGCCGGTGATTATAAGCGGGCTATAAGTCCTAGAGGAGGTACACCTCTTCTTTCAAAGGTATGGGACATCCAATGTTTTATTGTACCAGTCCACTGTCTCCCAATAAATGCCTGTCTGCTGCATCTTTCACCAGACAGTATGGGCTTTATTTTGTGTTTCCTATGGCAACAATTAGAGTAGAATGGGTTCTATTAATTGATTTTTAGAAATTTAAACTAATACAACATAAAATACTAGCCAAATTTACATTAGTCTGTTTAAAAAACTATAGTTCAATTCTAAATTAATTAACCATGCAGCTAATATGTAAATTACCAAAAAAACACTACTATCCCCTGGCAATTCTAGCTAATTAGGTATTATTGCTTTAATATGTTTATGTTGTCATCAAACCAAAGTGTAGCAGAACAAATAACAATCCACCCAACTTTAAATTAGTAAGTCAAACAGGAAGGAATTTTATGCCCCACAAAACATCTTGGTCATCTATTCCCAAACAATAGGAAACAGAGAAGTATGTAATTCTGAAAACCCAGTTAAATTTCTCTTTGCAAGCATTAAAAAGAACACTCTTCTAATGCTGCTACACAATGGTTTGTTTTCTTTCTCAAGGGAAACAGATAGGATTAACAGTTTATGACCACTGCTTATTGTACTGAAGTCATACGAATATCTGCCCTCACCATATCCTTAATTATATCTTATATATTACAACCAATGGAACATGTAATGCTTACAAAGTTCCTGTGAAAAATTTCTCAACTCCAAAGTATGCTACCTTAATTGTTCACTGTTGCAACTAAAATTGAGAAGAGTCTATACACAGACCCACCTTCAATAAGGTGTTCCATTTATGATTGGACCTTCTCATGGGCAACCATTTCTGCCTCAGAGGAAGTAATAAAAAGGGACCAAGTCATCATCTTCTTTTGTAGCAATTCCCTGAAAGAGGGCAAACCATGTGTGCTCACTCAAGAAAAAGTGAGTTATTCAGATCTCCTCAGATATAAAAACTTCAAAGGGTTTTTTAGATCTCCTCAGATATAAAAAATAAATTCCATAAGCAGAAGGTTGAAACCATAAGGGAATATCTCAAGTGCTATATAATATTTCTTGTGATACACAAGAAAAAAGGTATAATGAAATAAATGAGTATCTTGGTATCCTGAAATTTCTACCTTTTATTTTTAAAAACAAATTAAGCCAAGTGCAAAGGATAAAGTCACCCCCAAGTTAGGCATAATTAAGACACCAGTATAAATTGGGATGAGAGGAGTATAGATGGATTAATGAAAATATAAGGTTTGATCTATGCCAGCTACTAAAGATTTAGTTACTTCAGTTTAAGAATATTAAAAATCTTTTTAAATTTTTGTAATAAATGCTTGATGAATGAGTAGTGTGTGAATTACTACATTAAAAGATATTACTGTGATCCAGTCCTTAAATCACTGTGTATGTATACATACAGAGTGTGTGTGTGTATGTATGGAAAGACTTGGTAAATTATACATGCAAATCTAAAATATATAGAATTTATTTGTAGTTCATTTTTTAAAGGAAAGTGTGAGAAGAAAAGTTCTTAAGAGATAATATTCACCACCCAACAATCATACCAAAAGAGAATGACATACTAAATAATTTCTCTGCAAAGAACTCCTTACTGCCTGGACATCATATTAAACTATAAGCAGCTTCCCCCATACATGTGGCAGTCTAGTGACACCCTGTGACCAAACTGATCAACTACATATATTGTGACCAAACTGATCAACTACTTAAGGTTTCAGAAGCCAGAAATTTTATTTTACTAGAGTTTATAATTATACATAATTGTTGGGTTTATCCCCTACTCATACATGCGTACAAATTAATTTCAGTTCATGACTAATTTTATTTTAAAAAACAGTAGTTTTATTAAAAACTTTTAAAGTCTGTCTTGCATATTTTTTATTAATTTTAAGAGATGTTTAAATGTTTAAAATGTTATCAATAGTTTTAACATTATATAATAAAAAATGAGTCCCTAGGTATACCATCCATCCCAGGTAAATAAACTTTTTTGTTTCTTAATAAAAATATTCTCTAATTGCCTTCATTTCTACATTAAAAGCCTCCTGTGTACCATCTCTACTGCTGGTTATAATAACCACCAATAAACCTGTGTTAATCATTCTCTCTTCTTTACATATGATCACACATTTCTGTTAACAATGCAACAGCATATAATCTTTGGAACAAACACAGACCCAGCATGTAAGGACAGATTCACCAATTTTACCACTACCTCTAATCCCTCTAAATAGATACACTTCCTTCTGTGTCTCTTTCTTACTCTGTAAAAAAAGTCTAATCCAATGTCTACATCTTCTTTCATCTACTAAAGATCTCAAGGATTTCTCTTTTCTGAGCTACCGAACTTTCAAAGAACCATACTGTTAAACTCTAATCTGTTATCAAATTATTTAGACATATACAATTGTTCCAAGTGGACTTTAAGATTCTTTCAATCGTTTTTGAGTATCTCTTTTAAAAGTTTCATAGCACCTATGTCTATATTGTTGAAGCAACTGGTATTTGATACCATATACTATCTTAAAGCAACTAAACATTTTTAAAATTTTAAAAATCAGAAAGCTGGCCTCAGAACTATACCCTTATAAATGATTAAAATGGTAAATATTACATTATTTATATTTCACCTAAAGAAAAGAAATTTTAATCAGCAAGCAATATTTTGGTACATTCACTAGATGGGAAACATACATTTGCTTAAATTAAATCTTAACTGTATTTAAATACTTTTGAGAAAAGCTTAGAAGACTTCACATCTTTTCAATGTCCAATCAAGTGGGAAGAGTGTAATAGCTGCTCAAATTAAGAACCAAGTTCAGTTACTAAATAAAAGTCACTCATAAAATGTTAGGTAAATACAAGTAGATAGTCATCTTAAATGTCAATCCAATACCCTTATGTGACATACTAATTTATACTAATTTCCTCTGCCAATGCATATACTGTCAAAGGACATGTGGCAGTCAAAGATATGCTATTAAACCCAATGTACTATTAGTATGTATGATGTAAGATCAAGAAATGACTTATGGGCGGAGCATCTGAAGATATCTCCACAGCTTAACCCAGCCTACACAGAATAAGAAGTGGACTACAATTCTGATAAAGAATGATGGGAGCTGGAAGAAAGAATATTACATCTCATCAATAAATGCTCAGGGACTAGGAATATAGCTCAGTTAGTATAGTGCTTGCCTCGAATGCACAAGGCCTAGGTTCAATCCCCAGCACCACCAAAAATACATATATTTGTATACATACATACATACATACATCATAAGATGAAACTGGGAAAAAAAAACACTTTTTTCCCCTCTTAGTGATAAATAACCTTCAAATCTGTCTCAGTGACTAAACAAGATTCTGCTATTTTTTATGGGCTCCTTTCAAAAGAATTTAAAATTTTATAAATGCTTTTAAATAAAATTCATTTTTTTTTTCTACAGTGGCTTACCACTAAGTAATTCAATCCAGTTCTGGACTGTTTCTGGAGGTTGAGTCTCCTTAACATGCTTTAGAGCTTCATCCAGAAGAACATCCCCTGTTGGTGCATCGGACTTACAAATCACCTAAAACACAAGCATTAAGACTGTTTTCTGACATAAACTCTTTAAATAAAAAAAATCAACAACTGTGCAAGTAATTCACCAAGCTCAAAGTGTTCATTTCATGCAGTATCAAAGTTCAAAGTTTAAATTAATTCTGTGTTAAGGAAATTCTGTATTTAACCTAACCAGATTAGGTACAAACAAATGAAAATGAAGCTACTATGCAATAACTAGTAAGGCAAAATGCTAGAATAATTCATTCTTAATACAATTCCACTTATTGAACCTTGGGCTATTTGATCCAGAAATTCATTTATAAAACATTATTAATTCAAAAACCAATCTTGCTAGGTGCTGTGGCACACACACGCCTGTAATCCCAACAGCTCAGGGGGCTAAGGCAGGAAGATCACAAGTTCAAAGCAGCCTCAGCAAAAACAGGGGCTAAGTAAGCAACTGAGTGAAACCCTGCCTCTAAATAAAATACAAAATAGGGCTGGGGATGCAGCTTGTGGTCGAGTGCCACTGAGGTCAATCCTCAGTAACCCTACCCACCAACCCCCCAAAAAACAGTCTCAATTATTTGAAAGAATCTCATATACAATAAAGGTGACATTTCACTTCAGAGAAATAAATCTGAATATCATTAAGTTGACTAATGAACTGGAGGCAAATATCAAGTAAGATTGGCTCCTCTGAGCTTCTTCCACAATAAAAGACTCAGATTCAAATAGGAAAAATAATTTTAAGGATGAGAAAGACTTTTTTTAAACTGCCACCACTAGTAGAATAAAAATTTTATTAAATCCCCAGCACTGCCCTCTGGGGAAAGAAAAAACTTAGAGCCTTCAAAGAAAACACAGCACACCTAGATTTCAGACCTCTGGCCTCCAGAACTGTGAGGGAATAAATCTACTTTTTTTTATTTATTTTATTTAATTAGGTATATATGACAGCAGAATGCATTTTGACTCATTGTACATAATTGCAGCACAACTTTCCATTTCTATGGTCGTACACACTGAAGCATCACACCATATGTGCACTCATACATGTTACCTAGGGTAATGATGTCCACCTTATCCCACCATCTTTCCTGCCCCCGTGTATCCTCCCCATTTTCCCTCCCCTTTGCCCAAAGTTCCTCCATTTTTCCCATGTCTCTCCCCTCCCCATTATGGATCAGCCTCCACTTATCAGAGAGAACTTTCGGCCTTTGGTGTTTTGGGATTGGCTTACTTTGCTTAGCATGATATTCTCCAACTCCATCCATTTACCTGCAAATGCCACAATTTTATTCTTTTTTAATGCTGAGTAACATTGCAGTGTGTGTGTGTGTGTGTGTGTGTGTGTGTGTGTGTGTCACCATTTGTTTATCCATTCATCCACTGAAGGGCTTCTAGTTTGGTTTCACAGTTTAGCTATTGTGAATTAAGCTGCTATGAACATTGATGTAGCTACATTACTATAGTATGCTAATTTTAAGTCCTTTGGGTGTAGACCAAGGAGGGGAATAGCTGGGTCAAATGGTAGTTCCATTCCAAGTCTTCTAAGGAATCTCCATACTACTTTCCAGATTGGTTGCACCAATTTGCAGTCTCACCAGTGTGCCTTTCTCCACATCCTTGCCAACATTTATTATTGTCTGTATTCTTGATAGCTGCCATTCTGACTGGCGTGAGATGATTAGAGTAGTTTTGATTTGCATTTCTCTAATTACTAGAGATATTGAACATTTTTCATATATTTGTTGATCAAGTGTATATCTTCTTCTGAAAAGTGTCTGTTCAGCAGCTCCTTAGCCCATTTACTGATCAGGTTGTTTGGGTTTTTTGGTGTTACGTTTTTTGAGTTCTTTATATATCCTGGATGTTAGTTCTCTATCTAACGTGTGTGTGGCACAAATTTTCTCCCAAAATGTAGGCTCTTTGTTCACCTCTTTGTTTCTTTCTTTTGCTGAGAAGAAGCTTTTTAGTTTGAATCCATCCTATTTATTAATTCTTGATTTCATTTCTTGTGCTTTAGGAGTCTTGTTAAGGAAGTCGGGACCTAATCTGATATGATGAAGTTTTGAGCCTTACTTTTTCCTCTAGGTCCTAGGTCTTTGATCCACTTTGAGTTTTGTGCACGATGAGAGACGGGTTTATTTTCATTTTGCTGCGTAAGGATTTCCAGTTGTCCCAGCACCACTTGTTGAAGAGGTTATCTCTTCTCCAATGTATGTTTTTGGCGCCTTTGTCTAGTATGAGATAACTGTATTTAAGTGGGTTTGTCTCTGTTTTCTATTCTGTACCATTGGTCTACATATCTATTTTTGTGCCAATACCATGCCATTTTTGTTATAATAGCTTTGTAGTATAGTTTAAGGTCTGGTATTGTGGTGCCTCCCACTTCACTCTTCTTGTTGAGGACTGCTTTGGCTATTCTTCCAAATGAATTTCATGATTGCTTTTTCTATTTCTATAAGGAATAATGTTGGATTTTAATTGGAACCACACTGAATCTGTATAGTGCTCTAGGTAGTATGGTTATTTTGGCAATATTAATTTTGCCTATCCAAGACCATGGGAAAGAAACTTTCCATCTTCTAAGGTCTTTTTTAATTTCTTTCTTTAGTGTTCTGTAGTTTTCATGGTAGAGGCCAATATGACCTCTACTGAACCACACCACAGAAATAACTACTCAAACCTTCACAGTGAAGACTGATATCTGAAAAGCACTCAAGGTCTACTAAAAAGATCAATAGCCAGGGCTGGGGTTGTAGCTCAGCAGTAGAGTGCTTGCCTTGCATGTGTGAGGCACTGGGTTGGATCCTCAGCACCACATAAAAATAAATAAACAAAACAAAAGTACTATTTCCATCTACAACTAAAAAAAAATTTAAAAAAAAAAGATCAATAGGGTAACTTGCACAGAAACCTTTTTGAACTTCTTAAAGTTATGTCAAGTCTTTGAAAATCATAGCTTTTAGAAGCAGCAAATAAACTTGGGCATATATCTACATATATAAATAGCAGTAGTCATTGATCCTAATAATGAATTATATTATTCATTATATATGAAAGAATCAGGAAACCAAGAATACAAAAAGGATAAGGAATGCAATCCAATAAAGATAACATTTAAATCACTTCAATTTCTGAAAGCTAGTAGTAGAAACATTCTTTGTTTTAAGCAGAAAAAATTCAATAAAAGGATGTTAGCAATCCTCTTACCTTTCTTGTTAAAAGACTTTTACGTCTCATTCCACAAGCCTCTAGTTGTAACCTTCCTCTCAATGCTAATTCAATTAACATACAGCCACGTAATCCAGATGATATACAGTCATTCCAAAATGATGTGTAACCCTATTTTTAAAAAAAAGGAAAACAAAATTTGCCTTTAATTAAGAGTCAGAAATACTTTTAGCCAAAGTCATTTTTTATTGTCTTTTACCTTTCATTATCTTTCTACAACAAAATACTGAAAAAACAGAATACATATTATTAATCTAAAGTTACCATGGTCTTTTGTCTTTTCACCATATATTCTTACATACAGATAAAACAACTTTGATCAAAGACTTAGAAACATAATCCATGCTTTACTAAGCTGTGTATTAGAATCTTACTGATCACAAGTTCCAGGAAACCTGGAAGTTAACCTCAGACTAGTATTTAATTAGTAGTATGTGAGAAAGTTCAGGAAATCAGGAAAAACAATCTAGCCAATTAGGTCTCAAGGAGAATTAAAACATCATTTATTTGTTGCTATAAGATAAAAACACAAAGTTAATTTTGGAATACATCAGAAAAAGACATGCATAAACCCATGAGTAGAAAGGACAATTATATGCCTAAAGTTCTGGGTAACAGTAAAAATATTATCTTGGCCCTTAGAGAATGTAAGTGTAATATCCAAGCATCAGGGAATACTGGTCAATCAGGCAAGAGCAAGAAACAGGGGTTGTTCAAATTATAAAGCCAAGAACTCTGCCAGCAGAGTTCACAGCTATCAATTTAAGATTCTCAGTTCTCATAAGAAAGTGGAAACTTCACTGGTTCTAGTTAAGCCCCCTCAGAAGTGGATAACAAATAATTTTGGTAGGAGAGAAGAACATGTCAACTGAATTACAGAAGAGTGGACAGTCAGAATTAGGATCTAACCGGGATTGAGGAGGCCTGGACCCTCATATCTGGCACTTTTATTAGGGGTAGGGATGCTAGGGATTGAATAGGGGCCAGAGGTTACCAGTGAGCTACATTTCCAGATCTTTTTTTTTTTTTTTTTAACCTTGAGACAGGGTCTTGCTAAATTTTGGAGGCTGGTCTTGAACTTATAATACAATCCTCCTGCCTCAGCCTCCTGAGATACTGGAATTACAGGTGTGCACCACCATACCCAGCTGATTCTGGCACTTTTAAAAATCAGTCCTGGGAGCTGGGGTTATGGTTCAGTGGTAGAGCACTTGTCTCACATGACTGGGGCACCAAATAAATAAATAAATAAACAAACAAACAGATAAATAGATAAATAAAATGAAGATACTGTTTCTATCTACAACTAAAAATTAAAATAATCAGTCCTGGTACTTTGTAAGGTCAGAGTGGTCAATTATGGCCCATGAATCATTACTGATACAAGACTTACTTAATACAAGTAATTAATTATTGATACAAGTCTACTTAAAGTAGACTGAGGAAGCTACCATTCTTAAGAATGAGGAGGGCTTTGAGAAAATGAGAATTTAAGGGAACCCTAAGAGAAAAACAAAATTATAAGTTTGGGGGATTTTTTAGAGGTCAATTTAAATGTGAGGTAGATGGGGAAAATTAGATTTGAGAGAATCCTTTTAGACTTGGTAAATGTAAATGATCTGATCAAATTAATACCAGCAATTTTGCAAGTGGTTACTAAAACCAATAATAGAGATTAAGTAAAACACACAGAAATTAAAGCTGTAGGAAGACTGGAAATAGATTCTACATGAAACCAGAATTACAGAATAGATTCTACATGAAACTAGAAGTACTAGAATTACAGATATGTGGCTCTAACTGACCTGGACACACAGATGGAGTTCCTAGAGTTACAGTTCTACAAAGAAAGTACACCTCATGAAGAATGGTGTGGAAGGACCTACAGCCTGAAAGTCCCAGCTGAACAGAATTTAGAAGTTTACATTTGATAGCAGAGGACTAAATAAACATTAGTCTCAACTGATATCAGTAACCCAGAGATGTTAGCAAAATTGAGTTTTTATTAATAGACTTAAGAGATTTATACTTAGTGAATGGTTCTGGAAAATTCATGTTGGAAAGCAGATGAAGGACAATTCTATAGCAAGGCTCTGGGACTCATCAGGAATATTCCAAAGATAAGTGAAGCCAGGCATAGTAGCATACACCTATAATCCCAGAGACCTGGAAGACTGAGGCCCTGTCTCAAAAAATAAAAAGGGCTGAAGATGTAGCTCAGTAGTAGTTCCCTGAGTTCAATTCCCAGTTTAAAAAAATAAATAAATAAATAAAACCAACAAAAGACAAAAATAAGCAACAGAAAGCCTATTATTTTGTGACCTTCTGCTAAAATCCATATCATAAAAGCATAATCAAGAATTAAATGAGAAGGGTTTTAAAAAGACAGGTTAAACAAAAATGACCCAAAAAAAAAAAAAAGTATGACTGATCAGATGGCAATAACACACGGGAAAGAGAATGCAATAGAATGGGAGAGTCAAGTGAATTTGGTCGTGACATAAGCTTGCAAGGTTTTTGACAATACAATACAGACTACCAGCTGCCAGGGGAACTTTACATAAGATAATCTTGCCAAGTGCTGAGGAGTTCTTTTATTTTTTCATCTGTCTTGTGCTAACCTTAATAATATATATTTTATCAACTTCTAAAAATATTATTTCTAAGGTTTAGTATCTTTGAAATTTGAGTGCACTTTTAAATAATAATGGCACCTTAAAGGACATTCAGTATTATAGCTATTGAACTGACCTAAATACATGGAAGAGAGAGGAAACCTGTGGTCTAGGACTGCCAGGTACGCAGCAATAGAGATGAACTTGTCAGTTACTGGATAGTACTTAAAATGTGGTACAAGATTGGGCAACTGAATACCCAGATCTAGTCATGCTGACAATCTGCCCGATTTATCAGTGAATATGATTTTACAGGAGTGCATCAATAACAACCAGACAGCCCAGAGGATTTCAAACTGCTACTCTCTATGAAGCAATTACAGAAGCCTGTAGTCTAGGCAGAATAGTTACGTATTCACAACACTTGTTTGTGCCCAGCAAAAATCTTATACCCATCTATCAAGCAGAGAAAGCCGCTACTTTAAAATGGTAATTAAAATATGTGGGGAAAATTAGTGATTAACTGGCAATATCAAGCTATTATTTGGTTCAAAAATATGGAACCATACTTGAGAGGATAAAAGAATTGATAATGTATTCAGGGATGGTACCCAACTCTTGCTCCTGGAAGCTAATAATCATTTCAACCTTAAATGGGTTTGAAATTCTACAACCACTAATGGAGGGGATACCTTCATGGCCTCAGTCCACTAGTGCTCAGCATTCAAAGTCACCCTAAGGAAGGACCACTAGCCAATCAGCTGGTTGATGAAGCAGCAGCAGCTGCACTAAGATCCACAGGACCTTGAGGGTATCCCCCATGCACTGTATAACTAATAACTCAGTCCTAAGATGATCACAAAATAAATAGTTTGGGGCACTACAAGTCCAAGATTATGATCAGAAATTAGTCCATATATTTTAAAATATAAGAAGAACAGAGACATCCCAAGAAGGAATAGGTCATATCTACCCACAAAGAATACAGAAAAACATGACTTTACTAGGTTTATAGATCCAAAACACAACAAAGCATGCAGAACAGAATATGCCATTAAGACACCAATATGCTGTGCTGATGTACTGGGATGCCAGAAAAACCTGTAAACAGGCTCATTTGAAAGTTATACCATGTGCAGCTCAGAGATATCGAATAAAACTGGGAAGTGAGACAGAAAAAAAAAACCCTGGAGACCAATTTATTTAAAAAAAAAAAAAAAAAAAAGAAAAGAAAAACTACTTGCCTTTTACCAGTCACCTCTTAATAACCATTAAATCCCAGAAGGCAGACACTCTGCAATGGAGCACCAGTCTGCAGAGTTCTATACCAATCTGTTTAAAGTTTCTAGGGTCAAAGCCTCAGACAAATGGCCAATCTTCAGGGCAGATAACATTAAGGTTGTTCAAAACTAAACTGGGATAAACTCCCTTTTTCATATAGCATGCCATTCAAAAGTAAGGAGCCCAAAAGAAAAAATGAATGACACAATAACAAGGGAATGACCCAGGGGACATGTTCTGCAGACATAATACTTCCCTCAATGGGCAGGATCAAGGTCAAAATTTGGGGAGCAGAGATTATAGGAAACCCAATGTGGTTTCACATATAAGCAAGAATCAACTGATTTTTCTCAGTGATAATATTGATACTTATTTGGATTCCAAATGCCTGATTTCCATTTCCCCCTCAAAAGGCCCAACCTGAATGGGGAAGATATTTTTACTGGGTCCACTATAGCTGCAAACAATGAAATGAGGTCTCACCACTGATCTACTCTTAAGTGCCTAGTCTTCTGTTAAGAAGGAACTCACAATTTTAATAAAATAAATACATATTATATAAATGTCATATGAGAGATATATTCAGATGTGTGTGTTTAGTTTGGTTTGGTATGGTACCAGAGATTGAACTCAGGAATGTTTAACCCTGAGCCACATCCCCAGCCCATTTTATATTTAGAGACAGGGTCTTGCTAAATTGCTATGGCTGGCTTGGAACATACAATCCTGCCTGAGCCTCCTGAGCCACTGGGATTACAGGCATGCACCACCCACCTAACTGTAAGATATTCCCTAATGTGTTATAAAAATATTTGCAACATGGAAAAATTAGGGGTGGTATATCAGGTAAGTTCAGTATTTCCCAAACTTTCTCGACTTTCTTGACCTTGGAACACTTATTTTTGGTATGCCTTTAACAGCTTGCAGATTACAATTCTATGTAAATCAGTTTTTTTAAAAATCCTGGTGTAAAAGATCAGTGCAAAAATAAGAATTACATTATCAAATTATGTGTGTGTGTATAAAATGTTTCCATTTTTAAGTAGATAAGAAATGTTAGCAGTAGAAATGGTTATAGTTAATTTTATTTCAGACTTTATAAATTAAAGAAATAGTTAATTTTAGTTTAGACTTTATAGACTAAAGAAGATAGGAAAACACCATGGTTTTTCAGACATATAAAGTAATAATTAACACAGTATGAATAACAGTGATAAAGGCAAAATATTAGAAGCACTAAAAAACTTCCAATGAAAATAGCTAAGGACAAATTAAAATAGAACTGGGAGGTAATAAAGAACAGAGCTTAAGAGCCCAAACTATGAATAATACCTGAAAATTCAAATCAACCCCCACTCTGCCACGTACTATGTAATTAAATTTCCAAGATTAGTTTTCTTTGCATAAACAGTACATATAAAGCAACTCCTGGCAAACAGTAATTTTTAAATAATGACAAATACAACTACAATGGAATAGGCGGTGGGAGACTACAAACTCCAATACTTAGAATGTAACAAGAAAAAACATGATTGAATAAAGAGCCCACGTATAGACTACTACAAATGAGAATGTCCTCCCTACCAAATGCAGAAAAACAACTCAGTTCAAAACAACTACTGGCATGTCACAATGGCGCATGCCCGTAATCCCAACAGCTCAAGAGGCTAAGGATCACTAACTCAAAGCCAGCTTCAACAACTTAGCAAGACCTTGTCTCAAAATGAAAAATAAATAAAGGACTGGGGATGTGGCTTTAACTGCCTCTGGGGGTTCAAAAACCAAAAAACCCGCTGCCATGTGTAAAATGTGCATACTCTTGCCATATCTTTTAATTTTCCAAGAGAATAAAAAATGCCTTTGTGTAAAAGGTCCTATCTTTACAATAGTTCAACAAGTTTTACCACTACATAGATCAAACAAAATATACCTACAAACCAGTGTGTAACTTCTAAATTAAACCTTTTACAAATATATAGTTCTCAACTACCAGTAATATGTACCAAGAACAGATACAGTTTTCACATACAAAATATTTCAAAATGAAACCAGTAAAACACAACACTGTATCTTCCACATAATATTTCCATAGAGTTGAATTCTAATATAATCAATGTTCTGAAACCATCTTCCCAAACAGACTTTCTCCAACAAAAGAAAATAACATTATCAAAACGTGGGGTTTACTACCAAACCCAATCCAAAAAGCAGTGCTAATGATGCCCCATCTACAGAATGAGGTGATTTGTGCCTGACACATCTAACTGGACTAGAATGGGCAAAGTAAAGTCTTACTCAAGAACCTGAACTTGGGGCTGGGGATGTGGCTCAAGGGGTAGTGCGCTTGCCTGGCATGCGTGGGGCACTGGGTTCGATCCCCGGCACTACATAAAAATAAAATAAAGATGTTGTGTCCACCGAAAACTAAAAAATAAATATTTTTTTTTAAAAAATTATCTCTCTCTCACTTAAAAAAACAAATTAAAAAAAAAAAAGAACCTGAACTTGGCACACTGGGTCAGTTATGGAGGCACTGGAACTATAATTGTGTATACAGAAATTACAAGTCATTTTATACAAATGCGAGAGTTTAAATAAAGCTAAGCAGAGATATTTTCACAGTAAAAACAAGGGATTATACAATGTGAAGCAGAGAGACACACAACACACACACCCTAATAACTAAAGCATACCTATATGATTGGACTAAACCTTGTTTCTACAAGATATACCTACCTGTATCTAATGTTACTTAGGCTACTTTGAGAGGTTTTTGATCTTACAAACACATAGCTTTTTTTTTTAACTTTCACTCTTAAATTTTATTTAATAGTGTTTCACATTGAAGGTAATAACATTAAATGCCTGCATTAAATTACCTCCAACTGAGCCACACGTCAGGTGGACATGCCTGTAATCCCAGTCACTTGGGAGGCTGAGGCAGGTGGATTGCAAATTCAAAACCAGCTTCAGCAACTTAGATAGGCTCTAAGCAACTTAACGCGACCCTGTCTCTAAATAAAATATTAAAGGAGGGGCGGGATGTGGCACCTGGGTTCAATCCATGATACAAAAAAAAAAAACCTGAATTACTGAGGCAAACACATAACTTCTAAGAAGTTAAGACCAAAAGGAAATCTAGTGACACACTGAACTTATAATATTAAATCAGTGATAATATGACAAAGGCCTTTTCTATTTCAATTACAGAAAATACAACTAAAAGATTCACTGTAAACTAAGAAATGCTATGCATGACCAAGAAATTCAAACTTACATGGCTATACCGCTAGGGTCTATTAATTAGGAAATCAACAAGTGTGATTATCACAATAAATGATACTATTAACCAACTACAATTCAACCAATCAATATAATCCACTTGTCAGAGAGTAAATAAGAACTTGTTATCCAACACTGCCTAAAATTTTAATGCCATGTTAAAATCAGTCTCCCTAATTCCAAGCAAATACATAAATACACACACACACACACACACACACACACACACACAGCCCACATTAAAAAGCATTTATACAAATCAAAACTGAGAAACATTCTACCAAATAACTGATAAAGAACTAAAAGAAAACATGTTTAAAGAATTACAATGGCGGGCTGGGGATGTGGCTCAAGCGGTAGCGCGCTCGCCTGGCATGCGTGCGGCCCGGGTTCGATCCTCAGCACCACATACAAAGATGTTGTGTCCGCCGAGGACTACAAAATAAATATTAAAAAATTTTCTCTCTCTCTCATCTCATCTCATCTCATCTCTCTTTTAAAAAAAAACTTTTGAAAGACTTAAAAATAGACTTGGGCAATGAAAAGATTTCTCATTCTTGGATACAAACTCAACATTATGAAGTTACGAGGTCTCTTTAAGCTTACTTATAAATTTAATATGATCCCAATAAAAATAGCAACAGATGTTTTCCCTCTGGAGCTATTCAAATTTTAAAAAAATGTCTGAAGAATAAAAAACAAAAAAAGAAAGAAAGACTAAAGCCAGGAAAACTTAAGGAAGTAAAAAGCAATATGAGCAGACCAAAGTGGAAGCTGTCCTAGGAGATACTGAAAAAAATTCAGAACTCTTTAGAACTCTAGTTCTGGGATACTGATCTGCACAGGAATAAAGAGATTTAAAAAAGTAAGTTCAGGTCTGGGGTGGTAGCTCAGTGATACAGCGCTCGCCTACGATATGTGGCAAGACAGCAAGTTCAATCCTTAGCACCACGTAAAAATAAATAAAAGGTATTATATCCATCTACAACTAAAAAGACTTTAAAAAAAAAGTGAGTTCAGAAACAGTCCCATGTATTTTACTGAAACAAAATACATGATAAACGTGTCATCTCAAATCAATTTGAATTAGCCATTTTAATCAGTAATGTTGAGATAATTTGATAGCCATTAGGAAAAACAAAATGGGATCCATACATCATTATACTGGATGAACACACTGAAAGATATTCACATAACAGAATACTATGGAGCCACAAAAGATCTCTATATAGCTGGGCACAGTGGCATATACCTGTAATACCAGCAACTCAGCAGGCTCATGCAGGAGGATCACAAGTTCGAGACCAGCCTCAGCAACTTAGTGAGACCCTGCTTCAAAAAAAAGAACTGGGGATGTAGCTCAGTGGCAAAGCATCCCTAGGTTCAATGCACAGTACCAAAAAAAATGGAAGGAAAAAAAAAACCCTCTATAGTGATAGAGAACAATCTTCAGAATATAACACATAAAAAGCAAAGTACAAAATGGTACCTTTTTTTTATATTGGGAGAAAAGCAAGAATATAAAAACATACATTCATATATAATCATATATATATAGTCTTGCTAAAAAAACACACCTTTTCCCATGTTACTCGTAGTAACCCAAGCTATGATTATGCTTCAAAATTTCCTTTTTAAGCAATCTGCAACTCAGAATGCATTCCTCCACAGAAGTAATAACCAGGCCTCGGATCACTAGGACCTCTACTATCTCCAATTCCTGAATTCAGCTCATCTGCAGATTACTTCACAGAAGCAATAAATCAACCCAATAAACTCAATCTTACCCATACATGTTCCTTTGGTTACCAAAAGAAAACTGCCCTACCTAAAGCTAATCCTTCTTCCCATTCTCTTAAGACTTACCTTTGTTCACAACTCCTGCCTTCCTAAATACCTTAAAGTTCTTACATATACACCAGCACCTCCCTGTCATTAGCACTCAAAATTTTCAAGTTTGCCCATCATATGCAGGAGATTAAGGACCAACCCTGTCCTAACTTCTTTCCATTCACACCAAACTCAAAGTACAGTCAAAAAGAAGTCTCCCTTTTACTTCCCAGTCCAGGGCACCATGATAAAATTCTTAAGAAAAAAGTTTCACTTAACTCCTCCACATTCACTGCTGATGGCATTCCCTTAGCTTCTACAACCCCTCTTCTGGCTTTCCTCTGGCAACTACTGCTAAGAGTCATTGACAGGTTACTCTACCTATTCCTTAAAAGTATTGCTCACTGGCCTTTTCTCAACTCATTTACACACTTTCTTGAGACATCTGAAGCACTCTCACTTGTTTAGAAAAAGAATTCAAATAGAAGTACATGAGAGAAAATTAAACTACCTCCTCCCTCCCCTTCCATCCCTCACCCACTTCTTCATAACACTTGGGACATATCCTTCCAAATCCCTTTTTAAAATTCACATAGTCATACTCTGCCATAAACTGAGTACCTACTATATGTTAAAACTATGCTAAGCATTTGATGTATATCATGTCCAAAGATTATACATCCTTAAAAGCTAAGAAATCCTTAGAAGATTATACACTTTATTCTTCTAGTTTCACAAGATTGTGGAACTCAGCTCAAGGAGAATGAGGAACTGCCAATTACTCATGCCCAAGAGCAGTGGACTCTAGATATAGTAATATCACTACTACTTCACACTGTCAATATTTGAAGTTGAAACACTTTGAAAAGTTCTATAGAAGTATATAGAATAACGGAGGCACATAAATTTTCTATCTAGTCAATATAATATTTATTATATAGTGGTCTCTGCATGCTTTTCTTACAGCAGAAAATCAATCCCACTTAGGAGGCAGAAGCACAAAGTTGTATACAAAGTTAAAGGCCCAGTTCATGACTATATTTAAATAAAAGGATCTAAATTACCATATATCAAGGAAGATGTTCTAACATGAAGTCATTACAAATAATGAAACATTTTACTTCTGAGTGTGCCAACTGAAATTTTTCATGAGCACATACCATGAAAAATTCTCTTTACTGACATGAGAAGGTGATCACTGTGTGTCATTAAGAGAAAGAATGTTAATAGAACATGTGTCATAAGATAGTCCACTCACTTTTTAAATAAAAATGAGCAAAGGCAAACTCCTTTAAAATAAGACTATAGAGTTGGGCCTTAGCACATATTTGTAATCCCAAAAAGGAGGCTCAAAACTTATCTCCAGAAGCACACAGTGGTAGAGTACCTGTAGTCCCAAAATTTAGAAGGGTGACACATAAAGATCACATGTGCTCAGGAGTTTGAGACCAGCCTGAGCAATTCATTGAGATGCCCTTAAAAAAAAAAAAAAAAAAAAAAAAAAAAAAAAAAACACTTATCTCCCCAAAGTGCTCATCTCTTCTCCAACATTCCTCTTTGGTCAGCCCTCACCTACAGGTATTTATTCCACTCCTTAGAGTACTCAACACCTACCCATTCTACCACTGACAACAGTCCCTTTTCCCTTCCTCACGAAATCTGGAAAAACAGACCATGACCAAGAGCTCCCTCCCTTCAAAAAATTCTCTTAGCTGGGCAGGGCTGTACACCCACATGCCTGTAATCCCAACAGCTTGGGAGGCTGAGCGAGTTCAAAGCCAGCCTCAGCAATACCAAAGCGCTAAATAGCTCAGTGAGATCCTGTCTCTAAATAAATTGCAAAATAGGATGTGGCTCATAGGTTGAACGCCCAAGTTCTATCCCCAATACCACCCCCCAAAAAATTCTCTTCTCTTACCAGTTATTAATATAAAAAATTACAAGTAGAAACAACCCAAAGTCCATGAATGGATAAATATAATAGGTACTATAATGGATTATTATTTTAATATTTTATTAGTTGTTCATGGACCTTTATTTATTTATATGTGGTACTGAAGAATGAACCTAGTGCCTCACACATGCTAGGCAAGGGCTCTACCACTGAGCCACAACCCCAGCCCCTATAAGGGATTATTATTTGGTCTTAAAAGAATAAAATTGTGATACATGGTACATATGAATAAACCTTGAAAAGATAAAGTAAAATACACACAAAAGGACAAGTGTTGGTTTCATTTGCATGAAGTACCTAGAAGAGTCAAATTCATAGAGACAGGAGCTGGGCATGGTGGCACACACCTGCATTCCCAGCAGCTTGGAAGGCTTCCAAGTTCAAAGACAGCTTCAGCAATTTTAGAGAGACCTTGTCTCAAAATAAAGAATAAAAAGGGCTGGGGATGTGGATCAGTGGTTAAGCACCTCTGGGTTCAATCCCTGGTATCAAAAACAAAAACAAAAAATTCAGAGACAAAAAGCAGGACAATGGTTATCAGGGACTGAGGGGAGGGGTAATGGGGAATGAGTACAGAAATTTCAGTATAGGATGATTAAAAAGATATGGGAATGGTGATGGCTACAAAACAATGAATGTATCTAATGCCACTGAATTATACACTTTAAAAAAAGACTTAAAATATTTTGTTATGTATTGTGGTAAAATTACCACAATTTTTAAAAGCTTAAAATTATTGGCTTTCCTTTTACTCTCCTAGACTCTCAGATTACGAGTATGAAGACCGTGGAAGGGAGCTATACTCCTAATGTTTCTAGCCTAGAACTCAGGACACTGCAGTAATGTCCTGGGTTCCATTCCCAGCATCACACAAATCAAAATCATAATCCCAGCTACTCAGGAGGCTGAGACAGGAAGATCACAAATTTGAGGCCAACTTGGCGACTCAGGGAGACCCTGTCTCAAAAAATAAAAAGGGGTGGGAATAGCTCAGTGGTTGAGTGCCCCCGAGTTCAATCCCTGATAGCCAAAAAATAAATAAATTAAATATTTACTGAATGGTAGATATGTCAGGCTGAAATAATACTAAAAAATCTGAAGAGCACCATAATTAAGTTTTGTAGTTTATTGGATGAATTCTGACATACAGAAAGGAACTTTAAAAATAGAGATTTTCTAACATTTGTACCTATAGTAAATGGTCTGGCACAGAGAATGTGTTCAATAAACATTGAGCTCAATAAACATAGACATGGTTAGAATCCTAGATGTGGTAGTTACACTTCTCCTAAATTCACTTACGAGAACTCTGGAACAGGCCATGGAAATGTTGACTTCATATTTCAAATCTTTTTTGTTTGTTTGTTTGGTACTGGAGATTGAACCCAGGACTACCACTGAGCTCCATCACCAGAGCTCATTTTCTTATTTTGAGACAGGGTCTTGCTATGTTAATTAGGGGCTCATTAAATTGCTGAGGCTAACCTCAAACCTTCAATCCTCCTGGCTCAGCCTCCTGAGTTGCTGAGTTTATAGTCATAAGCCATCACGCCCTGCCACTTGTAACTAAAAATCCAACTCACTACAACCATGAAACCTGAAATTTTCTACAGTCAATTTCAGGAGGAATAAGAAGAATGAGACAAACCAAAAACAAAAACCTTAAACTAAAACAAAAAAAAAAAGAGCTCCATTAGGTCAATTTTGACTTTTGGGGGGTCATGAAAGTGTTTTGACTATTATTGAAAGTTACAGCCTTTCCCCAGGAAAACACACACATTTGCTCAAGGATCACAAAGTTTCTAAACCCCATCTGTTGACTCCAATTTAGTAATCCCTCCATTAAAGGAATATGTAAACTACGTACAATTTGTTAAGTATAAAAATAATTTTAGTTCAAAATGTATTTATGATTAAAAAATATGAGGGAAGCCTGGCATGGTAGCACACCCTGTAATCCCAGCAGCTCAGGAGGCTAAGAGAAGGATGGAGAGTTCAAAGCCAGCCTCAGCAAAAGTGAGGCACTAAGCAATTCAGTGACAGCCTGCCTCTAATAAAATACAAAATAGGGCTGGGGTTGTGGCTCAGTGATTAAGTGCCCCTTAGTTCAATTCCTGGTACTACCCCCAAAATAAATAAATAAATAATTTATGTTTGTATATATTTTTATTTATGTATATATAACTGCATAGTCCCCCTGGGTTCAATTCCCCAATACAAAAAAAAAAAAAAGTATATTTACCAGAAAACTATTTTGGTAAATGCTGTACTTTACTCTTTGTTGTATTTTTAATATTTATTTTTTTAGTTATAGGTGAACACAATATCTTTATTTTATTTTTATGTGGTGCTGAGGATCGAACCCACTGCCTCTCACATGCTAGGTGAGCACTCTAACTCTGAGTCATAACCCCAGCCCCAGTTATATTCTTACAGATCAGGTTTATCAAACAATTAACAAGAAAACAGCCTGTTTTCCATTTTAAAATTCAAGAACTTCAAAGTATACTAAATGACATTTTAATACTATAATATGATACTAAAACAGGTTGCAGTCTTTCCAGCTTTGAAAAGAGAAACCTAAAACATGCGCATCAGCACAGGCATGAGAGGACAGATAGACATCTCAGAAGGCTTTATTAAACTTTCGAATTACTAAAAATCTTCGACAACATGAAATTCTGAATATTTGTTGAATGTATTTCTCATTTACAAATCTGTCACATACAAATGGCATACATCAACTGCAAACATGGAAAGAATTTTTTAAAAAGTTATACATCTTGACAAGTACTATATTTCAAAGTAGTGACCATGGAAAATTTTTCCCCATTTTTGGAGCCAGTGTAAAAACCACAAGTCAGTCAGTTAAATTCAAATAACTGAATTTTAAATTTAATTATTATTCAGCTCAAGCATCTACTTATTTTTTTAAATTCAGTTGTACTGAAACTGTCTACAAACATTAGAAATACAACCTCTAAAAAAAAAAAAAACTTTACTGAAGGTGTTGGAACTTACAAAATAAAAATCACTCTAGAAAAAGACAGCACCAATGAACTAGAAAGAAGCTCAAAAAAAAAAGTCAAAGAAGAGTTTGATTCATACATGGACACTACTTTGAAAAAAATCTCCAAAGAACTGTTGCTCTTTCCAGACCCAATACCTAAGGAAAAAACATCTTGACTAGACAATTCTGGCTGCAGCATAAAAGATTAGGAGAAGATGATTCAAGAGGCCACCACAGAGTTACACACAATGGGGAACTCTCAATGACAGAACCAGGAAGACGTGGTGGAAAATTAAACAAATGTCCACAACACTACAATCAAAACCATTTTACATGAGAATTCCAAAGCTCAGAGAACTTCAATATGTAAAGCAAATAATACATTTGGACCACAACTATGCTTCTCTTCACTTCTCTATTCCATAGGCAAACTTTGTAACTGGCAGATTAAAATAATCAAATCCAACCTTAAAACACTAAGATTTAGTGCTTGCCTCACATGTACAAGGCACTGGGTTTTAAATGCAGTTGTATTATTCAGTGTCCCCAGGACCACAAAAAAAAAAAAAAAAAGCTAAGATTTGCCACTAAAGTTATTCAAAAGTAACCTGAGGGGCTGGGGATGTACTCAGTAGTACAGCATGGGTTGGGTTGTTTCAACAGGCACACACACATTATATGAAAATAACCTATTAGTACAGGTAATTATCAATAAAATGAAAATGCTCTATTGGAGGCATCTATAGGGAAAAAAGAAATAAGGATCACTAGCTCAAAGCCAGCCAGAGCAACTTAGTGAGGCCCTCAGCAACTTTCTGAGATCCTGTCTCAAAAAATAAAAAAGGGCTGGGAATATGACTCAGTGGCAAAGTACACCTGGGTTCAACTCCTGGTACCAAAAATAAGTAAATAAATGAAAATTAAAAGGTTGGAGATGTGGCTCAGTGGTTAACTGTCTCTGGGCTCAATCCCTGGTAATAAAAATGAATTCAAATTAAAATAAAATGGGAGGGGGTAGCCTGGGGATGTGGCTCCATGGTAGAACTTGCCTGGCATGTGTAAGGCCCTGACTTTCATATCTAGCACACCAAAAAATAAATAAATGGGGAAAGAAAAAGAAAAACACCTACCACTTTTGCTCTCCCTCCCTCTCAAATACAAGGAGGGAAGGGCAGGGATAACAGAAATTAGCAAATTAATTGGAAGGTGAATTCAAGTGTAAACCTAAACCTATCTGCAATCCTTGAAATGCCATTGAAGTTACCTATGCCACTGATCCTTTACCCAGAGTGAGAGCAGAATCCCCTAAGGGGCCTAGGCATCTGTGTTTTATAAAAGCTGGGAAGGAAAATCACTGGTAAAAAAATCTGAAATGTGCACTTTAAAAAAAAAAAAAAAAAAAATCAATCTCACCCCTAATAGGCATTGTGAAGCCAGACCATCTGCTTATTGGCAAACTGAACCTACTGTTCAGTAAAAGGAAAGAAGAGATTTGACTCAGAATATCAAAGTAATCTTTAAAATATTGTAGATTGTGTTAAAAGTAAATTGGTATTACCCTAGGTACATGTATCATCATACATGTACCATGAATGATGTGACTCTCCTTCGTGTACAACCAGAGAAATGAAAAATTGTGCTCCATTTGTGTACTGTGAATCAAAATGCATCCCACTTCCATGTATAACTAATTAGAACAAATAAATAAATTTTTAAAAAAGAAAATAACAAGATTTTCAGCAATAATATTTAGTGATAAAGGGCTGGGGCTGTAGCTCAGTGGCAGAGCACTTGCCTCGCATGTGTAAGGCACCTGGGTTCAATCCTTAGCACCACAAAAACATAAAATAAAGGCATTCTGTCCATTTACAACTACAAAAAATTAAAAATATTTAGCAATAAATATTTGAAAACTAAAAAATATTTTCCTAATAACCCATAGGTCAAAGAGGAATTCCAAAACAATTTTTTAATATTTTAAATTGAATGAAATAATGTAATTTGTGAGATATTTAAAAAATAAGCAAATTGGTATGACAATAAAAATAAACAAACGACAATTTCACACAACATGGACTGACCAATGAAGAACAAAAGCCAGACACAAATAAAAGTACAAAAACCAGGCAAAATTAAGTTTATCCTGAATTTTAAAGTTAAGCAAGTGGTTATTCTCAAGGAAAAGATAGTGACTGGAAAAAAATTCAAGTGAGGTTTCTGGAGAGTTGGTCATAAACTATTTCTTGCCCTACATACCGATTTAACAGGATTCAGTTTGTAAAAATTTATGTTTATTTGCATTTTTCTGCAGGTTTATTGTCATCCAACATTTTTAAAGAGCCAAAATATGTAATTAATAAACCTGGGTTTTTTAATCAGAGTAAAATTTCATTATTAAGAAATTTATTTAAATGATTTTAATTTAAAATAAGGCTATAATATATGCACATATGTATGTATATATACATATATGTAAAACATGCCCAACAATAACGACTTGCCTAAAGTTTAGCTTTCAAATATCTTTAAAGTACTGATATTACAAAAGTGATTAAGTTAAAATAAACAGTGCATTTACTAATCCATATTACTACAGTTTAGAATTTATTAATAACAAATTTGGTAAGTTGAAATCTAATATTAATAAGCATAAATGCCTACGTTTGGGGTAAAAAAGCAATTCCTGCCCCCTAAAAAGGGTGATATAAGACATGGGAGAGGGGAAACTTACCAAGCAGGAAAACATGAATGGATGAGTTCACAGTACAGGTAATTACTATGTGAGTATGTGATGAAAGAAAAAAATAGAGAGGTTAATCTCTAAAACCAAAATCTAAGACAAATGCAAAACCCCAGATCACAACTCCTCAGACCTGCCTACAAAAAAGCAGGGGAGGGGAGGCCTATGTGGTTGTTGAAATCAGCAAGAATAATTAGCTATTGTGGACCTTGTCCATGACTTGCAAAATATAGTGACTAGTAACAAACATATCAGATGGTTTCAATTACCTTCCAAAGAACTTCAAATTGTCTAAATAGTGTAAGTATCATTAAACATCAACAAATTCTTTAATTATGTTCTTGAGGCCTAATCACAGAAAACAGCAATGGTAATAGCTTTAAACACGAAGAGTTAATACATATTTGGGGGGAAAAAAAGAAGAGGTACTTCCTCACATTAGTGACTCAACACCTAAAGCTACTTTTTGTTTTAGCATTTCTTTATAATTTAGTTTTACACAGTTTTATTCAAACAGAAATATCAAAAACTAAATTATTAACCAGAAATGCTTGCTTTCTTCATTCTGCTTTTTTGATATTTTCTAAAATTGGGGGGGGGGCTTAAATAAAAATATTTAATAGTTTACTAACAAGATTCCAAACTCTGAAACCTAAAAAAGGTCAAGTTGAATACTTTCTAAACCACATTTCTGGACATTAATATCTACTTTGTTTATTCATCCTCACAAAAAAGGAAATTCACATATGGCCTACTTTTATCATCACAACTCGGCAAAACAGACACTGGGGTCCCTTTTACAGTCAAAGAGACATCAACTTTTTTCAAAGTGGCTGTTATTAAGATCTGAGAAATCAAGATATTGCAGACACCCTAGACATTTCTATCAAGGTAAAACTTAATGCATTAGATTACTAAATTACAAACAGTCCATAAAAAGACTCATCTATGCCTGATAAAATCTGGGGCATTAGGAAAAGAAAGTTTTATTGGGATGAAATCTTTTGCCCACCTTCCCAAATGAAAAATTAACTTAAAACAAACTTCTGCATCTGACTCTCAAAAGATGTTGTCTAGTTTCCACACTAAGGTAAAAAAGCTCCTAGGGCCATACAACTCATCATTTATAGAATATACAATCATGTATTTATGTACAGATCTCTTTAAAATTCAGTTTTGTAGCTGGGTGTATACGTGGAAAAGCAAATAAAACAAAATAGTTCTATTAGAGTCTAGACGTGAGTATATATAAAGATGTTCACTGTAGTTTTTTTCCCCAACTTTTCTGTGTGTGATAATTCTGGATATTAGGATGAAAATGATATATTTCAAAAGTCAGAACACAAATATCAATCGCAACTACAACCTATCTAAATCTTTGAAACCTTTCATCAAATTACAAACCTAGCATTTCAAGCACTTTAACGAAAAAAAGCCGTTCCTTTAAAACGTCAAAATTTTCTTCATAACAGTCAACTAATAAAATTTAACAGCAATATTAAAGATAAACTCTCACCTAAAGCAAGATCATCTAGAAAGTCGTTTTCCAAATTTCATCACAACTTATGACTTTCAACTTTAATGGGAAAAATAACTTTTTCCTCCGAATTTTTTCATAACACCAAATGGTATACCTTAATCTGTTCAAAAGAAAATACAAATCCCACGACAAGCGGATCTGTATCCCTCCCAGGTCCTAAAACCCGCAAAACCCAAGAGTTCAGGGCGCTGGAGGTCCTGGGTGTTCGGTCTAGCGGGCAGTCTCCAGGGTGGAAATGCAACCTAGGATCTACCCAGGCTGAACAGGCAGAGAAAAAGCGAGGAACGAACGCAGACTGCCGAGTGTCGAAATGGAAAGAGACTGTGAAAGGGGGAAGGAAAAATCCAAGCAATCTGTGCGAGGAGGATCTGGAAAGCACCGGGCGGCGCAGGAGGGAGCCAACTCAACACTCCTCGGGGCAAGCTGGGCGCTCCTGGCCTCCGGGCTCAGGAGCGAGGAGGGCAGGTGCGCGGGCCCAAGGCCGGCGCCCACCTGGAGCCCACCTGGGGCCCGGGCCCCGTGCCGCCGCCCCCGCCCTGCCCGCCGCGCCCGCACCTCTCGGTCCTTGAGGCCCAGCAGGAGCACCTCCTCCATCAGGGTCAGCCGCGTTTCCTTGGAGTCGCCCTTGTCGTCGTCGTCCTGCTCGTCGCGGCGGCTCTGAGCGTCGTCCTCGCCGCTGCCGCTGCCGCCGCCCGCCGCCCGCTCCTTGTCCGCGGCGTTACGGGAGGCCTCGGTGCGCCGCTGCACCAAGCCCGAGCTGCGTTGGGTCAGCGAGGTCATGGCTCGGGCCAAGGAGCCGCGCCGGGCCGAGAGGGACGCGGGACCAACCGGGTCTCCCTCCTCCTCCTCCACCTCCTCCTCCTTCCCCCGCGGCCCCCGACCCGGGCTTCCGTGTTAAATCACTGTTCTAGGGCGACGTCGGTCGGCAGCTGGTCCGGGAGCAGTCATGGGGAGACGGGTCGGGGTGAAGCGGGTGGGACCGGCGTCGGCAGGGCGGGAGATGAGCGCCTTCCTGCCAGCGGCCGCTGCCCCAACACAACCCAAGCTCCCCAGCGGAGGCGGCGGCAGAGGCCTTCCAATATGGCGGCGCTAGCTGACGTCACCAGAGGATGTGGCAGAGCCGGCGAGGGGCGTGTCCGGGGGCGCCGGAAGCGGCTGGATCGGGCGGGACTCTTGGTCTTCACCGCCCACCGCTCCGGGCCTGCGAGGTTCGCCCAGCCTCTCAGTCGCTACGTACCCTGGCGTCGGCTCCCACACTCGAGGCGTGTCCCGCGTCTGTCGGCCTCCCCGCTTCGCCCCTCACTACTTGGGCTGGAGCCAGAGGCCCCCAAGACCCCCTACGGGTGCAGCCCGATCCCGGGCGCCCTAGGTGGACCCCGCTCGGCTCGTAGCTGTCCCCTTAGCACCCCAGACACTGTGGCCTTAAGAGGAAGCTCCTGTCTTTGCGTCCGGGATCCCGCTTGGACGCCCGGATCCCCGCGAGCTGCAGGAAGGACTTTGCTCGCTGCTGGTGAGGTGCCAGAGGTGCGCTCTCTACCGGGACTTCCTGGCCCTTAAGAAGGAGCACCTGCATCCAAGTGGCTCAAAGTGGACTGGTAGTGTTTTCCAGGCGTAGAGAGGTTAAACAAATTGACCATTGGCTACTGCTGGTAAACCTTTTTTCCTTCCTTGCCTTCGACTTGTCCAGTAAAGTGACCAGGGCTCGGTGAGTGCTGTACACTTAGTACTGAACACGGGAATACACTCGACCTTAACGATCCTTTTATGGAGACAATAAACCTGTTGGGTTTCATGCCACGTCTTTGTTCACATTAAATCTGTAAGTAATGACTAGGTTAAATCCTCTTGGCGTGCTTGACAGTTTGTTCAAACCATGTTCGAGAATAGCAGTCAAGGGCTGGGATTGTGGCTTGGTGGCAGAGCACTTGCCACACACGTATGAGGCACTGGGTTCCATCCTCAGCACCACGTAAAAATAAATTTAATAAAAGGTACTGTGTCCATCAAAACTAAAAGAAAGTAAGAAAGAGAGAAGGAAGGGAGGGAGGGAGGGAAAGAAAAGAAAAGAGAAAGAAAATTTTAAAAAAGGAATAACTGTCAAACGGGAAAACCTGAGGGGTTTGGAGGAGTAGGAGAGGGGAGCTGACATTGTGGGTCATCCAGTATTGTTTCAAATAATGAACACAGGCTGTGGCTGAGCAATGGTTTAGATAGATTTGTTTCCCCCTCCACAGATCCAGAACTCCTATGTACCAGATCAAGCCCAGGAAAGTGAGAATGCTCAATGACGCCACTGTGGAAGGGTGTGCACCAAGCCTACCTGACCTTTTTCCTGTCTGGTCAAAGTCAGTTTCCCCTCAGCCAGTTTCTCCCATCCAGGTCCTTTCCAACTTTTTGTTCTTTCATCTCTCTTCCAGTTCTTTACCAAATAAATTAAAGCATGTTTCTTTGTGAAAGAAATGTAATTAATTTACTATGTGACTTAGTCAAATCCATAGTTCAAAATGTATAAAATTGTGTGTACATAAAGAATGAAATAGTGGCATTAGCAGGTAAATGGATGGAAATGGAAACCATCATGCTAAGGGAAATAAGTTAGACTCCAAACATAGTGTTGAGTGGTTCTTTCATATGTGGAAGCTAAAGTAAAATAAGGGAAAGAAGGCAGTGTCACAGATTGGATATCAAATATATAGGGAAGATCAGTAGAGTAGGAGGTGGAGAAAGGAAGGAGGAAGTATGAGAAAGGGGAGGAAATTTGGAATGAATCTTTAACAAAATCACATTACATGCATACATAAATGTGCCAAAAGAATATCCACCTTTATATGTAGAAAATATCAATCAAAAATAAATAAAAGAGCCAAAGAGAGTAGAGGAAGGAGAATAGGGGGAAGAAGGAAGGGAGTGGGAGATAAGGATTGAAATCAAATTCCTTGCATGTATGACTTTGTCAGAATGAACCCAACTACTATGTGTAATGCTCTAACTTAAAAAAACAATGTGTGTGGGGCTGGGATTGTGGCTCAGGGGTAAAACACTTGCCTTGCATGTGCAAGGTGCTGGGTTCAATCCTCAGCACCACATAAAAATAAATAAATAAAATAAAGGTATTATGTCCAACTACAACTAAATATACACACACACACACACACACACACACACACACACACACATTTTTTGTTAACTGTGTAGCCAAAATCTTCCAGCACTGCTCCTGTTTATCCAGTTGGCCCCACCCCCTGCTCTCCTGAAGATTCTACAATATGCCAGCAATTCTCTGATAATCTTCCCTTAAAATGTGAAGCCAAACATCCCTCCGCTTGAGTGTGGGCCAGACTTAGTGACTTTTCCAATGAAGAGAATGTGGCCAACATGACTGTGTGTGACTTCTCAGACTAGGTCATAATATTCTTTGCAGCTTCTTTCTTTCTCCCATAATCCCATCATTCACTTTGGGGGAAGCCCATTGCCATATCTTGAAAACAATGGGAGAGCTATTCACTAAGAGACCACTGGGCAATGACAAAGTCTGTATGAATTTATCACAGTGAAGCTTTTGAGAAACATAAAATTTCCAAAAGGATCTATCATGTAGGTGGGTATATACAGGGACTTTGTGCCTTAACCCAATAAAAAGGCCTTGTAAATGAAGCTATAAAAATACCAGAAGAAAACCATGGATGAATTATTTTATAACAATAGAAAGGAAAAGCATTTATCACCATGACACAAAATCTGATTTAAAAAAAAAATTAAAATTACATATTCACATAAAGTTGCAAAATTATTACAGAAGTGTCTTGCATACCCCTAATCCAATTTCCTCCAGTGGAAACATATAACTATGATATGCTGTCAAAACAAGGAAATGAGAAGTGAACATTAGCACAATTCACACATTATTCAGATTTCATTGCTTTTTATATGCACTGTGTGTGTGTGTGTCTGTGTCTGTGTATGTAGGTCTATGCAATTCTACCATATGTACTCACCATCACAATTAAGATATAAAGCTGGTTCATCACAACAATCCTCATGCTACCCCTTATAGTCACAGCTGTCTCCAGCCTCTCACCCCACCCCATTTGTAACCTCCAGACCTGTTCTCCATCTCTATTATTCTGTCATTTGAGAATGTTACATAAACGGAGTCATACATTATATAGACTTTTGGGATTTGCATTTTTCTTCTGCATAGTTCTCTTGAGATCTATCCAAATTGTGTATATCTATAGTTTATTTCTTTTTATCTTTGAGTAGTATCGGATAATACATGTGTAGTACAGTTTGTTTATTCATTCATTGAAGGACTTTTGAATTGTTTCCACTACTATGAATATTTACATGTTTTTGTGTGGATACAAGTTTTCACTTATCTGGATTAATGTCCAGAAGTACAATTGGGAAGAAAGGAAGGAAGAAACAAACAAACCCAAGAAATTGTTTTCTAGAGAGGTTGCTATTTTACATGCCCAGACTAACTTTTTATGAAGCATAGAAGTATAAAAATAAGTAGCAAATCTTTCAGAGGCATGCAATAAATTTTTTTCCTTTTAAAATTTGATAAGAGAGCTGTAGATGTGGCTTAGTGGTAGAGGGCTTGCATGGCATTCATGAGGTCCTGGGTTTGACCCTCAGCGCTGAAAAATAAAAAGCAAAAAGAATTGGGCAGGAAAAATGTAATTAACCATTAATTATATGTCAAAGAAGGCTCTGTTTTACATGTTGCTTTTATTTATTTATTTTTAGTTTTTTAGGTGGACACAATATCTTTATTTTATTTTTATGTGGTGCTGAGGATCGAACCCAGTGCCTCACGCATGCCAGGTGAGCACGCTTCCACATCCCCAACCTACATGTTGATTTTAGACTGAAGGATAGGTCATAATTCTTCAGTCCCCGTAACCATATTTTTACATCCTTGCTGTGGCCTTGTAGCAGCAGGAGTATACTTTCTCACTCTTGATGTCAGTTTAGCCCAAGCCTTGACCTCGGAATTGGCCACCTGACTGTCTTTGGCAAGCAGGATGTTACTGATGTAAAGCAAATCAAGGCTTGAAATATGCTTGTGACTTGGGCTTGTCTTCTTGTGCTCTCACTAACCACCACGATTCGAAGAACTTCTTTCATGGCTTTGAGAATCACTTTGGATAGCCTCCCAGAGTTTCAAAAGAAGGAGAATGGAGCGGGTAGAAGCAAGCTCACAACCTAGAGGCAAGCTAGCAAGCCCAGTTGAGATCAGCAGAGCCATTCAAACTACCCATGATTGTATGAGCCAGAAACAAAGGTTATTTTATAAGCCACTAAGTTTTGTGGTGTCAGATAGCAGTAGGTAAAGAATACTGATAAGTTAGCTCATTTAGTTCTCATGACATCCTGTGTACTATAATTAGCCCCATTTTACAGAAAAGGAAACAGGCACAGAGTCATTCAACATCTTGCCCCAGGTTACACAATCAGCTCCAGAGGCCACATTCTTTTCAAGGACCTGATAATGACTCAGTGTTTTTAGGGTCCAATAACAACTACATAAAGTGGTCTTCCTCATAACAAACAAAAAAGCCTAAAACAAATGTAAAGTTTCAAAGGCTTTAAATTTCAAATGAAAAAATTTCATTTTTGAATAAGTAATAAATTCACATATTTTATTTTCAAAAGTTGAATAAAAGGCCTGAACACAAACACATTGCACTTCAACCCCTGATGTCCATCTATTGTGAGCATAATTCCAAGATGGCTGCCATGTTTGGGGGTGGGGGGGGGCCCTTCCGTGTCCACACTTCTGTGTGATCCCTTCTCTTTGAGCCTGGGCAGAGCTAGAGTCTTGTTTCTAACAGAGTATGAACAAAGGTGAAGGATGTTACAGATATAATTAAGGTCCTAACACTTCCAGATAATCAAAAGAAAGACTACTCTAATACCAGCTACTTGGAAGGCTGATGCAGGAGGATGACAAATTTGAGGATAGCCTGGGCAATTTAGTGAGACCCTATCTCAAAATAAAATAAAAAAGGGCTGAGGATGTTGCTCAATGGTAGAGTGCCACTGGGGTGCAATCTCCAGTTCTGACAAAAAAGCATTGAAGAAAAGAAACTACAGGGGCTAGGGATATAGCTCAGTTGGTAGAATGCTTGCCTCAAATGCACAAGGCTTTGGGTTCAATCCCCAGCACCACAATAAAAAAGAAAAAGAAAGAAAGAAATTACAAAGAGATAACACTTCACACCCATTAGGAGAGCTATAATAAAAAGATATACTTATCAAGGGTGTGGGGAAATTGGAATGTTAAATGTTATAGCCACCTTAGAAAAAGTTTGGTAAATCCTGATAGGATTAAATATAGAGCTACCATAAGATCTAGCAATTACAGTTCTAGGTATATACCCAAGATAAATTAAAATATATCATTTATATAAAAACCTAAACATGGCCAAGTGGGCTGGCTCATGCTTGGAATCCCAACTACCCCTGAAGTTGAGACAAAAGGATGGTAAGCCTCTGCAACTTAGCAATACTCTCTCAAAATAAAAAAATAAAATAGAAAGAGGGGGCTGGGTTTGTGTTGAGGCACTGGGTTTAATCCTCATCATCACATAAAAAATAAAGGTATTGTGGCAACCTACAACTAAAAACTAAATATTAAAAATAAATAAATAAATAGAGGGATATAGCTCAATGGCAAAGTGCCTTAGAGTTGAATCCTCAATAATGGAAAGAACCTAAACACGAATGTTCATACCAGTACAGTTCATAAAAGCCATTCAAATGTTCATCAACTGAACGTATCCACACCATGGAATAATATTAGGCAAGAAAAAGGAATGAAGTACTGGTACATGCTACAACATGGATAAACCTTTAAAAATTATTCTAAGTGGGGACTGGGGATGTGGCTCAAGTGGTAGCGTGCTCACCTGGCATGAATGCGGCCCGGGTTCGATCCTCAGCACCACATACAAACAAAGATGTTGTGTCCGCCGAAAGCTGAAATATATATATATATATATATATTTAAAAAATTATTCTAAGTGGAATAAATCAGTTATAAAAGACCACCTATTTTCCTTAGAAAACTTGGAATGGATCCTCCATTTGACCCAGCTATCCCTCTTCTTGGTTTATACCCAAAGGACTTAAAATCAGAATACTATGGTGACACAGCCACATCAATGTTTATAGCAGCTCAATTCATGATAGCTGAACTATGGAACCAAACTAGATGCCCTTCAACAGATGAATGAATAAAGAAACTGTGGTTCATATACACAATAGAATATTACTCAGCCTTGAAGAAGAATGAAATTATGGCATTTGCAGATAAATGGATGGAACTAGAGAATAGCACGCTAAGTGAAATAAGCCAATCCCAAAAAACCAAAGGCCAAATGTTTTCTCTGAAAAGCAAATGCTGATCCATAGTTTGGGGGGGGGCGGTAGGAAAGAATGAAGGAACTTTGGATAGTGCAGAGGGAGTGAAGGCAAGAGTGAGGCAGTAGGGATGGGAAAGACAGTAGGAGAGAGACATGACTGCCCTATATACAGGTGTGGTTACACTACTGGGGTAACTCTGCACCATGTACAGCCAGAGGATTGAGAATTGTGCTCCATTTGTGTACAATGTGTCAAAATGCATTCTACTGTTTATGTATAACTAATTAGAACAAATAAAAAGAAGAAAAAGACCACATATTGTGTGGTTCCATTTATATGAAATATCTAGAATAAGCAAATCTATAGAAATAGAAAGTAGGTTAATGATTGTTGAGAATTGGGGAGATTATCGGGAAAAAGAAGAAGCAACTGTTAATGGGTATGGGGTTTCTTTGGGGGGGATGATGAAAATGTTCTAAAATTCATCCTGGTGACAATTACACAACTCTATGACTATACATAAATACTTAGAATTTTACAATTTACAGGGGTGAATTTTGTGGTGTATAAATTATATTTTAATAAATCCATTATTAACAAAATTATGAATCTTCAAATTGGGTTTAGCTAGGAATATGTTCCAAGATAATATATTTTCTTGGGGAAAAATTTGGTTTATGATTATGCTTTTTGTAATAATTGCTTTTAATTTTTAAATTTTTTAAAAAAGTTTTTAGTTGTAGGTGGACACAATACCTTTATTTATTTATTCGTATGTTGTGCTGAGGATTGAACTCGGTGTCTCACTAGGCAAGTGCTTTACTACTGAGCTAAGAGCCCTAGCCCCTCATTTTTAGATTTAAATGCTGTGAACACAGTTTGTTTTATCACCACTCGTGGGGTGCTGATGAAAAACACATTTCAGCATAAGAAAATGCTCAATTTTTTTTTAAGAGAGAGTAAGAGAGAGAGAGAGAGAGAGAGAGAGAGAGAGAGAGAGAGAGAGAGAGAGAGAGAGAGAATTTTTTAATATTTATTTTTTAGTTCTAGGCAGACACAACATCTTTGTTGGTATGTGGTGCTGAGGATCGAACCCGGGCCGCACGCATGCCAGGCGAGCGCTACCGCTTGAGCCACATCCCCAGCCCAAAATGCTCAATTTTTAAAAACCAATATGTTTGGATTAGGATTTAAATTTTGAAACACAGTGTTTTTATTTACCTTCACTAAAGATTAGAGTGAAGAAACAAATAATATAAATGTACAGGAATACAGAGACTAGCTAAGCCATGAAAATAATTTTAGTTCTTTGCTTTCACCACAGTCTGTCACATGTTCCAGAAGTATATAGTTTAAGAAATGCTCAAGAGATCAAACTGGTGCACATTTCTGGAATTTTTCTAACTGCCTATTCATTATTCCTGCAAGTCTAGAGGTGAGATTTCTTGCTTTTACCAGATAAAGCTTGGTCTCTCTCCACCATGATGATCAGGAGTTCTCCTGAACTTCTAAACTAAATCTTTAACTATTAGTCTACACAAGGCAGCATATGGAAAGTGACAACCTGGAGATCAGGCATCTCCTGACTTCTAAGTCACAGTCTCTATTTTCATCCAGAAGCTTCAGGGCGAATCTCTAGAGTTTACTTTGGATTTAAGTATAATCCTCCATCCTTTTGCTGCCTTTGACACCCTTCTTTTCTCAGCCAGGGGAAATGGAATAGCTTACTCATTGCTACTTGGAAAATGGCCCCTTACACAGGTATACAAATTTAATTTCTTGCCTAAATCACATTCTCTGAGTGAATTATCATCAGTTCTTTGAGTCAGCCATGAAAAGAAATGCTCTCTTTTGTGAGATTGTAAATAAATCAGGTGTGACAAGAAAGACACAACTTTCTAAAGTAAGTAGAATGCCTTCTTCTTCACAAACCACACTATTTTCTCCTGGGAGTAAAGGTTGCTTTAAAGTCAAAGAATTAAATTCTTGAGAAGCTGTAGGAGTATTCTACAAAGCCTAGTGTGGTTTGGGTTTTTGTTTGTTTAGTTTAGTTTAGTTTAGTTTAGTTTAGTTTAGTTTAGTTTAGTTTTGTTTTGTTTTTTGAAGCAGTGGGGATTGAGCCCAGGGCCTATCACTGAAATATACTCCCAGCCCCATAGTTATATTTATTTCTTTTTTTCCTGCTCACTCCCACCTGGAAATGGGGATTGAACCCAGAGGCACCCTACCACTGAGTTACTTTCCCACCTTTTTATTTTTTGAAATAGGGCCAAGGCTAAATTGCAGAGGCTGGCCTCAAATTTGGATCCTCTTACCTCAGGCTCCCAAGTCACTGGGATTATAGGTGTGCACCACCGTGCCTGTCTCAGAGGATATATTTCCTGTGGGCAGGTTATCTGACATGGAACTCACCAGGTTGCAATGGAAAATCCATTGAGCTGCATTCTCAGCTGTGACTCAACTGGGAGACAACTGGTTCCCAAGCTGGCTAGGTTATTGGCAGAATTCATTTCCTCGTGGCTGTAGAACTGAGGGCCTCTGTGTCGGGTAGACTATTGGCCAAAGGCCACCTGCAGCTTCTGGAAGCTGCATGTGGGCGTCTTCCACATCTTACTTCCTCATGCCAACAAGGAGAATTCCTGTTGTGAATTTGCCAGCACAATGGAGTTTTATATAATCCAACACAACCATGGGGATGACAAGCCAACACTGCTTCCATATTCTGTTGTTTAGAAACCAGTTGAGAAATCTGTCTCACATTCAAGAGGAGGCCATTACACAAATGCATAAAAAGCAGAAGGAGGATATCCTTGGGGTCTCCTTAGGGTCTTCCCACCACAGTGGGCCTGACTTCTCTCCACATGGAGATGGAAAGTATGTGAATGAACAAATTAAAGAACAAGAGTAACCTACCTATCTGTATTTTTTGGTTATCTTTTTCTTTATTCATGGCTCCCTCTAAGAATTTCATATAATTATTTACTGCTATATAACAAACTATACCCCAAATTAGTGGTTTAATACAATAATTATTTTATTTGCTTGCTATTCTGTGTTTCAACAGTATGAATTGGGGCCCTGCTGGTTCTGCTGGTCTCTGGTGGAGTCATTCATATGGCTTCAGCCAAATTGCAGCTTGACTGTGTGGTTTAACAGTGAGCTCCCTCACAGGGGACTGGCAATGCTACAGGCTAGCTCCCAGACTACAGCAGGTTGGCCAGTCTTTTTCACATGACATGTAGTTTCCAAAAGGAGAAGAATCTGCAAGACTCAGAAGCTGTATAGTATTACTTGTGCTATTCTATTGATCACAGTAGATCCCAAGGTGAGTCCACATTCAACAGGTAGAAAAATAGACTCAACCTCTTTTCCTTTCTACATTACATAATTAAAATCTGAACACTTGGGGCTGGGGCTCTAGCTCAGTGGTAGAGCGCGTGCTTTGCACAAGTTAGGCACCGGGTTCGAACCTCAGCACCACATAAAAAATAAATTAATAAGATATTGTGTGTTCATCTACAACTAAAAAAAAATCTGAACACTTCAAGATTTACATGATAGTTATTTCAGGTATCGATCCTCATATACAAGATGAGGTTAGAGATATAATGGTATTTTTAAAATTTTCTTTTAGTTGTCAATGGACCTTTATTTTATTTATTTATATGTGGTGCTGAGTATTGAACCCACTGCCTCACATATGCTAGGCAGGTGCTCTACCACTGAGCTACAATCCCAGCCCCAAGATAGAATGGTATTTAATATTTATTTTTGTTAAAGTAGTTAGTTGATCTTTGCTCATATGCAATAATTTATTACCTATGAATGTCTTCACGTATTAGTCTTAAATATTACTGAATTTATTCTTAATAAGTTGCAGTGGTTTGTTCCAATCAAAACTCATGTTGAAATGGGTTACTAATATAGTGGTATTGGAAGATAGGTTCTTTAAGAAAGAGTAATGCCTTTCTCCTTACACTGGCTTAATTCTTACAGAATTAATGTAGTTCTCAGGAGAGTGCGTTTTCGTAAGCATCTGGTTCCTTCAACGCCTCCTCTCTTCTTCCTGTTCCAGCTCCCAGCTCTTATAGGGTGATATCACGAGCCATGTTATGATGCAACATGAGGTTTCACCAGATGTGGTCACCAGTCTTGAATTTCTCCCCTTCCAGAACCATGAGCCAAAATAAACCTCTTTTGTTTATAAATTGTTCAGTTTTAGGTATTCTGCTAGAGTAAAAAACTAAGACAAAGCTTGCTATTTTCCTTTCTCTTTCAATCTTTTATTTTAACAAACATTTCAGAGTACTTATGTGAGGATGGCCTTAGGCCTGAGCCTAAGCAACTCCATTTTAAAAACTCCAATTTGAAACTGGCAGTCTCGTCAGGTATGCCTAATGGAGCCCTCCAGTATAGGCACAAACAAGTCACTTCTCCCCACCCTGATAAACTCAAAGTGAAGTCTCTGGCAGGCTGTCCTCCCCGGATCAGAGGGAAAGGCAGAAAGATCAGGATGAGGACCACCAGATCAGATATTTTAACCCCAGGGTAAATGATGATAAGGATTGAAAGGGGGCTCAAATCCCCAAAATTTGGTATAAATAATGGAGCAAATGAACAGACATTCAGCCAGCCGACAATGATGCCCTCACGCTGAGAGCCTGATGAGGACTGACACCCCAACACTTTTCACTGTTTGTCTCATCCTCTGTCCTCACCGCTCTCAAACTCTAAACCCACATCTTGACCCTGGTGAGAGCTGCAACTTCTCCCTCAACCGGCCCTGGAGAAGTCTGCCTTAGTTCCTGATCTGATCACCATGGTCTGCACGAGTGTGCATCTGCTGGGTTTAAAGCCTGAGGCCTGAGACATTTTTTCTTTTTAAATTGCTGATAGACCTTTATTTTTATTTATTTATACGTAGTGCTGAGAATCGAATCCAGTGCCTCACAGGTGCCAGGCAAGTGCGCTACGACTGAGCCACAGCTCCAACTAGGGTTTTGATCTGACACTTGAACTTGGCATGCAGAGGGAATGTCTGTCATTAGCCTGTCATGATTAAGTGTGTTTACAGTACTTAGAATTAATCTAAAATTGTTTGCTGTGAATTAATTAATCTAGAATTGTTTGTTGTGAATTGATTATGGCTATTGCAGTTCCTAGCATTAAGTATTGTCATTTCCTTGATTAAGAACCTATAAAGTGAAAATGTATTAAGTGATTTGAGTAAAAAAAACATTGAAAAGAGCAGAAGCGTGTGGACATTCTTTATCTCTCCCCCCGACTGCAGATGTTCCACCTTTTACCCATCATGACAACCTATCACTAATAAACCATAAAAGTACCAAAGAATACTTTGGCTAGACTGTCTCATAACCTTGGAGATTAGAAGTCTTTCTTTTTTTGTTGTTTTTCTTTTTTCTTTTTTAGTTTTTTTTTTATTGGTTGTTCACAACATTACAAAGCTCTTGACATATCATATTTCATACATTAAAATCAAGTGGGTTATGAACTCCCATTTTTACCCCAAATACAGATTGCAGAATCACATCGGTTACACATCCACATTTTTACATACTGCCATATTAGTGACTGTTGTATTCTGCTACCTTTCCTATCCTCTACTATCCCCCCTCCCCTCCCCTCCCATCTTCTCTCTCTACCCCATCTACTGTAATTCATTTCCCTCCATGTTTGTTATCCCATTCCCCTCACAACCTCTTATATGTAATTTTGTGTAACAATGAGGGTCTCCCTCCATTTCCATGCAATTTCCCTTTTTTCTCCCTTTCCCTCCCACCTCATGTCTCTGTTTAATGTTAATCTTTTCTTCCTGCTCTTCCTCCCTGCTCTGTTCTTAGTTGCTCTCATTATATCAAAGAAGACATTTGGTATTTGTTTTTTAGGGATTGGCTAGCTTCACTAAGCATAATCTGCTCTAGTGCCATCCATTTCCCTGCAAATTCCGTGATTTTGTCATTTTTTAGTGCTGCGTAATACTCCATGGTGTATAAATGCCACATTTTTTTTATCCATTCATTTATTGAAGGGCATCTGGGTTGATTCCACAGTCTAGCAATTGTGAATTGTGCTGCTATGAACATCGATGTGGCAGTATCCCTGTAGTGCGCTCTTTTAAGGTCTTTAGGGAATAGTCCGAGAAGAGCAATAGCTGGGTCAAATGGTGGTTCCATTCCCAGCTTTCCCAGGAATCTCCATAATGCTTTCCAAATTGGCCATACCTGTTTGCAGTCCCACCAGCAATGTACAAGAGTACCCTTTTCCCCACATCCTCGCCAGCACTTGTTGTTTTTTGACTTCATCATGGCTGCCAATCTTACTGGGGTGAGGTGGTATCTTAGGGTGGTTTTGATTTGCATTTCCTTGACTGCTAGAGATGGTGAGCATTTTTTCATGTACTTGTTGATTGATTGTATGTCCTCCTCTGTGAAGTGTATGGTCATGTCCTTGGCCCATTTGTTGATTGGGTTATTTGTTTTCTTATTGTCTAATTTTTTGAGTTCTTTGTATACTCTGGATATTAGGGCTCTATCTGAAGTGTGAGGAGTAAGAATTTGTTCCCAGGATGTAGGCTCCCTATTTACCTCTCTTATTGTTTCTCTTGCTGAGAAAAAACTTTTCAGTTTAAGAAAGTCCCATTTGTTGATTCTTGTTATTAACTCTTGTGCTATGGGTGTCCTATTAAGGAATTTGGAGCCCGACCCCACAATATGTAGATCGGAGTTAACTTTTTCTTCTATCAGACGGAGAGTCTCTGATTTGATATCTAGCTCCTTGATCCATTTTGAGTTAGTTGACTTTTGTGCATGGCGAGAGGAGGGGATTCAGTTTCATTTTGTTGCATATGGATTTCCAGTTTTCCCAACACCATTTGTTGAAGATGCTATCCTTCCTCCATTGCATGTTTTTAGCTCCTTTATCAAATATAAGATAGTTGTAGCTTTGTGGATTAGTCTCTGTGTTCTCTATTCTGTACCATTGGTCCACCCGCCTGTTTTGGTACCAGTACCATGCTGTTTTTATTACTATTGCTCTGTAATTTATAGTTTGAAATCTGGTATCGCTATACCGCCTGATTCACACTTCCTGCTTAGAATTGTTTTTGCTATTCTGGGTCTTTTATTTTTCCATATGAATTTCATGATTGCTTTATCTGTTTCTACAAGAAATGCCATTGGGATTTTGATTGGCATTGCATTAAACCTATAGAGAACCTTTGGTAATATCACCATTTTGATGATGTTAGTTCTGCCTATCCATGAACAAGGTATATTTTTCCATCTTCTAAGATCCTCTTCTATTTCTCTCTTTAGGATTCTGTACTTTTCATTGTATAAGTCTTTCACCTCTTTTGTTAGGTTGATTCCCAAGTATTTTATTTTTTTTGAGGATATTGTGAATGGAGTGTTTTTCCTCATTTCCGTTTCAGAAGTTTTGTTGCTGATATACAGAAATGCCTTTGATTTATGTGTGTTGATTTTATATCCTGCCACTTTGCTGAAATCATTTATTAGTTCTAGTAGGTGTTTTGTAGACCCTTTTGGGTCTTCTAGGTATAGAATCATGTCTTCCACAAATAGTGATAATTTAAGTTCTTTTTTTCCTATTTTTATGCCTTTAATTTCTTTCGTCTGTCTAATTGCTCTGGCCAGTGTTTCGAGAACTATATTGAATAGAAGTGGTGATAGGGGGCATCCCTGTCTTGTTTCAGATTTTAGAGGGAATGCCTTCAATTTTTCTCCATTCAGAATGATGCTAGCCTGAGGCTTAGCATAGATAGCTTTTACAATGTTGAGGTAAGTTCCTGTTATCCCTAGTTTTTCTAATGTTTTGAACATAAAGGGATGCTGTACTTTTTCAAATGCTTTTTCTGCATCTGTCGAGATGATCATATTGTTCTTATCTTTAAGTCTGTTGATGTGGTGAATAACATTTATTGATTTCCATATATTGAACCATCCTTGCATCCCAGGGATGAATCCTACTTGATCATGGTGCACAATTTTTTTGATGTGCCTTTGTATCCAATTTGCCAGAATTTTATTGAGGATTTTTGCATCTAGGTTCATCAGAGATATTGGTCTGTAGTTTTCTTTCTTTGAGGTATCTTTGTCTGGTTTCGGAATCAGGGTGATGTTGGCCTCATAGAATGAATTTGGTAGAGCTCCCTCTTTTTCTATTTCCTGAAATAACTTGAAAAGTATTGGTATTAATTCTTCTTTAAAGGTTTTGTAAAACTCCGCTGTGTACCCATCCGGTCCTGGGCTTTTCTTGGTTGGTAGTCTTTTGATTGCTTCTTCTATTTCATCCATTGATATTGGTCTGTTTAAATTGTGTGTATCCTCCTGACTCAGTCTGGGCAAATCATATGACCTAAGAAATTTATCAATGTCTTCACTATCTTCTATTTTATTGGAATATAGGTTTTCAAAATAATTTCTAATTGTTTTCTGTATTTCTGTAGCATCTGTTGTGATATTGCCTTTTTCATCTCGTATGTTAGTAACTTGAGTTCTCTCTCTTCTTCTCTTCGTTAGCATGGCTAAGGGTCTGTAAATCTTATTTATTTTTTCAAAGAACCAACTTTTTGTTTTGTTAATTTTTTCAATAGTTTCTTTTGTTTCAATTTCGTTGATTTCTGCTCTGATTTTAATTATTTCTTGCCTTCTGCTACATTTGCTGTTGTTTTGCTCTTCCTTTTCTAGGGCTTTGAGATGAAGTGTGAGCTCATTTATTTGTTGTTTTTTTCTTTTTTTGAGGAATGACCTCTAGGCGATGAAAACAGCTTAAAACTGCTTTCATTGTGTCCCATAGATTCCGATATGTTGTGTCTGTATTTTCATTTATCTGTAAGAATTTTTTGATTTCCTCCTTTATGTCTTCTGTAACCCATTGATCATTCAGTAACGTATTGTTCATTGTCCATGTGATTTTTCCTTCCTTCTTTTATCATTGATTTCCAGTTTCATTCCATTATGATCTGATAAAATGCATGGTATTATCTCCACCCCTTTATATTTACTGAGGGTTGCCCTATGGCATAATATATGGTCTATTTTTGAGAAGGATCCATGTGCTGCTGAGAAAAAAGTATATCCACTTGATGATGGTTGATATATTCTATATATGTCAGTTAAGTCTAGGTTATTGATTGTGATATTGAGGTCAATAGTTTCTTTATTCAACTTTTGTTTGGAGGATCTGTCCAATGGTGAGAGAGGTGTGTTGAAGTCACCCATGATTATTGTGTTGTGGTCTATTTGATTCTTGAACTTGAGGAGAGTTTGTTTTATGAATGTCGCAGCACCATTATTTGGTGCATAAATATTGATAATTGTTATGTCTTGTTGTTGAATGGTTCCTTTTAACAGTATATAATGTCCTTCCTTATCCCTTTTGGTTAACTTAGTCTTGAAGTCGATTTTATTCAATATGAGAATGGCCACCCCTGCTTGCTTACGAGGACCGTGTGCGTGGTATATTTTTTCCCAACCTTTTACCTTGAGCCTGTGTATGTCTTTTCCAATCAGATGTGTCTCCTGGAGGCAGCATATTGTTGGATTTGTTTTTTTAATCCATGTTACCAGCCTATATCGCTTTATTGGAGAGTTTAAGCCATTAACGTTTAGAGTTACTATTGATATATGGTTTGTACTTCCTGCCATGTTTGATCATTTATCTCTTTTTTTTTCTAATTTAGTTTGTTTCTCCATGATTAGCTTTCCCCCTGTCCTCTGTCTTTACCGAGGCACTTCCCACTGATGGTTTTGGTTATTGTTTTTCATTTCTTCCTCGTGTAGTGTTTTGCTCAAGACGCTTTGCAATGCTGGTTTTCTGGCTACAAATTCTTTTAGCTTTTGTTTATCATGAAAGATTTTTATTTCGTTGTCGTACCTGAAGCTTAATTTTGCTGGATACAGAATTCTTGGTTGGCATCCATTGTCTTTCAGTGTTTGAAATACGTTGTTCCAGGATCTTCTCGCTTTCAGCGCCTGTGATGAAAAATCCGTTGTTAACCTTATTGGTTTACCCCTAAATGTAATCTGCCTCCTTTCTCTTGTAGCTTTTAATATTTTCTCTTTGTTCTGTATATTGGATATCTTCATAACAATGTGTCTTGGCTTTGGTCTACTGTCATTTTGTATGCTCGGTGTCCTGTATGCATCTACAATTTGTATATCCGTTTCCTTTTTCATTTCTGGAAAGTTTTCTGTAATTATTTAATTCAGCACGTTACTCATTTCCTTAGTTTGAATCTCTATACCTTCCTCTATCCCGATGACGCTTAAATTTGGTTATTTTATGTTATCCCATATCTCTTGGATGTTTTTCTCGTGATTTTTTACCAGCCTATCTGAGTTGGCTAGACTCTTTTCAAGATGATATATTTTGTCTTCATTATCTGACGTTCTGGCTTCTACTTGCTCCACTCTGTTAGTGATACTCTCTATTGAGTTTTTAATTTGGTTTATCGTTTTCTTCATTTCTAGAATTATTGTTTGATTTATTTTTATAATCTCTATCTCCTGATAAAGATGCTTAACTTCTTCTTTTATCTGTTTATGTAATTCATTTTCAATGTGATCTTTAAGGTTCCTTTCCATCTGTCTAAGGAATTCCTTGAGTTCTTTATATGGCCATTTTTCTGATGACTCTAGGTCCTCCTGAATATTTAGGCTGTCCTTCATTGTTTGTACTCCTTTTCTTCCTTACTTTTTTATGCTCATGTTACTTCTTGTTCTGTTTGACTGCTGAGTTACTGTTTACTCTTATAAATTTATTTGATGCTTGGGAGGAGAGATATTAGAAGGGAAGGGAAGAAGTCACTAAAGAGAATGAGTGTAGGCAGGTAGAATTCAAGGAAGGGGGAATAAGAAAATTGAAAAGAAATGAAAAGACAAAAGAAAAAAAGTGAAAAGAAAGAAAGAAAAAATGAAAAAATAAAAATTTAAAACCAAAAAAAAATTATAATGATAATAAAATAATGGAAATTAAAGTTTAAAAAATAATAGTAATAATAATAAAATAAAAAGAATTTAAAAATTGAAACCATTAATAAGAAAGTTAAAGAACAACAACAACAAAAAGTGAAAATAAAATTTAAAAAATACTAATAATAATCATTAAAAAAATAATAATAATAATAAATGCAGTCATAGAGCTCTATTAACTTCTCTTCCAATAGGTGGAGCTATGCCCACTGGGCCAGGCTTCTCTTCTTGATAGGTGGGAACCAATCACTGTGCCTCAGCTCTTCTTCCCAAACTGTGCGGGTCTCCAATCCTGAGTGTCTAGGGCCTTCTCTTGTAGTTCCTCAAGCCAGGCCCCGCTCACCTGTGACACTCACCACAATACTGGCTACACGCCAGGTCTGCTGCTCCTGGGAGCCCTGTTTTCATGGATGCCTGGACACACCCTTTCTGTTTGCCTCCCTCAGACCCTAAGTTTGTAGGGCTGGGGCTGAGGACCCCCAGCGAATTTGTTTGCCCTCAGGTAGCAACTCCCCTGGTAGCTGGTGCAAGGGACCTCTGTTGTCAGCACTGGTGGGAGCGATAGCCGGGAGTTCTGCGCCGCTAGTCCCACGTCACTCCTGATTCCCTCTGTCTGGCTATCGTGCTCAGTTGGCTTTTACCTCTGTGAGTTCAGGTGGGCCGACGAGTTATTTCAGCGGGATCATTAGTGCTGAGTCACGAGAAGCAGGCGAACCGTAACTAGAATGCAGCCAATCCGGGCTCGGTGTGTTCTGAGAAGCCCAGACTGTTCGCCCGGGATCCACTTCAGCTCAACATTGCCTAGTGGTCCTGAGCGAACAGTATTTTGACAGTTTACTTCTCCCTATGCCCGCGCAGCTGAAGGGGTTAGAGACTTGATCTCTCCGCGTCCGCCGCCATGTTGGATCACTTAGATTTTAAATTGTCACTCATCTTATCAGCTGTTCCATTTTACTCGTCAGCTCACTCGCGTGGTGAAAAGTCTACTCTAAGGTGCTCCACGGGAAGCCGCGATGGCGGCAGCGGCAGCGGCCCAGCTGTGGCCTTTGGGACCCCTGGGGAGGGGGTGCGGGCTGTGGGAGGGGAGGCAGCGCCTCGGAGCCCACGCAGGCCGGGTACTGGGCACGCGAGAGAGCCTACGGGGCAGGGGAAAGAAATTGAGATCTAGATTTAGGGAGTGAGCGTGGGAGGAGAGATGGCAGGGGAGAAGCAAAGCGGAAAGGTGGAGAGGAGAAGGAGAAGGGGCCGAGGGAGCCGGGCAGCTCAGGGGCTGCAGCCTTACTGCTCGCGCTGAAGTCGTGATGGACTCACTCCACCTTGGCTGGAGTCGTGGCGGATTCACTCCACCTAGGCCCCTTTCTTGACACGGTGCTGAGTCTTTGTCAACAGATCTCCTTTAATGATCTTTACTTCTTCTTTTAAGACACGGCAACACACGTTGCGGGCGCGGCGGCGCGGAGCAGAGCGGCTCACTCACTTCCCGCTGCCATCTTTCTTCCTCTTTTTTAGTTTTTCAGTATACTCCTTTTCTATCAAATCCCAAACTCTCTACTGAGTAGCGAATGTGAATTGAATAACATAGGCAAGACAGTTAATTTTCTCTCAATGAGAAATTAATGTCCATTTTTTAATTATTTGATATTTATTTCATGACAAATGTTTATTGAATCTGTGTTCTAGGTACTTAGGATTTTAGAGAAACAACATAGAAATGTCTACAGCATCAGCTCCAGTTTAGGCAGATACCTGAGGGTCGCACACGCTGCTGCGGTGACCACCATTGCTGCCTGTCCCGTCCCCTTCCTGGTGATTGCGACCGACCGTCGCCTCCGAGCAACTGACACTGACTAACAACAACTAACTAACTACTTGCCGCCGCTGAGTCCACCTCGCGCTCCTGGCCGCTTGCCGCCCGACCAGCCCACCAGCCTGCCCGCTCCTCCCAGCCCAGCACGCCAGCCCACCACGCGCACCCTTGCCCGCTGCGCTCCAGAAGTCTTTCTTAATATCACCCAAAATCCAGACCCATAAAAGAAAACATTAAGAATATGATTTCAGAAAAAGTGAGAACTCCTGCATGGAAAAAAAAATCACCAAGTCCACAATATGGCAAATGGGAAAAAAGAGGCACAGAATATTTTTTTCAATTTTTTTTTTGTAGTTGTAGAGGGACAGCATGCCTTTATTTTATTTGTTTATTGCCGAAGTCTGGCTGGGCACAAAATCACGAGCCACCACACACCTTGTAGATTCAAACAGCAATTCTTTATTCCCGAACTCACACCGGCACTCGACACACGTTCTGGGGAAATCCACGTTCTTCACAAAATCCACGTATTCCACCAGGCTCTGAATTCCAAATACTCTCTGAACTCAATGGGAACTCAAGGCGCCTGATGCAGCAGGATACGCCCTATTCCCAGCAGGGTACACCTTAAACCTGGAACCACCCTAAATCTAAGGAGTGGGATACTCCCTAATCCCAGCAGGATACACCCTAAACCTGGATCCGCCCTGGTCCTTGAGCAAGGTCACCTTACATGCAATGTCACTGCAAATGACCTGAGTCTAAGACAAGCCCATTTCCACAATGGAGAGTCCTTCCTCTAAGCAACATGGGGTAGGCTGACAAGAAAATTTCAATGCGTCATTCCTACTTGGCAATGGCTCTCAGCAGTTTATATTTGTATGTGGTGCTAAGGATCAAACCCAGTGCCTGACACATGCTAGGCAAGTGCTCTGCCGCTGAGCTACAGCCCCAGCCTGAGGCACAGAATATTAACTGTCCACAGGAAAGTAAATACAGCCCATGGTTTTTTATTTTGTTTTGTTTTTGCTTTGTTATTTGTGTGTGTGTGTGTACTTTTTAATTTTTTTTATCTTTTGATACTAAGAATTGAATCCAGGGGTGCTCTACCACTGAGCTATAAATTTTTATTTTGAGACAGGGTCTTGTTAAGTTGCCAATTCTCCTGCCTCAGCCTTGCCAGTTGCTGGGATTACATTTATGCACCACTGAGCCCAGCCAAGTAGCTCTTAAATACAAAAAAATGCCTGACTTTACTAAGTATAAAAGAAAAACATTAAAATTATTCCGATAACCCCATTTCTTCAATTACATCAACAAATTTGGCACCACAACATGATGGCAAAAGTAGGAGGAAATCAGAACTTTATCCATTCCTGGTGGAAGTAATGCAACACGAAGGGCAATTTGATAACAGCTATTAAAATTATTATTGCATTTACCTTTTGATCTAGCAAATCTCTTCATGAATTAATCTTATAAATTTATCTACCAATGTATGAAATGACTTCTATACTTGGTTATTGTCATAGCATTGTTTATAGGAGTACAAGATTGGAAATAACCCAAAGAGATCATGAGTAGAAAACTGGTTAAACTGTAGGGCATCCACACAATGGAAACCCATGAACTATGAAAATGAATGAGGAAGTTTTCTCTATGCTAAAACAGAACAATCTCTAATATGTATTGTAGAGAGAAAAATCCAAAGATCAGAGAGGTTTATACAATATGCTGCCATTATGAAAGAAGGGGAAGAACAAAAGAATATATATTTATGTATGTCTGTATATGCAGTTTTTAAATCCCAGAAAGATACAGAAGAAACTAACAAAAGGAGTTATGTGACTTGAGAATTAACATAGGGACATAGTGGTAAACATGTAGATGATGTATTTGGTTTTTCTATGCAGTATAATTTAAAAATCTGCCCAGGTATATACTTTTTATTGGTATTTAATTTTAGATTTACTTTTCCAAAATGTCAATTCTATTACTGTATCATTCATATACCATACAATTCACCTATTTAAATTGAACTAAAGTTTTTAGTGTATTCATAGAGTTTTACAAGCATTACTACCTTTTTATTCTATTTATTTATTTATTATTCAGCCTTATTTTGTATTTTATTTAGAGACAGGGTCTCACTGAGTTGCTTTGCGCCTTACTTTTTCCTGAGACTGGCTTTGAACCTGCAATCCTTCTTGCCGCAGTCTGGCTGGGCACAATTCAGGAGCCACTTGTCAAAAGAAACAAACTTTATTTTTAAAACTACAAACGCCAAACAAAACAGCTCCTCAGGAAAAACCCTCAGAGCCCAACTGCCACCACCGGCTTCCACAAGCCTCTCCACACACCAACCACCACCTCCCACAATCCTCCTGCTCTTGAGGCCGATTGGGTAGGTCGCGTGGGCGGAGCCAAAGAAGTCCCCCAATGAGCAGTTCCGTAGTCTGAAGGGCAGGGAAACAGCCCAATGAACATGACCGCAGAGGAGCCAATCAGCTAGATGTTGCTGGGGCCACTGTGAGCCAATCACCAGCTGGCAGCTTGAAGGGCAGGGAAACAGCCCAATGAACATCACCGCAGAGGAGCCAATCAGCTAGATGTTGCTGGGGCCACTGTGAGCCAATCATCAGCCGGCAGCTGGAAGTTTGCTGGCAGCTGGAAGTTTGCTGGGGCCCCTTTGGCTGTGGCTCTCAACATCTCCCCCTCTCTGTTTAAACAACAAGCATGTGGCTTAGGGACCGTGCCTGCCTTAGGTTGTCCAATACTACATATGGTCCTTACCCGTCTTCGGATGAGCTGACCTCAGGGCGTCAGCCTCCTGTCTTAGGTTGGTACCATTGTAATTGGATCTTACCCGTCATTGACTACCGGTCCAGTATACAGCCACACCTGTGGAGAGGTACCAGCGGGGGGGTGAGGTTCTTTGCCTCACCTCTGTTGGCCCCCAAATAGCCGAACGATCATTACAAGCAGAAGGGAGGAAGATATACCAAATCAATACTCCAACACTACCACAAGTCGCTGCACCAACAGATAGTTCACAATGTATACAAGTGACAATGCATACAAGTGACACATAGTTTAGGCAAGTTCTGTAAGCGGTTCAGTGATGGCTATTGCAGAAACTGTAGATTAGTTTTATCTTTGTCTTCACCGGCACAGGGATGAAGATAGGAATTCTGGCAATAATGGCTAAAGAAAAAATTATATAACATTCTAGAAGGTACTAAAAGAAAACAATTTTCTTAACAATTCTTCACTGGCACTGGGATGAAGATAGAAATTCTGGCAATAATGGCTAAAGAAAACATTGTGTGACATTCCAGAAGGCACTAAAAGAAAACAATTTTCTTAACAATTTACATTATTTTGAAAAGAATTATTAAATATAATGAAAAGAATAGGTGAAAGTAAACAAACAGATCTGTTAACCTTCTTTTTTGTTTACATATTAAAATAATTCTTAACAGTTATTTACCCAATTTAAATTAAACCATTTAAATCACGTGAATAAAAAAAAATTTTTGGATCCATTTTTTTTTTTTTATGAGCGCTCAATCATATATGATATATGGACATATGTACATTCAAACATATAACACAAAACACAAGTGTGCACACATAATATAATACATACAACACATAACATAATAGTAAAGGCCTTATAACTTTTTACAGGTGAAATCTCCATTGCAATGTTTAAAAACTCAATAGTCAAAAAAGAAAACAAATAGAACTGATCAGCAAAACATTAACCTAGGTCTGTATGAGCTCAAAAAACAAAATAGAACTTCATGATATGGGAAAGGGCAATAATAAAACAGATATTGAAAAAAGCATCCTGGTTCTGTCGCAGATGTAAAGATAGCCAAATTGGAGTTTTGGATATCAGCTATTATTGATTTGAGCCAAATCATCTTCTTTTTGGTCTGTAGAATTCGCTTTAGTTAATCTCTCTGGAATCCAAATTGGCTGCTGTTCTCCCTGTGGAAACACACAAACAGACCCCCGACTCCAGACAATCACTGGGTCAGGATTTTAGTTAATCTCTCCGGAATCCAAATCGGATGCTGTTCTTCCTGTGGAAACATATAAACAGGCCCCCGACTCCAGACAATCACTGGGTCAGGACCTTGGTTAATCTCTCTGGAATCCAAATCGGCTGCTGTTCTTCCTGTGGAAACACACAAACAGACCCCCGACTCCAGACAATTACTGGGTCAGGACCTTTCCATTGTCCTGTTAGAATATCTTTCCAAAGTACCTTGGGCTTATGTACATTTTTTGGACACATATGCCTTTCTGCAGCACTAAGTCCTGATGAATCCAAATTTAAAAAGTTTAGAGTAAAAAGGGTTATTTTAAGTTTATCTTTGGGGAATATATACCCTTTCCCAATTCCGTCTTTTTGCTTTAATAAGTACATTTTAATAGTTTGATGAGCTCTTTCAACTATGCCTTGTCCCTGTGGATTGTATGGGATTCCTGTTATATGAGTAATGCCAAATGATGAGCAAAATTGTTTAAAAGAAGTAGACGTATAACCAGGGGCATTATCTGTTTTTAACTGTTTTGGAATGCCCACAGTGGCAAAATTTTGTAAGCAATGAGCTATAACATCTTTAGTTTTTTCTCCGGCATGAAGGGAGCCCATCAAAAATCCAGAAGAAGTATCAACTGTAACATGCAAATATTTTAATTTTCCAAATTCTGGCAAGTGTGTGACGTCCATCTGCCAAATATGGTTAGGTATCAATCCTCTAGGATTGACTCCAAGATTAACTTGTGGTAAAAAGGTCACACAATTTTGACATTGTTTTATTATTTGTCTAGCTTGCTCCTTAGTTATTTTAAAACGCTTTTGTAAAGTATTAGCATTGACATGGAACCTTTTATGAAAATTTATAGCTTCTTCTAGTATAGAGAAAATATGTACGTCATGTGTAGTTTTATCTGCTAAATCATTGCCCAAACTAAGGGCTCCAGGCAATCCTGTATGTGCCCTGATATGTCCTATAAAGAATGGATCTTTTCTGTCCCAGATTAAACTTTGTATAGTGGAAAACAAAGAGAAAACAGTAGAAGAAGGCGAAATCCTACCAGCATCTTCAAGGGATACTATAGCATTAAGTATATACTGACTATCAGAAAATAAATTAAATACAGAATCTTTAAACATCACAAAAGTTTGTAATACTGCATTAAGCTCTACCTTTTGAGCTGATTGTTTGGGTACTAAAAATGTAAAAGTTCGATCAGGTGTAACTATTGCTGCTGTACCATTATTTGACCCGTCAGTGAATATATTTGGAGCATTCATGATAGGTGTTTTTCTTGTCATTTTTGGAAAAATTACAGGATGCAATGACCAAAAAGACAATAAAGGATTAGATGGTAAGTGGTTATCAAATGAAACATTAGATTTGCACATGATTATTGCCCAAGTATTTAACTCATTAGCTAATTCATCAATTTGATTCATAGTATATGGAGTAATAATTTTATTAGGAGAAATTCCAAACACTGCCTTTGCTGTTTTTATTCCTTTGAGTATTAATTGTCCTACAGCCTCAGGATACCTAGTAAGAATAGTGTTAGGAGAATAAGATAAATGTATCCATAATAATGGACCTTCTTGCCAAAATACTCCTGTAGGAATATTTTTTGTTGATAGTACAATAAATAATAAAGGCAAACTTATATCAATTCTATCCAAATGCATATTTTCCATATATGTTTCAATGATTTTTAATGCCTTTCTTGCTTCAGGCGTCAACATTCGGGGTGAATTTGGATCTGATGGACCTTTTAGGATATCAAATAAAGGTCCCAATTCTCCTGTTGGAATACCTAGATAAGGCCTTATCCAATTTATGTCTCCTAATAACTTTTGAAAGTCATTAAGTGATTTGAGTTGATCTACTCGTATTTGAATTTTTGGTGGACGGACCATGGTTGAGGATAATAGAACTCCCAAATAATTAATTGGAAAATTTAATTGTACTTTATCTATTGCTATCTCTAGATTATAATTTTTTAATAAGTTTGTAAGTGTGGCATAACATTCTAGCAATGTGTTTTTAGCTTTGTGTGCTAATAATATGTCATCCATATAGTGAAATATTTGTAGCTCAGGATTTTGATTTCTAAGTGGCTGGATTACTTTGTTAACATAAATTTGACACATAGTTGGGCTGTTAGCCATCCCTTGAGGGAGTACTTTCCATTCATATCTCTGATCAGGACCTTCATGATTTAGTGCAGGGATAGTAAATGCAAAACGTGGACTATCCTCAGGATGAATTGGAATTGAAAAAAAACAATCTTTAATATCTATAACTAAAACATACCAAGTTTTTGGCAAAGCAGACAACTGAGGAATCCCCGATTGAGCAGGTCCCATAATGACCATTTCATTATTAATGGCTCTTAAATCTTGCAATAATCTCCATTTACCAGATTTCTTTTTGATGACAAAAATGGGAGTATTATGGGGAGATACAGAAGGTTGTATATGTCCTTCCACTAATTGTTGTTTGACCAGATCATGGGCTACTTGTATCTTTTCTTTAGTCAAGGGCCACTGAGGAACCCATACTGGTCTTTCTGATTTCCAGGTAATTTTTATTGTCTCAGTGGCCCTTTGTGAAAATCCAACCCATGTCTGTCTGTTCCTTGATTTATTTGTATTGGTGCTGCTATACCTTGTTCTTGTTTTTCTAATCTTTTTCCTTTCCTAAAACCTTGTCTAGCCATAATAGTGGGTGCATTTTGATTGATATTATTTGTTAATGTTAAACCTAATTGATCTAAGACATCTCGTCCCCATAAATTTACAGGAAGATGATCCAATACATATGGCTGTATAGTTCCTTCACATCCTTCAGGATCCTTCCAATCTAATACCATTGCACTTTTATCGGTATTATTCGCCACTCCTAGGCCTCGAAGCGTTTGAGTGGCTTGTTGTAATGGCCAATGTTTTGGCCATTCTTGACGAGAGATAATGCTAAGGTCTGCACCTGTATCCATTAACCCATTAAATTCATGTCCTTGAATATTTAGTTTTAGCATGGGGCGAGAATCTAAATTTAAAGAAAGCATAGCCCAATCTACACCTGTGGAGCCTAATCCCTTGGAACCTCTTTCTACAGCATGACTGGAAAATTTATCATGTAGGCATGGTATTATTAGTAACTGTGCTATTCTATCTCCTGGTGAAATTACTGATATACCCTTTGGAGAACTGGCTATAATTTTTATTTCACCTTCATAATCGGGATCAATTACTCCAGGACTTATCAAAAGTCCTTTTAGAGTAGAAGAGCTACGTCCCAATAATAAGCCTACTGTTCCTTTGGGAAGAGGTCCTTTCACCCCTGTGGGAATGATTTGAACTCCCATCTCTGGAGTTAGTACTGATTTGACGGAGGCGCAGATGTCCAACCCTGCGCTCCCTCTAGTCTGTCTGATGAGGGATCTGATGCCCTGGGCACTACCCTGATGGGGTTGCTGGGGTTGCTGGGTTCCTCCAGAGCTCCGTATATTTGTGGTTTGGGGCCCCGGAGCATTGGGGCCCCCTGTCCGTTTTTTGGCAACGGAGCCCGATGCCTTTGTCCACGATATTGTGGATAAAAACCTTGTCCTTGCTCGTTTTTTGATAATGGAGTACCCTCTATGGTGGTTTGAGAACGGCATTCATTAGCCCAATGTCTCCCTCTACGGCATCGTGGGCAAATACCCGGTATTCTATTCCTTTGATACCTAGTATTGTTAAACCCTCCTCCTATGGGGCAATTCCTTTTAAAATGTCCTGCTTGTTGACAATTGTAGCATGTTCTTGGCCTGGCATCTAAAGCCTGTTTTACTGCAGCTGCCACAATTTGCCCTTGTTCATTAATGTCTCTGGCATCTAAAGCCTGTTTTACTGCAGCTGCCACAATTTGCCCTTGTTCATTAATGTCTCTGGCATCTAAAGCCTGTTTTACTGCAGCTGCCACAATTTGCCCTTGTTCATTAATGTCTCTGGCATCTAAAGCCTGTTTTACTGCAGCTGCCATGACTTGCTCTTGTTCATTAATGTCTCTACACAATTTAATATATTTGTTTAAATCTTCCTGTTTCCATGGTCTAATGATATCTCTGCACCAACGATTCGCTTGGTCATAAGCCAGTTGTTTTATTAATGGCATTGCTTGTTCTGTATTCCCAAAAACTCTGGTAGCTGTTTGAATAAGCCTATCTACAAATTCAGCATAAGGTTCATTAGCTCCTTGTATTATCTTAGATAATTGACCTTGTAAACCTCCATGTCCTTGTAAAGTCTTCCATGCCTTAAGTGCATCTACAGCAATTTGTGCGTATACACCAGGATCATATGCAAGTTGTTGCTGCCAATCCTCATAAGGTCCCTTTCCTAACAACATATCTAGATTTCTCTGAGGATAACCAGCTGCTGCATTTCCCATAGCCATCTCCTTGCAAAATTCCTCATTAGCAACCTTCCATAACAGGTATTGTCCTCCAGTTAGCACAGCTTTACACATATTAGCCCAATCTGCTGGCGTCATATTTAAGTTGGTAATGGATTCGATCAAGCTTACAGTGAAGGGTGCTTGAGGACCATAGGTTGTTACAGCCTCTTTTAGCTCCTTCACTGTTTTGTAAAATAAACCCTGGTGAATTCGCTGCCCTCCTACCTCAAATACAGGGCATACTTGAGATCCTGTCTCAGGATCCCAACTATCAACTTCGGGGGTTGGGAGCCTCCTAGCATATGGAGGTGGTGCTGTTGGTTGGAGACTTTCACTCTCTAATAGAAAGATGTTATTAACAGTCTCCTGTTGTAACTTTTCCCCTGATGGCTTTTGCTGCTCTAAACTTCCTTCCTCTACCTTTGTCTGAACTGAAGGCTTTGGACTAAGCAAACCAGATACGTTCGCCCACAATGTCAATGTGCCAACTGGCAGAGTCCCTGGGTTGTACTTTTCTATTCTTTTTAAATCTTCACCATGATGGTTCCATTGTGATATATCTAACAACTCCTCCTTAAAAAGCCATGGGCTATATTTTTGTATTGTATCAACGTATGCTCTGACTGCTCTTGATTTTACTGGGATGCCTCCTTCGTCTAACAATTTACTTAACACTCTTTCGGTTTGTTTTTTACTAATTGCTGATCCCGTATTTCTACTATAATACAACCCAGCAAGATAACACCAAAGCAAACCGAGACAGAATCCAATAAAAATGGAACAACAAAATTTCATTATAGCCTTTCTATCCTCCTGACATGTGCATCCGTCCTTTCTCCCTATCTGTTCCTCAGACGTAAATAGTTTTTCCTCAAATGTGAGCGGTTTTTCTTCCGTCTCACTCATCTCCAGGGACTGAAATGTCCATCCTTCCTTTCTCCCTATCTGTTCCTCAGACGCAAATAGTTTTTCCTCAGATGTGAGCGGTTTTTCTTCCGTCTCACTCATCTCCAGGGACAGGCAACTTAAAACAAAAATGAAGCAAAACAAAAGAGTAAACTTAGAATGGCTACCCATCCTCTCGCCCTGCCCTCAGGGGCGAGCAGTTTACTTACCCTCAGTCGTTCCCCGTACGGGCCACCAAATGCCGCAGTCTGGCTGGGCCCAATTCAGAAGCCACTTGTCAAAAGAAACAAACTTTATTTTTAAAACTACAAACGCCAAACAAAACAGCTCCTCAGGAAAAACCCTCAGAGCCCAACTGCCACCACCGGCTTCCACAAGCCTCTCCACACACCAACCACCACCTCCCACAATCCTCCTGCTCTTGAGGCCGATTGGCTAGGTCGCGTGGGCGGAGCCAAAGAAGTCCCCCAATGAGCAGTTCCGTAGTCTGAAGGGCAGGGAAACAGCCCAATGAACATGACCGCAGAGGAGCCAATCAGCTAGATGTTGCTGGGGCCACTGTGAGCCAATCACCAGCTGGCAGCTTGAAGGGCAGGGAAACAGCCCAATGAACATCACCGCAGAGGAGCCAATCAGCTAGATGTTGCTGGGGCCACTGTGAGCCAATCATCAGCCGGCAGCTGGAAGTTTGCTGGCAGCTGGAAGTTTGCTGGGGCCCCTTTGGCTGTGGCTCTCAACACTTCTGCCTCAGCCTCCTGAGCTTCTGGGATTACAGGCGTGTGCCACAGCACCAGGCAGTAATGGACTTCTTCTGCGGAGAACTCAAGTTTATCCAAGGAGGTCTTATGGCTCTCGTTTGCCACCTGCTTTATTTTCAAGTGCACAGGAGAACATTTCTGATACATGCATCCCACTAGGCAGGCAGCCAACAGCGACACGGACTGGAGGGCAGGTTATAGATAAACCGGTTGCCACATCTATGGCAGGGTTTAGTATGGAAAAAGACATCCTTTGGCTCTCTCACATCTCTCAGTATCCCCATCAGCTCATTTATGAGTTGGAAAAGTCTCCCTGGGTGGATGGCACCCTGGGCATCATAGCTCTCTAGAAGGGCAGGGTACCTCTCTAGGCTCAACCGGGTCAGCCTGGAAGTGTGATGCAGCAGGTTGCTCAGGACCGACATGGAGATGTCATTCCCATTGAAGCTTAAGACCCTGAGCTTGGAGCAGCAGCTCAGGACAGGTAGGATGGCCTGGAGCTGGGAGTTGGTGATCCCAAGTCCTGCAAGTTTAGGGTCTCAAGGGTGGCTGCAGCATTCTCTAGCAGAATTATGAGGGGTTCAGGACTGAAACTCATCAATTTGCTGCCCCACAATGTGAGGTGTATTAGCTGTTGGAGGTTTGGAGATCCAGACAGATCATTCCAGTCTGGATCTGAGAGCTTGCAGTTGGTTATTGAGAGGGTCTCCAGGGGGGTCTTCAGGAGCCTGAGCACCTGGCACAGATGGCCATCTAGGAGGAAGACCCCATCCAGGTACAGACTCTGGAGGCTGTCCATCTTGGCAAACTGTGAGGTAATATCATCTATCAACTGGTCTTTCTCCTCCTGCGAAGCATAGGCAGACACACAGACGTGGGAGAAAAAGAGCTTCCTCAGGTTGCTCATCTGGCCCCCATAGGTAGCAAAAGTAGACCAAATGGACAGTCTCCAGGAACACTGCACTTGCACTTGCTGGATAAAGTCCAGATCCAACCTCTCCAAGATCCTCTTGATGCTATGGATGGGCAAAGAGTACATCTGCAGCTTCTTACAGCACAGCTGTAGCACACCCTTCCTCTCATCCACCCACAGAGCTGGACAATCGGCAGGGAGTTCTGAATCCTAGCAGTGCCAGGCAGTGAAACAGGGCTCAGCATTACTACCTTTTTAGAACATTTTTGTCATTTTGTGTCCCCAAAATGCATATCCACTAGGAGTCATTTTCCTTTGTCCCCACTCTCACTGCTGAAGGGCTAAGTCTGCTTCCTATCTCCTGATTTGGAGAGTTGCCGATTCTGTGGGATGTTGGTTCCTCTTTTTCCTTCATTCACAAATTTAATCCATTTGTTCATTTACAGCTGCTTTGCTTTCTTTGCCCCAATCCAAACATCTCTGTCCAGCTATTATCATACTTTATTTAGCTTCATTTCTATAAATGTTTGATGTCAGGGAAGAATGACTCTCTGCCAATTGCCCATGGCCACGGTCCTTAGCTGACACGGAATTTCCTCACTAGTTTTCTGCTCTGCCCCTCTTTGTGTGGTTCCTTTCCTCTTCCAAGTTTCACCTGCCACAGGCAGAAGAGCTCTTCTCAAGGTGTGTCCCTGAGATGGTAACTTTAGGGTCTTTTCCCATCACCTACCCAACTTAAATTAAAATAATAATAATAAATTTTGGACTGGGGTTGTGGCTCAGAGTTAGAGCGCTCGCCTCGCATGAGCGGGACCCTGGGTTCGATCCTCAGCACCACGTAAAAATAAATGAGTGAAAAAAAAGTATTGTGTCCAACTACAACTAAAAAATAAGTATTTAAAAAAATTATGTGGTACAGGGACTTTCTTTTTTTTTTTCTTTTCTTTTTTTTTTTTTTAGAGGAGAAAAAGTTTATTTGTAGGCTCATGGTTTCAGAGGCCTCAGTACTTAGAAGGCTGGCTCCATTCCTCAGGGCACAAGGTGACGTAGAGCATTATGGTGGGAGAGTGTGGCAGAGGGAAGCAGCTCACATCAGGAAGCAGATGGTACAGGGACTTTCTACCACTGAGCTATGTGAGATCAGGCAAGGAGGGCAGCGACTAAAAGAGGCAGATTTTAAAAGACCGCTTTATTTGAGACTCCCTCCAGGGTGGAATTCCTTCAGACCCACAGAGTGGACAGGAGAAGGATCTGAGGAGAAACCGCATGGGAGCTTGACCAACCTGGAACTTTATGGGGCTTACAGCAGGAAGGGAAGGTCTTCGGACAGGAAAAGGTGTTTTTAGAGTCCCTTGTCCCACAGGAGTTGGTCAGGGAACTGACTGAAATCCAGGATTGGCCAGGAGATCCCACTGATTGACAGGTGTTTCCATTGGTGCCTTATTGACATTTCTTCCCCAATGGGCTGCTTTGTCCTAAGTCACTGACCTGACAAGCTACATCCCTAGTCCTTTTTTATTTTTTCATTTTGAGATAGAGTTAGTTGTTGAGACTGGCCTTGAACTTGCAATCCTCCTGACTCAGACTCCTGAGTGCCTAGGATTACAGGTGTGTGCCATCATATCTGGCTCCTATCCAACTGTAAAAGATGAAAGTATCTTCTTATTTTGCATTTATATATCCCCTATCTATTTATTTATTTTGATCCCAGGATTGAACCCAGGGGTGCTTAACTACTAAATCACATTCCCCAGGCCTTTTTTTTTTTTTAAGAGAGAGAGAGGGTCTCACTAAGTTGCTGAGGCTGGCCTTGAATTTGAGATTCTCCTGCCTTAGCTTCCTGAGTCGCTGGGATTATAGGCATGCTCTGCCTCACCTAACTATATGGCCCCTTTTCAGAAGGTCTTCAGGTACCTGTTGGCAATTTTTACAATATTCTCATGAGATTCACAACAGTTCTCCTTCCATATTTGTTCCTATGCTATTATTTTTCTTACCACGAAAATTGATTCACTAACAAACTTCAGAAAACATCCCAAATGATTTTTTTTTTTTGGTACCTGGAAATGAACCCGGAAGACTTTACCCACAGAACCACATCTCCAGCCCTTTTTTATATCTTTTTAGTGACAGGGTCCCCTTGAGTTTTTTAGGGCCTCATTAAATTGCTGAGACTGACCTTGAACTCAGGATCCTCCTGCCTCAGCCTCTAGAACTATTAGGATTTCAGGAATGCGCCACCATGCTTGGCTCAAGTGAATTTTTAACTTGCTTTTTTTTAAGATAAAGCTTCTGAATAGAGTACATTTAAATCATTGACAATGGGGTTTTACCAAAATTTAATTTACTAAAAATAGAAAATGCCATTTCAACTGGGTTTTTTCTTCCTATCAAAATTATAAGGAGTGCAACCAAGTGACCTTAATAGTTGACAGTTATTTTATAATGATTATAATAATGATATCTTATTTTACTCAAAATCCCAGTAAACTTTTGCTTTGAATCATTTAATAAATAAATATAACAGTGGGATATAATTAACTATTTCCCTCTCTTATAAGAGGGACATTCCAATAAGTCAAAATGTCAAAATAGGTAATAAATAATACCTAATTTGACATTGAATTGGGTTTGGGTTTTTTGAAGAGTTTCTTGATTATTATTTTTTAATTATTATTTTTGCATTTACATTTGAAGGTGTTGTTGAGTTTTGAAAAATTAATTTACCACTAAACTGTAGTTGATCTGATTGAGGGAGGTCTAAAAAGATAAATTTCTCATTCTTTGCATTTGCTGAGTTACTGAAAAAGTACAACCATCCCTGAGCATCCAAGGAGGATGGATTCCAATGGTCCTCATACCAAAGTCCTGGGATGCTGAAAGTCCCTTACATAAAATGGCATAGTGTTTGCACATATCCTACACCCATCCCTCCCATATACGTTAAGTTATCTATGGATTATTATCATGCTTAATACAATGTAAATATGTAAATAGTTGTTATACTGCACTTGCTAGATAATAGTGGCAAGGAAAAAATGGTGGTATATATCCAGTACAGGTGCAATTTTTTTCAAATGATTTTTACTCTAAGGTTGGTTGAATGAGCAGACTCAGAACACGTGAATATGGAGGACCAGGCGTCTTTGTTCAAAATATTTAAATATTTCACTTCTGATTTCATAACCAACACTGACTATGCTATTTCTCAAAATGGAGTGTGGCAGGGCTGGGGATGTGGCTCAGGCGGTGGCTCAGGCGGTGGCTCTCTCGCCTGGCACGCGTGCGGCCCAGGTTCAATCAAAGATGTTGTGTCCGCCGAAAACTAAAAAATAAATATTAAAAAAAAAAATTTCTCTCTCTAAAAAAAAAAAAAAAAAAAAATGGAGTGTGGCAAATAGATAGCCTATATGCTCTCTTAGAATCTTGCCACTCCTCCCCTAAACTACTCTCACCCAACTCCCAACTAAAAGGTAGAGTCTATATCCCCACCTCTTGAACCTCAGCAGGTCTTGAGACTGCCTCCAGCAGTAGAATTGACCTTGTAACTTTTGAGATTAGGTCTACAATCAGGAAGCCAGGCACCCTGTGGAGAGGCCCACAACCCCAGCTGAGCACCCAATTAAGTCAGCACCAACTATGTAAGTGAGCTGTGTAAGTGAGCCAATCTGAAAGTGAATCCTTCATCCTCGAGTAGAGTTATCCCAGCTGATGCCATGGGAGCAGACATGAACCATCAATGCCTGAGAAAGAGATAACTAAATAGTTATCAGAAAGAGGTAACTGAAGCACGGAGGGGGGGAGGGGAGGGGGGATGGGAGGGAGGAGGGAGGGAAGGGAGAGGGGGTGGAGTTTGCTTGGCCCCAGCAGGGGCTGCTATGTACATTCAAGTGTCACTTAATGACAAGAAGAGTTCTAAGAAATGTGTCATTAGGCAATTTCATCTTCATGGGGACATCATAGAGTATACTCCTCCAAACGAAGATAGCCATGAGGTCACTATGAAATGCAGTCTTATGGGACCACTCATATGCAGCCTATGTTTGTTGAACAAATGTCATTATTCATTATGTAGCACATGACTCTGGTAAAATTTAAAGGATTTCTTCTTTTTTTCTTTCTTCTTTTTTTTTTTTTTTGTGTGTGTGTATGTGTGGTGGTGGTGGGAATTGAACCCAGGGCCTTATGCATGTGAGGCAAGCACTCTCCCAACTGAGCTATATCCCCAACCCAGACTCCCCTCTTCTTAAGGTAAATTAACCAAGTCAGTAATTAAGAACTGTTATTAATTGCAGATCAGTTTGGATAATTTGTCTAATTAAGTAACTTAGAACTGACCTTTTACTCATTTTACAGGTTGGAGACTTGAGGAAGAATTAAGTCACCAGTGGACACAGGGGCCAGGAGCAGCCCAGCTTAGAAAAACAATCAGGTTAATGCAGCAGTCATGAAAAGGAGACAGTGGATCTGCTTTAAGAGAGAAGGAGAGAACTTTCTTATTGTGAGAGTAAGAAGAAAAGAAATCAAAGCAGTTAATTGTCCTGAGCATGAATTTGGAGATTGTTACAAAAAAAAAATCATCTTAGTTTCTTAGCTCTTGAGGAAGGACAGGATAAGTTCAGATACCAAAGAGCTATTCATGCAAATTCACTATATCATTATGAATTTAGTTCTTGTGAACTAAACTTGTTTTCTGGATAGATAGAAGGCACCAAATGATCTTTCAAAAATTACTCAAGAAATATAAACACATTCTTATTACAAAAGGTTCAAAGAAGAATCAATTCTAGAAAGCAAAATATAAAAGTCATCTTTCATCTTCATTCCTAGTTTTGCATCCTTTCCCCAAAGTAACCAGGGTTGTACTTTGATGCCCAACCTTCCCGTCCCTTCATACAAATATTTTTCCTTAAGTGCTGGGATCAAACTTAGGAGTGCTCTACCACTGAGCTACATTCCTAGGTCTTTTTATTTTAACACAGGTCTCATTACATTGCTGGTCTCAAATTTGTAATCCTCCTGTCCCACCCTCCTGAATAGCTTAAATTATAGGCCTGCACCACCACACCTGGCTCTCATAGTTTTTGTTTGGAGGGACTGGAGATTGAACCAGGGACACCTAACCACTGAGCCACATCCCCAGCCTGTTTTTATATTTTATTTAGAGACAGGGTCTTGCTGAGTTGCTTAAGGCCTTGCTAAGTTGCTGAGGCTGGCTTTGAATTCATGATCCTCCTGCCTTTAGCCTCCTTAGCCACTGGGATTATAGGTGGGCATTACCACACCCTGCTATCATCAACTTTCTTAATATAAAAGGATCATGCTATTTATACCATTCTACCCAGGGAATCTTCCATATCAGTGCACTTACCTCTACCTCCTTTTTTTTTTTCCCCTCTGCAGTGCTGAAGATTCAACCCACGACCTCATGCTTGCTAGGCAAGTGCTCTATCACTGAGCTACACTACCAGCCCCTCTACCTCCTTCTTTTTAATGGCTGCAAAGTATTTCACAGAAGAAAGAAACAATTTATTTAATCAGTTCTGGATATTTAACGGATTTTCTAAATTTCCACTATTCCAGCAGCGCTGCCATTAACCACCTTCTACAAACACCTGCCTGTGAGTATTTCTGTAAGATAGACTCCGTGTCATAACAGGAAACATGAACTGATGAACAGAACCGCTCATGTCTGAATCTCCCTGGCTGACAGGGCTCGCACTCTCGGACATCCTTTTTACTTTTGCCTTTAAGGGTTTCCTCTGTGACTTCTCCCAAGGAACACTAGCATGGCTCCTCACTAAGGAAACAGAACACTCCCCCAGCAAGAAATTCAGCCTCAGAAGCTGAGGTTAGCTAAGGCCCAGAATTTGAGATGAACAACTGGAAAGCAATTTCACTCTCCCAAAGAGTTTCTTAATAAAGATGGCCCTGAAATATGTTTGCCTTTTTTGGTATCCCTACTATTTTTAGTCTCTTGGAAGGGCGAAATTAATACTTGATTATACACAGAACCCTTTAAAATTAAAGAAAGGAAGCCTTGTAACATAAATGTGCAAGTTTCAAGTCGAATTATCCCTGATCTCTCACTAAAGATGCCCACCTTGAGGAGAATATCATGAACAATGGAAACACCATTAACTCCTTTATCACGTTAGCCGCCTCTTAGATAAATCTGCCTCGTGGTCTTTACTGATACCTCCTGTCCTTGAACCCTTAAGTTGTAGCTCTATCCAAATTTTAATTTGGTCTACCAGTTTTATTTTTATTTATTTGCCTTTTTAATAGGGGAGAAGGGAGCAAAGCTTCTAGACTTGACTTTTACAAAGGCCAGACCAGTGGCCTTTCTAAATATAAATATATAAATAAACCCTTGTGGGATGGGTCTCACATACTGAGTTCTAATCCACCTACCTTGTTAGTTCAATCATGACAGCTAGCCCATCAAGGATATGCCTACCATTCTGAGGTGTGCTCCCATCCTTAACCACAACCTCTGCGAGTATGACATCCCCCCTTTGCTCCTCCTAAGTCCTTTTCAATGGTAGTTGGTTGGTTTATTGACAGGCATCTTTCAAGTTGTCTTGCTTCAAAATTAAAGGAATTGGGGGGGGGGTTGCAGTTGAAGAAAAGATTATACTAAAAATGGAACCTCTACACAAAAATCAATGATATGGAATTAAAATTTAGAAAGATAAAATAGAAGAAACCATAGGGATAATGGGGTTTAATGGCTGAAACAAAGGAGGTAAAGAATCAATCCGGACTAGTCCCCTGGTGGTTGGAGGGCAGGGTATCTCTCCACTGTGCTGAGTATTTCTTCTGGAAGAAAGAAAACAGAGCACGGTGAGGTGCCATAAGCAAGGAGGTCCCTACAGCCAGCCTTCCGTTTTGGAACTCCATCACCATCATCTATTGCCTCTCAAGAACAGAAGCGGACAAACATCTTCAGAACTCTCCCAAAGTTATCTCTTTTGTTCTCCCCCACACTGAATAAAGTATTTCCACAGAGGTATCTCAATTAAGTGCACAAGCACTCATATATTTAAGAATAAACTAATTCATACCATGTCACAACAACCACTATGTGCCTTTTTAGACGTTTTGTTTTTAATAATTTCCAATATAAAGAAAGCTTGCAGAACTAACAGAACTCCCCTATAGGCTTTATTTAGATGAATCATTTATCTCCTTCTCACCATCTGTATTATTTATTTTTAGGAGCCATTAGAAGTTGTAAAGATCTTGCCCTTTTTTGTACCCTTAGTACAAGCCTCAGCCAGGGATCACACACATTAAGTTGTCAAGTTTCTTTAATCAGGAACAATTCTTCAGCATTTCTCTTTCATGATGTTGATATGCTTAAAGAATCCAGTTATTTTGTGTTAGAATGTTCTTTAGTTTTTCTTGCCCGATGTTTTTTTCATGCCTTGATTCAGAATTGGGGTTCCCATGAGAGAAGAGCATGTTATGTTCTTCTCAAGACATCTCATCTGGAGGCCATCATGTCAATCTGCCTCTCATTGGTCAACAGAATCCAGATCCAGATCCAGAAGTTGTCTGGTTTCTTCAGTATAGTTACCTTTTTTTCCTCTCACAACCAAAAAGCAATCTGTGGAAAGACACTTCAGGATTGAGTCAACATCCTGTTCCTTACCACAATTCATCCTGCTAGATTTAGCAATGTTTGCAATTTCCTGCCCAAACCATTTTTTTATTATTATGATAGCTGAAAAATTGTGATTTTTTTCCCAACCCCATTTCTCCTTTCACATTTATCAGTCTGTATTTCACTATAAGGAAAAGCCCTCCCATACTCCAGTTTACATATTTACTCATTTAATATCAGCCTGCAATGATGGATTTCTATTTTTATATTATGCATGTGGTCCTGGGGATTGTGAATGCCTCTTCTTTTCAATGAGTTATAATCCTTTACAGTCCTAATTTGGTTTTAGCTAAAAAATTATCCAAAACTAGCTAGTTCCCTTCAAACTACACCCATGTCCTTTTCTAAAAAAAAAATATTTTTTTAGTTGTTGATGAATCTTTATTTATTTGTATGTGGTGCTGAGAATTGAACCCAGTGCCTCACACATGCTAGGCAAGTGCTGTGCCACTGAGCTATAACCCCAGTGCCTCCCATGTCTTTTTTTTAATATATCTATTTCAGTTGTCAATGGATCTTTATTTATGTATATGTGGTGCTGAGAATCAAAACCAGTGCCTCACAACGCTAGGCAAGTGCTCTACCAACTGAGCTATGTCTTCAGCCCTCCCAAGTCTTCTTTATTTTGGGGGGGTGGGTACCAGGGATTGAACCTAGGGTCACTGAGCCACTGAGCCACATCACAGCCCTATGATATTTAGAGACAGGGTCTCATTGAGTTGCTTAGCACCTTGCTGTCTCTGAGGCTGGCTTTGAACTTGTGATTCTCCTGTCTCGGCCTTCTGAGCTGCCGGAATTACAGGCGTGAACCACCCCAGCCCTCCTGTCTTTTTTTTTAAACATTTTGTTGTTGTTGTTGTAGATGGACATAATACCTTTTATTTGTTTTTATTTTTATGAGGTGCCGGGGATAGAACCCAGTGCCTCAAGCATGCTAGTCAAGCACTGTACCACTGAGCCATAACCTCGGCCCCCTCCCATGTCCTTTTGATATGTGTCCCCATCTGGGGTTTTTTGTTGTTGTTGTTGTTGTTTGTTTGTTTGTTTTCTTTTGGTATTGGGGATTAAACCCAGGGACAGAATACCACTGAGCTACATCCCAGCCCTTTTTATTTTTTATTTTGATACAAGGATCTTGCTAAATTGCCCAGGCTAGCCTTGAACTTGTGATCTGCCTGCCTTAGCCTCCCAAGTAGCTGGGATTATAGGCATGTGCCATTGGGCCTGGCTTTTAGCACGGATTCCTTTTTAAAATGGAATAGGATTTAGAAAGATAAAGGACACTGGGTGCATGTGCATTTTAAATGAAGAACTCATTGACCCTCCAACATACAGGCCCAGGTAATGACTTCCTCGTTTGGACGACTAAATTTCAGGAAATAATACCAAGAATCAGTAAATGGGATGGCATCAAATTAAAATACCTCTGTACAGTGAAGGAAACAAGAGCATGAAGAGAGGGCTGAGGTTGTGGCTCAGTGGTAGGGTGCTCACTTAGCACATGTGAGACACTGGGTTCCAACCTCAACACCCCATTAAAAAAATAAAGTTACGTCCATCTACAACTAAAAAAATATTTTAAAAAAAACATGAAGAGAAAACCTACAGAATGGGAAAAAAATCTTTGCCATCTACTCTTTACAAGGACAAATATCAAGAGTATGTAATAAACTAAAAATACAACCATCAAAAACACAAATAACCCAATCAATTAATGCAATGAATAAGTGAATGAGTAAATAGATACTTCTGAAAAGAAGAAATACAAATGACCAATAAATATATGAAAAAAAATATTTAGCATCTTTAGTAATAAAGAAAATGCAAATCAAAACTACACTGAGATTTTGTTTCACTCTGATTAGAACAGCAATAATCAAGAATGCCAACAAAAATGTATGAGGTGGCTCACGTCCATAATCCCAGTGATTGGGAGACTGAGGCAGGAGGATTTCAAGTTTGAGGCCAGACTCAGAAACTTAGCAAGGCCCCTTTCTCAAAATAAAAATAAAGCCTTAGGATGTATCTCAGTGGTTAGAGCATCCCTAGGTTCAATCCCAGGATCACAATCAGTCAATAAATAAATAGAAGAAGAAGGAGAAGGAGAAGCAGGAGGAGGAGGAGGAGGAGGAGAAAGAAAGTTACAGAGGATGTGGGGGGAAAGGAACACTTATACACAGTTGGTAGAATCATAAATTAGTACAATCAGTATGGAACTAAAAATGGAGAGTCCTCAAAAGACAAGGAATACAACCACCATGTGACCCAGCTATACCACTCTTTGCTATTTATCCAAAGTTAGAGTCAGCCTGCTATAGCAATGCATGCACACCCATATTTATAGCAGCACAATTCACAATAGCTAAGTGTTGTAACCAGCCTAGGTGTCTACCAATAGACAAATGGATTTTAAAAATGTGTTATTTATACACAATGGAGTTTTACTCAGTCATAAAGAAGAATGAAATTATGTCATTTCAGGAAAATGGATGGAACTTGAGAGCACTATGTTAAGTGAAAAATCCAGACTCAGTTAAGGATTGTATGTTTTCTCTCATATGTGGAAATTAGAGAGAAGAAAGACAGGAAGGAGGGAAGGAAGGAAGGAAGGAAGGAAGGAAGGAAGGAAGGAAGGAAGGAAGGAAGGGAAGGAAAAAGGAAGAAAGGAAAAAAATAAAAGAGGGAAAGAAAGAAAAGGTGAGTGATAGAAGTGTCTCATGAAAATAGATGAGAGACAGGTAGAATACAGGAAGGGGACCAAGGGCATAGAGGAGGGGAAGGAGAGGGAAGATACTTGGGACTGAAATTGACCAAATTATGTTATATGTATATATGAATATATAACAACAAAGCCTACTATAATGATAATATACCAATAAAAAATAAATAAAAAGAAAAGATCATAAAAAAGAACTTATGGGGCTGTGGTTGTGGCTCAGTGGTTGAGCACTCACCTAGGATGCATGAGGCATTGGGTTCGATCCTCAGCACCACATAAAAATAAATAAATAGAGGAGAGGCCTGCCCCACTCCCAGAGATACACAGTGAGCCACCCCACACTGGGGTACCTTATTCACCAAAGTGTGGCTACACAGCTCAACATCAGGGTACATATAAGCTTGAGGCTACCACCACCACAAAACTGGGATATTGCCACTTCTATCGAGGGACAACAATAAGGACCTGGTAAGACATCACCAAGGTCCCCGTGGGCCCGGCTGCACCAGAGGTATCTCTACTAGGGATGCTAACAATTATCCTGTTGCTGAGGTAACAGGGAGTCTTGCATGGGGTTGCCTGTCTCTTGTTTCTCCTACTAACAGCCAACTTCTTTGATTACTCTTTCACTAATCATATAATTTAATACCTCCATATTGTCACGTCCTACCTCATAAACATCTCAGCCAATCCCCCAGCCCCCCACTTCTACCATTAGAAACTGTAAACCATTACACAAACCTATTGAATATAAGGTAGAAGATAACAGAACTCATCATTTCTGATTATAGTGACAAAACTATAAATATAAAAATAGAAGCTAACTGATATATGGCTATATGTTGGGTACATTGAGTGCTGTAATATTGAGCTCCCCCTAAAAGTGAGGTATTGGTAGCCTATAGGGACACTATAAGACAATAGGGAAGAAGCTGTAATACCTCAGATCCACACTACAAGAGAGGAAGACCCATGGATATCATGAAAAAACAAGGGAGAAAAGTGCCCCAAACAAACCAAGATACAACAATAGAATCTATAGATAGCGCAGTAGGTGAAATGTCAGAGAAGAAGTTCAGAATATACATAACTAAAATGATTTGGGAATTAAAGAATGACCTAAGTGACCTAAGTGAGCAGATACAGGCAAAAATCAATCACTCCAACAAAGAGATAAGAGAACAAATACAGGTTGCAAGAGATTACTTCAAGAAAGAGAGATACTAAAAGAAAAACTAAACAGAAATCCTTGAAATGAAAGAAACAATAAGCCAATTTAAAAACTCAATAGATAACATCACCAAAAGACTAGATCACTTGGAAGTCTGGACCTCAGACAATGAAGACAAAATATACAAACTTGAAAATAAAGTTGACCTCACAGTGAAGAGAATAAGAAACCATGAACAGAATATCCAAGAATTACAGGACACCTTCAAAAGATCAAATTAAGACTCATTGGGATAGAGGAAGGCTCAAAGACTCAAACCAATGGAACGCACAATTTCTTCAATGAAATAATAGCAGAAAATTTCCCAAGCATGAAGAATGAACTGGAAAATCAAATACAAGAGGCCTATAAGACACCAAATGTACAAAATTACAACAGATCTACACCAAGACACATTATAATGAAAATGCCTAGAATACAGAATAAGAATAGAATTTCAAAGGTCGCAAGAGAGAAAAATCAGATTACCTATAAGGAAAGACCAATTCAAGTCTCAGTAGATTTTTCAACCCAACTGTCAAAGCTAGGAGATCCTGGAACAATATATACCAAGCTCTAAAAGATAATGGATGTCAACCAAGAATCTTATATCCAGCAAAATTAAGTTTCAAATTTGACCATGAAATAAAAAAAAAAAAAAAGCTCAAAGAATTTACAGCAAGAAAGCCTGCACTACAGAACATTCTTGGCAAAATATTCCACAAGGAGGAAATGAAAAACAGCAAGGAAAATCTGCAAAGGGAAGAATTACAATAAAGGAAAAGCCAACCAAAGAAATACCAAAAATAAGCAAAAATAACTGGTAATGTTAGGCCAGGATGCAAGAAAAGACCACTGACTCCAATTAAAATCAAATTAAAGCAAGCTTATTATTTCGACCTGCCAGGCTGCCTCTCCCGGCAGGACTGCATCTTTCTTGCAGCCCAGCTTTATAGCCCAGAAAGTTACACAATGGGGGAGGGGGGTTACAGATAACAAAACTCTGAGGAGCATAACACAAAGGCTAGTTTACATTTTTGCTGGCCCCGACGTCAGAATTTATGAAGGTCATTAGAGCCTCAGAGAGGGTCGTTATCCGGCCAGAGAAGGCCAAGATTTATGAGGCATCACTGAAGTTTCAGAGAGGGCTGCTATCTGGTCAGAGAGCCAGGCATGGGTGAGTTCAAGGCATGGGCAGGCATTCCAAGCAAGTTCAGAATTTTCAGTAATTTATAGTAAAGCCGAAATTATCTTTTCATGGCTTTGTGGCGAGATGGCTCCCAATTTTAAGAGAAAATCAGGTTGGGCCTATCATTCCCCCCCTTTCTTATGTTCCCTTTCAAATCTTTGTTAGGGTAGGGGAAGAGCACTGAGGGAACTTTAATCCCTCAGGTAACAGTCTCCAACTATTTTTGAACTCACCCAAAACCAGTCTCCCTGATTTGACCTGACTTAATTAATTATTTATTTCTGGCTCCATTGTTGTAAAAAGAGGGGCTTCACTAGTTTTGGCTTCTTCTGAGCTGAGAGGGGATGATGTGAGGGGGCACGGCATGAGGGACGTGAGTTTCCTTTTAGAAGTCAATTCGGTTTGAAGTCTGGTTGGGGAAGAACAGGTTGTAAAGTCATCTGGGGATGGGTGCTTCTATGAGAGAAACAAAAACCATGAGTACTGAATAAATGTTGCAGCAGCTGGAACATGTCACTGTATAATAGAAGTCCTCTCACCAGCAGGTGTGAGGGCTGAGAAGTTATATATATATATATATATATATATATATATATATATATATATATATATATATATATATATTTACCAGGAGAAGCTGTCTCCATAATAAGGCCAGAGTGCACAAGGCCTTTAAATAGAAATGTAAATATTTAACATTTTAAAGTTATCAGGAATGTAAACACAACATTTACTTTTAATGTTACAGATATCTTTCCCCATAAGATACAGTTTAATAATTTAATGTCATCTGATCTTGTAAAAATTTTTTATCAGTATAACCTCTGTGTCTAATAGGGAAACCTTTAATTCTGTTACTCAGGGCTGGATAATCATACTAGCAAACACCAAGCCTACCTGGGTAGGTTAAGAATATCTGTAGGCCTTAATCTAAAAACTTCTGTCTCTGGTAGCTCCTTTTGATAGTCTCTTTTTATAGTTATCAGGCATTTCTGTCTGAGAATCCTTCTTTGTAGCCTCCAGTCTTACTTATTTTGGGGGGCTAACATAAGGTGCATACCTTAAATAATAATAATAATAATTATTATTATTATTAAAAATGCCCAGGAATGGCTTTGTTCTGGTTTTAACTGTCTTTGCTAAGTGTTTAAGATGAAGCAGTCAATCTGACTTTTGTTTCTGTCTATTGTTAACAGCCAGCTGAATTTTTATGGGAGTCATTCCTGGGGAAACTTGAGAGCAGCTTCTCAGTTCTGCTAGTGCCATTTGCGCTAGGATGGGTCCAGGTCTTGCTTGACCATGTGGCTTCCTTTCGAAGCATCAGGGATGTCTCCCTTCTCTAATGACCCTCCTCTTCGTAGCAAATGCACTGATTGGCTTTCTGTTCTCCAGTGGTCTCATTAATCTCCCTGGTTGGAGGTTATGTGGCCCAGAGTTGTAAAGCTCTTTAGAGAAATCCCCCGTTCCCTGGATTCTGACTGACTCAGAGGGCAAGAGCCAAATATTGGTTTTCTTGGCCCTTTTAATTTAATTTTAATCTTTAAGTCTTGATCTTAAACATCTAGCAAATTAACTTTATCAGCCTTAAATTAAAAGTACTGGGCTTTAATGTCTATAACTTTACAATTATTTACCTTTTTTATTAATTGGGGTCTGTATTATCCTATCTGTCTTGTAGGTGATGGCTTATTATCTTAAATTAACACAGGCTGTGCTCTTAAAGCAACACCTCTGCAAAATACTAACAGGGAAACTTTAGATCATTCATAAGGAAATTACAAAATAAAATTAACAAGAGTTAAAAACATATTTAGTTCATGTAATAGCTACCTTGAATTTTGGCTGAGTTATACATTATATCCCCTGTTTGAGATCCTAGTAATCTTGACAGAAAAAAAAAAAACAACTTTTGAACATAACTTTAAATGAACTAAAATCTGGCCTACTGCTTTTGTAGTCATTCTCACATATAGTAAGATGGGACTCAGAGCCTATTCTCAGGTAAGGCAGGGCTCTTTGTAAATCTTAAGTGTTCTAGTTTTAAAGCTGATCTTTGCCTTTTAAATATCATTTTACAAAGTTTACATAAATTGTTTGAAGTCACATGAATATTAGCTAACAACATATGTATTACATTTAAAACATGAATTTAAGAAAGGCTGAAAGATTTTAACCTTTTGTGGAAAGGTAGCAAAATACTTTGTGCTTTATAATATTAACCTTTACATAGATTAGTCTCTCATTAACTTAAAAATACATTTAAATTGTTCCCCAATGTAAAAAGTAACAAAAATTTATATATCTTATTGATAACAGGTAAATAAATCCCCAATATGTTTTTTTTAGCTTAAAATTACCATACAACTTTAGAACACCAGCTTGATATAATGCTCTTTTAAAGCTTTTACCTTACAAATTCATATACCTGGAAGATATGAGCACATTAATAGTATCACCATTACATTGATGTTTTTATATTAACCAAGTTTAGCTTTTAAAGAAATGACAATACAATGCTCTAAAATAACAGTTCTTATTTAACCAGTTGTTTAATTTTTATGGTTACTTGCTCTAGAAAAAAAGAAATAAAACTTAGTAAACACAATGTTATGGATAAACTTATGTTTTAAGAAATCTTTGTCTTTTTAACACATGACTGATTGTAAATCAATCAGATATCTAACAAAAGTACATATGAATGAGTAATCACATACCAAATTTACTTTACTTATTTTATCAAAATATTAGACAAGTGTATTGAACAGTGTTAGCAATTTTTTCCTTGTTAAAGGAAAGTCCTAGAACCAAGGCATATTAGACATTTTATAGACATTAATATTTTATTAGTTTTTTGAACACATAGAAAAACTTGTAACCTTAAATTTAAAGACATTTATTTTTATCTGTTTATCCAATTTAAATTGAACCATAATTCATAATTCACATGAATTAAAGATCTTTGGATCCATTTTTTTAAATTTTTATGAGCACTCCTTATATCTGTTAATTTGTATATCATATATATGATATACAGACATGTGTACATATAGACATACAACACATAACACAAGTGTGCACACATAACACAATAGTAAAGGCCTTGTGGCTTTTCGCAGATGAAATTTCCATTGCAATGTTTAAAAAATCCACAATTGATCAAAAATAGAACTGATCAGAAAAACATTAACCTAGGTCTATAGGATCAAAATCATGAGCTCAAGAAAAATACAGACTCTAAGAAAAAGCAAGAGTCCTAGAAAACAATGACTGGCCAGTAATTAGTAAATATCATACAATTTATTTATTTATTTATTTATTTTCTTAGGCTTTAGATCAGTCTCCTACTGAGCTTGCAGGCTTTTTTCATTTGCATTTCAATGTAAATCCTGGCTGAGGTCAGGAAGGAGCAGGGAAAACTGCTCTTCTGAGCAGAAACCTCATGCCTAAGGCATTTTAACCATAAGTCATAATTTTCAGATTAGATGTTGAAAATTTTGATACAAGTTTAAGATACAATTTACAAAATTACATCTTGTTTTCTCAATGAAAAATTTTTTTTCTACAATAGAAAAACTTGCTCACATACAACTGAAAATAGGATCTTACTTGATAATATAAAAGCTACCATCAGAAGAAATTCCTTCAGGATCATTAAGCTACTTTTTTTGCTCTGAAGTTCTTATAGTATTATTAAGTTCTAAAAGTGAATCACACACTACCATCTATATCCAAAATTAAGCTTTAAAAATTCCCAAGACTGTTACTACTCAACATCATTTTAATAAGCCAGACCAATCCCCAATCCAACACCTTTCTTTCCCAAGTCCTACACACTGAGGAGAACAGATACCATACTATGATTTACTATCCTTGTCCAAATTAATGCACTGGGACACACAGTGACATCTTTCCAGGCTACCCAATTCAAAAATTGGTGAAAAAACTGAATGATTGGGAGTTACTTGCCAACTTGGAAGTAGAGTTCTTTAGTTTTCCATCTTAAGTATTTAAGTTCTCTGGCATGAATTATCTGAAATCATAAACTAAACAATTACCCAAACCCAAATTTTAACTGAAAGATTGTGCAATGCTTCAAAAACCCATTCAGATACCAGATTGTTACAATAAAACATCATCTTTTAGACCCACGTTTAGCCAAGATCATTCCCAAGAAACAATCTATAATATCAACACATTATTGCCCATGTCTTAAAGGGCCAGAAATGAACAAAGACACAACAGACAGACAGAAAGGAGCTGCAGACTATGGCTGACAGACAGGAACTTTTAAAACCAACAAACCAGATAAGAGAAAAATCTCCCCAAGTTTCCAACTCCCATTTAATTATGACACCTACACCAGTGGCACCATAGATGTCCCCCTGGGGGGACCAGGTATTTTCACAGAGGGTCAACCAGAAATGTAAAATCAAGGGTCTTGGTGGCAAATTAACTGCATTTAGTGTCCCTTTTTCTTTTTCTCTTTTTTAAGTAGACAGAGGTAGCATAATCCTTACAGTGCAGGGAAGGAAGGAGGGAATTCCCCGAAGCAAAAGGGCTTCAGCAGCTGCTAGGAGTCCCTCAGTCCCTCTTTTACTTACAGGATTAACTCCTCTGGTTCGGTTCCACCCCAGGCACGCTCCATATCTCCTAACATTTCAATAGTCAACTCTCAAAAAGTTCATCTTACATATTCGGCATGCAGTTGTTTGGAGTGCTAGACTTCCCCAAGAAAGCCGAGTGGGGCTCCTCTAGATTCCCCCTGGGGTGTCAAAATTTGTAACTGAAAGTTTGGTTCCAGTCCTCAAAGTTAATTGATGCCAATTTAATAATGAGGACAGGGCTTTGAGGAAAAGGAAAAGGGAGGTTTACTGCTTGGCTAACAAAGAAGAAACACAGGGGACTCCACCCCAAAGGTTGTGACTCTCTTGACCTGGAGGGACAAGGGGTTTTAAAGGAGTTTCACTTGTTAATCTGGGAGATATTCAGTTCTTAGACCCCCAGCAGGCATTTCCCTCTGCAGTGGGTGTACTCAAGACGGCCAACGAGGGGCTTCTTTAATTCTGCTTAACAAAGGGAGGTAAAGTTTCTCGCAGTTCCTTAAAACACAGTTCAAAGGGGTTTCAGGCTTACTTTCTTTATTACCCATTTTCATGTCCAATTTCCTTAAATTTTTACCACAGAAGTCACACAACAAAAGGCAGAAAAAAACATATAGAACACAGAACAAAACACAAGAAAACAGAAACCCGGTGCCGAAACTGAAAAACAGAGGAGCAATGCAACGTCTTGTTAAAGCTCCCGGGGTAGGAGCGCATATGTGCCTGTTGGCACCTCTCTACCCTTCCAGAGGAATTCCCTACAGAACAGTACAAAGGACAGAAGGATGTCTCATTACTGTCCTGGACAGGAGTATATGTGAGCCTTGCCAGGCCACCTCTCTGTCTTCAGAAGAGATCTCCCTTAACAGAATACCAGATGTTATAAAGGCACCACTTACCTATGGAGGCCTCCTCCACCAGATGCTTGCTAATAGTTTTAGGGCGGCAGTTCACTGCAGTGCTCCGGGACCGAAGGCTCACTCTGAGGCCTTGGAACATCTCAAGGTGCACACCCCCTAGAGTGGCCCTCCAGCTGGGAGCCGTGAAGCGAAGGCTGGCTTTAGAATTTCTAGCAGTCTGATCTTGTGGTCTGGTCTGGCAGGGTCATCTCGCTGGGACCTCCAAAATGTTAGACCAGGACGTAAGAAAAGACCACTGGCTCCAATTAAAATCAAATTAAAGCAAGCTTATTATTTTGACCAGCCAGGCTGCCTCTCCCAACAAAAACCACGGGAACAAGACAGCACCGCAGCTTTCTTGCAACCCAGCCTTATAGCTCAGAAAGTTACACAAAGTGGGGGTTACAGATAACAAAACTCTGAGGAGCATAACACAAAGGCTAGTTACATTTTTGCTGGCCCTGACATCAGAATTTATGAAGGTCATTAGAGCCTCAGAGAGGGTTGTTATCTGGCCAGGGAAGGCCAAGATTTATGAGGCATCACTAAAGTTTCAAAAGGCTGCTATCTGGTCACAGAGCCAGGCATGGGTGAGTTCAAGGCACGGGCAGGCATTCCAAGCAAGTTCAGAATTTGCAGTAATTTATAGTAAAACTGAAATTATCTTTTCATGGCTTTGTGGCGAGATGGCTCCCAATTTTAAGAGAAAATCAGGCTGGTCTATCAATAATACAATTCATGTCTCTTTCAACCCTTTTGGATAAATTTTTACACATAAAAATTTTAACTACAGGGGCTGGGGAAGTGGCTCAGTGGTAGAGTGCTCACCTACTATGCATGAGGCAGTGGGTTTGATCCTCAGCACCACATAAATGTAAAATAAAGATATCGTGTCCACCTAGAACTAAAAAATGAATATTTAAAACAAATTTTAACTACAATATCATCTAATTTTTCAGGTTTTTATTTTGTATTTTTTTGTTTTCCATTTTTCTTCACAAAGTTACACAAATATTTTCTTTAAAATTTTTAGCATTTTATACATTATACTTTAATATATAATTAATCTGGTATGTGTATATACATTGCCTGTGATATGAGATGAGGTATATTTTACTCTCTTTTAATTAAATAGCCATTATACAAGATTCAAGGATAAAAAAACTCAATCAGAGTAAAAATTGTTTAATAATGTATTTATAAAGGTAAGGGCAAGATTGAGGGAAACTAACAAATTTTGTGAAGCACGTTTGCTTTGGTAAACTTGGAGAGGTAGGAGGTGAAAGAAGAGAGAGCCATTATGAAAAACTTGTAGGAGAAGGTGACCTAACTGAAGTTATTCCCACCAAAAGCATGTAGAAAGTAACTCACGGTCTAATAGAGTCTTATAGGGAGGAATAAAGCACCTCGCTCTACTCTTGTATATTTTAAGTTCATCTCTTGCTGTCTCTTTCTGATGGAACTCAACAAGAAACCACATAACAAGGGGACTCATCATGCAGTCTACAGCATATGTCTCACCAAAAGGTGAAAGATGAAGGAAGAAGCCAATATGGCAGCCATTGGTTACATGAGGCTACTGAGTATTTGAAGTGTGTCTAGTCTGAATTGAGATGTGCAATGTGTTAAATAGACATTAGATTTCAAAGAACTACTAGGACAAAGAAAATGAACATGAAATATCTTACTAACAATTATTTTCTTTACAAATTATGTTGGAAATCCATTGGATTAAATGAAAATATATTAAAATTAATTTCTCTATTTGTTTCAAAAAAAGAAGTAAAGGAGAACAAAGTAACATAGTCTGTATCTTCACTGTAGTACTCTATATCCATAGTTATATGTTGTCATTTTTTATATTTGTGTTATCAAAATCCATATAACTATACAACTAAATAGGGCAAATTGTACCATATATAAATTATATCTCAAAAACATGACTTTAAAAAGAAATCTAGTTCATGAAGTGTTTTAACAGTATTGAGCACATACTAACCACCTAATAAATAATGGCTGTTTTTATGATTATTAAAACAACCAGCATCAAGCTGTTTCATAGTGGGGTAGGGAGGGGGAACATGGGAGGAATAGACGAACTTTAGATAGGGCAAAGGGGTGGGAAGGGAAGAGAAGGGCATGGGGTTAGAAATAATGGTGGAAGGAGATGGACATCATTATCCAAAGTACATGTATAAAGACACAAATAGTGTGACTCTACTTTGTATACAACTAGAGGTATGCAAAATTGTGTTTTATATATGTAATATAAATTGTAGTATATATTACTACAATTGTAGAATATATTACTACAATTAGTAATATTGATCTTGATATTACTAATTGCTGTCATATATAATAAATTGGAATAAAAAATAAATAAATAAATAAATAAATAAATAAATAAAATGTATCCATCTGCAACTAAAAAATATTAAAAAAAAAAAAAACTCATTGATTCTGAGTAAACATTGCTCATGCTTGAATTGTAGGGGTTCTTTCAGGTTATTTGAGATTTTATATACATGTATAATGTATACAAATATACACTAAATATAATATACATGTATATAAAATCTCAAATAACCTGAAAGAATGTATATATACATTATATATAAATACATTATATATATATATTACATATATATTATATATGTGCCCATTATACATATATATACATACACACACACACATATGTATGTACTAGTAATTGAACACAGGGGCACTTGAACACTGAGTTACACCCCACTCCTTTTTATTTGTGTATTTTTTTATTTTGAGACAGGGTCTCAATATGTCGCTCAAGCTGGCCTTGAATTTTGAACTTGTAATCTTCCTGCCTCAGCCTCATGCATCGCCACATCTGGTTGAGATTATATATTTATTCTATTTGTTCCCAAATAAAATAAAAGTACTTTTGTACCATTTCTTTCAAATACAAAAACAATACCCGGTCATTGTAAAAAGAATTCAGAAAATAAAACTATGAACATAATAAAAATCATGTTGCTAGATCTCTTTCCAGCCTCCTCAGCAAGCCTGGCTCTCCAAGGAACCCCACTTCCATGCTGAGGGTGCAAAGTGGTTGGAGAAGAGCCAACTGCAAGAGAGTTAGGAGATGGGTGAGTTTGCCTCAGGGGAGGAGCTAAGCTTGTGGGTAAAGGGAGGGACTGAGGGACCCCCCCCCAGCAGCTGCCCAATGGGCTCCTTTTGCTCTGGGGAACTTCAGTCTTCTCTCCCTGAATGGTACAGGATGCTCCATCGTGGTCCACTTTGAGAAAAAGGAAACTGAACTCAGTAAAGTCGAGATACCCTTGGCCACCTGACTGGTGAAACTGGCCTGCCAGATGTTTAAAACCCCAAACTTGGAGATCAAGGTCAAGGAAGTAAAAGGGTCAAGGAAAAAGCAGCCAACAGTTTGTCCCTTGCCCTCTAAGGGCAGCCAGGACGCAGAGAACAACAGGACTCCTCATGGGGCCCTGAAACTCCACCTGATCCCTGCCCTATGTCTGCCTTGTGCAGTCACCTGCCACCTGCCACTGTGGACCTCTGGACTGCTCTGATGCTGGATACCCTAAACCGTCCATGCCCACTTGATAGAGAACAAGAACTTTGGGTGGGTTACTTCCCCCAACTTTGCCCTCTTTCAGCACGAAGAGCATGAAGATGTTGTTATGGGCCAGGCTCTACGGGCAATGACCAAACAGACTCCATTTTACCCTGAGTGTCCATAGCATGTAAGAAATGCTTCTCCCCTGGGAAAGCCCCGCCTCTGTACCCATTAATAGTTACCTAGCATAACATACTTGGTGTTGGGAAAAGTGTAAACAGCAGCCATACCCCAGAGAGAAACCCCAACATGGCGTCTAAGGACTTCTTCTTCCTACCTTCTTCTTCTCTGCAGTGGTGCGAAAAGTTCCCGCCCTTGTGAATTCTCCCGCCAGCGCTAATTTTAAACCTCGCTGGCGGGAACCTTAGCCCCAATGAGAACTAATTCCTGGGCGCGGGAACTGATATCTGGAAGAACTTGCCAATAAACGGGTGCCTGCCATTTATCTAAGCCCTGCCATCTCCCCTTTAGTTCTATATAAGCACACAGCTTTTTGCAATAAAATTGGAATTCTCCCGGCGAAGTGTCTTTGCGTGGGGATCCTTTCACTTGGCAACACAAAATAGCAATTCTTATACAATGTAAAATTGTTCTCTTTGCTTTCCATTTTTCTTGGGCAATGTACCTTGCCAGAGATTGATTGTCTAGACGTTAGTAACTATTCTCTAACTTGTACTCAACTAGGGTCATTTTGACCTCCTTCCCTACTGCTTGCTTGCTGCTACACCAAGCTGGAAAGTCCGGTGGGAAATACAAATGCACCTATTACATTGTCTCGTAACTACCCAATCCAGCTTCTGTACCTGTTTGCTTACACCTACGTCAACCCAGATGTCGTTTTTGGCCTTTAAATATCCTAAAATGCTCAGGCTCGGGGCTATTCCCTCTAGAGACAGTTATGGGTCCTGTGGGGAGCAGTCGCCGGCTGGCCTGCTAAATAAAGACTCTTCAATTTGGACAAAACTGGGACTTTGTGTGTTTTCTGAGTGACCTGCCCCACAACAATGTCATCATCCATATTTCCATAGAAATGGAATGTAGACATCGAGGCGGGGAAATGTCACATGGGTCCACTTTGTGCTTTGAATGTAACCCTTGCTTCTCTGCCACTGCAGTTTTTAACAGACATGTTTCTTCCTCTTCCTCTCTCACGGCTCCTCCCTAATATCTCCTCCTCCCTAACCTCAGGATTACCTTTCTTGTGCACCCTAGGCGGAGTTATCTGTCCCCGAGTACACGCCTACCAAAGTCTGTTTGGTCCAGACTTTGGGAATAGCACCAGAAGATCTCAGAAATGACTCTCTTCCAAATTAACAAGTGAATTACAACTCCAACAGAGAACATGTGGAATGTAGTCTTTTAATCACCTCTTTAAAAAAAAACCCTGATCCTGATCAAGGACAGAATCACAGCCTTTGGGACAGGAGTACCCTGTATTTCTCCTTTGCTAGCAAAGCAATAAAACTTTTTCCTTTTTCTCAAAACTGTGTCCTCCTTACTGCATTGGCATCAGGACATGGGCCAAACTTTCAGTAACCATGTGACATTCTAAAGTCATTCCTTCTAATCACCTTCCATACATATAATTAAATAAAATCTGAGTAAAGTGTACCTATAAAAAAAAATCACATTGCTCTGTTATGTAGGGTTAACCACCAAGATAGTAATGGTGTAACTTTACAGTATGAATGCATCAAAAATATATTTCACTGGGGCTGGGGTCATAGCTCAGCGGTGAAGCGCTCACCTAGCACGTGCAGGGCCCTGGGTTTGATCATCAGCACTACATAAAAATAAAATAAAGGTATTGTGTCCAACTACAACTAAAAAATTAAATATTTAAGTATATAAATATTTATATAAATATTATAAGTATATAAATATTAAATAAATTTAAGTATATAAAGAACTCAAAAATTAGACAATAAGAAAACAAATAACCCAATCAACAAATGGGCCAAGGACCTGAACAGACACTTCTCAGAGGAGGACATACAATCAATCAACAAGTACATGAAAAAATGCTCACCATCTCTAGCAGTCAGAGAAATGCAAATCAAAACCACCCTAAGACACCACCTCACCCCAGTAAGATTGGCAGCCACGATGAAGTCAAACAACAATGAGTGCTGGCAAGGATGTGGGGAAAAGGGTACTCTTGTACACTGCTGGTGGGACTGCAAATTGGTGCAGCCAATTTGGAAAGCAGTATGGAGATTCCTGGGAAAGCTGGGAATGGAACCACCATTTGACCCAGCTATTGCCCTTCTCGGACTATTCCCTGAAGACCTTAAAAGAGCGTACTACAGGGATACTGCCACATCGATGTTCATAGCAGCACAATTCACAATTGCTAGACTGTGGAATCAACCCAGATGCCCTTCAATAGATGAATGGATTAAAAAAATGTGGCATTTATACACCATGGAGTATTACGCAGCACTAAAAAATGACAAAATCACGGAATTTGCAGGGAAATGGATGGCACTAGAGCAGATTATGCTCAGTGAAGCTAGCCAATCCCTAAAAAACAAATACCAAATGTCTTCTTTGATATAATGAGAGCAACTAAGAACAGAGCAGGGAGGAAGAGCAGGAAGAAAAGATTAACATTAAACAGAGACATGAGGTGGGAGGGAAAGGGAGAAAAAAAGGGAAATTGCATGGAAATGGAGGGAGACCCTCATTGTTATACAAAATTACATATAAGAGGTTGTGAGGGGAATTAGATAACAAACATGGAGGGAAATGAATTACAGTAGATGGGGTAGAGAGAGAAGATGGGAGGGGAGGGGAGGGGGGATAGTAGAGGATAGGAAAGGTAGCAGAATACAACAGTCACTAATATGGCAGTATGTAAAAATGTGGATGTGTAACCGATGTGATTCTGCAATCTGTATTTGGGGTAAAAATGGGAGTTCATAACCCACTTGATTCTAATGTATGAAATATGATATGTCAAGAGCTTTGTAATGTTGTGAACAACCAATAAAAAAAAATATATATATATATATATATTTTTTTTTACCAAAATATAATTGTTATATATTTCTAAAATGTGCATATGCAAATAGGTATACATATGTGCATATGTTTATATGTATAAGTTATGTATATATAAATTTATATTATATACATATTTAAAGGTTAAAGTCCCAGAAGTAAAATTGCTGGGTCAAAAATATATGCATTGGGCTGGGGTTGTGGCTCAGTGGTAGAGTGCTCATCTGCCATGTGTGAGGCACTGGGTTCGATCCTCAACACCACATTAAAAATAAATGAGTAAAATAAAGGCATTGTGGCCATCTACAACAACAACAAAAAATTTAAAAAATATATGCATATTGTAAGCATAAAAGTGACCAGGACAGGTGCAGATCTCACAAATTCAGCAAAGCCTTTATTCAGCACGGAGTCATCACCCATATTTCCATAGAAATGGAATCAGGCATGGGAGGGCACACTTTCTGGATGGAAAATGACCCCCGATTACAGGGAAGGTATGGGTTTACGTAGGTTCCACACTGGGAGATGACTTAACCATGGAAGACTTGAATGAATTCCAATTCATAGTACACATATAGAGCACAACTTCTCATGTCTCTGGTTATACACAAAGTAGAGTCACACCATTTGTGTCTTCATACCTGTTCTCAGGGTAATGATGTCCATCTCATTCCACCATCTTTTCTACCCCTGTGCCCCACCTTCCCCTCCTACCCCTTTGCTCTATTTATAGTTCATCTAATCCTCCCAGGCTCCACCCCAACCATGGAAGACTTTCACAGAACATATCCATCTGGGCATTTAAGAAACAGGTTGTGAAAATTTCAAATTTGTGTTTTACTGGGCAAGAAATGGAGGGTCCAGGGTTCGGCATTCAGTGCTTACCTCTCTCCCTCCAGGGTCTGTTGTACTGTCACTGGGAAAGGATTATTTGGGGAAGGATCAATTTTTTGGCTCCTTCCCAGAGACTTGGTGGACCTTTTCTTCCCGGGGATTGTCCTGTCACTGGGTGATGTGTGCTTCCTTCCTAGGGACTGTTCTGTCACTGGGAAAGGAGGTATTGGGAAAGGATCGATGTTACAGTGTGTTGCCTTCTTCCTCCTTCCCTCTTCCCAGGCCTCACTATTAGGGGGGATTGTCATTTCCATATCCTTCACATATTATACATAGCAAAGAAAATGTGCTAACCATAATAAACATCAGAAACATGCGATTAAAATCCCTTACGAGGGCTGGGATTGTGGCTCAGCGGTAGAGCACTTGCCTAGCATGTGCGAAGCCCTGGGTTCAATCCTCAGCACCACATAAAAATAAATAATAAAAAAGTAAAGATAGTGTGTTCAACTACAACTAAAAAAAATTTTTTTTAAATCCCTTACGACTATCAAAATGTGTAAAAAATTTAAAGTGACCATATCAAGAATGTGGAGCAACTGGAACTCTCTACACATGGGTGGAGCTCTCAGAACCACTTTGGGAAGCTGGCTATATCACTAACGCTGAACCACCCTGAAGGCCAAGACCTCAGCGAGAGGTCTACAGCCGTCTTTCCCATCTCAGGATGAATATGCTGGCCATTTTCTTCTAATTTTTTTCATTGTTTCATTTTTACCTTTTATCCTTAATCTCTGTGGAATGTAAGTATGAGGTAGGAATCTTAGTTTTATTTTTTAATTTTGTTTCACAAATGGTTATCCAAATTCTCCGACTGCATTTATTGAACACTTAATCATTTCTGACCGTAAATCAATTCACTTAGTGCAAAGACAAAGTAATCACCTTCTAAATGCTTATATTTTCTTAAATACGTATTTTTTGTTTTCTTCTTTTTTTGTTCTTTTTAGTTATACGTGACAATAGAAAGCATTTTGACATATCATATATACATGGAGTATAATTTCCCATTCTTGTGGATGAACATGATGTGGAGTTACACCAGTCGTATATTCATAAATGAACATAGAAAAGTTATAATAAAAAAGTAAAGATACTGTTTTTTTTTTTCCTATTCCCATCCCCTCTCCCTTCTTTTCATTCCCCTTTGTCTAATTCAGTGAACTTCTGTTCTTCCTTCCTACCTGCTTATTGTGTGTTAGAACATGAAAATCAGGGAGAACATTTGGCCTTTGGTATTTGGGGACTGTTTTTTTTTTTTTTTTTTTTACTTAGCATGATAGTCTCTAGTTTCACCTATTCCCTGGCAAATGCCATGATTTCATTCTTATTTATGGCTGAGTAATATTCCATTGTGTATATATACCACATTTTCTTTACTGGATTCATTTTTTTAAACTTTATTCTTTTTCATCTGTCTTCCTTATTTTTGTGATGACTACTGAATCATATATCTTATTATCTACAGAGAAAATCTTCCTCTTTATTCTTCTTTCTCCAAAATACCCTCAATATTTTCACATATCTCAATTCTAGTGGAACTGAAGCATCATTTTGTAAGAGTTGAATTTAATCTGGGATTTAGGTTGAAAATGGGTTAAATTTTAAGATAAGTCAAGGAACTCGAACACATTCGGGAGCATGTGTGTTTCTCCATTTATTCAAATCTTTCACGTATGATGGGATTTATTTTGAGGCCTAGTTGCATGTAGAGTTCTTTATTCATTTTTGGTCCTCAGGTGGAGCAAAGTACCTAGACACAACAGGTGCCTGAATGAAGTGTTAGTCAACTGGGTGGACGAAGGGCTAAAGTGAGCTCTCAAAATACCCCTTCTTAAAAATGGCCCATGTGTGCTCTCTTCACATGAGCTCCTGTGTCATACATATTTTAGGACTTAGGGGGACCAGAAGAGTGAAGGCGAAGATAAGAATTTTCCTTGATCAGGAGCGGGGGTGTACGTAGCTCAGTGGCAAAGCATTTGCCTGATATTTGCCAGGCTTTGGGTTTGATCCCCAGCACTGAAAAAAAAAAAAAAAAAAAAAAAAGACATGGATAGGAAAATATTCCTTGATTAAAGTGTGCACAATCATTCTGCCACCAGGAGTCAAAATGAAATAACTGGCACTTGAAGTAAAATGTGAAGAAGAATCGGTTTTCATTGGCATGCTCGATTTTGCCCTTCAAGGAGCAGCTACATTTATGACTCACACTTCTTGTTTCATTTCATGGATGCCAATATTAGTTTGAGACAGATCACTGGAGAAGAGAAATCGGTTATTGGCTGGAAATGCGTGTTTGGAGATGTCGATGACAATTCAGGGGACTCCACTGACGGAGCTTGCCCACATCCACGCATGATACAAATAGGAGTGGACTAGGGAGAAACACTAATCTGAATTTTTAAAGCTCTAATGTCATGAAAATTCCATGGTATCATGTGTGATTTTTCAAACCACATTTCAACCTGTATGACCAAGTAAAGCCTGCCAGTTTGTTACATAGGATACAAACTTATGGGTGCAAAAATATAAATCTATCTTCCTGTAATTGGACTTAATTTCTATTGAAAGCCTTCCTTCTGTCTTTTGTCTGAAAATGTCAACCTAGTTTTTGTAAGATGTTCTCAGTTGTTTTGGAGTTTTCTCACTTCTGAGAGTTGCTGCAGGGGGAGCTGATCTTAAATCATACAAAGATGTGGCCAGGAGACAGGAGGTATGTAGTGAATTCCCACCATTGTATGCTGGCTCAGTATCCACTCTGAGTATACGATGGACTTTTCTCACGTGGGGAGCAGGGCTCAGTCACCCTTGATACAGTTTTCAGTTCTTCAGCTCTCAGTATGGTCTGAATATCTGCCTCATGCAACATCTTCTGGTGACCACTCCCTTCTGGGACAGCTACTACGACCGACTTGATTCCACCCACCGACCCTACCTCTTCTGTACTTTGCAGATATGCCACAGTGACCCCTGTCTCAGTCAAAGCGAGACTCCAGGGAGCTCCTGTCTGTCTGCTGTTAAACCACCAATTGGAACTCCCTGTGGGAAACCCACCCAGGGAACCCTTTACTGGGCCCCAATAGAGGCTTCGGCCTGCAGGTCTCTCCCTTTCAACCTCTCTAGCTCTCCACTTGCAAGTTGATCAAGTGTGTCTATTATGGTTTGGATAGGAGGTGTTCCCCGAAAGCTCAAGTGTGAGACCATGTAGGAAGGTCCAGAGGAAACCATTAGATTATGAAAGCTGTAAACAATCAGTCAACTAACCCTCTAGAAAGGATTAACTGGGTGGTCACTGTAGACAGGTAGGAAGTAGGTCATGGGGGAGCAGGTGCTTTCTGGCCATCATCAACTGAGCAGCTTTCCTCTGCCACTCTTCTGCAATGATGTTTGCCTGTCCTTGGGCCCAGAGTGGTGGAGGCCACTGACTCTGCACTGAGCCTCTGAAACCGTGAGCCAAAATAAACTTTTCCTCCTTTGAGTTGTTCCTGTCAGTGACACAAAACTGACTAAAACAGATTCCCGGAGAGTTCTTACCTTCCTGTTAGACCTGCAAACGAGGCCTGCTGCCTTCTCTCTGGGATCCGTAAGTGATAATTTGTTACTTCACATGTACTGTTCAGTGGCGTCCTCTGTTTCTCCAGTTTTTTTCCTGAACCACCTTCTTTGCTGGCGAGGCCTTTCCTGGAGAGGGGCTGTCTTGGCAGCAATCAACTGGGCACAGGTCAGGCAAGATTCACTAGGGTGACTGCTTGTATCCACAAGTTTCGGTGAGAGAAAAACCTGGTCCCTGGCTGGACATTAGGCATTGGCTGTCTGCCAGAATAAGAAGCATTCCCTGAAAGGCATATCATACATGTCTATAACCACGCCTCCAGGAAAGCCAGGGCAGCGGGACTAGAGTTTATAGTCACTCCCCTGAAGGAAACCTCAACTCCAATTAGAGGAGTATCTCTACTTGGCCTTGGCCGTTTTGTGCCTTTCTACACAAGACCTTTCAGATACCTGGACGCTCTTTCTTTGCCCCCTTACCCCACAGTGTTGCTGAGGGTATGAAAACTATTTTTCTCTTCCCACCTGCCACTCCAGGCTATCTCAGACCTCTCTTTCCAAAGCGACACCCCTCCATCTACTCTACCACCCCTTTCCATGTTGCTTGTAGAGTTCTATGAAATGTGTCTCTTTCTAGGGCTGTGGTGGGTGGTGACCCTCTACTCTCATATTCCTCAAGTCAGTTCTGTGAGTTTCAGTGTGGGGCCCCACATGCCTCTGCACACACTCGGAGATCTCAAGGGGTATCAGAAGGAGCAGGGTCCTACACTGCTGCCCCACACTCCTATTTCCAGCCTGGGGACCTTTAATTATAAGAGGTGTAGGAAAGGGATGCCTTGAATCCTTCAGGGCTTGCTCTTGATGTTTGCAGTGGCCTTTCTGAGGGTGTAGGGGTAAAAGCATTGCACAGGGGATAAGGGTATTCATTAACTGTTTAAAGCACTGACTACCACGGTTTCTTCCAGAGTTTGAACTGACAAAGCTTGGTTTATAGCCTGTGCAGGGTGTTAGGTCTCAGTCTTCACAGCACTTGGAGGGCTCATCTGATGTGCTGTGTGGCATCATGTTGGGTGTTACCAGGGGACATGGTGAGGCCCTCTCCCACCTCCTCTCAGCACGCAAACATCGGTGCAGCTCCAATTACAAGCAGTGTTCTATTCTAATTGCTTCATGCTTACTAATGCCTGCTATCCCCGTAAAGTCCTCATGAAACAGATACCACTATTATTTCCATTCTTCAAATGGAAAAACTGAGGAAAAGAGAAGAGAATTAACTTCCCCAAGTCACAGAGCTGGTGACTCACAGAGCCAGGATGGGAATCCATGCAGTCTGGGTTCAGTTTGTACTACTGATAAATATACTATGCTACCACAGATTGAAAGCATCTCTGTTGGTTAAAAACAGAGGAAATTTGTTTTTCCTAAACACTTAGTGGTTTAGGCTTATAAATATTTTATTTAGCAATTTTGGTGATAAAAAATCAGAATTTGCAATGCACACCCATTTTTTTTAAAAAAAGGGCCATGTTCCCAAAAGCACCATGAAAAAACAAAAACAAAATATATATATATATAAAGGGCTGTGGCAAAATCACAGTTTAAAGGTTTGTAGATACAGATCTTTTAACAGGATTTGCTAGCTCTTTGCAAGACATTTCTACTTTAAATTTGTCTTCCAGCTTCTCTCTAGCTCGGCAATTAATATCTTTTATTCCATGAAATTTATAACATGTTCTCAACATAAGGTAGCTTCTGATCAGGTGGATCATCCAGCTATTATCGTATAACAAATTACTCCAAAATTGAGTGGTTTAAAATGACCAATTTTTATTATCTCACGATTCCTGTGAATCAGGAATCTGGGCATGGCTTAGGCAGGTCCTCAGGCTCAAGGTCTCTTTCAAGTGGGGCTGCAGTCCTATCGATGCTCACCCAGGGGAGGAACCACTTCCAAGCTCACTCATGTGGCTTTGGCAGGCCTCAGGTCTTCAATGGCTGTCAGCCAGAGACACCGATTTCTTGCCATATGGACCTCTCCACGGGGCAGCTCACAAAATGGCAGCTTGCGTCCCCTGAATCAAGGGTGCCAAACAAGATGGGGGTGGAGAGAGGGGGACCATGGCCTTCTGTAAGCCCTTCACTTTTGCCATATTTCATTTGTGAGAAGCAAAACACGATGTCTAGCCCATACTTGAGGACACAGATCACACACAGACGCTGGGAGCCACTTCAGAGGCTGCCTGGCACACAGAGTCATTTTATTTTTCCTGATCATTACTGTTCTTACCCTCCTGTCCTTACAAGATGGATGAGGCCACAGGATGTGTCCAGTCAACTCCGTCCTGACTCAGCTCATACTTGAAGCACATACTGTGTGTTCTTCCACAAATACTTTAATTAAACAATGACGACCTAAAGTGGGAGGGCCTTGTAGGGCAATCTCATTGTTCAGATGGGTCTGGTTATTTAGACTTCCAGATCATTTGGAGGCACAGGGCGCCTTTCCCTCGGAACATGACTATCTCCTCTCCAAATGTCCTTGAAAGTCCTTTGTCCTACCTGCCCCTATTGAATGTCAGTGAGTTAGAATTAATTATGCAGGAAAAAAGACTTGAGGTTCCAAAATGCCACAGAACGGCGTATCGATACCACAGGGCAAGGTTTGCTGTACTTTTAAGGCTTTCTTCCAAGTAGTTCCAGGAGCAGAAGCTCAGGTGTAGAGAGGGTTTATGAGGGATGAGTGATCTGGGCAGGGGAGAAGAAACACAACCAGAGAAGAAAGGTGCCAAAGATGACAGTCTCTCACCACGTAGGGTGCGGGACTGCCAAGTTGTTTCAACCCCTCTGGGTTTGAATTTATTCCTTCCCAAAATGATGGGGTTGAAACAAATAATTTCTACATGTTATGGGTTATTGGTAGTAGAAAGAATTTATGAATAAAGAATGTTTAGGTGTTTGAAAGTAAGAGACATAAATTAGGGCTGATGTATGATGAAGAGACTGTGAATAATTTATGAAATTAAAAAAATAACATACCTTTTTACAAATTTTAATAAAGTTTCAGGTTGGGAAGTCTGTTTTTTCTTTTTGTAAATACAAAACTCCCTTCCTTCTGGAAACAACCACCTCTTCAATTTGTCTCTCTGATCCCCCACCACCATGATTTCCGTGGAAGCTGGTAAGTTAGTGCACCAGGATTCCACCCCTACATGCAGGTGACTGGACCAGACAGGGACATCATCAATCCTTACCCCGAAGACTCAGGTTTGGAAGCAGGTGCAGGCTCATCTTTAAAGTTCCCTGTCTTTCTTAAAAGTTCAGGACTTTTAAAGTTGTGAAGTTAGAGGCTTTCAGATGCCATGTTTTCCTTCAATTGCACAAGGGGAAAAAAAAAAAAGGAAGAAATGAAGTAACAAAGGGAGAGAAGCCACCAAGATGAAGAACATAGATAGCATCTGCGTTTCTGTTCCAGGAACTGATAGACCCTGTAGTTTCCTTATGGCTGAGTTGCTGAAATAAACAGGATCTCATGGTAACTTTGTCCTGGGGTGAAAGCATAATTAATGGGTTTGGGTTGCTGTCTTCTGCAACTAAAGGGAGGAAAATGGAACTAATTCATAAGTTTATTGAAGGAAAAAAAATGCTCAAATTTTAAGCAAAAAATGATCGTAATTCTATCACTTCCAGATAACTTCTCTTAACATTTTGGGATATTTTTTCCACCATTTATCTATGGATTTACATAAATAAAGTTAGAATTTTAGGGTGCTTTTTAAAAATTTGTGTCTTTTTCTCTTAAAGATTATATTGTGGGCATTTTCTGAGTCAATTAATACTCTTGAAAATATAGTTCCTCTTATTCTATAATAATTCATGTTTATGAACTTTTTTTTGACCTTTATTTATTTTATGTGGTGCTGAGGATTGAACCCAGTACCTCTCACGTGGTAGGCAAGCGGTCTACCACTGAGCCAGAGCCCCAGCCCCATGTTTATGAAGTTTTAATAAATGTATTCATGTGGCATGACTGCAGAGAATAATTCAGTTTTATTTGACTCACTTCTGAGAACAAGATCTATGATGTAATTAAGGGAAAGAAGAAAAATGGTTAATATGGAAAGGTACCATTGATCTATCTATGCTAAGTGGAGAAAGAATATAAAGTCTTTGCATGATGTGATTTCCTTGGAAAACTTCTATTCCTTTCTCTCTCGCCATTTACCCAAACACAGGAAGTACTTCTAAGAAAAAAAAAAAAAAGTCAATGGTGCTATGTTCCCTGCATGGACTAATTTTTAAAAATACTCAAATAGGGGCTGGGGTTGTGGCTCAGAGGTAAAGCGCTTGCCTAGCATGCGTGAGGCACTGGGTTTGATCCCCAGCACCACATTTAAAAACAAACAAACAAAATAAAGGTTTTAAAAAAAGAATTACTTTAAAAAATACTCAGATATGTATATGTACTATCTAGTTAACAAATAGATACTCCAAATTTAACTCTTGATACTTATTGCAAGAGAAAAAGACACCAATACAATTCTAGATAGGGTTTCACATTAGATATAATATTTAGAATGAAATTAGTATTATGTTAACATAAAAATTAGGAGGAAAGCCAAAGCCTGATGGAATTGCCTTCCCAGGAGACCAGCTCTACACATGTGACCATCCACTTCATGGCTTCTGCCCTAGTTCTTACCATGGGAGACAGGCAGGGCCAGCTGATGAAGGGTCCTGAAAGAGGGGTTAAGGACTCACGTTTTTATTCTACGGGCAATTAGAGGGCTCTAAAGAATTGGATGCAAGTAGCATTTTGGAACAATTCTGGCTGCAGAGTGGGGGTCAGACTGGAGAGAAACAGAGGAAGGATGAGATCAGAGATGTTGATAGAGGAGTCCAGGTGATTGCCCATAAGGGCTGGGACAAGGGTAGTAACCAGGCATGGAGAGAAGGGAAAGAACTCAGAAGACAAGCAGCAGGTAGACTCCATGGACCTTAGGGTTAATTAGGGTTAGGGAGTGAGGGAAAACCAGACATCTAGAACAATCCTCAGATTTCTGCCTTGGACAATGAAGTGAATGACATAGACATTAAGACAGAAAATTCTGAAGATGTCAATCTGGATGAAATAAAATGAATTTAATGTTGGTTGCTTGTGGTACTTTGAAGCCATTTCAAATGTTGATATGTGAGTCAAAGTAGGAGATAAAGATTCAGAAGTCAGGGCTGGGGGTGTAGCTCAGTAGTAGATTACATGCAGGAGACCCTGGGTTTCATCTCCACCCTAATATTTGGAGATCACTGGTATGTAGGCAGAAGACAAGGGTTTGGGGGTCATTTGAACACAGAAGACTGAAAGCCTCAGAATGAATAATATCAGTAAGAAAGAGGCTTGAGAGTGAGAAGAGACTGGGGCTAGAGGTGTATTTCACGTAGAGCGCTTGCCTAGTACCTGAGAGCACAGAAAGCAAACAAGAGGGAGAAGAGACATCTCCCCAGGAGCAGCCAGAGGTGGGAAGCAGCAGAAGTGCAATCTCATGGAGACCAAGAGAAGAGACTCCCGAAAGAGGAGGAGATGGCCCACAGAGATAACCGCCGAGAGACAGGCCTGGAGAGAGAGAGTTTCCTGATGCATTTCCTCCTCCTTGACTTGCCCCACCGGATTTTAACTGATAGATAAATTGAGACCAGAAGTACCCTTCAAGTTTGGTGGCATGGAGCTGACTGAGAAGCGAGTGTGAGACCTAACAGTGAAAACTCAAATCAAGGGGACTCTGAGAAGTTGAGGAGCTGGGAGTTCAGCCCTGTGGTAGAGAACTTTCCTGGCATGCACAAGGTCCTAGGTTCAATCCATAGCACTAAAAATTGTTTTAAAAATTAAGAGAAAGGAAATATGGCTGGATGGTGTAGGGCAGGGAGTGGGGTGGACACATAGCTTGAGCAGGAAGACCAAGGCACACATTTTGTCTTGAGACTGGCCAGACCAGGGCAACCTGCCATGCCCAGGAGCAGGATCAGGAGAGTGTAAAGGGCTGGGAGATAGAAAATGATAGCAAAAGCAGCTAGGCCACGAGTGCTGGGACCAGGGATGGGGCGAGGAAGGCCAGGTCGACCACAGAAATGGGAAGGAGAGAAAGGTGGTGGGAGAAAGGCAGTGGGAAGTGGGGGTGACGCAGAGCCTACCAGGAGCCACAGCCGCTCTGGGCAAGGCTGAGTCAGACCCAAGGAGCTAGCGAGGACTTCCCTCCTTATCTTCTCTGTTATTAAGACTGCCCTTAAAATATCTGGTGGTGGCTCAATTCACAAGTATCAAAGATGATCTTGGGCTGGGGATGTGGCTCAAGCGGTAGCGCACTCGCCTGGCATGCATGCGGCCTGGGTTCGATCCTCAGCACCACATACAAATTAAAAAAAAATGTTGTGTCCACCGAAAACCTAAATAAATTAATTAATTAATTAAAAAATAGGGCTGGCAAATGTCTTCTTTGATATAAAGAGAGCAACTAAGAACAGAACAGGGAGGAAGAGCATGAGGAAAAGATTAACATTAAACAAAGACGAGTAGGGGGAGAGAAAGGGAGAGAGAAGGGAAAGCATATGGAAATGGTAGTGTAAGGGTCCGGCGAAGCGTGGGAGGAAGAGACCACACAAGAGACTAACTTCATGCAATTGGCAAAGGGGATTTATTAATTCAGCATGCTGAGGTTCCAGGCTCACTCAGGAAGATAGAGCAGCCCAGAGCCCAGAGCAGAGGTCAAGCAGAGCTTAAGTACACTTTTTGGAGAGGGCGGGGGGCTTTGCATACATCAGAACAAATCATCATGAGGCGCGGGAAAATTGAACAACAACTCTGAGACATGATTAGTACATTCATTGGCGGGAACAGTCTTGGCAGGGGTGATTGGTCACTCCTAAGCGGGGTACACATTCAAACTGATTGGTTGTGGGGCCTGGATGCCTACGTGCTGAGCTACTCAGAGCCCTTAGCTATTAAACAACCAGGTAATCAATGGAAATATTTACTGGGAAGTTCCAATATTGTCCTAACAGCTACAGGAATTACAGGTTCTGGGGGTAGCAGAGGAATTTTAACAATACCTAGTCTTTCACTTTTTAACCCAGGCCCTGCAGGTTAGAAACTTTACAATGCCTGGTCTTTTACACTTTAACTCAGGCTTTGCAGCTTAGAATCAGCTTAGAAATTTTTCCTTTACAGTAGGAGACCGTCAATGTTACACAAAATTACATAGAAGAGGTTGTGAGGGGAAAGGGGGGGGAAACAAGGGAGAGAATTGAACAACAGCAGATGAGGTAGAGAGGGATGATGGGTGGGGAGGGGAGGGGGGATAGTAGGGGATAGGAAAGGTAGCAGAATACAACAGTCACTAATATGCCATTATGTAAAAATGTGAGTGTGTAACCGATGTGATTCTGCAATTTGTATTTGGGGTAAAAATGGGAGTTCATAACCCAATTGAGTCAAATGTATGAAAGATGATATATCATGAGCTTTGTAATGTTTTGAACAACCAATAAAAAAATATAAAAAAAAATAGGGCTGGGGTTGTGGCTCAGTGGTAGAGAGTTTGTCTACCAAGGGTGAAGCACTGGATTTCAATCTTCAGCACCACATAAAAATAAATAAATAAAGGTATTGTATCTATCTAAAACTAAAAATATATTTAAAAAAATAAAAAGGGATAGGGATGTGGTACAGTGGTTTAGCACTTCTGAGTTCAATTCCTGGTACCACAAGTATTAAAAAAAATTAATTTTAATTTTAAAAAACGTTGCCATTTCCTAGTAGGCAGAGGACAGAAGCCTGGGAGATAGGGCTCGCAGTCCATTAGGCTCTGCAGAGACAGCCTCGGGACATGTGAGAGCCAGACAGTCACTGGGTGACTGTGCCTCACTGAGGACAAACAACTAAACGCAGGTGAAGGAGAGCCTAAGAAGCTGAGAGGCAAGTGCTGTCATACAGATTCTTGGTGCAAACTTGCCAGGAAGAGCACAAGAAGCACCCAGTCAAGTTCTCAGAGTTTTCTAAAAAGTGCTCAGAGAGCTGGAAGACCATGTCTGCCGAAGAGAAAGAAAAATTGGAAGACATGGCAAAGGTGGACAAGGCCCATTATGAAAAAGAAATGAAAACCTATTCCCTCCTAAAGGGGAAACAAGAAGTTCAAGAATTCCAGTGCACCCAAGAGGCCTCCTCCAGCCTCCTAGTTCTGTTCTGAGTATTGCCCCCAAATCAGAACATCCAGCTCACCCACTGGCGATGTCGCAAAGGAACAGGGAGAGGTGCACAATCAGTGACCCTGGGGCACAATCAGCCTTAAGGAAAGAAGGCGACTGAGCTAAGGAAAAATGTGAAAAGGATACTGGTGGCTACCAAACTCACAAAAAGAAAAAAGGGAGTTCTCAAGGCTGAAAAAAAAAAAATCGAGAAAACAAAGAGGAGGAGGATGAAGATGATGATGTATAAGTTGGTTCTAGTTTAATTTTTTGCCTATAAACAACTTGTCCCTGTAAATAACTCCTTAAAAAAAAAAAAAACCTGAAATACAAGGATGAGTAAAATCTGTTTTATAACCACACGATCTCTCTCTTCGTGTGGCTAACACTCTACCGTCTGTGGGTTTAGATGGCGTTGTCCTGGTGATGTTTTCAACAGCACTGACCTTGCCTGGAAATTTAAAGGTTCTTGTTGGGGCACAGCACAACCTAGTTGTATGTGGGGACTGTAGTTTTTCATCTCTAGTTGTCTCTGATGCAACTCATATAATTGTTGTTCTGTTAACTGAATACCACTCTGCAACTGGAGGTGGAGGGTGCAGCTGTTTGTTGACATTCTGAATACTTCTAAGTAAACAGAATTTTTTTTAATTAAAAAAAAAAAAAAGTCTGGGAAATCGGGCCTTATAGCCAGAAGCTTTAGGCAGGGTGAAACTCACCCTCCTGTTTAAAAAAGGATATACTTAGAAATGCCTGCCTGGCTTTGAGGATGGAGGAAAAAGTGCTCCTTTATAAACAGGGGAGGTCCAGGTACACTTGGGACCGGGAAAAAGGGTTTCTGTTGAAGCAGGAGAGAGCTGGAAACCCCAGGGAGGACAGGCTTCTGAAGAGGCTGTTGTGTGCCCAGAATGAGGCCCTGTGAGCAGCCATGTCAGAATGCATCAGGACTCTACCGCCAAACCAGAGCAATTTTTCATAAGAATACAGTCAGAAAAGCAAGATGAAGAGATGTGGGTAGAACTGGGCAGGGATATATGCCTGTAATCCCAGTGATTTATGAGATTTAGGTAGGAGGATCCCAAATTCAAGATCAGCCTGAGCAGCTAGGCTCTTTCTTTTGACAGTGTGCCTCCTTTCTGCTTGTCTCTGCAGGACAAATTCCCCTTGTGCTTAGAACACACTGAGCCCTTTCCCTGGGTTCAAAATAAAATCTAAAGAAGGGCTGGGTATGTAGGTCAGTGATGGAGTGCTGTCCTAGTGTGTGTGAGGCCCAGGGTTTAATTCCCAGCACTGTTTAAAAAAAAAAAAAAAGATGTGGGTATAAACACCAGGCTCTTGTCCATCTGTTAGATATAAACCACATGAAATCATCATTTTGTAGTACAGAGTGGTCAAATGTTGGCAATTTTATATTGGTTCAATCTAATATTTATATATACTTGTATGTGATTATGTGAGTGTGAAAAAACATTATGAAAGGAGGTATATGAGGTTAACAATATGGTAGAGAAAAGAAGGGAAATGGAAGGCAAGAAACAAAGCAAAATGAAGACTATACCAGGAAAGAAAGAGTCAGAGAGAGAGAGAGAGAGAGAGAGAGAGAAACACAGACACATGAAAAGAGACATCCAGCGAAAGAAGAGAAACCTAATATACAGATGTGATCCTCTTCATAAACAATGCTGTGTGTCTGCATAAACACTTGGTAAAGGGATGTGTTTGAACTTTCTGCTAAGCTTTGGTTCAAGTACAAACTCTTGCTCTGGGCAGGGTGCTGTCACAACAGTAGACTCCTCTTCCGTACTCTATGCCTGGTCTTTTAGGTCCTCCCACAAATGAAATCACAGAGACTTGCATTTCCAGTGTTTTTCCATTTGCGGGAACCTCTCAGGAAGTTACCAGGGACAGTTTCCTTTTCCTGACCTTGCCTCCCTGGTCAGCTAGATCCTCTGAGTAGGGGGTGAAGGGTCTTCCTTTGTTCAGGGCTGCCCCACCTAAGCTCAGATTTGGAAGTTGTAGCTACCCCAGAGAAAAAGAGGAGGGAGACTGTTAACCTGGAAATTGTAGAAACAGAAAATCATAAGTGCCACATTTTAAAACTCTGCCTCAGCTAGAGATTGAGACTAAAGCCTGAGGCTACCAGGCTTCAAGTTAAAGGAAGAACTTTAACAGAGTCAGACTTTAGACCCTGCTGCTTTAAAAAAACAAAGGCTTGAACAGCCATTATACTTTCTAAACAAACAGGTAAGGAGAACAATATTTGCAATCTAGTGTCATAAAATCCAGGCCAAATTTGTACCTAGTTTATACTAAGTAATCAAACTTGTTTCCATTTACTATGAAGGGGAAAACGCTTTCCTGTAGTATTGAAAAGTGTCAAAGTTCCAAGGAATGCTTGACTTGTAATCTGTAGGTCAAGAATGTCAGAATGAGCAAGCAGGGTTTCTTAACCACCTGGGACCAGATACTTCTTTGTTGAGGATGGAGCTATCCTGTGCACCATAGGGTTTTTTTGCAACATCCTGGGTCCCTACCCCATCAGCTGCCAGTCTACCTACCCCGGCTACAAGTTGTATGAACCAAAAATGCCTGTAGACACTGCTTAATATTCCCTGATGGGCTGGGGCACAAGGGTCAAAAGAGAACCATTAAGAACCCCTAGGTTGTTAAACTTCATTTTTTTTAACACATTTGTTGAGGGCTGGGGTTGTAGATCAGTGGTAGAGCGCTTGCCTGGCACGTGTGAGACACTGGGTTTGATCCTCAGCACCACATAAAAATAAGTAAAATAAAGGTATTGTGCCATCTACAAATAAATAAAAGAAAAAAATTTTAAATTTTATTGAAGAAAACTATGTCTATAAAGTTAAATTATGGTTATCATGAGTAGTTGATTTTGCCAGGTGCAGTGGTGCAGGCCTGAAATCCCAGCTACTTTGGAGGCTGATGCAGGATGGCAAGTTCAAGAATAGCCTTAACAATTTAGTGAGACCAGGGCTGGGGATATAGCTCAGTTGGCAGAGTGCTTGCCTCGAATGTACAAGGCCTTAGATTCAATCCTCAGTAGCACAAAAAACAAATAAAAAACCCAAACAATTTAGTGAGACTCTGTCTCTAAACAAACAAACAAACAAACAAATACAAAAAGCTGGGTATGTGGCTCAGTGGTAGAGTGGCCCTGGATTCAATCTCTGGCACCAAAAAAAATTTTGGTTGATTTTACCCAGCAATTTATTATTTTTTTTAGCAATTAATTTACTGTCTATTACTTCACTAACTTTATTTTGTAACTTAACTATTAGGAAAGTGGTAGAACTTCCCATGTTAGAAAGCACCAAGACATATGGTCTTAGCTTTTTCTAAGGCTGTTTCTGATGTTGAGAGACAAAATTTCAACAAACTTAAAGATCAAATGGACTTTTATTAACAATATATGAGTCAGTCAGCACCTCATCTGTTATTAAGAAAATAGGTGCTCCATTGGGCATGGCAGAACGGTCAGTTTTTATAAGGTAGCTTTGAACAGGAACAAGGAAACAGAATACAGGTTAACATCAGGTCACTTCAGGGTACATTTTTGTAAGGGTTTAAGTAGGAGGAACTTCCTTTTCATACCAGCTTAAATTGACTGGGTGCTTTCACATTGGCTGTTGTGCTTCTCTTGCTTTTAGAAATAATTGTTCTGTTTGGGATTTTCCTTCTTCCTTAAAGTTTCAGTTTAATTACATGGCACTTGGCAACTCCATTTTGGTTTGGTTTATTGGGTCTTAGTGCAAGATCTCGGTCTAAAACAACAGCTTCTCATAAATTCTATTCAATGCTGAGAACTCTTGTGATAAATCAAGTCATTTCTAAAAAAAAAAAACAACAGACATGCTAGTTTTTCTCCACTGAGAGGAAAAGGGGAGGCACCTAATCCACAAGATTCCAAATGGATTTGCTGAGACTGGAAAGAGAAAGTAAATACTTTGATGTCACTTCATGTTGCAGAGGCCTGGACTACGGGTGGGGGTGGTGACTCGTGTGCTGAGATAGGTTAGACTAAGCCACCAGGTGCCCTGGCTTGGACAGAGGCTTTGGCAAGGATGCTGTCCTCCAGTTTGCCATGGAGAGAATGGTACCTGTCTTCCAAGGGACCCTACAGACTACAGCAGATGGTGCCCTCCCCATATCTCCGGCAGTCCCTGCCCATGACAACAGATTCCCAGGAACAGTCCGCAATCAGGCAGTGGGAAGGAGCTGATGTGTCATTTTCTAGTGGGACCACTCTGAGCTCTTGCACATGGTCTCTCGGAGAGTCCTGGGGTAGGCAGTGAGCCCCAGTTGCTCACTTGCTCACTCATGCATTCTTTATTTTCTTTCCTATCTCAATTCTCTGCTTTTTTCAGTACTGCCTGGGACCACTGCCCAAATAAAGGACTTGCACCCAAATCCATATCTCAGTCGGCTTCTGGGGGAATCTAAGACATATAGACCTTACACCATGAGCCCCAGAGCAGCAGCCTTGGTGGCCAGAGGCCATAGGTAGACTTCATGTAGCCCAGGGCTCCATACTGCTCCAAGGAATGAGAGGAGGACTCCATATATGGCTATGATTGAATATCCAGGAACTCTAATCATCACTGACTTTCCATGAAGTCTGACAGCATGTCAAAAATTATCCTAAGTCAGTTTGGCCACTCAGCTGTTGTGCCATTCTTGGGGCAAATACCAGTAGCTTCTAGAAGTTAGAGGTAGGCGGGGTTTCCTTCAGCAGGAGGTGCTTCCAATGAAAGCCAGCATTGGACCAAGTATTTCAAATGCATAAACACTTATTAACAGCACAAATTCAGTTGTTACTTGTTGTTCCTAGAGTTTGGAGGAAGGCCCACTCTCTGTCCTCAGGCTTCCACACAATACCTTCTGAGAAAGCTTCACTCCTAAGACAGATGCAGAAAGACAGCAGGCTCATGAACTCTGAGTCAGAGGATGTGAAGTTCACTGGGCCAGTGAAGTTCATAGACCTTGTGCTCTACTTCTAAGGCCTTGACACGGAGGGGTCTGATGGATTTGTATATCCTGTGGGTGTGAGGATAGGGCCTCTACATCTTTTTCTAGCCAATCACATACCTCAAGTATGTACTCATTTCACCTTTGAAAGACAATTTTAGCATTCCATGTGCTGCCAAACAACCCGTCTGGGGTAGGTTTTGAAAACATCTGAAGTGCTTATGTAGCCACCTTTGGAACTTGGATTCCTGTTTATAATACTTCAAATGCTATTTCCGGGATGGAGGCCAATTTACACACACGTGCACATACAGCTAAATTTTTTGAACATTTATGTCCTGATAGAACTGAAAAGGAACTTATCTTTAACTCTCTAGCCCTTCAGTAAAGTAGGCTGCACGAGTAGTGCCATTTTATGCAGGAGGAAACACAGACAGGGATGTGGCAGAGGATCTGTGAGTTGCAAATCAGGGTCTCAGACTCAGGCAGTCAGAGAGTCCAGATCCTCAGCAACCAGACTATACAGCTTCTGATGGGAGCCAAGGGGGGAGTCAGTGTGGAGAAATTAAAAAAAAATAGGACTTTCACTCTATTACAAAATTTGAGAATCTGAAAAAGATGAATACTCAATAATTAGTAGAAAGGTAGTAGTTCTCCTGTGAACCTGTAGATTCGTACATGTCATCTGTGGGAGCAGTCCTATTCCTGCATTTAGGCCCTGTCCCCAAAGAAAGTTGGCCCAGACACTCTTCCCTAGCATTGAAATGAGGACCAGGATTCTAGCTTTAACCTGACTGTTGTCTTGAAAACAGAGGCGCTGTAGGAGTTTCATCCCATTTCATGAACTGGAGAGATCAGGAAGCTGGCTTGAGAAAAGATCACAAGGTCCTCTAACACTGGGATCCAAGTCCCTCTGACCTCAGTCTTCACACACACATGAAATTCTTCTTTCTGGCTTAAGTTTTTGCACCTTGGAATTTTAATAAATACATACATGGAAAGTTTTTGAACTACGAAAATACATGTCTACTTCATGAAGATTCATTGACAGTTTATGTGTTACATAGCAAGACAGAGGGGACCAGAAACAGAGAAAAGTGAGGACAATGATCCAGGAAACAGAAAATGATAATATAGAGATCCTGGGAATGAGGAGGAAAAAGGCCTGGTGGAGGAAGGGGAGCATAAATATCCTAGTTCTTCCTTCGAGATCTCAAACTACTATTTGAAATTTCTTTCTTCTTTCTCCAAGTTTCATTATATCCCCTGGGGGCCAGGTAACTTGATAAGAATAGAGTTTCTCTTTTCCCTTAAAACAACAACAACAACAACAACAATATACTGCTTAGTGTGGTGATGCACATCTGTAGTCCCAGCAACTGGGGAGGCTGAGGCTGGAGGATCAAAAGTTTGAGGCTAGCCTCAGCCACTTAGTGAGACCCTCTCTCAAAATTAAAACAAAACAAACAAACGAAAAAACCTAAAATGGGCTGGGAACATACCTCAGTGGTAGAGTGTCCCTAGGTTGAACCCCCAGTACCATACACACACACAAAATAGAACCAATACACTTCTATATACATTTCCCATGTTTATAATTATTGAAGAATTTAAACTTTTATCCAATATATTGTAAAAAGTTTCAAATGTATGAAGTTTTAAGATGTTTGTGTAAGCACTGCATTGTCCTATTCCTACCTCCGGATTATCTCACTGACATTTCATTGTATTTGCTTTATCAAGCATCCAGCAATGTCCATTCCTCCATCAACTTAATTTTAGTGCAAAATTTTGACAATACTACACTCAGTATCATTAAAGAGTTCAATATTTGCTTAGTTTTTTCTTTCGTTATTTACTTATTTAGTGTATGGAACCCAGGATCTTAGGCACACTAGGCAAGCACTCTACCACTAAGCTACATCCTCACCTTATTTTTCTCTTGATGCAAAATTCAAATATAACAAAATACCCAAATCTTAAATGTACATTTTCTGGGTCTGGGTGTGTTTGTGTGTGTGTATAACTGCATAACACAAATGCTTATCAAGATATAGACTGCTGTAGCTGAGTGTGGTAGCCTGTAGTCCCAGCAGCTCAGGAGACTGAGACTGGAGGATTTCAAGTTCAAAGCCAGCCTCAGCAAAAGTGAGGTGCTAAGCAACTCAGTGAGATCTTGTCTCTAAATAAAATACAAAATAGGGCTGGGGATGTGTCTCAGTGGTTGAGTGCCCTGGGTTTAATCCCCAGTACCAAAAAAAAAAAAAAAAAAAAAAAAAAAAGATATAGACTACTATTATCATTCCAAAACATTCCTTCCAGTCCTTTCCCATCCATCCCTACCCCTCTCCCTGCCACCCAGGAAATCTCCACAAATTGCTTTCCACCGTAGATCAGTTTGGAGACAGGCTCTTTTTGGTTCTCTCCTTGCGGCTACTTTAACAGATCCCAATCAGGGTCCTCAGTCCAGGGATGCAATGTGGTCTATCTGCATTCTTTCCCTGCACAAGAAAGGCGTGCACTTGTGCCTTCCAGTGCTGAAGATGATTGAATACTGTACTCACCAGGCTTAAATCGCTTTGAAGAAGATAATGAAAGATAATGAAAGTCCTCCATTTAGGATTTTTTAAAAAGATTCAGGGCCAGTATAGTTCTTCATAAAAGACAGCCAGAAAGCTTACTGTGTATTTTACATATTGTATTATACCTCCTTAATTGACAAAGTCAGTGAAATAGAATTATGAAAACAAAACAAAACCCCCAAATCTGGGCCTGAACCACAAAATAAGCTGAGATGGCTGTTTTTGTTTTTTAATCATTATTATTTTGAACCCCTGGGGCACTGTACCACTGAGCTATATCCCCACCCTTTTATATTCTTTGAGACAAGGTCTTACTAAGTTGCTGAGGCTAACCTGGAACTTTTGATCCTCCTGCCTCAGTCTCCTCTGAGTAGTTGGGATTATAGATGTACGCCGCCACACTCCATATGTCTGTTCTTTTTTATTTGTTTTTTGGGTACTGGGGATTGAAGTCAGGGGCACACAACCACTGAGCCACATCCCCAGCCCTATTTTGTATTTTATTTAGAAATAGGGTTTCACTGAGTTGCTCAGTGCCTTGTCATTGCTGAGGCTGGCTTTGAACACGCTATCCTCCTGTCTCAGCCTCCTGAGCTGCTGGATTACAGGCATATGCCACTGCACCTGGCGATACATCTGTATTTAAAGACACAAAACCACCACTTGAGCAAATTACTGTCTTCTTCAATATGTAAGTGACATTTAAAACATTTAGTTTGCATGACACATGCTGACCTGGTTATCCACCTCATGTTTAAGTGCTTGGACATATCCCTGGTTACACTGGAACTTGTGGCACAAACAAGGACTGCCTTTTTACTCCCACTCTAATATTTTTGGCGTAGGGTGTGTGCATGCATGTGTGCATGTACATGTCTGTGTATTGGGGAGGTTCTTAGAAAGGTACATGTCAGTTGGATGTCCTGGCACATGCCTGTAATCCCAGCGCTTGGGAGGCTGAGGCAAGAGGATTCCAAGTTCAAAGCCAGCTTCAGCAACTTAGCGAGACCCTGTTTCAAAATAAAAAAGGAAAGGGTTGGGGATGTGGTTAAAAGCCCCTGGGTTCAATCCCTAATATCAATAAGCAAGCAAGCAAACAAAAAAAAGAAAGAAAGAAAAGAAAGGTATATGTCAGCATAATAAGGACATGTATCACTATAGGTCCCAGGTGCTTACCCTAATTTGTCTTGTCCCAGGGATGGCTTTATAAATATTTAGAGTCACAATGAGGCATAAGCATAACCCTGCAGCACAACTGTGTCTACAACCACTGGAGAGGGTTAGAAAGCCGACTAGTCAGGCTTCTCTGCTGCCAACAACCACTCAAAGTCAGGAGGTGACGCGAAGACACAGGTGCCAATTCTCAACAGGAACCAACCCCCCTCCTGTTTCACACTGAATGGAAAATGTTCCCATCTTTACTCCCTCATTAAGGCCCCTATGCCCTCAACTGAAACCAAGAAATAAGCAAAATTAAGAACCAGAGACAACAGAGTCCACCTAAAGGCCAAGAGCTAACCAGATGCGGAGGGCAACACTAGAAAACACTAAGCTCTCGGGTCATAACCACTTGGAAATTTCATACAAATATCAGAGAACTGAAAAGTCTGCAAGGAGAGCTTGGATTCCAGGGAGGCTTCAAGGCTGGCTTTCTGGACACAGGAGGGGGCCTGATCAGAGGGAAGGACAGCGTGGACAAGCAAAGAAGCGGCAAGCCTGCTGTGCAGGTGGGGAAGGTCAGAGAAACGAAACTTTTAAGACCAGACATGTCTCAATCTAATAAGTACTAAACAAAACTAATTAGATAAAACCCTACCCTCATAAATCATTTCACTGTGCTAGCTCAAGGATCCCCTCTGGGAGGAAAAACAAAGCCTTTTCTGTCAGTCTTAAAGGAACCAGATCCCTTCCAGCAATACAACAATAGATTCTAAAGTCACATATCCCCGCAAAAGCAAAGAAACAGTGGCGTTTAATCTCAGGAGTTAAAAACTCTTTTCTTTTAGTTACCCTATAAGGCCCCCTAACCCGACTTTATTTTTCTTGATAGCATTTTATCACCACCTGGAATTTTAAATATCTGTTTAGTTACACATTCCCAATCACCAGCCAACTGCACACGCGTGCACTCATGCACAGGAACTCCTGCCTGCTCTTCAGGAGAGCACAGCCTTGAGATTTCACAGCTCTTAACGTCTGTGGTAGGGCCTGCCAGGACCCAGGCAGGCTTACCAACATTTCCTGAATGAATGAAAAAGATTTCTCCATGTGTTAGTTCACACCAAATACAGCAGTGCTTGCAAATTGTGCTTTAATTTCTGCAATCAGATATGATGCAGTGAAATACAAGTATAAACTTTCATTGTGCATTCAGAAAATAAAAAGCACATTTATACAGATTTAGCCTAACAGCTTATTCCCTAAAAAACAAACAAACAAAAAAACCAACTTTGACTTTCATTAAAGCTAGTTTATCTTCAGTGTAAAAACCTGGAGGTATAAACAAAGTTGAGACATTACATACAGTGAATTATTAATGTACAATTCCAAACTTGCACAGTGCAGCATTTTAAACAAAGTAAATGGTCTCATTTCAGCTTTTACTATTAAGCATGATCCACATCTAAACCTTGAATATAAATTTCACAATATATAAACCCACTGAGAATTCTGTACACAAATACAAGTTATAGAAATTGATTTCAAATATAAATACATAAATCATCATGACCTTACATGTTATAACAGCTTGCTTGTCTACTTATTTTTCTATTGTAATTTTTAAAAATTATAGAAAAATATTTCGATGCACATTCAACTGCTATGAGAAGGGCCATGACCTTGTGCCTTTAAACCATACTTCGTGGAGTATAAAGCATCACACCACGCATTTTTGGAATGAAAATTACTAAGACTGAATAGGTGACTATAAATATTCATGTTATAATATGGTAACAAAAATAGTGAGCTCCATAGTGTAGCTGGGAGGCAATGGTGCAGATACGTGAGTGGAGGTTAGTGCTGGTTGAAAAAGGCCCACAGAACAACCGAGAAGTGGTAGCTAAGGGAATAATGTATTTTAAAAATCCCTACTGCAAGCCTAACACTGACCTCATTCACAAGACTTTTTTTTTGGGTACTAGGGATTGAACCTAGTGGTGCTTTCCACTGAGCCACATCCCCAGCCCTTTTTATTTTTTATTTTGAGACAGGGTCTCACTAAGTTGCTTAGGGCCTTGTTAAATTGTTGAGTCTGGCTTTGAACTTGAATCCTCCTGCCTCAGCCTCCCAAGTTGCTGGGATTACAGGCATGCACCACCATGCCCGGCTCATTCACAAGACTCTTAAGGCAACCAAGACTGCATGTGTGTTTGGCCCCCAGATGAACAGATGTCGCCCTACCCTTCACCTGTCATCTTAACAGACCAACCTGGCTTGTGCATTAAGGTGAAATGAGCAAAATGATTGTATGTACAGAAAACGATTCAGTGCAAATTAGAAACTTCTCTTTATCAATAGTTTCAAATTTTCTTATTGCCCTTGAGCAACTGAAAGTTTTTTCTAAACATCTAACATTCAAATGGTAATCTATCCTGGAGAGCAAATATATATAAAAGGCAAACATTCAATTTAAAATATTCTAATGTAGATTTTTTCCTTCTTTTGTAGGATTTGACAGGGTTCCAGTGAGCATGAAAACACTGGTCCTTACAAAGTACGCTTTCCTCCATTAGAATATAGATCACTTAGACAGCAGACCCAAGGGGGCCAGGCATCGCTGAGTTTCTTTATGGCTTTTAAATCACTGAGGTATCATGTGATAATCATCACTTCTGACGTCATGCTTCACTGCTTTCCTATGAAAGCCACATTCAAAAGTGACCCAGCCAGCAGCCTGTGAAGGTAATATTGAAGTGGGGCAGGGGGGAGTAGATGAGGTGCTGCTGCAAAAAAATACAGTCATAGGTGCTCCAAACCCTTGGCACATGATTAGCAGAGGGTGAAACACACTGTGTAGACACTGAGACTCCAGAGGAACAGAAGTTCCTCTGCGCAAAGAGATTCTGCCAGGTCAGCTGATAGGTTGAGCAGCAAGACACTGGACTATGTGCACCAAGGTGGGCAGCGGGAAGGGACAGTGACATGTGGCATGGAGCAGGCAAAGGAAAGACCTGGAGCTGTCAGCACAGGAAAGAGGGTGGGTAGCTGGCTAGCCACCCTCACATACAATGTGATACAGTCTATGACACATCCAGGAAGGTGGAATGGACACATCTGGGAAGGAAGGAGACCGGACTAAATGTCAGGATGAATGACACACTGAATTGCTCAGCTTTTCTACAGAGAAGGAGACAACAGAAAGGAAAAATGCTATTGGTAAAGTCATGTCATATGACTTACTACTTTTATCTCAATCTTTCAACTCGTAAATACCACAAAAAACTGAACTTGCTCCTTACTGAGATGGGTTATAGAGAACCCATTCTCAATGGCTGGATAAATTATATTGGCACAGAAAGGATTGGAAGAAAGTATCATGTCCAAGCACATCCTATCAAAGTTCTTTGCAGGTTGCATGTGATGCTTAGACCTCAGAAAATGGCCACAAACCTATGATGGGTCAAGTAGGAATTTCTTCCAATTAGTAATACTAAAGATATGATTTTAATTGCATAGTCTTTTGTAACCATGAAAAAAAAAATAAGAACCCGATCTTTTCCTGAAGGCCCAAGTTTTCTCCAAGAGCGCCAGGCTAATGACCCTCCCAGCCTTAGCATAGGACCAGCCCAGGGATCAACTGTCCCATTCTCCCACAAGTCATTTTCACAATCATTGTGCACACAAGTCACACATCCCCTAGATCCACAAACTCATCTTCTCGTTTGGCCAGATCTTCTTCATCTTCCAAAGCTTTCCAGCCACTGGTGGGCAAGACCGGCTTAGATGAATGTCGTTGGAGCAAAGCGAAAGGAAATAAAGAGGACAGGCGGGCAGAGTTCCTCAGCAGGCAGGGGGCCTCTGCCTGGAGGGCCTCCTGGCTGTGGTGTCTCTCATCGATTTTCTCTTGTAAGCTCTGGACTTCCTCCATCATTTCCAAGAGTTTGCTCATCGTGGCCATTCTGCCACCACCTGGGATTTGGGCTTCTGGAATCCAGCGCAAGTAGCGCTGGGCCCACACTTTGATTTCTGGCCCCTCTACACGAGGCAACAACAATCCATGGTAGTCAGTAGGCTTGCTATGCCAGCTGTCATAAAACTCTCGAAAGTTGTCTTGCAGCTCATCAGAAGAATTAATAAGTTTACTAATTCTCTTGCCCAGAAGGTTTTTAATTAAATGATCTGTCTCTTCCCTGAAAAATCCTCTTTTGGGAGATGACTTTGATTGGGTGAGTGGCAAAGAAAGTTGTCGTTGGTGCTTTGAGAGAAAATAAATAAAAATCTCTGGTTAACAAAAGAGGTAAGGTTATAGTTACTGTTATAAAAAAAAAGGCACAGCTCTGCTTTAACGAATATCAAGAGATATCAGAACTGTCATGTGAACGCATACTCATTAAAATGCGGTAACATATAGAAAGAAAGAGTGGGTTCTTATTTATTCTCATGATGCAAACATCAGACGCACACTGTACTCTCTTATTATAAAGGTGCATATGGCAGCAATGCAGAAAGCATGCTGGTACAGCAAGTGGTGCTTTCCATCCCCCACCCCCTGGAATAGGGGTACCAAAGGACACAAAGTACTTTTAAGGAATGGGTTTAAGATAGGTTAATGATTTAGGAGAGTTTAGGGATGAAGACTAATCATTCTTTAAAGGGAAACAAAATGTTTCTTCTTTGAGGATATCGGGACTGTTAACTGCTACTATATTCTGAACATCTCCAAGGAAGCAGCACTGACAACCTGAAGATTCTATCATGTGGCTGCAGCAACTTGGTAGTTTATCAGGCATTTGGCTAGAATTCAAGCCTCAAATCATAAGGATTCTTTTGAACACAGAAAACAGGCAGACGGAAGCAAAGGAATTTTGCTAAGAGGAACTGACTAAGTTGGCCAGTTGTTCTTGTCTGACATCTATATAGAGTAGAAAATATGAGAGCATTTAAATGTTTTTCCTCCTTGATAATTCTCTCTACAGCCAAAGCAAGGCGTTATTTTTTGGGGTATGCTCTAAGAGGTAATAAAGATGGCTGAAGTGATCAGAAGGTTCCAGGAACTCCTCAGTGCCCAAGGGAGAAGGTAAAAACTGTCAGGAAAAGCTGTTTTGTTTTGTTTTTTTTCCCCTGTCTCTTTTGTTTCTAACATGTTCATTTAAATTAAGAATAAATAAAAAATTTACTTTCATCCTAGCTTTATAATCTAACATATTTTTGCCAGTGGGTCTTCCTTGTAAAAAAAAAATGATCATGGAGCAAAAATTTCCTTATGATAGATTATGAAATAACAGTAAAAATATAAAGAAGAAAACAAAATTATCCACAATCCACAACTGACCAGATCAGAAATGACCACGATTTTTGACTCTGCATCTGGAGCTAGGACTGATGAAGGCCAGGAGTCTTTCTCCATAGTCATCAAGGTGAGTGAGGCAGGAAAGGGAGTTGGGGAATGTGGAGGAAACCTGTTACTGAGCACTTACCGCCTGCTCAATTCTGTGCTCACTGTTATATGCACTCACTTACCCAATTCTCAAAGTCACTATTATTGCCCCATTTTATAAAAGTAATCTGTCCAAAGCACCAACCCACCGTAGTTTTAAACAAGCTTGGCTCCAGAGTCTGCGTTCTTAACTGAACTTACTTGGTCTTGGAAGCCCTCTTCTCTCAGCCTCCTCAGTGAATGGCACATTCAAGATGTGCCTAAGGGGGAGGAGTACCACATGTCCAAAGCCTGGCTAAATACTGGAGTGAAGCTAAGACTACCTGCCTGAGTGAATCCTGCCCCCCATGAGGCAATTCACAGAGCAGTGCTTGATCCTTTACCCTTACATACAGTTACTATGGAACTTCTCTGAGGCCAAGGTCCCAAGGTCCCAAGGTTCCTGTTGCCCAGCCCCAACTCTGCTTTAATCTAATAAAACGTCTAGCCCTTCAGCACCAATCTCTCCACCAACCTCTCTTGGAGGTGAGGGACACTTAGAAAAACTGGGTCTGAGGAGAGAAATTAAATCCATTCTTAGAAAGAGCTGTAGGCCAGGTGCAGTGGTGCACTCCTGTAACCCCAGTAGCTCAGGAGATTGAGACAGGAGGGTTGCAAGTTCAGATAGTCTCAGAAAAAGCGAAGTGCTAAGCAACTCAGTGAGACCCTGTCTCTAAATAAAATACAAAATAGGGCTGGGGATGTGGCTCAGTAGTGGTACAATCCCAAGTGCCCCTTTCCCCCACAAAAAAAGATGGTGTTTCTGAGGATCCTTGCTCCAAGGGCATTCAGCAGTTCTACCATCCCAGCCCAGCTCTCACGAGAAGCATGCAGGTAACCACCAGGGGGCACAACACACTGAAGGAAAGATGATTTTTATAGCCATCTTGTTCCTGGGTTTGTAGCAATTTTGGTCAAACTAACAGAAAAGTGGTTGAATCAGAAAAGGGAAGCAATCATCTAGGGCCTGAGGACAACTAAGAGGGTCAAGTGGTAGTTCTAAACTGCACAGCAGAAGACACTTTCTCTGAGTGCTGGCTTTGGTTCATGTCTTAAGAACAGAACCAACTGAACTGTAGGCTTCCTGGAATCTCTCATGATCAGGCAGGACTGGAAGGATGGTCACAACAACTTGGATTTATCATTACTGCTATCCATCTCCTCTATGGCTCTACTGGCAAGAGATTCCAGGCCAGAGTTGGAAGTGTGTGAGGATGGCCTAAGGCCTGAGCCTAAGCAACTCCATTTTAAAAACTCCAGTTTGAAACTCCAGTCTCATTAGGCACATCCAACAGCTTCCTCCAGTATGGCCTCAGACAAGTTATTTCCCCTCACCCTGATAAACAGAGTGAAGCCTCCGGCAGGCTGTCCTTGCCTGATAAGAGAGAAAGGTGAGAAGATCAGGGTGGATACCACCAGACCAGATGTTTCTGACCCCAGGATAAATTATGTAGTGGTAGCTGATAAGGATTGAAAGGGGGGGGGTGTGTCAAAGCCCCAAAATTTAGTATAAATAATGGAGCTAAAGAATAGGGATTCAGCCAGCTGAAACAAGGATGCACTAGAGCTGGAGAGCCTGATGAGAACCTGGACTGACATCCCATCACTTGTCAAAGTTTCCTGATCCTCTGCGTGATCCACACTGCTCTCAAACTCTACTGCCTCATCTGGACCCTGGTGAGAGCTGCAACTTCTCCATACAACCCTTTCCTCAACCGGTCATCCACTCCACACCTGGAAAAGCCTACCTTGGTTCTGGACCTGATCAACGTGGTCTGAGTAAGTGTGCATCTGCTGGACGTAAAGCCTAAGGCTTGAGACTTTTGAACTTAGCATGCAGAGGGAATGTCTGTCATTAGCCTGTCATGATTAAGTATGTTTGCAGTGCTAAGAATTGTTTGCAGTGTCCTATTGCAGTGCCTAGCATTAAGAATTGTCATTTTCTTGATTAAGAACCTATAGAGTGGAATTGTATTGAGTAATTTGAGTGAATAAAGCATTGAAAGGGGCAAAAGCATGTGGACATTCTTTATTTCTCCCCTCGACTACATACGTCGCAATTTTGCCCCCTTGAGACAAAGTACCATTTAAATAATTTACCAGTGGAGGAATTTTTGAGTAAAATAAAATCAGGAATGAATAACTGAAAGGAAACTAAAGCTTTGACATTGTGGTTGGGCAAAATCTAGTGTGGCACCTATTTTCATAAATACTGCAACACAGCAAGGCCCATTGGTTTGTGTACTGTCCAGGGCCACTTTAGTACCATGACAGCAGAGGGTAGTTGCAACAGAAACCATATAGCCCTTGACAAAAAACGTAGCCAGCTCCTGGTTTACCGCTACAGCTCATTACCATGTAATGCATGACTTACGCTATACAATCAATGTTCCTTTTACCTTACTAGCTACCACAGATGTGGGGTAAGAGGCATGATTCCACACAGCATGACTAAGGGAATAGCATCCTCAGTGGCCTGCAGCAAACAGCCACTTCTCATCAGGCCAAAGACTACCTGCTAAAGCAAAGGATTCACGTAGTGGGCCCTAAGGACTTGCCCACCACACATCTTGATCCTTTACCCTTACATACAGGGAAATGAAGGGGATTTAGATGTGAACATCTTACTTTAAAACGCATTCCTTTCCGTTGGCCTTTGTCCAGTTTTGACTTTTCCACATAGAGAGGGTTTTTGAGCAACATCTGGGCTTTGGGTTCAAACTGTACAGACCAATCCCACACGGTGAGCAGATTCAAAGGCTTGCTTTGTGTATCTGGGCTTTCTCTACCCTGCCAAAACAAGCACAGGTCACCATGGCTTCCAGGGAGGACTGAGGAAAGAAAACATGCATTCTCAGAAACAGGCACCAGGAAGGGGGCTCCACCCTGCTCCGAGGCTGAATGTTCAGGGCACTTCATTTTCCACAGCCCAGGCTATCAGTGCTTACTCACTAAAAGCTCTAGGTGGGGGAGGAAGGTGCAGAGCACACTTCTTTAGGAGGGACCACATATCCCTCTGGGCTGGACACTTTACCAACATCCTTGTAAGGTAGCTATTATTTTTCTAATTTTTTTATTTGAGGAAACTGAGGCTCAGAAAACTGAAGTAAACTGCCTGAGATCACAAAGATCGTGAGTCCCAAGAAACTCAGATTTGATTACTCCCACTTCACTATGGGATTTGATAGCACTACAATCTCAAACAAACCCTGAGGCCAGAAGGCTGCCTGGAGGCAACTGATTTGTTTAGCACAGCTTCAAGAGTGACTCAAGGGCTTTAAGAAGCAAAGTCAGGCTGGCTTTCCTGTTTTGCAGTGTTCAGTATCTGTTCTCCTAGGAACTCCAGGCATGAAGAGGAGGGAAGAGAAAGCACCTGGTCTGTCTGGAAAAAGAAGAGCTTTTAATTTGGCTTAACCTCTGCTCAAACACTAGCTTCAAATATTTACGATGTGACCTTGGGCTAGTTGCTTATTCTTTGTGTGCCTCAGCTTCCTCAGGGATAATAATATGTAACCCAGAGGGTACTGTAAAGATTAAATCCTTTCCAATTGTGAGTACCTGGAAAGTACTTAGAACAATGCCTGGCACACAGTCAATGTTAAAAGAAATATTATTTTTTAGTATCAATGTTATTGTATCCTATTTGTGAGATGCAGCTTCTTTAATATACAGGTTTCTTAGAGGGACTCTTACCATGTTAGTATCTTTTTGATGAGGTGAATTGAAGAAGAAGGTGCTAAAAATAGGTATGTACAGGCTATCTGACAACACCGTCAGGTAAGTCTCTGTGAATTCAAATGCTGGGGAATGCTGGTGCACCAGCTGCCAGACACAATCTAAGAAAAGCAGGAACACAGGAACCTACATGAAAACAAGATACAGGTTACTTAGAAGGCACAGAGCTCAATATGAGCTGTAAGGAGCTCACTGTATAGCCATTTCAGCAACTTTGAAGTAACCACTTCTGAGTCCTATATTCTCTGGGAAACATAGTATGCTCCATTTCATTCCAAAAAATAAACATGCTCAACTGAAACCACATGCTTTCAACTAATAATGGTATTTGGCAGTACCCATCTGTGTCAGACACTTCAAAGATGAAATATGGATCAGCATCACCAGATGAACATTTGCAATTAATTCTGATGACACAAAATAGCAACTTTAAACTCCAATTAAGTGAAATGTTGCCTTCCCCCCAAAGAATTCCTTGTCCTAGTCCAATAACTGTTCAATGCAAAAATCTGTACTCAGTGATTGTTATTTTAAATTTTGTCAATAAAAAGTTGTGTGTTTGTGTGTGTGGGGGACGACCACTACCATTACCCACCCACACACCAACTAATAGGGTTGGTGTGAAGAGGCTGGAATGAGAAGCCTTCCTTCTCCATATCCCATGATGAGGGCCCAGAAGACAAAAGGGATAGGAGAGAAGGCAGCAAGAATGAGTTCCTAGCATTTTTTCACAAATGTTTTTCTTAAAAAATTTATAGGCTTCCTTTACTAGCCACTCAGAAGTGAGCCCTTTATTTAGTAGGGACAGTAGTTTCTAAGGTGCTTTATATTTACAAATGCTATTCTTGATTCACCAATGATTCTGCAGGCTGCATAAGACAAGCTATGTGACAGTCTCTCCCTTCTGGAAGATTAGTGGTGATGAGAGGCTGGTCAAGGTCTCAAATGGAGCTGGCAAGAAAGAGGAGTTAGGAATTCAAACTATTGGTTCAAAGGCTATATCTACTTCAGTTATATCACAAATTAGACCACCTGATTCTCCTTGAAACTCTGATTTATTGACGCTGAGGTGCTAAGAACCCCTTTTCAGAAACTTTAGTTCACACTTCATTTTAAGCACAATATCACTAAACAGAATGAAAAATATATAAATCTCACTGTATAGTCAGGGAAATGGGCTCATAAATTGTGAGTGACTCTCCAAAGGCTGAATGAACAGTAGATTAGGTCTTCTCTTGGCTCTTTCCCCACTAAATAGGGTGCCAGTCACTATCCCTTTTCTCAAGATATACAAAATCATATTTTTATTCAGATAATACTAGTTCTATCCTGCTTCATGAGTACCATCAACCTTTCATATTATTTCCCCAAAGTTCCTTCTAAGACTAAAAGATGGTGGCTTCTAGTCAGATCAGTATTACACAGAGGCATACAGACTGGGCCTGAAAGAAACTGCCTGGCCTAGCTAGTAACAGAGGCCTTGGTTTCCTCAGAAACCCACCCAGCTCTGCATGGCAGAAACCATGGCTCTCTATTCCCGCAGCATGCTGTGTCAAACTGCTCTGCACCACAGACAGACATGCTGTATATCAGGAGTAAGAAAAACCACAAGTCACAATACCAGTACATGTTAGCTCTACAGTGACTTATGAAAGACAGTGGGTCCATTTCCATTCTTCCTTCTACCCATCACCAATGAAGCAGCCAGGAGAGTCTGTATGGCTGTTGCTTAGACAAGTCAACCTTAATTTGGGGGTGAATTAAAACACTAACTTTCCTGGTACAGGTCTGAGGCCATTCACCTAGACACAAGCAGAAGAGGCTGCAGTATAGCCTGCCAAGGCCCTGGCAATCAGACAGCATTAACTCAAACCTGTACTTTCCTTGGAAGAAGTTTATGTGGTAGGGAAATTTACCTTGTTATCATGTATTTCCTGTAGGAAATCTGCACAACGAATATCTACTTATCGCAAAGATTAACTTGGCAAAATTTGTAGGAGAATCTCTCCCTGGGTTATTATATATGTAAGCTGGGTGTGGTGGTGCACGTCTATAATCCCAGTGGCTTGGGAGGCTGAGGCAGCAGGATGGTGAATTCAAAGCCAGCCTCAGCAAAAGTGAGGCACTAAGCAACTCAGTGAGACCATGTGTCTAATTAAAATATAAAATAGCACTGGGGATGTGACTCAGTGGCCAAGTGTCCCTGAGTTCAATCCCTGGCACCCCCTCCTAAAAAAAAATCAATATTACTCCTACTATAAAATGTATTACATTCTTGCTATACACAAGGTAGAAGAGAAGACTCTGAACATGCTTGTCTATATCTTTTCCTTTGGGAAGGGCTTCGATATTGTTTAAAGCATTTAAAGTTACACATGATAATCTGATTCAGTTTTCCTACTGACTGTGTGTAGCAGGTACTTTTTAAGCAGAATTGTGTGTAGCAGGTACTTTTTAAGCAGAATTGTGTGTAGCAGGTACTTTTTAAGCAGTATTGGTGAGAGACTGGGGAGTTCTCCCTGTGCCTGAAACAGTCTTCAGTGAGGGAACTCACCTCCTCTTTGTCACTCTGGCGGAGATGGTTGCAGCGATCCAAGAAACAGTGGCCACCCATGACCCACTCCTTTTGGATGAGGCTCTGGAAACCAATCTTGGTTCGGCAGTGGGGGTCCATCATCACTTGCACCAGAGAGGAAAGGAGGCAGCAGAAGTCGGAGGCATTTTCCTCTAGGAGGGGCCCAGCAGCAGTGCCAAGAGGAAGGAGGGCATGGAGTGTTAAAAGCTGGAATGCTCTCACCACACAGTTAAAAGCAGGGTTCCCAATACCAAAATCTGCTATTAGCACTCAAGTTCTTACTCCCTCCAGGAAAAACAGGTAATGGGAAAAAAAAAAAAAAAGCTTGATATTTTCAGACCAAGAGACAAAATGCTTCCAGCTTGTCTAGTACAGGTTCTAGCACACACTGGTGCTAAATATGGATTTGCTTACTGAATATGATATACCACATAACCAGAGCGGAATCATCCACATGATGACAACCTGCCAGGCACAAACTGAGTCTGAATTCCTTCTCTCCTGGTGGGGCAAACCCTCAATCACTGAGCTCACTGTCCCAAGGCTTGCTATTTCTCAGACTCACCTTAGAGCTCCTTTCCTCTACTTCTTATTCCTCCTCTAATTCAACTTTGCAGGAAGTTCAAACTTTCTGGACTGTACCAAAATGATCTTATTTTCTGCCTCAAGGCTCTTTTCTTTTCTGTTTGAGGAGTGGTCTACAGGAGAAATTCTGCTTGGTCCACCTCCGTGTGCTCACTTGGAATTCCCTTTACAAAACTCAAATGACTGAAAAGTCCATTTATATACCTGTTTAAAATTCATGATTCAGAGCAAATAAAATCATGCATCTATAGCCTTATATTTGTCTTAAAGGATTTTTTAGTACCAGGGATTGAAATCAGAGGCACTCAACCACTGAGCGACATCCCCAGCCCTATTTTGTATTTTATTTAGAGACAGGATCTCACTGAGTTGCTCAGCACCTTGCTTTTGCTGAGGCTGGCTTTGAACTCATGATCTTCCTGTCTCAGTCTCCCAAGCTGCTGGGATTACACGCACATATCATTGCACCCAGTTCAACCTGCTTTTTAAAAATGTCTGTAAGGGGATGTGAGGGCAATATGGCTGTGACATCTGTCACCCCACTGTTCACCAGGGTTGATCTGGCTGGCTAGACTGGTGTCCTCTTCCTCCCTCACCCCTCTATGTACACTTCTCCTGAAGCTGCATGCTCTGTGGAAGAAGAAAACCTTCCTTTTTGGTCAAGGGTGTATGAGTAGCTGTACTTCCCTGCTAGAACCTCCAAACAAGCTCTCAAAAATGTCCATGAGCAGAATGGTGTGTGTATGATTAAAGAAACAAGGATAAATTTATTATTTTTGAGGGGTAGTACTGGGGATTGAACCAAGAGACTCACACGTGCTAAGCAAGAGATTTACCACTGAGTTATAGCCTCAGCGCCCACCCCGCCCCCATGGTTTTTTTTAAAATTTTGAGACAGGGTCTTGCTAAGTTAGAGCTTTGCCTGACACTTGCAACCTCTTGCCTTAGTCTGGAATTGCAGATGTATATAGCACTGTGCCCGACTTAACTAAGGATGAACTTCAACTAGGAAGTTACTCCTACTCCTAGCACTTTTTCATCCTGACCCCCCAAATCATGAAGTACCACAGGTCTTGGCTTACACTGGTCTCTTCTAGGAAACAAACCTAAACTACAGGAAGACATGACTTCAATGAAAACAGATTTTTGTGCTTATCTTCTAGTGGTGTTTTAATTTAAAACAAGTTTCATTTTTCTTTAGTAGTGCTGGGGGTTGAAAGCAGGACCTTATACATGCCAGGCAAGCATGTTATCACTGAGCTACATCACCAACCCTACAGGTTTCATTTTTAAGGGAATCTTTCTTCTTGCATTTGAAAGATAATTATATCCTTCTGAGAGATGGGAAGAAGAACTAGACAATGAGACTTCAGAGGAGACAACTCAGAAGTCCATCAAGAGTGGAGGACATCTCACTTCCATTAGCCAAAGATTCAGATTTCATTTCATGGGATTCTGATTATTGCAGTCTGGCCTTGAGTCCTACATTTCTCAGACTTCCAATCTTCCTCCTTTTACCAGTTATTTGGTACTCAAATAATGTTCTTTTTCAGGTCCTTATAAATACTAAGGTAGAAGCACAGAATCTGCACATTGTAGATGCTCAACTCCAAGTTAGTAAGCTAGTATCAGCTGTTCCAGAAGCCATCCAGAAGATACATTTTCTAGATTGCTCTTAGAAACTAAGTCCCAACAGTCAAGGAAAGCATCAGAAAAAATGATAAAAGCTTGGATTTATAAAAGCATGAGAAAAAAATTTCACATGTAGTATAGGACTAGAAGAAACAAAATATTATAAAAACCAGGCTGGGGTCTGGGGTTGTAGCTCAGTGATATAGCACTTGTCTAGCATTGGATTCGATCCTCATCACGACAAAAATAAATCAATCAAATAAAGGTATTGTGTCCATCTACAACTAAAAAAAAAAAAAAAAAACAATACATATATTAAAAAAAAAAAAAGCTGGACACAGTTGTGTAGTTCCAGCCTCTCTGGAGGTTGCAGCTAGAGGATCAATGAGCTAAGGAGTTTGAGGCCAGCCTGAACAACATACAAAGACATTGTCTCCTAAAATAAAATTTTAAAAAGGTCTTTTAGTTTGAAACAGGATCTCAATAAGTTACTCAAGCTCATCTCAAACTTGCAATTTTCTTGCTTCAGGCTCCTGTGTTGCTGGGATTACAGGTGTGTACCACTGGGCTTGGCTACAGCAATCATCCTTGTTACACAATGGTTTATACTTGCTTTTACACATTCTGAATGTTTATGTCACGGCCTTCATGTTTGCCAAATTAAATCCACTGAGAAAAGGGAAATCACAGCTCACCAACTTTCTATGGAAAGTGTCAAACGGGGAACTGTATCAAATGGGGGACTGGGGTTGTGGCTCAGGGGTAGAGAGCTTGCCTCACACGTGCGAGACCCTGGGTTCGATTCTCAGCACCACATTAAAAAAATAAATAGGTGAAATAAAGATGTTGTGTCCAACCACAAACTAAAAAATGAAATTTTTAAAAAAAGTGTCAAACGGATACAAAAATAATAATTAAATCATCTATGAGTCTATGTGAAAGGGATTACTAAAAGACTGTGACTTCAACCTAGTTAATAAAAAAACCAAATCCAAAACATTAAGAAATGTGAGCTTTGGTAAAGATATCAAATAATTTCTTCTTGGGTTGTGAATAGATCTGCCAAGTTCCAAGTGAAAGAATTTTATTTTAAACTCTAACTCTGAAATCTGAGGCAAAGGATTCCAAGGTTCAGGAGAAAGACACTGGGAGGATTTTTACAGTAGCTTACTCTCTCATAAGACAATTACAATCCTGTTAAGTTACATACACAGAAAATTGAATCACAAGTGAGATAAAATGGAAAATGATTTTTGTGCTTTAAATATGTTACCTAAAAGAAGAACGTTCATGTTTTGTGCTTCCATACATTCTATGATCTCTATTGCTTTTTTCAGGCAACGTCTGAATAGGAAAGAGACAAGAAATGGGCATTAGGTCTTGAGTTTGGTACCATGAACAATAAGTTTAGAGATAGCATGAATTGTTCTTCAGTTTTTCTTTTTTTTAACACAATACCTTTATTTTATTTATGTATTTTTACATGGTGCTGAGGATAGAACCCAGCGCCTCGCACATGCTAGGTGAGCACTCTATCGCTGAGCCACAACCCCAGCCCTCTTCAGTTTTTCCTTTCTTTTTTTTTTAATATTTTTTTTTTTTTAGTTTTAGATGGACACAATATCTTTATTTTATTTTATGTGGTGCTGAGGATAGAACTCAGTGCCTCACGCATGCCAGGTGAGCACACTACCACTTGAGCCACAGTTTTATTCATGAAAATAAAAATTAAAAAAAAATACTTAACATTTACACTATTCAGATACTGAGAGATGTTTATCTGCCTATTAGAAACTGAGGCTGGGTGTATATCCAAAGGGATTAGACCAGTTTCTCAGGTATCTGTGCTCTCATGTTCACTGCTGCATTATTCACAATAATCAAGATATGTAAACAACCTAAGAGTTCACTAACAAATGAATGGATAAGTACAGTGCTGTGTGTGTGTGTGTAATGGAATATTATTCAGTACTTTAAAAAGGGGAAATTCCACCATTGTCATACCATGGATGAACCTGGAGGAAATATGTTAAATGAAATAAGCCAGGTACATAAAAACCACACAGCATGACCTTGGTTGTACATGAAATGTAAAAATGCTGAACTCGAGCTGGGGTTGTGGCTCAGTGGTAGAGCGCTTGCCTCGAATGTGTGGGGCACTGGGTTCAATTCTCAACACCACATATAAATAAAAACTAAAGGTCCATCAACAACTAAAATGAATAAAATAAATAGATTTTAAAAAAAAAAGCTGAACTCTTATACAGAGTAGAATCCTCCAAAGGGATGTGAGTGGAAAAAGTAGAGAGAAGTCAAAGGAATCAGACTTTCAGTTATAAGATAAACAAACCTGGGGGACCTAAAGTACAGCATGATTGGTGATGGATGTGTTCATTTGATTATGGTAATCATCACACAATATATGCCAAACCATCACACAGTGTGTCTTTTAAAAAAACACTGAGTATTTTGATACATACAATCTTTATCAATTAAATACTTAAATATTTAATTCAGAATAGTTAATAAAGAATATTTAATTCAGAAATATTTAATAAAGAAATGGAAATTTTTTTCAGAAGGGAAACCCAAGCTAACATAAAAGTGCTCCTAGGCAATTTCTAAACTATAGATTCTAACTGAAAACTTACATCTGAGTCTTCTGGTGAGTCCTAGTAAAACCCACAAACATCAATTCCTGGAGAATATGATCTATATTGCTTTATTCAAGGTGAATGTATGAGAGTGTCTGAAAAGATCCAATCTACTCAGAAAGATTTTTTTTTGTAGTTGTACACAATAACTTTTTTTTTTTATTTTTATGTGGTACTGAGAATCAGACCCAGGGCCTTGTACATGTGAGGCGAGCGCTCTCTCGCTGAGCTGAGCCATAACCCCAGTCCCAGAAAGATTTATCTCTTTCTATCCTTTATTCCCTTTAGGACTGTAGCCACAGCTTGTAGCTTTGATTTGTCCCTAACTTCTAGCTAAGGAGCCATTTAATATATGAATTAGGAAAGGCAACATAACCATCCTCTGGGACTCTTAACCTAATTCCAAAACCAAAAATGACTAAATGACATTAACCATGGTTTAAAAAAAAATTTAAGTGGGTCATATACATATGACACAAAATTCAAAAAAGTATTTAGTGAAGTCAGTATCCCTCCTATTTTCATTCCCTGGTTTCCTCCTGGAGGGCAGCACTGTAGTCTCAATTATAATTTTGCATCATCACACCCTTCATTGTAGTCTTTCTATAGAGTATATTTCTTTGTAAGCAGGTAACATGTTGGTAAGTTCTGTCAAATGTAATTTATATAATAAATATAAAATGTAAAATCCAGCCAAGCCCTGAATAGAACATATGGTCTAAGAATATTTAATTGTGAAATATCAAAGAGTTAAATTATTTGTCAATTAGCTCTACTACTCTGAATTAGACAACTGAAATTCATGAGCAAAACAATGGTTTGGAATACCTGATTATGTCAAGCCAGCTGCTATTTTCCAAGAGCGAAAACCATTTTATGTCTGTGTCCCAAAATTCAGTACTGTTATCTGAAAAAAGGAAAAGCAGAAAGATATTACACTTGCCACAAAACACCTGTTATTCCACTGTGCTGTTCAGATCATTGGTCCTAGACTTAACCTGCAGAATCCAGGCACGAGACTCTATTTTAAGTAAAGAACATTTCAGAACTTCAGCTGAAACAGTTTATGAAATGTAGGCCTCAAGAAGGGTGTGGTTGTCAAGAAGAGGTCTTCCTTGCTGAAATAAGAAAAGCCTCTATCACATACTCAAAGCCATGGTCTACCCTATAATTCAACTGAGAGACTGACATGCTTTAGACAGAAACAAGTGACATGGAGGCTGCTATTCCTAGAAGTGGAAAATGCAACCAGATGTATCCTGCCATGGACATCTAAGGTGAGACTTGACTTTTCTAAGAAATTTAAATACAAGTTCATGTACCTAGCACACCACTGTAGGATTCCCCCTTACACATCTTATAAAGCAGAAAATCTTGAATTTTAATACATTTTAAATAAATTTAATACATTTAAAAGTTGCAAGCTCAAATCAGTAAAGAGAAGATATTCTGGAAATCCTGGGTAATTAAAATAAAACTGTAGAATCTCAGTCCTGGATCAAATAGGACCTTGCCTCCAGATCTCTACTTCTTACAATCTGTTTTATAACATGTATCACAACATGTTTTAGTTAGAGGCATATACTTCTGTTTCCCCTGTAAGAGTATGAGCTTTTGTGGTACATTCGCCTTGGGTAAATGCCTAGCGAAGTTAGTATATACAATGGAAATTCAATAAATGACAGCTGAGTAAATCCTAAAATAGTTAACCATTTGTCAGGTTAAAAAGTCCAAGTTAGGAAAAGTTACCTTTAAGCAAGCACACCTCAGAGAGTAAAGACTCATTCAAGAATGGAGAGAAATGAGACTAGTTCTAATTGTTACTAGCAGACTATGAGAGTAGGGAAATTGCCAAGGGTGTACATTTCTGATTAATTGTATTGAAATTAATTTTCATCCTAAGAAACTGTACATGCCTAATCAGGAAAGAAATATTAAAAATATTTCCCCTTTGGGAAAAAAGTTCCCTAAGGAAAACAGATCATTCACTTTATAAATGTTTATGCATATCAGTGATTAATAGGTAATGTATAGTCCAGAAATTTAAGTAGAGAAGCCAAAATGCTCACCACTGAGCAACCTGGTATGCTGGGAAAGAAGAGAGGAGAAGAATGCCTGTGTGATCACTGCCACAACAGGGAGGCCATGGAAGAAAAGCCTGAAGAGAGATGTTCTGCATGCAGCATGGCAGTGGCAGCTGGCCCCTTGGCTATTGACTCTTCCACTACATGATAGAGACCTTCGAGGTTAGGAGCATCTGTGTATCACCAAAAGGAACCCAGGGGAAAGGTACCAACTTGCAGCTGATCCATGTGGCATGTCTTTCCCCATTTGACAGAAAGTTTTGCTCAACACTCTTCTCACCTATCAGAAATAGCTGTTTAAATTTAGAGTATGCCGTCTGGATTTCCTGCAAGGATATGAAGTTGCTTGATAGATCTTCAGTTTTAACAATTTCATAGGGTGGCCTATGGATGATCTTGTAAATTCTAGGTATGAAAAAGTAACATGAAATTAGAAGACCTACATGAATTAAAAGAGATTATATTTCCTAAGCAATTACTATGTGTCCCGATATGTTCCAAAAGGTCTGCAGGTATCCCCCTCCCTACCCTTACCTCTGAGGCAACTGCTGCAGGACTGCTCTCCCCAGTTAACAGTGGGAATGGAGAACCCAAAGTAGAACTGCCCAGCCCAAGGTTATCAAGTTTCTAAATAGATGGGGCCATGATTTGGACCAAGGCAATTTAACTCCAAAGTCCACTTTTTTTTTTTTTTTAATTTATCCACTTTGGATTTTTTTTTAAATATTTTTTTAGTTGTTGGTAGAACTTTATTTATTTACTTATACGCGGTGCTGAGAATCGAACCCATTGCCTCACACATGCCAGGCAAGTGCGCTACCGCAGAGCCCTAGCCCTAGCCCTCCACTTTGGATTTTCTTTTCTTTTCTTTTAAATACCTTTATTTATTTATTTATTCATTTGCTTGATTGATTATTTATTTATTTGTTTGTTTGTTTGTTTATTTATTTATTTATTATGGTGGTGCTAAGGATGGAACCCAGGGCCTTACATGCACTAGGCGAGCACTCTGCCACTGAGCCACACCTCAGCCCCTCCACTTCAGATTTTCTAATTTATTTTGAAAAATTCCAATCATGTAGAAAAGTAGAAAAAGAACCATAGTGACATATATCATGACCTAGATTTGACAGGTATTAACATTATAGACAATGAGTGAGGGTGGTGGTTCAGTGGTAGAGCACTTACCTAGCATGTATAAGGCCTGGGTTTACAAACAACAACAAAAACAACAACAACAACAACAACAAAAACCAGACACAAAAACGAAACCCAAACATTATAGATACTATGCCACTTCCTCCCTAAATACTTCAGTGTACATCTCTAAAAATAGCATAGTTGACATTCTTTATTTTTTGTCATTTTTATTGCAGTGCTGGGCATTGAACCCAGGGCCCTGTGCATGCTAGGCAAATGCTCTACCATTGAGTGGCATCCCTAGCCCCCATGAAATTTTGATTACTGATTATGTTATACTGACTAATTAGTGATTATGTTATATTGACTCCTTTAAAAGTAATTAAGAATGACCCCTATAGGTTGTATTTTTCTAACACTAAGCTACCTGTAGATACACAGAAATGGACACTACTAAGAACTAGTCCCTGCTTCTTAGAAAACAAAAACAGATGAAGAATAAGTACTGACCCATCCAAGGCACTCTTCTGGATTTGCAAAACACCATCATCCTGTTCTTTGGGCAGTGCTGACATTTTCAAAAGGGCACTTCCATTGTGGCAGGACCAACACCATATCTGCAGGGGACAGAAGACATTTGCCAGATGGAACATTCACAACCCAACAGGGAAGAGGTAAGCTTAGCATTCAAGTTCAGCCAGGGAAATTTATCTTTATGAAATAGCTGGATATATTCAATTTTATTAAGTCAGGGAGAATTTATTAAATGAAGAGAACTGATTTAATCTTAAAATGAAACTAAAAAACAGGAATAGGTAGTTACATTCAGACTTGCTTGTGGTCTAACATACATCTTTTGACTTGACACTAAAGTGCTGGTGACCTAGATAATGATGACGACAACATTATTATTAGGATAGAAGCCATCACTAGAGTGCAGCTTACATGTCAGCCATTTTACATGAATTAATTCATTGAATTCTCATGGTAAGTCCTTGTGATGGGTATGATTATTATCCCCATGCACAGCAAGGAACTGAGGCTTAGGGAGACAAAGGATTGCCCCACGACATGGAAAAAGTAGCTGCAGTATAACTAAAGGTGATGCTTTACCTTGATGGCAAATTGAGGGGTCTTCCAACATCAGAGAAAGTTCACAGGAGAAAAACGGAGAGTTGGCTAATCAAGACAGTGAATAAAAGACTCGCACACGGAAGGCACTGCACCAGGTTGTGAGAGGACAGAAAGGTGATTAAGGGATTGCTCTACTTTTGGAGCCCATACACTCAAAATATGATAGAAGGTAGAACATGGCAGACAAGGGGATGGCAAAGAACAATAGAGGGGAGGCAAGGAATAAAGATATTCTATGAATGACCACAAATAATAGGCTAAGGGGTTCCACCTTTTTTCTGGATACCATGAGAGATTTAAATTACTTATTTTGCAGGCATAAAAGGAGATTAGAACTAATCTTGGAGCAAAGTAATTTGCCAGTAGAGCCTAGAAGGGAGATAGGAAAGAGCAGGTTGAATAAGTAGGTTCAGCTGTAGTCTCTGCCCTGCATACAGGCCTGACTAAGGGCTTAAGAGTGGCTAACATCTGGTCCTTGCTCTGCTGACGAAGTCATCAGCCCTGGATCAATGGTTAACCCAATGAAAGAAATACTTTTGTAATTGGCTGCCTGAGTAGGCACCATTTTGGCTTCTACCCACACGCATAAACCATTCACTGGTTATGCTAGCAACAGCCTGGGCCAAGAGGTAAAGACCAGCACTACAATCCAGAAAACACTTTGTACTATACTTGGAAAGTCAGAAAGAGGAACTGGTTTGGGGTTTCTGGGGAAGATGATGGGATTGGCACTGTGTGTTGCATGTCTAGTGCCATTAGGACGTCCACATGGAGATACTCAGGAGGCTACTGACATGAAGGCTATGAGTATAAGACAGGAAGGCAGGACTGGAGTGCTGGACATGATAACTGATGGCCAGCTAAAGTACAAAAGATGACAAGTCCACCAGGAGAGCAAGGACACAGAAACACAGAACAGCTTTAGGAACTGCCAAAAAGAGCAATAACTCCCGAGAGCTAAACCATACTTTAAGACTCACATGCAGTGGAAGTATTAGAACACTATGACAAATTCAAGGGACATTTGCTGTTCTCTTACTCCCTTTTCCAATCTCATGCTAAGCAATGTGCAGAAACCACCACACAGATCTAGGGCCTCTGAGAAAGGTGGGGATATTCTTAATGCTCAAGGAGTTATGACCCCTAATTGGTACAACTCACTCAGACATAAAGGAGTGTACTCTTAGTCATGACTGGATGATGGGACCTAAGAAATTAAAGTTTACCTCCCTTCCTGGGGCAAAACCAGTAGGCCCTTGGTGTCATCCAACCACATTTCATTTTCTAGTTGGGACATGTGTAGTGGTAACCTCCAATCAGAATTATCTTATCTTATCTGAGCTACAAAGAGGTACCTATTCTTTATTTGAAAGATTAAGTAGAAAGGAGTGAAATTCCTGGTCAGAGAGAGACTTCTCAGGAATTTAGCAAAAAGTCTTCTCCTATCATTATAATATGTACAGCTTCTCTTGGGAAAGAGCCACAGAGTTCTTAGTACTAATTACTTAACAACAGGCAAGAATCAATTTATTTTCAATTTATTTTCTAAAGGAAGAATTACTTGTTTTCTTTTGGGGTGCATTTTAAGGTGTCTCTCTGTAGAGTCAAAGAGCTTTAGAGTAACACCTATAATCCCAGGTTAGAAAATAGTGCAGTAAGGGGACCAAGATAGTACAGTATTTCCAAAGTGAGGACTGGAATTTTAAAAAGGCAGGACATAATTAGTCAAAAACTGCAACAATGTTATAGAGAGGTGGGGCTGTCCAAAGCTCAATGTCTTCTGAGAGGGTAGTGTCCAAGTAGGGGGAGAAGTCGCCTTGCAAGAAGAAATAGCAGCTGGTGGGCGTGCGTGTGTGTATGTGTGTGTGTTGTGTGTGTGTGTCTCTCTCTCAGTAGTAGAGTGTGTGTATGTGTGTGTTTCAGTAGTGTGTGTGTGTCTCAGTGGTAGTGTGTGTATCTCTCTCAGTAGTAGGGTGTGTGTCTCTCTCAGTAGTAGTGTGTGTGTGTGTCTCAACAGTAGAGTGTGTTTAGCATGTGTGCAGCCCTGAATTTGATCACTAACACCCCAACCCCCCCCCCCAAAAAAAAAAAAGAAAGAAAGAAAGAAAAAGAAAAAAAGGAGTAGAAAAAAACAAGTATAGACTGTTTACATATACTGGCAGTATAGGAAAGAACAAAGTAGTAGCTTCACTGTTAAGAAAGGGCTTTCTTAGAAGAGACTTAAAGATGTCTTGAGAGAGAGAGAAGAACATGCTTTAGAAATACAATGGAAAAGGGAAGGCTGATGATGGAACCAGGCTCCAGACAAGGCAACCAATATTGCTGGCAGAGGTTCAGATTTGGTGTGAAGGAAGCAGGAGCACAGAGAAACAATAGGAGGTCAGAATAAGGAAGCTGTGGGAGTCTCGGGTCCCACTATAGTAGGGGAAAGGCTAAGGCTGAGAGTATAAGAATTAACAATGATTTTACAAACGAAATGAAAACGTGTTTACTCAGGAAAGTATGATACAGGAACCACATCAGGGCCTGAGCAGGACAAGGACCAGCAGGGGCAAGGATGCCTACAGTTTTCATGAATCCCATTAAGCACAGTCTGCTATTTGGTTTGAATACTCTATAGAAACATTCTTTACCTCAGAGCAAAAATTTAAAAAAGATAAAAAACCCTCAGGACTGGAGACTAGAGGAGGGTCAAGGAGGCCAAAGTCTCTAAAATGGTAGCAAGAATTTGAATGAACTGACAAATTATGCAGGTCATGGCTTTAGAGATATATGTGAAGGTAGGAAGGAACAGACTAGATGAAAAGCCAAAACAAAAAAGCATGGAGATATGAAATTGTTCTGGAACTAGATCAATGTCGCGATCACACAACATTGTGAATATACTAGGTAATATGTATCTTTTTTTAATATTTATTTTTATGTGGTGCTGAGGATCGAACCCAGGGCCCTGCATGTGCGAGGCAAGCACTCTACCGCTGAGCCACAACCCCATGTGTATCTTAACACAATTAAAAAAACAAACCCTATGAATGGTACTGTAGGCCCTTCACAGTTTAGGCCCAAATCATCTCTTTACTCTTGCTATTCTCTGATGCTCCTATTGCATATAACTGCTGCTATTATTTTTGTTGATGTGATAGTCCTGGGGACTGAGGTCAGGGGCACTTTACCACTGAGCTACATCCACAGTCATTTTTATTTTTTTATTTTGAAACAGGGTCTCACTAAATTGTGGAGGCTAGCCTGGAACTTGTAATCCTCCTGCCTCATATATGTGCCACCTCACCCAGCTTAACTGCTACTATTGATGTACGTGTTTACTTACCAAATCCTGGAGGAAATGTTATATAACATTATAGATCAGTGACTTTCAAACTTTTTGGTCTTATTCCTTTAATACTCTTAAAAATTATTTAGAACCCAAAGACTTTGTATTTGTGTGGATTATAGCTATTTATATTTAACACACTAGAAATTAAAACTGAAAGACTTTAAAATATTAATTCATTTTAAAACAATAATAAACCAATTGCATGTTGATATAAATAACATTACACACACACACACACACACACACACAGAGTAAGAGAAGTGGCATTTGTTGAGTGTAGTAGTTTATGCCTATGATTTTGCTACTCAAAAGGCTGAGAGGCAGGAGGACTACAAGTTACCCCGCCTGGGTAAATTAGTATAATCCTATCTCAAAAAAAAAAAAAAGCGATAGGGGTGAGTAGTTCAATGGTAAAGTGCTTGCCTAGCATGGGTGAGGCCCCAGGTTCCATCTCCAACACCAGTCCACCAAAAAACAAAACAAAACAAAGTAGCATTGTTTCATATTTTTGCAAACCTCTTCCTTTGCTTTAACATAAGCTTAACTGTGTTATCTACTCAATAACAACCAAGAACAAGGGAACACAGTACAAATAGACGGTAGGCTTAAGAGAAATGAGAAGGAAAGACAAAGAGGATGCTTATGAATCCTCATGCTACTAATGGTCATATTTTCTATCTGGTGAGACATATGCTAATTAACCAAGAAAAAACTAATATAGATCATTCTATCTGGTGAGACATATGCTAATTAACTAAGAAAAAAACGAATATAGATCATCTTAAGGCAGAATTTTCAACCTGTGTTTGCCCCACAAGGGACATTTGGCAATATCTGGACATACTTTGGTTGTCAGCAATGACGTTAACTATTCTATAATGATAACCCTGAAACAAATAATTATCTGGCCTAAAATATCAGTAGTGTCTAAATTGAGAAATTACGCCTTAAACAAAACAAAGAGCAAGTGGCCCCAGATTGCAATACTGATAATTTTAAAGAAACATTTGAAAGGTTTGGGTTTTCTAGGTTAAGGTACATAATTTCATCAATTCCAAATAATTTGTCTGAGGTCATTTCTGGTGATCTTCCTATTCTAGTCAAATGAAAGTCTGAAAGAGAGAGAGAGAGAGAGAGAGAGAGAGAGAGAGAGAGAGAGAGCGCGCGCGCGCACGCGCCAGCAAGCCAGGAATGATAACCTACACACGTAATCCCAGAGACTCAAGAGGCTGAGGAGGGAGCTCAGTGGTAGAGCATCCCTGGGTTCAATACCCAGTGGAAGGCAGGCAAGTAGTTGGTAGGCAGGCAAGCTGGGGTATAGCAAGCACAAACTCTTGGATTTCATCCTCAGCATTGCAATGGGTAGTGGGGGAGGGAAAGAGAGAGAGAAGGGAGGGAGGCAGAGAGAGAGAGAGAGAAGGCGGGGAAGACTGACTGAAAGCTTTGTGTTCCCCTGGATAGATGTGTACATTCCATCTTGTATATAATTTTTCTGCTGTCTATTCATACAAACTCAACTAATGATTTTCAGAATATACAATTAAAGTAGAACTAATGATTAAAAAGTTGGTGTTCCTCACTTAGGTCTTACAAGAACATATTCTACTTCTCAACCCTTAGGCTTGGCTAGAACACGGTGTATATAAATCTACATATGTGGATCTTTTTTTTTTTTTTTTTTGGAACATTGAATCCAAGAGTACTTAACCACTAAGCCACATCCCCAGCTCTTTTTATTTTCTATTTTGAGACAGGGTCTCATTAAGTTGCTTAGAATCTTGCTATATAGCTGAGGCTGGCTTTGAATTTGCAATTCTCCTGCCTCAGCCTCCCTAGCCCCTGGGATTACAGGAATGTGCCTCTGCACCTGGCGACAATTCATCTTTGTTTCTTCCAATAGAACACTTTCTTTTCTAGGTTGCTCTGAGAGAGGTTGATCATTCCTCTAAGACTCTGATTTTCAGTAACTAACTGGGAGGTCTCAAAACCCTTTCAGGTGGTCTGAGAGGCCACAACCATTTTCATAATAATCCTAACAATATAATGTCTTTTCCATGGTGTTGACATCTGCACAAATGATGCAAATGTAGTGGTAGCAATGTGTTTTGTATTTGGAATTGATGAAATTATGTACCTTACTGAAATGATACAAATGTAGTGGTGGCTTAGCACCAATCAAGGAAGGGCCACACAACTGTAGTGGTTGTCACTGTGTTCTTCATCGATACCATTAGCAGGAAAGAAATCTGATTCTTTTGAGATTGTCCTTAATGATTATTTTTATTATTGTTGACCACCACATGTATTTTAAATATTCTGTGTGCAAGAATGGGAAGTAAGCATTGAAGTTAAAATATTTATCCCAAGAAAAAGCTCTTTTATAACTGAGTTGAGAACTGAACTCATACCCTCTTTTAAACAAATCATGGGTGTTCTGACTTTGGTATCTGGCAGATATTCATTTTTAAAAAATGAATAAAGTGGCCGGGTGTGGTGTGCACACCTGTAATTCCAGCGGCTTGGGAGGCTGAGAAAGGAGGATTTCAAGTTTAAAAGCCAGCCTCAGTAAAAGCAAGACTGCTAAGCAACTCAGTGAGACCCTGACTCTAAATACAATACAAAATAGGGCTGGCGATGTGGTTCAGTGTTCAGGTGCCCTTGAGTTCAATCCCAGTACCAAAAAATAAATAAATAAATAAAAATAAAGTGAGTTTACTACTTCATGGGAAAAAACTGATAATCTACTGTAAATGATAACAATTAGAATTTTGGAAAACTAGTACCTGCTACTTTTGCTGGGCAGATTCACAACATTTAAAGACTCTTCTGAAGAGACCACAGTAATAATGAATAAGATTTTTAAAAAATTTTATAATAAAATGTGTCAATAGATAGGAGTTCTTTATAACCTATGAACCCATATTTTCCAAATGGTCAGGATACACTAGTACAAAATCATGCACGTTTTAAGATCCACTCAAAATGTAAGACAGACCAAAGGTTTTAATTTAACAGAGAATGGAAAGTTCATTATGTTTTCAGATAAGTTATTGCAAATAACCTTTATGAAATTTTCACTTGCCAACTTTTTGGTGTACCATCAGAGAATAATATTCTCAATTAGGCTGTTAAGTATTCTCTAAAAAGGCTATTAAATATTCCTTTCTTTTCCAAATACATAGCTTTGTGAATCTGAATTTTCTTCATGTACTTCAATCAAACCCCCAAATTACCACAACAGACTGAAAAAAAAAATCAGATATTAGAATCTAGCTGTCTTCTATTTTCAAGAATGTAAAATAATGTTATTCAAATTTACTGTTTTGAATAGTTATTTTTCATAGAAACATGTTATTTATGCTAACATGTAATGTTACTTAACTTTTTCTTTTTTTGTGGTACTGGGGATTGAACCCAGAGACTCATAAATGTCAGATAAGCACTCTGCCACTGACCTATATATCCCCAGCCCCTTTTTATTTTATTTTTGTGGTACTAGAAATTGAACCCAGGGGCACTCTACCACTGAGCTACATCCCCAACCCTTTTTATTTTATTCTGAAATGGTCTAAGTTTTCCAGGCTGGCCTCAAACTTGTGGTCCTTATGCCTCAGCTTCCTAAGTAGCTTGGATTACAGGCATGTGCTACCATGCCTTGCTGTTACTTAAATTAAAAAGAAAAATTAGTCTAAATTTTTATATGATAAGTACCAACAGTTACAACCCATATAAACAAAAGCTCTTGGAGAAAACTTTGATACTTTCTAAGAGTATAAAGATTCTGAGACCAGAAAGTTTGGGAACTGCTGCCCAAATTGCCCAAAGGTTGCAAATTGGTGGAATGTGTTTCAACTTTAGCCCAAACACATGTTTTTTGAGCTTTTAGATCAGTTGTATATATTCTGAGATCAGAAAAATGCACATGGAAATTGTATCTTCTGGCTACCCCTAAAAAATCAAGACATCTGGCAACACTCAGCTCATTTTCCCACATGGTAAATCTGCACCCTTTACCAAGCAGAGGGGCCCCTGTTCACTGCAGGGGCCTTGCTCAGTACCTGCTTGGCCTCCATGGGCTTCTAAGCATGTAATGTTGCTTCGCCACCTTGCTTTCCACCCAGAATTGATCCTTTTGGTGAACCAGCCATGTACATAGCATACCATTTATTTATAAATTCTTAGTCCTTACTAAATTCCCCGCAGGCTTGGCAACTCCCAGCCACCAATTAGAAATGGGGATGACTGCCAGAGTCTTACCTTCTTTGATGAGTGACCCATTAAATATGGCTCCCACCCCATTCTATTCAGTAAAAACTAAGAAATGTTGTCTCTAGGAGAAGACACCACCATGCCCATACCAAGATTAACTGTGCCAACCAAAAAGAATCTGAAATTTTACTACCCTGATTGGTCAGCTCAGGTTCAAAATAACTTACGTGTTAAATGACTTACGTGTTGCTTTCAATAGCAGACAAATCTGTAATCCTCTTAAAGCTTTTCAATGTCTTTTCTAAAACTCAAGTGTATTTATGAAAACTTCAGAACTCTATCTCACAGAGCCTCATGTTTAAGAGACTCTTCTAGGGAGTTCTTATGGTATTTTTGGATCACTCTTGGACTGAGGACAAACTCCTGAGTACCAAAGCCAAGAGCTTTAAGTAGGATCATTTTGCTAGGATGGGCCAATGAGCAACCCATGTCTCTTCAGGATTTCAGATACACTTACTGGTATGTTGTGACCCTGAAAGCGTTGCATATCCTCTTCAAGAAGAGGGGTAGGGACAACAAAGTATGCTGGCAACCTAGAAAAAAAGGATATCATCAGACTTTAGTACTACACATGATTCACAAAATATGAAAGCTCAATTTCAATGAATATAAGAAAGCTAAACAGAGTGTTATAAAAATGACCATATCTCCCTGTTAAGAAGAATCAGCTCAGATGAACTGCCATTCTGTTTGGTATAAAGTACTGTGACCAAATTACTAGTTCTAATCCTAGCTCTGAATCCAATTCTGCATAATGTTGGGTAATTATACACCTCTCTAGGTCGATTACCTTTTCCATAAAATGACGGGACTGGAAAATATGATATCTAAACACACATGAATTTCAAAAATGGAATAATCTTCCTTTCATAGTAACAATATAATATTATAGTAACAATATAAATACTTATGTTGCTTTTAGTTAAATATGAAAACCTGTAATGATGATGACATCAAGTGCTCTAATAACAAACATTTGAGTAGTAGACACTGCTGTAATATATATGAATGTGTATGTATACATATCCATGTGTGTGTATATATACATACACACACATTACATACATATGTACAATGGTTCTGGGAATTGAACCCAGGAGCACTTTATTACTAAGACACATCCCTAGACCTTTTTATTTTTAATTTTGAGAGAGAGTCTCACTTTGTTGCTTAGGGACTTACTAAATTGCTGACGCTAGCGGAACTTGCAATCCTTCTGCCTCAGCCACCCAACTCACTGGGATTATAGGCATGTGTCAATGTGTCCAGCTCCCAGGGCCTTGAACACACACTGGTCAAGCATGCTACCACTGAACTACTTCCCTAGAACACTCTCCACCCCTCACTTTTTTGAGACAGGATCTAGGTGAGCTATTTAAGCTGGCCTCAAACTTGTAGTCCTTGCTGCCTTCAGCCTTCTGAGTACCTGGGACTATAGGTGTAAACCACCACATCCAGTCCCCTGGGTGGTTTTGATGTACAGTAAGCTCTGATAAGCACTGACTGGATGGTAACTTATAACAGGCTGCTGTTTCTCACTCTTCTCAGGACAGTCAACCTGTGGAGTTCTCAGCTCCCCACTCAGTGGCTCATGCTATAAAACTGGAAGGGGGCCTCCTCCTAAAAATTTGCATTTTTCAGATATCACTGCATTCAAATAATGAGGTTAAATATTTTATAGTGCTAGTTCACCAGTTAATTTTCTCTTATAAAAAGACTCTTACAAAAAAAAAAAAAGTTGGAACCAAGGGTATTAGTCTCCATTTCTCAAGAGAGATGAAGATGACTGCACCCAGTGAAGGATATGGAGGGTGCCCTTACCTGTCCCAGTGAACTCAGGTGGATTCCACAGAGTTTGCTGTGAGACTGCCAATGGATACAAGCAATTAATCCTCCCTCCCTTCCTGCCCCATACTGGAGATAAAACCCAGGGCCTTGTGCATGCAAGGCAAGTGCTCTACCACTGAATTACATTTCCAGATGAAAACAGTCTTTGGTATTGGGGGATGAACTCGGGGGCACTCAGCCACTGAACCACATCCCCAGCCCTATTTTTATTTTATTTTATTTAGTGACAGGGTCTCATTGAGTTGTGTAGCACCTCACTTTAGCTGAGGCTAGCTCTGAACTTGAGATCCTCCTGCCTCAGCCTCCTGAGCAGCTGGGATTATGGGCATGTGCCACTGCACCTGGCTGAAAACAGTCATTTTAGTTATTTGGATGAGTTTAGAACACAAACAAATAGACTTTCTACAGGACAACTTCAGTCATGGGAAACTGAAGGATCCACTCAGGCTCAGCCTGGTTAAGGTGGGGGAATCCCCAGAGCAGTAATGTATCTTCTTGTTCTAGCATCAATTCATAAGTCTTCTGTTGTACATAGCCCATAGGGCTGTAAAATTCATATCTCCAAAAAGAGGTGGATTTATTTTTTTTCCCGGGCTGGGATTATGGCTCAGTGGTGGAGTGCTCACCTAGCATGGGCGGGACCCGGGTTCGATCCTCACCACCACATAAAAATGAAGGCATTGTGTTGTGTCCATCTACACCTAAAAATAAATATTTTTTTAAAAAGTAAGGTTTTTTTTTTTTTTCTTTTTAGGAGAAGACTGAAAAAAAGAGAAGGAACAGACCTGTGGCATTAGAAGCCAGCTCTGACCTTGGGGAAGGTGAAATGGACACTCAAGTTTCTCATTCTTTGTGTGTGTGTGTGTGTGTGTGTGTGTGCGCGCGCGTGTATGGAGCTGAGGATCAAACTCAGGGTTTCATGTATGTGAAGCAAGCACTCTACCACTGAACCATATCCCTATCCCCTGAATGTCTCACTCTTATTCAAACTGACTGGAGTCCATTCCCCTAATAAGACTTACATTAATATATTCAGTTTTTCCTATTTATTGAGCATGTCTCAGAAGCCAGACACTGTACTTTGCACTGATAAAATGATAAGCAAAAACAGTATATCCTTGATTTCATAGACTTATAGGCTGTAGAAATAAACATTAACCAAATGATGATACATATAGAAACCAATTTGCAGTTGCAGAAAGTGCTACAAGGGGTACAGTGTAATGAAAGTTCTTGCAAGCAGCCCTGACCTAGTCTTGGAAGGCTCTTTAAAAGAGTGGCACTGAGCTGAGATTTGATCAATTAAGTGGGGTTATCTACCTATGTGCAGTTAGAAGTAAAAGGTGCTTCCAGACAGGAAGGAGATGGTGAGTCCAGGCCTGTGGCAAGGCTGTCAGTATGGATGGCGGAGTGTGAAAGAATTGGAGAATTAGGTGGAAGTCAAACCATTATGGGCCCTGGAGTGTTTGTTAAGAGTTCTGTTCTATACCAAAACCAGTCGGAAACCACTAAAGCTAGAATAAGTCTGATCAGATGCATATGGAGAGGTTCATTTTACCTGCTGTATGAAGAATGAATGCTGGGGAAGGGGTTATGGCCACATAAAAATAAATAAATAAATAAATAGATAGATAGATAGATAGTATTGGAGGACCAGAGAATATAGGAAAGGCCATGGAGGCAACTACTGTAGTGGCGTAGAGAAACAAAGCACAGCATTTCCTGTATTATGTTGACAGCTGGGGCAGTTCAAGTAGTATGTGTCAGCACTGAGTGCTCAGAGTCTTAAAATCCAGCTAAAGCTCAATTCTCCCCATTCATCACTAATCATAAAGTTTTCCCCTCTGACCTCTTAACCAGGTTTCATTTATTTATTCTTATTTCTTTTATGTAGTACCAGAGACTGAATCCAGAGCTTCCTGCATGCTAGCCAAGCAATCTACCACTGAACTACACTCCTAGCCCCAACCAGGTATAGTTTTGAGATGCTGACACCTATGTAAACACCCCAAATCAGTATGTATCTGAATTAAAAAAATAATAATTCAGGGCATTGTGCATGTGGCACATGTCTTGGGAGACTGAGGCAGGAGTTAGAGGTTAGCCTAGGTAACACAGCAAGACCCCATTTTAAAAAACAAACAGAAAACAGTTCTGGGAATGAGGATGCCTTATATTACCACCAACCTCCCATTACACCTCTTAGGAACAGGGGTTTCTAACTTCTTTCTGAGTGAGCGCTAGCTTTCCCCTTTCAATCTTTTCATCTGGGAAGTGGAAGCAGCAGTGTGGGGCTAACAGAGAAGTTCTGGGAGGATCCTTCATAGGCCTCACACTGTCACCACAAACTGCATTGTTGGGTGTCACCTGATAAATGCTTGAGACTGATCAAAATCTAAACTGACCTGCTAAAGAGGCCTATCAGAACCTGAATACAAAAACACTAACAAACAACAATATTTTATGAAATTGTTAGCAGGATGCTAGGGAGTATGCTCCAAAATGATAAGAGTCAGGTTTCTAAAAACAGATTATGCAGAGTCATCTTTTTAAAAAGTAGGTCAGATCACTCCCTGCCTCTGCTCAAACTCCTCCTCACTATTTTCAGTGTCAGGAAGGATAAATTCTTCTGAAAGTGCCCAACCATCCCCTCTTTTCCCTCTCCTCACCTCTACTTTTTCCTTCACTTATTCCTCTGCTGTCCCTCATCCCCTCACTGCTGCTCACACAGCTCTTGCCTCACTGTTCCTTCCACCTACAACACTTCTCTGCCAGCCACTCTCAAACTCAATCTTTCATTTGCTTCAAGGCTTTGCTCAAAAGTCATTTAATCCTGAGGCCTTCCTGACCAACCATCCCCACCATAACCTCCAGCACTCCCCAGCCCTTTGCCTGATCTATTTATATATATATATATAACTCTCAACTGAGCTACAGCCCCAGCCCAATTTAATTTTTCTAAAATATTTTTTAAATTGTGGATTGACACAATACCTTTATTTTATTTTTTTATTTTTATGTGGTGCTGAGGATTGAATCTAGTGCCTCACACATACCAGATGAGTGCACTACCACTGAGCCAAAACACCAGCTTAATTTTTGTGTGTGTGCGCCAAGGATCGAACATGTGCATTCTAGAAACACACTCTACCACTAAGCTGTACCTCCAGCTCCCTAGCAATTATAATATATGATATTTTACTTCTTTATTATTGTCTTCCTCCCACTAGAAGGGAATGCTCCAGGAGGACACAGGTTTTCAGGTGCTTGTTGACTACTATCTTTCTAGTAATTAGGACAATTCTTGGCATATAATAGGCATTCAAACTTTTTGTTGAATGAATAAACAAAGCATTCAATAAAAGGAAATAAAACACTATAAATTAAGAAATTCCTTTTTTACACTTAGGTTATAGCACAAAAATGGCAACAATCACAAAAAGATACAAACTCACTTTTGAGTATTTTAAGAGGTTTCTTTTAAAATCTAGTGTTGAGGGCTGAGGTTGTGGCTCAGCAGTAGAACGCTTGCCTAGCACATGCAAGGCCCTGGGTTCAATCCTCAGCACTACATAAAAATAAATAAATAAAATAAAGGTATTATGTCCAACTAAAAAATAAATACTTAAAAATAAAATAAAATCTAGTGTTGAACCTAGCATGCATAAGGCCCTGGGTTCGATCCCTAGCACTGCAAAAAAATAAATAAATAAAAATAAAAAATAAAGCTAGTGTTGAGGGGCTCAGGGTACAGTTCAGCAATAGAGCAATTGCCCAGAATGTATATGACCTGAGTTCCATCCCAGCACCATGACAAAAATATAAACAAAAGTTTCCAAACACAGTGACACATGCATGTAATTCCAGCTACTCGGGAAGCTGAGGTAGGAGTATTGCAAATTTGAAGCCAGACTGGGCAACTTAGCAAGATTCTGTTTCAAAATAATTATTTAAAAGGGTTGGGGATGTAGCTTAGTGTTAAGAGGATTCAATCCCCTGGATTCAATCCCCAATATTGCAAATTAAAATTAAAAACACAAATACATAAAAACATAAATACATAAAAGCTAGTGTTGATTTGAAGAAAAGAATCCTTATACACTGGTAGTGGAAAGTAAAATGGTACAATCATCATGGAAAACAGTCTGGCAATTCCCCCCCAAATTAAACCATAGTTACCATATATTTTGGCAATTCAATTTCTAGATTATATATCACAAAGAAATAAAACCATATATTCATACATACACAAATGTTGTGAAGGCCTAATTCACAAGAGATGAAAAGTAAAAGTAACCCAAATGTCCATTAACTAATAAAAGGATAAATAAAATGTTGTATATCCATACCATGGAACATTATTTGGCAATAAAAAAGAGTGAAATTCTAATAATATGCTACAACATGGATGAATTTTGAAAACATTATACTAAATGTAAAAGGCCAGTTATTGAAAGACTATATATTATATGATTCCATTTATATAAAATATTCAGAACAGGGAAATCTATAATAGAGACAATAATTAGATTAGTGGTTGCTTAGGGCTGGGGAGAGGGAGATGTTCAGAGGAAATATAGAGTGATTGCTAATGGATGTGAAGATTTTGGGGGGATGATGATGAAAATGTTCTAAAATGGACTGTGATGATGGTTACACAACCCTATCAATAAATTTAAAAACACAAAACATTTCAAATGGTTGAATTATATGGCAAGTAGCCAGCAAGGAGAGCTTACCTCTCAGAGATTCTATAGCCTTCATTGACACTCACTGCTTTGTACTTCACATTGCCTTTTGTCCGTTCCAACTCCCAGCACCAGTCCTTAAGTGTTTCAAACATTACTGTCTGGTTCTTGGGATCAGTAGCTAACAAAACAAAATCAAAAAGACAATAAAATCTTTCTTTGAAGCACTGGTATTTTAATTATGTGGAAGTTCATCCTCAGACCCCAATTTCTATCACTAAGCCCATTTTTATCCAAGCAGAACTGACTGCTTAATACTAACCTTGCTCTATTTTTTTTAATCTAAGTTAAATTATGACTGAAGTTGTTGTTTTATTGTAGGAAAGGAATTATTCACATTCTATTTCTTGCAAAAGTCATTTATAGCTACATTTTCAGTCATTTGACTATGAGACAATTTATATAAAACAAAAGGATCATGTAAAACAATAGAAGACAGGCTTGCACAAAAGCTAAAGTAATGAAATACTTTTAGTCTTACCAATATGTTCATAAGACAGTAAACTGATTTAAATAGCATGTCAGATTCTTAAATGTAAACTTTTTTTAGTTCAAAGATGCAATGCCTATAAGAGGATTGTCCAGAGGACTGTCAACACTTTGTTTACTGATGGACACACACAGACCAAACAGCTATGGTAAAAGGGTCAGGGCCTGCTTCCAAGGGCCACATGATGGTGACAGGTACTTTTGCTCTTAATGCAGTCCTGACACTAACTGCTAGAACAAAATGCCCGGGAGTACTGCTCTTACAGCCTGGCAGTTGGGTCCTTGGTCTTCTCCTGGGCCATCACAACTTGTTGAAGGTGACATGCACCAAAATAGTCTTTGCATATCTAAAAAACCAACCAAGCCTTCTGGGAAAAACAAAGTGTTTGATAAAATAACCTCCTTGCTCCTTTTAAGAAATCCAGATCATGGCAAAAATAATAAGAAAAACGATGATGACAATATTCAATTCTTAGGGCTGGGGATGCAGCTCAGAGGGAGAATGCTAACTTATCATGCTCTAGGTCCTGGGTTTAATTCCCAGCACTGTGAAAACAAAAACCAAACAAAGAATGCTTATATAGGCTGCATGTCCCTTATCTGAAAATCTTCACACCTGATGTGTGACAAGTTGCAGTCAAAACCCAGGGGCACTAAAGATACTGTACTATCTTCAAATAAGGTATATTTATGCATTTTATGTTTAGACTTGGGTTCTCTCCCCAAGATTATTTCATTATGTATGTGAAAATATTACAAAATCCAAAATACTCCTGATCCTAAGCATTTTGGATAAGGGATATTCAACCTGTACAGCACTATTGTCCCAGAAACTGTTCTGAGCATATTATACTTTTATTAGCTTAATCTTCACAACCTTACAGGATAGGTAATGTAAGAGGTAATTTAATTTCCTTGATGTTACAGATTTTCCTTGATATTACAGAAAGAGCAGATAACTTGCCTAAGTCATACAGAGCTAGATAATGTAGAACTAGAATTCAAACCCAGGCAGCTGTAAAGGAAATATCCATAATGCATGAATGCAAAAAAAAAAAAAAATCCCAGTAAGTAATAACAATAGTAGGAGTAAGAAAACATTCTTAGCAATGCAGAAAAATCTTTCCCTAAAATGCCCTGTCAGAGACATTTAGGACCTTTCATTCAAAACACATTTGTGAATTATGAAGCCTGGGAATAATGAAATATATTCAGTTGGTAAAGCTCCCACCTGTACAAACCCCTACTCAATTAAGAGTAAGCTAATTAGCCAAGTAGCATCTGTCAAATTATAACCTTTACTTAAAAAAAAAAATGGAGGCTAGAAGGAAGAGAGGAGAAAGATGGAATTAAAATAAAATAAAGATGCCTCAGATCCTGAGTCTCTGGCACAAAAGCCACCAGAAGGTAATGAAACAGCCATGATCAATCAAGATAAGGGTTCTGGCATGCTGATCAACATGTTGGCTGGCCTGGAAATCATCCTATGCTAAGTCCAGACCTAGAATCAGAATATAAAAGGCTGAATTTAAAAATCTGAGCCCAATAAATGCTTATATGAATTATAATAATAAACAAAAAAGTCATTTTTTAAATATTTATTTTCTAGTTGTAGTTGGACACGATACCTCTATTTTATTTATTCATTTTTATGTGGTGCTGAGGATCGAACCCAGGGCCTCGCATGTGCTAGGCGAGCACTCTGCCCCTGAGCTGCAACCACAGCCGCTCTATTAACTCTTAATGCCTGCACCCTATGTGCCACACTATTCACACTTTGTGATCTTCACAAAACTTCAAGGGAAGCATTAACATTGCTGTTTTTAAAATGAGAAAATGGAGATCCTGAGGGATCACTGTCATTTCCAAGATCACAAAGCCAGAAAGTAGCTGGGCAAGGATTTGAACTCAGATGGGACAGACATCAATACCTATACCTAAATCATCTAAATTCATCTAAATTATCACAGTTCCCAAAATGTAACATGCTCTCTGAGACAGCTATGCCTCTGCACTCCTCTAAACCTACCAGATGCTTATACCATCCTCCACTACTTATTCAGGCATAGCCTTCTCTGATTTTTTGCCCCCCTCAGAGAGGGTGGGTATGTCCATCAGAGGACACATATCTCAGCTTCTACTCCTATTTGTGCACTCCTTGAGGCAGGGATTAAGTCCTGCTCTCTTCCAAGTCTGTATGGGATGTGCCCCACAGCAAGCATTCAATAAATGTTTACTAAATGAGTGGATAGTAACTCTGCAGTCCAGAAAACTTTATATGTTGGTGGATTTTGTTTGTTTTTGTTTTGTTTGACACTGGGGCCCCACACATGCTGGGCAAGTGGTCTACCCTGAGACACATGCCCAGCCCTATACATATGCTTTTAAACAAACCTGCCACTTCCTTGATATGGGATTCAGGATCAGTAAACATCAACTTCATGGTAAGAGTAATGGGCACAGCAAGTGAATAGACTAAGGGAAAATAACTGGAGAATGAAGAAGATAGACATCTACAAAGACATATGCTAGGCATGGCTAATGGTTAATTCAGATGGCCAAAGTTTGTTACTAAATGCAAACTAAGATCTGGGGATGTGGCTCAAGCAATAACGTGCTCGCTTGGCATGCGTGGGGCGCTGGGTTCGATCTTCAGCACCACATAAAAATAAAATAAAGATGTTGAGTCCACTGAAAACTAAAAAATAAATATTAAAAAATTCTCTCTCTCTTTAAAAAAATAAAAATAAAAAATAAATGCAAACTAAATGGAAAACATTTGGTATTTTAAGTTTTCTCTTAAAAAAACAGCTTTCTGAAGGGGTTTCCTTATGTACAGATGTCTTATTTCCCTCAAAATATTTGCTATAAAACAAGCTCTGGTTATTTAAAAACTTTCAGGAATGCAGGACATTCTCTAGAATCTTATGAAGTGAAATCAAGTATATTTAAAAGAACCCAGGGATAAACAGGGTTATTTTCAAATAAAAAAGAATCCAGGGAAAAATAGGGTTATTTTAAACTTGTTCCAGTTTTTTTAATATAGTTTCACACTCCTAGTATAATATATTGATTTTACTTTTCATAAAAAGCAACCAAATAGGGGATGGGGTTGTGGCTCAGAGGAAAGAGCACTCACCTAGCACGTGTGAGGCACTGGGTTTGATCCTCAGTACCACATAAAAATAAAATAAAGGTACTGTTTCCATCTACAACTAAAAAAAATGTTTTTTTTTAAATAAAGCAACTAAACAGCAACCCAATTCAAAAAGCAAGTAAACAAATCTAAAAGGTAAGTTAAACAAAGATCACTGGAAAAGGCAGATGAGTTAACGCATGCCTATAATCCCAGCAACTTGAAAAACTGAGGCAGGGGGCTGCAAGTTAAAGGCCAACCTCAGTGACTAGCAATGCCCCATAAGTAACTTAGCAAGACCCTGTATCAAAATAAAAAATAAAAAGGGCTGGGATATGGCTCAGTGGTTAAATGCCCCTGGGTTTCATCTCTAGCACAAAAAAAAAAAAAAAAAAAAAAAGAAAAGAAAAAAGAAAAAAAAAATCACAGGGAAAAAATATAAACCTTTTGAATGAATCACCCAAGCAATAGATGACCAACTGTTAGAGAAAAGAAAAACAAAAAACAAAAAACCCTCTCATGCTTACAGATTTTTTTTAAAAGTATGAAGGACACTGTCTATCCTCTAATTAAACCCAGAAGATGCTTACCTGTATTGTTTTGTGCAGCAGTTGCATAGGAAAACAGAAATAATCTCTTAAGAAGTATAGAGGTCTGGGTATGATGAATTATGCCACAGACAATCTAGAAAGAATGGACCAATGGGTATAGTTATGATTTTGACAGGTAAACACTAAGAAAGGCAGGAGCCAAGTTGTCTAGGTTCTCAGTCATGCTAATGGAGCTCTAGGGTCAACCCAGTAAACCTTGTTAAAGTATGAATCTATAATTTAGTTGTTGGAGTAATGCCAGACCAACAGAATACTATTTTGTCAGACTTATTGAGCTCTGATTTTGTAGGGACAAGTTTTTATAATATAGTCAAATTTCTCAAAAACAAAGTGCTAAAAATCTTAAGTGCCCTATTAAAGTCAGGTATTCCAAATATCTGACATGTTGAAGATTTACAGGTGATATCAGATAATAGCCAAGACACTTAGCTGTTCTGACTCACCTGTGGTCTTTAGAATCTTCTAGAAGATGAAGAAGAACTCAGTCTACTGTGCCTTCTGTTTGTCTACTGTACTAAACAAAATTATGTTTTGATAGATGACTAAAATCAATGTTCTAAGTGAGGAGTCCGGATTCTCAGTGCATTCTCCATATCTATACCACTCTTTCTCCCCTCAGAATATGTACACAAGTCATGTGTATCATTCTACCTGAAATACCACACTACCATATGAAAGACAATCAAGCAGTGACCTGGAAGTAAGTGTACATGACTCATTACAGAAAAGACGCACTAGACTCTTGCTAAATCTCCCCTGATGTATGATACTGGCAAATGTGAGATCTTTATCATCTCAATAAGACAAATCTTGGAAGTTATAATGAACACCAAATTGCTACAGCCATTTTTTCAGTTCACTCAGTTATGGATCTCAATTTGCCATGACAACCAGGGAATCATGTTCACAGTCTCCAAAGGCACACCCGGTGACTCGGCTTTGTTCCTCTAATCTTAGCTGTTCTTAGCTGTACCTCCTCCTTTCAAGCACAACCACTACCTCCAAGAGTGACTCATTTATTCACAGGAATAGGAAGACAGTGCAACTGTCTTTAGAATAGGTTGTCAAACATAGGGAGGATGGCAATGAGAGACAACTTGAACCTATCCCATCCTTCTCTTTCTCAACTACTTCATGACCTGGCTTATCACCTCCCATCTTTTAGTGGCTCTAGAAATCAAAACATTATGAATTGAAGGAGTAAAGGTAGCATGTGCTAAGATAATATACAGGCATGCTTTATCCAATTACCTCTCGCATTCTGAAGAAAGAATATGGGATCCACAGGGTGGGGTGGTGCACACCTGTAATCCCAGTGGCTCTCAAGGCTGAGGTAGGAGGATCACAAGTTCAAAGTCAGCCTCAGCAACTTAGTGAGGCCCTAAGCAACTCAGTGAGACCCTGTCTCAAAATAAAAAATAAAAAGGGTCGGGGATGTTGCTCAATGGTTAAGCGCCCCTGGGTTCAATTCCCAGGATCAAAAAAAAAAAAAAGAACACTGGATTCAATTTCACAGAATAAAAGGCTCCCTCTACCTTCAGTCAATATAAGCAAAACCTAGAGTCAGTGGGGAAAACCTGAAGGGAAACAAAACCTAAAAACAAATGGGACTAGTTACCCTTTTGACTTCCTCTTCTTTTGTGTATCTCAGACAAAAGTGAAACACTCGGAGGTCTTTGCAGTGGATGATAAGTTTCTCAGGGTATTTCTTCAGTTGTCCAGAGAGAATTTTTTTTTTCTCATCAAACACTATAGATCAACGATGAAATTGGGAAGAAAAATTATGTTATACAGCAATAAATTAATGTGAAAACAAGGCAGACTGCTAACTTCTTAGAATAGGCATTCAGACTGTCCCAGCAGGGGCCCTGACTCTGAGAGCACACAGGGTTATTCACTGCCCTGGAGCAAGCATAAGACCCAAATGGACTGGCCACTATTAGCAGAATAGATTTCACTGGCATGAAGAAAACACAGCTCTGAAAGCTGAGATCATAAAGGATGGAAGAAAGAGCACTAGGGACATGCATTTCTGCCAGTCAATCCCTAGGTTTGTGCTGAGGCCCCTCCTGACACCTTCTTTCCTGTCCCAGAGCTACCCAGTTAGCACCTATTGGTACTGAGAACATCATAAATAGCTATTGAATAACTTCTGGAAGTGCCCTGAACACAAAAATGGAGAAGAGAAACAGAGAATGAATTGGCAGGAGAGGCCTGTTTAACCAGCAGAAAAGATATTCTGATGCAATACAAAGATCTTCACAAATCAGTCTTAAACATGAATATAGAAGGATCAGTACTCCTCTAGCTAAGTAACTCCAAACAAGCTACTTCACATTTCAATTTATCATCCATAAAACTGACTTAAGTAAGGTAATTTATATGAATATATTTTTGTGAACTATAAAGGGCTATAATAATATTATCATCATTACTAACTATATATTCAAAAGCTGGCAATAATCCAAAAGAAAAGAGATCCTTACCTCCATAAATCTGATCAACACAGTGGAGTGTAATGTCATTTTCTCCCATAACCTTATTCTTAAACTGAGTTTCCTAAAAGATTCAAAAGGAAATAAATGTGACTCCCTTCTATGCACTGTTAAGACATTTATAAGCAAAGTAAATCACCATTCTCCACTTGCACATTGAAATAAATAGAGGAATGCATCTGTATATTCCTAAGAAAGGGACAAGTGAGTATGGGAGAAGAGTTTATAAGCACTGATTCTTTCAAACTTGGGCAGACCATGCAATTTCTGGGCTGTTTCCAGGCCCACCACTCCACACAGTCACTTTGAGAAGTATGGGCAAGTGACGTGCAGGTTAATGTTCCTCCACATAAATGCTGAGATGACTGACAAGCTACCTGAGATCTTTGGGAAGAAAACACTGGGAGATTAAAGTTTATGGTGAATGCTGTCTTTATAAAGGAAAAGGAATTAAGTCACTACAGTGGACAGCAGCACAAGAAACCAGACTTGGAAGCAGCAACCATGCTGCTATTTAAGAAGCAAGGGAGGAGCCAGGCAGGCTGGCAGGAGCCTACAACTACAGCTATTGGGAAGGTGAGGCAGGAGAATGGCAAGATTGAAGCCAGTCTCAGCAACTTAGGAAGAACCTGTCTCAAAACAAAAAGTAAAAAGGGCTAGGGGTGTAGCTTAGTAGTAAAGCAACCCTGGGTTCAGTCCCTAATATTGCAAAAATAAATAAATAAATAAATAAATAAAAGCAAAAACAAAAAGCCAAGGGTGGTCCAGGATGGCCTGCATATTGCGGGCATAGGGCAGGGGCGGGCCTGACTGGGCTTCCATTACCACACAGTGCTCTTCCAGTGTTGCAGACAGTCTTCTCCTTCCCCAGCAGCTCAGTAATAAGTAGCAACAAGTCTCACAAGAATGTTGCCACTAGATTCAGATTAGGCATAAAGTAGACTCAAATTCAAATGCTACACTTGCGATCCATTTCAGTATCGAACTTAGTTTCTAGATTTGAGGAAGAGTTTAGAGAAAACATGGGGAAGTAGTACATTTTGGGACATGTTATTTCAATGATTGGTTGATTTTTTTTTTTAATATATTGGGGATTGAACCCAGGGGCACTTAACCACTGAGCCACACCCCAATCCCCCCTTTTTTCCTAAAGTTGGATCAGTATTGGTGACCCATAAGTCTCTAAGACTCTAGCCATTCTTTTTTTTTTAAATATTTTTTTAGTTGCCAGTGGATTTTACACTTTATTTGTTTATTCATATGTGGTGTTGAGGATCGAACCCAGGGCCTCACACATGCTAGGCAAGCGCTCTACCACTGAGCCACAATTCCAGTGCCCGTTTTCTTTTTTTTCTTATTATATTTTTAGTTGTAGATGGACCTTTTATTTTATTTATTTATTTTTACATAGTGTTGAGGCTCGAACCCAGTACCTCACACATGCGATGCAAACACTCCATCACTGAGCCACTGCCCCAAACACTCTTCCCCCAGCTCTCACCTTTTTAAAAATGTTATCTTGTAGTTGTCGATAGACGAAAAAATGCCTTTATTTTATTTGTTTACTTTTATGTGGTGCTAAGGATGGAACCCAGTTCCTTACACATGCTAGGCAAGTGCTCTGCCACTGAGCTATAGCCCCAGTCCCTCTAGCCCTCTTTGTTTTTATTTTGAGACACGGTCTAAGTTGTTTAGGGCCTTGCTAAGTTGCTGAGGCTGACTTTGAACTGGTAATCCTCCCATCTCAGCCTCCTGAGTTGCTGGGATGAGAGGGGTGCACCACAAGGCCCAGCTTCAATGAGTGCTAAAATATAGAAGAAAATTTAAAAACACTGATGGTGTCAACTTTTGAGGTTAAAAGCAAGCCAGCATGACATGAGTCATAGGTGGGAAATTTCTGAATGGTCCTACAGCTCAAAGAAACTCCTTAAGGACAGAAAGCAGATAAGTGATGAGACTTCTCTCTTTTGTTTTTATTATGTGTTAAAGTTGGGGTGGAAGAATTGAGAAGCTGAGGGAAGAAACAATGGAGCCATAACTCCATTCCCTCCAAGCACAGCTCATACATACACCATTATCCAATGCAGATTCATCATCGCCTAAGAAGGCAATCTTGAAGTCTGTGCAAACAAGTCTCCCATAGACTCCACGCTGACAGGAATCTTCCTGCACATACTTCAGGACAGTGTTGGCTTCACAAAGCAGGTGTTCACCTGGTGGAAACCAAAACAAGTCCTTCTTAGGGTCCTCAGTTAACAAAGTATGCAAACATTAAGAACTTTCTGCACTCTATTTAATGAGGACAAACATAGTACAATGCAGCACTTCAAAATGAGCCACTTTTCGAGAAGGTCAAGAAGTACAAATTTTAGGAAAGAAGATGAAGCAGAGTATGGAAAACAAAATGGCTCAGATAGAGGCTGGGGACTCAGCTCAGTGGTAGCATGTGTGAGGCCCTGGGTTTGATCCCTAGCACTGGAGGAAAAAAAGAAAGAAAAAAGACTCAGAGGTGTCTCACTACAAATAATGGAAGTTTCCAAATAGGTGGTACTGATTTCAGTTTGCACTTTCAAGCACATATTTTATTTTATTTTATTTTTGAGAGAGAGAGAGAGAGAGAGAGAGAGAGAGAGAGAGAGAGAGAATTTTTAATATTTATTTTTTAGTTCTCGGCGGACACAACATCTTTGTTGGTATGTGGTGCTGAGGATCGAACCCGGGCCGCACGCATGCCAGGCGAGAGCGCTACCGCTTGAGCCACATCCCCAGCCCCTCAAGCATATATTTTAGTGTTTTTATTACTTTGACCCCAGCAGAGGTTCAACAACTGCAATACCCTAAGTGAGCAAAGACTGGAGCAGCTCGCTTGCATGCCTGAATGCAGGTCCCACTCCCTTTTCCTGTGAGAGCTCCAGGATTTCCTCAGACACAAGAGGCACTGCAGCCTTCCACAGCATGACCACCTTGTTCTGGCTGCACACTGGGAGGATGAGAGGAAAAAAAGAGGTCAGAGGCAGTGTGTGTGTGTGTGTGCGTGTGTGTGTGTGTGGTGGTGGGGGGGTTAGTTTCCTCTCTTAGTTGAGAACATTTCCTCTCCAGGTGTCACTTCTCCTATTCTATCTGCAGGCACCCAGCCGACATGAGAAGCTACATTTCCTAGAGACAGAAATTCTCTTTATAGTTAAAAAGTTAGAACTGGGGTTCAGGTAAGCATTCTCTGCTCCATGGAAGCAGAGATACTCATGAGGGCTGAGATGTCTTGGTGAGGGTAGGAAAGAGAAGAAAAAGGGGAAAATGAAAAAACTAAATGTAAATACTCTGCAACAACAACAACAAAAGGAGTTTTCTTCTCATTCAACTATCTTCCCCCAGAATCTCCCTCTGGATTTTTCCATCTTTAAATTTATTTTTTGGGCTGAAAACACATTTTGTCTAGCTTGCAATAAGAAAACAAAGAAGAGGGCTGGGGTTGTGACTCAGTGGTAGAGCGCTCGCCTAGCACATTCGAGACCCCGGGTTACATCCTCAGCACCACATAAAAATAAATAAAATAGAGGTATTGTGTTCCACTACAACTAAAGAATAAATATTAAAAAAAAAAAAAGAAAACAAAGAAGAATTTCAGGCACTCAAACAATCCAAGGGGCACATATTACAGTGTTTTCTTTTTTTATCTTTCAAGGGGTTAATTGCCCCTGGCTGAAACACTAAGGAAATATTGGAAGATGGCTCAGTCACTAGGTCAGCCTCTTTAAACAACAGAGTTTAAAGAAAACAATGAAGTCAGGGCCTCATTAGGGCTTAAAATAGTCCCCCCCAAAATGTCACAGCTTAGTTCAAGGTGAAAGATACGTGGGCAAAGTTTCCTGTGCTTCAACTCCTAATGTGCAACAGCTTTTATCAGCGAGGCTCTCCTCAAGACCAGGATAGCCCATTACCAGAGTTATGTATGGAGCCTAGAAATCAGCAATGTAGTCCTATTACAACCTTCCTGGTGAGACTCTCCACAGACATGGCAAGCTGCACCATGGTTACAAATTGTTTGTACCAGACAAACTCTTGAATCATGAGAGTTGGGAGTTGAAAATGATCTTAGTCTACTTTAGAAAACTGAGACTCAGAGAAGTTAACTGTAAACCCACAGCTGTGCACCTAGAAGAGACCGTCTAGTAAGCCAGGAGAAGGGAGAATATGACACAAAATTTAAAACAAAAGTTAATTTCAGAATCTATAAGTCCAAGAAAAGAAAAAAACAACAGGAGATATGAATCAAGGTTTAAGTCAACATTGTAGAAAAAAAAAGCCTTTGAAATTTAAAAACATTAAAAAAAGGTGGAAATGATCAAAATGTTACATGCAAGTATGAATATGCTGTATTGAAGCCCACTATTCTGTAAAATTAAGATGTACTATTAAAAAAAGAAAAAAAGTTAAAGGGTTCTAATATGTTTTACCAAATAACATGGATCAGTCAGAAACATGTACATATTCACATTCCCTGGACAAACTGGAACAAAGTTTAAAAATACCAGAATGGGGTCTCTATTGTTTTGGGAAAATGCACATAAAAATTTATTTAAAAAGTTATTTTGAATTGGGAAAAAATGGAAAAAAGAATACATAGCTGACAGGAATTTCCATAAATGGAGAGGATATTTCACCAAATAGTTTCTGTTCCTGAACTCAAATGTGATAAAACCCAACTTAAGTTACTGCCACTTTTTCCAGTCTCAAAAAAATTCAAGCAATCCATTCAAATGAATGACTCAGAGCAAAGCCCCAGTGGCCCCAGGATTGGTAAACCCCAGTATCCCTAGGACCCACTCTCAGATACACCAGCACAGATGGCAGGTGAGACCATCTACCAACACCTGCCCTGGGAGGCATGGGTAGCTGCACTGTCCAAGGGCAACTACAGACTTGGGCAGCAAGGACTGGGATTTTCCTGACTAGAAACCACAAATACTGGATGGGACCAAGTAAGACAACCTCATTTGCTTGTCAAAGAGGCAAGAATTTCCCAGGTTTATTTTCATCAGCTGGGGGTAAAAGGAAACAAGAAAGATTTTTTTTCCAGATAGTGTAATACTCAGAGTCAGGTGTACAGTTATTGAACTAAAGACCTTGATATCTATGTCTAACTCATTACTGTTATATGCCAAAAGATAAAAAACAAAGAAGTTTATATACAGAAAAACTAGGAATGATGTAATTTATCATTGGTTTTGAGTTGCACTGGAAGTATGAGGCTAACATTACTGTTACCTGGCAACAAGTGAAGAGTTACTTCCTTCTCTGTTACTTCCTTTTCGTTTGTGTGAATTTCCTAAAAAAAAAGAAAAAAAAAAGAAGGAGAAGAAGAAGAAGAAGAGCAAAGGATAATATTTTTCTTTGTTTAAAGGTTCATAGTAATATAAAGACATGCTTATAGAATACACAATAAACCACAGGAGCTTTATTTGACAAGCTAACTTGTTAACTAAAGGAAGACAGAAAATTCCAAAAAGTTAGTGATAATCAAGGTATTAAACTAATTATTTAGGATTGATAACTATTAGATGTCCCAAGCACAAATGCAGGGGTAGGCATCCTTTATGTAAAGGAACAAGTTGAAATAACACATAGCAAAGTAGAGTACACAGAATCAGAAAGAAAAGACACACCCCAGCTTTCTATCCAGTGAGAATCAAGGATTGAAAGCAAAAGATCATTAGTTCTTGAGAGAAAACTGACATATATAAAAGGCTTAAAGGCAAAAATAGGAAAATATGACTGTACCTAGTTGGTCCAGATCCACTTACTTTATAGCATACTAAGGCTCAGTAGAGAAAGCTGGAATGTTCACTGCCCGCTATTAGTTACCTAAATCCACAAGACAGTGCCAAAGAGTGCAACCACCTAATGGGTAATCAAGACCTTGTTCTGTGTCTGTTTCTCAATAAATGTATCTTCAAGTTCCTCTATTTCAGGCTCAGTATTTATTGGATATGCAAAGATAATTAGCAAACTTTAATGAATGATGCTTTCAAAATAATGATCATGAATGGCTATTAAGACAACAAAAAGAGTGACGTGGTAATAAGCCTCCTAATGAAGTCTACCGTACCTCTATGAAGTGTTGTTGCCAAAATATCTAATCTCAAACTGCTTGAGCTTTTATGGCAATTTACTAATTAATAAGAAACACTCAGACAAGAAACACATTAAATGGCACCATGGGAACATAATCAGTCCAACCTTAATTGGAAAATTCTATAACACAGGCTGGGCACTGTAGCACATGCCTGTAATCCCAGCAGCTCAGGAGGCTGAGGCAAGAGGATCATAGGTTCAAAACCAGCTTTAGCAAAAGCAAGGTGCTAAACAACTCAATTTAGAGACGCTGTCTCTAAATAAAATACAAAAAAGATCTGGAGAAGTGGCTCAATTACTGAGTGCCCCTGATTTCAATCCCCCTCCTCCCAAAATTCTATAAAACACAACAAGTTTTGTCAACAAATAAAACTGTATTATTTTATTTTATTTTTGGTAGAAGGATCCAGATATAGTAAGTTTTCTAAATTTGTTAGTTCAGAATGAATTAGAAGAAATTTATATATACTTGAGGCAGGGGAGATTAGATAGTCCATCTTAAGGCTGCAATAGAATGCCACAACTTTTCCAGGGAACCCATATAGAGCATGGTCTACTGTGGAGGTGACTATGATTTCCATTCCAGGCAATGGCCACACATCAAGTCCCTTGAGGCAATGCTTCTCAAACTTGGGACATGTTTGGTCATCTGGAAAGCCTGTTTCATACACAGACACTCAGACCCACTCTACCACAAGCTTAAGGATGCAGACTGGGCCTTTGGTTTTATGAAAAGCTCCCCTGCTGATTCTGATGCACTGCACTAGGGTTTATACAAGAGGAACTATTACTGCATATGTAAATAATACTGAGTGTTTTTGTAATTTAAAAATTCTCATTGAGAACTTTCATTGTCTGTCATTTGCAAAAAACAAATTAAAGCACAATTATTTTTGACAGGTTCTACCATCATTATCTGAGAAGAAAGCAAGCTATTCATTAAATTTAGTCAACTGTTGGAAAACTACAGAGATCATCTTGACTAGTTCTTGGAACTCGGTACAAACCCTGGAACCAGCACAGAGAAGACTAGCCTATTGTTAAATCAACAGAAGTATATCTTCCACATTAACTTAAAACTACCTATATTCATTCTTGAAGTGGTTAGTGAAACTCTTTCTTTACATTTCAGAAACAAAAATACCCAGAGGTACCTTTTAAGATTCGGTCCTACCCAAAGCTCCCTTTCCCTAAACCACTGGTACCAGCTCCTACCACCCTCTGGAGTGAGATAACTGCACTGAAAACTACTAACATGGATACTGGTCCCACAGACATAGGGTGATTCACTTTTGTCTTTCCTATTAATTTAGCTGAAGGCTCACAAATCAAGCTGGCTACTTAAATAACAGATTTGTAAACTGAGCCATGAATGTGGGGAAGGAGATAAAGCTGTTCTGCAGAGAATGGGATACACCGCTGTCAGACACACAAATAATGGCCTGGATTCCCATGGCTTTCCAGGCTTTTGTAAGGCCCAAGCATACCTTTGGCACAGCTCCATGAGTCATGCCTGTATTGTTATCGTAAATTATCTTGTTAGTATAAATTAGCTAGAGTAGGATTCTATTAATTGTCAACAAACATACTGACTTAGGTCAACTGGATTAACAATAAGAAATTAGAGATGATTAGAATCATGTCACCCAATATGACAATGTACAGTAAGTATATACAGACCTCCAAGAGGAGAATCTAATGTCACAGCTATCATCTCATGAGTAAGACTGGCAGAGAGAAGTCCTCAAAGTAGCATCCACTGTCTCAAGTATGTGGGCTCTAGGTGAGGGCATGATGTATGGAGTTTCTAAACAGAAAAGCCCTAATATGATTTTACCATCATTTAGCTGATCAATACCCCTGTCTGCTACCACCTCGTTCCCATCATGATCCCTGGACATAGAGGTATACAATGCTCTCCTGCCAAACATACACCAGGCAGAAAGTGACTTTAAAACTTAAAATTTAACAAAAAAATCCATTTTATTCTTAGCTTTGTAATTTCTAAACTAAAAAAGCAGAACATGCTACACTTCTAAAAGTAGGTGACATTTGTAAATGGTCAGGAAGAAGGTCATTTATAAGTGACAAACTAAATTTAAGGTACTAAGTGTTAGTTTTACCAGGCACCCAAAGGCAAACAGGAGTTTGTAGTCCAGTGAGGAGAATAAACAATACTGACACACCTTCATAATCATATATACAATGGGTACGCTCTAGCAAAGCATGAATATGAGGGTATGGCAGCACAAAAAAGGAGCACCTAACTGTAGTTTAACAGTGGCCAATCTTTTGGGAGTTGTATTTAGCAGAGTTGCTTTAGCTTCCCCTCTCTTTGTCTAGAACTCTAAATTCTAAAGAAAAGTTACACCTAAATGATTAAGATGTTAAGTGTTAAATAATCTTTCTTTAGATTTATAGACCCTAGAACATTTGTTAACCGTCAGATTATATCAGAAAGTGTAAAGATGATGCTTAACTTATAGAAAAGTAATATTTGTCTAAATAAGTACAGGAAATAGCTCCAGCAGGTCAAGGTCAATTGCAGTGTTCTAGGCAAAGAAAAAAAGACATTGTGCCCTGGATGATGGGAAGACCCTATTCAGGCAAGACCCTACTCAACACTTAATCTTTTTGCCCATTGTCTGTCCCACTGTACCTCCCAATAAAAGCACTTTTGTGTGCACAAGTTCCCTAAGATGGTGCTTTAGGACAAAAGCCCCCTTCATCTTCTCGTTGCCAGTCTTTGAATAAATCTGACTTTCCTTCCTACCAACTCTCATCTATAGAGTACTGGGTTTTGAGCAGTGAACTGACAGACTTGGGTCCAGTAACAGTAAAATTATCAAATGGGGTGGAGGGGGTAACTATTCAAGCCAGTCCTTCTAAGAAAATGACACATGTGAATCCAGGTATGAGACACATGCCTGTAATCCCAGCTACTGTGGAAATTGAGGCAGAAGGATTGCAAGTTTGAAGTCAGCTTTAGCAACTTTGTGAGACTATCTCAAAATGAAAGGGTTGATGATGTAGCTCAATGGTAGAGTACTTGTGTGAAACCCTGAGTTAAATCCAAGAAGAAGGAGAAGAAGAAGAAGAGGAGGAGGAGGAGGAGGAGGAGGAGGAGATGGCACGTGTAGAATGTTCAGAATTTTAATAAATGGACAGAAAGGGCTGGGGATGTGGCTCAAGCGGTAGCACGCTCGCCTGGCATGCGTGCGGCCCTGGGTTCGATCCTCAGCACCACATACAAACAAAGATGTTGTGTCCACCGAAAACTAAAAAATAAATATTAAAAAATTCTTTCTAAAAAAAAAAATAAAAAAAAATAAATGGACAGAAAGAAGAGGAAAGAAAAGAGAAGTTGTAAATACTTATAAAGGCAGATAATGTTGCAAGAGAGGTAAGAAATATGGCTGGTATAAGCACAGCCTAAAGGAATTTGAGGAGTTTGGGCTTAATCCTGTTGGCAATGGGGAGCAACTGAAGGATTCTAATCAGGGGAGTGAATTAAGCACATATTATTTACTATCTCAAACTTTCAGAAAAAAGCACTGGACTAAATCAGGAACCTGGGTGGCTCCTACTCGACAAAGATACCAGGAAGACCTTGGGCAAGTGTCCCAGTATCAGTGTCCAATCTGGAAGAACAAAATGAAGAGCTGTTCTGCCTACTTTGTGAAGTGATGCACAAGAGAGCTGTGCATGGTTAAAATCACAATATGATTTGAATCTGGGTATCTGTGTTCAGAGGGAGGCAGGGTGCTTGGTGGCTTTCCCTCATTAGAAATGGAAAAGGAAAGCTAGGATTGTAGAGTACATGCCTAGCATGAGTGAGGCCCTGGGTTTGACCTTCAGCAAATACTCTCTACCATAAATGAGAGAGAGAGAGAGAGAGAGAGAGAGAGAGAGAGAGACAGAGAGAGAGAGAGAGAGAGAGAAGAAGAAGAAGAAGAAGAAGAAGAAGAAGAAGAAGAAGAAGAAGAAGAAGAAGAGGAGGAGGAGGAGGGGGAGGGGGAGGGGGAGGGGGAGGGGGAGGGGGAGGGGGAGGGGGGAGGGGGGAGGGGGGAGGGGGAGGGGGAGGGGAGGGGAGGGGAGGGGAGGGGAGGGGAGGGGAGGGGAGGGGAGGGGAGGGGAGGGGACGGGACGGGAGAGGAGAGGAGAGAAGAGAAAGGTGGGAAGGGAAGGAAGAAAAGAGCAGGAGAGAAAAGAAATGGGTCTCCATTCTCAACATCCCAGATCAGTCATAGAATGTATGATATTCATCCCTGTGAATACCTGTTACCTGGAGCATTTCCTGAAAGGAAAAAGGAGGAGGCAATGTGACCTTTTCCCACTCACCCTCATTTTATCAGATGCCTCAAAAACTCAGTGTACATTTTCATTTTAGAAGTATTGACTCCTCTTTTTCCCCAGAACAAGGTTAAATATGTTTTAATGTTGGCACTATGCTGCTGACCAAAAATCAATTTGATAGAGAAAAGGGAAAACTCAAAAAGCAGTTAGGTCATCCAGGAGCCAATATTTCATTAAGCATGAGATAATTCTACAATGGAAGAGGATGACAGAAAAACCACCAAGATTCCTGAACAGCATTCAACTTCCTACTAAAGTTGCTGCTATTCATCTGACTTCCTTCAGCACTGCAGATAGGGAAAGGAAAGGTCAGAACAACAAAGTACACTACTGTTGAAGAGCCAGTGTCTAAGAAAAATAACCAAATCAAATACATGCAAGCCCCTGCCTCAAAAGCAACTAAATCAACTATACCAAGACCCTATTCATTCCAAACCTAGATCATATAGCAACCTTTCACCTATTTGGAATACTGCCCAAAATCATAAGTCAAAAAGACTTCTGAGCAGTAATAAAAACATGTCCAACTCTGCAAAACAGATATCAAAGTCCTCCACAATCTGTTTGCCAGACTGATTCTACCACAACTAAATGCTTTTAATTCTAATGATAATAGCCAACTATCAGTAAGTTTCTATTATGTGCAAGATAAGTAGTCTTCATTAGTATCTCATTACTTCTCATAACAATTCTAGTATTACCTCCATTTTGTGAAAAGGAAACAGATTTAGGGAGAATCAATAACCTGCCTTAGATTTTAGAGAAAAAACAAGTTACTAGTCAAGTATTAGCCCAAGCCCTATCCTAACTCAGGACTCACAATCTTTTTGCTGTTTGCTTGTAGAAGTTGAAACCAGTTTTACTACAAAACTGATTAGAACAAATTAGAAGAAACCTCTTAAGAGAACTGTATTTCACTGTTCAAGGAACTGCCACATACAGGATAAAAACACACAAAAGTTAAAGTCGGCTACAGATCCTGAAGATCTGCTAAAAAGACCAAGAGGCGGCCTGGTCCTTTTCACTCAACTAGTTCACAAAGAGTCAGTTCTCTGATTTCTTACCAAGTTCACCTTCAGAGCACACATCTTGTCAAAAGTCGATGGACCTGAGGGCACCTCACAAAAGTCAGAAAAGGGCCCTCCCTACCAGAAAGACCAATGACCTTGAAAAGAACCAGGTGGGGGTTTACAAAGACACTCTCATAGGTCAAAATGCTTATAAATGCTCAAATCAACAGCTTTCAGTCAAAAACTGAAATTACTGTAGTGATATGAATTTTATCCAGCAGAGGAACAAACTCTTAATAGGCAACATCCCTCAAGATCCCTAAAGATTCCAAAACACAATTCCTTTCCATTGCAACAAAATGTTAAAAGGACAAAAAACACAGACACTGCACTTCCTCAAAGTTGCCCTATTTTTCTACAATGAACATTTAATACTCTTTGTTTTCTCCTCTAAACAGAAAATCTGAGAAAAATGTAGTTGCATCCACAAATTTGCATCTACATGTGTATCTGAAAACAAAATTTACCTTTTTTAAAGCAAAAAGTTGTACTATAAATATAGTATAATACCAATAATTTAAATTTTGCCTTTCCCCATATTTCTCTAATCTTCTTTCTGTGCATGAATTAAAAACAGAAATAATACAGATTTGGGGAACACAGTCCAAATCTGGCTCTGGTGCCTACAGACATAACTGGGCATGTCACTTAAACTAAACTTCAATTTATTCCTACATAAAATGGAAAAAGTCCCACCTAATAGAAAAGCTTCAAGCTGTTTATATTTGTAAACAGCTGGCACCAGTATTTAGTAAATGGAATTGTTATAACTATTGAACATAGCAGTCTGTGCTGCTTCTTCCTTTCCTGAGTAAACAAATAATTTAAATATAATACTTAAGAGATGAAACTGTTCAAGGTTCTGTCACATGAGTACAATAATTTTTTCTCTCACAGTTGTTTCCCACATTAAAATAACTGTACTCAGGAGGTCCCTCATTCTTTTTTCTGTGATTCAGAAACTCTGAAAACCTGCAATACCGAAGTTGGCCCTAATTCTATAAGACTCTGACTACACAAGAATATCTACAGCCATAGAAAAATAAATAAAATGGTATTTTTCTATTAATAGGATGTGTTTTCTAGAAGTCCATAATGATTTAGCTCTTATCACTGTGAATCCTATATTCATATTTTGCAAAGAACATAGTTTGAATTCACCATAAGACCAAAGACCAAAAGTGTAGACTAATTTTTTTTTTTTTTTTGGTACTGAGGACTAAACCCATGGGTGCTTTGCCACAGAGCTATATCCCAGCTTTTTTTGTTTTTTATTTTGAGGCAAGGTCTCATTAAGTTGCCAAGGCTGGCCTCAAATTTGTGATCATGTGGCCTCAACCTCCTGAGTAGCTGGGATTATCGGCACATGCCAACATGCCTGGCTACTATTATTGCAAATAGATATAGTTGCTGTAAATTGGTAATAAATTGAAAATAACTGATATAAGCACTCAAACATTGCAATTTAAGGTCTGACACTGTACTCAATCATCACTGATATCTAACCCTTTTCTGGTTAACACTTCAAAAAATTACAAACTATGCAATTCTTACATATAATTAACCAACATCAATTACATTAACCACCCCCCCAATTAAAAAATACACCAGTCCTAAGAGGAGAAATAACCTAAAGAACTCCAACAAATCACCGTATGCAAACAAAAAACATAAAGAAATCCACCCCTCAGAAATAGCTGACTGAAATTTTTCTTTGAATTTGGTTTTCAAAAGTTACCTGTTGTTTGGTAAGGGAGGGAGTAGAGGAACAGAATGGATAGTATTCATTGTTAATGTCCTATAGTCTCTTTATACCCCTGTGTTTCTAAACAGTTTTTTTAATTCTACAAGAAAAACAAAGAAGGTACTAACAAATAGGGAGGTAATATATCAATATTCTTAAAATAGTTATACCATCCTTTGCTTGTTGATATCAGGAAAATGAACAGAGCTGATGGGAAGAAAAAGGAGGTAGATACTAACGAGATACAGAAGAGTCCACATCTGGATGAGCTGAGTCCTGGAGGTGGACTTCTGTTGGTTCTGGACAAGATAAAATTTCCACATGTGAATCCTACTCCTGATCATGCTATTCTGATGGCATATAAGCTACTGTCTTCCTCAGAAAGTTTACTGGACAATGATTACAAGCTATGCAACTTGATATTCACAACTGAATGAGTACATATAATTTCTTCCTTAGCACATTACAAGTTACTACAACTTGACTTGCGGATTGCTTGTGGACTGTAAAGATCACATCTATCCAATCTGTGAATGCCAAAGTCTATTGTCCCTCTTTCCAAAGTAGGTACAGGGCCAGCCCTGAGGTAGAGAGCTAAACAATAAATATTTACTAAGCCATAAGTGCCAAGCATTGTTTAATGAGCTTTTTATTTATTTTGCTTATTTTCATTTTTTTATCTTTTATTGATTTTATTTTTTTAAATACACAACAGCAGTGAAATGCATTACAATTCTTATTTCATATATATAGCACAATTTTTCATATCCTTGTATATAAAGTATGTTCACGCCAATTTATGCCTTTATACATGTACTTTTGCATTACAATTCTTATTACACATATATACCACAATTTTTCATATCTGTTTGTATATAAAGTATGTTGACACCCAATTCAAGTCTTCATACATGTACTTTGTATAATGATGTCCATCACATTCCACCATCCTTGCTAGTCCCCTGCCCCCTCCCTTCCCCTCCCACCCCTCTTCCCAATCTAGAATTCATCTAATCCTCCCATATGAGCTTTAAATTTATTAACTCATTTAATCCTCACAGCAAGTCTCTGAAGTAGAGTTATAGCCTCAAGCATCTCCATTTTACAGATGAAAACACCAACTGGTACATGTTGAGGTGGAATTCAAGCCCACGTACACTGGCTGTCTGTGTTCTTATCAGATGCCTCTTATGTGGAAAGAAGGAATAAAGTTAAAGAGGAAAAGCAAGACAGAATGATCGGCTAGACACCCCTAAACCAGATGAAAACAAGCATTACAATCACCTAGGCAAAACCTCAACGAGCACTGTGGAGAGGCCAAAGAAAGCTGAAGGGGAAAACACCTACCCTTCACAAATAATGAACTTAAGTGACACTGGCCAGTCACATGGGGAACAGAACCTTGGGGCTTCATCCTCACCTGCTCAGAGTTATCTCTTATTGACTTACTCCATTGTGCCCCAAGGCATCAGTGTCTAGGATCTTATTCCAACTGACCTTGAAGAGTTCAAGGAGAAGGGACAGATCCACTGCACTCTGGGAGAGCTCTACCTACAGAAAACATTGCTACGTACTACACAGAAATTCTGCGTCTGCCTCAAAGAGCATATAATCTACAGGTCATTCTCTGAGTTCCCCTTTACACCTCCTTCAATTTCATCCTCAATATCCAATCTGTCCCCTGATCCTACCAATATTATCTACTAAATACATCTATAATCCATGAGTTTCTTTTATGTTCACCAATACCACTGTATTCCAAGTATTCTCATCTCTTTCCTAGACCACTGCAATGGCTTTGCAACTGTTCTACTTGCATCTGTTTAATCCATCTTCTCTCTTCAGGCAGGAGTGATCCTTTCACTTTCCTTTTCACAATCCACTTTGCCTTACTCATGGGATGACATGGTCTCCAAGGCCCTACACAATCTGGCCCATACTTACTTGCCCAATGTGATCTCCTTCTATCGCCTTCCCTCATCTCTCCATTTTGGCCTCCCATACCTGCCTTGTGCTCTACCACATTGACAGTCATTTCCACAGGCTGTTCCTTCTATTTGGAATGCCTATCTCTCTTTGCCCTGTGAATTTTTTGTTTGTGGTAAAAGGGGTTGAACCCAGGGTCTTGCCCATGCTAGACAAATGCTCTGCCACTGAGCTACATCCTCAGCCCTTGTCCTGTGAATTTTTTGTGTAGCTATCAGATCTCAGGTCAAGAGTCATTTCCTTAAGGCAATTACCAGGTTCTAACAGCCTCATGGGTTTCTTTCTTGTTACATCTGTTTACAATTATAATGTAATATTTGTTGAAATAATTACTTAAGTCTATCTCCCCACCATCTATAAGTCCTTTGGGGACAGATATTTGTCCCTCGAATCTAATACAGGTCTTGCACTCACTAAGTATTCACGTTTTTTGTTAATGGCTGGGGATGTAGCATAGTGATAGAGCACTTGCCTAGCACTGCACCAAGCCCTGGGTTCAATACCCCGTACTGAAAAACAAACAAAAAAGATTTTGTTGAATCATTTCATTAATAACAACTTTAAGTAGTGAGAGGTTTATTATTTATTTTGTGGTACAGATTTTAATTTACTAAAGAAAGAGAGCATTCCCTTAAAGTCCACCATGTATGAAGGCTGTCCAAAAAGAACTGCATCAGGGCAAAAGCTGTGGATCTCATAGCCAATTTGCCCAGCAGCCAATGAAATGATTCAACCAAGTGCCTCTGTAGTACCCTTGTTTTTAGGAGTGGTAGAAGCTTCTTAAACCACCACCTAGTTTCGGAGAGGGGACCAGAATTCCCCTTATGCCTTTATTCCTTCTGTCATGCTACCTTTTCATTCTGCCACTCCCTGCCAACTGCCTACTCAGAAAATGGGGGCAAATCTTATTTCTGCAGCTATAAAAAGTGATATAAAATTCCATGCCAACCTCATTAACTATCACATTAAATGTGAATAAAATGTGAATAAAAGAAAGAAAAGGTGTGGTTATTTAATAATCAAGAAGAACTGGTTTTACTGGTTAGGCTAAAAGACTTCTCAAACACTCATTTGAAAGCTACACAAATTTTCAACAAATGGGTCTGTTAAAAATGAACTATGTGCTCTGTGTAGCACCTCTTGCCATTCATTTAGTTTTCACAAAGCTTGCTATTATGGCACAAAAGAAAGGCAAAATCTGCTAGAGCCATAACATGTCCAAGTTTTAAAAACTAGGCTATCTCAGTGTTCTAAATTCAATTAGAAAAGATGCATGATGGAAATGAAGAGTAGTTCTGTCAAAGGGGTAGGATCAGGGCTAGGTTTTTGTTGTTGTTAATTTCATATTTTAAAGTTTATCTAAATGTTATGGCTACTCTTTTTTATTTGTTTGTTTTACTTTAAAAAGAGGATAAGATCATGAAAAATAAGTCTTTCAATTTCCTTATGCTTTATCCCACAGATCAAAAGGAGCTAACTGTATCTGTTCTGGCTCCCACGGTGAATAAACAATTCCCAGGATGCACAGTTACTACTTTACCCATGACATCTAAGAACCTCACCCATGCTGAGCCAGAAGCTTTCCTCTTCTAACAATGTCTACCCCAGACAAGATACAAGAGTTTGAGAACTATCATCCATTCTTCAACAAGCATACAGTCCAAAGAAGACACACCTACTGGAACTCACATCAGTCAGCAATGAGAAAGTTGTCAATCTGATCTCTTTGCTTCTCTGTTCCTGAGAAGGAGTAGCCCAAATCACAGGGCTCCAATAAGGCTAAATCAACACTCAAGCTATATGTCTGGTTCCTCCAAGAGTTGCACAACAACTTTATTTCTCATATATACCAGTTCATTTCAACAAACAGCTCCTGAATATCCTAAATACAGGGTCCTCTGACTTCCTCATAAGGCCTGTGTTCCCTGGATGAGTTCTGATCATGTATTCCAATACTTTTGGCTGATGACCCCGAATGGTTCTTCACCAAGATCTGTTGTCAGAGCTTCAGACCTGGACACCCTAAAGCCTTCCAGCTGCCTGTACTAGAATGTCCCTCAGATCCTTAAAATTCACATTTCAAACCAGCTCATCACCACCTCCGTTCCCTAGTATTATCCCAGTTACTTGGGAGGCTGAGGCAAGAGGACGGCAAGCCTGCTCCTGTGGGCTCTGGCTAGCTTACCTAATCATACCAGAAACCTGGAAGTCACTCTTAACTATTCCACCTCTTAAATACTTGTGCTCTGCTTTCTGAACACCTGTAAATCCATCTACATCTGCCCCTGCCTGTTGCTGCTCTCTTACCTCAGGTCACCATCCTTCACATGCTCCTGTGACTGCCCATCTAACCACCTCTGTCTAGCCCCCATGCACCTACTAGGCCCACCCAATCTACTATCCCCAGTCCTGTCCATCCAACTCCCCATTCAATCCTCTGTCCACACAGTACAAGCCCTTTGTGAAGCTTTCTTGGATTGAAACTTTCTCCATCAGAAAGTAGGGGGGGACACCTTTTCTGGGTGCCCAAATCATATTCTGTATATGATTCCATTGCAGCACTTTTCACACTGTAGTGCAATAATCTCTTACCTAGTCTGTCTGGCCAATCAAAGACACAAATCGAGGGCTTAGGTTATATCTTTATGGACTTTAAGCTCCAACTTCTAGTATATAACTCCTGATAAAGTATATTGTTAATGAAAGTCCACTGAAAGTACACATACATGAAAAAATACAAAAAGACAAATACTTCTTGATCCTGGTAATGTTCTTTAATGCCAGGCATAGTTCTTTTTTTTTTTTTTTTGGCCGGGGGGGGGGGGGTGTGTGTGGGGGGCAGGTACTGGGGACTGAACTCAGGAGCACTCAACTACTGAGCCACATCCCCAGCCCTATTCTGTATTTTAGTTAGAGATAGAGTCTCATTGAACAACTTAGGGCCTTACTAAGTTGCTGAGACTGACTTTGAACTCATGATCCTCCTCCATCTTCAGCCTCCCCAGCTGCTTGTATTATAGACATGCGCCAATGCGCCCAGCCCAGACATAGTTCTTCAGAGGTAAAGAAATAGTTCTATTAAAAAATCCCCAAGCTAGGCACAGAGGTGTACATCTGTAATCCCAGAGGTTCGGGGGGCTGGGGCAGAAGGATCTCAATTTCAAAGGCAGCCTCAGCAACTTAGTGAGGCCTTAAGCAAGACCCCATCTCAAAATAAAAAACAAAAAGGGCTGGGCATATGGTTCAGAGGTGAAATGCCCCTGGATTCAATCCCTGGTACCAAAAATAAATAAATTAAGTTCCAAGTGTTACAGTTAAGACCTGAAATGTCCTTTATCAAAAGCCCATGTGCTAAAGGCTTAGTCCACAGCTTGGTGCTACTGGTAGGTGATGGAAACTTTAAGAGGTGAGGTCTAGCTGGGGGTGGTGGCACACATCTGTTATCCCTGAGGTTGAGGCAAGAGGACAGCAAGTTTAAGGCCAGACTGGACAATTTAGTGAGACCCTGTCTCAAAATAAAAACTAAAAAGGGCTGGAGATTGCATGAGGCCTCAAAAAAAAGGAAAAAATAAAAAAAGAAGAAGAAAAAAAAAAAGGTTGGGCCTAGTGGGAGGTGTTTAGGTCACTGCAGGCATGCTCTCAAAGGGGACTGTGAAACCCAAGTCCATTCCTTTTTTCTACATCCTGGCCATGAAGGGAACAGTTTGCCCTAGCACATTTTTCCTGGCAGGTTCAACTGAACTACTGTTCCATTTTTCCCTTAGCTAGCTTTCTGAAATATCCTTTAGTTTTATTGATGGAGTAGGGGCATACTCAAAATCAGACTTTAAGACTTCTCATTGAGGATACAGACTAGAGTCTGAATGAATCCATCCCTTATCCAGTTCTAGGGAGCTGGAAAGAGAAATAGGATCTGTTTCCTACAGTTAGTTCCTAGAGCTGCTGATGGCCAGCTTCTGGCTGGAGGGGTTGGCTCTCTCAGAGTCAGCCTGACTAGCAGGCTCATTCCATAAGCCTCTGAAAGCATGACCAGGTAATAGCTTTGCTGCTGACCACAGCTCTATTCCCCTAACTATACACTGCCTGTGGCAGTTACAAGCACCAATTACTCTGACAATAAACCAAGAGAAACAGCATCTGAAGCCAGGGAGGCAGACATGCAGTAAGACTAACCGACAATCTCTGTCTGGTCCCAAGGTAACAGACCACATACATAGATGACTGTACCTAGTCTTTAAGGACTCTGCTGTTTAAATACTTATTATGCAAATCAGTTATCAACCATAAAAAATGCTTATCTCATAAGGCTATTTGGAAACTCCAGGCAGCATTTACAGACTAAGTGCTGTTACAAAGATATACATCTAACTAAACACACAAAAATATAATTTGTTGGAGGTTTTACTGTGACCACTTTCATATGTCTCATGTCACTTGACAATCCTGTAAGGTATTTTCATCCCTATTTTACAGATAAATCCAATGAAGCTCTGAAAATTTAATAATATGCCCAAGGTTCATACAGCTAAATAGATGGTAAAGCCAGAACTCATTTTCAGACATTCTGACATCAACTTTAGTACTTCTGATCCTTAAACTTCTTTTTCTCTTTTTCTTTTCTTTTCTTTTTTTTTTTTTTTTTTTTTTCTGGTATCAGGGATTGAAACCAGGGGCACTTAAGCATTGAGCCACATCCCCAACCCTTTTTATTTTGAGACAGAGTCTCGTTAGTTGCTTAGGGCCTAAGTTGCTGCGGCTGGCTTTGAACTTGTGGTCCTTTTATCTCAGTCTCCCAAGCCACTGGGAATACAGGTGTGTGCCATCAAATCTGATTTGAGGGCTGGGGATGTGGCTCAAGCGGTAGCGCGCTCGCCTGGCATGCGTGCGGCCCGGGTTCGATCCTCAGCACCACATACCAACAAAGATGTTGTGTCCGCCGAGAACTAAAAAATAAATATTAAAAATTTTCTCTCTCTCTCTCTCTCTCTCTCTCTCCCCTCTCTCACTCTCTCTAAAAAAAAAAAAAAAATATTTGGATGAGTGGAAGGGGCAGGAGAAGCAGAGGGCTCTTAGGTGGGAAAATGACAACATGAAGACTGAACTCAGCAGGAGCCTGGCTGTGGTGTGCAGAGGATCTCTTGAGAGGTACAGATAGAAAGAGGTCGGAGGTGGAGAGGACAGTCAAGCTCTTGCAGAAAGTGAACTCAGACACAAAGGGGGATACTAGACAGGAAGGGTGGCACCCTGGGGACTGTGACTGGTTTGGAATACAGGTGTCTAGGAAGAGAAAGGGGCTGCTGACTTAAAAGGACAGAGAAGGAAGCTAAGCTGAATTGAAGGTGTCAGCTCAGGACTTACAACGCTACCAAACTTCAAGTCCTCCTAGAAGTTGGGACAAGAAAAGATAACTGCTACAGGAGGACAAAAAGGAAATCATGAATCTATTTACTGAAAAAGAAACTGCAGTTAAGGGAGGCCCTCTGGATAGAAAGTAAAGTTAGTCATGGTGGATAAGGTATAGTCATTCAAGAGCAAAGGCACCCCTGTCAGGTCCTGAGCTGGGTATACATAGTTGATTTCTTCTCATCCTCAAAATAAGCCTGCATGGAATATGCCTATCCACATGTTATAGGTGAGGAGAAGTTTCAGGTGAAGTCCCACATTTAAGGTCACCATCAAATGGCTGAACCAGGATTGAAAAACTCCAGAATCAAAGGCTCTTCTACGATATCATGGTACCTCCTTCCCATCTCCGAACTCCCACCTCTGGGAATACAAGGAAGAAAAATGCTCAAAGGAAATGGAGGTCAGGTCTTACCATTATCAGAACCAGACTGACAGCTCAAAAGGAAGAATAGCAACTAATTAACACTACAGGGCTGGGTTGTAGCTTGGTTGAAGAGCCTAACATTGGGGAGGCCCTGGGTTCAATCTCTAGTGCCACAAAACAAAGCTGGGTGCGGTGGCACATGCTTGTTATCCCAGTGGCTTGGGAGCTGAGCAGGAGGACCACAAGTTCAAAGCCAGCCTCAGCAAAAGCAAGGCGCTAAGCAACTCAGTGAGTACCTATCTCTAAATAAAATACAAAATACTACTGGGGATGTGGCTCAGTGGTCGAGTGACTCTAAGTTCAATCCCCGATACCCCCCCCCCCAACTCCCAAACAGTAAAACTACACCTTCAATACTGTGTTAACAGCTTTCTATGGATTGCCTCATGTAAGACTAATAGCAATCTTAGGGGTTAGAACCTATTATTATTCCCATTTCAAAGATAAGAAGACTGAGGCTCAGAGAAGTTAAATAACCAGCCCAAATCCACAGTTAGCAAGTAGCAGAGTTCTGATTCCACAGCCACGCTCTTAACTACTACATTATTTGGTGGTGTTAGGATGTGTAAATGCCAGAGAAAAAGGTGGTAGGTGGCGGTTACAGAGCTGTCACTACCTTATAATTTAAGCTACAGGATGTGACTAATGGCAGCTGCAGAAACACATGGTGTTGCCTTCTGTGCCTCCCCCTCCACCAACTCCCTTAAAACCACTCTATAAACTCCAAGTTAGCCAAATAGATGGGAAGAGCTCAATGCCTTGGAGCAAGAGAAGGACAAGAGGAAGCAGGGAAGGACGAATGAAAAGGTATCTACAGGCTCGCTAAGGGCCAGTTGACCTAATGGTAATGCAGCATGTTACAAAAAGAAGGAGTCCTTTAAAAAAAAAATTTTCAGAATCATGTCCTAGAGGTGCTCCTTGGATTCTACTCAAGACTTCTCTCTCATTTTCATGCATGAGTACACATGTCTTATATAAGAGATGGGGACAGATGCTGTTACAACCCAATCTCAACATACCTATGAGCCTTTCAAGCTGTCCCTCTTGCCTGCCTGCTACATTATCCCCCTCCTTCCCACACCAAATCCCATTTTAACACTGGCCTTTCCAAGTCCTACGCAGCCTTCATAGAAGACCAGATGCTGCAGTGGGTTCTGTAGTGGACCCTCCTCCTCCGTGCTCTGGAGCATTCTGGGTTCCCCTCCCTCTTAAGTAGGCAGCTCCTACCTCCCTGCATTAGAGCCATCTGGTGATCTATAGTCTCCCCAACAGAATGTGAAACTTCCAAGTACACATTTTTCTTTGGAGTCCTAATTTTAACCTAGTGTTTAGCAAATGGTAGGTACACAAAAATGTTGCTCAAACAAATACTCTTTCAGTGCAAGTTATTATTAATAATAAGAGCATCTAGCAGCTATTGAGTATCTTCCATTTGTCAGGGCCTGAGCTAGGTACACAAGTTTATTTCTTCTCATCCTCAAAATAATGCTGCATTGAAACTATCCACATATTATAGGTGAGAAATCTTACAGGGTGAAGTTCCACATCTAAAGTCACCATCAAATAGCTGAAGCAGGACTGGAAACCTCCAAAATCAAAGGCAATTCCATGATAACATGGCACCTCCACTATAGGTTTATTCCTCAGATGTCCCTCTGTTCAGCACCAGCCACAGTGACATCCTGGCTCATACCTACTGAGGGCTGTTCTTATGTACCCCAGAGTGCCCCTACCCCTCTTCTGTCTGCGAAACAGATCACATCTGAAATATGGAGTTCCTTAGGCACTAATTATACATACACTGGGGTTTCTCTTATCACCCTTTGAGCACAGACCATCTTCTTTACTCAGCAGGTAGCAGACAAAGGCCTTTAAAATATAAAGGAAAAAGAGCAAAGCAGCATAAGGGATTACTGGGGCAAGTGAAAGTGAAGCAAAAACTAAGCAAGCTGGGTTGGGGTAGGGAGTACAGATAGATGATAGGTAGGTAGATAAAGGTGAGAAAAAGAGGGGCCAACAGATGGTATTTGTGGTCAAAGGAGAAGGCATGAGATGTGAACATGGAACCCCACCCACAATACCCTGGGAGATAATACAGGTCCTGTTGATGAGACACAATTCATCCCTATGACAGAGTCCCAGACTCTCCTTTAACTAACATCATGTCCAATACCCCAGACCAGGTCACTGGAGAAAGTGCTACACCTACTATTTTGCAAACACAGGCAGCACATGTTCAAAGGGAGACAGAGTGAAAGAATCATGTGTCCCAAGCACAAGGAAACACTGGGAAAATGATCTTAAAGAATTCAATTTTTTATATTGTTATATAAAATCATCATTATACAGAATACATGCATGATGTTGTGATGAGAAAAAGAAAAAAAAGTGTGTCACATTAGACTGGATAGAGAGAAATGATGGGAGGGGAAGGGAGGAGTAGGGGGGATAGGAAGGACAGCAGAATAGAATAGACATTATGACTGCTGTATGTATATAGGTGACTCTATGACCAGTGTGATTCTGCAATCTGTACAACTAGAAAAATGAGAAATTATACCCCAATGATTTAAATGTATGAATTGCCAAGATCATTGTATCATTGTAATGTCATGTGTAGCTAATAAAAAAAAATAAAATTAAAAAAAAGTATATAAATTATTAGTCTGGGCCTATGACTAGAGAGGAAATCAGTAGAAATATAAGAAATAGAATAAATGGGAGTAAGTTCAGAGTTTTGTTTTTTTTTTTTTTAAATTCAAGAGGCAAGGATTTTTTTTTTTCCTTTGAGGCTGCCTTCCTCTCCCACTTGACTCCATCACTAGGCTCCTAGCAATCTCCCTCCTTCCATTCTTCCCTGCTAAGATCTGTTGTGTGCATAGCAGCCAGAGTGATATTTTAAAACTTGAATTAGATTATGTCCTGGCCTAAGCAAAACCCTCCAGGATGCCCCTTCACCTTGGGAACAAAAACACAAAGTCGTGACCCCCAAACCCAAAGGCCTACACCATCTAGCCTTCAAACAACTCCCAAATCTCATTTTCTATGAATCTCTTCTGAGCTGTTGTAGCCCTGGATTCCTTGGATAAGCTCAGCACATTCTACCCTCAAGGCCTTTGCACTTGCTATTGAAGAGGCAAGGATTTAGCTAATGCAGTATAGCAGCCAGATTATAGAAGTCTTGGTGTTTGATATTTGCTGAGGCTCATCTTCTATAGTAGTTTCCTAGGGCTTTCATAACAAATTGCCATAAATTGACTGGCTCAAAAGGAGAAATTTATGCTCTCATAGTTCAGGAACCAGACCTCTGAAAATCAAGCCATTGGCAAGGTTGAGTTTTTCCTGGAGACTCAGGGAGAGAAAATAATATGTTTATGGTTTTGTTGTAAAGTAGAAATCACATTTTATTTAGATTGCAGAAGTTTCCAGACTTACATGAATTTGGGGAGGGGACACTATATAACCCACTAGATCTTCTACTGCACAGTTGGAACAGGAGGAAAAGTTAAGTGTGGATCAGAGTAAGTTCTGTTCTAATGATTTCCACATTTTTCTTGTGAAGTTGGTCCATCAGATAAATCTCAGATACATGTAGATTTCATAATATTTAACTGAAAGATGGAAGTGGCTGTTGAGAATGGGTGATTGTTGGCTGACAAAGTGTATTACCATTAAGGTTTGTGATCAGTAATTTAATGTGGTGCCCATCTACTGCTATGAACTTGAACCTAAGATTTCAAGGTAGTGCCTTCAGAGCTCTCCGTTATCCTAACACAAATAACATCTTCACCTTTTGTGTTTGACCACCAACACATTATATACCCATACAAATCTATTGTTGCATAAAATTTTTATAACAAAATCATACCTACATGTTCCTAGTAATTTTTTTCCAGTTTATAATTTCTTTTTCTCCATTGTCCGTCTACCCAAAAAGATTCTTCATGTGTATTTAGTTAATTTCATCCTTGCATGTACTCTGAATTCATTTGTTAGATCCAAAAAAAAAAAAAAAGAATTCAATTTTTTATCCAGAAAAAAAGGCAAGAATGTAGATTTTTAATTTAAAAAACTGGGCTCATTCCCTTCAAGGCATTCGCAGGTATTTTAAACTCTCTTAGCAAAAACAAAAATAAAAAGACCAGCAGTCAGCTGGATGTGGTGGCCCATGCCTCTAACCCCAGCAACTTGAGAGGCCGAGGCAGGAGGATCTCAAGTTTGAAGCCAGCCTAAGACTAAGACTAAGTTCCTAAGCAACTTAGTGAGACCCTGTCTCAAAATTTTTTAAAAAAAATAATTAAAAGGGCCCAGGATGTAGCTAAGTGGTCAAGCGCCTCTGGGTTTAATTCCCAGTACGGAAGGTGGGGATATGGAGATATATATATATATATAAACTCCAGTAGCTCAGGACCATTGTCTGAAACAGAGATTGACAATCTGTCCAAGAATCAGGTAGATTTCAAAATATTTCCCCACTGTGGCCAGGGCTTCCTTTGTCACCACCCACACTTAAGCTCTGCTGTCTTGTGGCTAAAATCCCTTCCTTCCCCCAAAATAATGGAGTTAGCATGCCACTTCTGACAGGTTGCCCACCAGACAGGTCTATAAGAAATGATGAAAGACAGGACACAAGAATATGATGACAGTATTTGGGGGAAAAGTATTTAAATATGAAACCAAAATACCACAGTCTTGCAACTGCCTTTGAAATAAACAGTTATTATTCTGAGAGATGATTTGATTTTACTTAGGCTAATTGTGATTTTACTTGATTCAGAAATCACAAATATTCATAAATGAATATTGGACAAATGAGTTGACTGGACAGAATTTGGTCTTTGTCAGAGTGGCCAGTTAGAAATGAGGAAAGAGGAAAAATAAGTCTTTAATGAAACTAGCAAAATGTCAAACGACACATATTAATAATGAAAAGAGACAAAAACTAAGTGCTGTCATTAGACTGGAATTTTAAATATAATCAAATCATTCTCAAATGTATAAAGGAACAAAGAAAAGAGGAAAAGAAACTTTTAGAGATAGTGAAAAATATTCTAAGAAAGAGTTACCACATGTAGTGAACTTTCCTGGCATGATACTATGGCAACAACCACAATAACAAAATACTCCACTTGTATTAATACCTTTGCTGGGAAAGATTTTTGAACTCCAAGATTAATGATTAAGCACTTTATGAAACCATCCCAGCAGCTCTGACCAATTTCTGAATAACAGTAATAGCTCACTTCTATTGAAGGCTAACTATATAGCAAGTATCCTGTCTAGGGCTTTACATATGTAATTACAGTTAATAAATTCATAATTATTTTTGTGGTTCAAGGGATTGAAGTCAGAACCTCACACATGCTAAGCAAGTGTTCTACCACTGAGACACATTCCCAGCCCCACAAAAATGTTCATACATACCTATCATATAAGATGGGCATTATTATTATTATTTTTCCCACTTTTCAGGCAGAAAACAAGCAAGGCTTTAAGTAAATTTCCTAACCCTCAGCTAATATGAAGAGCCACTGACAAGTTTTTGCTTTCCTTAGAGATGTGATCACAAAATAGGCAGAGGGAAATAAAGGAAAGGTGAAGCCCTGGAAATGAAGAGAGACAACAACTAAGTGCTTTCCATCTCTGACAGATTTACTCCCTCCTAGAGTCCTTCTCTGCTTTTACTTCTTCTTCCTCCCAAAGCAACAGTAGAGGTTAAAAGAATTATCCACTTTAATCCAACTTCCCAATATATCTCATGAGGTTTATATTTTAAACAATTCCATTAATGATTTAGAAAATATTTTTATATGGCTCCTATTCACCACAAAACTTACTTCAGTGACAGTAAACTCAGGGTGTCAAACTGAGACAACTTTGGTTTCTCAACGTGGGTGAACATGTATTTGACCAAAATTCCATCTATCCAAAACCTCTGCTATTTGTTAAACTTCACGTAAATCCCCACATGTGGCTTCCAAGGCATAACCCTAACAAAACCAGAGACTCGGCTTCAGCCTTTTTCTGGATTCACATATTCTCTTATCAAAGACTATAAACCCACTGATGAGAAATAGAGGGTGGTTCCCAGCTATTAAAACGACTCAAGGTATATGCTCCACTCATATACATCAGCAGTACCTAATCCATATCAGATTCCAAAAATGACAACCACACATGAAAGCTATATATTTTTACACACAAGTAGAATCACACACAAGAACAAAGCTTGGGCATACTATAAAAATGGAATAATTGCTTTGGCTAGGGTACCATAAGTAAGGGCAATTTTTTAATTTTTAACTTCCAAATACCAATGTTATTACACTTGACTTTATTATAACAAAGAATGGACTTTCTACAAAGATTTCTGGTCCCTGAAAATCAGATTCTCTCTAAAGCACACTGTTGTATAGGATAGTTTTATGTGGAAGTATTCCAAAATATCCAACATTCTATTGAGGATATTCATAGAAAGATCTAGAACTTTTAAACTTCTAAGTGTGATCCCACAAACTAAGATTCTGATAGTAGTACTGTGGGGGGAGGTGTACATGCATACTGAAGATCAAACCCTGGGCCTTGCACCTGCTAAGCATGTGCTCCACCACTGAGCTATACCCGCAGCCGCAATAGTCCTTATTGTAACACTGCAGATGGAAGGCTACAGAGGAGTTTCTGGCTCTCAGCTGAAGGCTATGCGTGTGGCAGCTGTTTGATCGTGCTACAGGAAGTGTTGCTTGGCAGAGCCTCATGATGCTTTATGATGCTCCATCTGCAGAAGTTATGTGGTGTTGGATCTGGCCCAGGGATACGCTGCAGGAAGCACATGCAGGAGAGAAAAAGCGGAAGCTTTAGACAGATCATCAGGCTAAAGCCACAGCTAAGAAAGTGATTATTTTAGGAAGAGCTTTTATTGTCCTTTGTTGGCCTGTTAAATCACTATCAGTGATTCAATCTGAAGGAGAAAATTCCACCATGAAAAAATTATTTGGGGAGCTGGGGGTATAGCTCTGTGGTAGAGCGCTTGCCTGGCATGTGCAAGGCTCTAGGCTCTAGGCTCACAGCACTGCATGCGCACGTTCACACACACACACACACACACACACACACACAAGCCTGTGGAGGGGCTGAGGACAGGGGGCTGGTTGTGTATTTTAGTATCCTATCCCTATTAACAGAATCAAAGCAGTGTGTCTCACACACAGTAAGTGCCAAGTTAAGCACCGAAAGCATTCAAAAGCCAGAGGGGAAGGGGCTGGAAGTGGCTGCTCAATATAGAGTACCTGCATAGTATGCCAGAGATCCAAGGTTCAATCCCCAGCACTGAAAATAAATAGACAGACAGATAAATAAATAAAATCAGAGAGGCGGGTGTTCTGGGTTACAAAAAATCAGTTGGGAATGGAGAAAAAGTTAATGAAGTTATAGATTCTTTTAAAAAAACAAGCAGGGAGGTGGTGCATACCTATAATCCTCGTAACTTGGAAGCTGAGGCAGGAGGATCACAAATTTCAGACCAGCCACAGGAACTTAGAGACAGACCGATCTCAAAATTAAAAATAAAAAGGGCTGGGGATGTAGATCAATGGTAGAGTGCTTCTAGATTCAATTCCTAACACCACCATGAAAAAAAGAAAAAGCAACCAACGGATCTGGACTTTTCTTTCTTCTTTCTTTCTCTCTTCTTTCTTTCTTTTTCTCTTTCCCTCCCTCCCTTTCTGTCTTTCGTACCAGGGATTAAAACCAGGAGCACTTAATCACTGAGCCACATCCCCAGCCCATTTTTATATTTTATTTAGAGACAGGGTCTTGCTGAGTTGCTTAGGTACTCACTAAATTGCTGACGCTGGCAATTTGAATTTACAATGCTCCTGCCTCAGTCTCCCAAGCCGCTGGGATCAGGTGTGTATACCACCACACCCAGATGGACTTTTCTTTAAAGTTTTTTTTTTTGATACCAGGGACTGAACCCAGGGCGCTTAACCACTAAGCCACGTCCCCAGCCCTTTTTTGTATTTTATATATAGACAAGATCTTGCCGAGTTGTTTAAGGCCTCACTAAATTGCTGAGGCTGGCTTTGAACTCAAGATCCTCCTGCCTCAGCCTCTCCTGCCCCTGGGATTATAGGCATGCACCGAGCTAATGCTACTTTTATTTACCAGGACTGAGAGAAGGAAGTCTGTTTTAGGATAAGTCATCTTTTCTTGTTATCATCATCATCTTATTAACATCTATCCACCAAAGTTAACAAAGTCAATGATCCAGCAGAAAAGTCACCTCAATAATTTTGTTTTGTAGACTGATACAGTCCTACTCAATACCTAGAATTATGTCTGGTATTTAGCAGGTGCTAAGTAAATATCTGTTAAACTAATGAACTGCATCTGTTAAACTAACAAACACTGCCTCTAAAGACTAAAATATTTAAGGGGTCTCTGTATCTTTTTAGCAGTCACCTAGTTGATCATCTAACAAAAGCCTAGAAAGAAATGGCTACTGGAGAATACCAATGAGAAAGCACTTTAGTGTACAAAGGCCAAGTATAACTGTAAGCAAGTTTCATTAATATTTCTTGCATTCATAAGTATAAGGATAAAAGAATGAGTCCTGGAGTCAAAACTTTTTTGGAGGTGGGGTACACTGGGGATTTAACCAAGGGGCAATTTACCATGGAGCTACGTCCCAGGCTCTTTTTGTTTTGGGGATTTCACTAAGTTGCTTAGGGCCTCATTAAGTTGCTGAGGCTTTTAAATCTGGCACCAAAAATTGCTATTTTGTTTGTTTGTTTTTGGTGGTACTGGGGATTGAACCCTGATCTTGCTCTACCACAGAGCTATATCCCCAATCCCACTAGTTATGATCTTGAACAAGGTACTTAACTTCTCTGAGCCGTTTTCCACATCTGAAAACAAAGGGGAGGAGGGTTATAATAGGATCTGTTTCATAAGATTGTTGAAAATATGAAATAAGTATAGATCCTGGGCACAGAAATGCCTAATAAGTATATTAGGAATTACTCTGTTTTGGTATATGCCCACAGTCCTATCTCTGGGAAGAATACATTATCACAAATTCACTTCTCCTCACCAAAGGAATGGGTTAAAAAAGGGCTGTGCAATTTTTCCCTGAGGGATAAATTTTTAAAAAAAAAAATGGCTCTCACAACCATTATTTTATTTATTTATTTATTTTTGCCCTTCTCAATCTTCATCTCTCTTCTTGCCTTTTCTTCCCACATCTATATAAAGCCTTTCCTGAGTTCCTGTGGGTCTTGGCTTAGCCACTGACACTGCTGGATCTTTAGAAGACAGTTTTTAACTCTGATCTCTATTCTGCAATACCACTGTGCTCTTGAGCAGGACATTTAACCTGGTAGGTCTCAGTTTTTCACATCTATATAATGGAAAAAAGTAGAGAGGTGGACTAGATTAAAATCTTTCAAATCTAAAAATCCATCATTGATAATAATTATTATTATATTCTAGTGAAACATCAACTCAAGCTCTATTAGAAAGTACATTGTAACCATATATGAAGACCACACAAAAATAAGTACAAGTACAGCAGCAATTTAAAAGCTAAATTTTTCCAGGTCAGTTTTAAAGAACATGCAAGCTCCCTGAAGCTCTTATTTTACTGACTATCAAAATGAAACGGATTCTTGTTAAATCAGAACTTTCTCTTAGGATCACCAAATTGTCCTTTATGTAAAAGCTTCACAGTACAGTGCTAAGAATTTCTAATCATTATAAATTACCAAACCAGGGCTAACAATTTCAAGGTATCTGAGCAAAGAACTGATACTCTTGAAGAAAAAGTTCCTAACAAAACTATCTGAATTTGAAAATCATCTCCTTTAGCCGTTTGTGCTACTATAGCTTTCCACCACAGTGTGTTTCTATTCAGGAAGAGGTTTATTTGTTTGTTTGTTGATGTAGTAAACACTGAACCCAGGGCTTCAGCATACTAGGGAAGCACTCTTGTCACCGAGCTACATCTCTAGCTCTTGCTAATTTAAAATAATGTTGTAACTGAACAACTAACATGGTAAGATGTTTATAATACATATTTTTGGAGAAAAACATTAAAAAAAACAGTATAATTAGCAGTATTAATCCCATTTTTGTAACATACACACTCATATATATACATATATGTATATGTATGTACTTATACACATATCTGATGATACATAAATTGTTAGTAAGTTTATAATTTTTACTTAACATTTTTGTATATATTTGTCTTATTTTTCTGTAATGAACACCTATGTACGGCTTCTGATAAAATAATAATTTAAACTTTAAGTGTCATATTTTAAGATGAAAGATGGATCCAGCATCCAAACTATAACTAGATACCTGCCTGGAGCAGATCTCAGTACCCAACAGTTCCCTTGCACATAGGCACCAACATCCTTTGTATCTTGTGCTTGGGACTGAGCTAAGATAAGGGTGCTGAGATGTTTTTAGGCACCTAACATCAAGTACAAATATGGCCCCAGATTCCTCTCTCTTGTTCACCTAAACGTTCAGAGCCTTCAGCTTCCTACTTACTAGTAACTCTCTGAATAATTTACAAAACTTGGCTACAGGTCCCCAATTACAGTTCAGAGTTTTACTTGTCATATTCACTGACTTACCAGAATTAAAGACAGAAGAGCACAAGTTACTCTGGCAGAGATTCAATTTAAAAGTTGGGGTTAATTATTATCTCTCATTTTAGGCTATCAAAAGTCAGTTCTTTGTTTTTTCAATTGTAGATGGGCACAATATCTTTATTTATTTTTATGTGATGGTGAGAATCAAACTCAGGGCCTCACTCATGCAAAGCAAACACTCTACCACTAAGCCCCAGCCCCAGCCCAAAAAGTCAGTTCTTTTTTTTGTTGTTGTTTTTAAACAGAGAGAGAGAGAGAGAGAGAGAGAGAGAGAATTTTTAATATTTTATTTTTTAGTTTTCTTCGGACACAACATCTTTGTTTGTATGTGGTGCTGAGGATCGAACCCAGGCCGCATGCATGCCAGGCGAGCACGCTACTGTTTGAGTCACATCCCCAAGTGCGCTACTGCTTGAGCCACATCCCCAGCATGTCAGTTCTTTTTGATCAAGGAAAAAATAAGCCTATGTTTAACAACATTATCTTCAAATACTTTATTTTTGTTTTTCAACACGAAGTGCTGACTCTTGATAGACTTTTTGGTATACTGAAAGCCACTGACATTGAACATTCCAGGATCTGATCAGCCAAGAATAAACTTTTCCCTACTTAGCTATCATTACACTGTAAGGCTTAAAAGTTGTTCTGGCAGCTCAGACATCTACCAAAAAAAAAAAAAAAAAGCATCTGAGAAACTGCAATTTCCAGCTAGCAAAAGAAAGAAGTGATAGCAAGCCATATACCAAAGGCTTGTAAAGATGAAGGCAACGTGAGGGACACAGGAGTAGAAACAGTGAATGACAACTTTAAGTGTTCTGAGGGACTCTCCCACTGGGTGAGTGTAGAGGTTACTAGACCCAAGGCTCTGCGACACATAAACAATGCCTCAATGCTGCTCACATGCATTTCCCATAATGGGAAGTCTTGCAAAGCTATATACTTAAAAATAAATTCTTTCTCACCTCCTCCTACCCTTACTTAAAAAAAAAAACATCCATAATTTAGGTGAGAGCCTTATCCTGTTACAAAATATTTTTTAGAATCAGAATACAACAGAGAAGAATAGCATCTGACAGCATTATTTTAATGCAAGAAAACAAAACTGCCAACTCTAAGGATCTGAAAAATGCAATCACCCAGGCTTATCTGGGGGCTGAACTACTCTCCTTTCCTAATTATCCCTCAAAAGAAATATATCAGGAACTGTGGGCAAAGAGTGAAAACATGTCTAATTACAACATGTGCATTTGGTGGATGAGGAATTTGAACATTCTTGAACTCTGGCCACATTTCAGAAGACTTTCCACTTGTAAGTTTAATCTCACTGAAGAGGAAAGGTTAAAGACCACTTGTTCTTCAACCAGGGCTCTATTAAAAAAGACACAAAAAGAAACTGACCAGGCTGGGGTTGTGGCTCAGTGGTAGAGGGCTTACCTAGCATATGTGAGGCACTGAGTTTGATCCCTGGCACTACAAAAATATAAAACAAATGAAATAAAGGTATTTTTTAAAGAGAATATTAAAAAAAAAGAAAGAAACTGACCACATTACTTACATGTGATTACACAGGAAGTCTGCTGAAAATTTAAGATGACCGTGACTCCATATAAAGTACTAACAGAGGAAGTGGTTTTTATTTTAAAATTAGGACTAAAAATAAGGCCCATATCAAAAGTACTCTCCACTAGAGAAAACACACTCATCTTGAATTTGAAAATTCATATGCAAAGGTTATGGAGTCCAGGTAGTCTTGAAGCAGTCCCTGATTAAGACCTCTCATCCACAGCTCACTTGTCTCTGCCTTACAGAAGTGAAAAGTGGGAAGAGAAGACATCTGTAGATAGGGAATTTGATAGTTGTGTGTGTTGTTGATTAAAGTGCTGTATGTAGGGAAAGGTAGATTAAACCTTCAACAAATCCAAAGTGTGAAGGCATTTAATTAGGCATTCATTAAAAGCTACAGTTCTAAGAAACCATTAAAAAGGTCTAGAAATTTGCCTTTACCTCTCCCTCCTGCCCATAGGGCATGTGCAATGCTGGCTTCCCTTGTGCTCCTCCAAGCTTTCATGGCTTTCACCAGGCCACACCAGGCCCAGCTACCTGGACCACTCTTCGCTCATGTTTTGGCTCAAATGCCCCTTTTCAAGGATGAAAAGGATGCCTTTTGTTTCCCATTCTTATCTTCTAATACACCCTATAATTTGCTTATATATCTATGATTTAGTCAGTTTCTCTTCTCCCTCTCATATAAGCTCCGGGGAGAGATCTTTGTTCTGCTCACTGATGATGTATATCACAAGTGTTCAGAACAGTGCTTCCTGGCACACAGTAGGAGCTCGGAAAGTATTTTAAGAATGAATGAATGAACGAACGAACTTCTTGACAGTAAAACGGCAGGGGAACCACAAGAAGCGGGGGTGATATGAAAGAGAAAGAAATAAAACAGAGGAATTCACAAGGGTCAGACAGAGACAGGCTGAGGCCAGGGCCGACCCACATTCTAGCCGCAGCGCAGCGCTGATGGGAGGCAGCAGGTGGTGCAAAGTATCCCCCCAGTGGCATCAAATGGCACTCAGAAACAGGCAGCTGGGACAGGAGAGCCCTGGAGACTCACGGACAAAGTCCAGCGCAGGACAGACCCACCGGGCTGCGGACTCTAGGAGCCACCCCATGCGGGTCCCGAACACCAGCCCTTCCCTCTCAGAGCGGTGCCCACAATCCCAGTTCCCCACTAGAGTACCCCAGGGCGGCCCAGCCGCAAGACCTTCCCGGCTCCGGCCCCTTCATTCGTTGGCCAGCGAGCCCGGCGCTACGCTCGAGCACCTGCCTGCCCGCCCGGGGGTCCCGGCCCCGCCCGAGAGAGGCAGCTGAGGCCCTAGGGCCTCGCCCCGCTCCGAAGACCGGCAGGAAGCGCCCGGTTCCGCGTCAAGGCACGGATCCGATACCCCTGGTCCTGGCCACTCCAGCCCGACGCTGCGCCCGCGCGGCGCACTCTCACCTCCGGGCGCACGTACGACACGAAGGAGGGCTTTGGCGCTTTGGTGCCACCGCCACCGCCGACTACCCCTTTCCCCAGCATTCCGCCGCTCTGGGAAGCAGCGACGCGCGGGAACTAAGGCGGCAGCTCGGTCTCCGGCTTGGGCAGCGGCGGTGGCCACTAGCACAAGCGGCTGGGGCTCCGCCCATTCCTAGAGCCGCGGCTGCCGCGGCGCCGCCCGCATCCGGCTCCGCCGCAGAATCCACTCGCCCCGCCCAGGCCCGCGCGCCCCGCCCACTTGCCTGGAGCTCGCAGCCGGAGGCCACGCCCTCTCCCTTGGCGGAAGGCAGGTCTGACCGCGGAGATTTTTCTCCGGTGACTTGTTCTATACCACCCCGCTGCGGCAAGGCCGGCCCCAGAATTCCTCTGATTGGCCAGAGGTGCTGCCTGCCTTCTTGAATTACCTTGAGAGATGTTTCCTGTCACCAATCCGGAGAGCGTTCACTCCGGGTTTCCTGGCGATTGGATAGCGAGTATGTCGCTGTCATCCAATGAGCCTGCGATCACTAAGTTGTTGTGAGCAGTTTTTCAGCGGCTTTGCTCCCTTCCGTTGCTTGCCGCTTTGTAATAAAACGTCCAGAAGTGTGATGTATAATAGAGTCTGACCGTATGAATTACAAGTCTAAATCAATAGCGTTCAAGCTTTATTATTTTTAAAAGGAAGAGGAACCAAGAGTTAACAGACACTAAGCAATAGGTTTGAGCAATGATAAAAAGATTTTTAATGAATTTTTTTTAAATATTGATAGATCTTTATTTTATTCATTTATTTATATGTGGTGCTGAGACTCGAACCCAGTGCCTTACACATGCTGAGCCCACAGCTTCAGCCCTGATAAAAAGATTTTGTCAACCTCATTTTCCGAAACTTTTTCGTTTGTTTCTAACAGAATGTCAAAAACCCTTAAAGAGACTTATCTATTTCTCAAGTTAACAACAAACTCATTTTTAGTCAAGATTACATTAAAAAAAAAAAAAACCTCAAAATTTATGTTTCACCTTTAGGGGCTGGGATATAGCTCAATGATAGAACTTTTGACTAGCATTCATGAGGGCTTGAGTTTGACCCTCAGCACTGTAAAATAATAATAATAATAATAATAGGGCTGGGATTGTGGCTCAGTGGTAGAGTACTCACCTAGCCGGCTTAAGGCACTGGGTTTGATGCTCAGCACCACATAAAAATAAAAAAAAAATTAAAAAAAAAGATACTCTGTCCACCTACAACTAAAAAATAAATATTTTTTTAAAAAATTAAGTATTTTTTTAAAAAATAAAAATATTTTTTAGTTGTAGTTGGACACAATACCTTTATTTTATTTATTCATTTTTTATGTAGTGCTGAGGATCGAACCCAGGGCCTCGAAGATGCTAGGCAAATGCTCTACTGCTGAGCCACAACCCCAATCCCTAAAATATAAATATTAAAATAATAATAATAATAAATTCCAGATGAGTAAGATGGGCTCCACCTTCCAAGAAATTTAGTGTAGTGGGAAACACTGATAAATATTTGCAGTTAAGTTTCAAGTATCAGGTATTATGCTATAATTAAGCATTAGTCACATCAGTGACCTTGCTTTTTACCCAATTAATCTTTAGGTGCTCCCCCTTCACAAATTCACTCTGGGTAAATATACAATGTAAGTGAAGCAAGTGTGGTGGCACACACCTGTCATCCCAGTGGCCCGGGAGGCTGAGGCAGGGGGATCTCGAGTTTGAGGCTAGCTTGGGTGACTTAATGAAACCGTGCCTCAAATTTTTAAAATGGGCTGGGGATATAGCTTGGTGATAGAGAATTTGCCTGGTATGGGTAAAGCCCTGGGTTTAATCCCCACCGCAAAATAAAATAATTAAACAAGTTGATCCCACCGAGAGCTGGTAGATAAGAACTAAAGAGATGATGGCTATTCTCTCAACAAAAAGGACATAACCTACTTTGTTTCAGGAATGGCAGAAAGAGAGAAAAGTGACCCCTCCCTGTTCTTCAGCTGTGGGATCCTGTTAAACAGATTTTGTTTTTAATTTTTATTTTTGTGGTGCTGGGGATTGAACCCAGGGCTTTGTGAATATGAGACAACCACTCTACCAACTGAGCTATATCCCCAGCATTGGTTTTTTTTTTTTTTTTTTTTTGGTAATAGATGGACACACAATATCTTTGTTTATTAATTTAATTTTTATGTGGCTTGAACCCAGTGCCTCACACCTGCAAGGCAAGCGTTCTACCACTGAGCCACAACCCCAGCCCCCCAGCATTGTTTTTGTTTTTAACTTCTGGTCCAATCCTTGAACCAGAAATAATGGGTTTTAATAGAAATTCAAGCAAATTTTCCTTCCTTCAAATCACCCTGCATTAAATGCTTACTTTACCCTGAACTTCACCATTCACTTGTGGTCATGTTGGTTTGTAATGTAATGATTATGGAAATGTTACCCTACCACAAGGTCCATACACTTGCAGAAAACTATAGCTAACAAATGCAGAAAGTTTTTAAGGAATGAAAGTCCAGCTCTTATGTCCCCACAAAGTCATGTTGGAACTTAATCACCAACACAATAGTATTAAGAAGCAGGACCTTTAGAAGGTGATTTAACCTTGAGGGAGGAGCCCCCATGAATGAAATTAGTGCCTTTATAAACAGATTGGAGGGAATTCCCTTGCCTATTGTCCTGAGAGGATGGAGAAAGAGGGTGCCATCCTTGAAGCAGAGCAGCCCTCACCAGACAGAATCTGATGGTACCCTGATATGGAACTTACCAGCACTCAGAACGGTGAGAAGTAAGTTTCCATTATTTATAAGTTATTTTGAACAAAATAAAATCTGTTCCCATCTTGCTCTTAAGGTTCCCCAGCAGCATATTTTTAGATGCTCGTAGGGTGTAGTTCTAACCTCAGAAAAGTCTTACCCAGCCTACTGAAAAATTCCTGTCATGCTGAAGTCAAATAATACGTTACCTACTAATAAACTCTGATGGTAGCCCCTGGAATTTGAAATAACTTACACACACAGTAGTTGAAGGCCACTCTTTTTAAAATATTTTTCCCTTCGTTGTTGATAGATCTTTATTTATATGTGGTGCTGAGAATCGAACCCAGTGCCTCACACATGCAAGGCAAGTGCGCTACCGCTGAGCCCCAGCCCCAGAAGGCCACTCTTTCTTGCAATGCTGCCTTAATTTCTGGGAGAATTATAAATAGGAACAAAGCTTACATAGAAAAAGTATGCCAGATCAAAGGCAGTCCTGTTTCTTCCCAGAAACTGACAGGCAGCAGCATACTCCCAGATGGGAGCAACATTTTATTCTGGCACATAGTTGAAGCCTAGCCATTTGCATTTATTCGTTTTGGAGCCACTTGAAACAGCCTATTTGTGCATTTTACTCATCTTTATCTAACAGGTGCCTAAATATAGGAGGAATTCAATAAATATTTGCACTTGAGTGAGTGAAATGGCATTGGATGAAAAGCAGACAAGGCTGTGATTAGTAAGCAAGCAAGATATATGCATACATATATATTCAGGGACTAAAATGAAAGTGCTGTTTAGTGGCTACTTGCCAAATTTCAACTTTAGCAAATGGTCTGGTATCTCCAGACCTTCCTCTTCTTTCACAGGAAATAGAAAATTCCTTAGCCTCTGGCTATAACAAAGGGTGTTTTGATTCTCCTATGAAGATGGTGAGGGATAAATTTGAAGAAAGAAGCATTTAGATCATTCTTAATCTTGTGGTGCCATAATATAAGGATCTGCTAGAGAAAATTTCTGGGGATTTATTTCTCTGTGTGTACATTGAGTGTAAATTGGTAGGGCAAGAGAGAAGGCAATTTTAAAAAGTCTATCAAAAATAGCCTCAGAAGGGGCACGTGTGAGGTCCTGGGTTTGATCCTCAGTACCACATAAAAATAATTAAATAAAATAAAGGTATTGTGTCCAACTACAACTAAAAAGTAAGTAAAAAAAAAATAGTCTCCGAAACCCGTGTCCAAGCTTATTCACTATAGCATAACGGAAGAAGATTGGGAAAAACCTAAGTGTTTATCAATAGGTAATAATAATTTACAACAGCCAATCAAAGGGATATTATGCAGCTGAGAAAATGAATTAGAAAGTTCTTTAGGTTGAAATTGTAAAGTTGGGTGGTTAAAGACAAATATTCTGAAATCAGACTGCCTGAGTTCAAGTCTGACCCACACCAATTATTGGATCTGTAATTTTTAACTTAATTGAAACTCAGTTTTTTCACCTCTAAAAATGAGGTTTAGGGACTGGGAGTGTAGCTCAGTAGTAGAGCATGTGCCTAGCATGCATGAGATTCTGAATTCAATTCCCAATACATATGTGTTATGCACCCAAACAAGAAAAAACAAAAAAGGAAAAAAAATAAGGGTTATGAGCATATTAATAGCATCTACCTCATATGATTGTTGTGGGAATTAAATGAGTTAAGTGTTCAGTGTTGGCGCTTGTGGTAGATGATTAGAGCAAGGTACAGAACAGTATGCGTAGTAGATAAGATTATTTGTGTAAAAAAAAGAGAGCATTAAAAACAGAACATCATCAGATAGTTACAAAAGAAACTACACACACACACACACACACACACAAATCCTATGACACCAGTTGCTTTCAGAAAGGGAAATTGGGTATTTCAAGAAAAGATAAAATGTTCTTAATGTACACACTTTTTTACCTTTGGATTCTGAACCATGAGAATTACTATTTAGCTTCAACAATAAATAAAATTTTAAAAACTTTTTTTTGGTTGTTGCTATCTCAGTGTAGCTTCCTCAGCCTGCTGAGGTGAATGTCACATTAGCCATTTTATAGTGAAAACTTTAAATAATTTGAATTATTTCAGTGATACTGGGGATCAAACCCAGGGCCTTCTGCATGCTAGGCAAGTGTTTTACTACTGGGCTGCAAAGCTAACCCTGAACAATTTGAATATTAAAGACATGGTCCTTCAAGAATTTGCCATTTTCTGTCTGCCAGTCTTGGCATAGGTCTCTTATCATTTCCTCCAGCCTACTCCCAATATCAAGCCTCTGTGGATATGTTCCCAAAGATGGCCAGTAATAGGATAGACCTTTTCTGAATTCCTGGGCATCTAGAACTGCATGGTGCCTTGTACATGCTTGGGATAACTGGAATTAAGTCCGTGTCTTTATCGTCTTCCTCAGAGTATGCTGGGAGATCCTCAAGGTCAGAGGCCCCTCCTGTGCTTCTGGATGCTTTTATTCTCTCCAGAAGAGTCCTCAGTGCTTTGAATATATTGTCGAATGGCAAAGTCTTCAGGACTTGCATGATCATGCGAGCCTCAGGGACAGGGAAACTGCACCCTCTACAGGACTATTTAAAAAGTGGTGAGAGGAAGGTATTCTCAGTCAACTGGGAAATTTTCTTAGCTCCATAGGGAAAACATTAAAGGAGTTGGCGCACATTCCTTTCTTGCTAGCATTCCGTCACCAGGCTTCCTCTGCTCAGCTACAATCACATAAAGTATGGAGTATTAACTGAGCTGAACTGTGGGCTCTAGGAGTGCACAAAGTCCCTGTGGGGGGTTGGGGGTACAGCATCCCTGACCTGAGTCCCAGGGGCTTATCTCATCTGTCTCTAGGCCTGGAAAGTGCTCACTCAGGAAGTACAGACACTTCCTCCTGCCCCTATATAGCTCAATAGCTTGTTTTTTCCTCGGTGATGAAGCTGAGTCCTTGTCCCTTGGCAGTTTATGCATATCCTTTATTGGATGTGCCTTTTTCCTCTGCTAGGCACCTTAGTTTTCTCTCCTTATTACCTTCCATATACTTGAGGGCCATGGAAAACTTGGGAGACCCAGAAGCAAGCACCAGGTAAAGCCATGCCACCATTTCAAGTACTTTGGCTGGGGGCTTGGGCTAGGATCAGCAGGGCTACCACATTCCTAAACTTCCATACAAGGATGTAAGACTCAGGCCCACTCTTCTTGCAGTTTCCCACAAATTATAGGGAAACTGTAAGGCAGGTAGGTGATTAAGTGTATGGACACTCTCTGGTCCTTACTCTGTCCTCTGTGTTCAGAGCTAGTTCTCTCCCTAGCTCACAGCCCTCAGTATCTGGGGTGTGTATGTGCTGGGAGGAAGAATTAAAGTGTCACAGGAAAGTGGGGAACTGAAACTCCAATACTCAGTCCTTGTGCTCCCACAAAAGAAAATTTAAAGTCAGGCACCAAAAGCAAGCACCAGAGAGAGGCTGGGAGGGGGTGGTGGTGCGAGCGCGCATGCGCGAGCCATCTCTGATCAGATGTTGTCTCCAAATTTATTACTCTTTGTTGTTTACGGGAAGAACTGGGGAATCATCATCTATACCCTTTGCTGATCAGTTGTTGGACTCCTTCTTCATGTAGGGAAGTGTAGTTTTGTTTTTTAGTTGTCAATCCATTATTTATACGTGGTGCTAAGGATCGAATCTAGGGCCTCACACATGCCAGGCAAGTGGTCTACCACTGAGTCACAACTCCCGCACACAGGGCAGTGTAGTTTTTGACCTTAGTTGGTTCTCTCCGGTACTGCCACGGTGATCATCCTATTTAGGGGGCTTCATCTACAAGTCAATCCCATGTTAATGTGGGCACCAGGGTCAGTAGCTGGTCAGAAGTTACCTCAGTGCGTCTGCACTACTAAAGGAATCTTCCTTCCCAGGCAAATGGAGACACCTATAGCCATAATTTCTAGCTTCATATCAACATCAATGGACCCTGTCAAGAGTTAGTTCCATTTTCTTTTGACACATTTTCCTATTAGCTCCTTTGTTTATTTTCTACAAATTGAGTACCACCCTTTGCTTTCTTGTCTACATTGGAAGTAAAGAAGATCCTAATTTAAAGAACACTTGTGACTTGCCATGCATTTCCCTGCTCATTGCTAGCTACTACCTAACAAAAGGGAGGCCAATAAAACCTGTTGTTTTGGTTGGCCCTCCATTTAAATTTCTCTGGACTCATTTCATGATGATAGAAGTCAAGATCTGGCATCCAATTTGGGATGATCTCTAGGAAGGAGGAATGAAAAAAGCTGTTGATGTATCTCAAATCATTAACAGCTTGACACTTTACATATCATTGACTGCTACTGGGTGATATCACAACTGTTAAGAAGATTGTGTATCAAAATAAAAAATAATGTGTTATTCCTTCTTGAATGTTAACTAAGATCAAAGTATTAAGTTTATGAGTTTCTGGTGGCTGGAGTTGTAGCTCAGTGGTAAAGCGCTTGCCTAGCATGAATGATGAACTGGGTTAGATCCTTAGCACTACATAAAAATGCATTAATAAAATAAAGGTATTGCGTCCATCTACAACCAAAAAAATAAAAGTTTCTGGTATTGCTGGACAGGGGATCACGAGGCACCAGCAGCCATCAGTTTAATTTGGTACTCAATATGGCTTAAAATATGGAAGAAGAATGGGAGGGTGCTTCTTTTCTACAGTAAAGGACCATTGGTATTTGGAGCCTAATGATTTTATTTTTTATTTATTTTTAATATTTATTTTTTAGTTTTCAGCGGACACAACATCTTTGTTTGTATGTGGTGCTGAGGATCGAACCCGGGCCGCATGCATGCCAGGCGAGCGCGCTACCGCTTGAGCCACATTCCCAGCCCTGAGCCTAATGATTTTAGATGAGGAAAGCTGTTGCAATCTTAAGTGCCAGCACTTTCTCAACTAAAAACAAGCTAGACATTCGTCTGCACTGAGGCTCAAAGAACAATCAGGCCTGTTTTGAGCTTGGCTCACCGTTCTCACTCTCTGAAAACCTGAAAGATTTATTGTTCAGGTGTCTGTAAAAGAAAAACAGGGATTTTAAAAGGCCCTGATTTATGTTAGAAATTGTCCTTTGTCACAAGGTTAAGATGTAAGGAAAATTTTTGAAAAAAAAAATTGTCCAAAGGCAGAAAGAGAACATAAGGAATTGCTAAGCTGCAAAGAAATATCTCCATGTTTTTTACAGACTAACTTTTCTGCTTGAGCCCAGCTGAACAAATAAGCCATTTTCCCACCTCCATACCTACCTCCAGAACACTAGAGTGTTATTCAGCATTCTTTCACCCGGTTTTTGGAATAGGTTGTGAGGGCAGCCAAGTAAAAGCTAGAAATCTCAGACTACAAATACCTGAAGACCCAGAAAGAGTTGGGGGGAAATCAATTCATCTTCTCAACTCATTTGATAAAATACTGAGAAAATCATTGAAACCACAAGAGGTCAGAAGTAACCCATTCATTTTCAGAAGTCGGATCCACTTTCTTCCTGGTCCTCTCGTATCATCAGGGTGGCACCTCTCCTCACCTCAAAGGAAAGGCTTTTGCCACTCTTGGTCAGAAGAGGACTTCACAAAGGCTTCTCAGGCTGAACTCAAAGAAAAACCAGGACCAGGACCAGCATGTGCAATGTAGAGGTGAGAGCAGTTGGCTCTGGAGGTTGCTATACTGTGGGTCATAATGCAGAGTGCTGAAGACTGGAAGGACAGGCTGGAGGTACATTTATGGGCCTTGAATGTCAAAGGATTCTGCAATTTATTGTTGTGTGTTGCCATCTATCCTTAGAAGGGTCTTCACATCTTTTTTATTTTTTGTAATATTGGAAATTGAATCAGAAGTACTTTACCACTGAGCTATACCCCCCAGTTCTTTTATTTTAAAATGTGGTGCTGAGAATCGAAACCAGGGACTCAAATGTGGCAGGCAAGTGCTCTACCAGCCCTTATTTATTATTATTATTTTTATTTTGAGACTGGTATCCCTAAATTGTCAAGGTTGGCCTTAAATTTATGATCCACCTGCCTCAGCCTCCCAGATAGCTGGGATGACAGGCATATACCACCTTACCTGACTTTAGAAATTATTAAGTATAATTTAAGAAATGATCTCTGGCTTTTAACTTTTGTCACTTAACAGTAAATCTTTTTTTTTATTTTTTTTAATATTTATTTTTTAGTTTTCGGCAGACACAACATCTTTGTTTGTATGTGGTGCTGAGGATCGAACCCAGGCCGCATGCATGCCAGGTGCGCGCGCTACCACTTGAGCCACATCCCCAGCCCAACAGTAAATCTTAATAAAATAAAGTCAGGTGCAGTGATGCATGCCTATAATCCCAGTGACTGAGGAAGCTGAGACAGGAGGATCTCAAGTTCAAAATCAGCCTCAGCAACTCAGTGAAGCCCTAAACAAGTTAGGGAGAAATTGTCTCAAAATATACCAATAAATAAATAAAACAAAAAATAAAAACTCCAAACAGAAGAAGGGCCAAACTGGAAGCATTTTGGGAAAAAAAAAATGGTGTGTGTATGCATATAAATGCACACATATTAAAACAAGAGAATACACATGCGTTTACTCTACTTTTTTCATTGAATGTACTACATAGTTTTTTCAACTTTTCTTGACCTAACATTCCTGAGTAACAAGGAAAGGGTTGTAAGGATGGGACTTTCCCCTTTAGAATCACTGGTCTATAATATCATTTAATTGGTTGGGCTGTATTTCACTGAACTCCTTAACAGATTTTTCAACTGTTTAAGGGTCTTATGCTGATAAAGTATCAGTAAATATACTAGAACTTATAAATTTATACATGTATCTGGGAATTTTTTGGTACCAGGGATCGAACCTAGGGGCGCTTGACCACTGAGCCATAACCCCAGCCCTTTTTATTTATTAATGTTTTAGACAGGGTCATGCTAAGTTGCTCAGGGCCTCACTAAATTGAAGAGGCTGGCTTTGAACTCTTGATCCTCCTGCCTCAGCCTACCAAGTTGCTGGGATTGCAGGCATGCACCACTGTATCTGGCTCTATATGTTTTTTTTTTTTTTTTTTTTTTTAGAGAGAGTGAGAGAGAGAGAGAGAGAGAGAGAGAGAGAGAGAGAGAGAGAGAGAGAGAGAGAGAGAGAATTTTTAATATTTTTTTTTTTTTTTTTTTAGTTCTCGGCGGACACAACATCTTTGTTGGTATGTGGTGCTGAGGATCGAACCCGGGCCGCACGCATGCCAGGCGAGTGCGCTACCGCTTGAGCCACATCCCCAGCCCCCTGTATTTTTTTTTAAAGTTAATTTGTTAACTCTGCTGTGCTTTTTGAAATTTTGGTATTCCTCAGACCTTAATATTTTCAATATTACCTTTAATAAAAAAAGCCCTTATACTTATTTGATTACTAGTAAGGTTAAAAAACCGACTTCATATAAGTTATCAGCCACTTATATTTTGAGAATATGTTTTTGAGAATTGTCTGATTGTGGAATTGTACATTTACCCTTTTAAAGAAAACTGATATTATAGTATTACCAAAATGTTTCATGTTCATTTCCAAATAATAGGAATTAGTTGAAAAAAGTCATGAAGAATCTCATAACCCAGGGATAGCCAGTGTTATTTTTTCCCCCAGACATGAAGACAAGCAGGCTGCTCTAATGTTACTGAGTTTATTGAGATGAGTGGTTTTGGTCTCACCTGAAATAAAAGATTCCCTCTTAAGGTTCTATCTTGCTTCTATTTGAACCCTCCTTCCCCACATTTGTCTTGAATTTACTGTGAAGGAAGTATATCATTCTTTCTCTGTGGTGGTTTCTCTCATTAAATTTGGAACATTAAGTATCCTCATGCATAACAAGCATCTGATCCCTTGACTAAAGAATTTCAGAACTAAGAATAACTTTAGCAATTATGCCCAAGAGATTTGGCTACACACTAAAATTTGAAGTATTTAATTTCTGACTTTTGACCAAAGATCAAAATGCGGAACATTAATGGAATCCCCTCCTTTTCCCTAACCTTATTTAACCACTGACCTTGGAAAGAGATATAGCTTTGTAGGTTCTTTAGAATGAAGAGAGAAAAAAGGGCTGATGGGTAGGTAGTACTTTCGAGCAGATCAAAACTGGAATATCTGAAATCTACTTGAATACTTAAAAAGCATTACTATCCTATATAGAAAAAGGCTTTGTTAAAAGACATTTATAAGAGGTACCTAGTGTTAAAAGCTCAGGCTTTAAAGTCAACAGAATTCCCCAATTATGAAGCATTTTGATGATGTGAATCATTTGGATGATCCTTTATTATACCAACATTAAGTTACATAGCCTTAAACCTCAGCTTGCTCATATATAATGAATACTTATCATAGCAATACTATGAGTATGAAATAATATATGTTGTTGAGCCATGATGCAGCTGTCTGAAGGCCTTTGAAACATTTTTTTTGAGACAAGGTCTTGGTAAATTGTCAATGCTGGAGTTGAACCTGTGATCCTCCTGCTTCAGCCTCCCAAAAGATTGAGTTTACAGGCCTGCACCACTAAGCCTGCCATAAAGGCTTCTAAAAGTAGCAGTAATCTGAATTAGAAGGAATATACAAGAGCTGTACGATGATTAGTACAGACTGGAGTTTGAATAAAAACAGGATTTGAAAATAATTTAAATAAGGGAGAATATAAAGCTTGGAAGAGAAATGAGATAGGTCATAAATTCCACATACATGTAGAAAAAACGCTGTACCAGAAGAACGAAAAGTACCACTTAGAAACAGAAAAGGCAGGAAAAATAACACACACACACACACACAGAAAATTCAGTGCCAAGACAAGTGTTAAGGTTAATAGCAAAACCAGCACCAATTGTCCCAAAATTTTATGTATCTTAGCTGCCATGAAACCATTTGGTTGTGGGGTGGGGGTTAAACCCAGGGTAATTCAACCACCACACTACATCCCCGCCCTTTTTATGAGAGGGGGCTCAGTGGCAGAACCTTCACCTAGGATATTTGAGGCCCTGGGCTTGATTCCCTACAGGGGGGAAAAGGGAGGGAAACAAATTCACTTAGTCATTCTCTCTTGAGCATCTCTTACACTTAATGCTCAGAATGGAACACCATATTCCAGATCTGATGTGACCAATGTCAAAAGTGTAGGAGGACTTTATCATGTACTTCCATCATTTTGATGTTATTCAGACACGGAAACTCTTCCTGTTCCAATGCTAGCTCACTAATTTAGCGGATACTGGCAACAGAAGTTTTAACTACCCTACGACCCCTCAAAACATATATTACCAAAAGTCAGGTCTTTTGTATTTGTTTACATTATAAGTCAAAGATTGTACTAGGAGCCTGTGCATGTTAGGCACATGCTCTACCGCTAAGCTACAGCCCTAGCCCTTTCAAAATTTTTCAGACAGGGTTTTGTTATATCACCCAGGCTTGTACTCGAACTTGAGATCCTTCTGCCTCAGCCTCCAGAATAGCTAGGGTTAGGGCTGAGGATATAGTTCAGTTGGGAGAGTGCTCACCTTACAAGAACAAAGCCCTGGGTTCAATCTCCAACACACACACACACACATTAAAAAAAAAAAAAAAAAAAAAAAAAAAGTAGGGTTATAGCCAGTGTGGATGACCACATTCAGCTATTTATTTTTATTTTTTTATTTTAATTTTTTGTGGTGCTGGGGATTGCACATGTTAGGCAAAAACACTCTGCTAATGAGCCACACCCCCAGGCTTACAGTTTACTTTTTTAACAACTCAAAAATCTTTTTTTTTTTTGCATTACAATTCTTATTACACTTATTTACCACAGTTTTTCATCTTTGTTTGTAAATAAAGTATGTTGACATCCAATTCAGGTCTTCATACATGTACTTTGGATAATGATGTCCATCACATTCCATTAACATAAAGAACATTTTTATTTTTATTTGGAAACATCCTATATTTTACAAGGCTTATTTTTATTCAAGTGAAATATGTTGCTTCCCAGTCCCCGCTTTTAAAAAATTCATCCATTTTAAAAGTAATTAGTAGGTTTGGGATCAAATTAATCATCTATACTTCTGATCAACAGGAGATTGCTGCTTTTTTAGAAAGCATTTCATAAAGGCCAGTTACTATAATGACTAAAGTTAATGTTATGAAGAATGTTTATTAAAGAAAGAACCACAGGCCACTTGTATGAGAACCACATCAATTAAAGAAAAAGTCTGGGGCTGGGGTTGTAGCTCAGTGGTAAAGTGCTTGCCTAGCATGTGTGAGGAACTGGGTTCGATCCTCAGCACCACTTAAAAATAAATAAAGATACTGTGTCCATCTACAACTAAAAAAAAAAAAAAAAAAAGTCTAATTTACTAATATGAAAGATGTCCAAATACATCAAATGAAAAATAGCGAGCTGCAGAATAAGTTGCAGAATGTACACAGCATTGCTGTCATTTGTGTACAAAACAAAGGAAGCATACATTTGTGATAATGTGTGCAGCAATCATCTGTGAAAGAATATGAAAGAATACAAAGAGTCAATACTGACTGCTCCTGGAAAAATGACAACTAAAGGTAAGGTGAGGTAGAATACTTACACCATATACCACTTTACATCTTTTTGACTTTTATGTCATGTGTATGTGCTATCCATTCAAATAGATATTAAAAAGTTATCTTATGGACTTTTTTTTTTTGGCAGTACTAGGGATTGAGTTGCTGAGGCTGGCCATAAACTTGCCATCCTACTGCCTCATCATTTGACTTGTTGGGATTATAGGCTATAGGCATGTACTACCATTCCTGACAGAAATCCATCTTAAAATGAGGATTCTCAGGCTTACTCTGGCCTTCTTCAGTAACAATCTGTAATTAGGGCTGAGAAATCTTAATCTTAAAATGTTCTGCAGGTGACTCTCATGAAAAAATTTGAGATGACTACTATGAATATTATCATCTTTATGACACTAAAATCTTTGCTTTTTATTGGGAAAAAAATTTTAAATTTAAAAAAAATTAAAAATTTCATAACAAAAGTTTTTTTTTAAAGTACACAGGAAAAAAATGATTTTATACTGTTGAGTTAAGAAAAAAACGGATTCTTTGCTAAGTTGTTTATGTAATTTTGCATTTTAATTCTAGATTATTGAGAGAAATAGAAACAGGGGCTGGGGATATAGCTCAGTCGGTAGAGTGCTTGCCTCGCACGCACAAGGCCCCGAGTTCAATCCCCAGTACCACCCCCCCAAAAAAAGACAAAAAACACCCAAAGAAACAGAAACATAATAGTGCTTAAGACAAAGAAAATAATCTAATTTGGAATGCATTATATCATTAGGGCATGGTGAGAAAGAATAAATTTATTTGGTTTACCATTAAATTATTTTAAAATAAGCATGCAGTAATAACAGGGAAAGCCAGTCTGAGATGCAGAGAATAACTGGTAAATAAACCAGCTGATGAAATAACTAGCTCAAGCATGCATTAAGGTGAAAATCAATGCTTCTTTATACCACAGAGTAAATTATTCTTTCATACAAGATGGTTACTATGGGTTTAGCCATAGTTACTACAACAATTAAGCTGTGCCAAAAAAAAAAAAAAAAAATTCAATACACAAGTAATTTAGCAAAAAAATGTAAATGGACCAATTGTATTTCTGGATAAAGGCACCCAAACCAAAGGCAAAACTTTGAAACATGGGTTGAAAACATTTTTTGAACATAACTGCAATAATGGGGCCAGTCTGACAAAATGTTGTTGACCATAAATTTTGAAATTTGGGTCTTAATTTCAACTGTCACTTAATACTGAAGATGTATGATCTTTTATTCTGGGCTTCAGTTTCCTCATGTGGAAAATAAGTAGTATGGTACTTTCACTTACTATGAATAGGTTTATTGATTTATATTTTGGTGCTGGAGACTGAAGCCAGGGCATCAAGCATGCTATGCAAGCACTCTTAACAATGAGACTTTGTTATGAATAGTTTTACATGGAAAAAAAGAGAAAAAAGCTAATACGGTGTTTGTCATCAGTGGGAAAAAAAAAAAATCCTTCCCTTAAGAGAACTGTAAGGAAAAAAATTCTAAAATTATAGTGGAAGACTACTAGGGTAGACTTGGGGAGTGGGGGAGAGAAAAGAAAAGGGAGGAAAAAAGGAAGAAAAAAAAAGAGGCTTGACAAAGTTATACAGATAGTTTGTGACATATCTGGGAGAGAAGCCTATTTATTTCCCCAGTTGTGTCTTACAGTTACCTGGTGACGTAGAAGTCTGGGGGAAAATCATGAGCCTAGAATTAAAATGAACCAATACAGTACAGAACTATAAAAGTTTCTGGTAATTATGCACTAAGGTAGCACTTACGTTAGGAATAACGATATGTAGTACCCAAGAAATTTGAATATAATTTTACTGAAGCATAAGTCATTTAAAAGCAAAAGAAGTTTATGATATAAATTCTAACATATAATACAGTTAAGTCATTATATGAATTTAAGTTTTTATTTATGTATTTCACTGTAGTGCTGTGACAACAAAATGACATCTGTGTACCAGAGCATACATACATCAACAGTAAGATGTAACTTTTCATTACACCACTGCTAGAATATTTAGTTATTTGTAGAAGACATTAGCATGTAAGATGGCCACACCAAATAATTTTCTGTTTTTTTTTTTCCTTAGATAATCTTAATTTTTTAAATCAGTAATACTTTATCAACCTCACTGTTAATAGAACTGTAAATTATCTGGGTGATAGGGTGTGTGTGGGGGGGAATCATTCAACTGTGTTATACTGTAATAGTTGCTAGAGTAATCTCACACACACCAAAAAGAAACTGTCACCATAATTAAGGGCTAGTTGTTAGTTGCACAATGATAAACTTCTTCTGAAAATAATAGCCCACTTATATGTGAAAAATGCTCTTTCCACTTATACAGAAGAAAAAAATATTCAGAAAGTTATTTTCTGGCCTTGCTATGTCGAAAAGTCAACTGTACAAAGATCTACGTGTTAAACCTAAAATTATAATTTTAAAAGTCTATTAAAAACAAAAACGTCATGCATTTTTATTATCAATTATGCAGAGGCTTTAAAACTGTTGCAAGACCATATAGTATATATTAGCTTTTATACTGCTAATGCACAACTAACAGCAAACTTGATTAGATTAACAGAAATCTGTCTTAATTACACCTTTATATATCACACTAGAGACAAATGCCACAAGATCTGCAGAAACATTTTGTTCTGAGCACTTGAATGGCAGGATAACTTTTTGTGTTGTAATCCTTCACATACAGTAACAAAAGGAAAAAATCCTGCAGTCTCACGTTACAAAAAAACGTACTGCTGTAAAATATTAAGGGGTAAAGGATATCATCTATAACACAAAGTAACTTAACAACTAATGTCAAAAAGCAAACAAAACTTCTAAATAAAAATATCCAAATACACAGAGCAACTAAAGCACAAATCCTGCATTAAATACAGTAAAGATTTAATAAGACAATGCACTAGTTAATAAGACACAAAAATAGGGGGTGCTAGGGCAATCAGGAAATAAAACCAAAATAATGGAGAAAAAAACCCAGAACCTCTGTTTTTCCTTAGTTGGAACACAATTTTTCTGGTGTCTTTCCATTCATATAATACCTAACACTGTACATTGTTTTTAATGCCATAGAAAAACTTGGTTCTTCCATGAAATTCTTAAATTCTTGATAAAATTTTCAAAGTAGACATTATTATGAATGAAAAAGAGCCAACAAACCGGCACCTGTTGTTTTTAACACTGAAGATTTGCAGAAACTTTTTAAAAGTTATCATAATCTTTTTTGTCTTTCTTCCCCTCAGCTTCAAATCCATCAACTCCATCACTATCCCTTCTTCGTTTCCTGTTGTTGTGGATGTTAAAACGTTGGCTCATTTGGGGTAATGGATCCATGCCTAGAACTTTATGTATCTGGCGGAATGCAAGGAGTCTCAATGCAAACTGTAACAAAGAGTCAGAATTTAGAATTAATTATTAAAACCAACATATTCTTATGTTTATTCCCTCCATTTAACAACTTTAAAAAAGCAGGTTTAATGAAATACACATGCTGAATTAATTAGTTTCATAACTCATCATCAGAACTGACATCTATATGCTCTGATGTTTTTTCCCCCAGGATTTTGTATGTGCAAGTTGCTTTCTGAAACATTAAGTTAAAAAACAAATTACCAGCCAGGTGCAGTGGCCCATGCCTATAATTCCAGTGGCTTGGGAGGCTGAGGCAGAAGGATTGCAATTTCAAAGCCAGCCTCAGTAACTTAGCTGAGATCCTGTCTCTAAATAAAAAATATATTAAAAAGGACCGGGGATAGCTCAGTGGTCAGGTGCCCTTGGGTTCAATCCCAGGTGCCAAATAAATAAAGAATAAAAAAGTACTGAGGTACACCTCAAGCCCCCAATCCCTTCTAAAATTTTGAGACAGGGTCTAACCCCAAGCTAACCTCAAACTTTAAATCCTACTTCCTCAGCCTTCTGAGTAGCGGGGAGTACAGGGGTGTGAAACCACAGCCAGTTAAAAAATAAACTGTTAATAAATTTAGTGTTATATTCACTGGAAAAAAAAAAAAACATCCTGAAATAAAAGGTCTCTTTCTCAATGAGCAAACTGTTCTTTTGTTCATATCTACATATTTTACTACTTTTTCTTTGGATACCCATGAGCACAGGCCTTGTCAAGGCACATGTTGTACACACATATACGGCTTTACAAAAGTGAACCGTACTTCAATTTCTTTCCCATTCAGCCATTCATTCATATGCTTGTTCCTTTTAGATATCTAAGTAAGCACTTACTATGCCAGAATATAAATAACATTTCTGCTTTCACGAAGCTTACTATTTAGTGAAGATACATGAAAACAAACTAAAACATAAATTAACTATAAATTATGATACATCAAAAAATATATAGGATATATAAAACAAAAAAATGCAGGTTAACTGCTTTCATATAATGGTTGGTGACAGCCTTCCTAGACATTTGGTATAAAGTACAACTTTGGAACTGCCGTTATACTCAAAAGTTATTGGTTTTTTGGATTAAATTCAGGAGCACGTTAGTACTGAGTTACATTCCTAGCCTTTTCATTTTTTATTTTGACAGGGCCTGGCTAATTTGATCAGCCTTGCCCTTGAACTTGTGATCCTCCTGCCTTGAGTCTTCTGAGTAGCGGGATTTCAGGTATATGACACCATACTTGGTTTACTGGATATTTTGGTATCTGGTAGTTACCGTTTTTTTTGTAAGATCAGGCAAACTTCATATTGAACCATGCAAACTTGCCTTTTGCATTGTCCCTCTACCACTGCACCCCACCCCCACCTGCCTCTTACATGGAGTATGTATGATACTTCCCATTTAGTGCTTGTACATGATGTGGAGTTATACTGGTCATGCCTATAATTCCAGTGGCTTAGGAGGCTGAGCAGGAGGATTCATATATGAACATAGGAAAATTGTGTCCAATTCATTCTACTGTCTTTCCTATTCCCATCCCCCTCCTTTCCCTTCATCCCCTCTTTTTTACTTTATACATTTTTAATTTGTTTTAATTAGTTACAGATGACAACAGAATGTTTTTATGCACTTTGATACACATAAATGGGGTATATTTCCTCATTTTCCTGATTGTACATTTTGTAGAATCACACTAGTCATAAAGGCATGCATGTACATAAGGTCACAATGTCTGTTTCAATCTGTTATCCTTCCTATCCCCATATACCCTCCCCTCTCCTCTACCTAATCTAAACTAACTCTGTTGTTCCCTAATGCCCCATCCTTATTGTGAATTAGCACCCGCATATCAGAGGAAGCATTCGGCCTTTGCATTTTGGGGACTGGCTTATTTCACTTAGCATGATATTCTTCAACTCCATCTATCAGCAAAAGCCACAATCTCATTCTTCTTTATGGCCAAGTAATATTCCATTGTGTATGTATCCCACATTTTCTTTATCCACTCATCTGTTGAAGAATACCTCGGTAGGTTCCATAGCTTAGCTATTGTGAACTGAGTTGCTAAAACATTGTTGTGGCTGCATCACTATACTATGCTGATTTTAAGTCCTTTGGGTGTATGCTTGTTTATGTTTATTCACTATAAGATATCTTAAAGATATTCTGTTAGGGCTGGGGCTGTGGCTCAGTGGTAGAGTACTCATCTCGAATGTGTGAGGCCCTAAATTCGATCCTCAGCATCACATAAATAAAAATAAAGTTATGTGTCCACCCACAAAGAAAAAGATATTTAAAATAAAGTTCTGTTACTGTAGCTGGTTTTCAATGAGTTGAAACAATCCCCTAACAACAGATAATCCCCAAATGATCCCTTGGAACACACACATACAAATTCTACTTTCTAGTAACACAGTGGAAAAGGCTAAACTACAAAACCTAAATAATTCTGGGTAATTCATAACATGTTATTGAATAATCATTAAGCATCAAACCATTACGCAAACCAACTTTCTGTCATTGTGAAAACATAATTACCAAGAATATAAAAACACTGCATGACACTGATATCCCCATGGTTTAAAAAAAAAAAAATCCTTGTTAGTCATGAATAAAAAAGATTTTCACTATATGACTATGTCTATAGTGAATAGTGGTGTCTTTGGCACCAATGGCAAGATTTCATAAAATCTTAAAAGTTGGGCTGGGGTACAGGTCATTGGTAGTGTGTGTGCTTAGCATACACAACACCCTGGCTTCAATCCCCAGCACCACAGACTGAACTATAATTCACACATCATAAGGTTAACCCCCTCTTCCTTTTCTAGTATCAAAGGGGATCAAACCCAGGGTCTTGCATATGCTACTGTTGAGCTATATCCCCAAACACAAGACTCACACTTTCAAAGAGTAGAATTCAGTCATTTTTACTAATACTTATGAAGTTGTTAAACTGTCTCCATTAATTCCCAAACCTTTATCACTCTTAAAAAGAAACTCTATACCCAACAACAGTTACTCCTTAAGCCTTCTACTTTAAGGCCCTCACAGCTAAACTACATTTTTCTGTATCTTACAGATTTGCCTATTTAAAATAATTTGCATAAAATAATGTGTGTGTGTGTGTGTGTGTGTCTGGTTCCATTCACTTAGCATTAAGATTTTCAAGATTCATTTTAATGACTGAATAATATCCTACTGTATGAATATACTACATTTATCAACCCATCAATTGATGGACATTTAGGTTGTTTCCACTTTTTGGCTATTATGTATAATGCTACTATGAACATTTGTGAACAAGTTTTCATATGGAATTTTTTCTTCTGATGTAGAGAGGTGATCTAAATCATGGCCTATCTGACTCTTGTGGTTGCATTTGTGCTGGGAGCTGCCTGTGTGAAGGTGTGGGTCAAGATGCCCAGTTGCTGTGGTAACGCTGGGGGAGGTGGGCTATGTGAGAAGGCATGTGGCTCTATTAGCGGATGCCTTGAGTTCAGCACCTTCTCCCAGGGATAGTGAATTCTGAGCAAAACAAGATGACCCTAATGTCTTGCCAATCCTGCATCCTTCAGATTGCCTGCTTTGCTGAAACTTTCCCACAAATAAAACCTTTGATGAAACCTGTATAATAAAACTTGCTTGGCTAGTTCCGGAGTCAGTCAAGCCTCACCAGGACTTGACTACACACCTGGCTCCAGTTTTTTCTTCCTATGTGTGTCTGTCTGTCTTTTCTTTATCCACTATGTCTGGTATCACCTTAATTAATGGCCGCGGCTGACAGAGAAGAGAGGGTCACAGCATTCTGATTTCATGAGTTTATAAACAGGAATCAAAGAATTGATGAAGCACAGGATAATTTATGTATAACTTATTAAGGGACCGTTAACTTATTTTTCAAAATGGCATACAAGAAGGTGAATGTTTTTGGAAGGAAAAGAGGAATAGTCCTAAAAAGGGACAAAGGAAGGAAAGAGAAACATAAAACATGGACATGAAGAAACAAGCTGAAAATTGGTTCAATATAGAGACTATTCAGATTTCATTATTTATATATGTACAGCCCTCTTAAATTTTATTATATATGTAGCTGTACATTATTTAACCACCATCATAATCAAGATATTCAACTGTATCATGAGCACAAGATTCCCTTTAAAGCTACAATGTTCTCTTTTCCTAGCCCTAACTTTCAGGATTCACTAATCTCTTCTTAACTGCAATTTCAAGGATGTTTAATAAACTGAATTATGGATTCTGTAACTCCATCACTTTTATTAAGAACATTTCTAACTACCTCCTAAAATTAGACAATTTTCTTCAAAGCTGCTTTAAAAAAAAAAAGTACTTTTTAAAATTGTCAATTCTGGTTGGTCATAGTGGCACAAGCTTTTAATCCCAACAATTTGGGATAGGCTAAGGCAAGATGATTGTAAATTTGAGGACCATGTGGGCAACTCAAAGAGACTCTGTCACAAAATAAAAATGGCTGAGCACATGGCTCAGTGGTACTGTGCCCCTAGGTTCAATTCCTAGCACACTGAGGAGTGAGGGGGTGGCTTGCAGAGTGAGTTTTCAAATGCCTGCTCCTAACCCCAAATTTCTTTTCACTTAAATTCACAATTAATTCTTTCGAAAAGTAAATCAAGGAAATCAAAACTAGTTTAATACTGTAGAATTGGTTCTATTTTAAGTCTATAAAATATCCCTAATGTTCTAACACTACTGCCTCCCACCCAGTATACTTTCCAGTGTAACATTCACTAATGCCTGACATCTTTGAAATTCCAAATTACCCTTGACAGTAGAGGCAATAAATCAAGATCTTAAGTTTAACAACTCTCATCTACCATAGAATGGATTACTGCTGTTCACAGCTAATGTTTTTTTCCCCCCTACTCAGTACATTTCTGGGATCATAAAAATTATGGATAGCTATAATAATTTTAGATTGATAACTGATGATGACACTAACATTTAAGATCTTTCAATACACCTAGTAGTATAATTACATATATTAACCAATTTAATCTTCCCAATGATCCTGTTTGAGCTAGAAACTGCTTTCCTCCCATTTTATAAACAAGATGGCAGAGTTGGTATTCAAGCCCAGGGAGTCTCACCCCGGAGTCCATACTTTCACTTATTATATTGTGTACTGTTAGGAAAGGCTAAATTATATCAATAACGTCTAAAACCAGATACCCTACAACTTCCATGTAATGAGAAAACATGACTTTCTGCTTATCTTGATATATATATTCTAATACTCTGATTTAACGAAACATTGAAAATACTGTGTTTATAGTACATAACGTTCTTAATTGAAAATTCTAGTAGCAAAATCTAATTTAAGGTAAGTCTTTTTTAAAGGTTAACTTAATAAAGCAGCAAAATATTATACAGTGACTTCATCTAAAGAACAATTATGAAAAAATAAAACTTTAAAGACAGTAACCCAACAAAGCTCTGGGATTAGAAATTCTAGTACCTGTGCACTGGATGTAATATCTTCCCGCTGCTGGTCAGTCATTGTTGCCAAGGTATCAAAGGGATCCTTTTCACAAGGATCCAAAAGTCCAGGGCTACCTACAAACATTACCACAAGGAAACAAACGTATTAGCAATACCCATCTGTAAGAGAAGAACTTTTATTTAACTATCATACAATTTTACTTCATTAAGAACAAAATGAAATATACCTTTAAGAATAATCCCTGAAGAAATGCATTCAAACACTCTTCTCAGAGCATCCCCAGGGCTCTGAGGACTGGAAGCACTACTAATTGCTTTCTCTACTAATAACTCCATTGCCTAAAAACAAAAACAAGAATATGTTTAATAACATACAGATAAAAGAAATTATTCTTTTTTCCCCTTTTTTGGTACTACTGAGGCTTGAACCCAGGGCTGCTCTATCACTATGCTACATCTCCATCCCTTCAATTTTTTTTTTTTTTTTAAATAACTTTGACATAGGCTACAAAGGCTGGCCTCAAATTTGTGATCCTCCTGTCTCAGCTTCCTGAATAGCTGTAATTTACAGGCATGTGCCACCAAGCCAATAAATAAAATTCATTTTCAAACACTGGAATGAAAAATACATATACTTTTTGGTGGTACCAGGCATGTAGTACCTGGGATGACTTCACCCGTGAGCAACATCTCCAGACCCCAGCTCTATTTTGAGATAGGATCTTGCTAAATTGCTGAGGCTGTCTTCAAACTTGGGATCCTCTTGCCTCAGCCCTCTGAATAGCTGGGCTTACACACACATGCTACCACTCCTGGTTGTCATTAAAAATATTAGATTGCCAGGCATGGTGGCACATGCCTGTAATCCCAGGTGTTCAGGAGGCTGAGGCAGGAGGATCCCAAGTTCAAAGCCAGCATCAGCAATTTAGTGAGACCCTCAGCAACTTAATGAGACCCTGTCAAATTTAAAAGAACTGAGGGTGTAGCTCAGTGGTAAAGTGCCCCTGGGTTCAATCCCTAGTACTAAGTGGGTGGGGAGAGAATAAAGGGTAAAAATGAAAAGAGAAAAAATTTAAAGTTTAAAAATATTACATAAAATAAGTCACAGGGCTGGGGTTTGGCTCAGTGGTAGAGCGCTTGCCTAGCATGTGTGAGGCACTGGGTTCGATTCTCAGCACCACATAAAAATAAATGAAATAAAGGTCCATTGACAACTAAAGAATATTTTAAAATAAATAAATAAAATAAGCCACAAAAACAGAAAATAGAAATTTATACTATAGGGACTGGGGTTGTGGCTCAGCAGTAGAGCACTTGCCTAACACGTGCAAGGCCCTGGGTTCAATCCTTAGCATCACATAAAAATAATTACATAAAATAAAAAGATATTTGGGCTGGGGATATAGCTCAGTTGGTAGAGTGCTTGCCTTGCATGCACAAGGCCCTGGGTTCAATCCCTAGCACCAAACAAATAAAGTTAAAAAATTAAAAATTAAAAATAAAAGAAATTTATAATATAGTATAGAACTTTAAAAATTAAATACAAATAAAGAAATAAAAATAGGGGCTGGGGTTGTAGCTCAGCAGTAGAGCCCTCACCTAGCACGTGTGAGACCCTGGGTTCGATCCTCTATACCACATAAAAATAAGTAAAATAAAGGTATTATCCAACTACAACTAAAAAATAAAATATTTTTTTAAAAAAGAAATAAAAACAAAGGATTGGTAATATGTACTCATAATCCCAATTATTTGGGAGGTTGAGGCAGAACTACTGAGCCAAGGAATTCAAGGCTAGCCTGGGCAACCTAGCAAGATCTCATCTCCCAAAACCAAAACACCAAAAGTAATAAGACAATATAAAATCTACATTTTTAAAAAAACGTGGATGTGTAACCGATGCGATTCTGCAAATCTGTATACGGGGTAAAAATGGGAGTTCATAACCACTTGAATCAAATGTATGAAATATGATATGTAAAGAGCTATGTAATGTTTTGAACAACTAATTAAAAAATTGTGCTTCTCTTTATATATGTACATACATACATATACATAACTATTACATACATGTATTGTGTGTTATACATATTTTATATTATAACTTATGGCTTAATTAAAACAGATTGATGCTGCTATAAATTAGGACAATATTCTACTGAAAATACTTCTGCTTTTTCTTTACAAAATACATGTATCATCTATACTTCCATTAGATGTATAACTGAACTTCTATTATCTGAGGAAAATACATAGTATACAATCACTATAAAATTACATTTAAGAAACTCAAAATCTAAACCAATGAATAGAAGACAAAAATAAAAGTACAGAATTAAAAAGCAGCCAACTCGGGACATGTTTTGAAGGGTCTCTAATTAGAAAAATGTGTTTTCAAAAATATTAAAAACTGTTTTCTAATTCACATATAAGATCCACTTTTTTTGTATAGTACTGGGGGGATTAAGCCCAGGGGTGCACTCTACCACTGAGCTACATCCCCAGTATGTTTTATTTTGAGACAGAATCTTGCTAAGTCCTCCAGGCTGGCCTCAAACTTGCAATCCTGCCTCAACCTCTGGAGTAGCTGGAATTACAGGCAAATGCTACCATGCCCAGTGATATTCACCCTTTGAAAGTAAAAGTGTAGAATTCAGTGGCTTTTAGTATACTTACAAAATTGTTCAAACATGATCATCTAATTCTCGAAAACTTTTCATCATTTCATAAAGAAACCCCATATCCAAAAGACTGTTCTTTTTTCCATTTCCCTTTTTTTCAACCCTGGGCAACCACCAACCTATTTTCAACTTCTTCAGATTTTCCTACTCTGAACATTTCATTCAGGTGGAACCACATTAAGTCTGGTTTCTTTCACTTAGAATAATACTTAGATTTCATTCATGTTGTGGCTTTTATTTAAATTATAAGTGAAACCACAAATAACAATTCAAAGAAAAAAATATTTTTTTAAAATTAGATGGACACAATACTTTTACTTTGTTTATTTTTTATGTGGTGCAAGGGATTGAACCCAGTGCCTCACACATGCTAGGCAAGCACTCTACCACTGAGCCACAGCACATCCCCAAAGAAAATATATTTTATGAAACTATTACAAAGAAATCCTTAAAATGATATGGGAGCTAAAAAAGATTCCATGTTTAGTTATACACTAAAAAACTCATAGAGAACAGAGGTAAAAACTATTTACTTCAAGACCATTTCTCAAAATCTAAAATGAAAAAGTTGGACACAGAGAGAATATAGTTCCAGTTAGGAATACACTTCAAGAGAAGTGTAACTTATAGAAACTGCACATTAATGGCTGTGAAAAAATGATAGCTTGCATAAATGAGACTGAAAATGATAAATGCTTACAATATAAATCACAGTGAAAAAAATTAAAATAGCTCAGTTTATTCAGTTGAAGAATATAGAAAGATGGTGAAGACATTTTTTAAAGGAATGTCATTTAAGGGTTTTAGTGTTTTAAAGAATAAGCTTCAATCATCTAGAAAACTCCATACATGTGAAAGGAATATCTCTCATTTCCGAAGAAATTAAAGATGTCCAAAAGACTGAGATTATTAAAGTAGATATTTATTTTAATGAGATTAAGGTAGATATTTATTTTGAATTTCATAAACTAGCATAAATTGCCAGCATATAGTAAATAATGTTTTGAAACAGAGTATTTCTAACCTAATTTCAAAACAACACTGTACTTGCAAAAAAATAGACATGTAGATCAATGGTACAGAATACAGAGAAAAACCCACACAGTCATATGATTCTTTATAAAGGTGCCAAAAACATTCAAAGGAGAAAAGACCATCTCTGATGGGAAACTGAATATTCATATATGAGAATGAAACTAGAACCCTCTCACTTTGCACAAAAGTCAATGTGAAACGAATCAAGTGTAAGACCTAAAATTTTCTAATTGTCAACAACAACAAAAACCCCAAACAACAACAACAAAACCCAAAAAACAAACAAACAAACAAACAAACCCGGGAAATTTCAACATATAGGGTCAGACAAAGAATTCCTGATTGGGAACCTTACAGCTTAGGTAGGAAATAAGAGAATCAATAAATGGGATGGCATCAAATTGAAGAGCACAGCAAAGGAAACAACACAGTGAAGAGAGAACCTATAAAATGAAAGAAAATCTTTGCAGTTGCCCTTCCTACAGAGAATTAATATCTAGAAAAAAAATATATATATATATATAAAAACTCAACACTAATAAAACAAATAAGCCAGCCAATACATGGGTAAGTGAACTAAACATACATTTCTCAAAAGAAGTAAAAATGGCCAACAAAATACCTGAAAAAAAAAATGTTTGACATCTCTTGCCATCAGGGCAATTCAAACCTTGATATTATATCTCACTCTGTTTAATGGCAATCATCAAGAATATAAATAATAAATGCTGGCAAGGATGGGGGGTGGGGAGAGAAACTATTTATACACTGTTAGTGGGAATGTAACTTAGTATAGCCACTACGGAAATCAGTATGGAGGTCCCTCAAAAAGCTAAAATTGGAACTACTATATGATCTACATATTTCTCTAAAATAATCAAATTCAGCATATTTTCAAGATACATTCATACTCAAGTTTATCACAGCACAATTCACATTAGCCAAGTTATGGAATCAGCCCAGGTGTCTATCAACAGATGAAAGATAAAATGTCGTATGTATGTACAATGCAGTTTTAACTATAAAGAATGAAATCAATATTTGCAGGATAAAAACTGGAGACGATAAGTTTTAGCAGAATAAATTAAAAGAAGAAAGCATTATGTAATTTCTCTCATGTGTGTGGAAGTTAGAGGGGAAAAAAACAGGGGAAAAAAGGTGATGCCATGGAAGAAGGGAAACCATTAGGTTAGAGAATAGGGATGAAATGGGAGGAGGAATTGAGGAGTAAAATTGATAAAATTGCATTTTTATGTATATATGAATATTCACTAATAAAAATTTTTTTTACAAAGAATGTGAGAATAGCACTGACAACTCAGTGATTAAAGAAATTAAGACCCTGTCTCTAATAAAATACAAAATAGGGCTGATGTTGCTTAATGGTCGAGTGCCCGAGTTCAATCCCTAGTATCCACCCCCCAAAATATATTATAAAATATGCAGCTTTTCAAAAATGTCTCAGATTTTCACAGTGTACTTCTAGAGAAAGTTGTGGGAAAATTAATCAATTATAAACTTAGGTATGTTAAGACATAACATGTGGGGCTGGGGTTGACCTCGGTACCACATAAAAATAAATTTAAAAAAAAAAGGTATTGTGTTCGTCTACTACTAAAAATAAAAATAATCTATGATTATAATATGTGCTTGTATTTAATTATTAGTATTTTTTGGTACCAGGGGCACTTAACCCATGGGCACTTAACCACCGAGCCACACCCCCAGCCCCTTTTATTTTGAGGCAAGGTCTTGATAAATTGCTTAGGGCCTCACTAAGTTGCTGAAGCTAGTCTTGAACTTCGGATTCTCTTGCCTCAGCCTCTAGAGTTGTTGTGATTACAGGCAAGTATTCATGAAGTGCTAAGCACTTTAAATATATGATTTCATTTAATTCTCATAGATGCTATTATACCACAATTTAAAGATATAAAACAAGATACCTTAAAAGATATTAAGCAGTTTGTCTAAGACTATTGTAGGTAATAAAGCTATCACCTAAGTTCTTCTGAGTCAAAACCAACTTTTTCAAACCTTTCCTTAGACATTAATTTCTAGTTCTGGTAGAGGTTAAAAAAAAAAAAAAAACACATACACACATACACTTGAAGAGACTGTAATAATACAGGCACTTTCATTAGTGGGAGTATAAAGCAATAAAACCATTTTTAGAGCACAACCAGCAAGCTCTATCAAAGTCTTAAAATGGCACATTATTAATTAAACCAGGAAAGTCAGTATGTTACACTTAACAAAAGCACAAAAAATACTCATCTGTGATTAGAAGAAATCTCTAGCATTAGTTCTGATTAAATAATAGTAGTAGCAGGTATTCTCTTCACCATTTTAGTTACTATTTATTTAGCACTTATCCTGCAGTAACCACTGGTCTCAGTTTTTATATACGTTGACTAGTTTTTACCATTAAAACCACCTTCTGGAGGTAGATATAACTATTATTCACATTTTACAGATTATATTTATGCTATTAAAAAAGGATTCTATAGATCCACTATGAACAATTCTATATACAACAGCCAATTATATATTCTAGTTGACATAAATACTAATGCATGAGTGACAGATTTCCATTTTTAAAGTCCAATCACAGGAAGTTGTATTTTTGTAACATAACTTATGCAGAACAACTTACTTCAAAGTGCTGAAATCTACAAAAATCTTAAACTGTTATGACTTTTGGGGGAAAGTTTACTTTTAGCTAAATGCTGAGTTATTACCCTTTTTTAAGTTAAAGTAAATGAGATGATACTCCCGTACAAGTTGCTGATTCTTTTGTAAGCAAACATAATGTTAGTTCTTTGCCTGGAGTTATCAATATACTATCATTTAATTTTTTTTCATTGATTCCATCAGCAATAGACAAGAACTCTCTTGCTACCAGCACTAATATCTAAATTACTTACAAACACACTGAAGAAAACAAAAAAAATATGTGAAAAGTAATGTTAAATTACATATTTCAATTATTATGTGAGCAGTAAGTATTATTAGAACAGTTCTCCCCACAATCTGCGAGAACTTAAAAAGCTCAGGAAATATTTACAGAATGTAAAGTTAACTATTTTAAAAAGTGAACAACTAGTATTTTATTCACTATGTTGTGCAATCATCACCTCTACTTAGTTCTAAAAGATTTCCAAAATACCCAAGTAAACTCCTTACCCCTTAAGCAGTCTTTCCCTAGTCCATAAAGATACACATTCCTTGTATGAAATTTTTAATTCTCATTATTTCATACAAATGGAAACAATATGACTTTTTGTGCCTGGCTTCTTGCACATTTTTTTTCAACATTTATTTTTTTAGTTGGACACAATATCTTTATTTTTTATTTTTATGCCTCATGCATGCTAGGCAAGCACTCTACCACTGAGCCACAAGCCCAGCCCGGCTTCTTGCACTTTAAACAATGCTTTGGAGATTCATCTATACTACAACAGATTATTATTTTTTCCGTGTGAACTATTTATCATCCAAATACACTGTTCAGCAATAAAATATATATTTTTAGAAATTCAACTACACACCATTCATAATTTACAGCATGTATACCATACTAAAGAAGCTATGGATACTATATAGCAATTCTGATGTCAGACCAACCTTACAAAAGAACTCCACTGAATTTTTTTGCACTTCAGAACAAAAGAACTAATTTGAAGGTAGAATACCATTTTCAATACTATTGCAATGTATGTGAAAATCCATAAAAGCAAGCATTATTAATTATTTGTTCAAAGTAAGTAATCAGAATGCTATATAAAATTAAAAATAAAGAACCTCCAATTTCTTTTATGAAAATCAAGAAGAAAGGTTATTAAAGTGACAAGAGCCAAATCCCAAGATCTTCTGGCCCCCAAACATGACTATGATTAAAAAATAAATTACAAGCTGGGTACAGTGGTGCACATCTGTAATCCCAGTGACTCAGGAGGCTGAAGGAGAAGGATCACAAGTTTGAGGTCAGCCTTGGCAATTTAGTGAGACTGTTTCAACATAAAATTTAGAAAAGGGATGAGGCTACAAACCAGTGGTAGAGCACCCCTGGTTAAAAAAAGAAAAGAAATACATTATAATGTGCATGTGCTTCTGCCAGTAACCTAGACTGCAATAACTTGAATCAAATACAGGAAAGGCTAGTCAGTGAAGGAGAACATTTACAAGAAACTGAGAGCTTACCCTGTTTGGGTAACTCTCATGTAGGTCTTGGTCTTATCGGGCTCTCCAGACTGGGGGTGGGGGGGTGGGGGGAAGTGAGGGAGGAATAGGGTTGACTGAGTGAACAAAATCCAAAAGACTTCATCAATAACCTCCGAGCTGTAGAAAGGTAGCATGAGTTATGCTGCAGGTAGTTCTAGGAGAAGAAATGTTCCTGAAAAGAAAAACCTCTTCTGATCACCTTCTACCTCAGCAGGAAAAAGGGAGCATAATTTGCAATGCTGAAGTTTTTGTAGAAATCAGGAAAGAGTAGAAGGATCATACTTATTCACTTCTAATTATGCCCAATAATAAAAAGACATGGCTAAAATACAGGTAAAATACAAATCAATCAATCAACCAATAAATAAATAAATGAAGCCAGTACCAAGTAAATAGGAGAAAAAAATAACATCAAAGATGTTTTGTGCCTGGGCATGGTGATGCACACCTGTGATCCCACCTGCGGCTCAGGAGGCCAAATTAGGAGGATCTTGAGTTCAAAGACAGCCTCAGCAAAAATAGAAGAGTTAAGCAATTCAGTGAGACTGTCTCTAAATAAAATACAAAATAGGGCTGGGAATGTGGCTCAGTGGCCAAGTGCTCCTGAGTTCAATCCCCAGTACCCCCAACCCCAAAAAAGATGGTTATGAACTCTCAACATAAGGGCTTCAAACACCCTCAGTGGTGTCACGAGTGAGGTTGTTCCTAAAATGATATGGCAATCAGATTCAGGAAACAAATGGAGATGTTGCAAGAGAAAAGGCTCTTGGATTTAAAACCTGAAGCAGATACAGTAGAGTGCATAGCCCATGTCTGTTAGCAAGGGTGCATATAGCCAAATCCAACTCCTTTGTAAAAGCAGTTCTTATAATGCACAGTGGAAGAAAAAGAAGAAATATTAAAAAACATTCTTGATCTGGGCATAGTAGACATGCCTATAATCCCATTAGCTCGGAGGAAGAGACAGGATGATTCCAAGTTCAAGATCAGCCTCAGCAACTTAGCAAGGCCCTAAGCAATTTAGTGAAACCCTGTCCCAGAATAAAAAGGACTGGGAATGTGGCTCAGTGGTTAAGTGCCCCTGGGTTCAATGCCCAGTACCAAAAACAAACAAAAAAAAACAATGTTTGTCAACAGATAACTGAATTTAAAAAAAAATAAGGTATACAAACACAACAGAATGTTATTCAGTCATGAAAAAGAATGTAATTCTGACATTTGCAGCAACATGAATAGAAATGGAGAATATTATTTTAAGTAAAATACCTCAGGCCTTTTTTTGGGGATTGAACTGAGGGGTGGTTAACCACTGAGCCACATCTCCAGCCCTTTTTAATATTTTATCTAGAGACAGGGTCTCGCTGAATCGCTTAGGGCCTCACTAAGTTGCTGAGGCTAGCTTTGAACTCATGATTTCCTGTGTCAGCTTCCCAAGCTGCTAGGTACACCAGGCTTTTGAGAAAGATTAATACTGCATGTTCTCACTTATATGTGGCAGTTAAAAAGTTGATCTCAGGGGGATGGGGTTGTAGTTCAGTGGTAGAGCACGTGCCTAGCACACATGAGGCCCTGGATTGAATCCTTAGCATCACATAAAAATAAATAAATAAATAAATGTATTGTGTCCATCCATAACTTAAAAAAGTTGATCTCATAAAGTACAAAGTACAAGAGCAGTTATCAGAGCCTGGGAAGGGTGTACAGGAGAGTAAAGTAAAATGAACATAGGATTGTTAATGGGTACAGGGGAGCCAACAGGATAGGCAGAATACCTTCTCGTGTTCTATAACACAGTGGGGTAATTATGGTTGACAGCAATTAATTATATGCTTCTGTTTCTTTTGGTGGTGCTGAGGATAGAATCCATGACCTCACACATGCTATAATCATTCTATCCCACTTAGCTTTATTACTAGTCCTAAAAGTATATTTCAAATTAGCAAGAGAGGGTTTTGAATGTTCTTAGAATAAAAAAATGATGTTTGAAGTGATAAACATGCCAATTTCTCTGATATGATCATTACACATTACATAAATGTACCGAGATGTCACATTTTACCCCACAAGCAACTAAGAATAAAAAAAAACACATTAAAAAAAGTGGAATAGATTTGCATGATATTTTTGTACTTTTGTGCCCTATAATATGGAAAATAGAGATGAAAAATCTATTCTTTATATACTTTAGATGATAAGGACATGTCAAAGTAGTTCAATTGTTATTGAGCAGGATGTTGATGGTAGGAGAGGCGGTGCATGTGTAGTGATAAAGAATATGTGGGAACTCAATATTTTTCACTGAATTTTTCTGAGTCAAAATCTGCTATAAAATTTGAAGTCCATTAAAGAGTTTCTAAAAAATCTGTTCTGAATGAATCTTAATTTATGGGAATGAAAGTAAATTCTAACATTTGAGTTCTAGAGTATGATGTGTAATTGAAGGCATTTAAAATTAAGAGCACAAAATTAAGAGGTTATTAAAATTATAGGGCTAATAAAGCAAACTGAAATGCAAAATAACTTAAGAGAACTAAGCAAAGAATAGGACATAGCTGAAAACTAAGTTGTTACCAAGGAGATAATCACTGGGGATACAAGAAGAAAGAAAGAAGACAGAGACTAAACAATTGAAAAAAACAGTAGATATGTTAGACAAAGGCAACCAAACAATAGGATAATCCGAGTCCCTAAAATAAGCATATTGATCAAACATAACAAAATTATTCTTCACCTTCAGCTATAAGAAAAGTAAAAAGTAAGAGGCAAGAAAACACAAACATTTTAAAGAAATACGGATAATAAGAACAAGATTTTCAGACAAATGTGGTTAAGTTACTCAAATTCCAGGATAAAGAAAACAATTTTAAATAAACTCATGCATCAGATAAAGGGCAAAAAAAAAAAAAACTTAACTGGGATTTAGATTTAGTAATACTAAATGTCAGAAGATAATGGAGCAACAACTACAAATGGAGAGGGAAAAACTGTAACCTAACAAAGTATTTTTTATTGAAATAGTGGTGAGTGGCAGAATCTCAAATATGTAAGAAA